>NW_028270177.1:26559180-27957096 GCF_037043375.1 Chiloscyllium plagiosum
TCTCAACATTACCAGGGTGTAGAAAATTCCACCCATTAACTCAAATTTTGTCACTAATGTGACCCGGAAATTGTCACCATTCACTGTCCTTACTTTGAAATCAGCGTAGCCCCAGGCTTCTTCAAGTGCACAGTTAAACCCAGATGTGAACTTCCACTTTTATGTTTTTAAAATGTTATTAAAAATTTTTTTTAAAATTTTAAACATTCTTGAATGAAGTGTAACAGAGTTTTTAACAAGATACTAAGTCATATACTTATGAATGAACCCTGAAAACTGAAAATCTAACTTTTATATTTCTGGAATTTGATATAATCCTGGATCATACTGTCAAATTTATGTGACAATCTGGCATTTCTTTAAAAAAAAAGGATAAAATTTGAGATCCAAGAGAGGGGAAAAGCCAATTGCATGGTTTGGAGGAAACAGTAATGAACTTTATTATGCAAAGTTAGAACACTAATACAATTTACAATATATGTACAATCTATATTCAACCATCCAGATTTGGCATGGGCAAATATAGATACAACCAAGCTTTGGTTGACCTGATGGATTTCTTACTGATTTGCTAAAAGATTAGTGCCGAAATGAATCATCAAATTTCATTAAAACTTCACTAGTGGCTCCAATTCTGCACTTTTAATGATCTGGCTTTGAAATTCCTTTGAAGGCTGATCTATCATTTCCTGCCTCAGTCACTGTTCATATTCATGTTCATGTTGTTGACCTTCCTTTCCTACATCTATATACCCAGATTCAGAAATTGGAAATCCAGCAGTTACTCCAGCTTTTCACAGACAGTGAGCCTAAGAGGAAGGACAGGGAAATGTTACTGAACAAAGCAAGTTTGAGGTATATTCGTTTTACTGTGAGGAGTATGATTCGTAAGGCAGATGAATTTAGAGTTTAGATTAATAAACATAAATATGATATTGCAACTAGTACAGAGACTTGGTTGAGAGAAAGATAAGACGGGGAACTTAGCGTTCCATGTTTTAGTTGTTTGAGATAGAGAGCGATGTAAAAGAGGTGGAGGAGATGTAATACTGCTTAGGGAGAAGATCACAGCTGTACTGAGAGAAGACATCTTGGAGGGCTCATCCAGCGAGGCCATATGGGTAGAGCTCTGGAACAGGAAGGGTGTAAACACTTGGATGGGTTTTATCACAGGCCTCCTGATAGCCAGTGGGTGATAGAGGAACAGATATGTGGACAAATTATGGAACAATGTAAGTTCAACAGGGTTGTTGTGATAAGCCCTTTATTGACTGGGATTTGCTTAGTGCTAGGGGTTCGGAAGGGGAGAAATTCATTGGGTGTATCCAAGATGTTTTGTTTGAACTGATATGTACATAGTTCGTGTAGGGAGGGGTCCATACCAGATCTGGTACTGGAGAATGAGCCAGGTGATCAAAATTTCATTTGGACAGCATTTCAACAACAGTGACCATAATTCTAATAGTTTTAAGTTACTCATTAATAAGGATATGAACAGTCCTCAGGTGAAAGTACAAAACTGGGGGATGCTAACTACAACAATATTATGCAGGAATGGGGGAATGTAGATTGGGGAGTGGCTGTTTGAGGGTAAAATTACATTAGGCATGTGGAAATCTTTTAAAGGCCAGTTGATTAGAGTTCAGGACCAGCATGTCCATGTGAAAATAAAGGATACAAATGGCAAAATTCAGGAACCTTAGATGACAAGAGGAATTGACAGCTTAGTCAAAAAGAAAAATGGAAGTAAAGATGGGTTTAGGAAACTGATGACAGACTGAATCCTTGAAGAATACAAAGATCGCAGGAAAGAACTCAGACAAGAAATCATAAGTGCTAAAAAGGGCCATGAAATGTCTTTGGCAAACAGGATTAAGGGAAATCTCAAGTCTTTTTATACATATATAACAAACAAAAGGGTAGCTAGGGAAAGAGTATGTCTACTCAAGGACAAAGGAGCAATTTAAGCATGTAGATGGATGAAGTAGGTGAGGTCCTTAACAAATCCTTTGTATCGGTATTCACAAAGGAGGAGGACATGGTGGATGGTGAGTCTTGAGAGGGGTATGTTGATATTCTAAGGTATGTAAATATTAAAAAGCAATCTAGGTTTGTTCAAAGTATCATATCAGTTGCATGACACTATGATCTTTGGCTATAAATTCTTTGTCTTATGATCCTGCTCCATTGTTACCTGATGAAAGAGCAGCGCTCCGAAAGCTAGTACTTCCAAAGAAACTTGTTGGACTATAACCTGGTGTTATGTGATTTTTAACAATATTAAAAAGGAGGATGTGCTGTGAAAAGAATTAAGGTAGACATATCCCAGGACACAATGGGATCTATCCCAGAATGCTGAGGGAGGCAGGTGAGGAAATTACTTGAACCTTGTACAAAATCTTTGTATCCTCTTGAGTCACAGGAGAGGTCTCAGAGGACTGGTTAATAGCCATTGTTATTTCTTTGTTTAAGAAGAACAACAGAAATAATCTAGGAAATCACAAGCCAGGGAGCCTTAAGTCAGTGGTGGTAAATTGTTGGAGAAGATTCTTAGAGATAGGATTTACTCACATTTGGAAAAATACAGACTAATTAACAATAAGCAACATGGCGTTGTGCAGGGAAGGTCATGTCTCACAAACTTGATTGAGCTTTTTGAGGAAGTGACAAAGATGATTGATGAGGGCAGGCAAGCAGATGATGTCTACATAGTCTTTAGCAAAGCCTTTGACAATGTTCCCCATGGTAGGCTGATGCGTAAGGTGAAATCACATGGAATCTGTGGTGAACTGAATACAGAATGGGTTTAGACATAGAAGTCAGAGAGTAGCAGTGGAAGGGTGCAGGTCTGACTGGTGATTGGTGAGCAGTGACGTTCCGCAGGGATAAGTGCTGGGACCCCTGTTGTTTATAATATATTTAAATGATTTAGAGGAGAAGATAGGTGGTCTGATTAGTAGGTTTGCAGAAGACACAAAGATTAGGGGAGCTTGTATAGGGAGGAGGATTACGAGAGCATAGAACAAGATATTGGTAGGCTGGAGAAATGGCAGATGGAATTTAATTAGGACAAATGTGAGGTGATTCTTTTTAGTAGATCTAATGCAGGAGGGAAGTATACAGTAAATGGCAGAGCCCTATGGAAGCATTAACATAGGGAGAGATCTAAGCATATAGGTCTATAGTTCCTGAAAAAGGCAGCACAAGTGGATAAAGTGGATCAAGAGTCAGGGCATAGAGTATAAAAATTGGCAAGGCATGTTGCAGCAGTACAGAACTTTAGTTAGGCCACGTTTACAATATTGTATACAGTTCTGATCGCCACACTAACAGAGGGATGTAGACGCCTTTGCGGAGGGCACAGAAATGGCTTATAAGGATGTTGTCTGGTTTGGAGGGTATTAGCTGTGAGGAGAGATTGGACAAACTTGTTTTGGTTTTACTTGAACAGATTCAAGAACAGCTTCTTCCCTGCTGTTATCAGACGCTTAAATGGACATCTCAAATGTTAATTCTAATCTTTCTCTCCACATCTTCTCTGTGGCCACAACACAGTTTTCCACCCTCTGTTCTGCTACCCTGATGCAATTTGTATGGTGTGATCTGCCTGTATAGCATACAAAACAACACTTTTCACTGTATCTCAGTACATGTGACAACAATAGATGAAACTTGAAGGATGAGGGGCAACCTGATGGAAGTTCACAAAACTGAGAGGCATGAACAGAGTGGATAGTCAAAGTCTTTTTCCCAGGGTAGAAAAGTTGATTACTGGGGACATAGGTTTAAGATTAAAGGAGAGGCTGGTGAGTGCTTGAATGTGCTACCAAATGACGTGGTGGAGATGGATACAATAGCAACATTTAAGGTGAAGGTGCTCATGTGATCCTTGATACTTGCGCCTTTGCTGTCAGCTCTTTTGGATAGCTATCAATTCATGAAATACGCTTAAATCATTTTCCTGTAATTACCTTTCGCGTTTCTGAAATTTTTATTGAATGTGAATAGAAAGAAATGTTTCAGTGCAAATTTCTCCCATGACAACTTGAAATAAACTTGATATCAAAGTCATGATTTGGAGGTGCCGGTGTTGGACTGGGGTGTACAAAGTTAAAAATCACACAACACCAGGTTATAGTCCAACAGATTTATTTGGAAGCACTAGCTTTCGGAGCGCTGCTCCTTCATCAGGTGCTTCCAAATAAACTTGTTGGACTATAACCTGGTGTTGTCTGATTTTTAACTTTGATATCAAAGTATCTGTTTTGCATCTGAATAAATGGAACCCTTATAAAATATGTTTCGGTTAATATTGGTCAGGCATACTGTAAAATGGCTCATTGACATTTACAAATCCCGGATTATGACTTCATTTTAAAACTGGAGACAGTGTGATAACATGTAAACATATTTATTCCTCTCTGTCTTGGGAGGGTCAAGTTGCTTTTTGGTGACTCCTATTCTTGCCTCAATGAGGCAAACTGAAAGGTTTTCACTCTAAAATAGCTTTTCTTGAATAATTACTATGTGGCTGAGGAAGATGAAGAAGGTATGTGAGTTGCAGATTACCTATTAATGGATGCCACCAAATATTCAAACTGAAAGGTTTAATGGTGTATGAGAGCTCTGGAGAAGCTGAGAGTATTTCAGGGTTATTTCTGAGTTTGAAAAACCACATTTTACTGTTCAAGCATGAAGTGTTTTAAGGTTAAGAATACTTTATTCTGTGCTTTGATTCACATAGATGCCAATTTTCTGACGTCCTTTGTGGTCAACTCCCTTCTGTTTACCTGTTTACCATTTCCTATCCGTAAGTGACTTTTTAAGATGAGAAGTTTAAAATAAATTCCCCAATTCTGTGTTGCTTCCATCTGTTTTTTACAGCAATAACATCACTACAGGAGCTGATGTTTGTGGGATCTTTGCAGAAGTACCTTGAGTGAAATGTTTGCCAACACAACTGGGAGGTGAACGTTTCTAACAACTGTTGATGAACTGAATCTTAAAAGTCAGAATCTGTCAAAGTCTGTCTGCACTGGAATAAAGTGCTTCAAGCTACTTTGCTTACAAAAGCACAGTTGAAGATATTTCTCATTAAAGCAAAAAATCACAAACATATCTTCCTATGAGTTTCTCTTACAGTATACATTTCATTAAATCTTGATCTGTTTGGCATTATTGTTCCTTGTTTTTTAACAAAAATTAATATTGGCTAACAGTTGACTTTAACACGAAGGGAAAGGACCAAACCTTTCATTACCATACCTTTTACTGCACAAAGCCCTTGGAGTGCAGATTCATAGTTCCTTGAAAGCGGAGTCACAGGTAGACAGATAGGCGCTTGGTATCCTTGCCTTTATTGGTACGTGCATTGAGCACAGGAGTTGGGAATCATGTGCGGCTGTACAGGATATTGGTTAGGCCACTATTAGAATACTGAATTCAATGTTGGTCTTCCCTCCTATAGGAAGAATGTTGTGAAAATTGAAAGGGTTCAGAAAAGATTTACAACCATGGAGGGTTTGAGTTATGGGGAGAGGCTGAATAGGTTGGGGTTATTTTCCCTGGAGTATCAGAGGCTGAGGGGTGACCTTATAGAAGTTTATAAAATCATGGGATATGGATATGGTGAATAGCCAAGGTCTTTTCCCCAGAGTAGGGAGTCCAAAACTAGATGGCACAGGTTTCGGGTAAGAAGGGAAAGATTTAAAAGGGTCTTAAGGGGCAATGGTTTCACACAGAGGGTGGTGTGTATGAAATGAGCTGCCAGAGGAAGTGGTGGAGTCTGGTACAATTACAACATTTAAAAAGCATCTGGATTGGTGTATGAATAGGAAGGGTTTAGAGGGATATGGGCCAAATGCTGGCAAATGGGACTAGATTAATTTAGGATATCTGGTTGGCATGGATGAGTTGGAATGAAGGGTTTGCTTCCATGCTGTATAGCTCTATGACTCTGAATCTATAAGTTAAAGTCACAGTAATGGGAGAAAATACACTCAGACATTTAATCTGATACATAGGGAAATTAAAGGGAATAGGGAAAGGGGAGGGAAGTGGACATGAGGAGTGTCAGATCAGTCACCATCCAATTGAATTGTGGCTCAAAGGGGTCAAGTGGCCTACTCTTGTTCCTAATTCTTATGGTCTTATAGTGATCTGAATGCTGTTGCATCAAGAGATAATAATTTAACCAATGTCAATTTGAACAGCTGAAGAATCTGATGGAAGATATCCTGTTTTGGGGACTGTAACAGAAGTGTAAACTTGTCCTTGTATATTGCATTAATGATTTAATTTCAAATTGCATATAACTGAAACTTTGCCCAAGCTAGAATTACTTGTGGATCCAAAAGTCCAGTTTCTAATTGATCAGAAATTATGACTTCCATAGTATGTTAAACTTCTGTAGCATTGGCTTATTATCAGTCTCTTATTTGTAGTATCAATGATACTATCATGGATAATGTCATAAGGCACTGAATTTGTCCTTGGTGATATCATGGACAACGTCTATGCTTTTGTACTGACCCATAATAACTGCCTGATCATTGAATCCAATTCAGTGCCTTAGATATCATAGAATGGTACAGCCCAGAAAGAAAGCTTTCTGCTCATTATTTCTGTGCAAAACAGATGTGAAAGGGGTCTTTGTTGTGGATGGTTTCCAATATCCAAGAAAATAAAACATTTTTTTATTGTCACTGTTGGTGCTTTGCGGTTGATCTTGCTCCCTCCAATGATACAGGTTGTAACGTGCTGTACACTCTATACAGTGAACTTACAGATGCCAGCATAATCACAAGAGTGGAGCCTGGAAGGTTCTGATTGGACCTTCATTCCTGATGGAGGGCTTGTGCCTGAAACGTCAATTCTCCTGCTCCTCGGATGCTGCCTGACTGCCTGTGCTTTTCCAGCACCACACTCTTCAACTCTGATCTCCAGCATCTGCAGTCTCACTTTCTCCTAGCTTGTCATTGTTGCTAGTTATCTCCAGTCAAGAGAATGGACATGTTGCTGTAACCCACCATGCGTTCATTTGGCTGGATGGCTGGTTTGTGACGCAAAGTAAAGCCAACAGCATAGATTTAATTCCATTGGCTGCGGTTATCATGAAGGACTCATCTTCTCAAACTCTGCCCTCGCCTGAGTCAGATTAAACCACCACCAGTCGTCTCTCTAATGGGAGAGCAGCCCTATGGTCTGCTAGGCTTATAGTGACTTTATTTTTACTTTATAGAGACACAACGGCACTATGCACCTGCAGCCTACATGGCAACCATAAACATATGCATCAACCAAGTGCCCAAAAAGGGAATATTTTCAAGCAGGTCCAGCTAGATAGCCTTCAGATAGGGGGGCAGATTTGAGGATTATCAGAACAGCCATGATCTCAATGAATGATGGAGAAAACTTGATGGGCTGAATGGCTTTCTTTTGTTCCAACGTCTTATGGATGGAGTATATGGTGAGTGCGAGTGTGAGAGAGTATGAGGGATAAGGGCTGGAGGGATGTTTATTTTTGCTGAAACTTCATTACAGTGCCAGAGCACTATTGCAGGCCATCCCCATGGTATCCTCTGCTTTCACTCTCAGGGTAAATTGGCGCAAGTTCTAATGAAGACTGCCATCCCCCATTTCTTCCCAGCCCCAGACCAAAGCTCCAACGTCCATTCTGCTGACATTGTGCACCCAACTGTGGGCATGAATCCAGGCATCTATCAATAGAATTCAGCAGAATGTTATGTTAATGGACAACTGTCACATGTATAGCTTCAGGAAGGTTGTTCTGGTACAGGCACAGGATAGATCAAAAGTCCATGGCAAGATTAAAGTCAGACTATATTAGAGTTAGTAACTGATTGCGAGAGCCTCCAGCTTTCTGGACTCTAACATTGTTTTAAAAAATTCTCAAGGTCAGGTTCGTAGGAGAGTAGTCTGACACAGAACAAACGACCAAGAGGCGAGTCTGCTAGAATATGGGCATTTTATTCCCCGCAGCGTCGCCACAACGGGTCTGGCTTATACTCACTCTACATGTTACCAAAACTGGGAGCCGTCAGTTCTCGTAGAGCGGTTGCCAACAACCCACGCTCGGCGGTTAAACGTAACCCCGGAGCAGACTCACCGAACTGGAGACTTTTCCAGCTGATATACTCTTTTCCAGATATAAACATTCATGTGAACAGCAGAGCAAGGCTAAAAAACACATTCCATTCTGGTTACATACAGATAAGAAGATTCACACGGGACTAAGCAACACCTCCATTCCGGTTAGATTCACACATGTATTGGGACATAATTTTTAACCGTTTCACCACATTCCACTGCTTGGAATTTTACACCACATACATCAGTTAGTAACATTCACTGTTCTTCTACAGAGCATCTGCTGGACATCAAATATTGTCGGTAACCAGCATTAATAACTGACACACATTTAATGAAATTTGGCCCTGCTTCCGTTTGAATGCAAACAAAGATTTATTTAATATTGAGCTATTATTAAGCCGGATAAATGTGATTGAAATGAATTCACACTGATTTCTCTTTCACATTTATGCATACATTGGCTAACAGATGCTGCTTGTTAAAGTCCAAGAAACATGACAAGATAGACCAAAACTGAACAAGACTCTAATGGGAGTTTGCTTTGTGGCAGGAAAACATATTGAAAACAAGTAAAGACTTACTGCAGTCCCTTCACTGGCTGTGTGGAAGTTTGTTGCATTAAGCAGCAATGTAAAATGACCAAATAAAGATATATCAAGCCCTGTCTCTGGACCCAAAAGACTTGGGAGTTTGCAAGTAATTCCTGTGATAATCAAGTGACACAGCAGCTTTCTAAAGGAAAAGGAGCCCTGGTCATGGAGCTAGAAGCAGATGATTAATTATTGGTCACACCTCGACGACTCCTGTTCACACAAATGTGATGAAGAAAGATTAGCTCTGCTGCAATTGCCATTATAATTCCAGCTGACATGCAACCTTGGAGATTACAGTTGTAATCACGCTGAACGAACAGTGCCACTCTAGTGCCTGTGATATTAATTAAGGTCTTGGCGGTCATTAGGGCCTTCACTTAGAGTGACTGTGTTGGAGAAACACTTTTTGCACCTTAGATAATTAAGTTCTCCGATCCTCAACAAATATTTGAAATCATATTGAAACTTGAAGCACACCCTGAGTTCAAAGAAAATATGAATACGTACTGCTCCACAGAACAGTCTTTTGTGCTGTCAGCAGTTCTTCCAGCATGCGCATTCTTTTAAGTTGTCTCTGAAAAGGAGCTGAAATATCTTAATCTAGTGAAAGAAATCTGTGTTTAAACCAGAAGCTGAAGTATGTTAAATTAACAAACAAACTTGTGTTGCTGTGAACGTTTCTCTTCCTATGACGGCGGAATAATTCAATCTAAAATGTTAGTCACATTGATGGCTAACAACTATGATGGTCAGCCACTTGATAATGTCACTTAAAATATTTAAAAACGTAAGAGAAAAGGTTTAGAGGTGGATATTTTCCAAACTGATGAGTTAATTTTGAAAATGGAACTTACTTTTCTGACTTCTGTACACCAACGATATTAAAAATGCGCGAGGCATATGTGGCAAGCGTTTATTTTAATTCAGGGAGCCCCTATGATAACCTGACAATACACCTGAACCCCAACCTTGCCAGAGGCTTCCTGCTGCACCAGCATGACATTCCTATTTGCCGTGTTATTTATTCTACTGCGTCTCACAGAGTTGTTGCTAAATTTGTGCCAATTAGTGCAAATTCATGGTAATTTTATGCTTTGGACTCTTTTCCTCTGGGAACAAAGCTGAGACTGCCCAGACTCATCTTACTTGTGATACTTGGCAACTGTCAGAAAGCAGAGACCCTCATCATCTCTGTCTGGATCAGATTCAAACTTGGATTTCAAAAGGTGAAAGCACTTTTATTTTAAAGAACCATGATTCAATGTTTCATGCCACACAATCCCCTAAGTAACAAATTATTCAGCACAGCTATTCCCTCACAGAAACACTCTGATGGATATTGTTTATGACTCCCTCATTAAAACTGTACAAAAACTTTCTCCATTGTGTGCTATCTATTCCAGCCTATGTTTTCTGGTTTTCAAAGTCTGTGTTATACATAGGCCCGACAACTGTACCCTTGAGTTATTTCTTAACCTGTGTTTTACTGTGTCATCAATTAGTTGAATGTTGGGGCTGTCAGCTTAATAATTAGACATATAAGTTGTCCCCAAACTGCCAGTAGTTTTGCTGCCTTGGTTTGAGATGTACAAATCCGAATAATCAATCTTATTTTCATTGATACCAATGCCATGTGTAAGGATGGGTTGAAAAAGGAAAGCATATGACATAATGTGGAGGAGGTGGGAAAAAGTTGAGTGACTTAAAACTTGTCAGGGAAGATACAAGACTCAACTAAGTTCCTTGAGGAGAGCGCGTCAGTCACAGAAAAAGAAATTTTTAAAAAATTAACTTGCATAAAGATAAAATTATAAATAAAGCTTTAATCAGTGGACTAGCAAGCAAAAGGAGTTTTTTGGAGCATATAGCATCTTTTTGGAGAGAAGAACATCACTGACTGTTGTTTGGTACAAAGGAGCATTGGGCTCAATTCCTAACCCATTCATAATTGATGGTCTGATTGCCATAAAATAAAAATTCATGGCTTGAGCATAAAATGTAGTTGTGGATAGAAGATTGAGTGGTTAACATGAAATAGACTCGGCAGCTTTGGGTCATTTTTAAGTTGGAAAGATACAACTAGTGGTGAGCCACATGGATTGGTACTGGGAACTCAACTCAATAATCTATATAAATAATTTAAACAAAGGCACTATATGTAAAAGGTAAAGTTGTCAAATTTGACGATGGTACAAAGAAATGTTATAAAGTAAGTTGAGAAGAGGGTGCAAGGACGCTACAAAAATATATAGGTATTAATTGAGCAGGCAAAGATGTGGCAAATGGTGTATAATGCGAGAAATGTGAAATTGTTCATTTTGGAAGGCAGAATAAAAAAGAGGCATATTATCTAGATGGTGAAAGATTGCAAAGTTCAGAGATACAGAGGTTTGTGTGTCCTCCCTTCATGAATTATAAATGGTTACTATGCAGGTACAACAAGTAATTAGGAAAACTATTAGTATGTTATCCTTTATCATGAGGGGATTAGAGTACAAAAGTAGGGAGATTAAGCTTCAGTTACATAGGACACAGGTGAGATCATATCCGGAGCACTGTGTATAATATTGCTCACCTAATTTAAGGACGGACATGAATATATCAGAGACAGTTCAGAGAAGGCTTACTAGACTTATACCTGGAATTATGTGGCAGTCTTATGAGGAATTATTGAACACACGAGGCTTGTACCACTGGACATCAGTTGAAACTTTATTGCTGGAACAGCACAGCAGGTCAGGCAGCATCCAGGGAACAGGAGATTCGACGTTTCGGGCACAGGCCCTTCTTCAGGAATGAGCAGAGAGTGTTCAGCAGGAGAAGATAAAAGGTAGGGAGGAGGGACTTGGAGGAGGGGCGTTGTAAATGTGATAGGAAATGTGATAGGTTTTCCACCTATCACATTTCCAACGCCCCTCCTCCAAGTCCCTCCTCCCTACCTTTTATCTTCTCCTGCTGAACACTCTCTGCTCATTCCTGAAGAAGGGCCTGTGCCCGAAACGTCGAATCTCCTGTTCCCTGGATGCTGCCTGACCTGCTGTGCTGTTCCAGCAATAAAGTTTCAACTTTGATCTCCAGCATCTGCAGACCTCACTTTCACCACCTGACATCAGAAGAGTAAAGTGATTTGACTGAGATGTACAGGAGGTGTCTTCTCAGGGGAGATACAGGGAGGATGGTTCCTGCTCTGGGAGAATTTAGAACCAGTGGCTGCTCTTTAAAAATCAGGGATTTGTCCGCTTAAAACAGAAACGAGGCAATTTTTTTCTCTCTCCGAGGGACAAGAGTCCTTCTTGAAAAGAGGTAGAAGCCATGTACTTTAAAGCAAAGTTATAAAGATTATTCATAAGCAAGTGGTGAAAGGTTATCGGGGCAAGCAAGAATTGAGGACACAATCTTATTGAGCAGTCACAAGGGGCTGAATAGCCTACTCCTATATGTTCATGTAAACATATGGAGATTTTGCCTTTCGACAAGTATCAGTCATCTGGAAGAATAAAAGATCAAAATTCCATAATAATGCAAAATTATCTCTGGGCATGTCATTTGAAACTGATTGATTTAGCAACATCTTTTTGAATTACTGGATTAGCAAGATTATGATTAAAAAAGATGATGCTGACAATGATTTCATGTGAGAGTAATCTCCTGGCATAGATTAATTCTACATATGTTTCCATCAACTGAAGGTTGAGATAGAAAATCTTGTTAATGTACCTGAGTCTGATGCACAGGATCAGAGCAGTGGATAGGAGTAGAAGACTTGTATCTACATGATCATATTCAAATATGGACATACAATATACAATACTAACTGGTCCATCTATATTTTCCTACATCTCTGGAGCATCAGGATTAGACATTGAACGTTGTAGAGATATTTTTAGTTAAATGGAAGATACTGGAGTTTCATTTCAGGACAGAAGAGATGATCAAGTGAAGACTTTAAGGTAAGAAGAGAAAAATCTAAAAAAGACATCTAAAAATCTAAAAAAATTATTTTTACATGGAGTGTTCGTGTGTAGAATGAACTTCCAGAGGACGTGGTGGATGCAAGTAGAGTTACAACATTTAAAAGACATTAGGTAAGTACATAAGTAAGAACGTTTGGAGGGACATGGGCCAAGTGCAGGCAAGCTGGACCAGTTTAGTTTGGGATTATAATCAGCATGGACTGTTTGGACCAAAACATCTGCTTCTATGACCTATGACTACCGATGAGTGAAGTGGGACTGAGTGGAAGGGTAAGAGCTGATGATTGTTGACTGACTTTTAAAAAGTATTTTAAAAATTAGGTTTTTTAAAAGCTGAAATAAACTTAATTTTAACTGCCCTATTGAAATGCATGTAAGTTATATTGACTCAGTTATTTCACAGAGAGTAGATGAACTGGTGAACAATGAGAATATCAAATATAAAGGCAGTTAATCAATTTACATTGAAAGTGTCAACAAAAAGAATGTGATAGAGTACTGTGGAACCCAAGAGTTAATGTAAAGAATTACATAAGTTGAGACACCAATTATACCAGAAAGGAAACACAGTGGAGAGTAGAGGATATAAGTAAGAGATTATAACATGTTCAGATATGTGTGTCGCTACATCAAAGCTTTGGCAATGTCCAAGGCTAGGACGGTGCTTCTCTAAAGTTTTAAGGTGCAGGTTCTTTTGGAAATGCACACTAGATAACAAAATTACTACAGTCAAATGGCAACCATGTGAAAATCTGCACCGATAACCATAGGTAGAATTGACCTTAAAAGAGATGCAATAAACACTAAAGAAGTGAAGTTTACAACAGATAGAGAAATGAGCAAAGGCAAAAGGAATCATCTTGGGCTATTCAGAGGCCTTAAGCTGTACTTTCATAATTTTCAAATGAGGAAAAAATAGAAATAATAATCTACCATTGCTGTGTGTGGAGAGAAGCTAACAGACAAACATTATAGTGAGAATACGGTCTAACGTGGGAGTTTGAGGTGAGGTGCCAAGAAGAAATATGAGTAATATAAGACTCATGTTTGTATTTATCTCACGTATTTTATTAAAGGTCATAGTAAAATTAATGATGATATTTATTCTTAAAAGGTTATAAAAACACACATGGCCAAAAACTGACAATGCACCTATCATTGGATTTTAAGATAATGTCAGACAGCTTCTGGAACAGCCAAAGGATCATTAAGAACATTATAGAGGTGTGCTTGTAGCCTCCAACAGGTGCAGGCCTCCAATTTTGAGCAAACAAGAAAAAGTGACATAGAATTAAATAAGAAAAATGATGGACAGGGTGGGGAAAAAGTGAGTTTCAAATATTTGGTAGTAAGAAAATTGCATGACATGCATGGAGACAGAAAAAGTAATAAACAAAGGCCTGGGAACCATTTTAGAGCAGAGAAATACTACTATGGGATTTGTCTTGCGAAGATGTGTTATCTAAAATATTCATTTATAATGTCATCAGCTGGACGAATATCATGGGACTTTTTAAAGTAAAGGGCATTAGTTGACAATAGCTGAAATATTGCATTTATGGAGAACACAAACTGTCTTCTGTAATGTGCAGAGCTCTGGGATGTCATTTGACCTAGTTCTTGAAGCTACTGGATTATGAATGAATAGTCAGAGACAAAGACTGCTGCAGGAGAGGAGGGGAACAGCCTCACTCCCCCCCTCCTCTCTCATTGAAATGGTCTCAGCAAAGGATTTGAAGGCCCACTAGAATCAACTGTCCTGTCTCTGAGAGAACATCAACCACAAGTGCAGGGTGACTGCACTCGGCAGAAACTCCATAACCAGCAGCTAAGGCAGTGGAAGTCACCCTTCAGCTGGAAACAATCTTCTAAACAGTCGATGAATAATCTTCCTTCCTTACTTTACTAGCTACTTGGTCAGGTTCTAAGATCAGACACTCTGCAGAGTTCTATTGTGTCTTTTTACATGCTGGGTTGTGGGGGTTGAATAGTGTGTATTTTGTTACTTGCATCAGTAAGGACTTAAAAAAGACTGCGATGTTTAAACTTTTAGCTTTATTTGTTTATTTCTCAATGTAATACTAAGAAGGACTGTAATGTTTAACTTTTAACATTTTTCATTATTTCTTTCTATCTTGTTCATAAGTGTTTTGTACCTAAGTGTGGCGACATTGAAAATTTTTCACTGTACTCCTGTGCTTTTGTACTTGAGTACAAGTAACAATAAAGTCTAAATCTAAGAATGTATGAACATTTTAAACTTTTTTGTCAATAATTTCTGCATCTTGTTTGGGTGAGTTTTAGAAATAAAATGTGTTTGCTTGTTAACTTAAAAACCTGGCTTATTTAATTTCTCACTTCAAGCTGTACACGGTGAAGTATATATTTATTAAATTGGCAATCTCACCTCCCTTTCAAATTCAAACTCTGTTGTAAGTAACTCAGGAGTTGAATGACGGGATGAATAAGTTCACCTCTCTTGCCTTGATTCAAGAATACATTTGAGTGCTCATGTCTGAGATTAAACCCACAACAAGCAAAAGTAATTGGAAGTGGGGAACAAAATTAATCCTGAAACCTTCTTAAAATCCCATTACAGTTTCTTGTGCACAAGAGTTGTCCCATGTTAACTAAACTATCCACTTTCAAGGCCAGAGTGTTTTTAGAAGTGAGCAAAAGAACTTGGAACAGTTTAAAGGGATGATCCACTGAAAAATCGAGAAGTGTGTCTTGGCTGTTGAACACAGAGTTTCAACATAGACTGGGAAATAAGTAATTCCAGGGCCAGAGACAAAAAAGGGGGGGACGGAAGAGAATTTCAGTTAGAATAGCTTGAAGTAACACTGATTTGGAGATGCCGGTGTTGGACTGGGGTGTACAAAGTTAAACATAACACAACACCAGGTTATAGTCCAACAGGTTTAATTGGAAGCACACTAGCTTTCAGAGCGACGCTCCTTCATCAGGTGGTAGTCACCTGATGAAGGAGCGACGCTCTGAAAGCTAGTGTGCTTCCAATTAAACCTGTTGGACTATAACCTGGTGTTGTGTGATTTTTAACTTTGAAGTAACACAGGAGACTCTACCTAAGCCCAGGGAAGGAACTGTTGGGGAACTATCTGTCAGGGAAAGTGTGGGAATATTTACATTTGCACAAACAATCCGAATACTTGAGGATGGAGACAAAGTGTCAATTTTCATTTTATTTCAGAAAATGACAAAGCAAATGAAATAACCAACAGAAAGCTGGATGTTGCTAATTCAAAGCAGGTTAACCGACAAAGCCCATGTGCCATACTTTCTGAGGAGACCGCTGCCAAAAAACACTATTCTTGATGATTATGTGTTAGTGTGGGAAGCTTAACAACAGAAATTTCAAATTCTCTAGAAATAGCCCATACAGAGTTGAATAGAGTTTGAGAAAGTGAAGCAACTTGTCTTCAGTTGCTGGTTGCCACCTATGAAGGCTACGTGAGGTAATTCTCCTTGAAGACTTTAATATTTTCCTTCTGCCTTTGGAAGGGCACACATGGAAAACTGAAAGGATTCCCAAGCAGCTAAAGTGACTGATGAATAGAAACCCTTACCCCAAAGGGAAATTAATTTTCTTTCAAGACTAGGAAGGATGGAGGATGGGAGAGAGAAGGGAGGGTGATGGCCTAGGGTAGGGGCGGGGGGGCATCCTGGAAATGCAAACGGATCCCCTCTTCAGGCAAAAAGAAAGCTGGGAGTTAGGAGTGACGCTTAGAAGCTTACGTACTTTGACTGCAGCAATCTAGGATACCCTTGTGCTGATTACTGGAAGTTACAGAGAAAGCCCATAGCATTTATTGAATCAATGGAGGAAAAGTGGTCAGGACCGTGAGCATAGTAGACAAATATGTGCAGTGACAATAATTCCTGAGAATAACACAACTGTGTTTGAAGGGGAAATGAACAAATCCTTGAGATTTACTGGGAACTCTTGTCTGAAGGAACAGTGACTCACCACCCTCAATTCTGACAGACAAACCTATAGTCGTTGGGTTGTGACACATGTCAAGGGTTTTGTCTATTTTGCAGAGGAATATCATTATGAGGAGATTATCTCTACTGTAGCTGGTGTATTCTACTGTAGCTAGCAATTGACTATCCCAAGCAGTCCATTCAATTAATAAAAGTACATCTAAAGAAGGAAAACTTTGCATCTGAAGAGATGTAACCCCTTGTCATGCTTTAGTATCCAAACACCAATTAACTGTGTAGATACTCGTGTCTGCACCAGGATTAGATGAAGATACTGACATTTCTGAGTAATGGTGAGGAGGAGGAATGGATTGATTCCTCCTTTCCAATCTCCTCTGTTGGTTGAAACAAAGATTGAAGTTCTTTTTAATTTATGGTTATATATTTCACTAAATAAATGTCTTCATTAGAAAAAATAAGGAACCAATTATAAGGTTTTCATGAGTGAAATAAATAATAATTTTATTATCTGTCAATGCCAAGAAAAATAATGAAGATACATTGTCAAACATATTGTTTTCTGTATAATATTATGGGTCCTCTCTCTCTCTCTCACACACACACACAAACACACAGATACATAAACACACATACACATACAATCAGATACACAGACATGTACATAGATGCAAATTTGAAAGGTGGTCTTTTCAACTATAAAGGAAGGTAAAGGAATTTCCAGTGTAAAATCCTTAGGGTGACCTTGAGATGTGAGGTTTTAACTTGAGACCATGGGTTGCTTCATTGGTATCTTGTGCAAACAGCAGTAGCAAATATTGTAGCTATCAGATGCATTCTCAGTGTTCTGATACTTCTTTTTAATCAGTATTATCACCAGGTGCTTTTTTGTTGTTTTTGAGGGATTATTCCCAGTTCTGTAGTCAAAAATCCAACTTCATCCCTCTGCCAAAAACAACTCTTTGCGTAAAGCTTGTTTGCTTCAGCTCTTGTCTGTTGGCAATGGTTCATTTCGAAAATGCTAAAGTGCTCACAAAATTGCACAAAGCAGATCAGGACTTATACGTACTTCCTAAGCTGAGGGAACGGGTGGGGTCAACTTGTTTCATTGCTCTTGGGTAAAATGTCAATTTCACTTTGTTGTCGCCTGCCTAATTAACTTTGGTTTCCTGAAGCTTTGACATGTCTGTGGTCAGGTGATGGTTGCAACCATTTTCAGTCGTGTTTCTGTTCCCTTTTTAAAACAATTTCTGTCCAGTAAGTCCCAGGTATTAAATTGGATAATGGGATTCAAAAATCAATGGTCTATGTTTGAAGTCATCATAATACTTAGAGAGAACTGATGACAGTCATTTTGCCTTATGAATGTGCAATCCTATGACAGATATGAAGGTATTTTAATGATGAACTTCCGGAGATACTGCTGAGCAGGAATGGCTATGCTGCTTAAAGGGACATCTTTCCAATTACCTATGGTATTATTGCAGACAGGCAGCTTGGACCTGGCTTCCAGCAACTCATGCAGAATGGGAAAGGACAACAAATGAACTCAGACATGAGCTTTCCGATCAGTAATTAATTATACTTATTGACTCCATTTATATGAAGCTATTGTGCAATGACTAATCGGTTGTTAACTGCTTTATTGGTCAAATCACCTACTTCAATGAATAGTTTGAATCATATAATGAAATGGCAGAGGATGATTTACTTGCTATTTCATTGTTTCCAGAATGGCAAGTTGTCAACATCAGTTGATGTTCCCAAACTTGTGAATAAAGTTGTCCCATTGCTGTGGGATGGCAATTGAGAAGCAGGAAATAAAACTATGAGGTAGAGCCCTAATTGTGCATTACATTTAATGTAACAGCAGTGGGAATCAGGGACAATTGGGTAACCATTTTTCATAATTGTCCATTCAGCCCTCGAAACCATGCAATTAGGTCATGCATGATCCAATTTTGGCCTCAACCTAACTCTTGATTGCCTTAAAAATATTCAATAACCCTATGACTAGGCCACTGTCTGGATAAGACAATTCTACAGTTAGGGTTAGGGGAAACAGTTGTGGATTTCAAAGCATCAGACTTGAGGCCATACAGTTGTACAGTGTTACAGTATAGACAAAAGCCATTCGGCCCATCATATCCATGCCAGTCATCAAGCACCTGTCTACTCTAATCCCATTTTCCAGCACTTGTTCCATATCCCTGCATCTTTTTAGATATTCATCTAAATACTCCTCAAATGTTGTGATGATTTCTAGCTCTATTCCCCCCCCCCCCCAGACTGTGAGTTCCAAATACCTTCCATCTTCTGGGTGAAAAAAAACTTTTCCTTAAGTCCCCTCTAAGCCATAACTCTTATCCCCTGTGGTGATTGATCCCTCCAGAAAGGGGAAAAGGCTCTTTCTATCTGCCCTATCTATGCACTTCATTATTTTGTAGACCTCAAGCAGAACCACCTTAGCCTTGTCTGTTCCAACGAAAGCTGCCCTAGCCTATTTAATCTCTCATAAATGCAAATCTCCCATGTGCCATCTTAATCACCTGATCCACTTTTCGTGTTGCTTTCAAGGATCTCTGGACATGTACAACAAACTAGACATGCACACCAATGGACTAAAGACAGGTGAATGAAGCTCTAATTGACTCAACCTAGAACTCTAAGCAAAATAATAATCCTACCTTTATTCCATATATTAAGACAGATAACTGATGCTTTTTAAGGAGTTGTCAGAAAAATCACCATGAGAAGTGTTGGTAGAAAGGTTACTCCTATAATTTAAGTTAGGTGCCTGCTTGGTATATCAATCCTATAGATAGGATAAGTTAAAATAGGGTAAAATGAATAATTATGTTTGCTTAAAGCTTGGCATAAAATACTAAAGTTCGGGCATGTCGGGTTAATTGTAAAAAGCTATGTTTTGTATACTGCACCAGATCCAGGAAAGGTAGGGGTTTGACAGTGCAGACCTCGGGCATGTTCAAGATCATTATGGCCCACTGCATGTCATAGGATTTTATTATACAATGAGCATGAGGAAATTATTATCCTGAAACTGGATGCAGATGCTAACTGAGGGAATACTGCTACAATAAACAATACCTGTATAACCTGAAAGCTTGTTGGATTGTGGACTCAGGAAGCTTCTCAAAATGTAAGCAAGTACAGGACTCCTCGAAACACAAAGCCAGACCACATTGAGTACTTTGCACAGGATGAAAAATCTTTAATAAACTAGCATATATCAGCAGCAATATACTTTTACAACAAGATCCACTACGTTCTTGTCCCCTATGTGGCTAGAAAAGGATGTCAGATAGGTCTTTACCCACCAGAATTGTCTCTTGTATTGCGTCTTTCACATGCCCCACTTGTACTTACTGTTCCTCTCCCTTCCTGCTCACTAGATCCGTTAGTGTTTGTGTTTCTGTGTTTGCAATATGTACTGTGAGTGACTCAGCCTGGTGTGAGGCCCTGGCTTATTCTGCGTCACCAGCACTTCTGACTTGTTGTTCTTCCAGACCTAGGAAACAGGAGAAGAACATATGTTACAATCCGGCCTGCTAAAACACCCTTTCAAATGACAATCTCCCATGTGTGATCACCTCTTCAGATGGTTATGTACCATATGTCTGAGTGTAGATCTGTGTGTGAGGGAGCAGTGGGGGAGGAAGAAGATCCGAATTAGGATGGCACTAACCCAGATTTTAGAAAGGCCTCTGTCTCCAAACTCACTCTCTGTCTCTGCTAGTGACATCTTCAGTGGGACTCTGGGACTGATATGGCAAAATACTGCTCCCTTCTGTTACAAACAATTTATCCAACAAGTGAAGAAGTAATATTGAGAAATTGGAAGCTTCAAAAACACATTTGGCATTTGAATTGCTAAACTTGGTTTTCTGGGTGGTATGGTTGTATAGCAGGAACACACATAGATTCTGAACTGTGCTAGAAACCAAAGAGTTCATTAAAGCCCTTGTTATTACTTTTCAATCCAAATGAATGCTGACAGTATGTAAATTGTCACACAGAGCAGCCAAACTGTGCACTCATTTGGTGTGGTGAGACTTTGTAACTAGTTGACACTGTGGTGTATAACAGATGGAATCAGCATGGTGCCCAGAAACCAACATACAATTTGAGTTGAATTTCAATCGTGAAGTGGTTTTTCATATTCCACTGAGCTCTTGGGGGGAATAATCAGTAAATCTTGCCTGTGATTTCAGTTTTTGAGTAGTCTCCTTATTGTTAAAATGGATATTACCCCAGCGATGTAACAGCTAGTGAAATCCAAATCTTTTGATATCAGTGTGGTTATTTCTGGCTCAGATTAAAACTGTTGATTTTTTCAATAAATTATTTTAAAATCTTGGTAAATGTAATGCGTGTGGGGGAAAGGAGAAGGATATTGTTGTGCTTGATGCCACAAACAATTTAGCAAATGTTTTTAGATTCATTTCAATCTGAGTTTTAACTTTCCAGTCAGAACAACAACAAAGATATATACATCAGTCGGAGTCTCTGTATACATGTCAGGTAGAATTCAAAACATGGTATTAATTTTTAGCTATTTCACTTATTAAAAACAAGGAGTTATTTTGTTCCAATTTTTTTAATTTCATACTTTCACAAGATCCTACCAATTAGAAACATTTCATTCTTTAGACGGACAAAGAAAAAATGATCACTTACCATCATGCCCAATGATGTTGTTCAACCTAATTACTAGCATCAGTCTGACTTACCTTACACTGAATGGCTACGTAACAGGTTTACGTGTATGTAACGTATGTAACATGATGCGGTTGGCCAGCTTTGGAAAGACAAAACGCAAATGAACAGGCGCAAGTATCACAACCACCCCAACCCATTCCCCGAGTACACAAGTGTACTTGAACTTGCTCAATGGGTGGTTGGATTTAAAAGGTAGCTGGAAAACCTCTCATAATTAGTGTATTATTTTGCTGGTATGATTGAATCAAGATATATTGATGGTCCCTGAGTATGCATAGAGCACAAGACGGTTGTCTCCATTACGTCAAAGATGGTTAATTTTTTTGCCTTCCATTTGCCCAAATTGGACCCTAAATGAATGATGATAAAATATCAGCTACTTACATCAATATATTTTCTTCTAAATGTATGCAGATTAATTGGACCACTGGAGTTGAATAAACAATACTACTTAAAGACTCTTATCTGGAGAAAGACAAATGTTATTGTGGTGGGTGATAAGGGAGGACAACGGAATGGAGCCAAAAGAGAAAATGCTGGAATATCTCAGCAGGTCTGGCAGATCTGTAAGGAGAGAAAAGAGCTGATGTTTCGAGTCTAACTGACCCTTTGTCAAAGCTCTGACAAAGGGTCAGTTAGACTCGAAATGTCAGCTCTTTTCTCTCCTTACAGATGCTGCCAGACCTGCTGAGATTTTCCAGCATTTTCTCTTTAGGTTTCAGCTTCCAGCATCCGCAGTAATTTGCTTTTCGACAACGGAATGTAGTCTTCTAGGAAAGAAAATGTATTTATGGCTGTGGGGAGGGATGATAGGAAAGAGTAGCAGACAATGTTATCCACATTCATTCCAAATATATAGTTCCTTGGTTATCCTTAACTTCCCTTCATGTTTATAATGACATGTTGCCAGGGGAATAGTGAATCCCTGTTTCATGATGAGCCTAGCACTTGTTCAAATGTCACGTTACACACATATAACATCAACTTACATTGAAATGTTTCCCTGAAAGTAATTTCCCAAGGTACTTCACATATGAACATGTTACCAAGTTACACGGTGAGTTAAAGTTGGGTTTTAAGGAGTGTCTTAAAGGATGAAAGCAAGATGTCTTAAAGGATGAAAGCACAGAGATATAGGAAGGTACTTCCACGGCTTCTTAAGGTAAGTATAGGCACCAGTGCTGGAGCAATTAAAATCTGGGATGCTCAAAAGGCCATATTTAATGGAAACCAGATATTTCAGAGGGTTTTAAGGCTGAAGGAAATTGCAGAGATAAAGTAGAAAACTCAAAAGATTGCTCAACTTGGTTTTCTTTAATTTCAATGATGAGATTTTGAAGAATGGGGCATTGCTGGATCAGACCAATGTAGATCAATGAATACAAAGCATGATGGGCGAATGCCATTTTGGATAAGGGCAACAGTTTTGGGTGACCTCAGGTTTAAGAGGCATGAAAAAATAACAAAAGGATTAAGCCAATCATCCCCTTGAGCCTGCTCCACCATTCAATGTGATCATGGCTGATCTGACATTCCTCACATTCATCTTCCAGCATTTTCTCTGTAACCACTGATACTCCGACTGCTCAAGAATCTATCTATCTTAACCTTAAATGTACACAATTCTGCCCCCACAGTTCTCTGTGGCAAGGAGTTTCAAAGACTTTCAATTTCCAGAGAAGAAATTCCTTCTCATCTCAGTCTTAAATTGGTGGTTCTTCATTCTAAGACAATGCCCGCTGGTTATAGAATCTCCAAAGAGGGGAAACATCCTCTCAGCATTTAGCCTGTCAAGCCCTTTAAGAATCCGATATCGTTCAATGTGATCACCTCTTATTCTTCTAAACTCCAGTGAGTGGAATCCCAACCTATTTAGAGTGCTGGAAAGGCACAGCAGGTCAGGCAGCATCTGAGGAGCAGGACAGTCAACGTTTCGGGCATGCGCCCTTCATCAGGAATAAGGCTTGTGGGTCAAAGGGGCTGACAGATACATGGGAGGGGAATGGGGAGGGGGGGACGGTAGCTCAGGAAGCAATAGGTAAATGAAAATGGGGGTGAAAGTGATGGGATAGAGAGGAGGGTGGAGCAGATAGGTGGGAAGAAAGATGGACAGGTAGGACCGTTCAAGAGGGCGATGCTGAGTTGGAAGGCTGGGACTGGGATAAGGTTAGGGGAGGGGAAATGGGGAACCTGGTGAAATCCACATTGATCCCATGTGGTTGGAGGGTCCCAAAGCAGAAGATGAGGCGTTCTTCCTCCAGGTGTTGGGTGGTTAAGGTTTGGCGATGGAGGTGGCCCAGGACCTGCATGCCCTAGGGGGAACGGGATGGGGAGTTAAAGTGTTCAGCCACAGGGCAGTAAGGTTGGTTAGTGTCATAAAGACGTTCTCTGAAATGATCTGTAAGTTGGTGTCCTGTCTCCCCAATGTAAAGGAGATCACATTGGGTGTGATGGATGCAGTAGATGATGTGTGTGGAAGTACAGGTACATATTTGACAGATGTGGAAGGATCCTTTGGGCCCTTGCATGGAGGTGAAGAGGGAGGTGTGGGTGCAGGTTTTGCACTTGTTGCGATGTCAGGGGAAGGTGCCAGGAGGAGTTGGTGGATTGGTGGGAGGTGTGGACCGGACAAGGGAGTCGCCCCCCCAAAATGCAGATAGGGGTTGGGAGGAAAATACACCTCTGATGGTGGGGTCTATTTGTAGGTGGCAGAAATGGCAGAGGATGATGGGATGTATCTGGAGATTGATGGGATGGAAGGTGAGGACCTGGGAAGTTCTGTCCTTATTGCGATTGGAGGGGTGGGGTTCAAAGTTGAAGGTGTGGGAAGTGGCAGAGATATGCTGGAGGGCATCGTCAACCATGTAGGAGGGAAAATTGAATCTGAACCTTGGTTTATATAACAAATTGTACCCAGGTTATATGGTAATGCATTATTATTAAACACATCCTGTGCAAAAACAATCCTTTAAAAATTACTACATTCATAGACAAGTCATCTATAAAAGATAACAAAATGTTTTAAACCATTCAAAATTAAATTGTAAGTGAACATGCTCTGCTCTAGAAAGGATAGGGTAGCAAAATTATGAGAAGGAGATCGTCTGGGATGTTCCAGAGTGGAATTGGTCTTCCTGGGAGCAGATTAGATTAGATTAGATTACTTACAGTGTGGAAACAGGCCCTTCGGCCCAACAAATCCATACCGACCCACCGAAGCGCACCCACCCAGATCCATTCCCCTACATTTACCCCTACGCCTAACGCTACGGGCAATTTAGCATAGCCAATTCACCTGACCTGCACGTCTTTGGACTGTGGGAGGAAACCGGAGCACCCGGAGGAAACCCACGCAGACACGGGGAGAATGTGCAAACTCCACACGGACAGTCACCTGAAGCGGGAATTGAACCCGGGTCTCTGGCGCTGTGAGGCAGCAGTGCTAACCACTGTGCCACCTTGCTGCCCACTTGCAGCAGAGGCGGACGCCTCATCTTCCGGTTTGGGACCCTCCAACCATACGGGTCAATCTGGATTTCATCAGTTTCCCCATTTCTTCTCCCCACACCTTATCCCAGTCCCAACCTTCCAACTTGGCACCACCCTCTTGAACAGTCCTAACTGTCCATCTTCCTTCCCACCTATCTACTCCACCCTCCTCTCCGACCTATCACTTTCACCCCCACCTTCATCTACCCATCGCTTTCCCAGCTACCTTCCCCTCCTGCCCTAACCCTCTCCTATTTATCTCTTAGCCCCCTTGGCCCACCAGCCTCATTCCTGATAAAGGGCTTATGCCTGAAACATCGATTCTCCTGCTCCTCGGTTGCTGCCTGACCTGCTGTGCTTTTCCAGCACCACACTCTTTGACTCTGATCTCCAGCATCTGCAGACGTCACTTTCTCCCAACCCATTTAGCCTTCGTTCATAAGACAGTCCTTCCATACTGGGAATCATCCTTCTGAATCTTCTCTGACATGCCTTCATGAAGTAGTATCTATCCTTAAATAAGGGTAGATTGTGAGACAGCAGCCAGAAGTGCACTAGATTTGTCAAGCCTAGTTTTTGGCAAAGGCACAAAGAAGTCTTCCAGTAGAATAAGGTCTAAAACAGTGGCAGACAACCCTTGTTTCAGGAGTGCAATTGGATGGCCTTAGTGATGGTGTGAATACATGGTTGACTCAGGGTCCAATATGATCCTGAGTTACTGAATAGTTTGGTGCTGCTTCAGGTATTTTCCAGGTAGAAGGAGGGAATTGTTGCAGTGGAAGTGACTTTGTATGAAGGACCGAAGACAATGGCTTCAGTTTTCCCAAAATTCAACTTAAGGAAATTCCTGCTTCTCTACTACTGGATTTCAGACAATTTAAAGACAGGACAGGGGTGGATGAGGTCCAATGGGTACTGTAAACAGATTTAGTGGATGGAACTTAATGTCCTTCTCCTGCAGCATGTTTGGTACCAAGCAGGTGAGAGGATTGCTGGTGAAGACCCACCATTACCCTGCCTTCAGTCAGGCCGAATGGCCCATGGACAATCCTCCTTTCATGCACACTTGAAGTCTTAATCCTGCTGCTGCTGGTTTGCTCTCAAGCTATGGGTGGGGTGCAAAAAGCTGGGATAGTCCCTCACTTTAAAGGCACTCTATACCTGAATTGAAAGACCAAGTATTCTGTATGAGGTTGTCCAATGAGTGCCAAATCACATCCTTGTTGCTGATCCCATGCTGTCTACTGTCACTGCCACTCAGCAGATCGACTGGTACCTCTCAGCAAGTGGCATCTGGACCTCCTTTCCATGTATATTCATCAATGGACCATTAAGCACTTGGACTGGCCAAAGTAACTGATAATGGAGCTTATATAGGCATCTTCCTCAGAGCAGTGGGTGGGAAATAAGCTGAGTATCATGTCAATTGTCTGGCATGGAACATGTTGGTACTCAGAGCCCATCATGGGTGCTGTGTATACTAGAATGCTATACCCTCTGGTGTCTAGCATAATAAACCAAGTGTGGAAGCAACTCTCTACTTGTAAGGAAAGAAATTTAGGTTCACTTCAAATTTTCACTCAACTTCCTTAAATTTTATCTGCTTAATGGCAACAATTAGGAATATTCAACCCTCTGATAAAAGCATGTTGTAATGATTACTCTCAAAAAAAGCCTTGTAGAAACCCAATTTTGTCATATATCTATTATGTATCAATCAAATCCACTATAATTCATTGCAACTCATGTAAATTATTCAACTTATTATTGAACAGCTTTTCACTAATTTGCCCAGTACTAAAGCACAACAAGCCTTCTTTATGTATCAGTCTGTAAAAGAATCTAACCTTCCAACAGACTTCCAAAATGTTTGCTGGACAAAGAGCATCATCAGATCACTGATCTTAGGAATCTGACAAACTAATGTTCTCCTATTCTTACCCACACGTATCTACAGGGTATATCTTCAGGCAGTGGCCAGGAGTGGGAACACATTGTCAATTATGTTTATCCCTCCAGATACTGGCCTCTCTGTTCTTAAACTGAGTTCAGACTGAGCTCAAGAATTCGATTGCATCCACAGAACAGAGAAAGTTGAAGGGAGATTCAGCAAGTGTTAAAAACTTCATCAAAAAAGGTTTTGATGGAGTAATTAAGGAGAAACTATTCCCAGAGGCAGAAGAATCAGTAATCTGAATGTACAGACTTAAGATAATTGGCAAAAGAATCAAAAGTGCAGACAGGGAAATAACATTATGCAGTGAGTTGTTAAGATCTGGAAACCACAGCCTGGAAACTGGTGGAAGCAGATTAAACAATAATGTTCAAAAAGGGACTTGGAGGCATATTTGAAAAGGAAAGAAAAAGCAGAGTTACAGGGAAAGAGCACGGGGCCTGGTAATAATTAGATTGCTCTTTCAATGAGCTGGCATAGGCACATGGGGTTGAAAAGCTTCCTCTGTATTGTGTAAATTTGCCACACTTTCCAACAACCTGGATCTATACGGTGTCTTCAACACAGTAAAATCTCTCAAGGCACTTCACAGCAACGTGCTCAGAAAGGGAGAAGGATGTGAGGCCAAAGATGAATAGGGCAGATGGACTGAGAGCTTCGACAATGGATGGAATCTTTGGGTCCTAGAGGCAGAAAGTGAATATAATTAGGCAGGATGGTAGTGTACTAGAATCCCACTGTTTGTTCAACTGAATTCTGATTCATTAACAGCCACATCCTGCCTGGATTGCAATTCAGCTTCAGCTAGGATGAGAAAGACATGGCCTGCTCAACTGGTTAACTCTTGGGAGGGGGGTGGGGGGGGAGGGGCAGGCTGTCTGTTGTGGGCAGATGGGGACTCTTTCAATTTCTACTAATCTGTGCATGATTAGAGATTATAAATCTGGGATTGTCTATTTAAGGCAAAGATGAGAAACTATTTTAACTCTGGTTGTGAGTCTTTAGACCTCCCTTCCTAAAAAGGCAGTGAACGCTGAACCTCTAAATATTTTTAAGGCAGAGGTAGCAGATTCTCGATTACCTTAAGACGGTTGAGGTATATGCAGGAACATAGAGATGAAGTTAGAATGAGATCAACCATGACCTTATTGAATGTTGGAGCATACTCAAAGGGCTGAGTGGCCAACACTTATTTTTTGTTTGTATGTTTGAGGGGCTGGACTTAGGGGAAAAAGTAGTGGCAGAGAGGCAATTCCCATGTTTACTTCTAACGGCACAGTGGCTCAGAGGCTAGCACTACTACCTTGCAGCACCATGGACCCAGGTTCAATTCTAGCCTCAGGGCAACTGTCTGCATGGAGTTTGCACATTCTCCCTGTGTCGCTGCATGTTTCCTCTGGTTTACTCCCACAGCTCAAAGATGTGCAGGTTAGGTGGACTGGCCATACTCAGTTGCCCATAGAGTCCAGGGGTGTGCAGGCTAAATGGATTAGTCATGGGAAATACAGGCATAGGGTAGGGGAGGTGGGTCTGGGTGGGAGGGTCTTTGGAAGATCAGCATAGACTTGATGGGCCAAATGGCCTGCTTTCACACTTCTATGATTCTATAACTTTTAGAATTAGAATCCCTACAGTGGGGAACAGGCCCTTCAGCCCAACAAGTCCATAGCTACCGTCCGAAGAGTAACCTACCTAGACCCATTCCCCGACCCTAAATTTACCCCTGACCCGCACCCTAACTCTCCTGCTTCTCTCTCCCCACAGTGCCCAAACACAGAAATGTCCCCAATCACAACATCACTCAGATTTTCTGTGTGTGATCTTTCATTCTGGGTGGTGGGGTGCACGGGGTGCTGCCAAGTTCTGGAGCTGCTGACCTCTGA
Organism: Chiloscyllium plagiosum; assembly: GCF_037043375.1. Taxonomy (NCBI): domain Eukaryota; kingdom Metazoa; phylum Chordata; class Chondrichthyes; order Orectolobiformes; family Hemiscylliidae; genus Chiloscyllium; species Chiloscyllium plagiosum. Next base: position 26,587,889 of record NW_028270177.1, read on the forward strand.
TTGGCTGGCAGCTCTTGCCACCTCAGTCCTTTTAGTTCTGGGTCCACCATCTGGTAGTTTTCTGATGGCTGGGAAAGCCAGCAATGTTTCTGATAGTAAGGGGCCATGGGTTTCCCTCCTCCAAACTCTGCTGCTTTTGAACTAAATCTGTAAGTGGAATATCATGGCCTGTGTCTTTAAGACAGGTTTATGCAAGGAATTTCTGTGCTCAGAGAATAGACAATGGAAAACACAGCCATCAAAGGTGGGGTGAAGGAAATTTGAGACACACCAGGTCAGAACTGAAGAAATGTAGAATCTCAGAGAACTGAAGGAGTCTTAGAGGCCACTAAGTTAGAAGGGTGGTGAGGCTTTCGAGGGATTTGAAGACAAACATGAGAAATTTGTATTTAAGCTGTGCAATTGCATGCATTTTAATGCTTACTTTGGTGTTTTAGGATAGGATGAGATAAAGGTCATGAAATAAATGTCTCTAAGGGACTGACTGTTTGTCCTGACTTTAAACCAGGGACTAAATCTACTGAGTACGACTTGAATACACTTACATTATGCATTAAATAAATGTGTCATCGGTTTTGTATTTTCTGCATTTTACATCCTTTATAACAAATACAGTAACCTCATCATAACTCCTATTTTTTGATAACCTTTTCTTTTTCTATTCACTGAATCTTCATTGCAATCAAAATACCTCAGATCACAATGATTAATACACAATTTAAAGCATGCTCATTATCACCTCTTTAACAAGTGAAACTTAATTAGAAAAAATGGGAAGAACAAACATAAACCTGTAACAATTAAAACAGCAGAGTTAATAAAAATCTATCTGTTCAATGAGACATTTAGGATGAATTTATCTCAGTCATTTTATCTTTAAAAGTTCCACATGTTCCCAGTCAGAAGTGTAACTCCCAGTTCGATCTGATGTGTGGAAACATGCATTTGCCTGGAGTTTACAGACTGGTGTACCCTGACCTTTAGCTCTGCTGAAAATGCTTGTGGCAGCCAGTGAAGCACTTTACATGATACACAGTGTCAGAGGTGTGCAGCTGGGTCTGTTTCCAGAGTTGTAAGAGAGGTAGTTATTGTAAAAACAAAAGCAGAAAGGAAGAACTAAAACCACAGGCTGAAGCTTTGAACTGCTGGGTGAGCCAGAATGGCTGTGAATTTTCCACGGCCTGCTGCTATGGAAATTAAAGGAAAAATGTGAAAGAATTGGAATTCATCCACCTTAGGTGTCATAGGTAGTTACTGAATTAAGTAATGAGCTCAAAAGCAAATAAGTGTAACAATCCTGGTCTTGGCCACTGAGAAGAGCATGTTATATGCTGTATTACAGAGGAATAGAAAACCTAGACTACAAAGATTTTGCAGGCTTTGAATTCCATTTTAATGTTCCCTGTGAATGATATGAGTCAGAATCATAGAGTCCCTACAGTACAAGTAGAAGGCACTTGGACCATTGAGTCTGCACTGACCCTCCAAAGAGCACTCCACACAAATGTATACCCACATTTACTACAGTTAACCCACTCAGCCTGCACACTATGGGACAATTTAGAACAGCCAATCCACCTAGTGGATTACGGGAAGAAATCAGATTACCAAAGGAATCGCACACAGACTAGAGGAGAAACATCCAAACTTCATACAAACAGTCACCCAAGGTTGGAATTGAACCCAGGTCCCTGGTGCAGTAAGGCAACAGTGCTAACCACTGAGCCACCGTACCACCTTAATCTGAACTAAGATTGGATAGTCATTGGGATGAGGGCCAGATGAGTGTCATTGACCTTAGTACAATCACTACAGATTGTTTTGGGATAAGAGATTTCACTATAAAGAATACACCTACTGAGATAGAAGAAACCTACTTTCAGAGAGCTAGTGATATGTGCAGAAAGTTTGAGGTGGTCAATTATCAGCTGGAGCATATTAATCAGAGAAGAGATAAAATTTTGCATAATGCTAAGAGCTATTTCCAGGCCAAATGATTATAACACATTAGGAAACAAAATGAAGAAATATTTGCAGGAGAGCCAGCAGAAAGATCAAGGCCAAAGAACAATATGTAAATATTCCAAAGGACATCATGCAAAAGAAAGCACGGCCAAAGTGAGGACAATAATACGCTAAGATTAGATGATTAGATTACTTACAGTGTGGAAACAGGCCCTTCGGCCCAACAAGTCCACACCGACCCGCCGAAGCGAAACCCACCCATACCCCTACATACATTTACCCCTTCACCTAACACTACGGGCAATTTAGCATGGCCAATCACCTGACCTGCACATCTTTGTGACTGTGGGAGGAAACCGGAGCACCCGGAGGAAACCCACGCAGACACGGGGAGAACGTGCAAACTCCACACAGTCAGTCGCCTGAGGCGGGAATTGAACCCGGGTCTCCGGCGCTGTGAGGCAGCAGTGCTAACTGCTGTGCCACCGTGCCGCCCACAACTTGAAGAAGTGGAATCATGTCATCAATCTGAACCACATATCAGATTGAAAGCTGAAAATTCCAAACACCATCACTCTACAAGACCAAACTGTGTCTTTTATTCATTACTGAAAGGAGACTAAACATGTGTTGAACTAAGGAGAAACAAACTACAAACCTGTACTTTTTTTTTAAAAAGTGCAATTCAAACAACACAAAGCTTTTTTTCAGATTACATAAAACATGATTGGCATTGAAACTAAAAGATCATCCAGTGCATCTTTGTATGTGGCTAGTGATGCACCTGAAGTAATTCAGTACTTTTAATAAAATAAACTGGAAATGACATAGTAAGAACTAAAAAACTTTGATTTCAATTGTAAAGTGATCTTTTCTGATCCACTGAGCTCTTGGAGGCTACCCACTCAGTCTTTCTTCCATATCCTGCATTGGGTAGTCAACTATTGTCAAATAGATGTATCCTTGTCATTCCTGAAGAAGGGCCTGTGCCCGAAACGTCGAATCTCCTGTTCCCTGGATGCTGCCTGACCTGCTGTGCTGTTCCAGCAATAAAGTTTCAACTTTGATCTCCAGCATCTGCAGACCTCACTTTCTCCTTGTCATTTACCATCCAATAAAGCATAAATCTTTCTTTGCCATTTCTGTCTCTGATAAAGACTTCTGATTTTTTAAATAGATGCACACTTAATTCTGGGTAAACTTACTGTATGTTAGACACATTATATTTTTATTTTGCTTAGTCAATCATCCTTAGCTACACTTATCAGATATCGCATTTTCTGTCCCAACTTGGTCAGATTAATACCACGGAAATAATTAACACTGTGAAATGTATTGAACTTGCAGAGAGGAAGGTGGAACAATGAAAAGATTTGTTTGCATTCTGAGGATTTCAAATTGAGGCAGAAGTGGTTGTTAGAAGAAGCAAATGTGCTGTCAGGTCTGGTATGAGGAATTAATTTGAATTAGGTTCTACATTATCATTATTATAACCAAACTGAGCTATGTTATGAACTCTGATTGCCCAACTCTCCAATCAGAAAAATGCTTTACAAATAGCTTACATAATTTGATAAATATAATCAAATTTTAAATCCTACTGCTGATTCAGTCTAACTAATCTGGTTTGGTCCTTCAAATAGTTTAGTGCACAATGCATCAATAGATTCCATTTCTCTTGTAAATGAAGTAGTTTGTAAGTGTGTGTTTATACTCTTACGTCCTGCTGCATTCCCCTTTATGCTCACAACATTCTCAACACTCCCAAGGGAGGTTATAGTGTCACATGAAAACTAGGCATTCCAATTTTTCACAGCAAGCTTTAAACCTATTAAAAATGACTACTTACAATGCTGAATCATGGGGACTGAAAAGGATAATGTGTCCTTCACATAACGAACTGCTCTTGGCAGATATTTTATTTTTTTAGGCCTCCTGTTTCTCATCTCATCCAATTAAGATAAGATTTTCTCCCAGTCAGTTCATTTTTTTTTCCTTTCTCTTGTAGTTTCTCCCCCTCCCCCTATTTAAACCATGGGCTGCAATTTGTTGTTCTCTTTTAAATAGACGTCAGTTCTTGAGCCTTGAAAATTTTCGGATAAATCCGAACTACACCTTCTGACTAGGTACAGCTCTGGGCTCAGGGGAGGCAGGTGTCACACATGATAAAGCAGCACTGCCAAGTTGGCTGAAATCAGTGTGTTGTTATAATTCATTTTAATACATTCTGCTCATACTAATCATTTATCGGAACAGGAGACTCTCTAATATGAACATGAATATGGGAATAGTCAAACCATTGATCATCCAGCATGCATCAGATGATTAAAAGGGATTACTTTTCACCCCCAGACCATTGGGACAAGTGTTTAACTTTATATTCAGCAGGGAAGCAAACTTCTTGCTTTTGTTCTTTTCCCAATGACCTTCATTCAAAAAGCTCATGAAGAAGGTTATGAGTTGTTTTTAACTTTTTATAGGCAAAGAAAAATCAACACGTGGGACTAACTACAAGCGACGGTGAGATTTATTAGATTGATTGATGACAAGGACCTTATTTCTAAACTGTGTAGATACACATTCGACCCTTGCTGTTGCATTAATCAAAGAAAGCAATGCAAAGTTACAGATTCAATAAAAGGCAGACACGAGTCTTGTTTTAAGAAGAGATTTTTCCTCACTTTAATGGATTTAGATGTGCAGCTGAGTTAGGGAGAGACGGCGAGATCCTTGACTGATTATGCATTTTTTGTTCCTTTTGCTATTCATAGAAGATAGATTCATCATTCCAATTTGTCATGTTCACAGTGTTCAATTAATTATGTGTGAATGGTACTGGCTGCATTAGTCCTGTGTCAGCCCTGGCCTGCCTCATTTATAGGGGCCTAAATGAAGAGGTATCAGAGGTGTTTCTTTTGGTAATTAATTTGATGAATGCCCTTATGATACAAATGGTGGCAGTAGTGTCTCTTCATCAGTCGCACTCACTGAACTAATTTGAGAGCTCATCTATTGAGACGATGTATTGTAGGGGCTTTTCTTTCACATTCTGAAGAGTTTACTGCCCTTTGCAGAAAGCTGTAAACTTCTGTCATCTTTGTCCTTGCCTGAAAGAAAGAGCTGCAACTCTTGAGTGTTTCTGTTTTTGTGTTTGGAGGACTTGTAGAAAACAAAATATAAATATTCTTGGAACAAAATTCATATTTACAAATAAATTGCATTAATTTGTATTTTCATTTTTTGGTATCTTCATATCTTCACTGAAGAAAAATGGATGCTTCAGACATGGCTATTCATTGTGGAGTTTTTGGACCACTCCAGATAATCTGATAATGGAATAACTCCAAGAAGGCCGATATCCAGTCACTAATCACCCTTTATTTGCATGTGCATAGTACGTGACACTGACCCTGCTAGCTCAGAACTGGCTTCTAGAGCAAACAGAACCTCTGACACTCCTGTTTATTTTTGTTTTTGTTTTTTTTTAATCAAAACAGTGAAGGGGAGGGTAGGGACTAAATCAAAATAGAGTTGGAGGGGGAAAAGCACTCCTGTTCATTTTTTTTTCTTTTTAATCAAAATAGAGTTGGACACTCCCCTTAACCGCGGTAGTGCTTATTTTTTCCCTAGCACCCATGTGTGTGTGTAGGTGTGAGACACAGTGAGAGACACAAGGCGCACAAATCTTTATTCAATTTCCACCACCAGGAAGATAGGAAAACACCCGAGTGGACACTCCTGTTTATATCTGTCAGCCAGCCTTCCCTGACTGGACCACGTTATCAGCCCCAATCAGGGAACTCATATTCGATGAGGTTCACCTAGCTGATATATTCCAATCACTACAGATAGAAGGTTCACTTTTTCAGGTAAGTTTGTTCTGTTGAGATGAGGAATCTTGAGAAGTACAAACTATTCAATTTTCTGGCCTGACTGAGAAATCATAACAATTTACTCAATGTGATCAACCCAGTTGAGAGAATTCTAGATTGTTCAGATCTCCCTGTTTTGGAATGCATTGTACTATAAATGGAAATACGAGGATTTTCTCACTGACACTATGCTTAACATGACAGTATTACAAAATGCACAACCCCAAATCTGATGATGTTCAGTTTTAGGGTAATGACGGGAAAAGGGGAAAATGAGTAAAAGTTATAACATAAAAGTTATAATTTAAAAGGTAGAAGTTTATATCACATATTATGGGTGTCACCATTTTGAATTCACTCCACTCTTGTTATTACTGCAGTCTATGGAAGCCATGTGATTTGCATGTTACAATGAGAGACTTGTAAAGGACAAGAACACTGTACATTGTACAGAATAAGAGGTGAAAAAGTGGAAGTAGGGAACAACCTGATCACCAGGTAACTGTAACAACTGACAGTTTTATAGTGAAGGTGATTGGTAATGTATTGGTGGATTGAACAAACACAGCTCTGGATTTGCTCGAATGAAACCAAATCTGAGGTTATATTCATCAGGAAAGACTGAACACTTTTTCAGAAATAAGGAGACAGCTGTGGGATAACCTAATACAGATCTTTCAGAATTATGGGAGGGTTTCATAGGATATACATGGAAATGATGCTATTACTTCCAAGTGGCAATAGAAAGGAAGATCATAAATATAAGACTGCCAGTAGGCAATTTAGGAGTAACTGAGTGGTTAGATTATGGAACACAGTATCATAGGAACTGTTGAGGTGAATAACATAGCTGCATTTAAGGGGCAAGGAGGGAGAATGGATTAGAAAGATGTATTGATGGGAATTAATAGAGGTGGGTCAGTGGAGACCTGTACGAAGCATTAAAACTAACATGGAGCTTTGTAACTTTGCAGTATGTGATGATAATAGTGTTTAATGAATGCTCTAAGCATTTCATTAAAACAGCATCATCACTAAAGAAGATAAGATTGCATTAAGCTTGGTTCATGCAAGAGCTGAGTCAAGGTTAGAGTGGTACTGGAAAAGTACAGCAGGTCAGGCAGCATCCGAGGAGCAGGAAGATCGACGTTTCGGGCAGGAGCCATTCATCAGGAATGAGGCCTCATTCCTGATGAAGGACTGCTGCCTGAAATGTTGATTTTCCTGCTCCTCAGATGTTGCCTGACCTGCTGTGCTTTTCCAGAACCACTCTAATCTTGACTCTGATCTCCAGCATCTGCAGTCCTCACTTTTGCCTCATGCAAGAACTGGTCATGTTGCTGAATAAAGATATACCTTTGTAGAAAATCTATGAAAATTCTACGGTTTGAAATAATTTCTTGGCCAGAAATGAATGCACTTGGGATATCTGGTCGGCATGGACGGGTTGGACTGAAGGGTCTGTTTCAATGCTGTACATCTCTATGACTCTATGACTAAGAGGGAACACTGTTGTGCTCAGTGCCTTTAAAAAATTAGCAAAGGCTTATTTATTTAGGTCTTTTAAATCTATCTGGATGTTCCAGAAAGAACTCCAAAACAATGTCTACAATAGAATTTTGCTGAACCTGAGAAGGTGTGACCAGGAGGGAATTTTGAAATGAAAGTGTCAGGTCAATGGAATGTTGACTTCTCACCTGTGGGCCATTGAAACATATAGGATTCTTAAGGGGATTAGCAGGGTTAATGCTGAGAGAATGGTTTTCCTCCTGGGAGAGTCCAGGACAAAAGGGCATAGTCATAATTAAGGGGCACCAATTTAAGAGTAAGGTGAGGAAGAATTTCTTCTCTCAGAGGTTTGTGAGCCTTTCAAACTCCTTGCCACAGAGATCTGCGGTAGCGCAGTGTCCTTGTGTATATCTAGGGCTGAAATAGATATATTCTTGATCAAAAGGTGAATAAAGGGTTATGGGAAAAGGGCAGGGAAGTGGAAATGAGGAATGTTAGATCAACCGTGATCCAATTAAAGAGCGGAGTGGGCTCAAGGTGCCAAATGGCCTACTGCTGGTTCTACTTCTTATGGTCATATGATCAATAGCAATGGCTACCCACTTGGCAGCAACAGTAGCCGAGGTGCATTATTAATTGCCCATTTGTGAGCTGCCTGGGATGCTGCTGGGATCTTTTTGGTGGCATCCCATGGAGGCCAAAACCTGGCAGATATATAAGGGTTACTAGGTTGGAAATTAGTAAAACAGAGCCAGGTTGTTAGACTTCTTCCAGTACGAGCTCAACTTGAAGTTTGCTGCAAGTGACATCAGATTGTGGCGTGATAAAGATAACTGGGCACTTTGGACTTCAGTGAATAGTGGGAACAGCAATGTACTTGCTTAGCCAACTGGTTTTAATGATTGAGAGATCGAACAAAGAAACAACTGAGAAAGAGGGAAATTACAGTCAAATCAGATATATAAAGAGAAATTAAATGACAGGAAGAAATTTGGGATGAAGAGAAAAGAGGCTGAAAGGTAGAGTCAGAAAAAAGAGGTCAAGATTGAAAATTTGACCTTTTTAAAATCTCGATCAACTGTGGGTAGATGATTGAACAGTTTAAATAATTTATGGGTGAGAGCAGTTGATTGGCATTTCACTAGCAATTATCACATCATTAAAAAACTTGCGCTGTTCAGTTCCAGCTATAACTTTATGTGGTACAGTTAATGGACAATAAATGTGCAAATCCAGCAAGCACTTAAGAATAACTAGACGGTTAAAGGTGAGATGCTGTTTGTATGGAGGGGGCAAATTGACCATCACATTCTGGACATCTATAACTTCATAACATTACTCTTTACCCTCTGAATTTTCTGGCTAATTTGCACATTATAAATGGTGTGCACCATTAACATACCATGGTTTTGCAACAAGATCTCGGTGATAAATTTTGTCAGCCACCTTTCCAAATGTTTGCTTTTATTTCCTTGTCTGAAGTAAAGGTATAAATGACTTGATGACAACAGCCAATGAAGGTGTAACACATTCAAGAACAGACAAATAACCTATACATTTTAAATGAATTGACACTCACGGTATGATAATGAGGACAATGATTTGTTTTAATGATATTCATACTGAAAAATATATTACTTATTGCAGTTTGGTCATTTTATAAAATATGATCAGTTAACAAAATATTATTTATACAGATACAAAGGTTTGGTTACAATTCACTCAGGGAGCTTGAGTTACTGCCATAGCAACATGCATATTAGAGCATGCAGCTATGGATAGGGAGAACAGAGGCTCCAATATTCTGCCCATCATATGTCTGATCAAGAATTTTTCCTGTCCTTACTATCAGCCATGGATATATGTTAGAAGTAAAGCTGGCTGATATTTGAACTGTTTGGTTGCATTATGAACACAATTTCCTTTGGCCTTCCAAATCCTGGGGGAATTCAAGCCCAGAGTTCCTAGCCCAAGCTCACTGTACCCCAAGACCATGCCATATGCAGATTAGTACAATCCCAGCTGATGGTGCTACTGATAAAGTCAGATCCCAGAATGAATTCAAGTTTGATAGGTCATATGTTTTCTTTTCTATTTGAACCAGTATATCAGTTGGCCACTGAGATATTTGCACATACGATTGCAGGTTTTCGTTGACTACGGAGTAAGTTTATTGTACAAAAAAGAAAACAAATAAATAAACCAAGCTATCTAAATATAGAAAACAATTAGAATTATCTTAAAATGCAGAGCAAAATAAAGTTTCACCCTGTTGCTCAACACTCTCTGTTACAGAGACTCAACTCAATTAAATTATACCCCTAATAAAAGTCTAAGCTTCTACTTAACTGACTCCTCACAGTAAAAACCAAAAGAACTGCAGATGCTGTAAATCAGAAACAAACACAGAAATTGCTAGAAAAACTCAGCAGGTTTGGCAGCATCTGTGAAGAGAAATCAGAGTTAATGTTTTAGGCCCAAAACATTATCTCTGATTTCTCTTCACAGATGCTGCCAGACATGCTGAGATTTCCAGCAATTTCTGTGTTTGTTTCTGATTCCTTACAGTCAGTATGCCATGGACTTTGGAGATTATTCAATGATCCTCTACAATTCTGCCAATGTGAACTTTTCACAAATCTGTGATTCCAACTTTCCTTCGTTCTAATAAGGGTTTTGAAGCAAACTCTCGTGGTTTGAAGATTCTGCAAACTTATCCCTTCTGCTGAGGTAACTCATCCCCTGAACAGTCCTGGACCCCTTCTAGGAAAGAATCTAAATTTGCTGCTGAATTTGCTGGTGTACTGGCGTTTTCTGAACTGAATTTATGATATTCATACCGATAAATATATTACTTATTGCAGTTTGGTCATTTTATAAAATATGATCAGTTAGCAAAATATTATTTATACAGATACAAAGGTTTGGTTACAATTCACTCAGGGAGCTTGAGCTACTGCCATAGCAACATGCATATTAGAGTGCTCAATTTCTGAACTGAAAAGAAACCTCATGATCTCACAAACTCTTAACACTCACCTGTACCTGTGTTTTTGTTTTTGCTGCTATTTGCCTATTAATTATTTATCTATGCTACTTAACTCTGTGATCTGCCTATATTGCTCGCAAGACAAAGCTTTTCACTGTGCCTTGATATATGCAACAATAAATTCAATTCAGTTCAATGGTGGATAATTAATGAGGCATGGAGATAGTGAGGACTGCAGATGCTGAAAAGTCAGAGCCGATAGAGCTGGAAAAAAGCACAGCGTGTGAAGCAGCATCAAAGGGGTGGGGGAGTCGAAGTTTCAGGTTGGCACCTTTCATCAGATACAACCAGAGGACTTATTAGGCCTTACAGTGACAAACACTCCAACAAAACATCTATGCAACTCAGACTTATTTTCAACACTGGTAAATTTCAGCCCATTGTCTTTGCAAATCTGTGTCAGAAGCTGAAAGTTAAATGCCATCAGCAAATCTGAGCTTAATTCATACTGTGACAAATAAAAAGAAGCCTCTTCTATATCATCAATTCATTTCAGATTCACTGCTGCTTCCAATATTAAATAAATAAGGTGTCAGTGCATATCCTTATTTCAGCCCAACTGTTGATCCAAACCATTTTTGTAGTTCCCTGTCCATTTTAATAGTGCTCAGGGATTTGTTATAGATGTTTCCTTTCTCTCTGAATACTTTTCCACGAATACCATATATCCTTAAGACATTCAGGATCCCTTCTCAATGCACACTATCAGTAGAAGATTTAAAATCTATAATGTTTTTGAACAATGGATGCTGTACTCTTGTAAATTTCACTGAAATTTGATCTTAGCTCTGGTCTAGTATCAGCAAGTTCATGCAGTATCACTTCCATACACTTTCACTTCTTAGTAGCTCAGTCATTAGAACTGCTGCCTCACAGTGCCAGGGACACAGGTTCAACTCCAGCCTTGGGCGTCTGTCTGTGTGGAGTTTGCACATTCTCCCCGTGTCTGTGTGGGTTTCCTCTGGGTGCTCTGGTTTCTTCCCATAATCCAAAGATGTGCAGGTCAGGTGAATTGGCCGTGGTAAGTTGCCCATAGTGTTCAGAGATGTGTAGGCTAGGTGCATTAGTCAGGGGTAAATATAGGGTGGAGGAATGGGTCTGGGTGGGTTATTGTTCAGAGGGTCGGTGTGGACTTGTTGGGTTGAAGGGCCTGTTTCCACACTGTAGAGATTCTATGATTAGAAAATATCTTCCCAAGGACATTTATTAAACTTGATTCCTCTACAATGACTGCATTTTTTTAATGCTTTTTTGAAGATTGATATTAATCCCCACTGATGCTCGCACTTTTTTCAAAATTCTGTTCAGTGCGTGTCTGTTGAACTGATTTATGGTCTTTAACTGTTATTTGCAGCTAAATGGAATCAGAAGCATTTCCCTGATAACTTCAGTCTCCTGAGTCCAAGTGAGACAATCTCACAAATGTTTAGTCTTGGGTCTCTATTCCACAAGGGAAGCAACTGTCCAACAATGTTATGTTCTTCCAAATAGCCTTTACTATGCAGAAAGGAACCAGATATTTTAAGGGTCTGGGATTTCTCCCTCCAAAATATATGCATCCCTCCTTAAGGAGTATGTAGAAAGTAGGTAGAGTTCAGTTAGAGTCATAGAGATGGGCCCCAGCTATGCCTGCCTCTTCGTAGGATATGTGGAACAGTCCATCTTCCGCAGCTACACTGGCACCACCCCACACCTTTTCCTCCGCTACATCGATGACTGTATTGGCACTGCCTCGTGCTCCCATGAGGAAGTTGAACAGTTCATCCACTTTACCAACACCTTCCACCCCGACCTCAAATTCACCTGGACTGTCTCAGACTCCTCTCTCCCCTTCCTAGACCTTTCCATTTCTATCTCAGGTGACCGAATCGACACGGACATTTACTATAAACCGACCGACTCCCACAGCTACCTAGACTACACCTCCTCCCACCCTGCCCTCTCTAAAAACGCCATCCCATATTCCCAATTCCTTCGTCTCCGCCGCATCTGCTCCCAGGAGGACCAGTTCCAAAACCGTACAACCCAGATGGCCTCCTCCTTCAAGGACCGCAATTTCCCACCAGACGTAGTCGACGATGCCCTCCACCGCATCTCTTCCACTTCCCGCTCCTCCGCCCTTGAGCCCCGCCCCTCCAACCGCCACCAGGACAGAACCCCACTGGTCCTCACCTACCACCCCACCAACCTCCATATACAACGTATTATCCGCCGTCATTTCCACCACCTTCAAACGGACCCCACCACCAGTGATATATTTCCCTCCCCTCCCCTATCAGCGTTCCGAAAAGACCACTCCCTCTGTGACTCCCTCGTCAGGTCCACACCCCCCACCAACCCAACCTCCACTGCTGGCACCTTCCCCTGCAACCGCAAGAAATGCAAAACTTGCGCCCACACCTCCCCCCTTACTTCCCTCCAAGGCCCCAAGGGACACTTCCATATCCGCCACAAATTCATCTGCACCTCCACACACATCATCTGTTGCATCTGCTGCACCCGATGTGGCCTCCTCTATATTGGAGACAGGCCGCCTACTTGCGGAACGTTTCAGAGAACACCTCTGGGACACCCGGACCAATCAACCCAACCACCCCGTAGTCCAACACTTTAACTCCTCCTCCCACTCTACCAAGGACATGCAGGTCCTTGGACTCCTCCATTGCCAGACCATGGAAACACGACGGTTGGAGGAAGAGCGCCTCATCTTCTGCCTGGGAACCCTCCAACCACAAGGGATGAACTCAGATTTCTACAGTTTCCTCATTTCCCCTCCCCCCACCTTGTCTCAGTCAAATCCCTCGAACTCAGCACCGCCTTCCTAACCTGCAATCTTCTTCCTGACCTCTCCGCCCCCACCCCACTCCGGCTTATCACCCTCACCTTGACCTCCCTCCACCTATCGCATTTCCAACACCCCTCCCCCAAGTCCCTCCTCCCTACCTTTTATCTTAGCCTGCTGGACACACTTTCCTCATTCCTGAAGAAGGGCTTATGCCCGAAACGTCGATTCTCCTGTTCCTTGGATGCTGCCTGACCTGCTGCGCTTTTCCAGCAACACATTTTCAGCTCTGATCTCCAGCATCTGCAGCCCTCACTTTCTCCTCATAGAGATGTACAACATGGAAACAGACCCTTCGATCCAACCTGTCTATGCCGACCAGATATCCCAACCCAATCTAGTCCCACCTGCCAGCACCCAGCCCATATCCCTCCAAACCCTTCCTATTCATATACCCATCCAAATGCCTCTTAAATGTTGCAATTGTACTAGCCTCCACCACTTCCTCTGGCAGCTCATTCCATACACGTACCACCCTCTGTGTGAAAAGGTTGCCCCTTAGGTCTCTTTTATATTTTTCCCTTCTTACCCTAAACATATGTCCTCTAGTTCTGGACTCCCCGATCCCAGAGAAAAGAGTTTGCCTATTTACTCTATCCATGCCCCACATAATTTTGTAAACCTCTATAAGGTCACCCCTCAGCCTCCGACGCTCCAGAGAAAATAGCCTCTCCCAATAGCTCAAATCCTTCAACCCTGGCAACATCCTTGTAAATCTTTTCTGAACCCTTTCAATTTCAGTTGGAACAGAAAATTTTAAATGAGACAATTCACTTATTTTAAATTTTATTAACAGAGTTTCCAAAGAATGACTAAGAATAGAATATCCAACAATATCCAAGAACAGAATATCCATTAACATTTAAAGTAAAGTTTTACCATAAAGCCCTGTGATTAAAATATTGTCTCTGAGTACGAGGAAGCATCTTTTGAGAAGTATATTCTTGTGTTTCCTAATACTTTGAAATGTTAGTGCAAGAGTTTTATTCCTATCTTTTTCGGATCTGTTACTTGGCAACTGTGGCTCAGTTAGCTGGATGGCTGGTTTATAATGCAGAGTGATGCCAATAATGTTGATTTAATACCTGCACCAGCTGAGGTTACCAGGTTGAGAACTTTCCTTTTCAACGTCTCTCCTTGCCTGAGACATGGTGACCCTTAGGTTAAACCACCAGCAGTCACCACTCTCTTTAATGAGAGAACAGCCTATGATCTGGTAAGACTATGGCGACTTTACCTTTAATATTTGGTGAATATTCCTTTATGAAGTTATTACCTTTTATCTGGTCAGTGTGTTTGTTGTATTTTATACTCCTGTGGAGATTTCTTTCTTCCCTTGCTAATCATTAAACTAGATCGTCATTAAAGATTTATCAGTAAAGGTGATGTTTCATTCCTCCACCTTTATGAGTGTTTTCTGGCTGGTATCTAATGGCATTCACATGATAAGAATCTTGTCTTCTCATTTTTGAATTGGTCCAAAATTCCTCTTGTAGTTAACATTTTGACATCTGGTGTGATGATGCTATTTCCAAACCTTCTTTTCTGAGACTAAACTATTGTTCTTTTTGTTGTCTCTGGACTAAACTATTAACTTAAATAACAGAAGATATGTATTGTCTCCATGCCCCTTCCAGTTAGATTAGATATATCCTAATTTCAAAGTGGACTTTTCTGGCTTTTCCTGCTAGCTTTGATGATGTCTTTAATGGTTAACTCATACGTGAATCATTATCTTTGAATGTTTTTTGTGTCTATGTGTTTATTATCTAATTAGTTTTTCTCAATTATATCTATATTGCTATCCAGATATCATTACAGCCTCTCTTGACTAATTAATTGACTTGTTCCGGTATTGTGCAGAATGCAGAGATGTGAACAGTCACTGGCTCAATAGCCATACAAGTTTATGATTGCTAAGTATTAATGTGATTGAATACGAGCATGTCAAAAGAAATTAACAAAAATTACCATTCAATGGACAAAAACATTCAAGGAGGTGGAGGAGTCATGTGAGGCAAGGTACCCACATCCTTAGTCCATTGAAAACTGTGGTAAAGGTTGATTGCAGAGCTGAAACAAATCATTAGCAGCAAAGGACAAACTGAAAAAGAGAGAATATTTGCGTTCAAGCAATAGCACCTCACAGAATCATGAAAGAAAACAATTCCTTAAGGACAAGGATAAGGACAGCACGGTGGCTCAGTGGTTAGCACTGTTGCCTCACAGCACCAGGGACCTGGGTTCAATTTCCGCCTCGGGCAACTGTCTATGTAGAGTTTGCATATTCTCCCTGTGTCAGCGTGGGTTTCCTCCCACAGTCCAAAGATGTGCAGGTCAGGTGTATTGGCCATGGTAAATTGCCTGTAGTGTTAGGTACAGGGGTGAATGTAAGGGAATGGGTCTGGGTGGGTTGCTCTTTAGAGGGTCAGTGTGGACTTGTTGGGCTGAAGGGCCTGTTCCACAATGTAGGTAATCTAATCTAATAACTCAAATTAGAGAGAGTACTGGAACAAGGCATGCAAAGGTGCTGAATGTGTGTCCACATCCTCCTGAAGTCGTGTCAAGACAAGGTACGCTGATTAAGATTTCCAATCATTGCATGTTTCATGCAGGTAGATTTTATATATTCACATCCTAGGATTATAGCACCTTACTAATTCCATTCATTGATAAGCCTGAAAGTTTAGTTGCAACAATTTTTTGCCCTAAAACATGCTTTGATTCAACTTCATTCAATGTTCAATAACTTCCAAGTCATTTGTAGTTGGCTTTGCGCTTTGGCTAAATTAGATGAATTAGATAATGCTTACAGTAGGATGCAGAAACACGGAAATATAGAAAATAGGAGCAGGAGTAGATCATTTGGCCTTTTGAGTCTGCTCTGCCACTCAATGTGACCATGGCTGATCATCCAGCTCAGTCCGCTGTTCCTGCTTTCTCCCCAAGCCCTTTGATCCCTTTAGTCCTAAGAATTAAGTAATAAGGAGAGCCAAGAGGGGCCACAAGAAAGGCTTGGCAAGAAGGAATAAGGAGAACTCAAAGGCATTTTACTCATACATAACGAATTTGCTGCAGCTCAACAAGACCCTGGTGAGACCACACTTGGAATATAGTGTCCAGTTCTGGTTGCCCTCTAATAGGAAAGATACTGAGGCTTTGGAGAGGGTGCGAAGAAGGTTACTAGAATGTTGCCTGGACTGGAGGCCTTGTCTTGCGAAGAGAGGTTGACTTCGCTCAGAATGTTCTCTCTGGAGAGAATGAGGAAGAGAGGTGACCTGATTGAGGTTTACAAGATAATGGTGAGGCATGGATAGAGTCAATAGCCAGAGACTTTTCCCCAGGGCAGGATTGACTGGCACAAAGGACGATAGTTTTAATATATTATGAGGAAGGTATAGAGGAGATGTCAGAGGTAGATTCTTTATGCAGAGAGTGGTGAATGTATGGAATGCGTTGCCAACAGTGGTGATGGAAGCAGAGTCATTAGGGGCATTTAAGCGACTGCTGGACATGCAGTGAATTGAGGGGTGTGTAGGTTAGGTTATTTTACTTTAGATTAGGAATAATCCTCGGCACAACTTCATGGCCCAAGGGCCTGCTGTACTTTTCTATCTTCTATGTTCTGATTATATCTATCTTCTTCTGGGAAATATTCAATGTTTTGATCCAAACCTCTTGCTATGGCAGAGTAAGTTTAGGTATATAAGCCATATCTTGCCACTCTCTGACACAGGATAAATGGAATCACAAATCCCATTGCAAAAGCTGAACTTTTGATGATCAGGGGTGACACAGAGGTTTATAAAATCATGAGAGGTGTAGATAAGGTGAATGTCAGGTGTCTTATCCCTAGGGTGGGGGATTCAAGATAAGGGGGCATATTTTTAAGATGACAGGAGAAAGACAGGATGGGAATTTTTCTTTACATAGAGAGTGGTTCGTGTCTGGAATGAACCTCCAGAGGAAGTGATGGATGCTGGTAGAGTTACAATGTTTGAATTTAATTATGTGGGTAAATAAGAAATGTTTTGAGGGATATGGACCAAGTGCAGGCAGATAGGACTAGTTTAGTTTGGGATTATGGTTGGCATGGCCAAGTTGGACCAAATGGTCTGTTTTCATGCTGTATGACTCAATGACTCTGTAAATTGGAGTTGGGGTCTGATAAGGTAAAAAATGAGAAATAAAGTTAATAAGAAATCAACTGATGTCTTGCACATTCCATTTGTCAAAACTGAGGTATTTGAATCTTGTTCTGTGATCACTAGTCTATCATCTATTGATAAATCTGAGTATGTTGGTTGTTCTTTAAGCAGGTAACATTTGTGATGAAGCGCAAAGATGTGCAGCCATTAGCAATCAAATTCCAGGAGCATGACCATCATGCTATAAAAACATTGTGCTTAGAAAAAATCTTTTGTGGTGCTGAGTCATAAAGTTGTAATGAGCAGTCTTAATATTATTGCTATAAAATTACCAGGAAATAGAAGATCAATAAAGCATTTATTCATTCAGTGAAGTGTAACATCTATGACAGTAATTTATATATCGGCCAATCATTTTTTAGTAAACCAATTAGGACGCAAAACTATGGAATGTTTAACCATTTTTTGTTGTGAATCTATCATGGGCTCACCTGAACATTTAAACAATTGCTATGTTTTCAAAGAATTATTTCATCACACTGTCAATTATTCCATCATGGAGAAGTATTGTCTCATCAGAATCTGCCTGTATTTGCAATTCATGTATAGTATTAGTGAAAAAGCACTCTCTCCTTGCAGAGGAATGCATGTCTACTTACAATGTATGAAATGATAATGAAACTCTATATCCTTGTAGAAAATACTAATAAATCTCCTGGCCATTGCTCTGATTATATTCTGGTTTATAACTATCTGGGTTTTATCATGAAAATGTCCTGCTGGGGAGAATTACTGACATTAAATGTGGTAGCAAGTCTCAAATATCGGGAACCAAAGCAGAATTTGCCGGTAGCAGCCATCAGGTTTGGCAGTCTCTGTGAAGAAAAATCAGAATTAACTTTTCAGGTCCAGAACTGTTCTGAAGGGTCATTAAACATGAAATGTTAACTCTGATTTCTCTCCACAGGTATTGCCAGAACTGCTGACCTTTTACAGCAAATTTCTGTTTTTGTTTCTGATTTTCAGCATCCGCAGTCCTTTTTTTTATCGAATATAAAGAATGTTTTTGATCTACATTCTGTGGATATGAACCCTTTAAAACTAAAATTCAGCCGGTTGTCAACAAAAGTAATTTACTTAAACAGAAAAAAGGGGGGGATCTAAGATGGCGGCGATCTGAGAAGATCACACTGCAGAGCTTCGCATCGCAGCAGGAGCAGGATGGTCCTTTAACCCACCCAACCCAGGTCATCAGGATTTCTTGGGGCGTAGGAAAGATTGTTGGAGCCCCAAGCAACATTTAAAAATTGACTTACCTGTATTTTCAGCTGTCCAGAAATGCCTAAGAAGGGAGGAGGAGTATCTGAGGCCAGGCCTGCAGCTCAGCCTGCAGCAGCCTCTGAGCCGATTACTCTCGAGGACCTGGTGAACCAGCTCTCAAAATCTCGCGAGATGTTGGGGAAACAGATTGAAGATAAGCTGGCTCCAATCTCTCTCATGCTGCAGAAGCATGAGCAGCAGCTGGGAGACCTGGAGAAGAGGACGGATGAGGTGGAGCACAGGGTCACAGTGGTGGAAGCTGATGCCAGTTCATTCAGGGAAGAGATCCAAGCCCTGAAGACGCAGGTTTGTAATTTGCGTGACCAAGTGGATGATCTTGGAAACAGGGGCAGGAGAAAAAACATTCGGATCATCGGTCTGCCTGAGGGTAAGGAAGGTGAGCGGCCTGCGGAATTTGTTGAAGATTGGCTTCCGAAATTCCCTGACTTGGCGACTGGCATGAGAGGATTGAAGATAGAGAGGGCTCACTGGGTCGCAGCGCGGAGGTCGGATCTGGGTCAACGCCCTCGTCCTTTCCTGGTACCGTTACATCATTACCGGGATAAGGAGAGAGTGATGGAGGCTTCCAGACTCCAGGGGAAGGATCCAAAGGCCGTAAGTTACGAGGGGTCTAAGATCATGTTTTTTCAGGACGTTTCAGCGTCGGTGATCCAGAAACGAAAATCATGTGATGGTGTCAAGAGAAGACTGAAGGAGCTTGGGATTCAGTACTCCCTGAGATATCCGGCAGTGCTTCGGATCACCTTAGATGGATCCACGCATCTCTTTGACACAACGGAGAAGGCAAGAGACTTTGTGGACAAACTAACCTAATTTAAACAATTGTAGTATGTATAAATATTGTTGCTTGGGTATGCGTTTGTCATTCTGTAAAAGAAATGGAGAAAATCCGGTTGGAGCTTTGTTTTTCCCCTTTTTTTTCCTCTATTGATAATAATTTGGTTCAAACTATGTCTAGCGGTGGTTAAGATGTACATTTCAAATTTCTAAGATAGGACATACCAAAGGATGGGTGGGGTATTTATTCCCCCCTTTTTTATAAAAGAATGTTTTTTTATTCATATTGATATTCTATGGGGTGTTTATTCTTTTTAGCTTGTGCTTGTGATGCGGCTCTGGCTGGGAGAAGTGAAGGAGGTTGAGATGGTTAGATGCCTATTTATGGCAGTTCGGGATGGGTAGTTGCCCCCTCTGGGCAGGGGGTGAGTTCCCCAACTCAGCGCTATTGTCGCTTTATATGAGGGTGTGTTTTCTGGTTTTTGTTGTTTTTTATCTTTAATAATTTTGTATGTTTGTTAAATGTAGTGGTTTTAGTTTATGTAGTTTTTATATTTAGTGGACCATGCGACACTAAGGCTTAGCAATTTGTGGTTCGGGTTCCTCCTCTCTGGAATTTAAATGTAATTGCAGAAGATTATGGCTAATGATTTGATTAAATGGTGTACCTGGAATATCAAGGGAAGTCACTCATCAATTAAGAGGAAGAAGGTACTCTTGAGTCTTAGAAAGGAGAAGGTGGACATTGCTTTGTTACAGGAGACACATTTGGATGAAAAGGAGCACCTGAAATTACAGCAGAATGGCTTTGACCAAGTTTATTTTTCATCATTTAATACCAGAATAGGGAAGTGGCTATATTGGTAAGGAAAAATCTCCCATTTAAATTGTTGGAATGTGTTAAAGACACATACGGGAGGTTTGTAATTCTTAAAACCTTGATAAATGGGAAAGAATATGGCATTTTAAATGTTTGTTTTCCCCCAGCTCATCCTCTTAAATTCTTGGTAGATGCTTTTTCTAAACTGATAAGTCTCAAGCCTCGGCACATCATTATAGGGGGAGATTTTAACTGCCTCATGGACCCTACAGTAGACAGGTTGCCTAAAGATCCCTCGATACCCTCTGTGCAAACTAAACAGATATTGGGTTTGTGTGGGGAATTAGGATTGGTGGACATCTGGAGGTGTCTCCACCCTACAGTTAGGGATTTCATGTTTTTCTCCAATCCGCACAGATGTCACACGAGGATTGATTTTCTTCTGACCCCTGCGGTAACCCTGGATCTGGAGGCAATCTTTACGATTGGTAATATTGCCATCTCTGATCATGCTCCAGTGTACCTCATGGTTAAGATTAATGATGTTACAGTGGATTCAAGGTACTGGCGAATGGACCCGTTTATTCTCATGGACAGTAAGCTTGTGGAGTATTTCTCTTGGGAATTTTGGGCATTCCTAGACATCAACATAGGCTCGGTTGACAGCTTATCTGTTCTCTGGGAAACTTCCAAAGCTTATGCCAGGGGGTTAGTTATTTCATATTCCACCAGTAGGAAGAGGCAGAAGGGTGAACAGCAACGTCTCCTTGAAGCACGGTTGAAGGCAGCTGAGAAGATCTATTTTGATAGACCCTCATTGGTCAAACTATAGAGGATTACGGCACTAAATTCCGTGCTCACACAGACGACAAAGAAGGAGCTGGCTTTTGCAAAGCAAAGGTTATACGAGCATGGTGACAAGCCAGGCAAATACTTAGAATACCTTGCCAGAAAGAGAAGTGCCCCACAAACGGCACGGTGGGCGGCACGGTGGCACAGTGGTTAGCACTGCTGCCTCACAGTGCCAGAGACCCGGGTTCAATTCCCGCCTCAGGTGACTGACTGTGTGGAGTTTGCACGTTCTCCCCATGTCTGCGTGGGTTTCCTCCGGGTGCTCCGGTTTCCTCCCACAGTCCAAAGATGTGCAGGTCAGGTGAATTGGCCATGCTAAATTGCCCGTAGTGTTAGGTAAGGGGTAAATGTAGGAGTCTGGGTGGGTTGCGCTTCGGCGGGTCGGTGTAGACTTGTTGGGCCGAAGGGTCTGTTTCCACACTGTAATCTAATCTAATCTAATCTAATCTAAAACCATTACAGTGATTGGGGAAGGGTCTTGGAACCTAACATGTGATTCTAAAAAGATTAATGTGGCGTTCCAGAGATTCTACTCTAAGTTATATCAGTCTGAGAATTGTGAGGAGGGGCAGGCCAAAATGGAATCCTTTTTTAGCGATCAGAGCAAGAAGTGCAGGAAGCTGTGAAGCAGCTTCAGAGTGGAAAGGGGCCCGGTCCTGATGGACTTCCCAGTGAACTCTATAAGGAATTTATAAGTATACTGTCAGGCCCGATGCTGAATATGTTTAATGATTCATACAGTCATGTTTGTCTCCCACCATCTCTGAGAGAGGCCAATATTTCACTTATCCTTAAAAAAGGGAAGGATCCGGAAGACTGTGCTTCATACAGGCCCATCTCACTCTTAAATGTGGACTTTAAGATCCTTTCTAAGGCTCTTGCGTTAAGGCTGGAGACTGTGTTACCCTCTATTATTAAAGAGGATCAGACGGGCTTCATAAAGTGTCACAGATCCTCCAATAACGTTAGGAGGCTGATTAACGTAATTCAAACATGCCAACAGCAGTCAATACAGGGATTGGTGATTTCTTTAGATGCAGAGAAGGCATTTGACCGAGTTGAGTGGCCGTACCCTTTCTACATTCTAAACCGGTTTGGTCTGGGCGAAGTTTTCACAAGATGGGTAAAGGTTCTCTACAGTGTACCTCTCGCTGCGGTCATTACCAACGGGGTACGATCAAGCAGTTTTAATATTTCCAGGGGCAGCCGGCAGGGCTGTCCCCTTTCACCATTACTTTTTATATTGGTGATTAAACCGTTGGCAGAGGCCATTCATGGGGATCTCAATATATCAGCTCCAGAAGTGGGGTCAAAATTACATAAGATCTCGTTGTATGCAGATGATGTTCTAATTTTCTTGACAAATCCAGCTGTCTCAGTGCCTTGCCTGATACAATGCATTTACGCGTTTGGCACTTTTTCAGGGTATAAGATTAATTTTCCTAAATCAGAGGCTATGCCTATGGGTGGTCTTATGAAAGAGTTGGCTTTTGAGAGTGACTAAAGATTCCCATTGAGGTGGTCACAGGGGGGTTTTGAGTGTTTGGGCATATTCATTACTCCAGTTCTGGATTGGCTGTTCAAAGCCAATTTTACTCAATTATTTGAAAAAATTAAACAAGATTTCCAAAGATGGGAGGCACTTCCAGTCTCGTGGTTGGGTCAGATAGTGCTTATTAAGATGAATATTCTCCCTCGTTTGCTCTACCCTATATGGATGCTCCCCCTGATTTTCAATAAACAAACACTCAAGACTGAACGTTTGGTTCAGCTCCTTTATCTGGCACCGTAAACGGCCCCTCATTAAATTAGCCAAACTGCAGTTGCCTCACAGATTGGGGGGAGTAGACCTTCCGGACATTAAAAATTACCAATTAAGCTTGCTCTTGACCTACGTAAATGATTGGGTTTGTGGGGATCCTCTTTCATTATGGCTAGATATCAAAGTATCCCAGGCAAGGTTCCCCCTTACCAGTTTGCTGTTTTTGGACAAGGTGAGGACAGTTAGGGAGTATTGCCATAACCCAATAGTCATCAATACTGTAAAAGCATGGAGGGCAATTTGGCAGAGGGAAGGTAATATTGGCAAAACATCTTTGTTTACACCTTTAGTGGGTATGCCGGGTTTTCAACCAGGTATGATAGTTTCAGGATTTAAACGTTGGGCAGCTAGGGGTATATCTTGCATGGGTGATTTATTTGAGGGAGATGTAATGATGGTCCTTTGATCGGTTAGTACGAAAGTATGAGTTACCTAATAGAGACCTCTTTCATTTTTTTCAAGTTAGGGATTTTTTTCAAAAAAAGACCACTTTTGACTGATCCCTACAAATCTGACATAGAAAGAGGGGTACTAAAGGCTGAGAGTACACTCTCTGTCAGTACTCTATATCACCAATTGGGGGGTGCCACCTCAGATGAGTCTGATCGACTCTGCAAGATGTGGGAAAGAGAGCTGGGTGTTGAAGTTTCTTCAGAGGCATGGGAGGATATTTGGGAGAATGCGAGGAAGATATCAATTTGCAGTAGGACCCATGTTTTATAGTTGAAGATTCTCCACAGGGTCCACTTAGCCCCAGACCGTTTGTCAAAATTTAAACCAGGGGTATCTTCAGCATGTCCCAAGTGCAAGGTCTGCACGGGTATTCTTACCCATTGTCTTTGGTCTTGTGACAGGCTTCAAACATATTGGAGCGCTGTGGCGGGTGCAATGGAGAGGATTTTAGGTGCAGGGGTGGAGAAGGACCCTATTTCTCTCCTTTTGGGCCTACCCATTGTATTTCCTGCAGACTCGCATAAGAAAAAACTTTTCAATATTCTTACGTTTTATGCAAGGAAGAATATCTTGCTAGGTTGGATATCAGAAACTCCCCCCTGACCCGGGCCTGTCGGATTGGCGGAAGATTGTTATGGAGCATATTACCCTGGATTTTCTCACAAATATGGAACACCACAAAACTGAGAATTTTTACAAGACATGGCAACCCTTTTTGAAATAGATTTATCTGCCACACTAACAAGGGCTTTTATATAGCCGTAATGATTGTGTTTCATGAGTCCAATATCCAGGGAGGAGGAACTGTGAATGTATGAGTGTTTTGTTTGGCTGGGCTGAGTTATTACTATTTATTTGTTTGTTGCTAGATATTTATTTAGTTAGTTAAATAGCTAGTTTAGGTTTTTTTTATACTTCTCTATATATGTTTATACATTCGTATAGGAGGGTGGGTTGGGGAATTTTTTTTATGATTTGGGTTTAGTTTTGTGCTATTTTGGTTCTGTTTTGAATTGCATTATTTTGTATTTGTTGTAATATTTAAAAATCTATCTTTTCTTAATAAAAATATATTATAAAGAAAACAGAAAAAAAATAATTGGAGAACACAATATACTGTCAATTCTATCTATCCCTTATCCTTTTATATTCTAAGCTTGCTTGGCTTTGGTCTGTTCCACTCCCTAGCACATTAAAGCCTTTGCAAAAATTACAACTGAACATATAATCCACAATTAGCATATACAATGGGTGGTCAGTAAATGTTCTCCACGCTGGACCCTGAAATATTGGTTTGGGAATGAATAGGAAGGGTTCAGTGGGATATGAGCCAAATGCTGGCAAATAAGACCAGGTCAGATTGGGATGTCTGGTCGATACAGATGAGTTGCACTGAAGGGTCTGTTCCATACTGTATAACTCTATGTCTCTATGGTGAGCAGTTTTTTTTTAATTCATCTGCGGGTCGTGGACATTGCTGGCTGGCCAGCATTTATTACCCAAACCTAATTGCATTGTGAAGGGGGTGGTGAGCTGCCTTCTTGAACCTGCTGTGGGAGGATCCACAATGCTATTAGGGAGGGACTTTCAGGATTTTGGCCTAGCAACAGTGAAGGAATGGTGATAAATTTCCAAGTCAGGATGGTGAGTGGCTTGAAGGTGAATCTGAATGTGGCGGTGTTCCCATATACCTGCTGCCCTCGTCTTTCTAAGTGAAAGCAGTTGTGGTTTTGGAAGGTTCTGCGTAAGGATCTTACGTGAATTTCTGCAGTGCATCATGTAGCTAGTACACACTGCTGCTACTGAGCGCCGGTGATGGAGGAAGTGGATGCTTGTGGATGTAGGGCCAATCAAGTGAGCTGCTTTGTCTTGGATGGTGTCAAGCATCTTGAGTGTTATTGGGACTGCACTCATCCAGGCAAGTGGGGAGTATTCCATCCCACTCCTGACTTGTGTCTTGCAGATGATGGACAGGCTTTGAGGAGTCAGGAGATTGCTCGCCGCGGTCTTCCTGGCCTCTGACCTGTTCTTGTGAGCACCGTGTTTATGTGGTGAGTCCAGTTGATCTTCTGGTCAGTGATAATTTTAAGTTAAACAACATCCATCTGATTGTAACAAAATATGGTTTTAAAAATACGTGGAAGGAAAGTTGAAATAAGCAGCTCAATTAAGTGCACAAAACTTGCTAAGTATAAATTGTTGCGACCATAAAATATAATCACAGAAAGCAGCATTGATCACAATGTGGGAAATTAACTTTGTGATTAAAATTGTTTAAAGAATGTACATTACAGTATATTCTCAGACAGCACCTCGCTTGAACCTGAATATAGTTGCAACATGAAAGCTATGGTACATATTACTCTGTAACAGCTTTGTGTCTTGGCTGGAACTGTTGACTGTAGAGAGAACTAGTTGAGTATCCATCCTCTTGCATACAGGTAATCTTGTATTTTAAGCCCAGACATAACAGAGTAAGAGGCACTTTGATTCTGTGATGTGTTAACTACTGTGCAAACTTTTGTGGACAGACTACCTAAGAGACGTGACAGAATCAGCTGCTTGTTTCATACTTTGCCCAATTTTCTTTCCCAATGACTGTTGTGGCCTGCTTTCTTGTCCTACATGGTTTCATTACTTTAAATGTAGGAATGGGTTGTAACAAACATAAAATCAAATCTTTGTCTTAAACCAGCTCACATTGCACAATCCAACATGAGTATTCAGTAAAATGAGGTGATATGATTCTACAGCTCTTGTGATTCAGACGTAGTACTTCCTCAAGGGCAGAGGGCCTGGGCTTAAGTCCTACCTGCTTCAGAAGTGTTTTATAAATGTCTGAACAGGGTGGTTAGAAATACCTATAACATGATTCCTGTTGATCTTAGAATTCTTTGCTATTGACTTCCCGATTCATAAAAGATTGCAAATGTTGTGTTTCACCAGTACAGCACGACTACAGCAAATAGGGTATGCTGAAAACCAAGATATTAATTAAATATTTTAATGATCTTATTTAATACATACTTACATTCAATTACAACACATTAAAAGGCACACAGTTCATACTTCATAAAAGTGTAGTTTTTAGTTTTTGTTACTCATTCATGGATCTTCTTGGCTTCATTTTAGGTTCACCTCAATCACTCCCAATCTTCTGTTACCAGGGTTATGTTGTCCATGTTATGCTCTTCGATCATTTTATTTCTGTAGTGATTGTAACAAGCTCAGCCAAGTGAGCATCATAGAATCTGAGTTCCCTGAGTGGGGCTGTCAACCTTGTCCAATCAGGGAGGCTTGGCTGACAGTTATAAACAGTAGTGTGAGAGGTTCTGCTCACTCTGAGAACTGGCTCTGAGGAAACTGGGCAAGTGTCAAGTTTTATGCACATGTAAATAAAGGGTGACTTGGTGCTGGGATGGCGTAGAATAAAATAGAATAGAGTAGAATAGCCTTTATTGTCACATATATTCAGTGAGTACAGTGAAAACTTTATATGTTACCAATTACAGCACCGACTTAGATACAAAAGTACTGAGGCACAGCTTCTTTAGCTACAAGACTTAGACAATACAGAAATTAGATGTCTAACATTATGGAAATTAAAGTTCAGTACAACAGACCACACTGATATCTAGCTTCCAGTCAGCATCGCGCCCTGGCTCCACACCCCACGCAGGTGATATGCCATACTGGGAGAGTCACTGTAGGAGGCTACTGTGCCAAACTGGAAGGTCACCATGCCACGCTGGGAGGGTGCTATGGGAGGAAGTCTATGTGGGTGACCGCTGCATAAGGCTGCTACACGAGAGGAGGCAGGGAATCCTCGCTGGAAGTTGGGAATCATCACTTGTCGGAGGCCGGGAATCATCACCGAGACTGGGAATCATCACTGAGACTGGGAATCGTCACTAAGGCGAGAAATGTGCACATGCCGGAGGCTGGGAGTCATTGTTGGAGGCCAAGGGTTGAAGAGAAGCAAACAAAGCAAGAGGAGAAGAAAAAGAAAAGCACCAAGAGGGAGAATAAGATAAGAAAAAGAAGAAAAGAAGATGAATGGGCAGAGTGGACGAGCTCTGACTGGAAAGTCCTACTCCGCTGCTATCTTGCACATGTGGAGAATACCGGCCTCTATGGAATTATTTCAGAAACAGTGATGAAACCAACATGTTCCAGACACTCAAAATATACATGAATGACTTTCCTTCAATCGGACTTGCTTTACAAAGCAGCATTGTTCAAAAGAGCTGAAAGTTATTGTAACTGATCATGTGCGGACCTCATGAACAGCACTTGCATTAGGATACATGGACAGTGTCAATTCATGTTTCCATGATTCCATTGACTGCTGATCCCGCTACTTCCCATTTCCTGCTGCCATCCAGAAGGCATTTATTCTCTTTGAAGATTTATTCCCTCTGTTTGTTTTTCTATTGCTTAAAATGGTATATCTGGAAGTCTAATTCTTGTTTAATCAAATATGTCTTATATTTATATCCATTTTAATATTTTATACAGGTTTATGTTAATATCTATGTTTACAACAATAGTACTAAAATCAGTTTTCTTTAAAATATTTGTTGAAAGAAATGTGTCATGTTCAGTAACTTATGCCCGAATCAACATCTTGTTTAACCCTGAGCTGAATTTTCAAGTAGTCTGTCACTAAGTGCAATGTTTGTAATTGACTACTCAAGTCTATTTCTTATCCTCGCTTTTAAACTGCAGCATGGGCAAAATATTATTTTTAAAGTGCACAGAGTACCGATGCGCTATCTTGCCATTGAGCTTAACTACAATTTAAAAACTTGTACTTATATTAGCAGCTGCAATGTAGGAAACATCCCAAAGTGCTTCAGAGGACACTGTTAACACACCTATTAATATTGAAAGTAAATGGTTCTATATCCATGTTGAAGCACATGTGCTGAGAGCTAATTAGACTTTAAGATGTGCACTTTTTTTTTACCTTTTGGCTTTTAATAAAATATCTTCTGTTGCTTCTTTTAACTTCTGGTTTTGTAAAGAAGATGGCATTGGAAAATGACGCATTTCTATACTTTTCACTGTACTCACGCATTCCTATATTTGAGTACATATGACAATAAAGTCTAATTCTAATTTTGCAGTTAGCTACATCTAGCTGAGAAGTCAAGTGGAGTTCAGTTTGCAATAGAATGAAAAGCTGCTGACTGCAAGTTACAATTGGCATTTCCTGGTCTTACACCAATAGCTGCTGTTTGTTTTAAAGCTGTTTGACCATATGTAGCTATTAGAATTCCGGGAGTGCTTAGTATTAACACCAAGGCTCTCAAAATATGCGGTGAGATTCTGGAGTACAAGTACTGGTAATTGTATCTGAAAGCCTGAACTCTATTATTTTAAAGGAGTATTGACCTCTTTAAAATAAATAGATTAACGTCTCCACCAAAGTATCAGAGAGAAGAATTTCCAATGAAAGTGTTAAGCTAGAATCACACTATGGAGACAGAAAGAGCACTTCCACTCTCAGGGTGTAAATTTGGGATCCCATACTTAAAAAAACACACAATCTGATTTATTTAATCAACAATTATCATTTATGCACAACAAAGAGACATTTATTTATTTGGTCATTAAAAAACCAGTGTATTTCTGGAAAAAAGGACACATTTTATCAAAGCTTGCAATCTTGCACTGATCCGACCAATTTGTAAAAGGAACTAAAGTAAACAAACAGCAACATTTGTACAGTACGAGGGGTTATTGTCGAATGACCTCTGATTGGTAGAGATGTTGTCATGGAGAATACAGTGATTAGATGATTGACAGTTAAGTGCCGCACATTGTTTGAATTTAAATTAGGCAGGTTGATTCTATTGCACAAGACTTTCCTCAGAGAAATGAACCAGGGAATGGTCATTTTGAGAGAGACAATTGATTATACAGTTTGATGGGGACCATTTCTTTGAAGAATAGACCAAGGCAAAGACACAGAACTGTCACAGCTAGTATAGAGGTTGAACCCGTGCTGTTGGCATCATTCTGTGTCAGAATCTAGCCAATTATCTAACTGAGCTGGAGTTACCAGGAGAAAGGTGATGCTTGTTCATGGCTATTTTAGTCTGGGTGAGGGATAACAGGACAAATAAAGATAGGAGGGGCAGGAGAGAAGGCCAAGAGGGAAAGGTGATAGCCTTCCCTCCACAAGCAGTGGATATCCTTTCTCCCTGAGGAGCTTCAGTGTGAGATCCAAGAAACTGTACGTCCTTTCCTTTGAGCCACCATGCTGGGTATGAGGAGCTTGCAATATTCCTTATCTCATTGTGCTCCTACGTTAAGGAAATCATTAATATTATTAACAACCATTTGACTGTGACTTTACCTTACCATATCTTGAGACAGCAAGATCATGTGATATTATATCACTTCCCCAGATGATGTACACTGTACCTCCATTGCATATCACACAGTCGATCTTAACCCCTTAAACTCCAAGAGCTCATGTAGAAAAGTGCATCCAAACAATACTTGTATATTGCGGATCAGCACTTGGAGTCCTATTCAAATCATTGTAAGCATTAACCTGTCAGAAAATAAATCTGAACTTTTAAGTGGGCATTCCTTAATAGCACAGCATCCATTTGATGCCTGTTTTCACTCTTTGGTCAAAGTCACCCCCTTTACATTTTAATGTTCTGACATATAAAACCAGCAGCAAGAAAATGAAAACCCATCCATCACTTCAGACACAATGGTGTTCTCCTAGAACACAGATTGACTTTTAATTGACCTAAATAGCAGAAAGAAAGAGAAGAATGATACTTTAAAATCTGTGCAGTTAAAATTAGTTAAAACAGGCCTTTCCAACTGCATCTTTATTGCCTATAATAATTTCAGCAAAGAAGCTTAATGATTTTCAGCTTTAAAGTATTGAGACAAGTTACCATTGTGATTCATTAATTTTAAAACCAATATGAGCTTGTCCTAAATATGTCAAGCCATTTAAATAGTATTACATCCAAAATTAAATGCTTCGGCATGGACAATAGAATGATAATTTAAGCTGCACATTTAGTCACTATCATTAAAGTTAGAAGTGCTCTCTGTTTCTGTGCTTGTTGATTATAATGGGATAGTTGCTGAGGAGTCTGCTAGTGTACTCAGTGACACAATTTTGTGCAATCCAGAACTTTGATGCAAATTGGTTTCCAGCCACATAATTGCAGCAATTTTCCTACTTCAAAATGCTTGCATCACTGGAGTTCACTGGGTTGGATGGTGTGGCGAACCAACTTTAATGGGGCAAGAACGAAGCTGGTCCAGATAAACTGGAACAAAAGGATTGGCAGGGATTAAAAAAAATGTTGCTCAACAATGGGCTACCTTCAAAGAGACGGTTCAGTCATGGCACATTCTCTCAAACTGCCAGCCCAAACAAATCCAGAGCTCCTTAGTTGAAAAAGGAGAAGGCATTAGAATGGAGAAGAAAAGGTGTGTTTTTGATGATTGTCAGGTAGGAAATACAATTGGGAACCGACAGGACTACAAAAAGAATCAGAAAATGGTTGTTTAAGGTAATGCTGATTATATAGTGTACTCAGACTTTCAAAAAACATTTAATACAATGCCACAAAATGGACTTTTGAGAAAAGTTGCAGTTCCTGGAATAAAAGGGGCAGAAGGAATCTGAATGCAAAATTGGATGAGCTATAGGAAACAGAGAATAGTCAACAAGGGATATTTGTCAGATTGCAAGGATGTTTGTAATTGAGTTCCTCAGGGATTGGTATTCGGATCCTTGCTTTTCCTGTTACACATTAATGATCTCGATCTTGGTGGGCAGAGCTACTTTCAAAGTTTGTGGATAATGCAAAAACATTGTGTACTATGAGGGGGACATGCAAAACTCAAAAATGATACAGTCTTGGTGGTGGAGTAGGCAGATAGGCAGCAGACAATGTAAAACAGAGGGTACAATAGTTACAGGAATGCAGGAAGAGATGCATCTGGGTGTATGTGTGCATTGAAAGTGACAGGCCAGGTAGAGAATGGGTTAATCCATCATACATTACACTTGGCTTTCTTAATAGGGGCTTAGAGTACAAGAGAAAGGAGGTTACATTGAAGTTTTATAAAGCACTCATTACCAGCATAACAACTGCTAACAAAACCATCTCTGTGCCTGAGTCCACAAAATTCAAACAGGGCAAAATAGTCCTGTGCAGATATTCATGTAGATAGGTCGAAGCTGTTTGAGATTTGAGACCTAAATTATCAGAGCACTAAGGATACAAATGGCCATTGTCACTCTTATTTCCAAAGGGTTTTCTATGATTTTAAATGAGGACATTTCTAGATTTGCGCACATCTCTTCAATCTTAGATTATTACTGCTGTACTAATTGTATAAGCAGACATTTGACATATCACGTCAGAATAGATGTTCTTTTCTGATTGCTTGGTTTTTTAATGATATTATTTGCTTCTTACAAGACTCTCTTTCAATTCAAGCAATTCTCAGCAATTTATAATCTTCCTTTAAGGATAATTAATGTTACAGGAAAAACATTGTCCTTGCTTGATGTTCTAATGTGTGACTAAGTAGGTTCCAGATGGTTAATATATGCTAAATTACCTGTTAAGTAGAAAAGATCCTTTCCCATTATTTTACAGAAGAGGGCATATTTTGCATCTCAGTATACTGGCTGACAACTCCTGCCTGGAATCTTTTTATTGCTAAATAACAATTACCTAGGAAAGTGTTGCCTGCAGCATTAACCATTCTAATGAGCATGATTTTTTGATTGTATGCAGTGACCTTAGAAAACATGCATGCAGTGCACAGATATTTGAGAAAACTTTGCAACTGGTGGTCAAGAATACAGCTGACCCACTCATGTATCTGACCCTCTACATCTATGTTTCTCTACTGTGCTCCCTATCCATCCCGCTTAGTCTAGTGGTCTTTTCCGTTTAAATGCAAGTATTGTTTAGAGCTCACAATCTGACATTTGAGAAAGAATCAACTCTTAGAGAAAAACAGAAGATAAATCATAAAAATATAATGAAAGAGGAAAATATGAAAAATATCAAGAATTGAACTAAATCAATTGGCAACATATGAGCGCATTATTTAGTTGTTAAACTGCACATTGTTAACTCATTTACACAATTAATAAGGCTTAGGTTATCAAACTGTAGTGACGAAATTGATGAAAGGCCTCATTTGTATGCATTATTCAAATGTATTTTTAAGTTGGCATTTTGTAAGTATCAAAGAATATTACATAGATTCAGAGAATCAGAGAGATGTACAGCATGGAAACAGAACCGTCGGTCCAATCCGTCCATGTTGACCAGATATTCCAACCCAATCTAGTCCCACCTGCCAGCACCCGGCCCATATCCCCCTCCAAACCCTTCCTATTCATATACCCATCCGGATGTCTTTTAAATGTTGTAATTGTACCAGCCTCCACCACTTCCTCTGGCAGCTCATTCCATACACGTACCACCCTCTGCGTGAAAAAAGTTGCCCCTTAGGTCTCTTTATATCTTTCCCCTCTCACCCTAAACCTATGCCCTCTAGTTCTGGACTCCGCCACCCCAGGGAAAAGACCTTGTCTTATTTATCCTATCCATGCCCCTCATGATTTTATAAACCTCTATAAGGTCACCCCTCAGCCTCCGATGTTCCAGCAAAAACAGCCCCAGCCTGTTCAACCTCTCCCTATAGCTCAAATCCTCCAACCCTGGCAACGTCCTTGTAAATCTTTTCTGAACCCTTTCAAATTTCACAACATCTTCCCGATAGGAAGGAGACCAGAACTGCATGCAATATTCCAACAGTGGTCTAACCAATGTCCTGTACAGCTGCAACATGACCTCCCAACTCCTGTACTCAATACTCTGACCAATAAAGGAAAGCATACCAAACGCCCCCTTCACTATCCTATCTACCTGCGACTCCACTTTCAAGGAGCTATGAACCTGCACTCCAAGGTCTCTTTGTTCAGTAACACTCCCTAGGACCTTACCATTAAGTGTATAAGTCCTGCTAAGATTTGCTTTCCCAAGATGCAGCACCTCGCATTTATCTAAATTAAACTCCATATGCCACTTCTCAGCCCATTGCCCCATTCAATCAAGATCCCATTGTAATCTGAGGTAACCTTTTTCGCTGTCCACTACACCTCCAATTTTGGTGTCATCTGCAAACTTACTAACTATACCTCTAATGCTCACATCCAAATCATTTATATAAATGATGAAAAGTAGTGGACCCAGCACCGATCTTTGTCGCACTGCACTGGTCACACGTCTCCAGTCTGAAAAAACAACCCTCCACCACCACCCTCTATCTTCTACCTTTGAGCCAGTTCTGTATCCAAATGGCTGGTTCTCCCTGTATTCCATGAGATCTAACCTTGCTAACCAGTCTCCCATGGGGAACCTTGTTGAATGCCTTACTGAAGTCCATTTAGATCACTTCGTCAAAAAACTCAATCAAGTTTGTGAGACCTGATTTCCCACATACAGAGCCATGTTGACTATCCCTAATCAGTCCTTGCCTTTCCAAATACATGTACATCCTGTCCCTCAGGATTTCTTCCAACAACTTGCCAACCACTGACGTCAGGCTCACTGGTCTATAGTTCCCTGGCTTGTCCTTACCATGCTTCTTAAACAGTGGCAACATGTTAGCCAACCTCCAGTCTTCCGGCACCTCACCTGTGACTATCAATGATACAAATATTTCAGCAAGAGGCCCAGCAATCACTTCCTTAGCTTCTCACAGAGTTCGAGGGTACACCTGATCAGGTCCTGGGGATTTATCCACTTTTATGCGTTTCAAGACATCCAGCACTCCCTCCTCTGTAATATGGACATTTTTCAAGAAGTCACCATCTATTTCCCTACATTCTAAATCCTCCATGTCCTTTACCAAAGTAAATACTGATGCAAAATACTCATTTAGTATCTCGCCTATCTCCTGTGGCTCCACACAAAGGTCGTCTTGCTGATCTTCGAGGGGCCCTATTCTCGCCCTAGTTACCCTTTGGTCCTTAATGGGTTTGTAAAAACACTTTGGATTCTCCTTAACTCTATTTGCCAAAGTTTTCTCATGTCCCGTTTTTGCCCTCCTGATTTCTCTCTCAAGTATACTCCTACTTCCTTTATACTTGTCCAAGGATTCACTCAATCTATCCAGTCTATACCTGACATATGCTTCCTACTTTTTCTTAACCAAACCCTCAATTTCTTTCATCTTCTGGCATTTCTGATACCTATCAGCCTTTCCTTTCACCCTAACAGGAATATACTATCTCTGGACTCTTGTTATCTCATTTCTGAATACTTGTCATTTTCCAGCCGTCCCTCTACCTGCAAACATTCACCCCCAAATCAGCTTTTGAAAGTTCTTACCTAATACCGTCAAAATTGGCCTTTCTCTAATTTAGAACTTCAACTTTTAGATTTGATCTAGCTTTTTCCATCATTATTTTAAAACGAATAGAATTATGGTCACTGGCTCCAAAGTGCTCCCCCACTGTCACCTCAGTCACCTGCCCTGCCTTATTTCCCAAAAGTAGGTCAAGTTTTGCACCTTCTCTAGTAGGTATATCCACATACTGAATCAGAAGATTTTCTTGTACATACTTAACAAATTCTTCTCCTTCTAAACTCTTAACATTATGGCAGTCCCAGTCTATGTTTGGAAAGTTAAAATCCCCTACCATAACCCACCCTATTATTCTCACAGATAACTGAGATCTCCTTACAAATTTGTTTCTCAATTTCCCTCTGACTATTAGGGGGTCTGTAATACAATCCCAATAAGGTGATCACCCCTTTCTTATTTCTCAGTTGCACCCAAATAACTTCCCTGGATGTATTTCCAGGAATATCCTCCCTCAGCACAGCTGTAATGCTATTTATTATCAAAAACACCACTTCCCCTCCTCTCCTGCTTCCCTTTCTGCCCTTCCTGTAGCATTTGTATCCAGGAACATCAAGCTGCCAGTCCTGTCCATTCCTGAGCCATGTTTCTGAAATTACTATGATATCTCAGTCCCATGTTCCTAACCATGCCCTCAGTTCATCTGCCTTCCCTGTTAGGCCTCTTGCATTGAAATAAATGCAGTTTCATTTATTAGTCCTACCTTGTTACCTTGTTCTCTGCTTTGTCCCTGCCTGCCCTGACCATTTGACTTGCTTGTTTTCTCAACTGTACCCATCTCAGATCGATCTCTTTCCTTACTGGCTCCCTGGGTCCCACCCACGCCCCCACCTTACAAGTTTAAATCCTCCCAAGCAGCTCGAGCAAATTTCCCTGCCATTATATTAGTCCTTTCCAAATTAGGTGCAATCCGTCCTTATTTTGTAGGTCACTTCTACCCCAAAAGAGATTTCAATGATCTAGAAATGTGAATCCTTCTCGCATACACCTGTTCCTCAGCCATGCATTCATCTGCTCTATCCTCCTATTCCTGCCCTCGTTAGCTCGTAGCACCAGTAGTAATCCAGATATTACTACTCTTGAGGACTTCCTTTTTAAATTTCTGCCTAACTCTCTGTAATCTCCCTTCAGAATGTCAACTTTTTCCCTTCCAACGTCATTGGTTCCAATGTGTACAATGACCTCCGGCTGGCCCCTCTCCCCCTTGAGAACATTTCGCACTTTCTCTGAGACATCCTTGATCCTGGCACCAGGGAAGCAACACTCTATTCAGATTTCTC
Organism: Chiloscyllium plagiosum; assembly: GCF_037043375.1. Lineage (NCBI taxonomy): Eukaryota > Metazoa > Chordata > Chondrichthyes > Orectolobiformes > Hemiscylliidae > Chiloscyllium > Chiloscyllium plagiosum. The sequence goes on from NW_028270177.1 coordinate 26,624,061, forward strand.
GCTGCTGCCCACAGAAACATCTGTCTGTACCTCGGACTAGAGAGTGCCCGAATACTACCAATCGTTTGGAACCTGACATACCCCTTATTGCATTAGATCCAGTCTCAATACCAGAAACGTGGCTGTGCATGCTATGTTCCCCTAAGAATCCATCACACCCCTACATTTTCCAAAACAGCATACTTGTTTGAAATGGGGATAGCCACAGACAATTCCTGCACGACCTGCCTACCTCTCGTACTTTTTCTGGAGTTAACCCATCTATGTGACTGTATCTGTGATTTATCCCCCTTCCTATAACTGTCATCCATCACATCTCCTTGCTTTTGTAAATTCCTCATTGCCTCTAACTGTCTCTTCGATCTGATAGGATTTGCAATCAATGGCATTTATTGCAGATATAATCCTCAGTAACACGTAAACCTCCCTAAACTCCCATATGAAATAAGAAGAGCATATCACTCGACTAAGGGCCATTTTTGCTTCTTTCTATCTACAGACCCAGAAAAATAGCACTGTATTATTCCTCTACAAAACACTGCTCCAGGTAAAGTTAATACCTATGGCTTATATTTTTAAGTTTAATTAAGAGATATAACTCAATATAACATATAATCAAGAAAGGACCCACTCTACTCACTACTGTAGACTTACTGTAAGGCTACACTTAAAATATTCACTTATCTGTTTCTGTGCTGTGACCTCTCCCAAACAGTTTCTTGCAAGATTAGTTGTGAATTTCACTGTTTGTTAATTTTCCCAGACGCACTCCAATATCCAACGATACATGAATTCAAACAGCAAAGGAAGTAACTGTGCAGGTTCACTGTTGTGTCAGTTAGCACTGTGGGTTTCTTTCTCTCTGTTTGTCTCCTGCACTGACCTGAACATATGCTTCCTTTGTCTGTTTCTCTCCCTTTTAAAAGTGTTGTTGTTTTGACTTTCTTTTCTCTGAAGTTCCAAAACAATGCAACAGCATATAAAACAGTAATTGCTGCTCCTGGAATTCGAGGAAATCACCTCCAACACCTAAAGTACCTCAAAAAAGGAGCAGCCTGTTACAGCCAGAAATTTTTCCCATCCTCCATCTTGGATTACCCAGAATCCTTGGCTTGAAGGAGAAAAAGACACCATTGGTATGCACTGAGATTCCAATTGGCATCTGAAATAACTCCACAGAGGCCAGTATTCCCATTGCCAAGACACCCTTTATTTATAATCGAAAAGTGTGGCACTGGAAAAGCACAGCAGGTTAGACAGCATTCGAGGAGCAGTCGACATTTTGGGCATAAGCCCTTGATCAGGAATGATTATAAACATTCCCGATGAAGGCTTATGCCTGACACATTAACTCTTCTACTCTCAGATGCTGCCTGACCTTCTGCGCTTTTCCAACACCAGTTTTCAACTTTGGTCTCCAGCATCTGCAATCCTCACTTTCTCACACCTTTTATTTACACATGGGGAGTCCTTGACACTGATCCAGCTCTCTCAGAGTCAGCTCTCAGAGTGAACAGGATGTCTGACGCTCCTGTTTATATCTGTCAGCCCGGGCTCCCTGATTTGGACCAGGTTAACAGCCCCAATCAAGGCATTTATATTCTATGAGGTTTACCTGGCTTGCCTTGTTACAATCACCACAGAATACATTTTATATTTAGCCTCCAGAGTATTAGCAACAAATGGAGGTCAAAACTGGGATAATGAATGGCTAGAAAAATGTCCTGAATGTTCAAGTATGTTCACAAGTTAAAGTCAGTTGTTGTGGAGAAGCCATGTGCACTCTTCCTATTTTTCATGAATTGCAAATATTTGGGTAGAAGTTAGTAGTTCTGCTGACACGGGAACTCAGATTTGGGCTGAGCATTACAAGATATGGGTGGAGGTTTGCCAAAGATATTGTGTCCAGTTGAAGGGATACTCTGCAGGAAGCCAACTCCCAGACCCATCTATCAAGCCTTCCCCTCACCAGCAATCCTACCTCTCTATTACCCCCTCCTTACCAATCATTGACTCTATCATTAGTCCCTGATGAAGGCCCCAGAGCAGTAAGGGCATTCAAAGAATCCTTACAGTATGGAAACAGGCCGTTTGGCCATTTGAGTCCACACCGACACCTCCGAAGAGCATCCACCAAGATCCCCCCCACCCCCACCCTATCTCCATAACCCTGAATTTCCCATGGCTAATCCACCTAGCCTGCACATCCCCGGACACTACGGGAAATTTAACATGTCCAAATCGTCTAATCTGCATATCCTCAGATCGTGGGAGAAAACTGGAACACCTGGAGGAAACTCGTGCAGATGGGGTGAGGATGTGTGAACTCCACTCAAACAGTCACCCGTGGTTGGAATCGAACCTGGGTCCCTGGTACTGTGAGGTAGCAGTGCAAACCACTTAGCCACCTTGCCATCCAGGCATTGGACTCTGATAGGTCAACAAATAACTTGGGAGCATAGTTTGCACCTTGCACCAGGTTTATTTGCGTGGAAAGCCAGATATTACCAAGCAAGATCCTGATTGTTGCAGAAATTTCACTGGGTCTCTTGAAAGTCATCAATGCTGTGTTTCCACTAGTGTTCCAACGAGATGACTTAGCCATCACTCGGTGTGAATATCAAATCCCGGTCAACAGTTCTGAGGTATGGTCACTGAACTGGGTGTTCATTTGGGCCTTTGTAGTTTTGAAGATTCTGTAGCTTTATGGAGAATTGAAGCTTGTATGTATCTAGCACAGCTCCCAGAGATGCTGCTTTTTACCACTGCTCCCAATCTGTCAGGACCAGGAGCTGTTCTCATCAAAGACAGCACATGCATTCAGAATCTTATCAAAGGTTCAATAATTGGCACAAGAAAAGGGCACTTTTAACTACCTATTTGTTTACTTGAAAAACAGTATTGTGGTGTCTTTTGTTCAAACTGTTGCTTTATAAAATTGAACAAAAACATTTTTTGGAAGATCAATTGAGATTTTCTTCCCCTATGGAAAAATAAGGATGTATTTTAACTTCACAAGTACCTGTCTGGAGATTTAAAGTCCCACCTGTTATGTTGATCAGGCGCATTTTTATTTCTTCATGACAGGTGGACACTGCTGGCTGGGCTAGGATTTATTGCTCATTCTGAGTTGCCATTGAGAAAGTGGTGGTGAGCTGCCTTCTTGAACTGCTGAAGCCCCGTTGGTAGGGGCACATCCACAATGCCATTAGGGAGGATTCGGACCCAGCGACACTGAAGGAATGGTGATGTATTTCCAAGTCAGGATGGTGAGTGGCTTGGAGGGGAACTTTCAGGTGGTGGTGTTTCAGTGCTGCCTTTGTCCATTAACTGGTAGGCATTCTGCGCTTAGGATGTACTGTTTAAGGAACATGTGGCAGTGACTGTTAGTGCAACTTTAATAGGAATGTGTATTGCTGTTACTACTTGGGGTATTTGAAACTTTAGAGGAATGGAAACTTCGAAGACTGTGACCCTGATATCTCTTTTAACCTTTAAGCTTCAGTAATAACATTGGTGAGGTGGCATGAATTTATTTACGTACTTGGGAAAAGTTTATTGTTTAATTGTTTCTGACAGGTGCCTCACAGAATTGCACATGTCACCTTTATCATTATCAAAATACATGAAGGTTAAATAACTTTAAAGAATTGACCTTATATTTTAATGTTTAAAGGTCCTGTTTATTTACTCACTTTTCTTATCTGGCTTTGGTTCAGAGATGTCATAAAAAGTTTCAGAGATTTCTAACTATCCACCAGTTACTGAATTAATAAGTTCAGCAAGATTTGTCCATCTCACTAATTCTACTTGTACATTCTACATATTTAGAGTGGATTAAAGATATTGGGGATGATTCATCATAGATCAGTGAATGTATTTGGAAAGTATTAATAGCTACCGCAGCCAATGTAGCAATTTTTTGAAGTTGGAATATAAGGAAAAGTAGCAGATTAAATTGTACGGCAAGCTCCCACAATGAGGTGATGATCACATAAACCGTTTGATTAACATTGCTCGAAGGATAAACATTTACCTTGGAAGTGGAGCAGACTCTCCTTTTCAAATAATGTCATGGGATCTTTTACTTGCAGCTGAATAAGTAGCTATTCCGAAGATTATTCACACTAGACTCAAAACATTAACATTGTTCCTCTCTCCACAAATGCTTACAGACATGCTGAGTTTCTCCAGCAATTTCTGTTTTTGTTTCAGCTTTCCAGCATCTGCAATATTTTGCTTTCATTCACAAGAAAGCCATTGCACCTTGGTTTATCATCTCTTGTGAAAAATGACACTCTCACTAATACAGCATTCCTTCAGCACTGCCAAATGAGCTTCATCAACCTTTTCCTTATTCAATTATGGGTTGTGGGTATCACTGGCTGTGCCAACGTTTATTGTAGGTTCTTCATTGACCTTTAGAAGTTGGTGGCATACTATGTTCTTGAACCTCTATGGGCCACGTGCTGTAGGTAAACCCCACCATTCTGTTACAGAGGGAACTTCAGGATTTTGACCCAGCAACAGTGAAGTAATGGAGCTATATTTCCAAGTCAGAAAGGTGAGTGGCTTGGAGGGGAACTTGCAGGTGGTGGTGTTCCCACGTATTTGCTACCCTTGTCCTTCTGGATGGAAGTGGCCATGGGTTTGGAAGGTGCTGACTAAGGATCTTTGGGGAATTTCTGCAATGTATCTTGTAATTAGCACACCCTGTTGCTACTGAGCATTGGTGTGGATGCTGTGCCAATCAAGTGGCTGCTTTGTCCTAGATGCTGTTAAGTTTTTAGACTGTACTTGGAGCAAATGGGAAATATTCCATCACATTCCTAACTTGTGCCTTGTAGATGGTGGAAAGGCTTTGGGAGTCAGGAGGTGAGTTACTCACCACAGTATTCCTAGCCTAAAATCTGCTTTTATAGCCACTGTGTTTATGTGCTGAATCCAGTTGAGTTTCTGGCCAATGGTAACCCCAAGGATGTTGTTAGTAGTATTTCAGTGATTGAATGTCAAGGGGGCAGTAGTTGTCTCTTACTGGAGATCACCATTGCCTGGTATTTGTGTGGTGTCAACGTTAGTTGCTACTTTTTAGCTTAAGACTGAATATTGTTCTGTCTTGGTGCATTTAGACATACTTTAATACCGGAAGGCTCATGAATGAACAGAACATTGTACAATTATTGGCACACATTCTCACTTCTCAGCTTATGATGAAAGGAAGGTCATTGATGAAGCAGCTGAAAGTGGTTGGGTCGAGGACACTACTCTGAGGAACACCTGCTTAGATGTCCTGGAGCTGAGATGACTGACCTCCAAAACCCACAATCATCTTCATAAATGTCAGGTATGACTACAACTATTGAACAATTTTCACCCAATTGCCATTAATTCCAGTCTTTCTAAGGGTCTTTGATGCCACATTCAGTCTAGTGTAGGCTTGATGTCAAAGGCCGTTCCTCTCACCTCACCTCTGGAATTCAAATCTTTTGTCCATGTTTAAAACAAGGCTGTATGAGGTCAGGAGCTGAGTGGCCCTGACAGTACCCTAAGGTGGGCATCAGTGAGCAGATTATAGATTACTTAGATTAAGTAATCAAATCTCCGGTGTAAGTGTCACTCCTGTAACCTTCTGACTAAAAGGAAAGAGTATGGTATAAACCCAGGCTGATAAGACTAGCCTTACGTAGCCTGTTTGATTATGGTTCCGGTATAGCCTGATAATGAACTTCATCACTCACATTCACAAATGGATGCAAAATACAACAGGCCTGGCACATTATGCTGTCAGTTCAGCTCTTCACACTGCTGAGGCTGCATAAATGGAAGGCTGTCTCACAGAATACCTGTTTCTGATATAAAATTCATCCATACCTTCCCAGTATTAACCCATATTGCTTAACTACAAAACTCCTCTTAGTACATGTTGGCATTTTTGCAATTAGAATTATCTTTAGGAAAACCCTGTTTTATTAAGTATGCAACAAGAACAGTTTTGTGCTCTGTTTGCACTATCTTATAAATCACAGCTATCAGCAGTATTTTTTTCCTATAATCAACTGTTGCTAATAATTATCCATTGTACAGCCTGTTGTTTATTTTGCACTTCTGATTTTCTTCAATATTTTGTTAAAACAGTGGAAATAGAATTGCTTGATCTTTTAGCTGGAAGACGATACTGAGCCAAATATGGTGAAAGATTTGAACTGACATCAGAACTGATGCAAGTCATTAATCAGGGTACTTCAGCCTGAACTGTGCGTGTTAATTTAACTTTCAGACATGCCAGCCTCTAACTTCTCCAAGTCAGAATCCCAATGATATTGCCAATGTTCGCTTAATGATAAAAATGAAAGCAAAGTTACAAATCTGTCCTTGCAATGACTTGACTTTTAATAATGGCACTTCTCACCCTTTACACGTCAGTAAGTTGATTGTAACTTCAACAGAAGTAAAAATTGGAAGAGGTATAAAATAGGCTGCCAACTTATTATCACATATCATACATCCTTCTACAAGACCAAGGTCAAATCCACTTTCCCCACTGTCTAAATTCAAGTGTTTGCCTCTGCATTAGCTGATTAGGGTACCTTATTAAATTCATACTCTAAATCCCACATTACTCCAATAATTTGAAATAATTGAAATCAACTCTAATTCAATTTTGAACTAAAACATAGCAGAAGGGCTTGAATTAGAATGTTGCTTCCTTCTCTGTCATCTTAAAGTGCTTTACAACTTCTACAGTTCTATTGACTGCGGTCATGTTTTATGTAGATAAATATAACAGCCAATTTATGAACAACAATGTGTGAAAAAAAACAGTAAACTAGATGAATTGGGTAAAGCATAGAATAAATGATTGTCAATTCTAAATGGGATTAGATCTTTACAGCATGTTAATTGCCCAAGTGCCAGCATGTTCCCTTCTAATCACTGCATGATTTAGTATTTCGCAGCCAGCTAAAGGTTTCTGATTTGAGGTGCTGATTCATCTATTGCACATATGAGCAACCAATGCATATTATGCCTTTCTCAAGGGCAATTTAGAATGGGAATCCAGTCTGCATCAACCCTCTGAAGAACATCCCAACCAATTTGTCTAACCCCACATCTACCATGGCTTATCCACGTCGCCTGCACTTCCCTGGACACTACAGGGCAATCTAGGTGGCTAATTCACCTAACCAGCACTCAAAGGAAACCCACACTGTCACAGGAAGAGCAGGCAAAATCCATACAGTCTCCCAAGACTTGGATTGAACCTGGGTCCCTGGCACTGTGAGGCAGCAGTGCTAACCGCTGCGCCACCATGCCACTGGTGAATAAATGAAATGAAGGAGACAAAACAATGTGAATTTAGACAATGTGATATGAGCCATGCAAAATCCCTTTGAGTTCATTCACATTGTCAGTCTGGCATGCCCAATGTAACTTGCATTAGCCAGATAATTTAGATTATATGGCTGTCCTACTGTCAACATTTTTCCCAATTATGTTCTTCACATATCCACACGAAGAATATTTGAGGTGGCACTGAGAATTAATTTACTCAACTGTGAGTAGTTATCTTTTCTCATTACCTTTACATTGCAAATTTGATGGGCTTGCTGTTTCAAATAATGTGGGATAACTTTTTCTAAAACTGGTCAGACACCGCCAGTATCTGACACAGATGTTTATAATCTGTTCATAAACAGTTTATTAGTCACTGAGAAGCATAGAATCATCGTCATACAAAGTGTTGATTTACATTTTTGTAGCTTCCATCATTTGACTAGATTCCCTACAGTGTGGAAACAGGCCCTTCGGCCCAACCAGTCCACACTAACCCTCCAAAGAGTAACCCATCCAGATCCATTCCCTGCTGACTAATGCATCTAACGCTATGGGCAATTTATCATGACCAATTCACCTGAGCCTGCACATCTTTGGACTATAGGAGGAAACCAGAGCACTCGAAATAAACCCACTCAGACACGGGGAGAATGTGCAAACTTCGCACAGACAGTCACCCAAGACTGGAATTGAACCTGGGACCCTGGTGCTGTGAGGCACCACTGAGTCACCATGCTGCCCATCTGTACTCGCAAAGTAAAGATTTTGCAAACCTTTTTTGAATTGCCGCACATCATTTTCATTACCTGTGGAAAACTAGATATTTTTGAACCATTGTTCATAACCAGCTTTCATACTTTTTAAATCTGGTTTCATTTTACTGAATGTTCACCATACCCTTTAGTAACGCTTCCTATAATGTCCAGAACTGCATACAATATTCCCAGTATAGTCTAAAATTGCTTCTTTACTTTAGTACTTTCTGCTCTTATGAACAAATTGCAGCATCACAGCAACCTTTCAGCAGCCTTTTGTACCTGATGTTCTATGTAAAATAGAACACATGCATCTGCACTTTTCTGTCTCACTTTTCACCCATTCCATTTTGAAATTTAGGACTCTTTTCTTCAGCATAATCTCATGGTACAATGAAATAAAACAAAGGACTATGGATGCTGAAGGTCTGAAACAAAAGCAGAAATTGCTGGAGAAAATCAGCAGGTCTAGCAGCATGGGCTTCAGGACTGGCAGTTAACCATCCAAGGATTTAAAACTTAGCAAGAAGACAGGGAGGTGGGGTTGCCTTGTTAGTTAAGAATGAAATTAAATTTATGGCACTGAATGACATAGGGTCAGATGATGTGGAATCTGTGTGGGTGGAGTTGGGGAACCACAAAGGCAAAAAAACCATAATGGGAGTTATATGCAGACCTCCCAGCAGTGGTCAGGACTAGGGGCGCAAGATGTACCAGGAAATAGATAGGGCATATCAGAAATACAATGTCATGGTGATCATGGGGGACTTCAATATGCAAATCGACTGGGTGAATAATGTTGCCGGTGATCCAAAGAAAGGGAATTCATGGAATGCTTACAGGATGGCTTTTTGGAACAGCTTGTGATGGAGCCCACAAGACAATAGGCTATTCTGGAGTTAGTGCTACGCAATGAGTCAGACTTTATAAAAGATCTTAAAGTCAGGGAACACTGAGGAGGCAGCAATCATAATATGGTAGAGTTCAGCCCGCAGTTCGAAAGAGAGAAGGCAAAATCAGATGTAATGGTATTACAATTAAATAAAGGTAATTACAGGGGCATGAGAGAGGAACTGATGAAAATCGACTGGAAGCAAAGCCTAGAGCAACAATGGCAGGAGTTTCTGGGTACAATTGAGGACACGGTATAGAGGTTCATCCCAACTTGATGCAGGAAGGCTAGTGATGGGAGATAAGGAAATAGCTGAAGAACTTAATAAGTACTTTGTGTCAGTCTTCACAGTGGAAGACATGAGTAATATCCCAACAATTAAAGAGAGTCAAGGGGCAGAGTTGAGTATGGTACCATTACAAAAGAGAAAGTACTTGAAAACTAAAAGGTCTAGAAATTGATAAATATCCTGGCCCGGATGGGCCACATCCTAGAGTTCAGAGAGAGGTGGCTGAAGAAAGAGTGGAGGTGTTGGTTGTAACCTTTTAAAAATCACTAGAGTCAGGGAAAGTCCCAGATGATTGGAAAATCTTGACCCCCTTGTTCAAGAAATGATTGAGACAAAAGATGGACAATTAGCCTAACCTTAGTGGGAGGTAAAATTCTAGAATCCATCGTTAAGGATGAGATTTCTAAATTCTTGAAAGTGCAGGGTCAGATTAAAACAAGTCAGCATGGATTTAGTAGGGGGAGGTCATGCCTGATAAACCTGTTAGAATTCTTTGAAGAGGCAACAGGTAGGTTAGACCGGGGAAACCCAGTGGATGTTATCTACCTAGACTTCAAAAAGGCCTTTGATAAGGTGCCTCACAGGAGGCTGCTGAGTAAGGTGAGGGCCCGTGGTATTCGAGGTGAGCTACTGGCATGGATTGAGGATTGGCAGACTGATAGAAGGCAGAGAGTTGGGACAAAAGGATCTTTCTCAGAATGGCAGCAAGTGCAAGTGGTGTCCCGCAGGGTTCACTGTTGGGGCCGCAGCTGTTAACTTTGTATATTAATGATTTGGACGAAGGGACTGGGGGCATTCTGGCGAAGTTCACCAGTGATACAAAGGTAGGTGGACAGACAGGTAGCACTGAGGAGATGGGGAGGGTGCAGAATGATTTAGGAGTGGTCCAAGAAATGGCTGATGAAATTCAATGTGAGCAAATGCGAGGTTTTGCACTTTGGAAAAAAGAACACGGGCATGGACTATTTTCTAAATGGTGAGAAAATTCATAATGCCAAAGTACAAAGGGATCTCAGAGTGCTAGTACAGGATTCTCTAAAGGTTGACTAGCTTGTAACGAAATTGATGGTTATGGATGTGAAATGTTAGCTCTGTTTCTCTCTCCAATGATGCTCTCAACCCTGCTGAGTATTACCAGCACTCTCTCTGTTTTTATTTCAGATTCCTGGTTGAGTCCATGGTTAAGAAAGCGAATATAATGTTGTCATTTATCTCAAGAGGGTTGCATGTAAAAGCAGTGATGTGCTACTGAGATTTTATAAAACTCTGGTTAGGCCTCATTTAGAATACTGTGTCCGATTTTGGGCCTCATGCCTCAGGAAGGACATACTGGCACTGGAGCATGTCCAGCAGAGATTCACATGGGCGATCCCTGGAATGGTAGGCCTAACATACGATGAACGGCTGAGGATCCTGGGATTGTATTCATTTGAGTTTAGAAGATTGAGGGGGGATCTAATAGAAACTTACAAGATAATTCATGGTTTAGAAAAGGCGGATGCTGGGAAATTGTTTCTGTCAGGCGGGAATACTAGGACACGTGGGCACAGCCTTAGAATTAGAGGGAGTCAATTTAGAATGGAAATGAGGATATATTTCTTCAGCCAGAGAGTGGTGGGCCTATGGAATTCATTGGCACGGAGTGCAGTGGAGGCTGGGATGTTAAATATCTTCAAGGCAGAGATTGATAAATTCTTAATCTCGCAAGGAATTAAGGGATACGGGGAGAGTGAGGATAAATGGCGTTGAAATGCCCATCAGCCATGATTGAATGGTGGAGTGGACTCGATGGGCCGAATGGCCTTACTTTCACACCTATTTCTTATGGTCTTATGAGATGGTAAACCAAACCTTTTCTTTCACCTTAGGTAGATGCAAATGCTCCCATACTACTATTATCAAGGAAAAGAAGAAGACTTGTATTTGGTGTCTTGACCAATATTTATCAATCAACATCATAAAAAATAGTTTGCTGGCCTTTGCCCTGCTGATATCTGTGGGAGCTGGTTGTGTGCAAATTGTCTATGTGTTTTCTACAATACAGCAGTGTCTATACTTGCAGTTTATAAAAGTAAAATACTGAAGATGCAGGAATCTGAAATAAAAACAGAGAGAGTGCTGGTAATACTCAGCAGGGTTGAGAGCATCATTGGAGAGAGAACCAGAGCTAACATTTCACATCCATGACCATCAATTTCATTACAAGCTAGTTAACCTGGAGCATTAACTCTATCCCTTACCATTGGCAGCCCTGCTGAGTATTTCCAATATCTTCTGTTTGAATTTTACTTCAATCGTATTTAATTGGCTGTAAATACTTCAGAGCAGTTTGCGGTTATGAAAGTCACTATATAAATACATTCTTTTTCACTTCACATTTCTGTGCATTAAAGAACATTTTATAACATTTTATAATATCTACCCCTCAAATGACATTACTAAAAGAGATGATTAATTGTTGCTTGTGAGATTTTGACATGTTTAAATTGCTTGCCACATTCTTGTATGTTATAAAGAACTATACTTCACAAGTTATTAATTGATGACACACCAGCATGCAAATTAGAAGCAAGACTGACCATTATTAGCCCCTCTAGTCTCCTCTGTGTTTTAATAAGATTAAGGTTGATCTAATTATGGTCACATTCCCGCCTACCTCTGAAAACCTTTGACTATTTTCTTAATCACGAATCTATCTACTTTTTGTTCTTCAGTTCTTCCTTAAAAGCGATCAATAATATTACTTCTGCTCCTCAACAAGGAGAAGAGTTTCCAGACACCCAGAAGCCTCTAAAAAAAAGGTCCTCCGCATCACCATTTTAATTGGGCAATCCCTTACTTTTAAACAGTGTTCCCTAGGTTTGGTCTTTCCCAAAAGGTAAAAAGAATCCTCTCAATGTCGAGTAACAAATTCCTTCAGGAACCTAAATGTCTAAATAATATCATCTCTTATTTTTCTAACCTCTAATGAATACAGAGCAGCCTGTCCAACCTTTCATCACAAGATAACTCTTCCATCCCAAGTAACAATATTAATTATCTCCAACACCTTTGCATCCTTTCTTAAATAAGGAGAATAAAACTGTACATGTTACACCAGCTGTGGTCTCACCAGTGTTCTATATAACTGCAACAAAATGCCTTTCCATTGCATTTCCCTTGCAATGAGCAACAACTTCTTGATCACTTGAAGTACCTGTAAACTAACTTTATATGATTCATGTACCAGGACACCCAAACCCCTCTGTATGTCAGTGTCATAGAAATCCACTGCATGGGAAAAGGCCCTTCAACCCATCACATCCACACTGGTCAAAAACATTTTCCAGTCATGAATTCTGTAATCTCTTTCCATTTACATAATATACAGTTGTTATATTCCTCCTGCCAAAATGGGCAAGTTTAAATTTTCCTTTGTAAGACTGCATCTCCCAAGTTTTTGGCAAGTGACTTTAACATATCTATGTCCTTTTGCAGACGCTGTATGCCCTCTTCACAACTGGTTTTCTTAACTATCCTTATAGAGTTGGCAAATTTAGCAAATATACAGACTAAGGCTTGGTTTAGGACTTGCAGTTGTCAAAGACATTAAATCAATGCATGTTCTTTCTTTTTTGTCTCTGCCATCTCTGCTGTTAAGATTATGCTTTACTGCCATGTCCTGATATTCACAATTTACAACCCACCTCTATTTAGTGTCATCAACAATTGACAACATAACTATATCCATCAGCTGGTTATTAAATTAAGAGGCCATATTTGTTCTTTCCTTCTCTTTCTCTCTCTCTTTGCGTTCTCACAACATGAAATATATCCATTCCTGAAGCTGAAATACATAGAGTTATCTTTTCCAACTGGGGTAAGTCAACAATAAATAGTTCAGGGATCTCAATAACGTTCATTGTTTTTGATTTGAACTTCTCCTTGGTAACATGCTCGCTTATCACTTGCTTTCTTCTTCTTGGTATCCAACTCAAGTATTTATGATTAACTTTTCAAAGTAGAGATGGAGAAAGGAAAAAGGTCAAATGTTTATAATGATTGCACATTAATACTTCATCTAGGAAATGCTAGCTGATAATTAGATGTCACGTGCCTTTAGTACTGCAGGAGTCTCTAGTGGATAGGAAGGTCATGACCTGGAACTGTTCTATCCTCACCTCTTACAAGATCAGCCTTGTCAGAAAAGGCATTAGTCAGGGTGAGGGTGAGGGATAATGACGTTTGGAAATCCCATTTCTACATTTACAAGTGACCCTCCACCACCCTAAATGAAGTTTGATTAAACATTCTAGATTCAAGAAAGGATAAAATGGACCCTTTTGGGACATCCGATTCAGAGAGGTTACAGGTTATTTTTTAGTAAGAATTATGTTCTGAGGGTCCTAATATGGATGGATGTAGGTAAATGGGAATCCAGTCCTTGAAAATGCTAATCTTGGATCTACTGTGGGGAACCAGAACACATAATGATTAGTATTATATCTGTCAAATAAAGCTTGATTTCAGCGAAATGGGAATGCTGAAAATAATCCAATGTAGAAAAACTTTAAACCTCTTTGTGTGAGGCAGAATTTGGTACCACCCAATATAATTAGTTTGAGTCATTAATTGACAAGATACAAATGCTTGATATGTTCCACTTCCAGAGAACATGAATGTATCAGTTGCCCCCCACCACCTCAACAATTTAAGCGGTCTTGTATTAATACAAAAGGGAAAATACAGAAATATATTTCAAAATGTCATTAAACAGTGTTTATGTTGTGTTGGCAATATTATTTTGTGTGGCCTTTGCTGAATGAATTAATCACAATTGTAATGAAAATCTTTTCTGCATAAAGTGCTCACAAATCTTTATTGGCTTTTCTGAAGTTTGAGAACATATTTTAAGCAAAAATCAATAAAATAAGCCATTGCTTAAGATTGAAGGAAAGGGGGCTATTTTATTGGTGAGATTCTAGTTGGAGTGCACATCTCGAAGGCTGTCAATTTTGTAAAAATGTGTGTGCCTGTAAAGATAAAGGCTGACTGAAGATTTTCCATTTTAAACCTGCTTGAGACCATTGGAACTGCTGCAGGAACATTGACAATTCTGCTTCCATCTTAAAAACCTACTGCTTTTCCAAAAAAAATGTCGTGGCCACATCCCTAAATATCTTTGTATAGCAAGGTTATAGAACACAATATATTTATGAAGCTTTCAAAACCACGCCAGGTAAAAAGTTTCCTACTTTCTCCTGCAGTGCCCTTGTTTATTGCTGTAGTGTATTGTACAATTATATTTCTCACCTGTTTCATGGGTTCAGTTTAATATTCTCTGCAGTCAGTCTTGTTAATAAAGTGTACTATCTCCTTGTTATTTCAAATTTTGATGCTTTGTTGCTGAATTTCCTGGAATATTCTGTTTGATAAACAATGAGAATGTTGTTTGAGTGAAGGAAGCAGTCATAAATAACCTTACATCTCATTGATAATGTGAAGCAAGTTTCTGTTAAATGGAAATCTATTTTAGAGATTGTAGACACAGTGAAATACATAAAGGTTTGAACCTTTGGCATTTTGCAGATTCCTAAATAGAACTCTTCTATGCTAGTCAGCCTTCTTGAACTTTGTACTGACATTCAGCCTAATCGCTTCCTGTTTTCATAGTTTATGCACATTAAATGGCCTCTTCCATTTTTAAGAGTCAAAATCAAATAGCAAAGCCATTAATTAGTAAAGCTGGCACTGTGCAGATTAGTGTCAGAGTCCTCGGTCAGCATTTGATCAAGGGATGATGGGAGGAAGTGATGTGTTGACAGGGGTTAAACAGGGCGAGATGGATGGAGATGAATTGACATTTAAAACTGCCTTACCTTCACGGGACATGCTGACAGTCCAATATTAACACATCACATGCATGAAAATGCCTGGGGTTTGAAATTTATTAAAAGGTGAAAAACTCTTTAAAGGGGTCTCATTTTGATAATAAATTTCTGGTGACTGATGTCTTTTTTGAATATTAAAATATGGACAGATAAAGTATACATTAGGATTTAGCAGTGGTGAATTGGAAGCCACTGATTACACATTGAATAGATACAGGCACATTAACCTTTGCCACTTTGAGGTGAATCAGCTAAAACTGCTTTTTAATCATAATTTCCTTCAGTGATTGACACTGAGTACTGCTTATTTTACAAGACTATGGTGAATCAATGTATTCAGAGTGGAGTGAACTACCACATATGTATCAGTAGGTGGTAGTGTAGGAATAGAATGTTATAAGGTGGGTTGTGAGATTAGACGGAAGCATTTATTTTTGTAACTATTCTTGAAAGTGCTATCACAATTCAGGATTTCCCTGCCCTCAGTGAAAATGGCAATCTAAAGCGATTTGCTACCAAGGCTAAAACATGATGTTCTTTGAAAGCATCTTACCTGCTGTCAACTCTGTTAACTGTATTACATGGAAAAGTCAAGCAAGATTCAAATTTCTGCTTTCTCCCTCAAAAGTATATTAGTCACAGAAGAATGATTTATATGTTGCTAACTTATTCTAAATAAGTTAGCTAAAATGTCATGCTTTTGAGAATATGCCTTTGAAAATTGTAATCATTAAGGCACTTTACACAGGATTAGATCATGCAAAGGGATTAATTTTGCCTTTGGGCACTAGTGTGAAATAAGGAATGACAATTTTTTTAAATACACCTCTCCTAACTTTCATTTTCATTGACTTTAATCTTAGCAGACAGTCAGGATAAAGCTTCTGTTTGCACATTATTCGGGGTAAATAAATAATTGCTAGTTACAGCTCAGCAATATTGTTCTTGCATGTAACACGACAAAAATAGTGAATATAAGTTCCACTTCAGAATTTCGGCACATTTTAAGCTGACGTTTCAAGAACACAAGAAATAATTGCAGGTGAGGAGACAAGCCAGACTGTTGATGTTTAAAAGCAAACAGTAACGCTGTTGATAATTTCTTTCAATTATTGTAATACTACATCCCTATCAATGTACAGTATTGATTTTTAGTGCAATGGTGCATTTCTCTCACTTGTTCTTGTGCACTCACTCCTCTATAACCTGAGTCCTTTGAAAGCGTCTGTAATTGGAGTGACTGAGTGAGGTTTAAGTGGAACCGCAAAGCATCAGACATCAACTTCTTTCCAATGGAAATATAACCACTGACCACAAAAAACCTGCTGTTCTTTTAAATCAGGTGCCCAAGCTGGAAGTGAATGATGTGAATGATGGGGCAGTTTTATGCATACTCTCCAATGTCCACAATGACCTAACATTACAAGGGTGGATCGCTGGCTTAGTGGTTAGCACTGCTGCCTGACAGTGCCAGGAGCCTGAGGTCAATTCCATCCCCAGTCAACTGTCTATGTGGAGTTTGAGCATCTTTCCCATGTCTGCTTTGGTTTCCTCTGGGTACTCTAGGTTTCCTCCTACAGTCCAAAAATGTGCACATTAAGTGGATTGGCCATGTTAAATTGCCCTTAGATGGGCAGACTAGGTGTAAGTTATAGAGTAGGGGGTGGGTCTGGGTGGGATGTGCTTCAGAGGGTTGGTGTGGACTCTGTGGGCTGAATAACCTGCTTCCACTCTATAGGAGTTCTATGATTCTACTGCACAATGTGTCCATGCTGTCACATCAGGACAATGAGAATTTTCACACTGAAATAATTCGAGAAGGTCTGAAATTATTTAGATGCTACTGATGTCATGAATTGGATGGACACCTTTATCATTTATTGATATTATTAGAAGTATAAATTAGAATGGAAATTTGAATAATCAGAGAGGTAGTGAATTATTGTTTGTGAACGTGAACTCCAAGTTTCTTGAGGTAATATCAGCCATGTCAAGTCAGTCATTATGTTCCATATGCATACAATAACTCTTGGAACTTTTCCCTGTCAAAATCACATTATATCCTTAATGCATATGCATATGTTTCAAAGGAAGAAACAGATGGCAATTCATAATGTTGATAATTCAACTGGTAATTATCTCCAGCATAGATTAATTCATCCCCAAAATCTATTCTTAATGCTATTTAACAAATTTCCAGCTGTTCTTGGTACATTACAGGGTATTTGTGTACCTGACACAGCAGATCTAATTGTCTCATTTTAGAAATTAAAAATATCAGTTTCAATGATTATCATAGCCAACCAAATCTACTCCTGATCTCAGAATGAAAGTAGATTAAGCAAAGACAAATCTAAGATGGCAATAATTAGTACGGTGAGTAGCCATAATTTCAGTTGAATAAAATTGAATCTCCATGTTGAAATGTGAATTAAATACAATATAATCACAGGATTATTCTCTGAAATAAATGGTAAAAATGTTCCTGAATGTTAAATGGATTCTTTATTATATTATAAACAAATATCTGACAATCAAATTCAGTTTAATTCCAAGCATTTGCACTTCTATAACACCTTTGCCATAATAAGGAGCCTGAAGGTGATTCACTGGAACATATTCAGACAAACATTAACCCCAGGATAAAGGAAATATTAGGAAAGCTCATCCAAGAGGAAAGGATTTTAAGTAGAAGGGTCACTAGACCCAAAACATTAACTCTGCTTTCTTTCTGCAGATGTTGCCAGACCTACTGAACTTTTCCAGTAATTTCTGCTTTTGTTTCTGATTTCCAGCTTCCACAGTTCTTTGGTTTTTGACTTAGGTTTTAAGGAGTATTTGTAAGCTGGCACAACAGGAAAAGAGGAAAAGCAATTCCAGAGTTTCAACGACTAAAGGCTCAGCTGCCAGTAGTGGGGCTAAGCAGTTGGGAAATATACAATTTTCCAGAGTTGGAAGAAACATTGAATCCTCTTGGGTTTAGAAAATGTACAAAAAGCTGTACGGGATGAGTTCCAAAACCAAGGTGTTGGTGGACTACGAGCCAATGCAGATTGGCGAGTACAGTGGTGAATAAAGTTACAGAAGTTATTTTGCGAGTCCCAGTTGGCCACTTCTCCTCAGATCATAACAAGCTCTTTCTTTGATGGAAAATGTAGCTATGTCAATTTCACAGTAATTTAAAATTATCTCCTCTGGCTGGTTTCTACAAGTTAATTCACATCCCTATCGAGTGTTGAATCCAAAGGAAATCTATGCAATTCTGTTTAGATTCATTAGCTGCAATGGGTTAGGAGACACCCTGGTGACAACTAACATCCATTGCCGAATTGTTAACATTTCCAGTCTCTTGTTTCTGCCTTTGCACAATTGTGAAGCAGACTTTGGGAGTTTCATTTTCTCTTGCAGGTATGAACATTAGCTAAGGAAAAAAAAACACTAGTTTTATGTTTCTTGGAATTGACTTCAATGGAAATTTTTTATTGTGAAAATGCTATTTTTATTTAACCTTCTTTTCATTCCATATCAACTTGGAAAGGAAAGGAAAGAGGGAGCATTACTTTGCATGTTTTTGATAACTTTCCCACAGACAGGAAGTAGAAAACAAGATTTATATTTGATGGTGGAATTTGAGAATGAATTGTACTGACAAACATTTTATTAATATACACAATGTGAAAAATGTGTAAAAGTTTCTAAGTTAGGCTTTGAATTTGTTTCTGCAAATTCTTTAGATAGTAAATAATTCATTAGACTGTATCAGTAATTAATAACATCATCACAGTCATTGTGTTGGATATCCTACCCAGACACTTGATGTGGTGGAAGGTGATGTATTTGTTATTTTGCATTATTATGCTCAGAAAAGATTTACTAGTTGAATTGAAGCTGTCATGGTGATAGGTTAGAATCTCAAAATACCTGTGGATATATTGAACATTTTATTCCAATATGTTTTTTTTTGAAAGAGGGCTGTGACAGCCTGAAGGTGATGTGGATGTAATTTTGGTGACTGTCTAGCAGAGTCCTGTGTGGACCTGAAGAAATGTCACACAGGGAAGAGGTAACAAGATAACAATAACAAGAACCAGACCATCCTACCCCCTCCTCTCAACAGGAGGCCACCTCTGGCAGACATGTTTGTATTTTACCCTACCAGAAATATCTAAACTGAAGGATTAAAAACTGTGAACAGCCTCATGTCAGTGTGATATATTAGTTTGTGGGCTAGTGTACTGTGAAGGTCTCAGTTCAAGAACAGCCATTAAACACTCTTGCACTGTGAGTAAAGAAAGAAAGAAGTCAGCATCTCATTCTGATTGCTGCCCATCAAACAAATGTGGTGATTGGAACCAGGGCCAGGTGGATCACATTGACTAGAAGACTGTTAACCTGGTCCAATCAGGGAACCTTGGCTGACAGAAATAAACAGGAGATTAAGGGCAGTGTTTGTCACTGGCCACCCGGGTGTTTTCCTATCTTCCTGGTGGTGGAAATTGAATAAAGATTCGTGCACTTTGTGTCTTTCACTGTGTCTCACACCTGCACACACACACCATGGGTGCTGGGGAAAAAAAATAAGCACCACTGCACTTAGGCAGTAGTGTGGGAGAAAAAAAAAATAAAATAAAGTGGAGCAACATTTAAGGGTTGTATTTTCTTTTCTTTAGGCCAAAGGAAAATTTTTAAACAAACTCTCTTAGGGATGTAACTACTTAATCTAATTAAGTGAACTGGTTAAATCTGAAAAAGAGAAAATAAAAAAAAAATAAACAGGAGATTCAGAGAATCTCCTCCGTCTAGGGACTGGCTCTGATCTGGCTGGTCTGAGCCCATGTACTATGCACATGTAAATAAAGGGTGATTTAGTGACAAGATGCTGGTCTCCATGCAATTATTTCACCAATGTTGGAAAGAACCAGGACAAAAGAACTGCAGTCAACCTGCAAAGCCAGGATTCTTCAACTTGATCACTTAAAACTACCAGTACCATTCAAAGTAACAGCCACAACACTCTATTAACTACAGTGTTCTCACAAATGATTCAGAGATTGATCTGTATGTATGTATTTTTAAATGTTTTATCCTTCTTATTGTAGTGATAAATGTTGTGTTATTATTTCTTCTGACATTTAGTAATGAGTAAACACACTCTCCAGTTAACTTAAGACTAAGTTAATTAGATCCTTCTAAAAAATAAATTCAGTTGACCTAGGAGGAAGGGATCAACAAGGGAAGGGATCCCTTTTCAATTAATCTTGTGACCAGCCTAGGGAATGCACTAATAAAGAAGGGGTCCCACATTTTCCTCTGCTCATCTGGGAGCTTAAATGCTCAGCTTATCCCATCTTGAATCATAATAACTGAAGGCACATCACCTGATTGTCTGGTCATAACATTGACGAGGCAATGGTGTAGTGGTGTTATTGCTAGACCATTAACCCAAAGAGCCAGGTTACTGTTCTGTGGCAGATGGTAGAATGTGAGTTCATTAAAAATCTGGAATTAAGAGTCTAATGATGACCTTGAAACCATTGTTAATTGTTGGGAAAACCCCATCTGGTTCACCAATGTCCTTCAGGGAAGGAAAACACTGTCCTTACCGGATCTGGCCGACCAGTGTCTCCAGACACACAGCAATGTGGTTGACTCTTAATTGCCTTCTGTGCAATTAATGCTGCCTTAGTCAGTGATGCCCACATCATAGACCTTTCTAGGAGATTATCCTTAATATAGTTACTTATTGTGATATAAAGCCGGGAAAGATTTACAGCTTTCTTGGATATTGGCTTAACTTGCATTTGAAGAGATTGGAGAATCTTTGGAGATAGTTCTTGTTTCAAGCAAGTGCTATTGTGACACCTTTCTGCAAGACTGAGCTCTGCAATATAACAAGCTTGGGATCTGCTCATGGGAGGGACTGACTTTTCTGAAGCTAAGAAGAAACCTGTAGAAGATGCAATGCTTGGAACAGTGGGTTACAACCAAAAAGATAATCTAGATTCCTACATTGTCATTTTGCTGTACATTCTAGGAGTTGACAGAGCACATGAGAAGAATCAGTATCATGTAAAACCTGAGATCAAGGACACTTGGACAAAATTAAAGAAATTTCTAAATCTTTTCATTGAGACAACAGAATGTTACAGCATCATTATTGATTTACCAAGCGGCCATAATGTCCTAGAGGTTACCTATTGCTTGAACCACTCACTATTGCCCTCTGTTTGATGCTGAAAACACTCCACATATCTCTATTTCAAATATGTCTGTATTCTTGCTTCATGTTGTCATAGCTCAAAATCAATCGTCCTCTTCAGACTGTCTCTACTCAACCCAAGGAAATTTTGAGCTTTATGCAATAATAGTAACCTGGTTGTCCAGAATGTGAGTTTTTTTGAAATTCTTGTTTTTGTCCTGATGAATGCAAGATGGAAAGCTTCAAAATCATTTAGAGTCATAGAGTCATAGAGATGTAAAGCACCCTTCAGTCCAACTTGTCCATGCCAACCAGATATCCCAACCTAATCTAATCCCACTTGCCAGCAGCCAGCGCATATCCCTCCATAACCTTCCTATTCATATACCCATCCAGATGCCTTTTAAATGCTGCAATTGTACCAGCCTCCACCACTTCCTCTGGCAGTTCATTCTATACACACACCACCCTCTGCGTGAAAGAGTTGCTCCTTTTATGTCTTTCCCCTCTCACCATAGTTCTGGATTCCCCCACCCCAGGGAAAGGACCTTGTCTGTTTACCCAATCCATGTCCTTCATGATTTCATAAACCTAATAAGGTCACCCCTCAGCCTCCGACGCTCCAGGGAAAACAGTCTTTTCAACCTTTCCCTATAACTCAAATCCTCCAATCCAGGCCACATCCTTGTAAATCTTGTCTGAACCTTTTCAAGTTTCACAATATCCGTCAGACAGGAAGGAGACCAGAATTGCATGCAATATTCCAAAAGGAGCCTAACCAATTTCCTGAAAAGGTGCAACATGACCTCTTAACTCCTATACTCAATACTCTGACAAATAAAGGAAAGATTGGGCGGCATGGTAGCTCAGTGGTTAGCACTGCTACCTCACAGCACCAGGATCCCAGGTTCAATTCCAGCCTCGGGTGACTGTCTGTGTGGAAGTTGCACATTCTCCCTGTGTCTGCGTGCGTTTCCTCTGGGTGTTCTGGTTTCCTCCCACAGTCCAAAGATGTGCAGGTCAGGTGAATTGACCATGCTAAATTGCCCATAGTGTTAGGTGCATTACTCAGAATGGGTGGGTTGCTCTTCAGAGGGTCGGTGTGGACTTGTTGAGCCAAAATGCTGTTTCCATTCTGTAGGGAATCTAATCTAATACCAAATGCCTTCTTCACTATCCCAAATACCTGTGACTATCCTTTCCTCAATATTCATGCTTTAATAGTTTCCTTATTGAGTATTAGCCTGAGCTGTGACTCAGAAGATAGCACTCTCTCCTCTTTTGGAGATGCCAGTGTTGTGCTTCTTCAACCACCTGATGAAGGAGCAGCGCTCTGAAAGCTAGTGCTTCCAATTAAACCTGTTGGACTATAACCTGGTGTGGTGTGATTTTTAACTTTGTACTCTCTCCTCTGATTACAAGATTCCAGTTTCAAGTCTCACTCCAAGATTTGAACACAAGGATCAAGTTTGGTGCTGTCCTTTGGATGAGATGTTAAAACAATGTCTGGCTTGGAGAGGATATGAAAGGTCCCATTTCAATGAAAAGAAGGACTGTTCTCTCTGGCAACCTGCCAACAGTTATTAAAACTGTGAGATATATTGAATCATATAATATTTGCAGTGCAGAAAGCCGTCATTTGACCCGTCCAGTCTGCACCAACCTTCTGAAGAGTATCCCACCCAAACCCGGCCCCCCAATCCTATCCCTCTAAGCCCACATTTAGTTGGGACAACTCACCTCACCTGCACATCTTTGGACTGTGGGAGGAAACTAGAGCACCCAGAGGAAACCCATGCAGATTTAGGGAGAGCATGCAAACTCCTCACAAATGCATGTATTTTGGTCACATTTGTTGCAAGTTTAGGCTCCTGAAATTCTAGGTTTAATGAGCATGTCAGTCTGTGCATTTAGAGCTGACAATTGGTTTTCGAGGGGAGAACTACAATACCCATGGTTCCACATGGGACTATATTACCCAGAGTTCCCAGGGAATTGCCCAAAGACTTTAACAACACAACTTTCCAGATAAATTTAGTCTGGACTGGAAATCACTCAATGGAAAAACATGCATTAAGCTATACAGTGTTGGAAAATCTTTCAATTAAGTAACATGTGCTAAATAGTGTTCCTAAGAAAATGAATTTAAAGTAACAAAACTAATAAGTTAATATTAGTTCCAAACTGGTGTTGGGATACAAAGCTGGTGGAACTGAAGTGAAGTCTTTCAATTGAATTGTATGATAGATTCGCATATGTATTTAAAAGAAAATTCAGTGAAAAGTGTTAATTGTCACCATGCTCCAGCACCATTTTGAATTACTGAATGTATTAAAAGGTATGACTAAAACAGAGATCATTTTGCTCTCCCCTTCATGTTCTTCTTTTGCTGCTCCACTTGACATCAGCCGGGCTCTCTGTAACAAGCTCTAAGAATCAGTTACTGGCGACTGCTATTGCCACTCGTGTGTCTGAGCTGGAGCCATGGGCCCATGTCACACCCCCGGAGCCCCAACTATGCTCATCCAGACAATGCCGCCAGACCTCAGTTGCTATGATCTCCTACTAACCGGCCCTGGCCTGATTGCAAACCTGAGGCCTGGGCTCAGCCTGTGAGTCCGGGCCAGGGGAATCAGTCCAGGATCTTCTCCTCACTTGCCTGGAGACCTTGGCTGGACTGGGCTGGAGTTGTGCCTGCCTGCCTCATCCTGACATTGCTGCTAATGCTGCCAGACGCCTCCTTCATTATTATTGACTGAGCCTCGTCTACTACCACCCCCCCCAGGCCAGTACTGCCATCGTAGCAATTTGAAGTTTAATAAAAACATGAAACATAAAAACATCAGGGATAATATAACACTGGAAAGAAATTAAGTCTGGGGCATAACAATTATAATTAAGAAAGAGTTGTCTACAATTCCAGCAAATGAGTTGAAATTCAAGCCCAACAAAGTACTAAAGCAAACAGAAAATTATCGCTACCTTGGAAATGAGCATGACTTGACCTGACAAGTACTGGATATGTTCCTGGAATTACATGAGTTATTACTGCTGTGTGATTAAAAATCTTTGAATTTGTTGTCTTCAAGGAGCAGAACTTTTCTACCTTGTTTATCTTCATTTCTGTTTTAATAAACTTATGTTTTGTTTTATTGATAAAAACAAAGACTGAAATATTATGTTTCAGTAAAAGGTAACCTTGGTTAAAGAAATCTAGCCAGCCAGATTCCTGTTAAGAATTTGACTTGAATGGCATTAACATTAACTGGACATTACCCTAAAACCCTCGGCCACTGGATCATAGTGCAACACTACATAAGAGCGACAGAGTATTTGGGCATTAGCTCATTGCTATTTGTGGGAATTTGCTTTGCATTACTTAGCACCTATAGTTTCTATTTTGCAACTGTAATTATATCTCAAACAGTATTATATCTGCAAACAATTGCTGTCTGCAAAGCACATTAAGGCAGCTAGTGGTTGTGTAATGTAAGCTTTCCTTTCTGTCGAGAAATTACCCAATTGAACAGAGATCACACAAGCATGGACCGGATGAAATTGACAAACTGTTTATTACAAGTGATATTGCTGGAAGAGAAATTGACGAGGCTGACACGGAACTGACGGTCTGTACAGGTAGACCAAGGGTTCTCTTCCTTGAGCAGTGGGCACAGGCAGTTTTATAGGGTACAGTAATATGGTGTGAATTACAGAACAATCAAGAGTAAAACACAATCAATGGGAGGACAATCAGCCGTCCGGTTGCAGCAATCAGTCCGTAATTGAGTGAGGAGACTCCAATCCTCTGTGAGAGTAGGTGCCAATGTCTCTCACTCTAATCTCATCAATGGGTTTCCATTTTGGTTAGTTTGCAAGTGAGGTATCTTGGTGCTTTTCAGTCTGAGCATCCTTTGTGGAGTTCCATTATGTGTGAGGGAGGGAAGCTGCCCTTAGGGTTTCGAGAAGGGTTGTGCTTACTGAGGGCGAGGAAGTCTATTGTCAGGCTGTCTCAGGAAGTGTATTCCCCAGTCTGGAAGTGGCTTGAGTCATCTCCTGTTTGCTGCTTAGTGTCTTAGTTAGCATGTTTGGTCAAGGCTGAGGCAATCTGGGTAGTTTCAGCTGTGGCTTAGGCAGACATGTTTCTTATGCTCTTTGTGGTCATGCTGTGGGAAGCAGATTTTCTCCCACACTTCCTTTCTGTTTGACCGATTGCCAGTTTGGTCTTTAAGGAGTAAATGTTGTATACAATATTATTTCCATATTTCAACAGTGAATTTATTGATTATTCAGTCTGATGCTTTCTATCCTTAATACATTTTTCAAAATGTCAAGTGCAGTCACAGTCATCAATATATGACCCTAGCTGATGAATGTTTGGAAGATGATTCTGTGATTAAGTAATATGTGAAGCTCATGGAAATATTGAACTATAAAATGTTACAGGATGGTAATAGTCCATTCAGCCCATCAAGTCTAGATCAATGCTTTTCACCCTGGGAATAAGATGTTCAACAGTGGTATTACCCATCCCAGAGAGCTGCCCAGGACTTTATACTGGAAACCAACATGCAGAATTCTCATAAAAACTGAAAGAATTAAGGATGCTTCAAATTAGAGAAAAAAATAGAAATTGCTGGAGAAGCAATTTCTAATTGGGAGTGACAAGTCTCAAATTCTTCCCACTTTGTGATTATCCTAAATTTGTGCCCTCTCTTAAAGTTGTTTCATCAAACAGGAGAAATCAGTGCATGAACGAGGACCTTATCTTCTACGTTGTGAAATGACCCCATAAGTATCGGGACCCAGGTCATATCACAAGGGAAAAACACACTTTACAGAAATTAAAACAATCCCTGTTTACGACTTACAGCATGAATGTGAAGTGCAAGGATTGCTTTTAGTAATGGATAATGTAGGTGATGCAGATATATAATAATTTTCCCCCATTACCCTGCTGACACATTCTGTAATTTTTGCATTTCATTGCCAAATGTTCTTTGAGACTGAGTTGGAGAAAACTTTGAGACACCTTATTGATACTAAACATGCAAAATAAATGTAAGTTATTTTGCATCTTTAGCAATCAGAGCCATTTCAGTTCCCAAACATTATTTTTGTCAGCGCCCTTGGTTCAAGGATTCGATTCCCTACAGTGTGGAAACAGGCCCTTTGGCCCAACAAGTCCACACCGACCCTCCGAAGAGTAACCCACCTAGTCTCATTTCCCTCTGTCTATTGCACCTAACACTACAGGCAATTTAGCATGGCCAATTCACCTGACCTGCACATCTTTGGACAGTGGGAGGAAACCAGAGCACCCGGGGGAAACCCACGCAGACACGGGGAGAATGTGCAAATTCCACACAGACAGTCGCCCGATGGTGTCCACTCAGGGTGATGAGTTTCTTCAGTGGGTTGTCATGTGACTGAACAGGCTAATTCTCAATCCAAAAATCTTGGACAGCTGGGGTAGGAAGTCCCAGGAGGGAGTGGGACGTGAACTGTGGAACTTGTTTTCTCTTTCTTTTGCTGGCACCATCCTATCTCATCATTAAGACATGGTGACTCAAAGTATGATCTGACTAGATGGTCAAGTTACTGTCACTTTAAATGATTGGTAGTAACGTGTTATTAAGCTAGAGAGGCTTCAGAAAGATATACCAAGGTATTGCTTGGTATAGAAAGTGTGAATTATCAAGAAAAGTTGGAACTTTTTTCACTGGAGTGTAGGATGTTAAGAGGTGACCTTATAGTGGTTTATAAAATCACGAGAGGTATAGCTAAGGTGAATGGTAAGTGTCTTTTCCCTAGGATGGGGGATTTCAAAACCAGGAGGCATATTTTTAAGGCGAGAGGAGAGATATTTAAAAAAGACATGAGAGGCAATTTTTTTACATAGAGGGTGGTGTGGATTGAACTTTCTGAGGAAGTGCAGATGTGGGCACAGTTACAAGATTTAAAATATACTTATGTAAATGCATGAATAGGAAATGTTTGGAAGGATATGGGCCAGGAATAGGCAGGAGGAACTGATTTAGTTTGGGATTATGTTTGGTATGGACAGAAGGCAAAAGTGAGGACTGCAGATGCTGGAAATCAGAGTCTAGTGGTGCTGGAAAAGCACAGCAGGCCAGGCAGTATCCGAGGAGCAGGAAAATCGATGTTTCGGGCAAAAGCCCTTCATCAGGACTGAAGGCAGGGAGCCTCCAGGGTGGAGAGATAAATCCACGGAAGGGTCTGTTTCCATGCTGTATGATTTCTATGACTCTCTGTCAATGCTGCCACACTTCAATGAGCTCTTCAGAGTCATGTTGAAGCATTTTCTTTGTTGTATCCTGGATATTGACCATTTGAGAGTTAAGAAAACAGATTAGAATCAGCAAGGTAAAAACAATGACTGCAGATGCTGAACTGCTGTGCTTTTCCAGCACCACTCTAATCTAGACTCTCTGAACTGCTGTGCTTTTCCAGCATCACTCTAATCTGGTGCTGCAGCTTTTCTCAAATTGTTTCACCTTCTCATGGTTATGCTTGTGTCCTAAAACTGACATATCATTTTTGACCTCCTTCCCATTAATCATTCTGCTGGACAGTAATCATTATTCAACTGTGTTGCTCTGTAACTGAATAGGGCTAGTTCCTTGATTGGATTCTTTATTTCAGACCTGTTTGTTCTTTCTGTCTTCCCATTCGACTGAGGATAGAATACAGAATTCATCTACTTTCAAAGCAAGTGTTTTGAAATTCTCATGAATAGATCGATTCTTCAGGAAAACTGTGCATTGCAAAAATCTTTTGCAGTACTTTGATCTCTGAGTCAGCGGTAGTTGAATGAAGTCTTACCACTTCAAGCCATCTTAACTAACAGTCAGCGAAGACTAAATGCATCCCTTTAAAGTTAAACAAGTCCATTGCTAGCCTTTCCCAGAAATCTTCTTGAAATCAGTGGCTGTGTAGCCAACTGACTGAGAATGGCCTACATTTGGCATGATTAAAAACATTTTGGCATGTCTTTCAAAATCATAAAGTCAAAATACTGCAGGTGCTGGAAATCTGAAACAAACACAGAGAATGCTGGACAGACTCAGCAGGTTTGGCAACATCTGTGGAGGGCAACAGAGTTAATATTTCAAGACCAGTATGACTCCTCTTCTGAAGAAGAAGAAAGATCATACCAGACTTTTTTCTTAATTTTCTTCAGATTAATGTGATGCTTTTGTTTCAATTCACCTCAGTCTTTAAATAACTTTGGTCATTCTTGTCCAAATAATTTCCTGTCTTCCTTCTGAATTATTATATCTATTCTCTCTAAGAGACGTATATGAATTTCTGCTCAACACTGGAGGTATTCTGATTCTTCAGTGTATATACTGTTTCACTGACATTTTGCCCTCTGTGACTAAGTTCTATGGTAATTTGTCCATTTACTTGAAAATCTTTGCCTTGTTAACTCTAAAGTCTGGCAACTTATCTCTCAGACTGACTACAACACAGTCTCTAGTTAATTTATTTTTCAAAGCTCTGTACCTAAGACATCGTGCTCTTCAATATCAATCTATTAAAAGGATCTCCATTGATTTTCCAAACATTAAGATTGTCCATTAAATCTCCTCTGTTCTTTCAGTAAATTTCTTTTGGGTCTAAGGTGCAGACAAATGTTTTAACCAATGTGTCATATTCTGTGGTACTTTCTTCCACGTTTTGCCTGAATGGAACACTAACCGTTATTGGATCTGCATGTAATGATGAGATGATGCTGTTCCCTTGCCTGCAAGCCCGAATTATTTTCTACGACTTTGACCGCCACTTCCAGATATCTCACATCCAGCCTCATTGTTCGGAGATGCCGGTGTTGGACTGGGGTGTACAAAGTTAAAAATCACACAACACCAGGTTATAGTCCAACAGGTTTAATTGGAAGCACACTAGCTTTCGGAGCGACGCTCCTTTATCAGGTGATTGTGGAGGGCTCGATCGCAACACAGAATTTATAGCAAAAATTTGCAGTGTGATGTAACTGAAATTATACATTGAAAAATTGATTGTCTGTTAAGCCTTTCATCTGTTAGAATACAGTGATAGTTTCACTTCTTTCATGTGTAAATCACAAAACCCTTTTTTTAAAAGTTGCATTCTCGGGTTAGCTGTTAACAATGGTGATAGCTAGACAATATGTTGAAGGTGTTAGCCCCCTGTGTTCTCTGTGGACCTCATTGTGGACTGTCTGTGAATTCAAATCCCAGACATCTCGACTGGAGCTGCCATGTCTGTGGACAAATCCACCTGACTGAACTTGGTGAGTACTTTGGTTTTCCCTCCTTACTGTTGGTATGTTCAAATTCTGTGCTTTTATTCTTAGACTTCAAAGTCTTCTGAAGTTCTCCTACACATCTTTCCGCCCATTTTGTTGATCTGTATTTACAGTCATCTGAGGTACTTTTCCTGCCTTTGGAGTCTTTTCCTTCTCAGCTTTTGCCTTAACGTCTTCCAAGATCTTGGACTCTTCTTGCTTCTTACTAAGCTGTACCTTTGAAGTCTGCTGGGGACACTGCTGCCTTCAGAGATTTTCTTTCCAACTGTATCTCTAGGACTGTGATTGAATTTCATATTTTATCACTGAAGGTAGTTTTCCAGCTGCTGCCATGCTTTTCTTCTGCTTTAAGCAACTACTTACTACAGACCTGCACATTGAGATATTCATCTGGAATGTGTCTGGGCTGTGGGTTTCTGGGCATACACTGCCCCTGAGGCTGTTCATCCCTTAACTCAATATAAGGCTCTTCCATTTTGAATTTACAGTATCACTCCCTTATTTACATCTGTACATTGTAGGTTATTGAATACAGATCTCTTATGTACTGTGCATGACCTCTCTCTTTCCAAGTTTGGTGTCTTCTCTCCCACTGACATTAGAGTCACCTCATCAGTTACATCATGATTTATCTCATTATATTGCAGCCATCATCTTCTCAAGTACAGCTCAGAATGGGAAATAAATGCCATTCTTGTTAGCAATGCTCACATTTCATGAAATAATTTTTTAAAAAGTGTGATAACACTCTGATGCTAACTTGAAAAGCCAACTAGTTAAAATAAAATAATGCACTTTCACCCATCTCGCAATTTCGATATTTTGAAATGTGAAACATACTCAGAAAATGATAAATATTTAATGTATAGAGAGATACCCTTTTGATATAGCATGCTATAATTTGATACACTGTTTGTTGAGAAGTTATGTTAAGTTTTAGACCTGGAAGTAAAACTCTGGAACAAAACCAGGAGAGTGTCCTAATTTATTCAGAGGTTCCTATAAGAGCACACTGTACGTAATGATCACTGCACATGATATCCAGTCATACTGAAGCATCATTGTTTACAACCACATTTTCTTATGTTTTAGTGATTGTACTAAGCAATGTTTACTATTACACAGGCCTCTTTACAATAGAGCTATATTCAGCATAACCCGTAGAATTATAAAGGGTTTTACATCACAAATACAGGCAACTCAGCCTAATGATCAAGCCCAAAGTCAACACATCACATTGTGCTCCTTTTCACACGTCACATCATCCTAACAATGAATCTGAAAATCTTATGGTGTGGCTGACAAAGTATATCAACATTTTAATTGAACAGGAATCTTTCCCAAATTGACTGAAGAAGTAAAACAAAATTTAAAAAATTGAAAAGAGCTCTTGTCCATGAACACAATTCTGGAATGGTTTTCTATTTTATAGAATTCATCACATAGCAAAAATATTTTCTTCAGGTTCCAATGCTTTTGAACAAACAGCCCCAGATGACATCCTATATTTAAGGAGTTAACTCTGCTCCTAATGATTCAGTAATAACAGAAGGACAAACCTCAGAAAAAAAATCTGTTCAGTGTGAAGTAGAATGTCATTTCTTTATGGTCTACATGCCAGGAAACGTGCCTGCCTGCCTGTTACAACCTGTTAACTGCTGTGTTCTCTAATACTGTGAACAATGACATATTGATTTAACCCATCAATGTTAAATGACTTTTGCAGCTCAGACATCCATGTTGATTATAGAGTCAAAAAAGTGTTTCTGTGATAAACTTGATGAATGCAACCAAGCTCCCATCTAGCATTGAGAGCAAATATCCTCTATTTTCATTAGCTCCACTCAGAGCCGGGAATTGCATCGGTTGATGGACAACATACTAACCTTCATGTAGAATTCCATTTCCACCGTAGCAAATGTAAGATGAAGCCATGGCCATTAAGCTGGCTATGACTTAATCTATTTATTTTGGATGGGAACTCAGTGGGTCAGGTTTTTGTAATATGCGTTACTAACAACAGTCATGTAATGTATTATAACGGCATCATCTGACATCTGCACAAACTCAATTAAACATGGAAATCATAGAATCCGTACAATGTAGAAAAAGGTCATGTGACCCAACATGCCCATAACTGACTCTCTGAAGAGCATCCCACACAGACTCACTGTCTCCCTATAAACCTGCATTTCCCATGCCCAATCCAGTTAGCCTGCATATCCCTGGATACTTCAGCACCTTCAATCCATCTAACCATTGACTTTGGGAGAAAACTCCACACAGACAGTCACCCAAGGCTAGAATCTAACCCAGGTTCCTTACACTGTGAGGCAGCAGTGCTATCCACTGAGCCACCATATCACCGGAAGTCTCTGGTTGCTAGAGCTTCTTCAGTGTTCCATGCTGTTGCAATCACTGCCGTTGACCAATCACAGAATCAGTGCATAAACATGGGTAATTCCATAAACATGGATAATTCACCCCTTAATTCCCCACTGAAGAATGTTGAAAAATTTGGACTTGTATATTCAGGATGAAGTAAGTTTTAACAGCATGATAAATGATAATTACTTCTGAACAGTTTCTCTGGCAAATTAAGTTTACAGTAGAATATTTCTTTCTCTCCTTTAATATAATCAGTAATTCCCAAGCTTCATTTCCTTCCTTTACTTGATTCAAATTGAGAATTCTTGCTTTATATTTTCTTGTTTAGGCTCTGCTACACTGGGCTTATCGCAAGATGGAGATGGACCAGCAATAAGGTGCAATGTTGGAGGCTGGGAACGGAGAAGAACAGCCTCCCTCAGGTTCTCGTAATGTATTGGAAGATTTGATTATTAATTCTGTCTCTCATTTCTCATTTGGAACCAGTCCATTTGGGGTTAGCTGCCGAATTGGTGATTTATCACCGAGACCCAGGCTGGAGAGGGGAAGAGAGCATAAATAGGATCAGAATGGAGGGAAAGGAGGGAAGGACATGACTAGAGGCCAGAGGCAACATCAAAGACCAAAAGTAAATGAGAGTGATTGTGGAGTGATCAGAACAGTTGAATGACATAAGATGGGTGAAGTACATAAGCTGGATCTAATAGTTCAATGCAAAGGTATTTATTTCTCAGAGCTGAGTATACTGAATCATCTTTAACTAGCAGAATTCCTGAATCCCAGAAAATTTAACCAGACAAGTTAAATTTGAAATCATAGTTATGCCTGAGGCCTTGTTATTGTTGGTAAATAACCTCTTTCCAATAAGTAGTTTGGTTGTCTGTCAATATACCACCACCATTAAAGCAACAAGTGGCTGGATTGGGATATTTTAAACATGTTTATACCCTGTCTAACATTAATCAATGAGTTCTTAGAAGGTCGGATTTCCCTCTGCAAAGTTCAGTGAGAATTCATCTTGCCTATTGGTTGAAGAACCTTGCTGTTTCTTGCTCCACTCATGAATACGACAGATGCCCCATTGAGGATGGCAAACTGGTAATGACACCAGATTACAGCAAGTGTCTGCCTTGAAGCCAGTGAAACAATTGTTGGCAACTGTCTACCCAGTACCCAGCCATTCTTTCATTATAATCATGCCTCTTAAACCCAAGACAAAGATATGTAATCTCGGCTGATATTCAAGTACAGCACTGTGTGAGTGCTGCATGATTGGAGTGCCATCATTGAGAGAGGATATTGAACCAGATATTTTCTGTTCTCTCAAGCAGACGTATAAAATACACTGGGACTATTGAAGTCAAACATTAGAGTTTACCTGCTATCCAAGCATATGTTTGATTCTTCACCAAGACTATTAATACCAGATCATCTGATCATTTATTACCTTGTTGTTCGTGGGAGTCTGCACATATTGTTAACTGTCCTTCACTATGCTATGATTTGGAGATGTCAGTGTTGGACTGGGGTGTACAAAGTTAAAAATCACACACCAGGTTATAGTCCAACAAGTTTAATTGGAAGCACACTAGCTTCCAATTAAACCTGCTGGGCTATAACCTGGTGTTGTGTGATTTTTAACTTCACTATGTTGAATCAGATTTGATGTTTTATAGCTATGAAACAGTTGAAACGTTCGGAGATTGTGAACATTGCAAAGTGAATGCAAGCTCTTCTTCTTACAACATCTTTTATTCTTTTCTTAAATCGAAGGTCAACTTGAAAGTTTAGCCGACGCTTAGCTAAACTGCTAATCTTTTGTTAGATACACATTTTGTCTTAGATTTACACTGATTCTTCAACCCTTTGTATCCAGACTTATTTTGTGTAAATCTTTGACTAAAATCTTCCACCCTGGAATTTGTGCTGGAAAAATCATTTCAAACTTTGAGCCAAACTAGTGCTGTAGTTAATATAACACTGTAGCAATTTATCAAGTAATTGAGGTTTTGGATGCTTTTTTCAGAATGCAAGTGCAAGATGGAGCATTAATGACACAACTAAGAGTTGCTTTATATAACTACAGTGATATTTTACTCTCAATAATATTACTTTTTTCAAACCATAGCACTGATTTGCAGTGCTTTATTTATTCATATATCTTGCGATAAAATTGTACAGAGGTAATGTTGCTGGTTTATGTAAATTTGAATTTTTTAATCCTGAAGTCTTGTTAACAAGTCTGTGAAGTACCATATCTAATTCATCACATAAATCACTGCTGCTATTGCAATACTATAATGATGTATGGGGCACATCCAGTTGATTTGGTTGCTCAGTGCTGCTGTGTAAGTGGTTATGAGGTAAATTATGGCACAAACCACCTCAGTGTTAATAGATGATGAGCTGTCATGCACCAGCCTATTGCAATGTTTTAAAACATGTTCTGCAGTTCAAATCTGTGTGTTTTACATAAACACATTGAAAATAATTTTTAGTGTAGGGAGTGTTTAACATTTTAATTCCTCTTTAGAATAGGGCCAACATTGGCAAGACTAAAATATATTGCCCATCAATTATTGCCCTTAAGCAGTCGGTGATGAGCTACCTACAAACAAATGGCTTGTTCGGCAATTTCAGAGGGCAGTTAAGAGTCAACCACATTGTTTTTTGATCTGGAATCACATATCATCCTGAATAGTTAAGGATAGCAGACTCCCTAAAGGACATGAGTAAACCAGATGTACTGAAGATGTCTTAAGAAAAGAATGAGTTAAGGAGGATGTGTGATATATTTTATTTGCATATAGGATGTCATAGCTCAGGGTAAATGAGAAATAGAGAAATTATTTTATATCAGGAAATGAAGCTGAGAGAGGATGGACGTATGTACCAAATGGAATACAGCTTTAGGGAAATCTTATTGTGCAGTGGTAGTGTTCCTGCACTATTTGAACCAGAAGCCTTAGGATTAAGTCCCACCCCAGGACTTGATAGCCCAGGAAGGCATGTTCAGAAATTAGCCAAATATATTGGCTAAGATTCCTGATGAAGGGTTTATGCCTGCAACATCGATTCTCCTACTTGTCAGATGCTGCCTGACCTGCTGTGCTCTTTCAGCACCACACTCTCGACTCTGATCTCCAGCATCTGCAGTCCTCACTTTCTCCTAATATATTGAGCAAACCTTTCAACTGTTGTGGCAAGTAGCAAAAGCAGGAGAGATTCTTGAGTAGTCACATGATGAAAAGACGTACCAACACTATCATAGCTCCAGTACACAATATGCATATAAAACATCCATATCACCACAGCAACTTCTGTTGTCTGAGTGAGCTGTAATGCCCCAACACCGAAGTTCATGTTTGGAATATCAATTATCTTCCACTTATGTATCAAGATCATTAATACATTTTCTTTTCTTGAATTCCCAGTTAAGTATGTTTTCACTTTTCTTCTTATTTGATCTCTAACATATACAATGTTAATGTTGATTTTTGAAATATTTGTATACAGGCAGATGGTGGTACCCAGTCATCAACATTAAAGGAAACCATTACAAAGGCATCTTTTATTTGGCTATTTTTCCAGCAGTTCAATAGATTCTTCAATTAATTCATCTTCTCAATTTTCTGTATTTATGAATCGGTTTGGTAATTGGATTCAGGAAAAGAAGGAAGTAAGGAGAAATGTACAATCAAAACTGTTTTAATCTTTACTGCTGAATATTGTCTATAAATGAACAACAATTAGTACAAAGAACAAGAAGACTTTACAAGAATTTCAAAATGAGGAATCTTAACTGTTTGATGTTTAACTACATATATGTGCAAGCTATCTTTATTTCAAAGCACCCACTATTAATGACAAAGCTCTGCCTATCTGCTGGTTTTGTTTGCATTTTTCTATCACATTTACATTAATTTTGCTGGTTATATGTTGTTGTGAGGTACAGAAAGTACCATCTTCCTGCTTTGTGATGTGATGTTTCCCTTCCCTCAGAAATCAATGCTTGTTTTAGCAGCGAACCCCCAAAATGATGTCATCATTTATGCTCCGACAGGTCCTAGAAAAATACTGTTAGAAGATCACCTGATGAAGGAGCGATGCTCCAAAAGCTAGTGTGCTTCCAATTAAACCAGTTGGACTATAACCTGGTGTTGTGTGATTTTTAACTTTGTATACCCCAGTCCAACACCGGCATCTCCAAATCATGACTATTGTTAGAAGAAGGTGCCTTTCAGAGTGATCACCATCAGTCTTCATACCTAAGGGGAAAAAGAAACAAATTTGCACTGGTATGTTTCTTAAAAACTCAGAATGTGCCAAATTATTTGACAGTGCTTTTGATGTTTAGTCACTGTAATAATACACAAAACACAGTTCACATGCAAACATCAACATGATATTGACCAGACAAGGGCTGCTGCATTGTTCCAATGCTCCAGTGCTTGTCTACTCATCTTCTACCCTACATAGACTCGATCCAATAATTTAAACCTCCACTGCCCATACCTCTTTCAAGTCCTGAAAAACAAGGACCCCGGCGTTACATTGGTCTGGGTGTTCAGGTCCTTGTTTCTGAGTCTCTCTATTGTCCCACTCCTTCTTTGCTCTGTGACCTCCAAAATGTCGAGAATGGTCTGAGAAATCTGTACTCTTCCAATTCTGACCTGTTGGAAATTGCCAATTTAAATTGTCTGAAAATATGTAAAAGTATAAAAGACCTCAATCATGGCTCTTTGCTTTGTATTTTCAGCTTGCCTCATCTTATCAAAAAATTGTTAAAGTTTGTTGGGTGACTGATATCCTTAGTCATTCGTAAACTTGACAGCTAAAGGCTGGATAAATGAGAAATTGCTCCCAAATGATTAGACTCTTCAATGTTAATTTGCAGTATTAGCGAATATTATGGGACAGACAGGAAGAGAATGGGTTACAGACAGGAAGAGAATGGGAAGATAAGCAGAGGAACTGAAGATGGTATTTGTAATAACTGAAGGAGTTGATGTGAATTTTTTTAAAGTTATGCCATAGTTTCTGCTGTGCATTGCTCTTAGTCGACAGAGAATTATTGTGGGGTGGACATGGGCTTTCCTCTGTTCAAAACTTATTTTATGCAAACTCATTCACAATGGAATTGTGGTTACACACTATGAGGGTGTATTAATACTTAAGGATGAACCTTTTGTTTAAAACAAGTAAGTCAAACTTTATGCTGGACTGAGTTTACTATTTACAGTAATTTCTTTAATTTCTTTCTCATTCTCTTTCTATCTCTATCACCCTCTTTATTTTTATCTACCTCTTCTAGTTCTGTAAGCAAACCACAGCAGCCCTGGACCCTGTCTTAACATGAGTTTATACTTGCATAAATGAAAGGAAACTGCTGGATGCCTAAGTGATGTTCCTGGCAGCTAACTTTAATTAAATTATCTCTAAATGGGCAGAACATCAGGTCTTACAACAGCTACGAAACAGAAAATTGGATGCGGCAGTAAATGGGCTACAATCCAAATGAAATACATCTCTACCCATTTTTACAATCTGCTATGCCCACGCTATGTCTCTTCATCAGGCCTAATAAACTGGAATCTCAACTCTAGTGTGCATTGTCTTCTGTAACACTTAGCTTTAAAGGAAGGAAACCTAAGCTTTGCAAAAGCAAAGCAAAATGAACATCTGAATTCTTAACAGAAGTTGGGCAGGGAAGGTAGCTACCAGCTTTCTGCCTGTGATTTATATCTCATACATTGTTGCCTTTCTAGTTCGCAACCAAGTTATGTTCTGCCCCACAAATAGGATTTTGATTATATCCCACAGCTTCTCCTTATAAACAAAGTCTACTTAAGGAACTTTATTTTCTCTTGCAAGAATGAAAAGAAACATTAATTTTCAATGCAAACTATACCGTGTAGACTCATTCCAGTGATGTCACTCATGCTACTGTCTGTTCCCAGTTATAATGTCTCATGAAGTACCATGAAACCATCATGTATGGTTTGTAGTATACTTTATCTCCTCCAACACATTCCCTGAACCATTCAGAAGCACAATACTTGTGATCCAATATATAGCTGTTAGAGCTTTGACCTAAATTACACAATTTCCTATCTTCTGATAATCTGCTGGCTACGCTTAAAGTGTCCTTAGATATTAAAAAAAGTTGTAAAATAACAAAGATGTGGCTGTAAACAAGTGCTAGTTGTGAGGTATTTTGCAAAGACTATGCGGGGATTAAGAGTCCATTGCAGAGAGAACCATGGGGTTGGTGGGGTGGGGGGAGTTGGGGGTGGTGGAATATTTTCTCTCCACAAGTTCTAATGAATTCTCCTACACATTTCTTTGCAGCTCACCTCATTATGTATGCACCACACTTCTACAGTGCCCGGCTAGTGCTCCAATGCACTCACTTCTGGTGGAAGTTGCACTAAGGAAAAAAATCACCCTGCAGATGTTGGCACTCCGATTGTTTGACAGGGAGGTTCTAGCATTCGGACTTTTGGAATGAAGAACATTCTTCTTCCTGCCAACTGGCAATAAAAGCCATGCCACCAGAGCCAGCCAACCTGCTCTGAAGTTGTCACCCATGCCAATGCAGTTATCACAATCTGGAGAATTGCTCAGCACTGTAGGAAGAAGGATAACGACCTCTCCATTCCACAGGATAAGTGCCACCATCTTCTTTCTGCTGTCTCACTCTCATTCAGAAGCTCTTGGTCACCCACTTGCCCCGTTACATTTAGTATTTCGCCTTACTGGCTATCATCCACCTCATTCCCCTAAACTGTTAATCCTTCCTGCCATGTGTACTTCCTACTCACTCATGCAAGATACCGTATCTTTCATCCACTTACACCAGCACCAATAGCTGTGACAGCCATGTTCATGCCACTTAATCCCTCCCTTAGTCTCACTGCAGGAGAAAGTTGACCTGAAAGAAGACCTGGGGTGCCAAGACAGACTGTGGACCTTCCTGACCTTGATCTCCTCACCTCATATGAGAAGAGTGTCCTTGAATTCACAGCAGAGAACCATGACTGCTTATGTGGAAATGCTCAGACCTCCATGTTCTGCTAACCAAGTAAGATTCATAGTAAGCTGTTGTAATACACTTCCATTATCACAATTATGATTGCACTCAGAACATGTCCAAGTTTCTACCCTAATTATGCTTCTCATTCCCACTCTTCTCTCCTGCAGCACGCAGTAGGATCCACATAGTCTTCATCCTTCATGAGAGCAGCCAATGCAAGCAACACCTTCTTTCTCACCTCTGAGGAAGAAGACACGGCAAGTGTCAGCATGCATGTCTCCTGCACCCCTCACCAGCTCATGTATTCACATCTTGATGGGTGTGTTAGCACAGTTAGACTCAGGAGCAGTGAGCAGATCACTGCCAATTCTCCACAGTTGGTTGAGGAAGAAACACTTAGAGCTCTGGCACTCAGAGGACTGCTACAACGAGAGACCTGGTCACCCTCAAGTGGCCCTCATGGTGTCGGCATTTAATAACAAGACAAGAACATATGGGTAGGACATGCACCCCGAAAAGCTGCTCCACTGTTTCACAAGATTGTGGCTGATCTATGTCAGGCTAAAACCCCTCTTTCATACAAACTCATTATAGCCCTCAACTTCGCTGTATTTCAATAAGTTATCTACCTCTTCTTGAAATATTTTCCACAAATCTCTAGCGTGGAGAATTCTAGACATTCACTTCCTTCTAAGAGAAGACCTTTCTTCGTATGTGGATTTTAATTGAGGGTCTCCTTATTCCTATCAAAATACATGACCTCACCTTCTCACATTAAACTTCAACTGCCAAGGGTTAGCCCAATCACTCAAGCTATCCACATCCTTTTGCAGGTTCCTAGGGTCCCCATCACTATATGTTCTTACACCTACTTTTATGAGCAAATTTGGATACCTTACACTCTGCACCGTCTTTCAAGTCACTAATATAGACAGTAAGTATTTAAGGCCCTTGAACGGTACATCTCTCCACTTTGTAAAAGCCCCATTTATTCCGACTGTCTGTTTTGTGTTCTCAATCAATCCTCACCCCATACTAAGACATTAACCCCAATACTGTGAGCTCCTATCTCGTGCAATAATATTTTATGTTGAAACTTATTGAATGCCTTTTGGAAATTCAAAAACACTCCAGCTAGAAGTTCCCCTTTAACAATTCTGATTGATGCAACCTCAAAGAACTCTAGGAAGACATGTTTTCTTTCACATCCAATTGTGTTATAGAGTCATAGAGATGAACAGCATGGAAACAGATCCTTCGGTCCAACCTGTCCATGCCAACCAGATATCCCAACCCAATCTAGTCCCACCTGCCAGCGCCCAGCCCATATCCCTCCAAATCCTTCCTATTCATATACCCATCTAAATGCCTCTTAAATGTCGCAATTGTACCAGCCTCCAACACATCCTCTGGCAGCTCATTCCATACACGTACCACTCTCTGCGTGAAAAAGTTGCCCCTTAAGTCTCTTTTATATCTTTCCCCTCTCACTCTAAACCTATGCCCTCTAGTTCTGGACTCCCCGACCACAGGGAAAAGACTTTGTCTATTTATCCTATCCATGCCCCTCATAATTTTGTAAATCTCTATAAGGTCACACTTCAGGGAAAACAGCCCCAGCCTGTTCAGCCTCTCCCTGTAGCTCAGATCCTCCAACACTGGCAACATCTTTGTAAATTTTTTCTGAACCCTTTCAAGTTTCACAACATCTTTCCCATAGGAAGGAGACCAGAATTGCACACAATATTCCAATATTGACCTAACCAATGTCCTGTACAGCCGCAACATGACCTCCCAACTCCTGTACTCAATACTCTGACCAGTAAAAGAAAGCATACCAAACGCTTTCTTCACTATCCTATCTACCTGCGATTCCACTTTCAAGGAGCTATGAACCTGCACTCCAAGGTCTCTTTGTTCAGCAACACTCCCTAGGACCTTACCATTAAGTGTATAAGTCCTGCTAAGATTTGCTTTCCCAAAATGTAGAATCTTGCTTTTATCTGAATTAAACTCCATCTGCCACTTCTCAGCCCATTGGCCCATCTGGTCCAGATCCTGTTGTTATCTGAGGTAACCCTCTTCGCTGTCCAGTACACCTCCAATTTTGGTGTCATCTGCAAACTTACTAACTGTACCTCCTATGCTTGCATCTAAATCATTTATGTAAATGACAAAAAGTAGAGGGCCCAGCACTGATCCTTGTGGCACTCCACTGGTCACAGGCCTCCAGTCTGAAAAACAACCCTCCACCTCCACCCTCTGTCTTCTACCTTTGAGCCAGTTCTATATCCAAATTGCTAGTTCTCCCTGTATTCCATGAGATCTAACCTTACTAATTAGTCTCCCATGGGGAACCTTGTCAAACGCCTTACTGAAGTCCATATAGATCACATCTACTGCTCTGCCCTCATCAATCGTCTCTGTTACTTCTTCAAAAAACTCAATTAAGTTTGTGAGACATGATTTCCCATGCACAAAGCCATGTTGACTATCCCGAATCAGTCTTTGCCTTTCCAAATACATCTACATCCTGTCCCTCAGGATTCCCTCCAACAACTTGCCCACCACTGAGGTCAGGCTCACCGGTCTATAGTTCCCTGGCTTGTCTTTACCGCCCTTCTTAAACAGTGGCACCACGTTTGCCAACCTCCAGTCTTCCGGCACCTCACCTGTGACTATCAATGATACAAATATCTCAGCAAGAGGCCCAGCAATCACTTCTCTACCTTCCCACAGAGTTCTCGGGTACACCTGATCAGGTCCTGAGGATTTATCCACCTTTAACCGTTTCAAGACATCCAGCACCTCCTCCTCTGTAATCTGGACATTTTGCAAGATGTCACCATCTATTTCCCTACAGTCTATATCTTCCATATCCTTTTCCACAGTAAATACTGATGCAAAATATTCATTTAGTATCTCCCCCATTTTCTGTGACTCCACACAAAGGCCACCTTGCTGATCTTTGAGGGCCCTATTCTCTCCCTAGTTACCCTTTCGTCCTTAATATGCTTGTAAAAACCCTTTGGATTCTCCTTAATTCTATTTGCCAAAGCTACCTCATGTCCCCTTTTTGCCCTCCTGATTTCCCTCTTAAGTATACTCCTACTTCCTTTATACTCTTCTAAGGATTCATTCGATCTATCCTGTCTATACCTGACATATTCTTCCTTCTTTTTCTTATCCAAACCCTCAATTTCTTCAGTCATCCAGCATTACCTATACCTACCAGCCTTCCCTTTCACCCTGACAGGAATATACTTTCTCTGGATTCTTGTTATCTCATTTCTGAAAACTTCCCATTTTCCAGCCGTCCCTTTACCTGCGAACATCTGCCTCCAATCAGCTTTCGAAAGTCTTTGATTGCAGTAAGCTTTTCTAAATGTCCTGCTATTTCTTCCTTATAAGAGGATCTAGTAGATATTAGGCTGCTGGCCTATAGTGTCCTGCTTTCTTTCTCCATCACATCTTGACATGGGGTGTTACATTAGTGGTTTTCCATTCTGCTCCTCGAATCCAGTGAGTTCTGGAATATTTCAACCAATGTCTCCATTATCTCTGCAAACACCTCCTTTAAAATCCTTGGATGGATGCCATCAGGTCCTGGTAAGTCATTTGCCTTTAGTCCCATTTGATCGTCAAATACTTTGTCCCTTGTGATAGAGACTGTTACGATATTTTTCCTCCCATTAGCACTTTGCTTAGCTGTAGGATATTTATGGTGTTCTCTGTCACAAAGACTGATGCAAAATATCTTCCATATAAATATATCTTCCTCACATTCTCAGCCAACTCCTGATCTCCTCACTTTACCTCCTGAGCCCCGATGTACAGCTTATTCATGTCAAACACAGTTTCTTACTGTACACCTCGTTATCTAAACCAGGGTGGTGGTGACTGTCGATAACACTCTCTTCCACAGTTTCCCATTTCCTCCCAGGTTCTATCATCTCCAACCCCCATATATTCAGTTTCCACTCTCCACAGTTATTGCCCCTTCCACATTGATCGATTTATTGTCATCAAATGTACCACGATACAGTGAAAAGTGTTGTTTTGCATGCTATACCGGCAGATCGTACTATACAAAGTGCATCAAGGTAGCAGAACAGAGTGCAGAATACAGTGTTACAGCCTCAGAGAAGGGGCAGAGAGAGAGAGAGAGATCGGAACTAACATTTGAGGGGTCCACTCAAAAGTCTGATAACAACGGGGAAGAAACCTTTCTTGAATCTATTCATACGTGTGTACAAACATTCTCTCATTCTTCCTCACAACCAATCCCCACAATTGGTGAAACCAATTGGCCAGATCTGTGTTTGATCTCGATCCCATCTGACATCCCGCTAATTCTCAGACTGATTGAACTGCACCTTCAGGACTTATTGTGTCCCATTCCCTGGACTGTAGTGATACAGAACCCTCAATCCTGACTGCTCCAAGCAGCCAAATAATCAGGTTCAAGTCTCTGACTGATTC
Source organism: Chiloscyllium plagiosum (assembly GCF_037043375.1). Taxonomy (NCBI): domain Eukaryota; kingdom Metazoa; phylum Chordata; class Chondrichthyes; order Orectolobiformes; family Hemiscylliidae; genus Chiloscyllium; species Chiloscyllium plagiosum. The sequence goes on from NW_028270177.1 coordinate 26,667,618, forward strand.
GTTGGGACTCATTGACTGATAACAGACTCGCTTGACTTGGCTGAGGAGTAATTCCCCTGGGCATTGAGACATGGCCATTTGGTGGAATCATGTGCAGTGTAAGCCACATACTGGAGGTGTGACATTGGCGTAGAATGGTACTGAACAGCAACTGGCTGATATACTGCTATAGCCCATGGCAAGCTGCCTGGCTTTGTGTCTATAGTAAATAAGAAGGCAAGACAGAAGTACTGTGAGCTTGAAAGTTCTGAATAGGTGGCAAAGCACAAAAAAGGCAAAGCGAAGGAATATAAGGGTCAGAGCATCCAACTAGTCATGAAATGAGTAAGTGTGAAGAAATTAAATGAAGATCCCTGGGAAGTATCTTATTCTGAAACATGGAATGAGTCCCTGTGTGCTAATGGTCCTGGGAAGCCATTGGAGTCCACACTGCATTTTCAGTGAGGCGGGATGTGCCATGATGATGTGGTGAGGCTGGCACCAGTCCGATGCCAACCTCAGTGCAAGGGCAAGGCGCAGGTGGTTCTGCTGGATCTATTTGTTCGTTGGTGTGGACGGTACATTGGGTCTAGGTCAATGTGTTTATTGGCTGAGTGCCATGCTTCTAGAAATTCTCTGGTTGTCCTCTGTTTGGCTTGTCCTATTACAAACTTCTCTGACCACTCAGATTCATGACAGCACATAAACCGACAGCCACGCTCAGACAACAACTCACCAGAACAAAAGATCCAATACCCATCATGTGCAAGACAAACGTGATGTACAAGATTCCATGCAGAGACTGAATGAAGTGCTATATAGACAAACAGGCAGAAAACTGGCAATCCGCATTCACGAACATCAACTAGCTATTAAACGCAATGACCAGCTGTCCCTAGTAGCTATACACACAAATGACAACGACCACAAATTCAACTGGGACAACACAACAATAATAGAACAAGCCAAAGAGAGGCCAGTCAGTGAATTTTGAGGAGCATGGCATTCATCCAGGAACTCCATCAATAAACGCATTGACCTCGATCCAATATACCGACCATTGCAATGAACAACCGGAACTGGAACTGGCAACCGGAAGCAATGGGAACAAAACCAAATAAATTCCAACTGACACAGCGCTTCACAAGAGGCTCCATAGCACTGAGCATGTCACCTAGAAAGAGCACAAAACATTTGCAAAACCAACTTCCCAGCTTGGCGAACATACCCACAACAAATACAACTGGCACCCAAGCTACAAATCTTTACACAAACCTTGAGATTATCAGCTCGTTCATTCCAACCTTGGCTGGAAAACTGGACATTTTTTTTCTCTATATTAAGATTTTTATATTTTTGATCTGACTACATTTTCCCAGCTGGCTCACCATTTCCCACACCATTCAGGAGCTTAAAATATCATTTTAGCAGCAAATGGCTAATAAAAAAAAAGCAGCTAGCTTAATAAATTTAAATTTCATTAAACTGCTTCATGTAACTCTATATTTATCCACTATTTAAATCAGCACAATGACCAGCTTCCACAGTTTTTCCAGACAGTGACCCTGAATGAAGTCAAAGAAAGAAACAGGAATTTGAATTTGTTTTGTAAAGAACACATATTTATGTTTTTCTTTATTTTTGGATTATTGACTAAGATGAGGAATGGATGCTGCTTTAAACTAAGGAGATTATGAAAGGAGATGTTACACTTTTAAAACAAGTTACTGGAACTCATTGTGAATTGCATTTACACTTGTTAAATCAGTTGGAGGGGGGAAGATTGCTGAATTCATTGGCATGTATTGTTTAGGACAATTTTACACAGTCACAATCAACTGATTTACTTTTCAGTCCGGACCAGTAGTGTGGGTCAAGGAGTTCATGGCATGACAACAACTCTCTGATTGATCCTGAGCTGGTGGACAGCCTGTCTGTGAACACTACAGGACAGAAAGCCTCCGACTTTTAAAATGACTGCATCTTCTCTCTCCATGTTTGAGACATAGTAAAGATTAGGAAGAGTGCTAGCTATCCTTTCTATTTGTGATAGGATGCTGCCTCTAATCAGTGACTGAGAGTGTGAATTATTACTGTGCCACTCTATACCTGCAGTAAATAAGTGATGTGACTTGGAAAGATACAGACTGGAGGGCAGAAGGACTCGGAAAAAGCAAAAGGACGCCTTATTGAATTATTTGGATTAATATTATTGAAGTCTTCTCCTGGTTTCTTCCCTCCATTCATAACATCTTTTTATGGTTTATCGGTGTCTATCTGAATGTGTGTGTAGGGGTTTAAGAAAGGGTAGAGTTTAATTTTGTGTAACTTACAATGTAAGTTAATACGTTGTAATTTATTTCTGTGTATTCAGAATTGATGTATTTATAATAAACTGTACTTTTTTGTAAAGTACACATTCTATTATTCGAATTTTGTCAGGCAGGTAAATTGGGGATTTTGAGTGATTTTATTAAATCTTTAAGTTTTGCAATGACCCTGAGAGTCTTGGGAGATGAGTATAAATGAGTTTTCTCAAATGGGTTGTAACCATATTGAAACCTCTGTAATTTTATATTGAACATGAAATAATTTTGGATTGTCAAAATTGTTGCAATGTTAGAAATGCAGCAGCAAGATCCCACCCAAAACAACTCTGAAATAATGACCTGAACATCTCATGCATTCATTTTTATTGCAGAATAAGTATTGGCTAGAGTATTGGAAAGGATTTCTGCTCCTTTTGTTTGAATAGTACCATGGCAGTTTGGATATCCACCAGGGGAGGGAGACTGAGCCTCAGTTTAATATCTCATTCAAAAGACAGCACCACTGACAGGGCTGTACTCCATTAGAATGGAAGTGAAGTAATAGCCTATTATTTGTTAACTGTTCAGAACTCAAGGGTGAGACTTGAGCATTATCTTCAGATCAAAGTGTGGGCAGCTTTGTGCAATTCTGCAGCCACGTTTGTCCTTCAGCAGATTCAAAAAGATTTCAAACCCAGTTAGTAGGAATCAATTTGCAGCATATTCTGGGAGAAAGGTTCATTCACCCACGAAGTGCTCTGCTTTAATAAAAGAAATGTCTACTCTCCCAAAAAATTCTAATTTAATCTGAATCAGCCACAAACATTTGGCATTGATGTAAAGGTTTGCTTTAATTTTTTAATAAACCCATTGCTTCTTTAAAATTAATTCCAAGTCTTCTGCTGTTAAAGTTAATTGGATTAACACTTCATCTCAACTACTCAATACTTATTGTCCAAATGCCAATGACTACTCCCTGCAATTCCTGCCTGTGGGTCAGCAAATGTTCTGTTAAATTAAACACTGGTAGCACACAGTCTCAATCTTCTTCCAGGATCATCAATTGTGATGTGATTTTTGATGCACATAGTGGTGCTGTTTGCAGTTAAATATTTGCATACCTGTATACATATACAATACCAGAGATAGGTGCTTCTTGAGTCAGATATCTGGAGCTATTTAGATAAGATTAGATACCCTACAGTATGGAAACAGGCCCTTTGGCCCAACAAGCTCACACCGACCCTCCGAAGAGGAACCCACCCAGTTCCATTTCCCTCTGACTAATGCACCTAACACTATGGGCAATTTAGCACAGCCAATTCACCTGACCTGCATATCTTTGGACTGTGGGAGGAAACCAGAGCACCTGGAGGAAACCCACACAGACACGAGGAGAATGTGCAAACTCCACATATCGAACCTGGGAACCTGGTGCTGTGAGGCAGCAGTGCTAACCACTGAGCCACCATGCCACCCCTAACAATATTCACAACAATAACTATTTACTAGCCTATGGTATTACAAACTGTGGTTGAATTTTTGCAACTCTAAGTGCTGTGGGCTTGGGGAATCATTTGGGAAAATGTTGCGGCATTGGAAAAATGAGACGTTAAGAAAAATAATCTGATTCTGCAACCAAATTCTCAACAGCAAGCTGAGAGTCTTGCCAGTGAATTATTGAATTGAAATGAATTAGCTCTACTGTTACATCTACTCTTGAGTACAGTGAAAAATTTACAAGTTGCCACTTATGTTGCCATTTTGGGTATAAAGGAGCCCAGGTACAGATTCTTGTGTACAAATTCCTAGGAAAAATAACATTTAAAACACTGAAATCTTGCAATGTAATGCAGACACTTTGTGCATAGGGAAAAGCATCATTCTCATGGTTTGGGTCACGATACATCTCAGGACTCCATGCTTGCTGTCTTAGCATTCATTCACTCTGCACTGACTTTGGTGCTCTCAACATCTTGTCCTGTCTTGCAATTTTGGACTTTGCCACTTCATTCAGAATTTAGTCTCTCAGTATTTCTGTCTTGCCTTGATGTTTTGCGTAGACACAAAACCAGGTAATTTACCTTGGTTGTCAGTAGTAATGAGTTAAGAAAGTGGACATTGGCACTGTGTTGAGTTCATTTCAGACCTAAATCAGGCTATGTGGCAAACACTCTGCATGTACTTCAACGGAATGATCATGTCTGTTATTCTGACAGGATTAGCCTGTAGTCAGAGACAACGTTAACGTTTCCGATTGAGTGACCCTCCCTTAGAATGTTTATGAGGAAGAGTCACTTGATCAGAAATGATAAGTCTGATTTCTCTCTGCAGATGCTGTCAGACCTGCTGAGCTCTTCCAGCAATTTCTAATTTTGTCTCTGATTTACAGCATTTGCAGTTCTTTCAGTTTTTCAGTCAAGCCACGAGAGGTTGCCTTCATTTAGGGGATACTGGCTCAATAAGGTCAAGGGTAAGATCAGCTATTTGTCCAGGGCTTGGATATGGTCATAGTCCAGAAGGTCTGCCCACTGAAGTCAAAGGGAAATGTCAGGAGCCGATGTTAAGATGGGGACACTGGGAAAATCATTGTCAGGATTGGAGGCAGTGCGCTGGGATGTAAAGGGAGGATAATAATTGTGATGAGTGGCAACTCAACATTTAAGGCTGAGTCAATACAGTGTGGGAGGCCAAGGAGTACCACAGCATTGGGGGAAGGTGGAGGTGATCATTGATGGTCTCCAGCACTGGCCTCAAAGCGTGACTATGTTATACATCTGAGACATCAGGAGTGGAGAGATAAAAAGTTAGGTAAATGGGTAGGAATAGAATGTGATAAGGATTCCCAAGCCTCCCTGACAAAACACTCCATCTCTTGGTGTTGGTGGATGCTGTTCAAGTATGATGTGTGTATGTGCTGCGACTGCAGAAAGAACACATTACTGAGGAATGGCTTTGTTTCTGATATCAAACACTATGGAAAAGCAGAGTATTGGGTCAGCCAGCATCCTATTGAATGCAGGCACAGGCATGAGGGGCCGAACAGCCTACTCCTGTTCCTATTCCATATGGTTTTACAGCTGCCATTTTCAGAGAAGCCTAGAACTTGGCCCTAAGGATGGTTGGCCTCTTAGCTTCATTCTTTGGGCTGCAGCTTAAATGACAACCTCTCTCAGAGCTGAAGATTAAAAGTGAACATAACTTTAAAGATGCAATGGTATATTTACAATCAAGTTTCACTATGTGCCCTCAGAAGGTTTTGTTTCTCTTTAAGCTCTCATGATGTACAGGTACAGTCCTCAGGCTGTCGGGGGGAGAGGGCCCCGATATGCAGAGAGTTTCTATGCCAGATGCAGGTCTACGCCCCTTGCCTTGAACCTCCACATGGTTGAGGATTGCAGGTAAAGTTGGAATGGAGGGGCAGGTCCTTCTGGAGTGTCCTGATATGGGATCTCTTGGATGTGGAGGCTCCTCTCGCTGGGTGTTTACTGACACCACTCTGTCTCCTTGTGAGGAAGTGGGCAAATGGAATGGAGTCAAGGTCCCTCATTCTCCTGTCTCCCTGCCTTGTGCTGAGCATCAATGATGGAGTGATAGAGTGCAGCTCTGAGTGTAGAGACTCTGAGAGTGCTGGGTCTCGGTCTCCATGATAACCACTAATTTGTCCACAGACGCTCACACATTGGAGTCAGCATGGTACAGACATTAGTTGACTTCTACAACCAGTATTACAGTTTCCTGATTGTCTCCAACAAACTTGCCTCAGCTCTTGTATCAATTTATGCATTTTAATGCAGTCATGATGGCCAACACTATGGGTGTTATCATGCCTGGGACTAAGCATGTGCCCGGTCTTTGGTAGTCTTCTAAGTGCCAGTGATATATGGTGTTACTTCCTCAGCCAGTAATGCCAATGACGTGCTCATCAAGTTGTGCTCCCTACTCTAGTCTAGTTAAGGTACCCACTGAGATGTCAGTGACTGAGCTGATGGAGGGGGCAGAAGACAATCTGGGTCGTACATCCTCTAAGTGGACTGTATCTTGATTCTCAGAAATGGAGGAGAAGATGTTGGCTGGAGGGGCTACTCTCTTCAGGGCAGAAACTGTTGATGTCTGCAGAAGATAAGAGATGGATTGTATAGTGAAACTGGTTGGAAGGTAGACATGTTAAGAATACATTCACAGAAATTGTCATGGGAGAGCAGCACAGCACTTCGTAATGAATCTCACTTGGTTGCTGCCACTAAGAGGTCCCCGCATCACCACATGAGCTGGTATCAGTGATGGAGTGATAGAGTACAGCTCTGAATGTAGAGACTCTGAAAGTGCTGGGCCTGGGTTTCCATGACAACCACTAACTTGTCCACAGACGCTCACACATTACAGTCAGCATGGTACAGACATTAGTTGACTTCTACAACCAGCGAGGATTGTCTCATCATCGATGGTGAGGAGATGAATGAATCTTGCTTTTCTCTAACCTGTTGTCGGCTGTTTTCTCCTGCAGTGAGACAAAGGGAGAGATTGAGCAAGGTGAGAGTGGTTGGCACAGCTGCTAGCACTCAGAGGTGGTGAGATGTCCTGAGTGAGTGAGTGGGAAATGCCGAGGTCATGTGGAGGTTAGTAGTCTGTGGGGATTGGTGTGAATGAGAACAAGTGAGGGAAGCAGTTGCAGGTAATACTGAGAGTCGTAAAGCACGGGACTTGGTGGGAGCTGGGCGAGGTTTGAGCAAGTGCGAGCAGAGTTTGGGCAAGTGTGAGGTAGCATTGGGAAAATGGGGGCACTTGTCCTCATTGCAGTAAAGATGGTCATGAACCTTCATCCTGTACTGTTGGACATTCCTGTGGACCATGGGTACTTCATTGACCCAGGTGGTAACTCAAATCAGACTGCGAGGTTCTGGTGCTTTTGTCTCCTCTGATGGTGCTGAGGAAAGTAAATGACTTTTCCCCACACCACCCTATCCACCAGATGTCTGGATGTCTGTTGGTGAACAGGATGCCAATTTCCCTTTCTTAGCCACAACCTTTAAAACTGTTCACAGCGTATTATGAATGAATAGTTCTTGACAAGTTGCTATTTAAATTTGGTGGGCGGTGTGCAAATCCAGGAAGGTTCCGGAAGCAGCACCACCGATGAGCACTAACTAACACAGGCACAGTGCTGTGGAGGCAGGTCTGTTTGCTAGCAGCAGAGAATGATGTGATTGAAATAAAGACACCCTGCATTAAAAGTTAAGAGTCTTAACTATTAATATTTTCATGTATTGAAAGTAATAATGGGGTGGAAAGTTCTGCTCTCCCTGTTAGAGGGTCTGGAGGCTTTTAAAGAAGTCATGTTGAACTCAAAACATTAACTCTGTTTCTCTCTCCATGGATGCTGCCAGTGTTTCTCCAGCATTCTCTGTTTTTACTTCAGATTTCCAGCATACACAGTATTTTGCTTGCATTCTATGTGATATGGAACTGTTTCACGATGATGTGATCAGGCCAGTGGGTATCCAATGCTAAGCTTTATTGTCAGGAGTTACAAGCAATCACTGCCCATAGACCATACCCTGTGAACTTCTGGACTGCTGTCAGTGATAGAGACCCGGCAGGGAAAACAAAGAGTGGAGCTGCCAGATACCTCTCAGACTTGCAAGGTATCTCGGAATTGTCAGCATTTAGTTTTAATCTGGGAGAGTAGAACATAGAACATAGAACATTACAGTGTAGTACAGTACTTCGGCCCTCAAAGTTGCACTGACCTGTGGAACCAATCTGAAGCCTATCTATCCTACACTATTCCATTCTCATTCATGTGTTTATCCAATTACCATTTAAATGCCCTTAAAGTTGGTGAGTCTACTAATGTTGCAAGCAGGGCATTCCACACCCCTACTACTCTCAGAGTAAAGAAACTACCTGTGATATCTGTCCTTTATTTATCATCTCTGAAGCTATGTCCCCTCATACTAGCCATCACCATCCGAGGAAAAAGGCTCTCCGTGTCCACCCTGTCTAACCCTCTGATTGTCTTATTTGTCTCAATTGAGTCGTCTCTAAACCTTCTTCTCGTTAATGAAAACAGCCTCAAGACCCTCAGCCTTTCCTCATAAGACCTACCCTCCGTACTATGCAACATTCTAGCCTCTGAACCCTTTCCAAAGCTTCCACATCCTTCCTATAATATGGTGACCAGAATTGTATGCAATACTCCAAGTGTGGCCGCACTAGAGTTTTGTACAGCTGCAGCATGATCTTGGGACTCCGAATCTTAATCCGTCTACCAATAAAAGTGAACACATCATATGCCTACTTAACAACCCCATCAAACTGGGTGGCAACGTTCAGGGATCTATGTAGATGAGCACCGAGATTTCTCTGCTCACCTACACCATTACCCAGCACTCTTTGTTCCTGTTGCTCCTTTCAAAGTGAATCACCTCACACTTTTCCACATTAAACTCTATTTGCTACCTCTCAGCCCTGCTCTGCAGCTTATTTATGTCTGTCTGTAACTTACAACATCCTTCGGCATTATCCACAACTCCATCAACTTTAGTGTCATCTGCAAATTACTAACCTAACCTTCCATGTCCTCATCCAGGTCATTTATAAAAATGACAAACAGCAGTGGCCCCAAACCAGATCCTTGCAGTACACCACTAGTAATTGAACTCCAAGATGAACATTTCCCTTCAACCACCACACTCTGTCTTCTTTCAGCCAGACAATTTCTGATCCAAACCGCTAAATCACCCTTAATCCCATGCCTCTGTATTTTGTGTAATAACCTACTGTGGGGAACCTTATCAGACACCTTACTGAAACTAGAATATCGATGAATGAATGAATGATTTATTATGACATGCATTTTACAGTGAGAAAAACAGCAAAATACAATAAATGTTTTTCTACTTTTGACATGATCTGGCATCATAGTTTTAAGAATACGAAAAACAATAGAAAGATGTAGCTTAAAGAGAGTCCATCTACCCTGAGTTAGTTCATCAATGACGACTAGACTGCCATCTCTCCTCCACCACTTTGCTGCCGTCTACACCGAAACCATTGTTAAACTCCTCAAGTCACTCTTCAAGTGCCATCTTTCACTGTTGGGCTGATTTTCCTCTTTGAACGCCTGGCCAGCATTGGACTCACCAACGTCAGAGTCATACCTCTCACCGCTGGGCCCACTTCATTGATGTTGCTGTGATGTCCTTCTACCACCACTTGGTCCCAAGCAATGAGGTGAGATCAAGAACTATTGGTGTGCAAATGCATGCAGATAGGCCTCTCACTGCGCCCCTCTCCGCCCAACCACCTCCTCCAGTGAGATTCTTGTTTCGCTGCTCAAAACTTGGTGCAAAATTGAAATTTTTTCTCAATCCCTTTTCCGAACTCACCATACTGTTGAGTCTGACTAACTTGCCATTGCCCGTGTCATTCAGGGGCTGGGAAGATACCACACCCAACTTCTTGTACATGTCTAAATGTTTTGTCCATAAGCTTTACTTCCAGTTGATATTTAATATGGAAAATAACAATGGATAATCAGCTACAGTCAAAATTTCTCCAGCAAATAGGGCCTAGTGTTGCTGTAGCTCTGCTTTGCATTAAATAGTGACCACTGTGTACCCTGTGCCACTGTTTTCTCTGACACACATTGAGCATTGCCATGTGTGATCTGCTAGTAATTCATGAGCTCCTTTTCAGACTGACTGCAGGGTATGCTCGCGCCTTAACTATTAATCTGAACATGCATTATTTTTATGCTTTGCAATACAGAATATTCTCAATGCCCAATAAAGAAATATTATGGGCAGTCCAGAACTAGAGGGCATAGGTTTAGGGTGAGAGGGGAAAGATATAAAAGAGACCTAAGAGGCAATTTTTTCACGTAGAGGGTGGTACCATGTATGGAATGAGCTGCCAGAGGAAGTGGTGGAGGCTGGTACAAGTGCTACATTTAGAAGGCATCTGGATGGGTATATGACTTGGAAGGATTTAGAGGGATATAGGCCAGGTGCTGGCAGGTGGGAATAGATTGGGTTGGGATATCTAGTCGGCATGGACGAGTTGGACTGAAGGATCTGTCTCTGTACTGTACATCTCTATGAATCCATGACTCTATGGTTAAAAATATTCCTTATTCTACTTAGAAGTGGTAACTTGGTCAACTTAGATCAATACAGCTGAAAATGGGTCAAATCACAAAAATATAAGAATTGTGTTCATTTTGGCAAATTGTATTTTTTCAAATGAGATCCATGACGCCAGTCCACGTGGATGATGGTGACATTTCTCACAAACTCTTCTGCTCTTCATCTCATTAATAATGCAACTAATTTCAAAGGTGTCAGACTTATGGCATTTTATGGGAGGAGAGATGGAAGTGCTTGCTCTAACTCAAGCTTGTTTACATAGCTGGCATCATTTTGAAGCATTAGCTGCTCACCACTTCAGGCTTTGCAAGCCAGTAACTGCTGTTTGCAATACGGTCCTGCACTGTAATCCCAAAGGACTTGGTCCAGAAATGGACATGAGCTGTTTAGTTCACTGTCAGGGCCCTGTAGCTGCTGGTGGATGGGGTGGTGGGGTGGAAGGCAGTGCTTTTGCCTGCTGACTGGTGAAGGAAGCCACATCACATCATTTGGGGTGGCATGGTGACTCAGTGGTTAGCACTGTTGCCTCACAGCCAGGGACCTGGGTTCGATTCCAGCCTCGGGGTGACTGTCTATGTGGAGTTTGCACGTTCTCCCCATGTCTAGGTGGGTTTCCTTGGATACTCCGGTTTCCTCCCACAGTCCAAAGATATGCAGGTCAGGTGAATTGGCCATGCTAAATTGCCCATAGTGTTATGTGCATTAGTCAGAGGGGAATGGGACTGTGTGGGCTAGTCTTCAGAGGGTCGGTGTGGGCCTGTTGGGCCGAAGGACCTGTTTCCACACTGTAGGGAATCTAATTTAATCTATCACAAAAATCTGGACTGAGATAGTGATCTGGGTGGTGCAGTGTCCTGGTGAAACGCAATGATGAGCATTGCAGAGAGAATATAAATGTAAAGATTGTCTGTATTCCACATAGGTAAGCGCCACCATTTTTTTATGTGCTATCTCACACTCACAGAGTCAGCACTCCCTCTAACTCTGCCAGTGTATCCTTATCTCAGCAAGCCTCATGGACCACAGCTCTCACCATTGCACAGATCATGACCACTCAGTGTCTCACATTCACCTCATCCTCCCAAACTGTTAGCCCTTACTGCCCTCAGCACTTCCCGTCTAAACACTAGGGACACCTTACCACCGCTCCTGCTCCTGCATCACCTCAAACTGCTCCTCCACCCAGGGCCATTGAACTCAGTTCCTCTCTTTTTCTTATTGCAAGAAAATTGACTCTGCCCAGACTCACATCTCCCCAGGACCTTAAGTGATGTTCCTGTAATTTCTGGATTGGTTGCAATTAACCTGCAGAATGGACCATGGCTGAACCCATGGCTTCGAGTCTCTTGACTGACCGTGACGATATTTTTTTAGATTAGATTACTTACAGTGTGGAAACAGGCCCTTCGGCCCAACAAGTCCACACCGCCCCGCCGAAACGCAACCCACCCATACCCCTACATTTACCCCTTACCTAACACTACGGGCAATTTAGCATGGCCAATTCACCTGACCTGCACATCTTTGGACTGTGGGATCCCCTGATTCTAGTGCCTTTGAATTCATACATGACTGTTTGCATGAAGCACACGCAGTGTGTTTTTGCTGGAGGCTCATGATGTCAGTGTGACATATATGTAACACAGTATCCAACAAAAACTTGCCCATCTCTTGAGTGTTCAGTGTGCTCCTCTGTGACAAGTTACTGCCTCTCCTTATTGCAAAATGGAGACTTGCAGCTCCAAGTAAGCTTAAAGAGAGTGCGCGTAATGAAATGAAGATAAAAGCAACAGAATCCCTACAGTGCAGAATTCAGCGTATCTAGTGCCAACCGTCCAAAGAGCATCCCACCCAGATTCAGACCCCCCAACCTATCTCCATAACCTTGCATTTTACCATGACTAATCTATCTAACCTTAGCACTATGGGGCAATTTAGCATGGCCAGTCTGCAAACTGCCACTCTTTCCTGCTCCTAATTTGTATATGTGTGTAAATGTTTGTGGGCAGATTAGGGTAGGGTAAGGGTGTGAGTTAGCCTGGGTGTACTGTTTAAAAAGGGTGGCACAGTGATTCAGTGGTTAGCCATTGCTGTCTCACAGCACCAGGGACCCAAGTTTGATTCTACCCTCCGGCAGCTGCCTGTGTGGAGTTTGCCCCATGTCTGTGTGGGTTTCTACTTGGTGCTCCGGTTACCTCCCACAGTCCAAAGATGTGCAGGTTAGGTAGAATGGTCATGGAAAATTGCCCTGTATTATCCGGGGAGGTGTAGGTTAAGTGGATTAACCATGGGTAACGCAGGGTTACAGGGATAGGATAGGATAGGAGTTGGGTCTGAGTGGGATAGTCAGTGTGGGCTTGATGGGCCAAATAGCCTGCAGGGATTCTATGGTTCTAATTCAGAGCAACATGGTGGCTCAGTTCTTCGCATTGCTGCCTTAGAGCACCAGGGAACCCTGTTCGAACCCACCCTGGGGTGGTTGACTGTGTGGATCATAGAATCTCTACGGTGTAGAAGCAGGTTATTCAGCCCATCAAGTCTACATCGACTATCCCATCCAGACCCAACTCCTATCCTATCCCTGTAACCTTGCATGTCCCATGGCTAACCCACTTAGCCTGCACATCACTGGACACTATGGGCAATTTAGCATAACCAATCCACCCTAACCTGCACATCTTTGGACTATGGGAGGAAACTGGAGCATCCAGAGGAAACCTACGCAGATGCAAGGAAAGTGTGCAAACTCCACACAGGCAGCTGCCAGAGGGTAGAATTAAAGCCAGGTCCCTGGTGCTATGAGGCAGCAGTGCTAATCACTGAGCCACCATGCCACCCTGACTAGATACATGAGATACATGTGCGCCCCACCCCTCCCCCAACCGCCCTTGCAAGAAACAAGCTGACAAGAAAATGCATGTCCTGTGTGTCCCTGAGCCCCAAAGTGAAGTCCTCAGGTACTGAGGTAGTGAAGGAGTTGCTCTGAGAACAGAGATCAGCCACAATAATGTGATATGGCTGAAGGTTTGCAATCACCAGTCAGCTTGAATGAAGGCATGAGGTGGTCAGTGACCAATGGAGCCTGCAAGGAGGTTGTGGTGAAGACAGAGTTAGATGAAGATCCAGCAAACCGACAGATGTGTTGGCAGTAACTGCTTGCTTCTTTGGATCTTCACCTGACTCTCGTGTTAGCAATTGTCACCAGCTTGTTCCCTGAGGAAACAGGGGAGAACTGGAAGCTGCATAGAAATGTGGTGAGTTAGGCCAATAAAGAGATGCAAATGCATTTATGTAAGATTAGATTAGATTACATTACAGTGTGGAAACAGGCCCTTCGGCCCAACAAGTCCACACCGACCCGCCGAAGCGAAACCCACCCATACCCCTACATTTACCCCTTACCTAACACTACGGGCAATTTAGTATGGCCAATTCACCTGGCCCTGCACATCTTTGGACTGTGGGAGGAAACCGGAGCACCCGGAGGAAACCCACGCAGACACGGGGAGAACGTGCAAACTCCACACAGTCAGTCGCCTGAGGCGGGAATTGAACCCGGGTCTCTGGCTCCGTGAGGCAGCAGTGCTAACCACTGTGCCACCGTGCCGCCCACAAACCGACAGATGGTCAATTTCTATTAGCAATATTTTGTACTCAATTATTAAACCTTCAGCTGAAAATCAGAAATTCTTACTTTGTTATTGAGGTTATGATTTTTTTTTGTTTTCACATCATTGCCACCAATACCAAGAGAGCACAAAAATCCACACAGTATCTTATTCTATCTCTCAGTAGCCTAGTTTTAACTTAATGAAAATGACTTCTAATAAACTTACAGCATTATTTTCTAATTGCAATGGTCTATTGTATCCAGTTCCTTAACAAATTACATTAAATTACAAATAATGCATTCAAAATATATTAAAATAGTCCAAAAAAGTTTCAACTTCAAATGTTCCATCTTTAAGGATTGACAAGCAAATTCAATTATTACAGACCCACCTCCATCTTGATCATGATTAATCATGATTAATTCATCCCTGAGGCATGGTCTTCTTCTTTCATGATGTTTTTAAAGGTAGCTATTTGTACAATTCCCATAGAAAGTGATAATGCAAAAAAAAAACCCCAGCAACTGATGAAGAATTACATGACACTTTTGGAATAGTGCGTACAATTTTGGTCACCCTTCTTTTAGAAAGATATTGTTAAACTTGAGTGGGTGCAGAAAAAGTTTGCAAGGATATCGCCGGGACTAGACAGTTTGCATTATGGGAAGAAGCCAAATGGGTTAGGGCTGTTTTTCCCTGGAGCATTGAAGACTGAGGGGTAACCATAAAGGAAGTTTATAAAATCATGAGGGGCATGGATAGGGTGAATAGGACAGGGCAGTCCAAAACTAGACTTTACGAGCGGCACCATTCTCAATTGCAGCCTCACAGCACCAGGGACACGGGTTCAATTCCATCCCTGGGAGACTGTCTGTGCAGAGTTTGCACAGTCTCCCGGTTTCTCTGTAGGTTTCCATTGGATGCACCAGTTTCCTCCCACAGTCCAAAGATGTGCAGGTTAGGTGAACTGGCCATGCTAAATTGCCCATAGTGTTGAGGACTGTGTAGGTTAGGTGCACTATTCAAGGAAAAAGTAGAAGTAATAGGGTAAGGGAATGGGTCTGGGTGGGATATTCTTCGAAGGGTCAGTGTGGACTTGTTGGGCCAAATGGCATTTTCCACACTGTAGTGATTCTATGATTCTATGATTCTAAATTACCCATTGTATCCAGGGATATACAGGCTAGGTGAGTCACAGGAATGGGAAATGCATGATTACAGGAATAGGCTGGGGGGTTGGATCTGACTGGGATGCTCTTTGGATGGTCAGTGTGGACTCATTTGGCTGAATGGCTGGCTACCACACTGTAGGGATTCAAAGATGATTCTAGAGGGCATAAGTTTCAGGTGAAAGGGGAAAGGTTTATAAAAGATCTGAGAGATAACTTTTTCACGCAGAGAGTGGTGCGTGCATGGAATGAGCTTCCAGAGGAAGTGATGGAGGTAGGTATCATTACAACATTTTAAAGGCATCAGGGTGAGTATATGAATAAGAAGAGTTTAGTGGAATTTGAGCCAAATGCTGGCAAATGGGACTAGATCAGTTTGAGATGACTGGTTGGCATGGTCAAGTTGGTTTTTTTCTGTGCTGTATGACTCTGATTCTATGATGTGATTTCACATTTTAAGACATTTACTATAACAAACAAAAAGCAACATAGACTAAGCATCACTTAACAGATAAGTATAGACAATTAATATACTAAACTACTTCATACCTCACCATTAACTAATTAACAGAATGGAAAACATTTATGACCTCTTTATATATTACACCACACTCTCAGTAAGTAAAGAGCCTTGCAAATTCAAATCTAAACTTCGCCCAGTTTTTCCAGAGGGCTCCCTTTCCCTGCCACACTCAGGTTAATCTTGCAGTGTCACTGTAAGGTTCTTCATTCAGTCTTTTGAGTATCCCCAAATCCCGTCTCTTCCAAGCATTCTGGTTGATGCAGATTGCAAAACAGTGCTCTGTAGTTGTTTTGGTCCCTCTGCAGAAGCTGAGAGTCTATGTCTAGAATAAAACAACTGCCCCTCTTTTGTGGCAGGTTTATGAAGCCATTACTTGATTTTCAGGGGGTTTCGGCCCAGACCTCTTTCCCCATGATGACCAACTATAAAGGGCCCATTTGGGGACAGAATTAACATAATCACACCATTCCTCAATCAGATCATCTTGCTTTGCCTTAAGTTTAAAAGGGACATTTTAAAATGTAAGCCTTCTTTCAAGTTTTGTGTCTGTAACACTATGGAACCTCAATTTGTGCTGAGTATAACTTATCACTTATAATTTTGTGATCTTTTGCAAATTCCACTGAAAATAATCAGCACCTTGAGCAGGAGCCTCAGGCCAAACAGTTCTGTTAAAAAAAAGTTAAAAACAAGCACTTACAGATCAATAGTAATAAGAATCTCAAAGAAAGTGTTTCATTTCAATACTCTAGCGTTTACTAAGCTACATCTGCTCATTTGCTAAGTTTTTCTTGCTTCACTAAAATGCTGATTAAATGTTCAACATTGCCTAATGCCTTATTCATATACACACAATGACAATAACTTCTAACTCGTGCTTTTTCCTTCACCTCTCTCTGCCTTTTTTGAAAAAAATGCTTTCTGAACCTTTTGGCCCCCTCTTGTCTCACCTTCTAAAACAGATAAGACAGGCTGTTGAGCTTGCTGAGTGTGCCAGGTCTTCGCTGTCTATGTTAGTTTGCAAATTCAGCAGCATATGCACTGTGTCTAGTGTAGGGCACTGTAGAATGTTCCCTGCATAAAGGTCTACCATTACAGTTGCTGACAAAGTTATTGACTTCCTCTGGAAGAAGACTTGTCTCATTGGCATTGCATCATGGGGTATAGCAACAAGGGCAGGTTATTTCATCTAATCTGATAGAGGTGACATTTGAACTTGGGATCTCTGACATCTGGTAAGCGTATTACTTAATATGTTAGAATATGCCTCATGTTCTGCAATATTTATTGGAGAATGGAAGTTAAACATTTTGCAAAATCTGCAGACAACTCATATTTAGCTGCAGTGGAAGTAATACTTCTTTACAGACTTTAGTTAATAATGAATGGCACATCATACAAAATGCCATTATACAGTGTTAGGAGCAGGAGAATGATGGCATAATTATTGAGAGATGGGAGATTAAGATGTGATTTAAACTGAAGCAAAAACATGACAGGAGAGAGTGTAATTTGAAAAAAAATATATAGGAAGGCTATAATTTACATGTCAAAATACCATTCTACACGCTGATCAGATTAGACAGTGTCTTTCCACTTCATTTATTGCCACTTCAATTACACATGGAAAATGACGTTTCTGGCTTCTATTCTGGCACATGGGTGTTGGGTGACAATCACTAATACTAACAGACAGTAATAGGAACTTGGAAACAGAATTCATTCTCATTTCTGCTCTCTTCATTAACCCCTAATTTACCTAAATGTGACTGGCATCAGTACCACATCATTTGACAAATTAAAGCTGACTTAAAGAATTAAAACTCACTTTAACATACATTGAGAGGGAGAAAATATACCGCATTCCAATACATGGATTTACAGCTATGTTTACATCAAATTAAATTTATATATAAGCAAGATTATTTATAAATAGGATGGTTTAATGAGATGTTGTTGTTCTGTTTCCATTCAGTATAATGTTCCAATTTACCATGGTATAAGATATAATAAGGAAATACAGTTTAATAACTTTTTCCTGTTCTGAGAAGGGTCGCTGAACTCAAAACATTAACACTGATTTCTCTCCACAAATACTGCTGGACCTGCTGATTTTTTTCCAGCAAATTCTACTTTTGTTTATGACATAGATTTAATAAAGCAAGTGCTATACATAGGAAAACCTCTATACAATCACCTTCCTCACCACAACAATGATGGCGTTAGCATGTTTAGAGTTTGGTAATATATTTTCATGCACAATGCACCTTGACGCAATTCAAAACATTCTATTAGCTATTACTCACATACAAATCGCATGATTGCTAAGTTAGATAGTAATATTGACTACTCGAGGGGGTGAGCAGGTAGCTGGGGTACCCAATCAACCTTCACGAGAGCGATTGCATGAAAGGCAGAATTAACAGGAGAGGTGAACAGAAAGGGAAACTTAATCAAAACAAGTAAAGATTATCTCTTTATCTAAATTGATTTTCATCAATGGTTCCCTGAAAATCTCAATTCCTATATGGTTATTTATGCATGTCAGACATGTTAATTAAATAGGAGAACAGATTTGTTAATGGTGATAGCAGACAGCATTCTATGTATACTTCAAAACAGACAAATCTTAAATGGAAGTTTAGAAGTTGCATATCAGGCTGTTGGGACTTCCTGATGCTGGTTGATTTTCAAGTATCTTGATCACTTGCATAACTTTGGCAGGTTCCCCAGGCACCTTTAAGGAGAATGGCTGTGTTGGAAGCTCACCATAGTGTGGTATAGCTTGCAGCTATTGAGCTACCAGTATATAATAAAACCTAGCATGTCACTGAGCAATTATGGGGTGACAAGGTGACTCACTGCTGCCTCACAGTATCATGGACTCACGTTTGATTCAAACCTTGGGTGATTGTCTATGGGAAGTTTGTACGTCTGAATGGGCTTCCTCTGGGTTTTCTCCCATGGTGCAAAGGTGTGCAGGTCAGGTGGATTGGTCATGCCGAATTGCCCATAGTGTCCAGGCTGGCTGGGTTAGCTATGGTAAATGCCGGGTGATTGGGATAGAATAGGAGTTTGAGTGGGAAGCACTTTGGAGGGTCAGTGCAGGCTTGATGGGCTGAATGGCGTCTTTCTGCACTGTTGAGATTCTACGATTCTAATTAATTGGGCAAGTTTATAGATTTTTGGATGTTAAATGTCCTCAATATCAGCCAAGATTGTGTCTTCTTATCAGTGTTACCTTAGTTGAAATGTTCGGTCAGATGACAAAATAGAATTGCAAAAGGAGGCCATTCTGTGTGTTGTGCCTGCCCCTTTTCTTCAATAAGCATCATTGCCTAGTGCCAACCTCCTGTGTTTTCCCTATATCCTTGAATATTATTTTTATCCAAATAATCATCCAGAGCTTTCTTGAATGCCTCATGAGAACCAGCCTCCATCACTTCCAAACAGTGCAATCCATACCCTCACTCCATGCCAAGTGAAAATGCTTTTCCTAACTTTACCCTTGCTTCTTTTGCAGATCACTTTAAGTCTGTGCTTTCTTGTTCTGATTTGGAGATGCTGGTCTTGGACTGGGATGTTCAAAGTTAAAAATCACACAATACCAGGTTACGTTTGTGGGGAGAATTTGTACTTGCAGAGTTACATTGTACTTTGCTCAAAAACTGCATGAATCCATGTAAGACTCTGTTAACTCACATTTTAGATTAGAATCAGTCTAAACATTATGTCACAGACAGGGAACACAGTGGGCTAACACCTTCAACATATCATCTAGCTGACACCAATTGTTATAGTTAACCTGAGAATGTAACTTTTAAAAAGAAGTTTTGTGATTTACGTATGAATGAAGTGAAACTATCATGGTATTCGAACAGATGAAAGACTCAACAAACAATCAAGGTATTTTTCAATGTATAATTTCAGTTACATCACACTGTAAACCTTTGCTATAAATTCTGTATCTTGCAATTGTGTCCTCCACAACCACCTGATGAAGGAGCGGCGCTCTGAAAGCTAGTGCTTCCAATTAAACCTGTTGGACTGTAACCTGGTGTTGTGTGATTTTTAACTTTCTTATTCTTGTTGTGAGTGGGAAGGGTTTTACCCTAGCGACTCCATTCAGCCCGCTCATGAATTTGAGAACCTCTATCAGATCTCCTCTCAGCCTTCTTCTGTCCAAGCAGAACAGTCACAACTTCTTCAATCTATCTAATTACTTCTGCGCTCTCTCATTGCATTCACATCATTCCCATAACATGATGTCAAGAACTGAATACAATACACAATCTCAGGTCTAACAAATAGCTTATAGACATTTTCTAATCAACCAGTTCAGAGAAGGTATTATACACTTCTGGAGTGTGGGATTAAAGTTCAGACTTCTTGCTGCAGGGGTAGGGGCATTGCTACTGCATCACGAGAGCCCTTCTAACAAGTGTCTTACACACCCATATGTTACTAGCGATATTTAATGTCTCAGGTCATTGGTCGGATATTCTGGGAAAAGCAATAGCAGAAACCTATCAGGTTGAATCCAGCTACTTTTCCTGCCTAGGGACTCCAAGCAACCTAAAAAAAGAATCTAGACTAATGTATAGTGTATTTGTGGTAAAATAAACAGCTGGTGCTGTTATATATCCTAGGACAAATCTGCACAAGTGACTGACAGCAAAATAGAACAAAAAAGAGAGGGATTGTCATCCTGCAGTAATGTAAGAAGCAGAGCATCAATTGGCCACTTGTTATGTTAAAAGCTTGAGTTTCTTTTCTCAAGCATGATAACTAGACTTAAGATTCCTTATCTTTGTTACATTGTAGCCTCTTTGCTGTTAATATGCTGTAGGTTTGATATTGATTTTACACTAGTGTTGCGATAAATTTGATGGAAGACTTAAGATTACGCAGTTGATTCTAAAATTGCCTCATCTCATCTAACTCTGATGAGTCCCAGCTGAGTAAAATAGTCCAACTCATTATTTCTGTTTTGCTGGTTTCATCAGAATTTTCAACACTGGCGTACCCCTCCTGAAACCCATGATCAAAGCAACAATTTTAAGACACCTAGTTAATCGTGAGTTGATAGACTAGTTCTAGTGAATAAGATGTATCTGGTAATATGGATTAGATGTTTTTTGCAAGGTCATTGTCACAAACACATAATATTCTACTTCTTTCACTTTAGATAAAAGTGCAAAGGATCCACAACAAGTGTCAGTTATGTTTGATTTCTTTTTCCAGACTTAGCTTTAGATGCATGTTGAAAGGCAGAGTCAATTAGGTCGGATTCTGAATCTGGTATCCATGTGCAAAAAAAACAAAGGATGGTAGGAATTAGCAACTCTCTCCCAAAAGGTTGTGGTTGTAAGAATAATTGGAGCACTCAGGACTGATGCAGGACTCAGGAACTTTGAGCTAAAGGTCACAACAAGTGTGGTGTAAAAATAGGTTAATGGAGTTGCATCGTAAACTGGCCTGGGGGACTGAATGGCCTGCATCTGTTTTTAATGTTCCAATATGGCCATATCTGCATTGAAGAGTTTGCATTCAAGGCAGCCTCATCAAGGAGAAAAAAAGGTCAGAAACTGTCTTCAAGCCTTAAGACTCTGAAGAACTCAATTTATTGCATATTAATACCAAATACAATTATACATGGTAATCTAAGAGAAAGTGAGGACTGCAGATGCTGGAGATTAGAGTTGAGAGGGTAGTACTGGAAAAGCACAGCAGGTCAGGTAGTACTCGAGGAGCAGGAGAATCGACATTTCAGGCATAAGCACTTCATCAGTAATCCTGATAAAGGGCTTATGCCTGAAATGTCGATTCTCCTGGTCCTTGAATGCTGCCTTACTTGTTGTGCTTTTCCAGCACTACACTCTCGACATATATGGTAATCTGCCATATACAAGACTCTAATTTTACTGTTATATTAATGAAACACTGCTAGGTGTACATTTTTTTTATATTCACTATTTGATTTTCTCTCTGACATTCTCTGTCTGTATTGTTCTATTTAGACCCAGTTGAGTGCAGCTCCATGACATTATCACAGGACTGCTCCAGATGCTGAAATCTTGCATATCAGGAAGAAACTGAAAACAGACCACCATATTTTTACTGGGGATCAAATACAATGTAAAGAGCCATGAATATTTTGCTTAAGTCGTTGGAAGAGGTTTTGGGGAAATGGGTGTAATTTTAATTAATAATGTTTAAATCTAAGGGGGGAATAGTAAATGTTTGAAGTTAGCATTTTACTCAGCATGTTATGTACTCTTGTTGATGTAACAGTTGACTTTAAATGCAGATTTTACACTACCACAACCATCTTCCGATATGCCAGATATGACAACAATCAACACATAGGTTGCCCATTCAATTCCTTTGTTTCCAGGACTTCTTGGTGCCAGACTTAGTCAAATGCAGCCTTGATATCAAAGCTGTCCCTCTCATCTCACCTCTGGAATTCAGTTCTTCTGACCATGTTTGAACCAAGGCTGTATGGCAGAACCCAAGCTGGGCATCACTGAGCAGGTTATTCCTGAGCAGGTGCTGCTTGATAGCGCTGTTGATAACACCTTCCATCTCTTTACTGATGATCAAAAGTAGACTGATGTGACAGTAATTGGCTGGTTTGGATTTGTCCTGCTTTTTCTGTCCAGGACATACCTGGGCAATTTTCCACATTGTTGGGGTAGATGCCAGTGTTGTAACTGTACTGGAAGAGCTTGGTTAGGGAAGCACAGGTCTTCAGTACTATTGCTGGAATGTAGTCAGGGCCCATAGCCTCTTCACTATCCAATGCCTCCAGTTGATTCTTGATATGATGTGGAGGGAATTGAATTGGTGCAAGTCTGGTATCTGTGATGCTGGGGACCACTGAAGGAGGGCAAGACGGACATTTAAATTGGCACTTCTGGCTGAAGATTGCTGTGAATGCTTCAGCCTTATCTTTTGCATTGATATGCTGAGCTCTCCCGTCACTGAGAATGGGGATATTGTGGAGCATCCTTCTCCAGTGAGTTGTTTAATTGCCCACTGCCATTCATGACTGGATATGATAGGACTGCAGAGCTTAGACCTGATTCGTTGGTCGTGGAATTGCTTAGCTCTGTCTATCACTTGTGGCTTATGCTGTTTGGCATGCAAGTAGTCCTGTTTGGTAGCTTCACCAGGTTGACACCTCATCTTCATGTATGCCTGGTGCTGCTCCTGACATGCTGTCTTGCACTCTCCATTGAAGAAAGTGAGGACTGCAGATGCTGGAGATCAGAGATGAAAAATGTGTTGCTGGAAAAGCGCAGCAGGTCAGGCAGCATCCAAGGAGCAGGAGAATCGATGTTTCGGGCATAAGGCTGAAGAAGGGCTTATGCCCGAAACGTCGATTCTCCTGCTCCTTGGATGCTGCCTGCCCTGCTGCGCTTTTCCAGCAACACTCTCCATTGAACCAGGGTTGATCTCCTGGCTTGATGATAATAGTTGAGTGGGGGATATGTCGCGCCATGAGGTGACAGATTGTGCTGGATACAATTCTGCTGCTGTTGATGGCCCGCAGTGCCTCATGGATGCCCGGTCTTGAGTTGCTTGGTCTATTCAGCACGATGATTGAATAGATTAGAATAGCATTTAATGTCACCTGCACTCGAATGAGTGTAGTGAAAAGTTTGTAATGTCACTGTTTTGGTACTATCTCAGGTACTGCATACCTAGGTACAGATACTTTAAATGTTTGTTACAGAATTGAAAAAGTAAAATAAAGTAAAATAAAGTTTAGCATAGGAATACAATGTGTTAAAAAACACTTGACTTACTGAAAGTCTTGAATAAAAATAAAAGTATCTTTAAAAAGTACTCAAGTTATAGTCCATTTCACTGACACCAAGCCTGCTGGACTCCACCATACGATAGATGGTATTCTTAGTATGAATATAGGCAATACAGGACATCAAAAAGGGAGAACCTGCTGTGCTCTGACTCTCTTCCCATTTCAGATCCTCATCAACCATGGAACGTATAAATGGATTCAATAGAGTCCATCGTAATACATACATAACAGGTGATGAAGCAACGCTCCCTTCTTCCCACCCCCGGGAGTTTCCAATTGTTGGAAAGCTTTCACCCAGCATTTGTCTCCTTTTACATCATTGCTGCTCATTTCTGCTCCACTGAGATGCCAGTGTTAGATTTGTAAGTGCAAATAGAATGGTGAAAATTACCTACGAGCAATATTTGAACTTCAGCCATGTTCACTCCACATGCAATACAAATGAGTAAGTAAATTATTGGGAATTAAAAGTAGCTGCAGTTTGCAAACACATGCTTCATGCCTTGGTCTTTTCAATGATCTAGTGTCCAGCAGACATTGGTCCTGTACTGTCTTCAATCAAACTGACATTGACTCTGTTCACTAAAGACATAGTCCCAGATACTTTCCATTTGCAGTTAGCATCTAGTGAATGACAAATGCTGTCTGGGATCACCGCTCATGGTAGACCATCAAGACAGGGTTCCACCTAGTTGGCAGTTAGTTCCTCTCCGTCCCCACCTCCACCACACCACAGCGACTTGATGTCCCATTTTACTTCCCACTACTCTGACAGTTCATTTCCACCTATCCTCGTCCCCATACGGAGACCCACCACATTGAACTTTGCCTCCTATTGTCCTCCATGTTCTTTGTTCCTTGATGAGGCGGGATAGTGGCTCAGTGGTTAGCGCCAGGGACCCAGGTTCAATTCCCATCTTGGGTGACTGTCTGTGTGGAGTTTGCACATTCTCCCCGTGTCTGTGTGGGTTTCCTCCGGGTGCTCCGGTTTCCTCCCATAATCCAAAGATGTGCAGGTCAGGTGAATTGGCCATGCTAAACTGCCCATAGTGTTAGGTGCATTAGTCAGTGGTAAATATAGGATACGGGAATGGGTCTGGGTGGGTTACTCTTCGGAGGGTCAGTGTGAACTTGTTGGGCCGAATGTTGGGCCAGCTGTTTCCATACTGTAGGGAATCTAATCTAATCTAATCCCTGACATTACAAAATAATGATGCTCCACTCCCCTGAGGAGACCATGATGGTGGACACTACAAATAACTTCCTTACAATGCCTGCGAATATGTTTTGTCAGTCACCATGCCTGTTCCCATCTCAATATGTCTGTGCTTTCCTTACACAGCTTTGATTTCCTCACCCCTTTTGACAGTGAACCCACCACTGACAGTTCCCCTCTTGAACCTTCCCCAATGATCAATGCATGGATCCTAGGACTGTATTTGCCATGGACCTCTGACTGATTTTGACAAGCAGCTCTTAGACATAACCAACAAGACCCCTGACCACTGGCGTTGGCCCTACACAACTGACTACTGCCAATTCCCTGCCCATTAATCAAATATATTCTCTGAAAGTGAGTGACTTGAGCAGACCATGGCCAAGCCCCAGACTGTGCACAGATTTTGCTTGTAACTGACAGTACCAGAACACCCTGGCCAACAATGGCCCCCAGTGGAATGGACCGAAGACTAGCCCCCATCCTCTTTTTGGTTGAATACACATACTGTGTGCTTACAGAGGTAACTGAAAGAAGCTGTGGATATTAGATTGATGTTTCGGTGTGCTGTACAAGAAGATGTTCCCCCTCCCAATCTGGACAGGCAGCCTGTCCATGTGACTGCTCAATGGAGTACCTCAACATGGCAGAACTGATAGCCTTGAGGTTGTAGCTGAAGCACCAACACACTAAGAGGGATAGCAGGGATTTTGTGAATGTGCAGGCAGATACTAAGTGACTGAGTACTAATACAGCAAGCAAGCTCTCCTGAGATAGAGCCCGATTCAGACCCTGACCTGGGTGCCTATCCATATGCAAAATGTAACAGCTGCAGCCTCTCAATGTTAGTTGACAGTGCCTAATGCAAAATAAGTCTGTGTGCCCTAAATGTCCTGCAGGTGGAACAGAGAGGTGCCATGAAGATCATGAGGGGTTGGCAAATTTCAGATGCCCATGTACGTGGATGAGGGCAGCACATAGCTGGTGCCCATGGATCAAGCCCTAAAATGCTGTTGTAATGTTGAGTACTTGGAGACCCCTTGTAGTCAGCTCTGGGGCTAAAGTTGTCAGGCACCCGCTCCGACTTCTGTGACGAGAATTCTCAAAGTCTACTTTGTTTGGCATATTTATTAAGGTATAAATGAGATAAGATAATCAGTTACCAAGACTTTTACCAAGCAATAATCCTCTTTTAAAGGAAACTCATCACCGCCTAGCGAGAAACCTACCTAAAACCTGACAGGGGCAGAAAACATTGCAGCAGGTTGTTCCCAAAGTTGAAATAGGACTTCTCATAAAACTCTGTACCAGTCTTACCATAGCCCATGTCATTCGGGCTCTTTTAAGGTTCTTTCCTGAGACTTTCAAAGATTCACATGTAAATTTAAAAGAAGTACACATTTCATAGTGGAAAAGAAAATGCTTTATATTGGCTTGTTGCTGCATTCAATATATGATTGAATGAAAAGTAGCGTTATTAATCCTGCATAAAACATTGTACTTTTGAATAAGAAGGAGTCCTGATTAATTAATTAATATTTAATTGTGCATTATTATTTTTCAAGTTCATTTTTCAACAATCATGCCAACCAGAATAAGCAAGCCACAATGCGTATTAGTACCTCAATCTAATATTTATGTGCAGTAATGCTTGTTTTAAGAAGTTTTGTCAGTAGAAATTTATCTTCCAGTTGATTGACTTGTTGTATTGAAATCATTTAACATTTATAAGTTTATGCAAGTTATTTTAGATTTAATTTAACCAATTGCTCCTTTACTTTTAATATAAAGTGTTTTTTTGTTGGTAGAGGATATTTTCTGTACCTGTTTACTGCTCCTATCCACATATATGTTCTCAGAAATGCCAGTATGTCACATTCCTGCCATTTTATGAAAAAAGTAATAAAATATATGGACTATTGCTTTATAAATGAGCTTCCAATTCATATCCTCATTCTCAACATGGCAACATCATAGTTCAGTGGTTAGCACTGCTGCCTCACAGTGCCAGGGATCCATGTTTAATTCCAGCCTCAGGTGTGGAGTTTGCACATTCTCCCTGTGTCTACAAGGGTTTGTTTACACGAGGTGGTCCAGTTTCCTCCCATAGTCCAAACATGTGCAGGTTAGGTGGATTAGCCATGGGTTACAGGAACAGGGTGAGTCTGTGTGGGATGCTTTTTGGAGGATCAGTGTGAACTCAACGGGTGGCACGGTGGCACTGTGGTTAGCACTGCTGCCTCACGGCACCAGAGACCCTAACAGTGTGGAGTTTGCACATTCTCCCCACGTCTGCGTGGGTTTCCTCCAGGTGCTCCGGTTTCCTCCCACAGACCAAAAATGTGCAGGTTAGGTGGATTGACCATGCTAAATTGCCCGTAGTGTTAGGTGAAGGGATAAATGCAGGGGAATGGGTTGCAGGTCGGTGTGGACTTGTTGGGTCGAAGGGCCTGTTTCCACACTCTAAATAACCTAATCTAAAAACGGCCTGCTTTCAGACTTCAGGGATTCTATGTTTCTGGAACATGATATTATTGCAGGGCCAATAATAAAGAGATTGACTTACACCTTACATGTAACAAGTGTTTTAAATTAATCCCATTGACAACTTCTTTATCTCCTGTGGAAGACTTTCTCACAATGCAGATGCAAAATTAGAGCCCAACATGCAGAATTTAGCTCTAATGGTCAACTTGATGTCCAGCTTGTCTTGTTTTTCTCCCAAGGTATTGCAAAGCTGCTTCTCCCATTGATCGAAAAGATGGTGAGAGAAGCCGTGTTACTGACTGCAGTTGATGCAAATACATGACCTGGTTCTTACAACCTTGTTGTTCAGCCTATAGCCCAGCTCATCAATTATGCAGTCTCAATTACTCGGCTTCTCTGCATCATGTTCAAGGAATGAGAGTGATTTCCAAAATGGAATTAAATATGTGAATGAATCTTGCAAGCAAAGTTTAGCAACTAAAAATGACCATTGGGTTTCCTAACATAGCTATATGTGAAAATAGCCCACCATTCAAAATCAATAGCTTAGCTTTATTCTTTATTTCAGCTTTATTATTTGAGTCGAATAACGGAGTTTAACAGGTATTATCAGCAATGCCACATTCTCCCATTGATACAGTATTTATTTGCAGATCCACAAGGTCATTTTTGCTTATTTAGAATACAAGGATGAAAGGAGGGCTCTTATAATGCAGTGGCAATGTCCTTATGTCTGAGCCAGGAACTCCAGATTCAAGTCTCATCTGCTCCAGAAGTGTGTATTAGCATCTCTGCAGATTGATTATAAAAAATCTACAAGAAGGAAAGGGGACTCTTATGGTGCATGGTAGTGTCCCTACTTCTAAGCTGTCAGGCCTGAGCTCAAGTCCCATCTGCTATAGAGATATTTAATAACATCTCCAAACAGGTTGGATAGGAAAATATCTACAGGAAATAAAGCTTTCATTGATTTACAAGGTAATGTTTGGGGAAAGGATCAAAGTTCTATGGAAATATCAATGCCATACAATCTGTGGGCAAAGAGAAGGAGTTCTACTCTAACTTTTGGAGGGAGTAGATATATTTGTACCAGCTACTTAATATCATTGTAATAATGCCTGGCCAAATGTAGTTGCACTTATTGTTTTCATGTAATAAACCTGTGTGATATCTAAGAATGGTACCTGTTCTGTAGATACTCTACAAAGATGTATTCTCTACCACTAATCACTAGGCTGGCCCAAGAAAAGGAGAGTTGGTGGTAGTGAACTCCCTCAATAAACCTTTACCCTGTACATTTTGGTAGATGTGACAAATACCACAAGGTACCGGGGTCACCATCCAGGAATATATCATGTTCAATAATAGAACTTGCTGGAAAAACTCAGCAAATCTGGCAGTATCTGTGGAGAGAAATCAGAGTTAATGTTTTGGGTAAAGTGAATCTTCCTTAGTTCTGAGGAAGACTCACTCAACCTGAAATGTTAACTCTGATTCTTTCTACAGAAGT
The DNA here is from genome assembly GCF_037043375.1 of Chiloscyllium plagiosum. Classification (NCBI taxonomy): domain Eukaryota; kingdom Metazoa; phylum Chordata; class Chondrichthyes; order Orectolobiformes; family Hemiscylliidae; genus Chiloscyllium; species Chiloscyllium plagiosum. The sequence continues at coordinate 26,696,400 of NW_028270177.1, forward strand.
TGCCAGACCTGGTGATTTTTTTTCCAGCAATTTCTATTTTTGTCTCTGAATTATAACATCTGTGGTTCTTTCGGTCTTTGTTTAATGCACCACATTCATTACTTCAGTAAAGTTGCAAAACACTTTACTTCCAAAGTGTGATCACATTGTGATATAGAAAAGATGATAGCAATATCAACCAACAGCAATATAATGAATTACCAAATAATTTCCTGATTAGGAACCAAATACATGTTTGGACCATCAGTGAAACCACTCCTGGTGGCCTTTGAAATATCCCCATAAACTCTTTTATCTCTAACTGAGTTCGTCTTTGCTTGATTTGTCTAAAGTTTGTTGCCTCCTATTTCCTGAAGAAGGGCTTATGCCCGAAACGTCGATTCTCCTGTTCCCTGGATGCTGCCTGACCTGCTGCGCTTTTCCAGCAACACATTTCCAGCTCCTATATTAACCCTTTATGACTGTTCTGGAGTGTCAGCCTTCTAGTGTGGGAAAGTCTCAACTTAGTTGTAAATACAAAGTTGTCGGAGATTTTGATTTTGTGTATAGGTTACTGTACTAATTGCATACTGATGAATGGTTATAATTGTTTAAGACAACTTAAGATTGTGTACAGAGAAGAAATTTCATTGAGACAAAAAGTGCTGCACATCTAAGATTCATAACTTTCGCTAGGTGGTGCTATGAAACAGATCTTGTGCCAACAACTGTGCTGTTCCAAATCTATTGTTTCAAGATAAATCTACTCCCTAAAAATTGGCTGAGGCACATTTTGGTTTCAATATAAGTGCACCAGTCATGTAATATCAATCCTATATAATAATAGCAATGAGATATAAATAGACTCTTTAAAGTGCTGCTCATGGTGAAGATATGAGGCTGATAAAGTAGAAGGTTTCTATTACACAAACTTGTTTTCCAGGGTATAAATAGATAGTAACGAGTGCACGATTGAGGAGCTCTATGTACTGCACTTCTATAAAAAAAACAATAACAACTGTAGATTAAAAGTGAAGGCAAAAGTTTGAAGGTGGAACTGACAGAGATGTAAAAGATTATGAGGAACAGGACAGGGTGGATAGAAAGCACTGTTCTCCTTAGTTGAAGGGTCACGTACAAGAGGTCACTTTTAAAGTGAAAGGCAGGAGATTTAGAGGGGATTTGAGATTGTGGGGTTCTGGAATGCACTGCTTGGGAGGAGAGTAGAGGCAGGAAACCTCATAGCCTTTAAAAATATACTTGAACGGACATTTGAAGTTTCATAATTTATTATGTTCAGAGTGTATGCAAGTGAGTCTAATGTAGATAGTAATGTATTTTTGACTGGACAGATTCAACATTCTGTTTTGTTCTGTTTGATTCTATGATTCTATGAAATATAGCATGAATATGCTTAACATTCCATCCACTTTTAATATTAGCTATTTTTTGTGATATACAGAAGACAAGCTACAATGAGAGTAAATGGGAAATCAGGAAACAAGCTTTCCAGCAGTTTTGTCAGGTACTTTTTCATTAGCCCTTTGGGCAACATATAGGGCAACTCCCCAGTCAGGAGGGAGTCAAATATGTGCTCCCAAATCTTCACCTCTTCTATTCTTGAACTATAATGTTGATGTTCATGAGTTCTACAGGGAATAATTTACATTTAATATTTACTCTTCCCCTGATAATTTGCTCAGCAGCATGTCACTAAGTATCCCAAGACTGAATTATCCACAGCCACTGTACAATAGAGACTCCACACAATGTCACATCACAAAACAGCCAAATTTCATTGTCAGAATACAGTAGTTGATTGTTTTGTCTCTAGAATAAACAACCAATTTATCCTTGATCACTAAACACGACCGATCCTTTCTGAACATACTCTGCATCCTCAATCCAACACTCCAGTCAGGACTGAACCTGTATTAATTTTTGAATACACTTTAATTATTTTTAGCATCCAGCATTAGCATTTACTTTTTGCTTTGGTTTTCTATCAGTATCAGTAATTTTACACTTATTTTTAAATTTACTGAGAAAGCAGCCCAATGGTCATCTGGGACTCTGGGACTATAGTGACTACAGCTGCTACTTTTAATGTTAATTACAATTAACTGAAATTGGTTTGTTTGGAAAGCATCCAAACTTAGGATAATTTTTTTGCTGTGCAATAAATCCTATTCATGAAAGACAATGAAAAAATGTTAAAACCCTAGAAAGCCCAATCCAATCTGGAAACAAAGAGAATTGTGCCCCTAAACCCCACTGTCAAGAACAGCTCATCGGTTAAGCATGATGTGGAGGAGCAGGTGTTGGACTGGGGTGTACGAAGTTAAAAATCACACAACACCAGGTTATAATCCAACAGGTTTATTTGGAAGTACAAGCCTTTGGACCACTGCTTCTTCCTAGCTGTATTCAAATGCCTTTACTGAAATTAGATTTCTTTCATGTGTAAATGATGACCCATCACATTTCCCATACTGGTGAAAGTGGGATCTGTGAGAAAAGAGGGATAGACTTTCTGAGGTGGGTTGTGCCATCATCTTTGAAAGTCCATAGACTCTTCCTGATGCTGCAAAGATCTGGCCCAATATGTTTCATTTGGCTTAAGACAGCAAAGAAATGTTCGTCTGTACAGACCCTGGGTCATATTCATTGCTTATGGAATTCAAATTTCCTGAAATGTGGTATTTGAAATTGACTGTAGTTTTATTACAGTCTGACCAAGGCCTTATAAAGATTTCCGTGAGTTGAGTACAAAACCCTTCAATCCACCACAGTGCAAGCTTTTTGTTATTGAGGAAACATGTAATTTAGTCTTTCGTGGATCCAAAGTGGTTATCACACACAACCCTATTTGCAATATCTATGGAAATGCATTCACAAAGAATCAGAACAACAAAGTATTGAATACTAAAAACTGCTCGCTGAGCTGAAAGGTTCATTTCCAGACAGGAAGTGACTTCACCACAGGAAATAACTTCACCACAGGAAATAACGTCACCAACCCAAAGAAATCAAACATATAAATAGAAAGCAGGAATTTTCAGTTAAAAATCACGCAACACCAAGTTATAGTTCAACAGGTTTAATTGGAAGCACTAGCTTTCGGAGCGCCGCTCCTTCACCAGGTGGTTGTGATGAAGGATTCACCTGATGAAGGAGCGTCGCTCCAAAAGCTAGTGTGCTTCCAATTAAACCTGTTGGACTATAACCTGGTATTGCGTGATTTTTAACTTTGTACACCCCAGTCCAACACCGGCATCTCCAAATCAGGAATTTTCAGCATTGCCTCTCATGAGGTCCACTGAAGATGTTACCTAGTAAGATAACGAAACATCTGGAAATGAATCTTTCAGCTCAGTGAGCAAACCTACATCCAAAATCTCAACCTGAGCTACAAATCTTCTCAAAACTCATTAAAAACTGAATAATGTAACATTAACAGTATACAATAAGAAAGCAGAACTTTTAAAAAAAAAATCTATTTAGTTATTTTATTCAAACATGGAATGTGGATATTGCTGGTTGGGCCTACATTTATTGTCCATTCCTCGTTGCTCTCGAGAAGGTGAATGTCAGCTGCCTTATTGAATTACTGCAGTCCATTCGCTGTAGGTAAATCACAATGTTGTGAGGGAGAGAGTTCCAGGATATTGAACCAGCAAAACTGAAGAAACAACAATATACTTCCAGTTAGGTTGGTGAATGCCTTGAACACCAAGTATTGTTGTGACCATGTGTCTGCTGTCATCCACTGAGATGGAAGTGGTCATGAATTTAGAATGTGCTGTCTAAAGATATTTGGTGAATTCTGCAGCGCATCTTTTAGATAATGCACACTGATGCTACTGAGCATCTGTACTAGAGGGAATGGATGTTTATGGATGTGGTGCCAATTATGTAGGCTGCTTTTTACTGAATAGTGTCAAGTTTCTTGAGTGTTGTTCTCATTTATGCCTTGTAGATGATGAACAGGTTTGGGAGTCAGGAGGTAAGATATTCACTGCTGTATTCCTTACCTCTGACCTTATTTTGTAACCTGTTTTTATATGGCTAAGTTCAATTTAGTTTCTAGTAAATGGTAGCCCCCTAGGATATTGACAGTGGGGGATTCAGCGATGGTAATACCATTGAAAGTCAAGGGACAATTGTCTCTTATGGGCAATGCCTATTGCCTGGCATTTGTGTAGCATGAATGTTATTTACAACATTTTAGTGCAAACCTAGATACTCCATCGCCAGACCATGGCAACACACGGTTGGAGGAAGAGAGCCTCATCTTCTGCCTGGGAACACTCCAACCACAAGGGATGAACTCAGATTTCTCCAGTTTCCTCATTTCCCCTCCCCCCACCTTGTCTCAGTCAAATCCCTCGAACTCAGCACCGCCTTCCTAATCTGCAATCTTCTTCCTGACCTCTCCGCCCCCACCCCACTCCGGCCTATCATCCTCACCTTGACCTCCCTCCATCTATCGCATTTCTAAAGCCCCTCCCCCAAGTCCCTCCTCCCTACCTTTTATCTTAGCCTGCTGGACACACTTTCCTCATTCCTGAAGAAGGGCTTATGCCCGAAACATCGATTCTCCTGTTCCTTGGATGCTGCCTGACCGGCTGCGCTTTTCCAGCAACACATTTTCAGCTCTGATCTCCAGCATCTGCAGCCCTCACTTTCTCCTCAAACCTAGATACTGCCCAGGTCTTGCTTCATTTGAACATGGACTGCTTCAGAATCTGAGGAATTGTAAATGGTGCTGAACACTGTTCTAGCATCAGTGAACAATTCCACTTCTGAACTTATGATGGAGTTAAACCCAACCATCTTTAGCTGCTTTATCAATGACTTTAATACACTACCCTGGAAAGCTCCTGCAGTGATGGCATAGCTGGCACAAAGGAAGATGGTTGTGGTTGTTGACTTGCTCGCTGAGCTGGTACGTTTGTTCGCAGACATTTCATCACCATTCTAGGTAACATCATCAGTGCGCCTTCAGGCAAGTGTTGGCGTTCTGTCCCATTTGCTATTTATTTGTCTAGATCTGTTCGGGTTGGTGGTGAGAACTGGAGTCAAAAGGGTCACTGAACCTGAAACGTTGACTTTGCTTTCTCTCCACAGATGCTGCCAGACCTGCTGAGCCTTTCCACCAATTTCTGTTTTTGTAAATTCATGTTTAATTTGGGAGATGGCTTGCCATTTATTCCAGGTGAATATAGAACAAAGAACATAGAACATAGACATAGAACAGTACAACCCAGCCCTTCAGCGCACAATGTTGTGTCAAGCATTTATCTTATTCTAGGATCAATCTAATCTACACACCCCTCAATTTACTGTCATCCATGTGCTTGCCCAGCAGTTGCTTAAATGTCCCTAATGTCTCTGACTCTACTAACACTGCTGGCAGTGTATTCTATGCACCCACCATTATCTGCGTAAAGAATCTACCTCTGACATCTCCCCGATACCTTCCTCCAATCACCTTAAAATTACCACCCATCATGACAGCCATTTCTGCCCTGGGGAAAAGTCTCTGACTACCTACTCTATCTATGCCTCTCACTACCTTGTGCACCTCTATCAAGTCACCTCTCTTCCTTTTTCTCTCCAGTGTGAAATGCCCTAGCTCACTCAACCTCTCTTTATAAGACATGTTTCCAATCCAGGTAGCATCCTGATAAGCCTCCTCTGCACCTGCTCTAAAGCATCTACATCCTTCCTATAATGAGGTGGCTAGAACTGGACACAATATTCCAAGTGTGGTCTAACCAGGGTTATATAGAGCTGCAGCAAACCTTCATGTCTTTTAAACTCAATCCCTCTGTTAATGAAAGCCAAAATACCTTCTTAACAACCCTATCAACTTGGGTGGCAACTTTGAGGGATCTATGTACGTAGACTCCAAGATCCAACTGTTCTTCCACACTGCCAAGAATTCTATCTTTAACCCTGTTTTCAGCATTCTGATTCAACCTTCCAAAATGAATCACTTCACATTTATCCAGGTTGAATTCCATCTACCAATTCTCAGTCCAGCTCTGCATTCTGTCAATGTCTTGTTGTAGCCTGCAATAGCCATCAACACTATTTACAACACCACAGACCTTTGTGTCATCAGCAAACGTACTAACCCCTCCTTTCACTTCTTCATCCAAGTCATTTATAAAAACTACAAAGAGCAGAGGCCCAAGAAGAGATCCCTGTGGGACACCACTGGCCATCAATCTCCAGGAAATAGCCATTTGGCCCAACAAGTCCACACCATCCCTCCAAAGAGTAACCCACCCAGCCCCATTCCCCTAACCTATATTTACCCCGACTAATGCACCTAACACTATGGGCAATTTAGCATGGCCAATTCACTTGACCTGCACACCTTTAGATTGTGGGAAGAAACCGGAGCACTCGGAGGAAACCCATAGTTGCCCGAGTGGAAATCGAACTTGGGTCCCTGGCGCTGCGAGGTAGCAGTGCTAACCACTGACCCACTGTGCTGCCCCAATTCTGCATCCAGACAGCCAAATTTCCCTGTATTCCATATTTTCTAACTTTTTGAATGAGGCTACCATGGGGAACCTTATCAAATGTCTTACTGAATTCCATATACACCACATCCACTGCTTGAACTTCGTCAACTTGTCTTGTCACATTCTCAAATAATTCAATAAGGCTTGGAAGGCATGACCTAACCTTCACAAAGCCATGCTGACTATCTTTAATTATGATTTGGAGATGTCAGTGTTGGACTGGGGTGTACAAAGTTAAAAATCACACAACACCAAGTTGTAGTCCAACAGGTCTATTTGGAAGTACTAGCTTTTAGAGCATGTTCCTTTATCAGGTGGTCATGGAGTAAACCTTTTATCTTTAATTAAACTATGTTTTTCCAAATCGTCATAAATCCTATCTCTCAGGATCCTTTCTAGTACCTTGCTTACCACAGACGCAAGACTGACAGGTCTGAAATTTCCCTATTCCCTTTCTTGAACAGAGGAACAACATTTGCCTCCCTACAATCATCCGGTGCTACACCTGTGGAGAGTGAGGATGCAAAGATCATCACCAGAGGCACAGCAATTTCATTCCTCGCTTCCCGTAGTAACCTTGGATATATCTGGTCCAGCCTTGATGCTTCCCAGAATTTCCAGCACATCCGCCTTCTTAATATTAATAACCTGGTCCACGGTGTTCTCACTATCAACAAGGTGTCTCTCTCTAGTGAATACTGAAGCAAAAAACTCATTTAAGGCCTCCTCTACCTCTTCAGACTCCAGGCACAAGTTCCTTCCACTCTCCCTGATTGGTCCTACCCTCTCTCTGATCATTCTCTTAATCCTCATGTAAGTGTAGAATGCCTTTGGTTTTCCCTAATCTTTCCCACCAAGACTTTTTTGTGCCCTCTCCCCAGCTCTCCTCAGTCTATTTTCGAGTTCTTTCTTAACGACCCTGTAATTGTCTAAAGCTGTGCCAGATCTTTGCTTCCTCAAGCTTATGCAAGCTTCCTTCTTCTTCTGGATGAGAAGCTCCTCTTCTCTTGTCATCTCTTCTCTTCACCTTACTATTCCTTGCCCGTCTCAGTGGGACAAAGTTATCCAACACTCACAACAAATGCTCTTTAAACAGCCTTCACATTTCTGTTGTGCTTTTCCCGTAGAACAATTGTTCCCAATTTATACCTCACAGCTCCTGTCTAATAGCAGTATAATTCCCCCCCCCCCCCCCCCCCCCCCCCCCCCCCGTTAAATACCTTCCCATACTGTCTGTTCCTATACCTCTCCATGGCTATGGTAAAGGTGAGGCAGTTGTGGTCACTGACACCGAAATGCTTTCCCACCGAGAGATCTGACACCTGACCTAGCTCGTTGCCTAGCCTCCCCCCAATATGTCCTCTCCCCAGTCAGCCAGTTGACTAGGAATCCTTCCTGGACACACCTGACAAAATTGGCTCCATCCAGACCATCTGCACTAAGGAGGTTCCAATCAATATTGGGGAAGTTGAAGTCACCCATAACAACAACTCTGTTACATCTACACCTTTCCAAGATCTGCTGTCCAACCTGTTCTTCCATCTCTCTGCTGTAACTGAGGGGTCAATAGGATACACCCAATAAAGTGAATGCTCCTTTCCTATTACTGACTTCCACCCATACTGACTCAGAAGACGGACCCTCCTCAACAACCTTTTTTTCTGCAGCTGTGATGCACTCTCTAATTAACAATGCTACCCCCCCTCCTCTTTTTACAAGATCTGAACCCTGGAACATCCAGCAATCATTCCCGCCCCTGTGAAATCCCTGTCTCTGTTATGACCACAACATCATAGTTTCAAGTACTGATCCATGCTTTAAGTACAGCATTCTTATTCCTGACACTCCTTGCATTGCCCCAGGCACACTTTAACCCATTCCTTTGCCCTATCAACTGTGTATACTTCCTGACAGACTCTCTGCATTCAATTTCCGCCCGTTCAACAACTATAGTCTTCTCTGATTTGTAGCTCTGGTTCCCATCCCCCTGGCAAGCTAGTTTAAACCCTCCCAAAGCACTCCAACAAATCTCCTGCCCAGGACGCTTGTGCACCTCCAGTTTAAGTGCAACCCATCCTTCATGTACTGGTCCCACCTTCCCTAGAAGGTACCCCAAGGTACGTACCTGAAGCCCTCCCTCCTGCACCAGCCCTGTAGCCACATGTTTAGCTGCATTCACTCCCTGTTCCTTGTCTCACTAGCACGAGGCACGATCCTAAGATTACTACTCTGTTCGCCCTGCTTTTTAGCTTCCAACCTAACTCCCCGAAATCACTTTTTAGATCCTCATTCCTTTTCCTAGCTATGTCATTGATGCCAATGTGCACCACAATTTCTGCTGCTCATCCTCCCCCTTCAGAATCCTGTTGACTCGATCAGAGACATTCTGCACCCGGGCACCTGGGAAGCAACATACCTTCTGGAGTCCTATTCGTGAACACAAAATCTCTTGTCCGTTCCCCCAACTATTGAGTCTCCTAATACTAGCACCTTTCTGTTCTCCCCCCTTCCCTTCTGAGCTAAATATATTAGGCTTATCGTTCAGAAAATTTTCTATTTGCATAATTTGCATGGTTTATTCCTCATTCCTGCCTTATTCTCACTATTAAATATCATGTATCATCTTTGCGTGCGATCATCTTCATCACCGTCACAAACATTCTAATTGTCATCAATTCCCGTTCTCTCTGCAGCCCTATTTCAGTTTGTACCAGTCTGGTTTCATCCAATACCATGGAGAAACGGATTATGCCATCCCATTTCACCTCCATACACAGTAACTATCTCAGTTACATTATCCACCTCAGATTTTGCTTCAGCCCAATTGATTCTGAGGCCTTTTTCCATACTTTTCTTACCCTCATATTTCAGCATTCATGTACTCACCTTGCTGGCCTCCAATCCTCCACTGTCTATAAAGTTAATATTTTCTGAATCCCTGACAACCATATTTTGTTCCACAATAAGTTCAGCTCATCGTTCACCCAAGTTCTTATTGGCTTACATTCACAGCTAATATGAAATTCTTGTTTTTAAATGTCTTCATGGCCTCATCTTTACACCTCAATAACCTCCACCAGTTCTCAAAGACCTCCTTGAATTCAGTATTCCTTGATCTTTGGTCTTTTGTCCCACCCTCAATGTCCCTCTCCTCCTTCCTCATACCAGTAATGGTGTCCTTTGGACATCTCACTCCCAGGCTCTAGTACACCTTCATAAAACTCCTCCACCTCAGTCTCCTTTGTTAAGATTTTCTTTTAAGACTCAAATATTTGACTAATCTGGCCACTCCTTCTCATATCTGTTCTGTTGGCATGCTTTTTTTATGATTGAATCTCTGTGGAAAAATATCAAATATGGCAGGATTTCAAGTTGATTTTATCTTGAAACCATTTGCATTCTAATCAAAAAGAAACTAGTTCCGTTCTTTTTGTGGTTAATGCCCTATCTACACATCTGTTTAGCTGTCTGTACTCATAGAAACTGGTGGTTTTTAAGGGTGCAGAACTTTCTCTTTGCCAAATTCTTTGTTAACAAAAGCTGCTAGCCAGATGAGTTTTAATTAATTTTTCTCCTTTCTAATATTAAGCTCATTGTCTGATAAGAAATTGGGCATGAATATCATTGAATTGAAGAATCCAAAGGCATTGATCACAACTATATGTACAAATATTACATTCATCATAAGTGCCTGAGACAATAGTCAGTTATTAGGTTACACTAGACAAGCATGTTTTCAGTAGAGTATCATGCTTCAAGTAATCCCTGGGTAAGATGGTGTATGCAATCTTTATATCCTCAGTTCATATGCTGTGATGCAGTGATGATATAATGGCCTTGTCTTTTGAATATGCATTAACATGCTGACCATAAGACTTAACACAATATGGAAGATCATATTTTTAGCAACCAAAAGGGCTGAAACACACTTTTAAGCTGGAATACAAAGGTCACGAATTGACAGCCTATATATAAGGAAATACTTCTCATAACAGAGGCTGCAGAGCCTGTGTTCTTAGTAAGAACAGTTCCAAATTTGCACTGATGCAAAGTCAGGAACACATGGATAATATGGTATCATCTGACATTTTAAGGTAGAATCGTTGCTAGTGGAAACCACATTATGGACTGGAATTCCAGTGACACGCCAACTAAATTACAAAACTTCTATTATGCAGATCAAATCGTAGATGATTTTCAAGAAGAGAACTGTAAAAACCTTGCTTGGCATAGGCAAGGAGGAACTTTGGAGAATTAACACATCCAGGCCTTTCAACAGATGATTAGCAAGATCCAGAAAAGATCTGAGAAGTCCTTAAAGACTAGCTCAAAGAAAGAATTAATTTCAGATTTAACAACCTCCAACACGTTGTATAGACAGCAAACCTAAGCGTCTATTGACCAATTTGTCAGAGGATGTTGCAACAAAGGGCATTAACATGACTTTTTTTTTGATGAGGAACTATTAGAGGGCTCTCTGAGTTACTCATAGCCTCCATACCAATTAAAGATTTAGGCAGGATCTTCTGGGTAAAAGAAAGGTCCATAGCATTGACAGATTACTTGTGAAGGAGCACAAATATGAAGCTATAGTGACAGGCCATCAATTATTACACGGTTCAGCTGCTGCTAATGCTACGCTCAGCAAAGTGCACCAAAGATGTAATAGATGTGGTTTGTTGCACTTGCCCAAAAGCTGTCCAGCTTTTCTTGACATCTCTAATTCATGTGCCCATTGTTCAAATTGGACACTCAAGTATCCCAAGCATTGCTGACATAGTGAATGCTATTTTTATCAGGTTCCTGGATCAGTTGGTATCTGACAATGGAACACAGATCACTGGCAAACCATTTCAAAACTGTGGGGAAAGACCCATATAACACTTTTACCCCACTATCCATGCTGAAAAGCCTAGCACAATATATTGTATGTGCCATCAAATGACCAATCATTACGTGTTGAGCAAAGCAAGACTTATCTGTAACATTGTCAGATTTTCATGCAACACCAATGGAGAAGGGCTTACCATCCTCAGCACAACTTGCAATCAGAATACAAATGTGAATGACCTTGTCTATCAACCAGTTGTTTAACTTCTGAGATACAAGACATTCTTCTTCAAAGATAAGACTGAAACAGATGCATGCTAAGTAAGCAGATAGCGAACTACCAAAACTGTGCATTGGGAAAAGGGTGTAAGTTTGAAATACAAATTCAAATTACTTAGAAACCAGCAAAAGTTTCTAAACCATGCAGATCACACAAAGTCATTGTTGATCATGGTGTTGCATTGTGAAGGAATAGACGTCAGCACAGGCTTGTATATGACATACCAATCCCAATGAAGACAGTGAGGAAAAATGCTTTGTGTTTTGAATGGCAGAAATCAGTAGCAAAACAGCCAAATTTCAAGCAAGTTCAATTGAGAATAATGTGTACCTACACAGATGAGTATCTGATCACCAGATCAGAATGGTTGTAAAAACTCCAAAGTGTTACATTTAAATATGAAATGTTAATCTTGTAACCTCTTTTATATCTGTTTGCATAATTATCTAGCTACAACACATGCTTCAATAAGGCATTCGACAAGGTTCCCCATGGGAGACTGGTTAGCAAGGTTAGATCTCATGGAATACAGAGAGAACTAGCCATTTGGATACAGAACTGACTCAAAAGCAGAAGACAGAGGGTGGTGTTGGTGGAGGGTTGTTTTTCAGACTGGACGCCTGTGACCAGTGGAATGCCACAAGGATTGGTACTGGGTACTCTACTTTTTGTCATTTACATAAAAGTTACCTCACAGTACAACAAAATCTTGATCAGATGGGCCAACGGGCTGAGACATAGTAGATGGAGTTTAATTTAGATAAATGCTGGATTTTGGGAAAGTAATCTTAGCAGGACTTATACACTTAATGGTAAGGTCCTAGGGAGTGCTGCTGAACAAAGAGACCTTGGAGTGCAGGTTCATAGCTCCTTGAAAGTGGACTCACAGGTAGATAGGATAGTGAAGAAGGCATTTGATATGCTTTCCTTTATTGGTCAGAGTATTGAGTACAGGAGTTAGAAGGTCATGTTGCGGCTGTACAGGACATTGGTTGGGCCACTGTTGGAATATTGTGTGCAATTCTGGTCTCCTTCCTATCGAAAAGATGTTGTGAAACTTGAAAGTGTTCAGAAAAGATTTACAAGGATGTTGCCAGGGTTGGAGGATTTGACTATAGGAAAAACACAGCCAGTCAGGCAGCATCCGAGAAGCAGGGGAATCAATGTTTCGGGCACAAGCTCTTCATCAGGAATGAGGCTTGTGTCATCAGAAAAGAGGATCTCATTGTCCTGTAAAGGTTCATCCGAACACAAAATGCTCAATTGTTTATTGAATTCATGGTATCAGGCTTGAGATAAAAGCCAGCCATTATGTTATCCATTTGAGTGAGCTTCTGGAGCCTTTACTTTCATTTCCTGATTATCCCTTATCTTAACTTAAGCCATCTATGATCGGTTCCACAACCCACTCAAGCTTCTACATCCAGATTTCAAATTATTTTTCAAGGCCTTTGTTGTCTATATTTGTCTGTTATCAGTTAGGGCATGATAATAAGGGCAATAGCGTCCCATTGTCCTCATTTATGACACATGCTAACTTTCATATCCCAATTCTGGTTTGTTTTACACATCCACTTATCAGTTGTTTGTTAACTCATCTGTAAGCCTCAAAGCCTGCAATTGTCTGGAGATGTGTTTGTTTTTGTATTGGTCAAATGATTTGATTCTCCTCTTCAGTCTAAAACTGCTTGTTGCAGCATCCTTATTTACTTTGAAAAGTCTTTTGGCCTCAATGAAGCATGCCTGTAGACAACAGTCGGTCTATGTTTTTGTTTGGTCAATTTACAGAAAACTGTATCTGTATTCCTACAGGAGAGATAGTAGACTCACCACTGAGGTTGCTTGCTCAATCACAATCATGATCAATAGAATGCTGTCTTACATTGCTGGATCTGTGTTGCACCTGTGGTCTGTGGAAACAGATAATAACATTAAAATATCATAAAATAAATTCCAGAGTCCCATTTTATTTGGCCGCTTTCAAACAGTCAATTTGCAAGTAAATTTGAAAACAAGTGTAATTGCCTCAAAAAATTATGCATCTGTTGAACTTACCCTGAGATATCAGCTTCCCAACTCATTGTTTCAAACATTTGAATTAGGACCACTTAGTCCCTCAAGTCCACCTGCCATTTAACAAGATCATGGTGGACCTGATTAGTCCACGGTGGCTCAGTGGTTAGCACTGCTGCTTGACAGCACCAGGGACCTGGGTTCGATTCCAGCCTCAGGCACATTCTCCCTGTGTCTGCATTAGTTCCCTCTGGGTGCTCCAGTTTCCTCCCACAGTGCAAAATCATAGAATCCCTACTGTGTGGAAACAGGCCATTTGGCCCAACAAGTCCACACCAACCCTCCGAAGAGTATCCCACCCAGACCCATTGCACTACATTTCCCTTGACTAATACACCTAGACTACACATCCCTGAACACTATAGGGAAATTTAAAATGGCCAATTCAGCTAACCTGCACATCTTTGGACCGTGGGAATAAACCGGAGCACCTGGAAGAAACAGCGAAAATATGTAAACTCCACACAGACAGTCACCTGCAGTTGGAATCTAACCTGGGTCCGTGGCACTGTGAGGTAGCAGTGCTAACCATTGAGCTACTGTACCACCCATAATGTGCAGATTTTGTGAATTGGTCATGGGAAATGCAGAGATGGAGCAGGGAAATCTGTCTGGGTGAGATGCCCTTCAGAGGGTCAGTGAGAACTTGATGGACTGAATGGCCTACTTCTACACTGTAGGGATTCTATGATATTTCTGCCTATCCCCAAGAACCTTTCGGTCCCTTGCTTATATTGAATCCATCTGTTCCACTTTAAAGGTATTCAATGACTCTGCTTGAGTTTCTTCTAAGAGTTTCAGAGACTCATGACAATCTGTAAAAGAAAAAATAATTCCATCCTCTCTGTTTTAAAAAAGGTAGCCCCTTATTTTTAATCAGTGACTCCTAGTTCTAAATTCTCCACAACAGGAAACATTCTCTCCACATACACTCTGAAAAGACACTCTCTTGGGTCTTCTTTGTTTCAACTAAGTTGGCTCTTACAAGCCTAGCCTGTCCAATCTTCCCTTGTTAGACCATCATAAGAAAGGAAAATAGAATTAAAACAGTAAGTTGTGCACGTGTGGTGACATATCTTGGGCTTGCATTTGGAGTGATACTTTTTTTCCCTCAATGAACCTGTGCTTACATATATCAAAGTCAGGTTCAAAAATAATGGAGGATTTAAAAGCACAAACACACACCACTGGATAAAATGATTATAGAAAAGTGACAAATGAGAATGTAGCTCAGGGCTAAACTTTAAATTGGAGAGAAAAAGACCATCATTTTTTTTTACACTCAGTTTCCCTAGTTAACAAAAAGCTGGAATATTGTGCACTGAATTGTTGAGTTTAGCAGCGCCAGCAGAACAGCCCATCTTGAAAAAAAGTATAAATTACATGCCACAGGGAGTAATCTGGTTAAAAGCATATTAAAGCACAGCATAATCATTTTTGGAGGGTTTGTTAAGCATTGATTAAAGTGAACTTCCAAATCTGCTTATGCTTTGCTTCTAGCTCACACTGTGTTAATGCCACTTACTGTAAAACTGATGTTATGGCAGCAAACACAAATGGACCGGGTGCTGCTGCAGAACCAGTGTCTTAGCTGCTTCAGTCCGCAGTATTAAATCACAAACAGTTTCAGATTCTCGGTGCTGTGAATCTGCGATTGTTATTTTTCATAAAATTCCAGAGAATTGGAAACCGGGCCATATATTTGCAAACAATAACAGTACATAGCATTTTATTTCAAACGTTATTTTGCTTTCATTCTAGGTCGTAGAGGATAAACGCAGCTAACTTTATACAAATATAAACTGCTTTATGGCATAAGAGATGATTGAACGTTTCATTTACACAGCCATTTTTACCCAGACAGAAGATGATCACTGGATGGAAATACATTGAGTTGACTACTCAGTTCAGTTCTCCTCTATGTGCCCGGTGCTGGGCAACAGGTTTTACCTTGAGGCAAAGTCATTGAAACTGGATGAGACTAGGCAACAGACATGCAGTGGAAAAACAGGTGCAACCAGACAGTCAAGCAGACATAGTCAAAGATATTAAACCCCGCGTCATCTTGTCAGCTCTTCAAGCTGTTAACTTGAGTTCCTTTCATAGAGTTGGAATCTTCCTTTCAGAAACTGAAAACTGCCTTCAAACTCTTGTCGCCTTTTGCTATTTGTGAGTTATTTTTCTCCCATGCTCATTTAATTGTACTTTTACACAACTGAATCAGAATTCTTTCGGATGCGAAGACAGTATGAAGAAAAATCAGGGCTGGAAATTGTAAGAGTTTCATGTTTCAATGTTGGTAATGCAGTTTATTGGAGACATTTGTGCACTGCATGAAGATCCTCGATGTGGAGAGGTTCTTTTGTTCAGAGTGGGTGCATCACACCAGCACAAGGGTTTACAGAAGTTGGAGAAGATCATATCCTCTCCAACTGCGATAATGCTGTCACTTTAAGCGGTTATTTTGTCATGGTTTCTTTTTTGAAAGGAGGTCATAAGGCAGAGATGCTGAACTGGCCACTGAAGATGACTTGAGTAAGGAGTTTGGGAAGCCTCAAGATTTTCTAATAGCCTGAATGGGTATGTCCAGCTCTTAAAGATCCATATTTCTGGGATTTGGCTTTTTCAGTAAGATCAGAAGACTTTGGAGTCTCAAATGGTTTAGAAGCTTCAGTGAATATCTCCCAGCTTCTACTTTCTCTGAATTTTCTCTTGATTTTTTTTTCTCCTGAATTGGAGAACTACAAGTAAGAATCTGTCTGAATTTACCTTTTTGCCAAGAGGTGTTTTATGGGATATTACTACATTGGAGCAGTTAAATGAGTAATAGTTACTGTATCTATTATTCGGTTAAGTTTTCCAATAGTTAAGTTATTCTAAATTCCTCTTTCTTTTGTATGTATTTTATCTATAGTGTTTAAATAAAATGGGACTTGCTTAACTTGGAGTAGTTTGACCAATTGGATTGCACCTGGAAAAAGGTACTTCACATCTACCTTTAAAATAAGAAAAAGTTAGGATCTAGGGTCCCTTCCTGAAATATTTTGAGGGGGGTCCTAAGATGAAGATTCAGGTAGGACCTGATTAACTGGGTGTTCTCAATCTCCACTTCCATAATGTCAGCTGTTGTTCAGGTTCACTCTGGAATTCACAAGATTTCCAGTTCAATCTCTGAGTAAGATGTCACTCCGTTACAGCTTGGAGAGAGTGCTGCAGTGTTAGAGGTACCATCTGTCAGATGAGATGTTAAACATTACCTATCCTTTCAGGTAAACTTTTCCATGGCACCACTTTGAAGAAGAGCAGAGGAATATGCCCTGGTGTCCTGGTTCACTTAAATGTCGTGGTCCACTGACCCAACTGGGATGCATTGGGTAGATTCACTACCACTAATCTTGCTTCTTATCATGAGGCTAAGTTGCTGCTACAAAATGTGGAACAGTGCCCAGACAAAGTTTTCAGTGGAAATAGACTCAGTATTGATAGAGAGAATAAGTTTATTATGCATTGTTTAATAGCTAGTTACATTCCACCTCTGATATATGCTAGTCTACTGTAAGATATCAGAGTCATAAAGCACAGCAGGCTAGGCAGCATCCAAGGAGCAGGAGAGTTGATGTTTTGGGCACAAGCCCTTCATCAGGCTAAGTGTAATGGTATATACATATTACTACAACTACATATTCTATACACACAACAGGATTGTACACTTTGGTTAGTTCACCTCAGGAAGTTTTGTTTAGCTATGTTAACCAACCTGTTCTGGTACTCAGAGTATGTGAGACTTGAACCCAGACCTCTTGTCTCAGAGGCAGGGAGACTACCATTGGTCCACAAGAGCCCTTCTTACAGTCCTTATTACATGATGTCAGTTAACTCTTTCAGGTACTAACTGTCTTGTATGACATTGGCCAGTATGTATTTCTCAATGAACGTCACAGTAAAAGATATTCTGGTTGGTATCACATTGCTGTTTGTGTGGTAGTTTGCTGTATATAAATTGTCTATTACATTTTCTACATTATAATGGTGACTGTACTTCAAAGCTACCTCTCTGGCTATCAGTTGCCTTGAGGTGTCTGGTGATCATGAAAAATGCTACTTAACTGCAAATGTTTCGTCTATTCCAGGAGCTAAGTCTTTCTTGCGGGTAACTGATTCAAACCAGGAGCTATTTCTTCAGGCTGTGGTGCTTCAGTAGGAGTTCCCAAGTAGCATGACATAAACAAAAGCATTTGAAGTGTGGAATTCTCAATGCACTTTAGGAGTCCCTCCCTCCCCCTGAGACACATTACTGTGGTGGTGACCAGGGTGCATAAGATCACCTACCTGCTGGAGAATATGCGTGCAGAAAATAAAGAGCATCTTTATGTCATTGCAAAGATGTAATTTTTGTCTTTGAGTGTTTAATTGTAAAGTGTTGGAATGACAGTACATATGTTAATTATATAAAGATGTACAAGGTGATGAAACTCTTAGATCAGCAGTCACATGCTGTCAAGACTCTGAGGAGGGAGTTGGAGACTTGGAGGGGGAAAGAATATTCCAAGAGAGCAGCCCCTACAATGCAGGAGTGAACTTCATTCCCAGCACACATGACAGGCAGCATGCATGCCCATGAAGCAATGAGCATTACATCAATGATGGCAGAGCAATCAAACATAGAGAATGTTGGAGAAACTCAGCAGGTCTGGCATCATCTGTGGAGACAGAAACCGAATTAATCTTTCAAGTCTGGCAAAACTGTTCTTCAGGACTGCCCTGGTGTGTACACCCATCTTTCATTTGGAATGGATTTGCACTCTCCCTGAAATTAGGATAAGACAGCAAATTTACAGCCAGATCTTTAGAAAAGTAGGCATTCTCTGATATATATTTGAAAAAGATTAAAAGCTCAAAATATATTTACTCTTCAGTCTTTAATCAATGATATCGATGTCCAATTTATTACAATTTAAGGCTGTTCTGTTGCTGGTATGCAAAATTCATAATGTCCAGTGAGATCTTTCTCTCTGATTCTTCACCGCTTATATAGAAAGCTAGGAATCTGGGTGTTGCTGTCTAGATGGAAGGGACTGTGTCGAAGAGTGTGGTGCTGGAAAAGCACAGCCGGCCAGGCAGCATCGGAGGAGCAGGAGAATCGATGTTTCGAGCATAAGCTCTTCGATTCTTCTGCTCCTTGGATGCTGCCTGGCCGGATGTGTTTTTCCAGAACCACACTCTTCGACTCTGATCTCCAGCATCTGCACTGCTTATTTTCTCCCGGTAGGGACTGTGTGTCGTGAGTTCTCAATCATTGCAGTGTGTGACTACCAGATTGGTAGATGGCAAACCAGGTGGATATCTGTCCTTTATCTTTCAGCAATTCCCAGTGCTGCTTCACCATCACGGCAATGCTATCATCAGGAGCTCAGTAAGGGCAAATGATCGCCATCACACTATCTCTAAGTGTAGTATCTAGCAATATACCAACTTAAAATAGAAGCATTGTGAACATTTTTGTTCAATCTGTCAATGATCTTTCAGTCAGTCTGAAGTCATTGAAACAAAACATTGTTTTGTCATCAAATCAACTATAAAGCATTAATCACTGTTGTATCTGATTATCTTACTGGCTTGTTATCAAGAATGAAGAGCACATTATATGCGTCCTGAGTAGGTACAATGTATAACTGACACATTTTAAATCTGTTTCAATTCTTTTCACAGAAGTGAAGCATACCATACATTTACACACACTAATTTAATTTCTTGCCACTTTCCTGTGGCAAATTAACTATTATCTTTAACTAGTGAGTAGACTATTACCACACTGAAATTATTTGATAATGACAAGTGGCTACAAAGCAGTTCAGACTCCAGCAATCTAGATAAACATTCTGCTGAATAATGACCAACATAAGATATTTTTGCAAGATTGCCAAGTTGACAATTATTGATAAAATTTGCTTGATCATTCAAAATTAGTTGGAGTAGAACTAGCCCAACTCAATTTCCTTTTGCAAGTTATTAAAGTTTCTCTTCATTAAACTATTTAGTTTGTTGCCGTGGTGCACTAGTTTGGAGTTTTACTTTATGTCTTGTAAACAAAAATATTTGTTGCATTGAGTTTTCAGATGTTTGTATGTTGGTGGATCTGCATACCTTTCTGGGAGATCAGATACACTTGAATTAGTATACTGGAGACCAATCAAAACACATTTGTGAACTGGCACTGATCTTGTTAAGCTGCTGTCCATGTCCTCAAACTTGAATTTCCTCACATTAATTCTCTAGGGTAGCAAGTATCTACCCAATGTTTATTATTCTAATAGATAAACTGTGGGAAACTTGATCCACAGTAGCCCATATAAACATGCTCAAAAATGCAACCATTCTATATTTTGCTTGTAGCAAATAAACATTTACTTCAAATTGCCCTTTCATGCAATTCACCAACTGCTAAATATACCTATGGGATAAGTGAATCATATTTAAGCACTTAGAAGTTGACAGCTCCATGTTAGTGAGAGGTACATATAAGAAGTAAAAGTACTGACACGCTCATTCATAGAAAATTCAATGTAATTTTTAAATGAAACAAAAAATTAAAGGCTGGAAATCTGAAATAAAAAGCAGAATTGCTGGAACGACAAAGCAGATCATCTGAAAAGAGAGTAACAGAATAAAGCATTTTCATAAGGATTCTTTTATCATTCTGATGAAGTGTTTGCTTCCTGTTTGCTTCCTGTTTTCAGCATGTTGTGATACACTTAGTTCCAATATACCCATAAACAGTTTCTACCATTAATGAGGGTTATCTGTTAAGTGTAACTAAAAATGTTCATCATATTCAAAAATTTGTTCCCATTTTGCAAAGTATTTTGTGGAAAACCAATGAAGCAAACAAATGCTTTGCTCATAGTCGCAAGTGTGTTGCTGGGAAAGCACAGCAGGTCAGGCAGCATCTAAGGGGCAGGAGAATTGATGTTTTGGGCATACGCCCTTCATCAGGAAGGGCTGATGATTTTCCTGCTCCTCGCATGCTGCCTGACCAGCTGTGCTTTCCCAGCAACACACTCACGATTCTGATCTCCAACATCTGTAGTCCTCACTTTCTCCTAAGTGCTATGCTCAATACAAATTGGCCACAGCTTGTAAATACAGTTCAGTTCAATGATACATTTTAAACTCTAGTTTGAAAACCTATAATAAAGGGAAATGTTGAATTGACTCATGCTATTCTAATAGCTGTTTGCATCTTGAAGTTGCAATAAAATTTGGTGTCCTCTTTGATCCTCAGTTGGATTTCTAATCCAATTCCTTCAAACCAAGACTAATACTTCCAGATGACATTAACTATTTTCATTCTGCCACATCCTGTGTGCAGCCAAAACTCTCATGTTTACTTTTATTTAATGCCACTAGCTTTGATCATTCAAATGCTTCCTTTGCCTGGTTCCTATTGTACTGCCCAGCCCCAAAACCCTGGGTAACTTCAGCTTATCCAAAACACTCATGTCTGTACCCTATCTCACAAGTCCTTCCAACTCTTGTATTAAGGATTGATCTGCAATTAACTTATGGCCTCTGCATTACGTACTGTCAATAAAACAAAACAATGCAATCTAAGCATGAAAGGATTGAATGATGATGTTGTCCTGATGACTATAATATACATTTTTAAAAACTTATTCATTCACAGGGTGAGGTCATTGCTGACCAGACCAGTATTTATTGCCCATTCCAGGTAAGGGTTTTT
Organism: Chiloscyllium plagiosum; assembly: GCF_037043375.1. Taxonomy (NCBI): domain Eukaryota; kingdom Metazoa; phylum Chordata; class Chondrichthyes; order Orectolobiformes; family Hemiscylliidae; genus Chiloscyllium; species Chiloscyllium plagiosum. The sequence continues at coordinate 26,717,842 of NW_028270177.1, forward strand.
TTTGACAATTGACAAAGTACAATGGAGGGCTCATCATCAGACTCCTTATTCCAGAATTTTAAAGAATTCATATTTCACCATCTTGTATGAGTTAGATTTTTCTTCACTGTTAGGAAGAGAGTCTGCTGGACAATGCAAACCCATTATTTTGAGACTGGAATCATTACCACCAAAATGAGAGAGAATCTGAACTGAGAAGAGGAAAACAGAGCTAGAGTCAAGCAAATATTTCCTATGCACATCACAAAATGAATGAACTGTTGAGATATTTTATTAACTTCTCTGTTCTCTTTCTTAACAAGGTTTTGCTATGATCAGATGAGGAAGGTCCAAAGGGCTCTTCTCTCTCCTTATTTGACCACAAAAGGTTTTATTTTTGTTTTGGTTCAGCATATCTTTGCCAACTTAATATGTCTTTAACTTTTTGCATCCTGGGTTCAGAAAAAATCATTTGGACAGAGATTGTTGAGTTTAGCAAAGAAAGAGGGTTGTTTCATTCTGGTAATGTGGATAAAGGATTGAACTAGAAAAAGCACAGCACACCAAGCAGCATCAATGGAGCAGAGGAGTCGAAATTTCAGGTCGGAACCTTTCATCAGGACTACCAGCCTCTTCATTCTGCCAAAGTCAATCAAAGGACACACACACACACACACACACACACACACACACACACACACACACACACACACACACACACACACACACACACACACACACACACACACACACACACACACACACACACACACACACACAGTTTGAGCTATAGGGAGAGACTGAATAGGCTGGGTCTGTTTTCCCCGGAACATCAGAGGCTGAGAAGTGACCTGATAGAAATTTATAAAATTATGGCGGGCATGAATAGGCTGAATAGTCAGGGTCTTTTCCCTAGGGAGATGAGTCCAAAACCAGAGGAGTTAAGTTTAAGGTGAGAGGGGAAAGATTTAAAAGCGACCAAAGGGGAATTTCTTTCATGTAGAGGGTGGTGCATGAATGGAATGAGCTACCAGAAGAAGTAGTGGAGGCTGGTACAGTTACAGCATTTAAAAGGCATTTGGATGGATATATGAATAGGAAGGGTTTAGACAGATATGGACCAAATGCTGGCAAATGGGACTAGATTAATTTAGGATATCTGGTCAGCATGGAAGAATTGGACCAAAGCATCTACTTCCATGCAGTGCAACTCTATGACTCTAAGAAGCTCACTGTTCATAATCTGGTGCTCTGTCTTTCAGTTTTGAAGTACTTTACTGTTGTGGCTTGGATTCCCATCCTTGGGAAATGCTTCTGTAAAGTTTAATTGCTTCCTTAAATAAATGTCTCTACTGTATTGCAGAATGGAGATAAAGATAAATTAGTAAACATGGTCGAAGTTTATTAGAGAGGACGAGCCAAGAGGTCCACTCAATTGCTATTTCCATTCCGCACAAATCCCCTGTGCTTACCAACACCAAAAAAAACTTGGAAACATTATATAATCACTCTCCAGCTGCCAGTAATTCAAACATAATTGTAAATACCAATTATAATTCTTTTGTCATGGGCTTGTCTTCTCCCTGAGGGTCCTGTATGAATGAATGAGTGGTTGCTGTTATGATTATATTCTGAGTTTTGAGAAACCATATGCCCTCTTTCAAGTTGAATCCACAAATCTGTTCTTAAAAGTCACTGTGCTCAAGGGACTAAAAGGCTTCTTGTCTTCAAACACATCTTCTTGCAGTTGGTTGGAAGGTGGAGAAAAAAACAGGGAAGCCATCACACTATCTCTTCCCTTGTCATACAGATAACATGTGAGAAATAGGAGTTTGAACCAACAACTTGCCCAGCAACAAGTACAAACTAATTTTATCCTTTGTTTTCTTTGACTGACGGAAGAAGTTTTGGGTTTGAATATTGGACATGAGTGCAAATACTCCTAAAATAGCATTCCCAGAGCATGCTTGTACAATCTGCTGAAATGTATGTTGACTCTTCTTACCCAGAGCAACAGTGTGCAGACATTTCACATGATTAGGAAGTTCTCACTCTCAGTCATTAACAGGTTGTGACTTCTTGGCAAAAACAATGACTGCAGATGCTGGAAACCAGAGTCTAGATTAGAGTGGTGCTGGAAAAGCACATCAGGTCAGGCAGCATCCGAGGAGCAATAGTTGCTTCTTGTCATTTCTTCTTTCAATGTTTTTGTCTTTCACATCCGTTATTTCAGTTTGTAACAAGTGGTGATGAAACTGTCTATACTTCTTAATCAGGTTTATACAATAACACAGGAAGCCAGAATGGGATAGGCCATATGGTATGTTGAAGTTGCTCTGCCATTCAATATAATCATGGCTGATCCTGCTCTTCAACTCTACTTTCCTGCTTGTTTCCTAAATCCCTTCATTCTCTTAGAGATCAAAAATTGGTTTATCCCAGCCTTAAATGCATTCAATGATGGAGATGTCAAAGTAGTGAATTATCCCAAGTGAGGTTGCAGGGAGGACATGCACAGTTGGGTGCTCGAGTGAGTGAGAACGAATGGGCGAAGATGTTGCTCACAATGATGAGAGCTTGAGCCTTGTGGAATGTGGTCGCAGTAGCAGAGATAGAGTGAATGTGAGGTTGCAGAGAGATTTCAGCTCTTATCTAATGGAATGGAGGAAGTCATTCACTTTCTGCCCACACTGCTGGGAATTCTTCCTGATGGTTAAAGCCACCATGACCTGAATGGCAACCTCAGCACAAGCTGGCAGGGTATAGTGTCATGGCCTCCACTGCTGGTCTAGGGGGTACAGGTCAGCTCTCTCCTGCATCATTCCATCCATAAGGACCTTGAAGTTCCTGTCCACAATAGCGAGGTGCCAATTTCCCCTTCTCTGCCAACGCCAGAGCAAGTTATCATGCAAAGTAGTTCTGGACTGACAGTGCTTTTCAGAGTGCACAATGAGCTTTGAAAGATGATGTTAACGCCAGGGATGCTGCTCTGTTCTGAGATATCCCAGCACTTGGTGATTTAATCCTGGTATGGTGGTAGAATCTGGCTAACTTTGGGTGAGAGCATTGCCAAAGAGATGGATAAGTAGTTAATGAGGTTGCTTTCGGATGATATGGTGAGAAATCTCGCTGGGCCTTGTGAAGAGCAAGTCCCCAACTCCAGTAAAACTTGATGAAATTAGCATTTAATCAAATATGTCAAAATTCAGTCCTCAGGATCTACTCTATCAACCCCTTCTTTGTACATTTCAATAAGATCGCCTCTCATTCTTCTAGACTTCATTCTATGTAGACCTAATTTGCTGGATTGTTCAGCATTGGACCAATTTTCATCCCAGACTAACTAGGTGTTCTACTCCCCTCCCCCCCCCATCACCACCTGCTGTAATGGAATTATGTATTTTCTTAAATGTAAAGACCAAACCCACATGCAGTACTCCAGAAATGGTCTTACTAAAGCCCTAACTAAATATCGTCATTCTTGCACACTCATCCTCTTGCAACAAAGGACAGCATGTTACTTTCCTTCCTAATTTTTTTTTCATTCACAGGATGAGGGTGTCACTGTTTGAACCAGCATTTATTGCCCATTCCTAATTTCCCAGAGGACAGTTAAGAGTCAACCACCATGCTGAGGGTCTGGAGTCACATGTAGGCTAGACCAGGTAAGGATGGCCGTTTCCTTTCCAAAAGGATATTTGTGAACCAAATGGGTTTTTCCAACAATTAGCAATGATTTCATGGTCATTATTAGACTCTTAATTCCAGATATTTTACTGAATTCAAATTGCAATTGCCATTGTTAGAATTAACATTCTAACAATAACACCACTCGGCTATTGCATGCTAACCTCTGTACAGCTTCTGTAAGCATATCCAGGTCTCTTTGAATATCAGTACCTACAAGTTTTTAAAACTGTTTTTGAATGTTTTACAAGCAAAATGAATAACATCACACTTCCCTATGTTGTAATTGATCTGCCATCATGTTGTCCACTCTGTTAACCTGTCTCTATCTCTTTACAATCCCTTTGTGTTATCCTCACAGCTTAACTTTCTATTTTGCTTCGTAACATCCGTAAACTTGGATATATTACTCTCTGTCTCTTCACCTCACTGTGTTAACACCACTTCAATGACTTGTTATTTTGCCTACCAACCTTCTGTTTAAATTTGTTTATGGGATGTTGACATCATTAGGTATGCCAGCATTTCTTGCCTATTTCTCATTGCCCTGAGGACAGTTAAGAGTCACCCACACTGCTCTTAATTACCATTAGGCCAGATACGTATTTCAGGAATTCAAAATTCACCATCTGTCATGATGGTTTTTGAATGATGGATTAGCCTGGATCACTGGCTCGATGACATTACCACTATACCGCTGCCTCCTCTTTCTTTCTTTATGTGTGCAGTATCTTGCCAAATGCCCTTTGAAATCCGGGCATACAACATTTACTCGTTTGTCTTTATCTATCTTACTAGTGACATCCCAGGTTCTGTTTACTTCAGGAGTGAAATTTTGCATTTTCTGTTACATAGACATGCAAAATATTTTACTGATGTTACAAAGCAAATTAGAGTCATACAGCATAGAAACAGACCCTTCATTCCAATTCGTTCATGCCATCCAAGCTTCCCAAACTAAACAAGTCCCATTTGCTTGGGTTTGGCCCATATTCCTCTCAACCTTTCCTATTCATGTACCTGTCCAAATGTCTTTTAAATGTTGCAACTGTACCTGCATCTACCACTTCCTCTAGCAGTTTATTCTGCACACAAACCATCTTCTATTGCTTATGGGATGTGGACCCCACAAGTTCCTTTTAAATTGTCCTCTCACCATAAGATTATGCACTCTATTTGTGAACTCTCCAACCCTAGGGAAAAGACCATTGCTATTCATCTTATCTGTACCTTCAACCTAATACACTCTGAGTGAAAGAAATCCCAGCTTATCCACTCTCTCCTTATAACTCAAACCCTCCAGTTGCAATAACATCCTTGTAAATTGTTTCTGCTACCTCTCCAATTTATGTTCCTACTTCTAAGAGGCCTATATTTACTTTATCTACTCTCTTTCTTTTATATACTTTTTAAAAGTTCTTACAAGCCATACTTATATGCATGACTAGTCTCCTGTCATTTTTTAATCTTTTGTTTTTCTACTATACTTTACTGATTTCTAAACCATGCTGAATCTTCAGACTTGTTTCTATTTTCTGGGATATATACCTCTACTTCAAATGTAATAATAGCTTTAACTTGAATAAGCCACAGATGGATCTTCCTTCTTAAATTCTTGCTTCTCAAGGTGTTATGGTCAGACTAACCCCCCTCAAACATATCAAAAAGATAGCCTAGACACTAATGTTTTCTTATTTTAAAGGTAAGTGTAAGGCATTGCATTCCAGATGCAATTCAATTGGTCAAAATACTAAATTTTAAACAAAACACACTTTTTTTACACTACAATTAAAGTACAGACACAATAAAGAAATAGTAAAGATTGGCTTCACTGTAAATCTATCTAAACGCTTTATAAAATAATTTATATACCAACTACTACTAATGAACTGTTGCAATATAGTAACATTCCATAAACACACTCTTTGCAATGGCAAATTCAGTAGATAGATTGTCTCACATGCAATTCTAGCAGCAGGAAGAGAACCCCAGCTTTCAGCTATAACAGAGGGAGGAATAACATCTCCCACCTCCAGCTTCAAGATCCCAGCAACTGCAGAAACTTAAACTAAAAATTCTAGTTCTGTGGGAGCTTGACCCCACCCACTCATGCTGCTTCTATTGTTCTAACATTTTAAAAAAAAACAAAGCCTCCCAAGCTGTTTACGTAGCTGGCTTGGACCAGACTGCTTGTCACCTCTGAAACTTTCTTCATGGCAAAAAGGACAAAATACACCTCTTAAAGCCATAGTATTATGACAAAGGGAATGTAATTATAATGAACATTTTGAATTGTTACTTGAAATGGTTCCCACTTTCCCATTCACTGAATTAGTCTTAGATAGCTGTTCTTTTATAAGCGTGTAACTGGAACTTGTTAAGCTTAAGATTGTTGTTTGCATTTGGAGTATATCACTTTCAAAATCTAGTAAAGTACCATTTGTAAAAGTCTATTTATAAAAGACATTTGATGTGAGGTTGGCTATCCAAACATTTCAGTCAGTTAAATTCATTAATGACAATTTATTGAAATTCTTATTTCATTTTACTTCCTCAAATTCACCTCACCCCACTTTTCTGGTGATTCATAAGGTTCAAGGCATCATAGGTAATAGCACACTTTCTGACTTATTGTTCTCCACATGTGATTCTGGAGTAATCAAATATGAGGGCACTCTCATCCAAAATATATAACTTTGTTTTGACAAGATGGAAGAAGTCTGCTACCCTTATCTGTTCTGGACTACTTGGAGATAGTGAGGACTGCACATGCGTGAAATTCAGAGTTGATAAAATGTGAAGCCGGCAAAAACACAATAGGTTAAGCAGCATCAGAAAAGCAAGAGAGTCAACGTTCAGGCAGAACCCTTCATCTGGGATTACATCTGACTTCAGTCCCACAACCATGCAGCCAAGAACCTAATAAAACACACTAGATTCTTAGCTGCCCTCTGAAATGAACTGGGATGCCAGTCAGTTTAAAGGTTATTAAGGATGGGTAACAAATGGCGGCCTTGCCAAAGATGCTCTGTGAAAGACTAAAGGAAACAAAAAAGGTTCTCTTAATGTTCTAAAATGTTTTACCGCGAATAAATTATTTTTGAAGTGTAATTACCTGTTGTAATTTGGGAAATATTGCTTGCATAGGCCAATGCTCTAAAATCAGTAAGACCAAGATCTGTTTTTGTGATGTTGATTGATTGACAAGGGATAACTCTCCTCCGCTGCTTAAAAATAGTGATTTAAGTTCTGTTACATCTCCCTAAGAGCACTTGGTTTAATGTTTCACCCAAAAAATGGCACCTCCAAAAGTCCAACCATTCATCAATGCTGCACTGGAAAATTGACCTAATACATTATTATTCTAGTCATACACCAGTCAGAAAGAATCCTGAATGCCTACTGCTGTAATGACATGATCTAATTTAAAAACTGGAATACGCTGTATTAAAGAAATTGCTCCCAAAATATATTTTAATTGAATTCAAGATACAGAACAAATGGTTCTTTATAAAGTAAATGACACATAATGGAACTAATTTACAGAGAACATAGGCAGATTTCATCACATATTATAGTGTGAATAATTCACTGTCTCAAATCACTGCTACTGTTACTGAGTAGAATAGTGCTACTGTTCAAACATGTACAAAGGAAATCAAAGCATTAATCTGGTACTTTTTAATGTATACATGAAGTAAATTAAGGAATGGCCCATATCTCTGCTTCATTAATGTCAATAGAACTTCTATTGACTGTCCTTTCTTAGTTTTGCTCCAAAGATTAACGTTGAATTTTCTGTCTACACTTTTAAAATATTCTTTGTTGTTTATTGACAGAAAGTAGTCAGGCTTGAGATTGTAATTCTTCTCTGTGAGGTATGTAGGCAGTTCGAACTCAGGGATCATGTGAAAATCTGTAAGGTAGATAGAATTCACATTTGTCATTGAGATATTAAGTTTATACTATAAATTCTGTGTGGGACAAAAAGCCCTTTGGCCCATCATGCCCTTGCTGATTATCAAGCATCTTTCAACTCTAATCTTATTTACTAGTATTTGGCCCGTATGATATTTCAATTATTCATCTAAATACTTAAATGTGTTGAAGCTTCCTACTTCTACTATACTTTCAGGCAATGAGTTCCAAACACCCACCTCCACTTGGGTGATGAAAATTTCCCTCCAAAACTATTGCTTCTTACCATAAAACTGTACCCCTGGTTATCGAACCCTTGACTAAGGGGAAAGATTTCTCCCTGTCTACCCTGCCTATACCAAAAAGTGTGGTGTTGGAAAAGTACAGCAGTTCAATGCCATACTTTTCGAATTTAATTTCCAGCATCTGCAGTCCTCACTTTCTCTCAAACCCTGTCTATGCCCCTCAGAACTTTGTACCTTCAACTTTATCTGCTTTAAGGAAAACAACCCCAGCCTATTTCGTCTTTCTTCATAACTGAATCACTTTAATCCAGCCAACTTCTTGGGGAATCCCTGCAGTACCCTCTTGAGTACAATCATATCTTTCCCCATATTGTGACCAGAATTGCACAGAGTACGCTAGTTGTGGTGTAACTAACATTATAGGCAGATCCACATAACCTTCTTGTTCTTGTATTCAATGTTTTGACTAATAGAGGCAAGTGTCCTAAATGCCTTCTTAAAAATCTTGCTGCTTTCAAAGATCTATGGACATGCGCACCTAGGACCAGAATCCTACCATTCAACTTGTGCTGTCTTGCCTTCTTAGTCCTCCTAACAGAGCCCCCTCGCTGAGGGGGAACACCTCCATGACCTCACAGCCCAGATTTGCTCAAACTAGCTCTGACCACCTCAATTAATATATTATTATATATTTTAAGAAGTCCTTGGTGACTCACTTCCACTCTTTATCTGTATGTGTTTCTCACCTTGCCAGACTCTCCAACTTAAAGTGTGATTATAAGAGCAGTAACATTTTTGTCCCTGGCAGTTGCCACGGTCCTATATGTGCACAGTTATTGCCAATAAATGCTGCGACTTTTGAGAAGATTTGTAGCTCATGTTGAGGTTCTGGATATAGGTTTGCTTGCTGAGCTGGAAGGTTCATTTCCAGACATTTCGTCACCCTACTGGGTAACACCTTCAGTGGGCCTCCAGGTGAAACACTGCTGATGATTCCTGCTTTCTATTTATATGTTTGGGTTTCTTTGGGTTGGTGATGTCATTTCTTGTGGTGATGTCATTTCCTGTTCTTTTTCTCAGGGGGTGGTAGATGGGGTCTAACTCAATGTGTTTGTTGATAGAGTTCCGGTTAGAATGTCATGCTTCAAGAAATTCTCATGCATGTCTCTATTTGACTTGTCCTAGAATGGATGTGTTGTCCCAGTTGAAGTGGTATTCTTCCATGTCTGTATGTAGGGATACTAGTGAGAAAGGCTCATGCCGTTTTGTGGCTAGTTGATATTCATGTATTCTGGTGGCTAGTTTTCTGCCTGTTTGTCCAATGTAGTGTTTGTTACAGTTGTTGCATGGTATTTTGTAAATGACATTAGTTTTGCTTGTTGTCTGTATAGGGTCTTTCAAATTCATTAGCTGCTGTTTTAGTGTGTTGGTGGGTTTGTAGGCTACCATGATGCCAAGAGATCTGAGTAGTCTGGCAGTCATTTCCGAGATGTCTTTGATTTTGGAGAGAGTGGCTAGGGTCTCTGGACATGTTTTGTCTGCTTGTTTGAGTTTGTTGCTGAGAAATCAGCAGACTGTGTTTATTGGATACTCATTCTTTTTGAATATATGGTATAGGTGATTTTTCTCTGCTCTGCGTAGTTCCTCTGTGCTACATTGTGTGTTGGCTCATTGAAATAATGTTCTAGTGCAACTTTGTTTGTGGATGTTGGGATGATTGCTTCTTAGTTCAATATTTGGTCCGTATGTGTTGTTTTCCTGTAGACGCTGGTTTGAAGTTGCCATTGGCTGTTCACTCTATTGTGACATCTAGGAATGGCAGTTTCGAGCCAACACACACTGCACCACAGAGGAACTATGCAGAGCAGACGAAAATCACCTATACAGTGTATTCAAAAAGAATGGATACCCAATGAAAACAGTCCACCGATTTCTCAGCAACAAACCCAAACAAGCAGACAAAAAATATCCAGAAACCCTAGCCACTCTCACCTACATCGAAGACATCTCGGAAATGACTGCCAGACTACTCAGACCCGTTGGCATCATGGTAACCCACAAACCCACCAACATACTAAAACAGCAACTAATGAACTTGAAAGACCCTATACAGACAACAAGCAAAACTAATGTCATTTACAAAATACCGTGCAAGAACTGTAATAAACACTACATTGGACAAAAAGGCAGAAAACTAGCCACCAGAATACATGAACATCAACTAGCCACAAAACGACATAGAGTCATGGAGATGTACAGCATGGAAACAGACCCTTCGGTCCAACCTGTCCATGCCGACCAGATATCCCAACCCAATCTAGTCCCACCTGCCAGCACCTGGCCCATATCCCTCCAAACCCTCACTATTCATATACCCATCCAAATGCCTCTTAAATGTTGCAATTGTACCAGCCTCCACCACATCCTCTGGCAGCTCATTAGTATCTTTACATACAGATGAGGAAGGATACTACTTCAACTGGGACAACACATCCATCCTAGGACAAGCTAAACAGAGACACATACAAGAATTCCTAGAAGCATGGCATTCTAACCGGAACGCTATCAACAAACACATCGAGTTAGACCCCATCTACCACCCCTGAGAAAAAGAACAGGAAATTACATCACTACAAGAAATGACATTTCCAACCCAAAGAAACCCAAGCATATAAATAGACAACAGGAATCATCAACGGTTCTTGACCAGGAGGCCCACTGGAGATGTTACCTAGTAGGGTGACGAAGCATCTGGAAATGAACCTTCTAGCTCAGTAAGCAAACCTACATCCAGAGTAAAAGCTGCCTTATTTATTATACTCATGTACTTGCTGTTACTCATTCTGCACATGAACACTTGAATCCCTTTGCCCTTTCATAAGTTTCTTTCACCATTAAGAAAATATTCTAAGTTAACTTTCTCAAATCCAAGATGGCTGCCTATCCCCTAACAATAAACTCTGTTGCAAAGTGGAAGTAAATTCTTGAGGAGCAAAAAGGATGATTTTATTTTTCCATTAACAAGAGTGATCCAAATTGGAAATATTTAGACTTCACTGTCTTCACACACAAAAAAGCAAAATCCACTGACTTGAATTTATTCAAGGAAATATTATTTGCAAAGACAATACTTCCTAACGTAGAAGCCATCATTGCGGATCAGTTATACCAAAGATTTGGTATTAATGAAATCTTTACTAATATGTTTATTATGTCATGAAGCAATATATCTTAACTTTCTCCTAAGTATAAATACTGCCACAGATCAACTCATTGGCTGAAAAAATGGCTTTTTCTATTTTATCTTTCACAATCATAATCTTCTCCTTGTTCTCCCATTGAAGACCAATTGCTTTAGCTGTTCAGTTTATTTACTTTCCCAAATATTATTGTGATTCAACTTTTCTTTTCATTCTTACAAGAGTTTCATTATGAGTTGTGGTTAATAATTAATGATGTATTAGGGAACCTATTGCAGTGTGTGGCTGCTTTCTGAGTGACTAGAACAAGGTGTGGCTGCTCTTTCCAATTATAGTGGCACTGCATTGACAGCTGAAATATGAGCCGTTTTGTGCTACATTGGACATGCTTTAATGATAAAAAGGTTCTAAAACACCAAACTCACAAACAATACAAACCACAAAGAATTCACATTTATAATGTATTTGTTCTCACACTGTGAGGAACTTGTACTGAAAGCCACATTCATTGCCAAACAATGGGACCACTGAGACAGTGGTGGTTGAAAGTTCTTCTATTCTTTTTACAATTCAGTGATTGTCCAGGCCATTTATATTCTTTTTTGGCAATATGAAGAGGAATCTTATATATCATTTTGGATTTTTAAAAACTAAACTTTTGATCCCTTTAACTCTAAGAACAATATTTAGTTCCTTCTTGGAATCGTTCAAAGTTTTAGTGTCAACCACTTCTTGGGTCAGAGATACCACAGGCTCATTACTCTCCGGGTGAAGAAATTTCTCCTTATCTCAGTCCTAAATCCCCTACTGTGTATCCTCAGACTGTGACCCCCAGTTCTGGTTTCCTTAGTTGTAGAATCCCTACAGTGTGGGAACAAGCCATTCAGCCCATTCCAAAGAGCACACACCTTGTAACTCTGCATTTCCCATGTCTAATTCCACCTAGTCTGCATATTGCTGGACACTATGGGACACTTTAGCATGTTCAATCCACCTAACCTGCACACCTTTGGACTGTGGGATAGAACCCAGAGGGGATCCATGCAGACACAGGCAGGAAGTAGTTAAAAACAATGACTGCAGATGCTGGAAACCAGATTCTGGAATAGTGGTGCTGGAAAAGCACAGCAGTTCAGGCAGCATCCAAGGAGTGCAAACTTCACACAGTCATGTGCCTGAGGATGGAATCAAACCCGGGTCCTCGGCACTGTGAAGCAGCAGTGCTATCCACTGAGCCAATGTGCCACCTGCTTATTGGGGACGTTTTTCCTTGGTCTATGTTGTCATCCAGATGATCCATGGCACTACAACTACAGAAATAAAGTCAGATGTGTAGTGGAAAGCTCTGTCTGTTTAATGGCAAGTGTCTGAACGTTGAGAAGACTGTCTAATAACCTATACTAGGCATGAGACAATCTCATTTGGTGGGCTGTGGCTTGTTTCTTGCCCAAATTCTGTTTGATCAAGCAGAAGGGAATTGGTGTGGCCCTATTTCTTGTTGACTACAATTGAGGTTGGGGGTATGTGGTCAGTTGGAAAGGGCTGGAGTAATTTTTGCTTTCAAAAGTTTCCAATCTGTCGCTTTAGTGTGAAGGTGTTAAAACCTTTGAGCTTTTGCTAATTATCTGGTCATTGATTTCCTATATTCAACAGGAAAGTATTTAAATATTGCTTTATGCCTCCAGAAGTAACGATGAAAATGGATTAGAGAAGGGGGAGAAAAGACGCACAATATAGCAGTGGTTGATTTTTTAAAAATTAGCCGCTTGCTGAAACTCAGTGGTTGTGAAGTACAGGATGTATGTCCTTTGTTAAGATAAGCATCAGTGATAGCTATTGAGAAATGGTGTCAAACCTAAGTTGCTGACATTTGATTTGTGTACATGTAGGGCATTCATAAACTGAGGACAATACATTCTGCAGGAAATGCTCTTTGGGTAGTCAAGAATTTCACACCCTCACATTGTATTGTCAGGCTTGTAGTGACTGCAGAAAGGCCCACAATCTGACAGAAAATCTGTTTCAGAATATGCTGTGCTGAAAATTGAAATTTACAGTAGCGTTTTGAAAAATGAGATTCTTTCTGGATTTTCCTCAGGGTGATTCAGTCTTTTGCCTCCCAAGTGTTCAGAGGCATCATGCATTGCCCTGGTAATAAACCAGCTTGAATGACATTTATAATGTATGATTAACCGTTAAAATGATCACCCATCACTCAGAAATATCTGAGTTCATTGATATTAGACAACTAATGCATACTAGCATATCCATAGCTCCTGATTCTTAAATTCCACTTGTGTCACTGAAAAATCTCCTCCTAAGTTACACTTACTGGGTGTGCTCATGCAAAGTATGTGAATAGTTAGTATGCAATTACTGCAAACAGTTTCATAGAATCCCTACAAGTGGAAACAGGCCATTTGGCCCATTGTATCCACACTGATCCTTCAAAAAGCATCCCATCCAGATCCACAGACCCTACCCTGCATTTCCCATGGCTAATCAACCTAACCTGCACATCTTTGGGGTGTGGGAGGAAACTGGAGCAGCCAGAGGACGCAGACAAAGTGAGAATGTGCAAACTCCACATGGACAGTTGCCCAAGGGTAGAATCAAATCCAGGTCCCTGGCGCTGCGAGTCACCGTGCTGCCATGAAATTTGGAAGACAAGTGACGTGTTGACTTTTATTGCAAGGGAATTGTAGTGAGACCACATCTGGAGTACTGTGTGCTATTTTGGTCTCCATATTTAAAGAAAGATTAGAGGCTGTATTGCAAAGATTCACTAAATTTTTCGCAGGGTGAAGGGATTGTCCTATGATGAGAGATTGAACAAGTTAGGTCTATATTTTCTGGAGTTTAGAAGAATGAAAGATGATCTTATTGAAATATTTAGAGTTTGAAGGGGCTTGCAATGTAGAGGATTTTTGCTGGTCTGGGAATCCAAATGTGCAGATACAGGCTACGGTATGAGGCTGATCATTTAGGAGGGAGGTAAATGTTGTGTTGTGCCTCCTGGTCAGTATGTCAGTGTGACTTTCAGAGACATGTTCATGATATCCATGATATGGAAGTGCCAGTGTTGGGACTGGGTGGACAAGGTCAGAAGTCACACGACACCAGGTTATAGTCCAACAGGTTTACAGAGGAACCTTGATTATCTGAATGAGATGGGTGAGCACAATTCCTTTCGGATAATCAATTATTTGGTTAATTGATTAAATGCATTTTCTCTGGGGCTCGGAGTTCTTAAAGTCTGCTCCCCTTCCAAGAGACTGCAGCAGCACACAGTGCACCAGTCCCCCCACCCCCCCCCCCACCTGCCCCCAAACCCGTGCAACACCGCTCCGACCCCAACACTGCCCCCTGACCTCAACCCCATCCAACACCGCCCCTGACCCCAACACCACTCCAACCCCATCCAACACCATCTCCTGCCCCCGTCCTAAATGGCACCCCAACACCACTCCCCAACCCCGTCCAACACTGCCCCCACACCCCTGCCCCCTCTCTGGGCCCGTGTGAACCCCTGTCCACTCCTGCCCCCTCTCCGGGGCAGCCAGACTGGACACCAGCCAGACTAGACCCCACACACACACACCTCTGTAAAACTCTAGGGAAAGTGTGGGAAGAGTTGCCTCACAGCGCCAGAGACCTGGGTTCAATTCCCGCCTCAGGCGACTGACTGTGTGGAGTTTGCACGTTCTCCCCGTGTCTGCGTGGGTTTCCTCCAGGTGCTCCGGTTTCCTCCCACAGTCCAAAGATGTGCAGGTCAGGTGAATTGGCCATGCTAAATTGCCCGTAGTGTTAGGTAAGGGGTAAATGTAGGGGTATGGGTAGGTTGCGCTTCGGCGGGTCGGTGTGGATTTGTTGGGCCGAAGGGCCTGTTTCCACACTGTAATGTAATCTAATCTAATCTAAAGAGAGAGAGAGAGAGGGCAGGAGGTCAGTCATTTGAAGACCATGTCTGTTTAATCACTGTAAACAAAAGACGCGATCACTGCTGGAAACACATCTTTGATGTAATGTTTCTATCAGGACCTCGAGATCTTCTTCAGATAATCCAATTTTTGGATAATTGGTGTTGGATAATTGAGGTTCCTCTGTATTTGAAATTACAAGCTTTAACCACTGCCCCTTCATCAGTTGATGTGAAAAAAAAAGCACGTAGGCACAGAATTTGTAGGCAGAGAGACCAAAAGGTCATACAAATGATGTGAGTGGAAGTTAAACAGGAAGTCTCTGTAGGTGATCAAAGGTGTCAGACAGTGTGAGTAAAGTGTCAACAGCCGAATAGTAAATGTAGGGATGACCTATAATCCAATTAATTGAGCCAGAGAGTTAATTACACAAAAAAAGGACAAATAAGGTGGTGCTGGAGACAAGCCAAATAGCTGGAATAACGCGATAGATGTAAGAGTTGCATGTAGAGGGTCTAACCGAAGTGAAAAGTAATCCTAAACTGTACAAACTAATTAAGGTAGACAGATCATAACGAGTTATCAAGATGATGGTGTTAAAACAGGGCAAAGTAAAAAAATCACACAACACCAGTTGAGAGTCCAACAAGTTGATTTGGAAGCACTAGTTTTCAGAGCCACAAGCTAGTGTGCTTCCAAATGAACCTGCTGGACTAAAACCTGGTGTTTTGTGATTTTTAACTTTGTACACCCCAGTCCAACACTGGCGTCTCCAAATCATTAAAACAGGACAGTAAGGAAAGTTTTACAGATACAGAACGGTATGGTGGAATCACATGTAGCATTACACGAACCCAAGATCACGGTTGAGGCCATCTTTATAAGTACAGAGCGTGGCTATTAGTTTCTGCTCGGTGATTCTGTGTTGTTGTGTAACTTGAATGCCACCTTGGAGGATGGTTACCCGAAGATCAGAGGCCGAATGTCCTTGACCACTGAAGCGTTCCCCAACTGGGATGGCATATTCTTTTCAGTGTGGTGTCATCATTAATCTAGTGCCTGCGTGGCCTCGCCAATATACCATGACTTGGGGCATCTTTACCTGCAGCATACATTGGCCGAGTCACATGAGTATCTGTCATGTACGTGGTATGTGGTGTTCCCATGTATCATGGTAGTATCCATGTCGACGATATGACATGTCATGTAAAGGTTGCCATGTGATTGTGATGTAGTGGTCGATGGTGTCCTGAAGGTTGTGTAGTTTGCCGCAAACAATGGTCTGTTTATGGTTAGACGGCTGTAAGAGTCATAGAGATGTACAACGTGGAAACAGACCCTTCGCTCCAACTCGTTCATGCCGATCAGATATCCCAGCCCAATCTAGTCCCACCTGCCAGCACCTGGCCCATATTCCTCCAAACCCTTCCTATTCATATACCCATCTAAATGCCTCTGAAATGTTGCAATTGCACCAGCCTCCACCACTTCCTCTGGCAGCTCATTCCATACATGTACCACCCTCTGTGTGAAAAAGTTGCCCCTTAGGTCTCTTTCATATCTTTCCCCTCTCACCCTAAATCTATGCCCTCTAGTTCTGAACTCCCTGATCCCAGGGAAAAGACTTTGTCTATTTATCCTATCCATGCCCCTCATAATTTTGTAAACCTCTATAAGATCACCCCTCAGCCTTTGACGTTCCAGGGAAAACAGCCCCAGCCTGTTCAGCCTCTCCCTATAGCTCAAATCCTCCAACCCTGGCAATGTTCTTATAAATCTTTTCTGAACCCTTTCAAGTTTCACAACATCTTTCCGATAGGAAGGAGACCAGAATTGCATGCAATATTCCAACAGTGGCCTAACCAATGTCCTGTACAGCCGCATCATGACCTCCCAACTCAACACTCTGACCAATAAAGGAAAGCACATCAAACGCATTTCTCACTATCCTGTCGACCTGCAACTCCACTATTAAGGAGCTGTGAACCTGCACTCTAAGGTCTCTTTGTTGAGCAACACTCCCTAGAACCTTACCATTAAGTGTATAAGTCCTGCTAAGATTTGCTTTCCCAAAATGCAGCACCTCGCATTTTTCTGAATTAAACTCCATCTGCCACTTCTCAGCCCATTGGCCCATCTGGTCCAGATCTTGTTGTAATCTGAGGTAACCCTCTTCGCTGTCCACTACACCTCCAATTTTGGTGTCATCTGCAAACTTACTAACTGTACCTCTTATGCTCGCATCCAAATCATTTATGTAAATGACAAAAAGTAGAGGACCCAGCACCGATCCTTGTGCACTCCACTGGTCACAGGCCTCCAGTCTGAAAAACAACCCTCCACCACCACCCTCTGTCTTCTACCTTTGAGCCAGTTCTGTATCCAAATGGCTAGTTCCCATTGTATTCCATGAGATCTAACTTTGCTAATCAGTCTTCCATGAGGAACCTTGTCTAACGCCTTACTAAAGTCCATATAGATCACATCTATTGCTTTGCCCTCATCAGTCCTCTTTGTTACTTTTTCAAAAAACTCAATCAAGCTTGTGAGACATGATTTCCCACGCACAAAGCCATGTTGACTATCCCTAATCAGTCCTTGTCTTTCCAAATGCTGTTGACTATCCCTAATCAGTCCTTATGTTTAGGCGAAACGTGGGACGTGTAGGGATGATCTTAGTGTGATGCTCGTCATGATCGATGACATGTCGAAGGCTGCAAAGAACATGGCATAGTTTCTCCGCTCCGGGAAGTACTGGATGATGAGGGAAGCTCTATCAGTCTCATCCCGTGTCCATCTTCTGTGGAAGTCATTGCGATTTTTCGCTTAAATGTGTCTGAACTGACTCAAATGGTCCAGCAAAATGTATGGTCCATACCATCAAATCAATGATTATTAATAATTATTGAGCAAGAAATCAATATATTTGAATGGCATTGCTGGATTTTCATGCAAGATTCTTGGTGAAGAGGGGATTAACACCAGCAAAGCTTATGCTCAGAAGGCAAGTGTGAATGACCTTCCCCAACTGTCGAACCATCTTGAAACACAGGACAGAGGAGAATGAATAAGACAAGGATGAGAAAGCAAATAGAGATCTTGGAAAACCGTACTCAACAGAAAGTGCGAGTTAGCAGTACAAATACAGACACTTGGACCCAAAGTGAAGAAGACGTTTGGTATGCTTTCCTTTATCGGTCAGAATATTGAGTACAGGAGTTGGGAGGTCATGTTGTGGCTGTACAGGACATTGGTTAGGCCACTGTTGGAATATTGCATGCAATTCTGGTCTCCTTCCTATCGGAAAGATGTTGTGAAACTTGAAAGGGCTCAGAAAAGATTTACAAGGATGTTGCCAGGGTTGGAGGATTTGAGCTACAGGGAGAGGCTGAACAGGCTGGGGCTGTTTTCCCTGAAGCATCAGAGGCTGAGGGGTGACCTTGTAGAGGTTTATAAAGTCATGAGGGATATGGATAGGATAAGTAGACAAAGTATTTTCCCTGGGGTGGGGGAATCCAGAACTAGAGGGCATAGCTTTAGGGTGTGAGTGGAAAGAAAGAAAAGATACCTAAGGGCCAACTTTTTCACTCAGAGGGTGGTACATGTACAGAATGAGCTGCCAGAGGAAGTGGTGGAGGCTGGTACAATTGCATCATTTAAAATACGGCTGGATTGGTACATGAGTGGGAAGAGTTCGGAGAGATATGGGCCGGGTACTGACAGATGGGACTAGATTGGGTTGGGATATCTGTTCGGCATGGACGAGTTGGACTGAAGGGTCTGTTTCCGTGCTGTACATCTCTATGACTCTATGTTGAATTTAGGAGTTGTAGATCATGTTGCAGCTGTACAGGACATCAGTGAGGTCACTTTTGGAATACTGCGTTCATTCTGGTCTCCTTGCGAGAGGAATGACAAAAAATGATTTACAAGGATGTTGCCAGGGTTGGTGGATTTGAGTTATAAGGAGAGGATGAACAGGCTGGGGCTATTTTTTCTGAAGGATCGGAGGCTGAGGAGTGACCTTATAGAAGTTTGTAAAATCATGAGGGACATGGATACGATGAATAGTCAAGGTCTTTTCTCCCAGGTAGGGGAGTCCAAAACTACAGTATTGGTAAGAAACTAATGCACAGTCCTTGTGGTGATGAAGTTTCGCCTTCACATTGAGAAAATCATCCATTGTGTTGTGTGGCATTATCACTGCACTAGGTTTAGGTTGAGAGGGGAAAGATTTAAAAGGATCTAAGAGGCAACTTTTTCCACACAGAAGGTGGTGCATGTAAGTGGTGGAGGCTGGTACAATTACAACATATAAAAGGCATCTGGATAGGTATATGAATAGGAAGGGTTTAGAAGGGTATGGGCCAATTGCTGGGACTAGATTAATTTGGGATATCTGCTTGGCCGGGATGAATTGGACTGATAGGTCGCTTTCCGTGCTGTCCCTCTCTATGACTCTATAAGTTTTCTAGAATACGCAGCCAAGCCAGATTATGCTGATACTCATTACTGATCATAATACTACATTGAGAAGGAATAGAAACAAGCTCAGAACAACGTACATCACACCAATCAGGCACAAAGAGAAGGAAGAAGAACACTCCAAAGATGATGATTGGCTGGCGATGTTGTGTGACAACAACTAACAATAAGACCGAATAGTTAAAAAAAAAATCAACCATGACCAATGAGATCTTCTCCAGATGGGACTGGATGAGGATGAGTTTCAAACTTCCAGGGGAATACATTAAAGTTTAAAATGTTAGTCTTGTAAATGTTGTTGTATCGGTTTATATAATTATTAAAGAGACAACAATGCCTACATGTGACAATGATTATCTATTTTGAATTTCTTTTATCTTTGGGAAATATGCAGGGGGCTGGATGTTGTATTTTATATCTGTACGTCTGCGCATCTTTAAGAGATATGCTCATGATATCATCACTGCATGTGGCCTCATGATATAAATGTCTCATATGGGGAGATAATAACCTAGTGGCATCATCACTAGTCTGTTAATCCAGAAACTCAGCCAATGATTCAGGGCCAGAGTTCGAATCCCTCCACAGAAAAGGTGGAATTTGAATTCGAAAATCTATTGATGACTATGAAATAACTGTTGATTATCAGAAAAACCCATCTGGTTCACTAATGTCCTTCAGAGAAGGAAATTTAGAACCTCATCTGCCCTGGCCTGTATGTGACTCAGGACCCACAGCAATGTGGTTGACTGTCAACTGCCCTCTGAAATGGCCTAGCAAATCACTCGGCTGTACCATTCGCTACGAAGTCTTAGCAATAAAATGAAACTGGACAGACCATCTGGCACTGACTTAGGCATCAGAAACAGCCCTGTTAACCCTGTAAAGTCCTCCTCACTAATATCTGGGGACTAAATACAAAATTGGGGAAGATGTCTTACAGACTGGTCAAGCAGCAGCCTGACATTGTCATATTCATGGAATCATGCCAGACAGACAATGCCTCAGACACCACCATGACCATCACCATCCCTGGGTATGTCCTGTCCCGGGAAGACAGACCCAGCAGAGCTGGTGGAACAGTGATATACAGCCGGGAAGGAGTTGCCCTTAAAGTGCACAATAGTGACTCCAGGTGTCATTAAGTTTCATGGCTTCAAGTTAAACATAGGCAAGGAAACCTCTTGCTAATTACCACGTACTACCCTCCCTTGGCTGATGAATCGGTATTCCTCCTTGTTGACCAATATTTGAAGAAAGGACTGAGAGTGGCAAGTGCACAAAATGTACTCTGGGTGGGGGATTTCAACCACCAAGAGTGGCTCGGCAGCAGCGTTACTGATTGACCTGGTCAGGTCCTAAAGGACGTAACTGCTACATTGGGATGTAGCAGGTGGTGAGGGAACTAATAAGAGGGGAAAATATACATGACCTTGTCCTGACCAATTTGCCAGTTGCAGATGTAGCTGTCCATGACAGTATTGGTAAGAGACCAACACACAGTCCTTGAGGAGATGAAGTCCTGCCTTCACACTGAGAATATCCTCCATTGTGTTGTGTGGCATTATTACTGCACTAAATGGGAGAGTCTTTGAACTGATCAATCAACTCAGGATTGGTCAACTATATGACGCTGTGGGCAATCAACAGCAGCAAATTTGTACTTCAGCACAATCTGCTACCTCATTGGCTGGCATTTCCCCAATCAACTATTACCATCATGCCAGGAGATCAACCTGTTTTAATGGAAGTGCATTGTCCACGTTGCCAGGTCGATGCCAGTGCTGTAATCATACTGGAAGAGATTGGCTAGGGTAGTGGCAAGTTCTGGAGCACAAGTCTGCAGTACTGTTACTGAAATGTTGTCAGGGGACCCTTAGCCTTTGAGTATCCAGTACCTCTAACTGTTTCTTGATATCACATGGAAAGAATTGAATTGGCTGAAGACCGGTATAAGTAATGCTAGGGACGACTGGAGAAGGTCAAGGTGATTCATGCAGTCAACACTTCTAGCTGAAAATTGACGTGAATGCATCAGCCTTATGTGGCACAGTGGCTTAGCGGTTAGCACTGCTACCTGACAGCACCAGGGACCTGGGTTCAATTCCAGCCTAGGGCAACTGGCTGTGTGGAGTTTGCACATTCTCCCTGTGTCTGCATGGGTTTCCTCCGGGTGCTCTGGCTTCCTCCCACAGTCCAAAGATATGCAGGTCAGGTGAATTGGCCATGTTAAATTGCCCATAGAGTTAGGTGCATTAATTAGGAGGAATGGGTCTGGGTGGGTTACTCTTTGGAGGGTCGGTGTGGACTAGTTGAGCTGAAGGGCCTGTTTCCACACTGTAGAGAATGTAATCTTTTGCTCTGATGTTTTCGAATTTTCTATATTTGAGGTTTGTCATGTTTACAAGGAGTAGGACAAATCAAACCTGACCAACTGCCACCCAGTAGTCTACTCCTGATCATCAGTAAATTGATGGAAGGCATCATCAACAGTGCTATTAAGCAGCACCGTCTCAGCAATAACCTGCTCAGTGATGCCTAGGTTGAGTTAATCTGGGGCCACTCAGCTCCTCACCTCAAACAGCCTTGGTTCAAACATGGACAAAAGTGCTGACTTCCAGAGGTGAGGTGGGAGTGTCAGCCCGTGACATCAAGGCTGCATTTGCCTGAGTGTGGCATGAAGCAGCCCCAGCAAAACTGGAATCATTGGTATCAGGGGCAACCACTCTGCTGGTTGGAGTCATACCTGCCATATCAGAAGATGTTTGTGGTTGTTGGAGGTCAGTCACGTCAGCTCCAGGACTCCTCTACAGGGGTTGCTCAGGGTAGTGCTCCAGGTCAAATGAACATAAGCACTGATGCCTTAGGTAAAGCAGCTTGCTGAGGGCAAAATTACAGCACTGAAGAGAAATAACTTCAAACGATTGTGGATCTTTTTAAGTTTCTACTTCAGAATATTGTGGATAGTCTATCATTGAATACATTTTAGGCTGAAATAGACAGATCAGGGAATCAAGGGCTTTGTGGAACAGGCAGGAATGTAGAGTTGAATCTCAATCTCAGCCAAAATTGTGTTGAATGTTGGGACATGCCGTTTGATCTACTCCTAATCTTATTTCATATGTTCTTGTAATTCCCTTGTGTCATCTAATTCTGAAATTTTCCCTTGAGTCTTCTGATTCAAGACCATGTTTCCTGTTGTGGACTTGACCGCTTAAAAAATCACAAAGTTATAGAAAATCTGAAATGGAACTTAGAACAAGCAGCTTTGCAGTCAGTGAACTTTGGGTTCGATACTCTGCAGCAGCTTGTCTGTAATATTTTCTTTGGAATCATACAGAAGAAAATCACTTATAAAGCCAAAAGGATAAAATCCCTCCATTCTGCCCTGTTTACCCACGATGTTTGATTTGCCATGACTATGTTTGGTGCTGCTAGTGAGATGTTGCCTCAGCACCTCAGTTCTACCTTCACTGCTCACATTAGTTATGTGCTTACATCTGGGCAATGCATTTTCTCACCATTTTAAGAACTTAGATCCTGTCTCACCTCACATGGATACTAGTTTGCTACTCTCTTCATAATGAAGGGTCATCATCTGAAGTATTAACTTAACCTTTCTTTGTTTTCAGACTTATTTTTTAGACTCAAGATTTAATCTATTTTAGTCTCTGTCAAACTAAATTGAGTTCTTTTTTTTATTCACAGAATGTGGGATGTCACTGGCTAGGTCAGCATTTATTCCCCATTCCTGATTTCCCAGAGGGCAGCTATGGGTCTGGAGTCACATGTAGACCAGTCCGGGTAAGGATGGCAGTTTCCTTCCCGAAAGGATATTAATGAGCCCAAATGGGTTTTTCTGACAATCAACAATGGATTCATGGTCAGTATTGGCCTCTCAATTCCAGGTACTTTATTGAATTCAAATTCCACAATCTGCCAGTGCAGGATTCAAACCCAGGTCCCCAGAATGTTACCTGAGTCTCTGGCTTAACAGTCCAGTGTTATTACCACTAGGGGCATCACCTCCCCACATGTTGCCAGGACAACAGATTTACTTCCTTAAAGGGGCTTTAGTGAACCAGATGGGTTTTTATCCCCAACAACATTTTTAATCGTCCTCATTAGACTTGTAATTTCACTGAATTAAATTCTGCTGTGGTGGGGTTTGAACCCAGGGCCCCAGAATGTGGGTTGATGGATGAAGAGTCTCATGATAATATCACTCAGCCATTGCCTCCTTGTAAACTTTTATTAAAATGTAACATTGTACACTGTATATTGAACATTTTTAATCTTGAACTGTGTGGTTTATAATAAAGTAACACAGTCTATTACTTTGATGGGTTTGGGATCAGAATAATTTCCCGATGCAAAATAATATCAGAATAAATGAGGGAACTGTACTTTTGCTGTGTTTAATTCCATTCCTGAGAAAGTTCAACTGAGCTCGCTGTGACCTTGTGAATACAGTAAATATTATTCACATAATTGTACAGTTAAGTCATGTTTCATACGGCAATGTAAACAAATCTCCCTCAGCCTAAGACATTAGTGAGTAACTCACTGCATGTTTTTCTCATGAACTGTGAATTCAGTCTGGAGCCTTTGCATTTTTCATCTGAGAACTTATGTTAATTTTGAAAGTGTGAAACATTCTAATTATAGAGTCAGAGTTGTAGAGATGTACAGCATAGAAACAGACCCTTCAGACGAACTCATCCATGCCGACCAGATATCCTAAATAAATTCAGTCCCATTTGCCACCATTTGGCCCATATTCCCCTTAACCCTTCTTATTCATACGCCCTTCCAGATGCCTTTTAAACGCTGTCAAGAGTGTGGTGCTGGTCAGCACAGCAGGTCAGGCAGCATCCAAGGAGCAGGAGAATCGATGTTTTGGCAAAAGCCTTTCATCAGGAATTAAGTGCTGTAATTGTACCAGTCTCCACCAATTCCTCTGGCACCTCATTCCATATACACATCACCCTCTGTGTGAACTTTGTGTTTTTGTGAAGATGAGATTTTATGAATGACGGACCACTGCGACAAATACACATATCATTTTTGTCTCAGCCAACAAATGCATTTTACCTTCAGTTTGAAATATTTTGAGCAGTAAGTTACTGCAAGTGCAATTTGATAATGGAGGGGTGGACAATGGAATCATCTGGGACCTTGGGTGATAAATAGAACAGAGTATGTCTTTAACTAATGGGATTGAATGATAAAAGAAGTAAAGGTAGAAAGATAGAGAAGGAACCAGGGGAACCGGGATCAATCTATGGACAGCACGAGACAAAGGAAGAAAAAGAAAACATTTGTTGAGAGAGAAGAAGAAGAAAACAAAGGAAGCGTAAGAAAAAAATCTTCAGTACATTTTAAAATGTCTAGGAACAATTTACTATGTGCAGGAATGATACTCCATAGTTTCATTACTCCATCGTCTACAGTGAGACTGAACGACATTGCAGGAACTTAAATCTGTTCATTTGAGGCCCTTGCACTGTTACGTACCAGCCATAAGTTCCTGTAGCAATTTTCATTTGCTATAACAACAGAGATTTCTTGAATCTCTTGGTACAGTTGAGGATGAGTTGCCATTCTCAAAAGGTTAATGCAGGAACAGCACAAATCGTCTCCCAATTTGTGATGGTTTGCATCTTACAACTTATTGCCATCAAACCAAAAGACACTGGATGATTTACAGATTAATAATGCTGAGCATGTATAACTCTCCTTGTCTTTCCATAAAATGTTGTGGTTCTGTTCGCCGAGCTGGAAGTTTTTGTTGCAAACTTTTCGTCCCCTGGCTAGGCGACATCATCGGTGCTTGGGAGCCTCCTGCGAAGCGCTTCTTTGATGTTTCCTCCGGTGTTTATAATGGTCTGTCCCTGCCGCTTCCGGTTGTCAGTTTCAGCTGTCCACTGTAGTGGTTGGTATATTGGGTCCAGGTCGATGTGTTTGTTGATGGAGTTTGTGGATGAATGCACATTCATCCACAGGGACAGACCACTATAAACACCGGAGGAAACATCAAAGAAGTGCTTCGCAGGAGGCTTCCAAGCACTGATGATGTCGCCTAGCAAGGGGACAAAATGTTTGCAACAATAACTTCCAGCTCGGCAAACAGAACCACAACAACGAGCACCCGAGCTACAAATCTTCACACAAACTTTTCCATAAAATGCTGGGCCATCATTTTCTTTAGATTATTTTATAAAGTGAGGATTTATTGTACAGCTAAGAGCACATTATTTTATCTTAAAGAGGAAAGAACCGCCAAAGGCAAATTGGAATGGAAATCAAAGTCAAATGAAATGTAGAATTGGTTGGCTGAACTTATATTTTCTTGTTACATGATTGTCCAAAGGAAAAACAACTCATTTATGTTTGATTTCATTACCAGATTTATGATGATTGAGTTCGTTCTTAGTTGGATACTAAACCCTCTGATTCACTACCATTTTTCTTGCTGCCTTGATTTGAAAAATGCTATTTTGTGCCCGTGGATTTCCTGCAAATACTTTAATGCATCTTTATTGCTTGTGGTTGTGCTTTACATAAAACATCCTTGTTCCAACCATTATATGTTGAATTCTAATCCAGATTCAGAAAATTATGTATACAGTCGTTTTATGAGAGTTAAGTAGCACGTCAAAATGTGAATTGATTTTCATTCCAGTTTCCAAGTTCCTGCATTGCTTCACCCCTCTATATCTTTGTAATCTCCTCCAGCTCCATATTTGCACTCGTCCAATATTGGCCTCTTGAATTTCAGCTAATTTAATTCTTCCAAAATTCATGGATCTACATCAATGACTGTATCAGCACCACCTTGTCCTCCCACAAGGAGGTTGAACAGTTCATCAACTTCACTAACACCTTCCACCCTGACTTGAAGTTCAACTGGACAATCTCTCTCCCTTTCCTGGACCTCTCCAGTGACCGACTCAACACAGACTATTTCAAACCCACAGACTCCCACAGCTACCTGGACTAACCTCCTCTCACCCCTCCCCTCCTGTAAAAATACAACCCCTTATTCCCAATTCTTCTGCCTCTGCTGTATCCACTGCAGGACATCCCAGATGGCCTCCAACTTCAAGGACCACAATTTCTCCTCCCAAGTGATCAACAATGCCCTCCAGCACCTCTGCCCTTGAACTCATCCCTCCAACCGCAAAAACATAGAACCCCCCAGTACTCACCTTCCGTCCCATTAATCTCTAAATACAATGCCTTGTTCTCCAACATTTCTGTCAACTACAATCAGACCCCACCACCAGAGACATATTTCCCTCGATAGCTTTATCAGCATTCTGCAGAGACCATTCCCTCATTAGGTCTGCCCTCCACCAACCCACTCTCCACTCCGGCACCTTCCCCTGCCACTGCAAGAGGTGTAAATCCTCATGTCCCACATCTCCCCCCTCACTTCCATCCACAGCCTCAAAGGATCCTTCCATATCTGGCAGAGATTTTCCTGCATGTCCAAACACTTCATCTACTGTGTCCATTGTTCTCGATGCATTGGGAAGACCAAGCACCAACTCGCAGAGAGTTTCAGGGAACATCTTTGGTCTGCACATACCAAACAACCTCAATGCTCTGCGGCGATGACTGGAGGAAGAACACCTCATCTTCCACCTCAGGATCCTTCAACCACATGGCATCAACATCAACTTCACTAGTTTTCAAATCTCCCCTCCTGCCACCTTATCCCAGGTCCAGTTCTCCAACTCGGCACCATCCTCTTGAAATGTCCTACCTCTCCATCTTCCTACCCATCTATCTACTCCACCCTTCACTCTGACCTATCACCATAAACCCCCACCTTTATATACCTATTGCACTCTCAGCTATCTTCCCCCTACCCTGACCCTCCTATTTATCTCTCAGTTCCCCTCCTCCACAACATTCCTGATGAAAGGCTTGTGCCCAAAACATCGACTCTCTGGTTTCTCGGATGCTGCCTGAATTGCTGTGCTTTTCCAGTGCCGCACCTTTCGACCCTGACTCTCATAGTGACCTCCCAGCCTGGCGTGGCATCCTCCTGGCATGTCGTGGCATCCTCCTGGCTTGGCGCAGCAGCCCCCTCCAGTAGGCGCAATGTGGAGCCAGGGCCTGGTGCTGATGTCCAGTGTGGTCTGTTGGACTGAACTTTTATTTCTGTAATGCTGGACATCTTATTTCTCTATTGTCTAAAATCTTTTAACTAAAGAAGCCTTGCCTATGTACTTTTGTATCTAAGTTGGTGCTGCAATTTTCACTATTTTCATTGAGTATATGTGTCAATAAAGGCTATTCTATTCCTGGCTCAATGTTTGTGAGAGGATTTGGAGCTCAGGTGCTCGTTGTTGTGGTTGTGTTTGCCGAGCTGGGAAGTTGTGTTGCAGACGTTTCGTCCCCTGTCTAGGTGACATCCTCAGTGCTTGGGAGCCTCCTGTGAAGCGCTTCTGCGATGTTTCCTCCGGCATTTGTAATGGTTTGAATCTGCTGCTTCCGGTTGTCAGTTCCAGCTGTCCGCTGCAGTGGTCTGTATATTGGGTCCAGGTCGATGTGCTTATTGATTGAATCTGTGGATGAGTGCCATGCCTTTAGGAATTCCCTGGCTGTTCTCTGTTTGGCTTGTCCTATAATAGTAATGTTGTTCCATTCGAATTCCTGGCTCCACGGTGAGCCAATATTGTGAATGGTTCTTGCTGTTCAAGAGTTGTCCTCTCTCCTTTAAATCTACCAAATATCCATTCCCCACTTTTCTATAACCAACTCTTGACCCCCTTGTGCTCGAAAGTTATTGTCCTATTGCCAGCGTTGTTCTCCTCTCCAGTCCTTTAATGTGATGTTGCTTCCATTTTCTGCTCTCCGGTAATATTGACTGAATGCACAATGTTAGTTTTCACACATATGCTGATAATGCTACGCCCTACTACACCGTCACACCTCCATTTTTGGTAAACGACCAGTGTGTTCTGTCAAGATCACACCTGAAGAGTATCTACCATGTATTTCTGCACTTGCAGGAAAATAAGGAAAGTCTCTCAATCTCACTGGTTACTGGAAACAAGCCACAAGTCAGCAAAGCCACTGTGAAGAGAAATAAGGATAATTCCTTTTGACTAATTTGCAGAATGAAGGATATTCAGATCGACAGCTCAACTATCAAGGTCAGAACTACTGGAACAACACAATTTAATGGTCACAACATTGACCATCTACTCCTCATGGACAAGCTAAAGACTGATTCATTATCTTTTTATCACTGCTATGGACCTTCTCACTTCTTACCTCTCCTCCTTGTGTATGCCTGTTGTGTTTTATTTTTCTTCCTCACATGTTAAGAGACCATAAGGCCATATGACATAGGAACAAAAATTAAGCCTTTCAGCCCATTGAGACTGCTTTGTCATTCAATCATGGCTGGTAAGTTTCTCAACTCCATTCTCCAGCTTTCTTACTGTAACTCTTGATCCACTTAGTACTCAAGAATCTATCTATCTCAGTCTTAAATATACTCAATGACCTGGCCTTCACAGTCTTCTGTGGCAATGAGTTCCATAGATTCCTCTCTTTCTGGAAGAAGAAGTTTCTCCTTATCTTCATTCTAAAAGATAATCCCTTTACTCTAAGGTTGTGCCCTCTGATCCTAGTCTCTCTTACCAATGGAAACATCTTCCCAATATCTACTCTGTCCAGGCCATTCAGTATTCTGTAAGTTTCAATTAGATCTCCCCTCATCCTTCTAAACTCCATTGAGCATAGACCCAGATCCTTAAATGTTCCTCATATGTTAAGCTTTTAAGTCCTGGGACCATTCACGTGAACCTCCTCTGAACATGTTTCAGGCCATTACATCCTTCCTGAGATATGGGGCCCAAACCTGCGCACAATACTCCAAATGTCATCGGACCAGAGTCTTATAGAGGCTCAGAAGTACATCCCTGCTTTTATATTCAAGTCCTCTCAAAATAAATGGCAACATTGCATTTGCCTTCTTAACTACTGACTCAACCTGCAAGTTTACCTTGAGACAATCCTGGGCCAGAACTCTCAAGTCTCTTTGCACTTCAGACTTCTGAATTTTCTCCCCATTTAGAAAATAGTCCATGCTTCTATTCTTCCTACCAATGTGCATGACTTCACACTTTCCCACGTTATACTCCATCTGCCACCTCTTTGTCCACTCTCCTAACCTGTCTAAATCCTTCTGCAGCCTCCCCACCTCCTCAATGTTACCTGTCCCTCTACCTGTCTTTACATCGTGCGCAAACCTAGCAAGAATGCCCTCAGTTCCTTCATCTAAATTGTTAATGTATAAAATGAAAAGTTGTGGTCCCAACATTGAGCCTTGCAGAACACCACTTATCACCAGTTCCATCCTGAGAAAGACCCTTTTATCACCACTATCTGCTTTCTGCCAGACAATCAGGTTTCTATCCATGCTAGCACCTTGCCTCTGACACCATAGGCCCTTACCTAACTCAGTAACCTCCTGTGCAACACTTTGTCAAAGGCCTTCTTGAAGTCCAGGTAGATAACATCCATTGGCTCTCCTTAGTCTAACCTGCTCATTACTTCCTCAAAGAACTCTAGCAGATTTGTCAGGCATGACCTCCCCTTGATGGAACTATGCTAACTTTGCCCTATTTTACCATACACTTGCAAATATTCAGAAACCTCATCCTTCACAATGGATTCCAGGATCTTACCCATGACCAAGGTTAGGCTAATCGGTCTGTAATTTTCCATCTTTTGCCTTACTCCCCTTTTAAATAGGAATTTCACATTAGTGATTTTACAGTCCTCTGGGGCCCTTCCTGATTCTAGCAATTCCTGAAAGATCATCATTAACGCTTCCGCAATCTCCCTTACAACTCTGGAGTGTAGTTTTCCTGATCCAAGCGATTTATCTACCTTCGGACCATTCAGTTCTTCTAGCACCTTCTCATTGGTGATGGCCATCATATTCAGCTCTGCCCCCTCACTTTCTTGGAATATTACTCATATCTTCCACCATGAAAACTGATGCAAAGTAATTATTCAGATCCTCAGCCATTTCCTTGTTCCCTACTACTATCTCTCAAGCATCATTTTCCAGCAGCCCAATGTTCACTTTTGCCTTTCTTTTGCCTTTTATATTACTGGCTAGCTCACCCTCATATTTAATCTTCTCCCTCCTTCTTTCTTCTTTTGATGCCCCCTGGTGGTTTTTGTAAGCTTCCCAATCTTCTGCTTTCCCAGTTTCCTTCACCACATTGTTTTCTTTCTCTTTTGCTTTTATGCTATCCCTGGCTTCCCTCGTCAGCCATGGTTGACTCATCCTCCCTGTACTATGCTTCTTTTACCTCAAGATGAATCACTGTTGTGTCTCCTGAATTACTGTCAGAAACTTTTGCCATTGCCACTGTCTTTCCTTCTCGGCTCCTCTTCCAGTCAATTCTACCCAGCTCCTCCTTCATGCTTGTGTAGTTGCCTTTATTCAGCTGTAATACCGTCACCGCTGATTCTATCTTCTCCTTCTCAAATTGCAGAGTATATTCAATCATATTATGACCACTGCCTCTTAAGGGTTCCTTAATCTTTAGCTCGCTTATCAAGTCTGTCTCATTGCACAACACTAAATCCAGTATTGACAAGTCCCTAGTGGGCTCCACCACAAACTGCTCCAAAAAGCCATCTTGTAGACATTAGGAGCAAATAAACTCACTAATTCTCTAAAGCCAGAGAGCCTGGTTAAATTGGCTGCTTTTACAATAACAGCACATTGGTACTGGAAAAATGATCAAAGAGGGAAGCTAATATGGTGTGTTGTGATGAATCAAAGCAAGGGGGTAGGGGAGTCTGTTCCACCACCCTGATCCAGGAGTGTAACAATTTAGGGTAGGCCTATCCACAATCATATACACTGGGGACCACCACCAGCCATAACATTATAGTGCTATACAAATTCAGATTTTAGTAAGTTTAAGCTTCAGCTTTACAGACAGTTTAAAATTAACTATTTGTTGAGAGATTTCTGCTCCACGTCTAGTTTTGTGTCTGCATTGCCATTTCTACAATAATAATTTTTTGCCATTAATTGTTTGCTTATTAAACTGGATCCGGTCATATTTGAGGAAAAATTCCTTATTAGCAGATGGTATTGAAGGTTTGCTTTTAACCTGCAATAACTTTATTTTGATTTTGCAGTTATATAAACAGAGACAAAAATATGGAGTTGAAGTTAAAACCAGATTAGTTATGATCTTATTCAATAGTAGAGCAGTGGATTAATTCTTATGTTGGTATATGCACTCAATGTAACATGGTCTAATGTGGGTTTTTCAAGTCTTAATATAGGCCAGGCTTCCCGGTCAGTGTTAAATGATGTTTATTAATAAGCTGTAATGAATGATACTGTGACAAAGTTGCGGCTCTGTGCTGTACATATTCAAACTCTTAACATGATGCTAACACATGACCACTAAGAACACAATATTGAGGCTTGTATTCATTGAACTCTGTCTCTACAATTATTTTATTTTGAGTTGCTTCATCATCATCATCATTATCCCTTTTGTCATTTCTGTCTCACCCCAGCTTGCCTTTAGTCTTTTACAGGCCTCTCCTTTTGGTCTTATTTCTTTTCCCTGACTGTACGTGTTTAAATGCTGCTCAACTTTAACCTATTTCCAATTCTATGTAAGTGAATGGCTTTCAAGTGAATTTAAAATCAGTTTGTTAACTCTGTCTCCATGGATGTTTTGCTATCCTTTCCATTTTTATTTCAGCATTTCAGAATCTATCCTATTTCATTTTTGCTTCAAACTTGTTCATATGCTTGACTTACAAATGATGTGGTTCTATATTTGATGCAGAATATTAACATATTAATTGATGTTCATTTGAAATTTCAGGAAGTTTCAATTTTAGCAGATATCAGCAAGCAATTTGACCTGATTACACTCGATTTGACCTTGACCACAGTGGCCTGTATGCTCAGAAGTCCAGGGCAAATAGAGGTCACTGAAGCTTCCAGTGAATGCTGTGATATAAGGAGTTAATGTTCATGTTAGTTTGACTCACACAGCGAACAGATGGAGTCCTTTGCAGATTCCTGCAAGGTTTCAGAGAGCAGGATTTATTCTTTCCATTATTCATTCACCTATTGCTCTGTAATTAAGTTAAATTGAACATAATTCATTGACTTTTTTATGCTTTACGTTTTGCGAATATGTTGTGGTATTACAGAATGCTGGCACAATAATGACAGGCCACTTGGGACATCATTTCTTGATAGGGTGAAAAATGAGTCATCCAGCCTCTTCCCACCTTCTAACATTTGATGTTAGTCTGTGATCTGGCAACAAATTAACTTGAGAAAGTAGATGTTCAGATAAACTCCCATTGAGGGGGAATCATGTAGAAGACTAAACCACTCATTCAAAATGCAAAGCATGCATGTCTCCCTCAGCTTTAGTTTTTCTCATATACTGCTGCATTTTGTGTAGGAAGAGGAGAAAGTGGTCCTGGGATTCTTGAAACTGGCTCCGAGTCCAAGTGGTTTGTCTTATATACTGCTGCATTTTGTGTAGGAAGAGGAGAAAGGGGTCCTGGGATTCTTGAAACTGGTTCC
This sequence comes from Chiloscyllium plagiosum, assembly GCF_037043375.1. NCBI lineage: Eukaryota > Metazoa > Chordata > Chondrichthyes > Orectolobiformes > Hemiscylliidae > Chiloscyllium > Chiloscyllium plagiosum. The sequence continues at coordinate 26,750,894 of NW_028270177.1, forward strand.
GAGTCTAAGTGGTTTAATTAGAATCTCAATTGGAATTTGTCTTTAAGTCAATACTGATAATTGAGTCGTTCCAGTCTAGATTCTTAAAGTAAATTCATAGCATTAACATAATCTAATTTAAATTTTGCTGAATTATCTTGGTTATTATATGATAAAAGTAGCCACATAAAGTATTGACTCATCAGAGAATGGTTGACATTGAAAAGTAATTGGTGTGAAATGAGTCAACACTGTGGGTTGAGATGTGTGGGTTGAAACCTGTCCAGTGTGTTGTAACCCGTAAGGTTTCTTTATGTCATCTCAACTATTTCCTAATCATGAAGCTGGAGCGTAGCTGGGAGGATGAGAAAGCAAACAAGCCAATCCACTGTGGAAATAGCTTCATGATATCATACCATGTTCTTGTAATAAACAAGTGGTATAGTTGATGTAACTTATATGTTCCAGGCATTGGTACCACCCAAATAGAAAGCACCCAAATTGTGTGTGACAGAATCGCGCTCTCAGTATGCTTTAATATCTCATTCAACCTTAACTTTTGTCTTATCATCAAGCCAGGAGAACATACAACATAGAACAGAACACCAGAGGAACAGGCCTTTTGGCCCACCATGTCTGGATTGACTATGATGCTGTTGTAAACTAATCCCATCTGCCTACAAATGGTCTGTCTCCCTCTGTCCTCTCTGCCTGATAATGTGTCTAAATACCTCTTAAACTTTGTCATGATATGCGCTTCTACCTCCTCCCCTGACAGCACATTCCAGGCACCACCTCTGTATAAAAAAACTTTCCTCACATATTTCCTTTAAACTTTCCCCCTCTCACCTTCATCAGATGCCCTTAGAATTTTACATATTTATCCTGGGAAAGAGACTCTGACTATCAACACTATCTATGCCTCTCATCATTTTGTATACTTCTATCAGGTCACCCCTCAGCCTCCAATGGTCGAGTGAAACAATTCAAGTTTGTCTAATCTTTCCTTCTAGCTAATACACTCCAATCCAGGCATCATCCTGGTAAACCTCTTGTGCACCCTCTTCATAGCTTCCACATCCTTCTTGTACTGTGGGGCCCAGAAGTGTGCACAGTGCTCCAAATGTGTCCTGACTGAAGTCTTATAAAGCTGCAACATGACTTGCCAACTTTTATACTCAATGCCCCAACCGATGAAGGCAAGCATGAAGTATGACTTCTTTACCATCTTATCCACTTGTGTTGTCACTTTAAAGGAGTTATGCTCTTGGACTCCAAACTCCAAAATGCTCTTGAGGTTATTTACATTTACTGTATACTTTCCCCTTGCCTTTGACCTCCCAAAATGCGTCACCTCACACTTGTCTGGATTAAACTCCATCTGCCACTTCTCCACCCAATGTTTCAGCTGAAATGCCGCCAAGTCCTTTGATATCTTTCATCACTATCCACAACTCCACCAATTTTCAAGTCACCTGCAAACTTACTAATCAGGCCGCCAACATTTTCATCCAAACCATTTAAAACAACAGGAGTCCAAGCACTGATCCTTGCAGAATACCACTGGTCTCAGACCTTCAGTCAGAAGGACACACATCCATAACTATCTGAGAGCCATAGAGTCATAGAGATGTACAGCATGGAAACAGACCCTTCGGTCCAACCTGTCCATGCCGACCAGATATCCCAACCCAATCTAGTCCCACCTGCCAGCACCCGGCCCATATCCCTCCAAACCCTTCCTATTCATATACCCACCCAAATGCCTCTTAAATGTTGCAATTGCACCAGCCTCCACCACATCCTCTGGCAGCTCATTCCATACACGTACCACCATATAAAAGAGACCTAAGGGGCAACTTTTTCACGCAGAGGGTGGTACATGTATGGAATGAGCTGCCAGAGGAAGTGGTGGAGGCTGGTACAATTGCAACATTTAAGAGGCATTTGGGTGGGTATATGAATAGGAAGGGTTTGGAGGGATATGGGCCGGGTGCTGGCAGGTGGGACTAGATTGGGTTGGGATATCTGGTCGGCGTGGACAGTTTGGACTGAAGCAGTCTGTTTCCATGCTTAACATCTTTATGACTCTGTGACTCTAAGTGGCAAAGATACGGTTACTCGGTATTGCCAATGACACTGTTATGATGATGTAAACTTTTAAACTTTATTGGAGAAGCATTGTTGATAGAAGGAGAACTCGGTTATCAGGTATTCAGTCTGGGACAAATAAAGGTCATAAAAATCATCTCATACATAAGAGATAGCACAAAATGATTAAACCACTACTATTGCATTTGATTACAAGTAGAAAATGGCTTGTCAAAAATTTGTCTTTTTTATAATGGTGCACCTTTATTATTTATTCCTGAAATAAAACAGATTGTGATCATTGTATTCTATTCTTTCAGAATGGGCAGGCAATTTTTCAAGTGCATGAGTTTTCAAAATTGTTTTATAATGATTGCACATATAGGAAAAAGGGTCAGCTTGTGAGAAGTTAAAACTTGGAGGCAACTTGATTATGACACAAAAATGTCAACCTATTAACATCATGAACTGTAACTACCTGTTGCTGGTAGCAAGCTACAAACAATGATTCACATGAAATATTAGTATCTGAAATTAAATTTCAGGAGGGCTTCACGTTACAAAGAATTTGTGATCAATTTTGATTTTGCCCAATATCTGAAACTAAAACAATCAAAATGATTAAAATAAAGCACACAAAGAAAGACCCATCTTTATTCCAGTTGTTTTATTTCTATGACTTCAATTTTAGGAGTATTTTCCCTCAAAACAGCCAAAAAACACTTCTGCTAAGGATAAACCAACCAATACATAGTTAGAATTCGAGATAGAGCATCACTTCAAGCATATGTCTATCATGGTAACCACACTTACTGCATAATGGGCCTTCAGAGCTCATCATAAAGCCTCAGTACTGATGTTTAGAAGCACATTTCTGCAGAAAGAGATACATTAGAATAACACAGTTTCAAGCCTTAAGTTCGTACATTGGAAGGAAATGGTCATTACACATAATTGTTCACAGCACATCTAATCTATTATGATTTGTAATCAGGCTGAATGATAATCACGGAAAATGAATGGAATAAAGGAGGGAGATGGTAAAATCATTTAATTTTTTTAGATTAAAAGGACAATGTGGATGACTTTTAGAGGATACTAAATCACAGAGCTATGAAAGCATTAGAGGAATAAAAACAAGTGCATTTATCTCTTATGTTGTCCCTTACAGTTCAGAAAATAGATGTTGGCACAATTGCTCTACAAATGTCATTGTTATTTTGACACAATGCAGGATGGGATAATGGCCAAGCTAATGATTTATGCAAATCTGCAATAGCAGCCAGTAAAGAAGAAATTAAATATCTTAGCTATTAATCCTCTGAGTCCTTACCCCCTTTTCCTACACACCCATTTTTAATGGGATGAGGGCATTGCTGGCTGGGATAGAATTTATTGCCCCCCCCTAATTGCCCAGAGGCAGTTAAGAGTCAACTACATTGTTGTGAGTCTGGAGTCACACATAGACCAGACCAGGTAAGTACAACAGATTTCCTTCCCTAAAGGACATTAGTAAACCAGATGGATTTTTCCTGGCAACTTAGAATGGATACATGGCCATCATTAGGCTCTTAATTCCAGATTTTTATTTTAAATTCAAATTCCACCATCTGCCATGGTGGGATTCAAAGCAGGTCCCCAGAACACTATCTGGGTCTCTGGATTAAGAGTCTGGTGATAATACTATTTGGCCATCACCTCCCATTCCTGCTTGCAAGCTCTATCTTTGCCATGTTTTCCCGATCCCCTTTAATTTTTCCTCATCCGACCCTCAGTCCTCAGCAAAGACTCTGCCTTCAACTTCTTGCACATCAATTTCAGTGACTTTCGTGTTCAGCATGATGCAGAGCTCTACTTTGATCTCCTACACATTTCTACCCACATTTGTGGTTAGCTTCCTTTCTTTCTTAAACACGCAATGGACCCTTTGACCCATCTTAAGATTTCTTTTTCCACCATAACCCTCCATCTTACATTGCCTAAACATTTTCATTCAGAACTGTGAACATAATGTTATCTATCTCAATTTCTCTGCTCTATTCAATCACTATAACCTTCTTCCCTTTGAACTTGCCATACCTCCTTCCTTTAGATAAACCTGAATATTACCATCAAATTTGTTGCCAAAAGATGGTGCACTGTTTTTTTTCACTATACTGACCTTTAGCTAGCAGAAGCCAAATGCCAAATCTCCTACATTTCTTCCTACCTCCCACTTGACTATGACCCCCACCATCTCTAAGACTGCCACTGACCTCAATCTCTCGAACCCAGAATTCCTACCAACAAACTCATTGGCCCCAAGCCCAAAACAGCCCAATTCTATCTCCTTCCCAAGATCCAAAAACAAGATGGCTCTGGTAGATCTATCAGCATTTTCTTGCTCCACATAGCTGATTTTGTCCCATCTGAATTCTACTTTCTCTGCCCTTGTCCAATCACTTCCTCTCTGCATTCACAATTCTCACATTCCCTCTGTCTTTTAACTTCCAGTTTTAGGACAATAAGCATTTCCTGTTCACCTTGGATATCCAGTCGCTCTATACTCCACCCTCATGAGAAAGTTCTTAGGATTATCCATTTCTTTCCTTGAATGAATGCCGAATCTGTTTACATCACCATTCTCGGCTAGCCTAAAGTTGTTCCCATATTGAACAACTTTCCCATTGGCTCCACTCACTTTCTCTTACTCATAGATACTGCTATGGGATTTGATATGGATTGTTGCAATCGTCCTTTTCATTGGATATTGAGAACATTCTTTGATCCAGTTCTGCTCCAGTCCTCTCCTTCATCTCTTTATCTGACATATTGATTCTTATATTGGTGCAATTTCTTGCTCCTACCCTGAACTGGAAAACGTACTCAACTTTTCTTTCAATTTCCACACTGTTCTCATCTTCACTTGGTCCCATTTGGATTCTTCCCATTTATTCTCCAACTTCTTTATTTTGGAGGATAAACCAATATCCAAATAAGGACACTGATTCCCTCAACTCCCTTGATGATACTTTCTTACACTCTAATTTGGGTAAGCATGCCATTCATTCTCCCAATCCTTCTGTCTCTATCAAATCTGTTCTCATATTTTCCACATCGAGGCTTCTGAGATGTATTTCTTTCTCAACTGAGGAATTTCCATCACTGTGAGTGATTGATGCCTCATCCATACCTCTGCTTTCAGACTTTCCCTTCCTCCTAGAACCATGAAAGGTTTCCTCTTGTCCTCACCTTCCTCCCGTCAATTGCCACTTTCAAAGGATCATCTACCATTTGCTCCAGAGTGATGCTATCACCTTGCCTTTCAGGATTCTAAAGGGACTGGTCTTTCCTTGATGTCTGCTCCACTTTTCATTCATCTTCAACAATCCTTCCCTTTCCCATGGCACCACTTCATACAAGCACAGGATATGCATCACCTCCCTTTTGCCTCCTTTCTCTGCCTCATTCAGATGCTCCTTCCAGATGAAACAGCAACTTACTTGTACTTCTTTCCATCTGGAATATAGTATTCGCTGTTCATGGTGCGATCTGCTCTAGACTGAGGAGACCAATTGTCGAGAGTGTGGTGCTGGAAAAGCATAGTTGGTCAGGCAGCATCTGAGGAGCAGCAGAATTGATGTTTTGGGCATAAGCCCTTCATCAGACCAATTGCAGATCGGATGATCACTTTGTGAGGCACCTCCACTCAGCTCACAAATATGACACTGACCTTCAGTCACCTGTAATTTTAATTCTTTGTACCATTCACACTCTAACCCCTCTGTTCTCAGCCTCCTACACTGTTCAATTTTTCATCTTTACTCCTCTGATTCTGTATTTTCCAGCTTTCCAGACTCACCATTGAGTCATAGAATCATAGAATCCCTACAGTGTGGAATCAAGCCATTTGGCCCATCAAGTCTGCACTGACCCTCCAAAGAGCATCCCACCCAGAGTCCAATGAGTCCAATCATAGGTTCTGCCCCCATTTCTCTTTTGCTTTTGGAAGACAACTTTTCTTTTTATTCATTCACGTGATATGGGCATCACTAGCTGGGCCAACATTTATTACCCATCCCTATTCGCGATGAGGAAGGTTTATTCTTAGACTTCTGCAATCCTTGTGCTGTAACAGCACTGTTAGGAAGGGAGTTTTAGGGATGATCCTTAGTATGGAGGGTATGTCTTACCAGCAAAGATCAAAGGCGACATTGCTCCTCATGTGAGAGTCCAGAGCCAGAGGGCATAGTTGCAGCATTAAGAGGTGCCAATTTAAGACTGAGATGGGAGATATTTCTTCTCTCAGAGGGTTGTGAGTCTTTGGAACTCCTTTGCCATGGGGTCAGAGTTCTTGTGAATATTTAAGGATGAGATAGATTTTTAATCAGTTGGGGGAATCAAGAGTTTTAGGCAAAAGGCAGGAAAGTGACCATGAGTAGTGTCAGATCAACCATAATCCTACTGAATGACAAAGGAAGCTCAAGGACTTGAATGGCCTCACCATATTTGTACTTCTTATTTGCCTTGTGGAAGGGAAATGATTCTGTGCTTTCCCATTTACAGTTCCTGCAGAAGCATCTTTTGATTCTTTAATGTTGTCTTGCACCATTACCATCTCTCTTTCTTTCACTTTATCACAGACATTCCCTTTTGTCGTCTCTCGCCTCACCATGTGCCCCCTCCCCACTTTGTTGTCTCTGTACCTTCTTAAAACCTGTTGTATCTCCAACTTCTACCATTCCTGATGTAAGGATTTTAATTAACTCCTTTTCTGTCTCCTCAGATGCTGCCAGATCTGCTGAGCCTTTCCAGAATTTTTCATTGTTTTATTTTACCAGCCCTTGAGGCAAATAAACTGTGTCATAAAAAGTAGCAATATACAATATGGGTGGCAACATCCTTGACATATCCAGATGGAGTTTTGTATGTTTTGCACCTTATAGCCTTTTAATCAATTAATATTGTTACCAAACAGTGATCCATTTGTTAATAACAGTTACATCAGATTTGTGTTTACTTAGTATGGAAATATATCATTGAATCTGGAAACATCATTAACTTGAATTGAATTGAATTAGGCTTTACTGCCATGTACATCCGAATGAGTGCAGTGAAACGTTTGTAATGTCACTGCGTTGATGCCTTCTTAGGTACAGGTACTGAAGTACAGAATACTTAAGCATGTGTTACAGACTTGAAAGAATCACACATAAAAGTTCAGTATAAGAATAAAGAATACAGAAGTTTTCTTTTTAAAAGTACTCGAATTTTCACCTTTTCACCACGTCTGTACCAGCCTGAGCCTTCATACCATGCTGGGCTTACAACCTTGAGGCTTCGCTTCCAGTCCCCAGGGGCCTCACCTCTGCTCCATGACTCGCTTCCCCCATGCTGACCTCTGCTCTGGGACTTACTGCCCCTGTGCTGGCTGGCCTGGGACTTGCCTCTGGGACTCACCGCTCCAGCGCTGGCCTGTGCTGGCCTGGGACTTGCCCCGGGACTCACTGCCCCCATAGGTAGAAAATATTTTCATGAGTCATTAATTTTAACACCTGCCTTGCTCTACATGAAGCCAATAAACTGGTACTGGTATATGTCATCTGCAGTTAGGAGCAGTGTGAAAATCATGCAAATTATCTGTTGGATGTTGTGGTCTCAGTTGATCTCAAAGAAAAATGTAACAAACTCTGTTGTGCTGACTTCCCCATTCTTGACATCAGTATGGCTCCGATTGGGATGCCATAGACCTAAAATAAGTGCATTTAATTTTAGTATTGTCAAATAAAAACTTGTTGAAACGATAGTTACAGAAAAGGTTTTAAACTATAAACTGTATGCAATTAAACAAAAAGTATGTTAATAATTTTAAAACCTCATATTTCATAAAACTTCAAGAAAAAGAGAGAGTTTTCACCATTTATGAGCATCATAATGGAACGTTGAGCTGTGGCCATTGCAATTGTCTGAGCAATGCATTCTCATCTAAAAATATCTGGGATGAGGACTAATTATTGTTTTCACTGAGACTGCCCTGCTATATAATTTGTTAGTTATAGAGAGTTATAGAGTCACAGAGACATACAGACACAAACAGACCCTTCCGTCCAACTCATCCATGGCAATCAGACCTCCCAATCTGACCGAGTCTCATTTGCCAACATTTAGACCATATCCCTCTAAACCCTTCCTGTTCATCTAGCCATCCAGATGCCTTCTAAAAGCTGTAATTGTACCAGCCTCCACCAGTTCCTCTGGCGGCTCATTCCACACATGCGTTATCATATGAATGAAAAAGTTTTCCCCTCAGGTCCTTTTTAAATCTTTCTCCTTTCGCCTTAAACCTATACCCCCTAGTTTTGGACTTGCCCGCCCTAGAAAAAGACCTTGGCTATTCACCCTATCCATGCCCCTCATGATGTCATAAAGCTCCATAAGGTTATCCCCCAGCCTCTGACAGTCCAGGAAACAAAGCCCCAGCCTATTCAGCTTCCCTACAGCTCAAACCATTCAACTCCGGCAAGATACTTGTAAATCTTTTCTGCACGCTCTCAAGTTTAACAACATCCTTCCTCTAGTAGGGTGACCTGGGAGCAGGTTATGCTGGTCTACTTTAAACTTGTAAAGACTGCCAGTTTATTTTGCCTGGGTCAGCACTGATTAGCAAAATAGACTGAGCTTCTTGTGGGATTTGCCGTGGAAATGCCCAATTGCTGAGAAGAGGGCGGTGAGGTTTGATTTTGAGACACCCACGGTAGAATCAAATTAAAAGGAGCAGAAGAACTCCATCAGCACAACTTGGTGAAAGATACTCTTTGATCTGCCAAAACTGGTGATCTTCCAGAGAAAAGAGTTCACTTCAACCAATTGTTGCAGGCTGGCACATTCCGAGGCCCAGCATTACATGCTGAGGTACACACTAAAACCTGTGGCAGCTGTAGCTAAGACGCAGTGGAGAAAGACCATCGAGTAAGGTCTTTCTGCCAAATTTAAATGGGGTCCATTCAGTTATTGGACACACTTGATGCCCAAATGTATGTAAATGTAGTTTTGTACAAATAAGAAATGCCTTTGGTTTGTTTGTGGACACAGTTAAACTCCAATGTTTGTTTGTTTCTTCATATACTACTGTACAGAACCAAACTGCTTCGGTGACTGTATAACGTACATAGAAATATTTTTATCAATAAAGTGTTTTTTCAAATTAGAAGAAAACAGAAAAATGTAAGTGTTCTTGTTTGTGCAGTGGAGGTGTTGGGCTAAGTGATGTGAGTTTACAATCCACCTGTCCCACCTGCAGGTTGATGTTACTGAAGCATTAAATTGACTATATTTTTAAAAGTATCAGATATACCAAGACCTTTAAATAATGGCTGGGATCTAATATCACCACTATCTTGTTTGGGTTGGCCATGGCTGCAGCAGAAAGCAGGGAAATAATGTAAAATTCTGGACCCCTTTTCTCCACTTTCTTTCTCTCGGCCACAGGCCTTTTGGTCATTGTTTCTTGCATGGTCTGGGAAAGCAAAAGCCAGAGCAACAGAGTTCTCTGCTCCATTTTATGTGCTTCAAGTAAGATTATTTTTGTTGGAGAAGCACTTTAGCTGAAACTTTAGTGTGTTTTTTTAATCTTTAAGGTCTGTCTTCAGATCTCCTGTATTATAACGGGTCAGTTGCCTCCACAAATAATTCTTGTCAGAAAGAATTACAAGAAATGAAAAATGGGCTGATTGTAACATTGCATTAGTTGATGACTTACAATCGGCGCGTCATTTTCCAAAATATAGATCTGTCCTATGAGTCATTCTGTTTATCCTGAGTCATCACTACAAAAGATGGTCAAAGTTAATGTTGTGAATGAGCTGAAGAGATAAACCTTCACCCGTCAAGACAGTTCCAGCAACCTTCAGAAAGTTGTCAAATTCTCAACCCACCCTCCACTCCCAGCTCCTTCCCTTGCTGCCACTAGAGTTGTAAAACCTGTGCTCATACCAAGCCCCACCCACCCACCTCCATCTAAGGCCCCAAAGGATCTTTTCACGTCTGGCAGAGATTTTTCTGCACATCAAAACACCTCATGTACTGTGCCCATTGCTCTCGATGTAGTCTCCTCTGCACTGGGGAGACAGGACAGCAAAACATGGAATATTCAGGGAACATCTCTGGGACACGCACACCAAACAACCCCACCATTCTGTGGCCAACCACTTCAACACCCCCTCCCACTACACCAAGCATATGCAAGTCCTGGGCCTTCTCCACTGTCCAATCCAAGCCACCCGATGACTGGAGGAAGAACACCTCAACTGCCACCTTGGGATGTTTCAACCACATGGCATCAATATCGACTTCAGCAGTTTCCTCATTTTCCCTCCCCCCACTTCATCCCAGATCTACCCCTCCAACTTGGCACTGCCCTCTTAAACTATCCTACCTGTCCATCTTCCTTCCCAGGTATCTGCTCCACCCTCCCCTCTGACCTATCACTATCCCCCTCCACCTGCATCTACCTATTGCCTTCCTAGCTACCTTCTCCCTTCTCCCACCCCCAACCTCCTATTTATCTCTTATCAATCTTTCCACTCTCCCATATTCCTGATGAAAGGCTTATGCCCGAAATGTCGACTGCCCTGCTCCTCGGATGCTGCCTGACATGCTGTGCATTTCTAGCGCCACACTTTTCAACTCAAATTCTCTTGTATCATAAAAGAGGCCGAACTATCTAACTCTCAATATTAAATGACAACACATTGAGACCATGGTTGTCTGTAATTCTAAATATCGGGTGCTACAATGAAAGCATGATGCATAAAAGCTTTAATAAATTCCTGTGAATCTCATGGGCATGTCTCTGCATGTATTTAAACTCAAGGGAGGAGCAGTTAAAATGTTGCTTCAAATCTTGAATGCCAATCAAAGACTTCATCAGAGACTAAGATTTCTAATTTGGAATAAAAACAGAAAATGCTGAAAATGCTCCACAGGTCTGATAGCATCCAATAGAATTAGTATTTACAGCATGATACAGTCAGATTTCAAGGAAATAATATTCCTCTCCCTGGTGGTGGCGAGGCAAGGGGTGAGAAAGGGAAATAATTGGAAGAGTTAGCCCTGGAGAGAAACGTGCCTTGCCACCTCAATCATTAAGTTCTTTGCGACAGCTCTATGGGTATTCTGCCACCAGTTAAGTGGTCAATTAATGCCATCTCCCCAGTTACCCACTGCCTCAGTGGGTGAGCAATATGGTTAGATGGAAGAGCACTGTGGCTTGCTGCAAATCTGGAGTCAATCATGGGCTCAGGTGGGGAGCAGCTAGGCGTGACTAAAATTCCTGCGTGGCCTTGCCTCCAACCCTTTCCAAAAAGCCTCTCCCTGCTCACTGTTGGGTCTCCAGAGGAGTAGGCTGAACTTGTCACTCAGATGTTGGCAGTCTTTGATTAGCTGGCAACTTCTTGCAACCCAAAATGCCAATGTTAAGGCCGCTGATTTACATAGAAACACAACTATGCTCTCGTGCTCTAAATGAGCTGATTGATGGACAAATAGATGATTTTCCTCAACCGTGGGAGTGGTGTATTTGGCTCATTTGACATACTCATCGCACACTTCAACAGAAATTGGAAACTTCTGCTCAGTTTATTTCTCAAATAATATCAAGGACAGCAGATATAAACCTGCCTTTGCATCTCAGGACAAAATAGTGTAGTTGCCGAGAGTTAGTATTTATATGATTTTCACATTCCATGACTATAAACAAGGATATTGCCAGGTACGGATGGATGGTGTTATAAAGAAAGGCTGGGACTTCTTTCATTGGTGCATAGAAAGTTGAGAGGTGACTTTATTGAAGTTTATATAATTATGAGGGGTATAGATAGGATTAATGGTAAGTGTCTTTTACCTAGGATGGGGGAATTTCAAGACTAAGGGGCACAGTTTTAAGGTGAGAGGGCAGAGATTTAAAAAAGACATGGGGGAAAACCTCTTAGACAGACGGTGGTCTGCAATGACTTTCCTGAGGAAGAAGTGGATGTGGGCATAATTACAATGTTCAAAAGACACTTGGATAAGTAAATGAATACGAAACGTTTGGAGGACACAGACTGGGAGCAGGCAGGTGGGACTAATTTAGTTTGGGATTTAGTTTCAGCATGGACTGATTGGACTGAACACCTTACTCCAGATCCAACCTTCCAACTCAACACCCCTCTCTTGAACTGTCCTACCTGTCCAGCTTCCTTCCCACCTATCCGCTCCACCTTGACCCCAACCTATCACCATCACCACCCCACCTCTGTCTACCTATCGCATTCCCAGCTACCTTTCCCCCGTCCCCAACCCCCACCCCCCCCCCATTTATCTCTCAGCCCCCTTGGGCCAACCCCCTTTCCTTGAAGAGCTTATGCTCAAAACGTCGATTCTCCTGCTCCTCGGATGCTGCCTGATCAGCTGTACTTTTCCAGCACTCTCGACTCTAATCTCCAGCATCTGAGGTCCTCACTTTCCCCTGATTGGACTGAAGGGTCTGTTTCGTGCTGTATGACTTCATGACTCTCAGTTGCAAGATCAGACTCTTGACAAAATACATATTTGTATTCCTGGGCCTCTTTTCATGGGGGACAGTGTTGTGTACCTGCTTTGAGAAGTTTTGACTCTGAAAAATAATATTGCTGGAAGAATAAATAGAAAATCTGTATTAAAGGCGGACTGTGGCAGTAAAACTACTGCCATGACCACAACACTGCGTGAGCTTCTGCCAGGTTTAAAATGCTTTACAGATTTATAACTGGCCATAATGCTACAGAGTCATTTTAGTTCAGTGACTAAGATGTCAATCTTCACAGAAAAGCCAGCGTTGTAAATGTGAGATGTGTTTGCAGATAACTTTTCATTTCATGGATTTTCAGAATTACTTGGAGTTGAAACATACTTAATTCATTTTATTGCATATCTGCTCTTTACCAGCTAGCTCTCTAACTAGTTGCTAGGAAGTATTTAAGAGCTGGACAAGGTAACTCTCAATTTCCTGACCTTTTCCTCTGATGAGAAAATATTTACCCTACTTTTTATTTGTCCCTCGAAAGAAGAGATAAAATCTGAAATCTTCTCTTTGGAAGCTGCTGCCAATGAACTGTAGCTTACAATTTAATGGCATATTATATTGGTGCATCAATGCATTGTGCTACAAAGTCATTGAACACATAAGTACTAAAACTGTTTTCTGACAGTCTAATGGGAACGTCAGATCAGCGAGATAACAGTAATGGTCTCTGGTGTGTACAGTTGGGCAATGAAGCAGCAACTAACAAGCAAATAGAATGCTGAACTACATTGCTAAATCACCGTGGAGTAAGGAAGGGAATGGCAGGATCAGTGTTATGGTCAGATTGTACATTAAATGTGTCCCATTTTGTGCTCATTGAGATATTATTCTGACCTTACAAGAGGTGCAGAGAACAGCCACTAAAATTAGAGGACTTAGCTATAAAGAAAAGCTGGAGAGACAAGCCGGCCAACAAGATGGCTCAGTGGTTAGCACTGCTGCCTCACAGTATCAGGTGACTGTCTGGAGTTTCCACATTCCCCCTGTGTCTACATGGGCTTCTTCTGGATGCTCTGGTTTCCTCCCAGTGTCCAAAGATATTCAGGTTAGGTGGATTGGCCATGGTAAACTGTCCAGGGATGTGTAGATTGTGTGAATCAACCATGGGAAATGCAGGGTTACTGGGATGGGCTGGCTCTGGGTGGAATGCTCTTCGGAGGATCAGTGTGGGCTGAATGACTTGCTTCCACACTGTGGGGATTCTATGAAACAAAAATTCCTTAGCTTTCAAAGGAGGTAGCTCCTTTTGAAGGTGTCAAATTGACTCAGTTCGTGTTACAGTGCCTCCACAGATGGTTATAAATTCAAGTTCTACTACTGGATTTGAGAATGTGATTTGGAATAAAACTTCCAACAATGCTTAAGACATGATATATTGTGATGTTAAACTGTGACCTCAAGTGAATGTAAAATGTTTCGTTGTACAAGATGAAGAAGAGCTGGGAAAGTTTCCTGGTGCCCTGGTACAGTAATAACTGCATCCTCAAAGCAGACCTTGTATATGGCAGCTGAACATTATTGTCTGTGAGGTTCTGTTCTCAGGAAAAGAACATGAAAGCTTTTATACATTCCATGGTGTTTACAGCAACTCAGAATGGTCTTATATAAAATATCAAATGTACAGATTTGATTAATCTAGAGAAGCACTTCTGAGTAAATCAATGCAATTGAACAAGAAAGCATTGACTAAAATTCCAGACTGGATGCCAGAGCATTCCTCTTCATGAAAATATACTAGCAACACTGGCACAGAAAACACAAAATGTAAACAACATGCAGCAGGGTCGTATCAAAAAAGAGGAAGGATTAGACAACATTTTGCGTGTAAGCTCTTGAACGATTGGAATAAGATACTGGAAAATAATAAACCAGTCAGTTCAAGCTGAGCAAAAAAGAAAGAGGAAGAGAATAACAGGTAAAGAATCAAGAATTCTGCTTCCTGCTGTTCTTTCAGATTGAGACAAATTGATTCAAAAATCTTCATCTGATTGAAAATCCAATTGAATAATGTGACTGTGTACTGTAAAGAGCTCTTTTTTTCTTGAATTGATGAGCTAACGTGAAGGAAATGGTTTCCTTCATCATTTTTTACAACAAATAGTTTTGTGATACCTTATCTTGTGTTAAACATTTATCTGTATTCCCTGACGATCTAATCTAAGACAATGTATCTGTGTTCTCTGATAATTTAGGAGACTCATGCTCCAGCTGATAGCACGAGTTGTGGTTTTGATCTTACAGAAGCCCACACTTTAAACTGTTTGCAATGCCAAAAACAGAACTGATAATTGCAGTGAAAAGCATCTGAATAGAAATTACAAGGAAAATGCAAGTAATGTATTAAAATGCCTGATATCATAGGTTAAACAAATTGAGTCCAGCTGATAATTATACCTTTTAGTTGATTTCAGCAGCTGTAAATTTTGTCTTTTTTATGTGAACCATGTGCGCTCTTTGTGGGATGGGCAAAGCGGGCAGTGATCAGGACTGATTAGGCAAAGGGTCATGAGGGAGAAGAAGGTGTCATTGTGGGGAGGGTATTCATTAACATTGGGACAGAGGCAAACAGCAGTCTTCAGCCTGACAGAGTGTGAATGGCCCTTAATGTTGGAGGCAGCACGGTGGTTCAGTGGTTAGCACTGCTGCCTCACAGCGCCAGGGACTCAAGTTTGATTCCATCCTTGGGCAACTGCCTGTGTGAAGTTTGCATGTTCTCCTCATGTCTGCAAGGGTTTCCTCCAGGTGCTCCAGTTTCCTTCTACAGTCCAAAGCTGTGCAGGTTCAGTGGATATACAGGGTTTTAGGGTAGGGGAGTGGGTCTGGGTAGAATGCTGTTAGGAGGGTTAATGTGAATGTAATGAGTTTCATTCCTGACATTTGTTTTCAAGTGGTTTTAAAACTCATTAAGTGGACACTTTTGGGTTTTTCTGTTCCTGTTTATGTAAAGCAATGAAAAGAGAGATTATTGTTTTGTCTAATTTTAAGCCAGTAAATTGTGAAACCTACTTAGTCAGCTTGTTTGACAAACAGATAACAGGCATTATAGAGTACTTACTGCGAGTGTCAGCTGTGAAAACAGTTTGAAACCATAAAATGTTGGAACAGAAAGTAAATTCAATATTATGGCAGTACAATTAATTCATTTATATAACAGCTTTTACATTCTCAAGATATCATAAAATGCTTCACAGCCACGGAATTATTTTTGAAGTGTAGACGGTGTTATTCTGCAAGTGAGAATGGGAGGCAATTTGTGCACAGCAGCACCCCACAAAAGGGACAAAATGAGCTACCAATTAATTTGGTTGGTGATGGTGGATAATAGGAAAATATTGACCAGTACACTAGGAGAATTTAATACTCTTAGAAAAAACTGTTACACATCAAAACTCAAATATTTTGTAATTGCTTTCAATTCACAACACATTCACGTACAAATAGGTTTAAATCTAGATAATAATTGTCAAGGTATTACATGCAAGATTTTATGGATTAACTAGTTAATATCCAAATTATCTTGTATACACATGGAAGTTTGAGAGACTGAAGTTCTTGAGATATTGTACAACAAATGATTACCCAGTCTGTGTATTTGGAGGCATAGACAGTTGCCAGTATTAGAAGAAAATAATTTGACTGAGAATTTCTTCGATCAGGAGACCATTGTACGTGAGATTGATTAAATTTTTAAAACACAGTTTGCTATTTTGTTTTACTAAGCCAGTTGATTTGTCAGGATATTTATTCCTTCTGGGTAAAATTCTGTGAACATCTTCTACTATGTTTCCCTGCTTGCTTGATAGACTACACAATCAACTTTGTGTGGTTATCCAATTGTGGGAGTCATCTTAGTTAAGACAGTTTTCATGTTTTTGACTAGCGCTGAAAATCCATTAAACTTCCAGTACATTCCCAGGAGGGCAGGAATGTTTTCTTCTCTAAGAACGTTTTTTACTGTATTCATAAAATTTGTGAAAGTACATTACATCACAAATCCCATTTTCACATTGTATAAAATACAGCTCCATTTCTTCTAATACAGTCACTACCTGGTATGGCAACTGTACCATTCAAGATTGGAGATGGTTACAGAGAGTGGTGAACTTGGCCTGGACAATCATAAAGGCCAACCTCTCATCTATAGAGTCCATCTACCAGGCCTGCTGACAAGGAAAGGCCGCCAGCAATCTCAAAGATTGATCCCACCCTGGCAATGCTTTTCTACAACCTCTACCATGGGGGAGAAGGTACAGAAGCCTAAACACACGCACCAGCTGGTTTTGTAACAGTTTCTACCCCACTGTTGTTAGAATACCAAATGGACTCACAAACCCTGAACATTCACCTGTACCTGTGTTTTTGTTTTTGCTGCTGTTTACCTATTATTTACGTATCTACGCTACTGAACTCTGTGATCTGCCTGTATCGCTCGCAAGATAAAGCTTTTCACTGTGCCTCGGTACACATGACAATCAATTCAATTCAATTCAATACAGTCTGCAGCACTTTGATATGCTTCATTACACTTACAATTGCAGGTTATATTCATAAAATACATGGACATTTCATGATGAAGTCAATTATTGAAAGGTAACAAGTACAAATCTTTCCTGTGATGCCTACGTCAAATGAATGAAGGTTTTTAAAATCTGGCATGATTTCGACAGATTTTAGGTTCTAATTGTATTATGGTCGGAGAGCCTTAGATTGTGCTGTTTCCCCATTGCTCCTTTATCCTTCTTACCCCAAGCTTTAACGTGTCACTGTAGTCCTGGACTTTACAATATGCCAGTCTGCAATACCATTTGCATCCATTTCACTTCCAATACATTCTCTGTCATAGCCTGTACAAATCCTCCTGAAAATGTTTTACCCCTTTCTCACAACACACAATCCTGCTTGGCTTCCTATCATGTACAAAGTTGGAACTCTTACATTTGGTTCTCATGTTTAAAGGGAACAGCTAGGGCCCAAGTACTGATCCTTGCAGTACCCAACTATTCACCATCTACTAATGCAAGAATATCCCATTTATTTTTTCACTTTATTTTCTGTCTGTGAGTCAATCCTCAATCCAGGAAGTCATAGAGCCATTGAGGCATACAGCAGGGAAGCAAACCCTTCGATTCAACCAGTCCATGCTATAACTAAATCCCAAACTAAACTAGTCCCACCTAAACTGTTCCTGGCCCGTTTTGCTCCAAACCTTTCACTTTTCTATACTTATCTAGATGGTTTTTAAATGTTGTAATTGTGCCCACATCCATCACTTCCTCAGGAAGTTCATTACATATGTGAACCATGCTCTGTGTAAAAAATGTGCCCCTCATTTCTCTTTTAAATTTCTCTCCTGTCACCTTAAGATTATGCCCCATGGTCTTGAATTCCTTTGCCCTGGGAAAAAGTCACCTACTTTTAACTCTATCTATACCCCTTGTGATTTTATAAACCTCTATAAGGTCACCTCTCAACCTCTTCTGCTCCAGTGAAAAAAGTCCCAGCCTATCTAGCTTGCTTTATAACTCAAACCTTCCATATTTGGCACCATCCTGGAAATCTCTTGCTTAATAGTATCCTTTCTATAACTGGGCTCATGTATTTTAATTCTGATCACCAACCTCTGGGGAACCCTGGGAAATCCAAATACACAACATGCATCATCAACTGAAATCATGTGGCCCAGAAGATGTGTCAAGTCCCACCTAAACCTGATATGTGCTGTAACATGTCTGAATAGGTTGATTAAAGATAGCTATTGCATCCATCAAATCCATTTATCAGTTTTGTTAGTAACATTCTCAATCAACTGCAACAAGTTTGTCAAACCTGGTTTTCTATTCACAAATCGATGCAATCTGATCATCCAAATGTCCATTTATTGCATTCTTCATAATAGATTCCAGCATTTTCCCTACGACTGATGTATGGCGTATAGCACTGCAGTTCCTGGTTTTCTCTCTTACTCCTTTCTTAAATAGTGAGCTGACATTTGCAAACGTTCATTGTGCAGGAATCTTTGCAGAATCTATGGAATTTTGGAAGATGATTACCAATGGGTTGAACCATCTCTATAGCCACCTCTTTCATTACCCTGATATCTGGGCTCTCAGATTCAGAGACTTAATTTTTCCAGTATCATCTTCTTACCAATACTAATTTCCTTCATCTCTGCTTTCTCTGCAATTACTTGGATCTCTAGACCTGGGAAACCTCTTTTGTCTTCCTCAGTGAAAAGACACAAAGTAATGATTTAGCTTCTCTGTCATTTCTTTTTTCCCATTATAAATTTCCTGACTCTGTTTGTAATGGACCAACATTCATCTTAGCCAGAGGTTTCCTTTTTATGCACTATAGATGTTCTCACAGCCCATTTTTATGTTTTTTTGCTAGTTTTCATTTGTATTCATCACATTGGCAATTTTGCATTCACTAGTCATTAGTTGCTTGCAAATGGAGCCATAGACTCCTCATCGCAATGGTGTCAGTGTATGTGCTTTGTGTACTTGTTGTTCAAATTAAAATCCATCCTAGCCTGAAGTTTCCAGAAATGTCAGTACATTTTACAAATAGAAAAATTTGAAGTTTATGTCTGATAATTAAAAGTTGTTATTTCCATTTGTCAAAAAATTCTATTATTAGAATTGAGCATTCAAGTACCTCAACAAAGCAATAATTTAGAACAGAAATATATGGCTTATTAGATCATTATAATCAAGCAATTTATTATTAAAGGAAATAAGCTGTAAATTGATAAATTCACAACTGACACATCCACTCCACTAACTGTACAGGGTAATCAAGGCTGAAACTCCAGTGCAAAATAAGAGAGTGCAGCATTGTTACAGGTTCGATCACATGTTGAACCAAGGCCCGAACTGACCTTTTAAGTGGATGTAAAAGATCAGAGGAGAGGCAATACCACCGGTATTATGGTCAAGATTTATCTCTCTGTCAACATGGCTAAAACAGATGATTTGGTCATGATAATGTCGCTTTTTTTTGGGAACTTGCTCTGTGCAAACTGGCTAACCCATTTCCTACATTACAAACATTGACAAAATTTCAAAAGAACATCATTGGCTTCAAAGCACTTTAGGATAGTCTGTGGTGGCCAAAGGCACTATAAAAATGCAAATCTTGATTCTAATTAAAGAGTGGAGTAAATAAACATTCCTCAAGTTTTGATGTTTGTGCGCTATTCCATTTGCAGAACAGAGTGTGAGGAAAATTAATATGACTTTTCAACTGAAGCTGTTTATCAAATGAATGAATTAAAGCAAACCATGTGAGGCTGTCTTTTGTTGGAAGAACAACCCACCTGATGCTGCATTCTGTGAAAGGAAAGCATCTCCTTTCCTGGGCCATGTCCAATATTCCATACTGCTGGTTGCCAGATTGGAAACTATCCAACAGAAATAATTTCAAACATTGCGTCACAATAGTCTTCATTAGGTAAAAGGCAATGCTGTCTGGCACTCAGATTTCCATAAATCAATTCATGAAGTTCATTAAGTTATTAAAAGTGATGAGAGCTTTCTAATTTTAAAAATAAATGTGACCATTGATTCTTTTGCATGTAACATGGTTTCGTTCTGGATGTGCTGAAAAGGGAGAATATAAGGGGCATGAGGCAAGGACAGGAGAATGGAACTCAACAATTGCTTAATGTGTCAGTACAAATATGATGTGTTGAATGGCCTATTTGTGCTATAAAATCCCAAGCTTCTATTCCAGTGTTAAATTTTGTGTTCTCGTCAATTCTAAACTTCACATTAGCGAAATTACGACAAATCCTTATGTACTGAACGGACTCTTATGTAATGGAGTACGTCATATTCATACAAAAAAGCATAGCTTCACAGCATTTATTATATAAATTAGTAATAATTAGCTTTGTAGAGTCATGGAGATATATGGCATGGAAACAGATCCTTTGGTCCAACTCATCCATGCCGACCAGATATTCTAACCTAATCTAGTCCATTTACCAGCATTTGGTCCATATCCCTCTAAACCCTTCCTATTCAAATACCCATCTAGATGCCTTTTACTTGCTGTAATTGTACCAGCCTCCACCAATTCCTCTGGCAGCTCCTCCATGCATGCACCACCCTCTGCATGAAGAAGTTGCCCCTTAGCTCCCTTTTATATGTTTCCCCTCTCACCCTAAATCTATGCCTTCTAATTCTGGACTACCTCACCCCAGGGAAAAGACCTTGTCTATTTGCCCTATCCATGCCCCTCATGATTTTATAAACCTTAATAAGGTCACCCTCAGCCTCTGACGCTCCAGGGAAAACAGCCCCAGCCTATTCAGCTTCTCCCTATAGCTCAAATCTCCAACTCTAGCAACATGCTTGTAAGTCTTTCCTGAACCCTTTCAGGTTTCACAACATCTTCCCAATAAGAAGGAGACCAGAATTGTACGCAATATTCCAAAAGTGGCCTAACCAATGTCCTGTACAGCCGCAAGATGACCTCCCAACTTCTATACTCAATGCTCTGAGCAATAAAGGAAACCATACCAAACGCCTTCTTCAATATCCTACCTACCTGTGACTCTACTTTCAAGGAATAATGAACCTGCACTCCAAGGTCTCTGTTCAGCAACACTCCCCACTTGCCATTAAGTGTATAAGTCCTGCTCTGATTTGCTTTTCCCAAAAGCAGCACCTCACATTTATCTAAATTAAACTCCGTCTGCCACTCCTCAGCCCATTGGCCCATCTGATCAAGATTATGTTGTACTCTGAGGTAACCTTCTTCTCTGTCCACCACACCTCCAATTTTGGTGTCATCTGCAAACTTATTAATGATTTATTTTAGCAAGCTTGACCTTAACTTTCACCAGTTATTTTATATGAATTTAAAGTTACTTCCGAAACAAAAATGAAATATAACCTGTAATACACAGAATAGTGAGTTATTTGATATATAGATATTTGTTAATATGTTTTACAATATTGCACATATTTCAGTCACTGATTATGACCCAGGAGTTAAACATTAAAATGTATGCTAACTATAGTGTATTGGCAGAAAATCAGTTTGAGGAGAAAAATTTGCAGCTGCTGTGTGAAATCAGCAAGTTCAACAGTATAAAGCTTTTGTTGATGGAATAACAGTAAATGCAACCGCAGTGTCACAGATATTTTGCAGGAGCCAGAATGTTGTTATGTGATCTTGAGAAACAATCTGCCAACAAGCTGATTAGAGAGTGGAGTGAAGATTGCAATGAAGAGCGGGCTAGAGTTGCCAACTTGGGCTGGACATTTTTCAGGGGATGTCAGTGGGAATGACATCATGGAGAGCTGGATGCATGGCACAAGTGAGTTGGAGGGCACAGTTTGGGCAGCGAAGAGGAGCAACTGCTGAAAAATGATAAACCGATCAAATGGAGTTCATTCAATTAGAACTTGTGTACAACTGCTTCAAATCACCACTCATCAACTGGAGCACCCAAGCTTACCTCTTGCTTAAAGAGGTTAATGTGAGAAGTCTACATTAACTGTGGATAAGATCTTTCCCTTTATTTTGGATTGTTCTGGGTAAAAGAGGATTCACTCATACCTATAAACTCCTACGTCCAGCTCCTGCTGCCCCTGGATCACGAATGTCCCAGGCCAGAGCTAGTGGAATTGGTGAAATCCATGGTGCGTTGTTACACCTATACTCAGTCGTAAAGTAGCAGCATCCAATCACCAGCAAGCTAGAATGTAAATGTATTATCAAGTTGGGCTGCATTTGTTAATTGGCACTTGTCCCACTCATTGTCTATGCAATGTGAGCTATCTGCATTTAAGATGGCATGCAGGGGTCTTGTGCTACCATGGTAATGACCCTACCTTTGTATCAGAAACCTTGCATTTAAGTCCTGCCTGCTCCAGAGGTGTGTTGTTACATTTCTGAACAAGTTGATTATAATAGCTAAAGATGACATGCTGAAACAAAAACAGGAAAAGAAAAATGACTGTCTCCTCTTGGCAAGGTTAAAACTGTGGGCCTGCCCACTGGAAATCTCTTAGAAGGTTTGCCAATTGCTGTAACTTTCTAGCCTGGGAAGGATATGCTACCCCAAATTGAGAGGGCCAAAGTTTAAATGAAGTGAATTAATGTTTCAGGAACCACCAAGTTGCAGAGTAATAAATGGCACCAGACATTGATTAGATTAGATTACATTACAGTGTGGAAACAGGCCCTTCAGCCCAACAAGTCCACACCGACCCGCCGAAGCGCAACCCACCCATACCCCTACATTTACCCCTTACCTAACACTACGGGCAATTTAGCATGGCCAATTCACCTGACCTGCACATCTTTGGACTGTGGGAGGAAACCGGAGCACCCGGAGGAAACCCACGCAGACACGGGGAGAACGTGCAAACTCCACACAGTCAGTCACCTGAGGTGGGAATTGAACCCGGGTCTCTGGCACTGTAAGGCAGCAGTGCTAACCACTGTGCCACCGTGCCGCCCACTAATTGAATGTTAAGTAGAATGTCAAAGAATATTTAGCTTCAGAAAGAGGAACTTGGAGATTTGCAAACTGCTGTACTTGAAACATCTTGGATTTCAGATGAAAGAAACCATTCCCCAAAATATACATTTGCAGTTCTTTATCACAGAATGATTTAAAAGTGTGGATTACTAATGGAGTGCAGGGCTGCCACACACAAGACTCAGAATATCCAGGCCTGAATTTTCAGAAATGGAATGGAACAGAATATCTAATTGCTAGTTTGTTATGACAATACTTTGGATTGCAATCATTTGCATGGACCATGCAAGCCCCTGGAACGGGAATGGGAATGTCAGATCAGCACCCTGCTGTAACATTAGAAGCTACCTATTTCTGCTATAACAGAATTGAAAAACATACACAAGCTCAAAGTTGTCATTTGATGAAGTCACAGGTCACACATTTACCAGCAGCTGAAGCAATGTTGTGGACACAGGTAGCATTGAAAATGGGATTGGCAGAATTCCTGAGGACAATGATGTTGCTTCTGACAGCATATCCTGGAAGGGTGAGTAGGATATGGGACATGTAGGAAGAACTGGGAGACTTGCCAGTAGACCAACATAATAAAAATACGTTCTGCATCATGTGTAGTTGTCAAATGTTGGCCCTTTATCACACTTATCAAATGCTCTCTGGCTATAGTCATCCGACAGAATCATGAGGGTACTCAAAATATTCTTGAAGCTATTCTTGGCTGGTTTCTCTCAGTTGTACAGCATGATAATATTGCCAAAATAAATCAACTTATTTCAGACCAATAATCAAATAATCAATTTGTTTGTAAAATTGGTAGCCACCCAGAATGTGGCCCAAAATTACAATCATTCAGAATACCATCATTATTTGGGTACTCAGCACATTCTGCGTTTATTTTAAGTGTGGACAGTAATAAGCTCCGATCATCAAAGTTGAGAAATTTGAGCTGATTTTGTGATATAAAATGAAGATTCCAGAATGACTAGTTCTCCAGGTTTATCCATGTACAAGTGCAACATTGTCCCCAGTTTACCCTCTTTACACTTGCTATTCAGAGAAGTTAACAATCCATTGCAACTTTTTCAAATATATAAGCAGACATTTTATTAACTTCTGAAAAATGCTTGGTCAGCTTCCTTTTGTGTTTTATTCCCATTTTTATTTTGAAGGCACTTTCTTTCCTCAAGCATTTATAAAACTAATAAATGCTAATTACAATTTCCCAAGATGAAAAACTGTAGGGAGCAGGTCAAATCTTAATAGATATAATTGCAATTATTTGAAGATATCTAAAGAAAACCAACTGACTGTAAATACTTAAATGTCTTAAAGATTTCCTCCCACAAATAAACCCCACTATTTTACATGATAAAACTAAAATGGTCTTGATGAATAAAATTTATGGAAGGATCACCAGTCATTTTGACAAATTGTGAAATTCTTTAATGTTATAAAGCCTTCCTTTTTTAATATACCTCATGACTATACTTGTTTTAAAATGTAACCAACTGTGATATGGTCATCTTGAGCTCAAAACCATTTCGATAAAGAGGGTGTTACGAGGGGCAAGAATTTGGACTGTTGCCATTATCACCTCGTTTAAATAAAAAAGGTGGTTTTAACTAAACAAGGTATTTTGCTGTCTACACACACACAGCCATATAACTGAGGCTGTGACTTAACACCTGATATCCTGTCCAAAAACTATTTTTCTGAGCAATGATCGATAGTACAGCCATTACTACCATGCACATGAAAACTCCGCAGACTGAGAGCAAGATATAACGATGTGCAGATGGCGATGCATAGCCAGGGTGAGATTGTTGAGTTAATTTAAGACGTGACTTATATGCCAAGAGATCAGGGTCAGAAAGAGGTACGAAGTTGCAGAAAGCAATGAAGGCTGTGTTTGATAGCTTTTCAGTGAACAATTAATTCATGACTTAAGGTGGTGCAGACAATAAAGTGGAGTTGGGACCATAAACAGAAAAGCCATGACCATATCAAATGGTGGAGAAGGTTTGAAGGACTGAACTCATGCTCTAAGTCCAATGTTATCACTGATTAAAATTAGGAGACATGCTGTATGCCATATCTATAAAATTTACAGTGGCTCAATGTTTTCTGCAAGCCCTGCTATTTTAGAGTACCATTGACTGGATATTCTGCCACGTAATAGAAATCTGATGCATTTTAGAAAGTTTCAATGTTTTTATTTTTCTTAATATAGTCATTCTTGTATATCCGCAAGGGTTCTGTTCCTGAAAACCCCTGAGAATTATGAATTCACGAGTGCAGAGCTTAATAACATGGTAAAAATAGGCGAAGTTTCTGGATTCCTAAATTATTTTTGGGTTCAAATAATAAACACTAAGACATCTCAACCACAAGTTAATATTAATAGAATAAAATACTAAAAGCAATTGTGGAGTATTATAACTTATCGACAGATGCAAGAAATTCTGTGCATCAGGGTCAGGCATTGTTGGGGGAGGTTATGGGTGGTCACTGTATCGTGGGGCAACTGTGCAGACTTAATTCCCTCCCGGGTGCTCCCATCCTCCTCTTCCTCCACAATTGGCGAATGTCCTCAATCTGTTCATCTTTTTGAGCACCTATACCTTTGCTTGAGGATGGTTGAAGGGAAGAGCTGCATACTGAAACAGGTCTGAGAGAGATTGCCATCTGAATGAAAGTGGTCACAGATAGGCAGGTTTTGCCTGCTGATTTTCAATGATTGGTAACTTACTTTTTGTCACAAATAGATATAATTCACGTGTGATTTCGTGGATACAGTGGAATGACTAATATTTAGTTTTTGGTTTAATGATTAATCTGCAACATTTATGGAATAATACAAATCAAAACATGCTGGCAAATGGGACTAAATTAGATTTGGATATCTGGTTGGCACGGATGAGTTGGACTGAAGGGTCTGTTTTCCATGTTGTACATCTTGATGTCTCTAAATCAGTTTACTGCAGTATTAGTTACACATAATATATTATTAGATGTGTGAATGATGCTATTAGATATAATTCTTGAATATTTGTCTTAATTAGCCTATTTTTGTCTCATTGTTAATGAGATGGGTCAGCATAATGGCTAGCACTGGTGCCTCAGCAGCAGGGACCCAGGTTCTATTCCAGCGTCAGGTGGCTGCCTGCGTGGCTTTCCTCCAGGTGATCCGGTTTCCTCTCAGTCCAAAGATGTGCAGATTGGATGGATTGGCTATGTTAAATTGCCCATACTGTCCAGGGAAGTGTAGGTAAGATGGATTAACTATGGGATGCTCTTCAGAGAGTCGGTGCAGACTTGTTGGGCCGAATGCCTAGTTTCCATGCTGTAGGGATTCTATGATATCTCTCTGTAACACCTCTCCCCCTCTACAGTCAATTCAAAAAGTCCATGTTGTTCGAATATGTTTTTCTTCTATTTTCTTTTATCCCTCATAGTAGATTGGTCTTCTCTGGACTTTAAGGGATTCCCTGCCTAAAGCTCTCCACACCTTCACTTTTTTCTTCCTTTGAGGTTCTCATTACAATCTGTCTGTCAGAGATTCTCATTACCTGACTTATTACCTTCTTTATTCCAGACATCTGTCTGGATGTTCTTCTGTGAAGGACCTTGAGATTTTCTTTTTGGAATAGGGGTCCTGCTAGCTGAGCCAGCATTTATTACCTACTCCTAGTTATCTTTGAGAAAATGGTGACGAACTGCCTTCAGCCACTGCTGTAGGTAGATCCACAATGCCAGGAAGGAGCAGGTTTCAATTTCAATTGCAATTTTGGATTGTCTCTCCAGGTCCACCACTCACTTATGCAGAAGATGGCATTTTCTGTGACCAAAAATAAGAGTCAGTATTGTATTCAAATGTGCAATCGCAGTTTGAGGAATCTAGAGAAAAGGAAATGAAGAAGATAGCAGGTGTTATTTGAATCTAGACTGGTTAGGACTGTTCTCCTTTGAACAAAGATTATTAAGCAGCTTTATGGTATAACTAAGGAGAAACTGCTTAGATTGGAGTGCATCAGTCATATTTAGAAGAAGTGGCAGATGAACCAGAGTAAGGTGAGAATTAAGTTTTATATGATAACAAAAAACAAATTGCAGATGCTGCAAATCTAAAAGATATGAGAAAACTCAGCAGAGCAGGCAGAATCTGTGGAGAGAAACAGAGTTACCTTATTAAGTTGATGATGACCTTTCATCAGAATTACACAGCAGGCAGTTATAATATGGAATGTACTGCTTGAAATCATACAAGATATTAGACAGTGAGTAGCGGTAATGTCACTGGTTTAGCAATCCAGAACTCCAGGTCAGTGTTCAAATCCCACCATGGAAGATGTTGAAATTTGAATTCAATAAGGATCTGGAATAAAGATATTGATCCTTATAGCCACTGTTGCTGGTCATTAGTAAACCATTTTAAAAAAAAAATGTCCTTCAGGGAAGGAAATGTGCTGTCCTTACCTGGTCTGGTCTACATCAATTCCAGACCCTCAGCAATGTGGTTGACTCTTAACTGCCCTCTAGCCAATTAGCATAGGCAACAAATTCTGACCTAGCCACATCCTGTGAATGAATAAACAACAAAAATCTAGAAGCAAATCCGATAGTAACTTTCAAAAAGAAATTCGATACATACTTGCAAAAGAAAATACTGCACTATCCTTCAGTGTTGTTCTATCTTTCTGACGGAGCTGGTTTATGCAAATTGAGAAGCAAAGTAAACAACTAAAAGACCAAAAGAAACGAACAATGCAACAGAAAGCAAGCTCCACAGTAACAATTTACAAGTTTACTCTCTCAAAGTCAAATGTTAAGTACTTCATTGTCTATGGTACAAAATAAATACCGAGCCACTCTCAAAACGTTTCGTAATAAGTTAAAAATGTGCAAACAGGTGATAATCCTGCAGTTTACACCTTTTATTTTGCTATAATTACACCTGTTCCCATTTTTGTAACGTATATACGCTCATGTATGTGTTTAGACAAGTTAACCTTTGTCTCCTTTCGAATGATTTCCTGGTCTGTGTTGATCCAACATGACTTTCACACCAATAAGGGATGCTTTAATTGGCTGACACATTCTTGAGTTTGGAAAAGGAATGGATATGGGCTCTTGCTGATCATGATCCTTTGATTACTATTGGAAGCACTCATGTGTGGATGCCAATGAAAAGTGCACTTGAACGTACAGTAGTTCTAGTGCTCTCCAGAGTCGATCACAACAAAGATTACAACACCCACGCACACACAAGTTTGTGGTGAATTTGTATCTGTGGAATTATATTTGCAGATACATTCAATTTTGCTCAAAAATGCATAACCTACAGTCAATTCATGTAATAGTCTACAAACCCCACTTTAGAAATAGAACTAGTCTGACTCAAGATTGAGACAGAGACAGACTTTAACCTCACACATTTAACGCATTGTCTGAGCTGAGATGGCACCTTTTGTTAAGAAAACCTAAAGTTACCCTGAGAATGTGACTTAAAAGGAGTTCTGGGATTCACATATTAAAGAACCAAAATGAACAAATGCATTCTGAAAGATGAAAGATTTAATCTAGGTTTACCATTTCAGCTGCATGACGCTGTGATCTTTTGCTATAAATTCTGTCTGTTATGGCCCTGTTTCTCAACCACCTGATGAAGAAGCAGTGCCTCCAAATGAATCTGTTGGACTATAACCGGGTGTTGTGCGATTTTTAACAAAGAGATACTCAGTGTAATCAATGCTTGAGTGAGGTACTGCGACGTGGTTCCATAGGTAACAAAGAGCCAATCAGCTCCACTGAGACAAAGATGGTGGGACGATTAACTGGAAGAAACATGGCAGCCAATTTGCAAACAGCAAAAAACTTGAATCTCTTCAAAATCACTATTAACTATTATTTATACCTTAAGAGGGAATTAGAATATTAAAGTGCCTAATGCTCCAATCATAAGTGTTTTGCTCCTAGGAAACTAATGAATGTTATTAATTTATAAAAGTTATTTCTCTTCATTAGTGGCAAACCACTATCACAGTAATTTCTACATTAACAAATGAATATATGAAAATTCAAGTCATATTAAAGCTGTCAGAAAGTTTGGCTCATACAGTAAAGCATGATGGTGGCATGGAACAACTATTAATATTTGTTGGATACAAGATAGATAGTGTTGGTTATGTGCAAGCTTTTAGAAACTTTATCTCATAAGCATCTCTACTATGTACTGTAGCAGTGAAACTAAAGTAGCAGTGAGACAGATGTTATTTAGATTAACGTGCACATCAGAACATCTCCCAGGTTGTGTTTCAAACAATTTGTATCCATCCTTATTTGCAAATGATATTTGATTGCAAAAAAAATGAAATTGTTATTTACAATACATGGATAAAATGATGAGATTAGACAATTTTTGAAAGAGTGGGTAGAATAAGATAATTAAATAAAATTTAATGCCAATATTTTTGACAAAAAATTGCATTTTCTAGCACTTTTAATAACCACAAAGTGGTCATAGTCAATGAAATACTTTTGTTTCAAATATAGCCACTGGAGGAAACATGGCAGCCAATTTGCAAACAGCAAAATCTCAGACAGTAATGTAATAATTGGCCTGTTGTAAATCTGTTGTAGTAATATTGATAAGAAACACCACTTGGCAAGGACACCAAGGGTAACTCCTCTTATTTGAAAGTGTCAATTTACCATTCACCTAAACAGGCAGATGGCACTTAAACTAATGTCTAATCCAAAGAATGGTTCCTCTATCAGTGAAGGGCCCAATCTGGAATGCACTGGAGGGGTCTTTTTATTTTCTGTACTCAAGCTCTGGGGTGGGAATTGAAACATGGGACCTTGTGACACAATGGGAGTGCCAATTAAGTCAGAACTAACATTGGAAATATTGGAGAAGGTACTGTACCCAAATGATAACCACTAATATTTGCACATTGGTATGACATTTCCTTCTGCTATTTTAGTAAAGGCATTAAATGATTTCAAATAAAGGAATACATTCAAAGTTACAAATATGTACTTGAACTAAAATTTAAGAAAACCAAGTTTATAGTTTGGTTGGACAGAATTTTAGCATTTGTGGGAAAAAAAAAGTCAACACTTTGTGTTTTAATTATGAGGACAATTTGCAGGACTTCTACTTTAAAGGGAAAAAAACAACATTTATAGGTGTATGAGAAGAGAGTGCAGTTTGATTGACCAGTCTACTTGCCAAGGCATTTTCCTGGAATGGTAGTAGTTAATGGCTGTGTTTAAATTTTAAAGCAGTGATAGATTAAACAAGGCATTGCTCAAACTGGTATTTTATTCATAGTACTACTATCTCTATCAACCAGAATCCACTTGCCAACCAATCATCATTCTTCTCTCAATCAGTACAATGCTGTTTTTTTCTTTCCTCAATCTAGTATTCTTGTAAATTGTCTGATGAGTGAAAGACAAAAAAAGTTCAAAATTTATCTTTACAGTAAAAAAAAATCATAACATGATAAAACTTTTAAGGCATCACATTCACAGGGTTTGCATTCGTTTGAATTTGTTTACACATTCCCAAGGTACCTGGACATGATTCATGGCCAATGTATTAATTTAAATTGTGGTTCGTGTTATGCAGCCTATTCAGGGCAAACTATTTGTACGTGACAAGATTGATATACAGAGCAATGAGACGTGTAACAAATTAATCTATTTTTGTAATGCTAGTTGGATAACTGCTTGCCAGGAACAGAGGAAATTCCATGGACTGTGTCATGGATTACATTATATCTGACTGGCTGACAAACTTTCAGATTAATATTGCAGTGTGAAAAATGGCACTTCTAGTCTTTTGTTTGCTACACCTAGAAGGCCTTCGAATTTCTAGACTCAGTTTATCTTTGCTATTCATCACCATGAACATTTCTTCAGTCTTTACTTTGGTGGTTTCTATGTCTAGATTAGATTACATTACAGTGTGGAAACAGGCCCTTCGGCCCAACAAGTCCACACCAAACCGCAAACCACCCATACCCCTACATTTACCTCTTTACCTAACACTACGGGCAATTTAGCATGGCCAATTCACCTGACCTGCACATCTTTGGACTGTGGGAGGAAACCCACGCAGACACGGGGAGAACGTGCAAACTCCACACAGTCAGTCGCCTGAGGTGGGAATTGAACCCGGATCTCTGGCGCTGAGGCAGCAGTGCTAACCACTGTGCTACCGTGCCGCCCATGTTCTTTCATGATTCTTTGCAGAACATTAACTCCCAGGCAGAAGCATGTGGATTTGCTTATTATTATGTAGTTAACTCAAAAATGAGGATAGTAAGGGTGGAGTCAAAGTCATAATGGAGCATACATAGGTATCAGACCAAGAACTTCCAATGACAGTGAAATAGGAAAATTTAGGTATTGAAGAAAAGCTATTTGACATTTAATGTGAACTAGGGACTTGACTTAATTACTCAATGAAAATGCATTCTTTAGGGCAAGTTAAAAAATGTTCATGACCTACTCTCTACCAATAACTCAGTGTCATAAAAGCACCTTCCTCAAAAATATCCACAAAATTAAACAACTTCCTCTTAATTCTGCCTGATCTACAAAATGATTATAATCTTTAATTTCCACAGTTCAGAAGTACTTATGTCTAACTCTTCAGTTTCGAAGGACTTTTAAGGTTAATCTTCCTTAATCAATGTCAAAGCACGCCTCTCAACTAATTAACTTGTCTTCTCTGACTTGGATGCTTTTGCTGTGTATTTCCAGGTATAAAAAACGTTTCTATATCACTATGACATAAAAATATAAAATATACCTTCATTCTACCGGCAGTATGGCTGCAACACAACTTATTTACAATCACAGAGGGAGTAACATTGTTATTTAGTACCATTTTACTTTGTCTATAGAAGAGCCTATTTCAATGCAATACATATATCTGCTGAGGTTGAATTAATGGATAATAGAATTCCTTTGGTTTTCAAATTTTGCCATGAAATCTTTTTGCCAAAACAGGTCTTTGATGCATTGCATTTACATCTGCAAGGATCACTGCTGACACTACAGATCCCCATCAGTATTGCACTGAAGTGTGAACCTAATTACATGATGAAATCCAGGTTTTAATCTTTGATTTTGTGGTTGCTCTTAGATGGGAGTGCCCTCTTCTGTATAGTTTGCAAGCTGAGCAAGTATGCTTTGGGTTTGTTAATTCACATAATTAATGCAAGTTAATAGAAACTAAATTTCCAAAGCAGTTGATTCAGAAGTTAGGACATGCTCCCTGTATCTATCTGGGTTTCCTCCCACAGTTCAAAGATGTGTAGATTAGCTGGATTGGACATGTTAAATTACTCAGTACCTAGGAACATGTAGGGTAGGTGGATTAGCCATGGGAAATGCAGGGATACGGGGAGCAAGTAGGGGCTGGGATGCTCTTTGGAGGCCCATGGACTCAATGGGCCAAATAGTCTGCTTCCACACCATAGGGAAGCTATGAAGTACTAACAGGAATTGCTTCATACTACTGAATACCACAGAAGCTTTTGTTTCACTTTTTCAATAATTTGAAGTTTCAAGTATGCCAGATCATACAGCAATGAAAACATGGAGATATTTATTAAATATACCAAGGTTATGCAAATTCTTTACTTCAGCTGCCATTTATTGGATTATTAACACAAGAAAAGAGCCATTTTGAGTCTCTTTCTTCTCCCCAGCCCACTTCCCAAGCTGCCCTAGGTGACTATAGTTTTATGAAATGTACACACTCATTTGGTCAGTGAACTATGAAAGTAGGAACATTAGTAGAAATCTACCTTTTATGTAGATACATAAAGATCACAATCTAGACAGTAATGCATAAAATTAAACTTTTAAAAGCCACAGAAAACTGGTAAAACAGTTTCTAAAATAATCTTGCAATAATGTTTAACCTTCATACTAAAATTACAAAATTCTGAAAAAGAGAACCCAATGAGTGCAAACCTTAAATTTTGATGTTTTTTGTTCCAACTCCAATGATGTTTTCACATCAAAGCTGGAAAGAAACCTTTTTTAAAATCAAGAGTTTGCATCTCACTGAGGAACTTTTAGGGTAATCAAATGACCTGCTCTGAAAACTGTTTGGTTTCGACAGTTGACCATCCAAAACATTTACCATTCAAAATAAAAACAAGCCACAACATTTTACAAAGATAATTTGCTGCACCCCTTAATGTTAAGGGATCCTTTGAAAGACACTGAACACAGATCCACATCTTCAAAAATTATTAGTTCTTCATTGAACGCAACAAGGTATGGCCCAAACTTTCATTGAATTTCATGTGCTTATTTACAAACCATACAGCTCAAATTGATCAAAAAGCTGTGGTGAAAACATCAACTCTGCCCAAATTCAGTGGCAGAAGTAACAAAAAGATTGCATCATGGAAAATTACTGACAATTAGTCTTTCAGGATTATTTTAATGAAATAATAAGTGAAGGAAAAGTATTGTGAAAGGTTTACATGGGGTGATCTTGCAAGAATACAGTGAAAGCATTTACTAAAATAGCAAATTCAGAATAAACCATTACAAAACATAGTCAATTAAAATTACATAAAAATTGCAAAAATGACACTTATTTTGTGTATTAAGTGTTCGAGAGGAATACCTTTGCTGTTCATTGCCATTATCTAAGAAGAATGGAGTTGATACAGAACATGAATTTTCAGTTTAGGCTGCTTACATAGTTTGTAGGAATAGATAAGAGGGAATCAATAAATCACAGCACCATGTAACAAAAAGAAAGTGCAACGCTGGCTAAGTCAGCCTACAGTCACACCAATTGCTTTTGTATACATTCCCTACACACAATTGCACCAGACTGTTTATATTTCTGGGAAAGCAGAAAACATTTGTCTCCACACAGCTGTGGAATCTATTTCAGTAGCAGACAGAACTTTTAACTTACATTCTAATTCAGTTGTTCTTCGATAATATCAAAAGCGTACTCGGTTTTATTTTTAAAAGCTTAGCTTATATATGCAATTGCCAGCTTTTAGACCTGACTTTGAAAATCTTTTTTTCCCATTCTGAAGACAATCTTACAGATAAGTCGCAAATAGAATTGTATTAAGACTATGTCTGACTGATTACTTAAGTAGCATGGTCACCAACACAGCATATGATTTTATCATTACCTCACAGCGGCATAAGGATGTTCCATAGCGCTTGTCAGTCTAAAGCAGGGCACCCAACAGGAGGGTGATTTGGGAAATTGAAGCCTCTTATTACTTTAGAGGCTTCTGTAGTAAACTAGCTCAACATTATATTAAATCTACTCTAGCACATTTTTTTTTCTTCAAAAGAGATGTAACTCGTGATCGTGTCAGCCTCTTCTAGATCATGACGCTGTGACAAAGGAAGTCTTTGTTCTCATTCTCTTTCAACAACCCCCAGAAACAAACTCACTAACCACTTAAGCTTGATTTACATAATAATTACAAACATAATTGGACATGCAAAATAAACTTGACAAAATATAGAGCTTACCTACTTCTCTGATAAATTCAAATGAAGCACCAAAAAAAAACCTGTGAAAAAAGTAGTTTCATGCAAGTTCAGCTGCATTCAATTCCAACAGTTTATCATAGTAACATTTTCATATTGGTTCATATGATTGGATTAGGATCAGACATATACAGTTTGAATTAATCAATGCTGGAGTTCAAAAGCATAATTTTAATGTAACATTTCAATAATGACCTGGGAATACTTGGAATGAATATCAAAAGTCCGGGCATCATATTTTCTTCCTGTTTCCTGCAAATCTATGCCAACTTGTACTTTCGGGTGTGTGGAAAAGATTGTGGTAGTGTTCCATAGGGACTGGTCATGCTCCAGTACATAATCTCTATGGCACTTGACATGCACGTCCTGATGGTGATTATCAAGCCATTCCACTATGAAGAGTCATAGTTAAAACCTATCCTGTGCACACAAGTACCTGGACTCGCATCAGGATTTTCTATTTAAAATGATTCTGTCTAAACACCAAGAACACTGAACCAATTACATTGTAGCGCCAAATTTCCAATAATTCGAAGTGAAATGTATTAGCAGCAGTACAATGAAGTGTTACAGCTTAATACACCGACATTGTTTGCTGGAGATATGACAGGTTCTCCCACATCATCCTTCCTCTATTCACCAAAATCTAGATTCCATCCCCTTGCCCATGAACATAAGTTTTGACAGTATATTAAGAGAGAACAACTGTTGATGCTTTGGCCAAAAGAACTTTTATTAACAAAAAAAAAAACGGATTTAAATAATACAAAACACACTGCTCTTTACATTAAAAAGTAAAAAGTTGAAAAAAATCACAGTTTTAATGGCAAGTTGAATAATGCACATTTAGCTTATTGTAAAAAGTTATAATTGCACATTCAAGTAATACTCATATTTGTGCTTATGCTTTTTATTCCACTTAAAATGCTCATCTTCCTTATTAGTTGCCAGTTGACAAGGTCACATTTGCCAAAACTGACTGCCAATTAGTCACATACAAGCTACAGGGGGCATGAACAATGCTATGAAATTACAAAGTTTGATTCTATATACAATCCCGTTCAAAAAAAGTCAAAGCTTTAACTTTCTAAAGCCCAAGTGCATCGCTCAGTTTTATTTCAATTTGCTTAAGACATTTCATTTCACATTTACACATGAAGACTGAAAAATTCTAATCCTAACTTCAAGAACATCCAGTTCAAAATTGGCTCCAATATTTTCAAACAGGATTGAGAAATTGAAAAAGATATCTTGATAAGCAGATTCAAGGTGCAAAAGACAACTTGTACTGATTCTATGAAAATATTGACTTGTCCAATTGAATGAAGAGGTCTCACCTCCTGACAGTGGTATGATTGACCATCACCCATGAAGTTTTAAATCTAGCAAGTCAGGAAGGAGATTTTTCACCAACTTGAAAACTTAGTTTATTGCTGGAAGTGGAAACCTAGAATGCATTGCACCAAAGCCCTGAGAAACACAATATTGCACCATTAAACATACAAATCAGAAATCAAATTGGAGTTAAGAACAGAAATCAGCAGTACAAGACAGAGATAAAGTAGTAAACAGTAAAATAATTCTTGCTAAAAGCATTCCTACGATATGCAATTGCGCATTTCATAGATGCTTAAATGCAAGCTTATCATTCACACAAGTGCCTTCCCTCAGAGTCTCAATTGTAAAATAACACTCATACTTGAAGCTTTAACAACCAAATTAAGTCTTCTGTTTCTCATCCACTAATATGTCAAGTGTAGTACTGTAATTCAGATCATACTAAATGAAAAAAGGGTCAGCAAGGTTTCAGTTTTTCTCAAAGAGCTATGATACTTAGATTACAGATTAGATTACTTAGAGTGTGGAAACAGGCCCTTCGGCCCAACAAGTCCACACCGACCCGCCGAAGCGCAACCCACCCATACCCCTACATTTACCCCTTTAACCTAACACTACGGGCAATTTAGCATGGCCAATTCACCTGACCCGCACATTTTTGGATTGTGGGAGGAAACCGGAGCACCCGGAGGAAACCCACGCAGACACGGGGAGAACGTGCAAACTCCACACAGTCAGTCGCCTGAGTCGGGAATTGAACCCGGGTCTCTGGCGCTGTGAGGCAGCAGTGCTAACCACTGTGCCACCGTGCCGCCCACGTGGCTTTTCTATAAAAAAAGGTTGCATACTATTAATTTAGGGGGACACTTTAAACGTAACATTGGCATTTCGCCCTATATTTCAATGACAGCCCTTTTAAGTACTTTGTCATCATCCAATAATTCTTACGCAGCCAAAAGAACATTCTTTCAAATACCAATATGCAAACACCTTTATAGAAAACACATGGCAAAAACACAGCCACACACTAGATAGTCCTTTGTAATGAACGACTTAACAGCATACATAACCATCCTGAGTATCTCCTCGATCCCTCTAACCATTCAATCAATAACTCCCACTTCCCCGTACTGGGACAGAATTTAGACAAATTTTTTTTGCACTCAAAAATTGCCATTTACAACTATTTGTAAAGATAATAAGATGGATAATTATACACAGTATTTCCTTTAAGATACATGAGTGCAAACTTATAACTGAAAAAGGTCCAAGATCGTACTCTTTGGTTACTTTACAAATACAGATATGGTGATTACTTTTGCTCGACATTAAAAAAGTATTGACAGTAATTTTGAGAACTGGAAAAACACCCTTTGTAAAAGGCAACATTGTACATGTGTTTTAACAGAACACAGAAAAACAAATGTAAACATTAATCTTCAGCATTCCCAACAAACTGTCTTGAATAGTCCAAACTGCTTTCTGTTCCTTTAACTGACAAACATAGTGGTCATTTAGTGGTAGTAACCCTTCCTCACATTAATAGTTATTACTGTACCAGTGATTGCAAGAATATCCCCTTCCATTCAGCATAAAGTGTTGCTTAAATGAAAGGGAAGCTTGGGTTCTGTCAGGGACTCATTTTAGAGTGGAGGGGTTTTTATTGCTCTGTAGTGTTTTGGTTGACTAAGCTTTGCATTTACTTCCAATATTTGGTGCAAGTTTAACACTTACACTTCTTGCAAATATGTCAACTACTTTCAGCCCCTTCGTTTCCTAAACAGAATTCTCTTATGCAATTCAGTCTACTATCGATCAGCCCACCACAGGCCACCATTCACTTCCTTTCAAATATTTTTGCAATGCTGAAGATGCTCCGTACTTCTTCAATGCTTAGTTTTAAACCAACCAAAAGATGAACGAATGTAAAAGATATAAAACTGTCAAATTTCAAATGATACTTCTCGTTGCATCTCTTCTGCGAAGGAAGGGTATGGGTCAACCTGAAGAAAAAAAGACATGAAATTAGAAATTGCAGCAAATAGACAATTCAGATACAGTAGGATCAAGTCATATTACTGCACATGTAACAAATTAGTTTTAAAATATAACTAAAACTCAGGATTAATTAAAAGGTTCATGTGTTCAAACCTCGGAATAAATTGGTGGTGGCTGAAATCTGAACTCCTGAATGTAAGCAAACATTGGGCTCCCAAATTCATGCTCCAGATGATCAGCCTGCGGGAGGGATGGAAATTGCCTGGCAAGATCTTCCTCAGATACAACATCCGCATAGTTGGGTGGAGCTGTGGAGAGAGAATATCAAGACAGTTTGACAAACCACATCACTGTCAACAAGAAATCACCAGAAACAATACTTTACTAGCTCTCAGCAACAGGACATCACAAGTATGAAAGGTATAGACGTAATCCTTAGATTATTGTACAGTAGTTGTAACAGATTAACTGGAGGACAAGACTCTTACCTTCAAGCTGTTCTGGCAGGGCAAGTTGAAGCCAACTCATGTCCATACTGAACTGGCTACACATACTAGATGTTCTGCTTCCAAAGCTACTGTATGGGATGGTGCCGATAACTATGGGAAGCTCAATCATCAGTTTTTTAGAACCTGGAATGTGTACATAGACCTGTACAAAAAGAAACAGTCAGGACTAAACCACTGAAGAAAAGAAAAGCTAGCCTTTTTGTAGAAAGATGATTTGAGAGATTACATTATTTTTTGCAGCCTTGACTGCAAGTTAATTTGTGATCTTAAGTTTATCAACAGGGTGGTTGAAAGAACATAATAGGTACTTCCAAAAATCTCATTGATATACTTACAGCTAAAGAATATTCCACTCTGATGATACAGCAATCTAAGATGGATGGAGTAACTGGCGGAATTTTAAGAGCTTTCCCATTCCATGACTCTGTACTACCAGATGCAACATGGTTTCCACGAACATTTGCGATCACTTGTCGAAAGGTCTTTGTTTTCTCATTTGCAAGATAAGTCTGTGTTTGAAAAATTGCAGCTTTTGGCATAATAAGGCGCGAAGAACAATTCTCAAACTCTGCATAGATTGGGATTGCTTCACCTGTTTCAAAATAACAGGTGATTAAAAACAATGGAAGTCCTACATCAAAAGAAATAAAAATAAATGTATATAGCTCACCATTACAGAATCCACTTCTCTCAATACTGGCACTTAGGGATATTGGTCCAGAGGTAAAAAACCAACAACCAATTGTCTTCTCTTTACTTTTTGACACTGAAGACTAAAAAAGGAAAGTGGTAGTTACTGACTCAGTACTTATCACAGTATTTTATTTTCTAAAAGCTACAGTTTTCTCAGAAATGTTCTCTACAGATAAACAATAATCTGAATCATTAATGCTAAACTGAACTGTCCACTTTATAGCCACAGCTTAGTAGAGTGGAGGTTTAGTCTAAAACAGTTCCAAGTCAATTTAAGTTAATTGCCAAAGTCTTTACTCAATCTAAAAAATCTACCCAACAACAAGTGTTCAACTTTGAGCTGATTACATATGGTCAGATTTAGCAGTTCAATATATAACAGAATAATGGAGAAAGATCCCCAAAATATAGTTTTACTAAGAACTCCCACCCTATTAGATCTACTTCATTTACATTCTACCTGATTATATTCAAAAGCTCGCCAACAAGTTTCCACTAATAGATTGTTTTGATCTCATCTACTGGTTAGTACTGCACCTCTTCTTGTAGAGCCATTTCAGGGCCAATGTCACTGGACTGCCCTGGATCTCATGTGCATGTTACTGCAGATTCTAAAACTTCAAAGTCAACTTTGAGCTTGACCA
The DNA here is from genome assembly GCF_037043375.1 of Chiloscyllium plagiosum. Lineage (NCBI taxonomy): Eukaryota > Metazoa > Chordata > Chondrichthyes > Orectolobiformes > Hemiscylliidae > Chiloscyllium > Chiloscyllium plagiosum. The sequence continues at coordinate 26,790,788 of NW_028270177.1, forward strand.
CCAATACAATGAAATCTGGGAAGTCTGTACAGGTCAACAAACATCATCAATTTTTTTCTTCTGTGTAAAGAGGCAAATCAACAAGTGGCAGGCACAACTACCACTCGAGATTTTGTACAAGAACCACATTTTGGTGGACTCAGAATGCTGGGTAGGCAAACGCATCATCGACTTGACTGTATTTTTAGTAGGCCAGTACAATAAAATTCTAACATGTTAATGTTTGATGGCTGTTACTGCATATTAAACAAATATTTCAATTTGAATGTAGAGCTATCATGGAAGAATGAGAACAGTTGTGATGAATATGCTTTCCTTTATTTGTCAGAGTATGGAGTACAGGAGTTGGGAGGTCATGTTGCGGCTGTACAGGACATTGGTTAGGCCACTGTTGGAATATTGCATGCAATTCTGGTCTCCTTCCAATCAGAAAGATGTTGCGAAATTTGAAAAGGTCCAGAAAAGATTTACAAGGATGTTGCCAGGGTTGGAGGATTTGAGCTTTACAACAGGTTCACAAAATTATGAGGGGCATGAATAGGGTAAATAGGCAAAATCTTTTCCCTGGGATCAGGGAGTCCAGAACTAGAGGGCATAGGTTTAGGATGAGAGGGGAAAAGATATAAAAGAGACCTACGGGGCAACTTTTTCACAGAGGGTGGTACGTGTATGGAATGAGCTGCCAGAGGTGGTGGTGGAGGCTGGTACAATTGCAACATTTAAGAGGCATTTGGATGGGTATATGAATAGGAAGGATTTGGAGGGACATGGGCTGGGTGATGGCAGGTGGGACTAGATTGGGTTGGGATATCTGGTCGGCATGGACGGGTTGGACTGAAGGGTCTGTTCCCATGCTGTACATCTCTATGAATACAGAAAGAAAACCTTGGCAAGTGGGTGAAAATGCACAATAGCCAAACATAGGCCCCCTTATGACAGCCGCCCAAATAAAAACTACAAAAATAGTATCAGAAAACCCTACTCAACTTACCAGAAAATTTGGTGCATTAACATCAATTTGACTTGTCACAGAGAATTCTCTTTTCACAATTTGGTTTGGGACACATGGCCGCTCCAATATTGCTGTCACCCAGTATTTAACGCTACCGTGTTTCCCCTTGAAGGATGTAACCAAAGGCCTATGTTTTAAATATGAAACATTAGAATCTTCATCATTTGTATTTCTTTAAAGATGTCACATATTGAATATGCATATGCCTGTTACTTACCCTTGTGGTAGTTGAAAGCTGAATGGGAATTCATGTTTTCCTGGTTGCAATATGAAGTACCCTTGATTACCTGAAGTAAATAAAGAGGTTCTATATAATTTTTCTTTATTTAGAAAGCTGTAGAAATACATACCAGGTCAGCAACTTAAATTTTCAAAGTACTGAAATGTTCCAATCAGAGCTTTCCTTAGGGGGAGCAGTCAGTACAACATATGGAAACAAGGCTAGGTGCTACTTGGTCAGTGTGATCGCCAAAGAGATCATGGAAGAGTGAGAGTGCATTTCTTTGTATTAGTGCAGTAATTTTAATGAGTTAAATGTTGCATATACAAGTTGAAGTTAATGACAATGAGTCTGGACATTTTTTGACTTCTCCTAACTGTGTTGATGCAGGATGTGGAGGAGACAGAAAAAAGAAACAAATAATTTTAACTTGTATGTTCCAGTAGTGATGAGCTGCAGAAGAGACTCAAACTTATTGCGTTGTCTGTTGATTTTCATCTTTGCATTATTTCTCCAGAACTTACAGCAGGACTTAGCTTGCCTTTTTCCACATTTCCAGCAGTGTGGTTTTTGACAATTATACTGATGCAGTGTACTTTGCACTGCGTTTCAAATTTGCAAGAAGCCCCATCTCTAAACTGCAGGAGTGATTACATGAGCCATCTACCGAATTTGCACTAAAAATATGATCAGTGGTTGATTAACACAAGTGAAAGATTAACTATCTGAACTACAGACAGCTTTAAGATTGATTATTAGTTTGCCAAAAATAGAACTAAATATGTAGTGTTCTAGTCTAGTGACCCATCTGCTCAAAGGTGTATCAAGCATGCCTGTAGAGGTTGATAAAACATTTATGAAGTGTAGGTTGACAGGGCTGCACTTACTGCACTCTTGTACAGAAGAGCATAAAAACACTTCATTAGATAGAACTAGGGACTGCACATTCTTCCCTGTATACAAAGTAGAGTATACATCACTTAAAATAACAAAGCAGCTCATAAATAACCATCAGACAGAAGTAAAACATCATTCAGCTCTTTGAGAGAGTAAAAAGAGAAACAGGGTTACTCTGTTTATACTGATAAGTCCTACAAACTGACTTGTTGCAATAGCCCATAGCAACTTTATTCTTTTACAAAACTAGTTACTGCCCAAGTTCTGCCACAGGCACCAGACATCAAGAAGGTCAAAGACAGGAGTGACGGTGCAGGAGAGATTCACGAGAATGATTCCAGGCATCAGAAAATCAGAAAGCCACCGTTACGTGGGTTAAGATTAGAAAAACTGAGGTGGGGCATAAGAGGTTGAGAAGAATTTGATGGACACTTTCAAAATAAGGAGAAGCCCGGATACAGCAGTGCAGATAGCGAAAGAAAAATACTCCTGACACTAGCAGAAGAGTAGAGACCCATAGGGTAAAGGTGACACGAAGGGAACTTCCTTACATAGCAGCAAGCAGCTGCGATCTGGAATGCTCTGCCCGGGGAGGAGGGGGGGGGGGGAGGGAGAGATGGGGGGGGGGGGGGGTACGAGATGGGGGGGGGGGAGAGAGGGAGAGATGGGGGGGGGGGGGGAGGGAGAGATGGGGGGGGGGAGGGAGAGATGGGGGGGGGAGGGAGAGATGGGGGGGGAGGGAGAGATGGGGGGGGGAGGGAGAGATGGGGGGGGAGGGAGAGATGGGGGGGGAGGGAGAGATGGGGGGGGAGGGAGAGATGGGGGGGGAGGGAGAGATGGGGGGGGAGGGAGAGATGGGGGGGGAGGGAGAGATGGGGGGGGAGGGAGAGATGGGGGGGGAGGGAGAGATGGGGGGGGAGGGAGAGATGGGGGGGGAGGGAGAGATGGGGGGGGAGGGAGAGATGGGGGGGGGAGGGAGAGATGGGGGGGAGGGAGAGATGGGGGGGGAGGGAGAGATGGGGGGGGAGGGAGAGATGGGGGGGGAGGGAGAGATGGGGGGGGAGGGAGAGATGGGGGGGGGAGGGAGAGATGGGGGGGGAGGGAGAGATGGGGGGGGAGGGAGAGATGGGGGGGGAGGGAGAGATGGGGGGGAGAGAGAGATGGGGGGGAGAGAGAGATGGGGGGGGAGAGAGAGATGGGGGGGAGAGAGAGATGGGGGGGAGAGAGAGATGGGGGGGAGAGAGAGATGGGGGGGAGAGAGAGATGGGGGGGAGAGAGAGATGGGGGGGAGAGAGAGATGGGGGGAGAGAGAGATGGGGGGGGAGAGAGAGATGGGGGGGAGAGAGAGATGGGGGGGAGAGAGAGATGGGGGGGGAGAGAGAGATGGGGGGGAGAGAGAGATGGGGGGGGAGAGAGAGATGGGGGGGGGAGAGAGAGATGGGGGGGGGAGAGAGAGATGGGGGGGAGAGAGAGATGGGGGGAGAGAGAGATGGGGGGGAGAGAGAGATGGGGGGAGAGAGAGATGGGGGGAGAGAGAGAGATGGGGGGGGAGAGAGAGATGGGGGGGAGAGAGAGATGGGGGGGAGAGAGAGATGGGGGGGAGAGAGAGATGGGGGGGGAGAGGAGGAGACGGGTGAAGGAATGCAAGAGAACAGGAGGGCGTGATGGAGGTTAGGGGGGATTAGCTGAACAGTTCTTGCGGGGGTGTGGGCAGCATGGGCACGACGGGCCGAGTGGCCACTTCCTGCACTTGTCGCGGCTTTGGGACCTGCACAGAAAGAGAGACCCCCCCCACACACATATCTCTGGTTCGGTCATCACCTGGCGCCTCCCGCAGGGTTTGCCGATGCTGCAGGTAAACCACCTCCTCCCGGTACCTGCTGGGCACCGCCGCCGAGCCCGGGACAGCCGCCGCCGCCGCCGCCTTGTCGATCCAGTTGACGCGGGCGCAGCCTCTGGCTTCCAGCCGCAGGGCTGTCACCGCCAGGCCCTCGCTGGGCTCCAGCAGCACCCGGCCGGACACCAGGTCCCCGCTCGAGTAGCCGCCGAGCTCCTCACCGACCAGGACGATGCCGAAATCCCTCAGTTTCACCCCCATGGCCGCTCTCCCGTGAAGACGGGGGGTAATAAACACAGCCCTTCGATCAGAAACCGAGCCGCTTTGACTCAACTGATTCGGACATCGATACCGGCGCCTCCTTTGTCGCCTTCGCCTCTCCGGCGGACAGGCTGAAACAAATCACTGCTATCTCCCAACTGTGCGGAACTCCTCCGTCTGACTAACAGTTTCACACTCAGCCTCGACCATGCTCGAAAACAAGCCGCCCTCTCTCTCGGCGTAACCTCACCTGACGGCCCGGCGACCGCCACTCCGTTCGAATCCATTGGTCGTCTCCCACCCCGTTCCGCCCCTTTCCCCGGAGCTTCCGCCTCCTATTGGCGAACCGACGCGTCATTCAGCCAGCCGTTTTTTGTTTCCCCGCCCCCCCCCGGAGTTAGGTTGCGCCGTGCAGGTGGGCGGAGCGTCAGGGGTGGAGTGAGCGCCTGCTGCGGTCCAGCTGATCGGAGCGTGATCACCAATCGGCGTCCCGGCCCGCCGCGTGCACAGCGCCGCCATTGGACGGGCAGGCAGACGCGCCGCCACCGCCGGCCAATGGCGGGCGGCCTCCGCCTCGTGCACGGCGACTCGGCCGCTGAGCGTAAACAAGCGGCACGTCATCGGTGATTCGGAGTTGCCGTGGCGACGGAGGATGGAGGGATGGGGCTTGCGTTGCTTTGGCAACCGGTGGAAGAGGTAGCGATGGAGCCATGTGCCCCGCACCTCGGCTCTGTTTCTGGTCGAGGTTTACTCCCTGCGGCTTCTTGACTTCGGGATTTGTTTTCGGATTTTTTTCTTGCGCACTCCACCTCTTGATCTGTTCGTGACCGAGTTCGCAGAACCTACACAGAGCGCGGAAGGAGGCCATTCAGCCCATCTTGGTCCGACTCCAGGGCTTTACCAATGGACATTTCCTCCCTATCATCCCAGGTCTCCAGCCGGAGCAGTGGGGCAGGACGACAACAACCAAAGAACTGCATAACTATTGGAAATCTGAAACCAAACAATGGAAATTGCTGAAGAATATCATAAGGTCTGGCACCTGATGGATGCTGACATGCTGTTAGACCTACTGATTTGACTGGGTCGATGTGAAGAGGTCAGTCTAGGAACTGGGGGAATTATGCCAATATAAGGAATCCCCTAGTTAGGGCAGGGCTGAGGAGTGCTGTGAATGTATGGAATCCTTTACTGTAGAGGGTTGTAGCGATTGGGTCATTAAGTATTTTCAAGGCTGAAATGGATGGATTTTCCAGCAGTAAATGATTCAAGAGTTTGGTGAAAAAGGATGGAAAGTGAATTGAACATGATCAGGTCAGTCAAGATGTCATTGAGTAGCAGAGCCCCCATTTGCTCCTATGACTTGAATCTAGGGTTTGAATCTAACTTGCCAGCTGGTGTGGGTGGGAGTTTGAATTCAACAAAATCTAGCTTGATGGTAACCATGTTACATTGTCACAAAAAAAGTTTAACTAATAGATGTATGCATATTTCTCCTTGACAAAAAACAACAAACTACTTCAACTGTCATGCATTCTGACTGTGCATCCAAGCCGCTCATATTTTTCCATCCTTTGCTAATTATTTGTGTGCACTCTTGTTCTTGATCCTTTCACAATTGGAAACAGTTGTCTCCCTATCTATTTTGCTCAGATCTGTCAGGATAGTGAATACTTCTGTCAGATCTCCTGTTTACCTTCTCAATTGATCTTGAGTCTTAGATCATTACTGCATGGAAAGAAGCGCTATGCCCATCTGGTCTTTGCTGGTCATCTCACATCTAATCCCATTTCACAGCACTTAGTCCATAACTTTGTATGCTGTGGCATTTCAAGTATTCATCTGAATGCCTCTTAAATGTTGTAATTGTTCCAGTCTCTATCACTCTTTCAGGCATGATGTGGAGGTGCTGATGTTGGACTGGGTTGGACAAGGTTAAAAATCATGTGATACCAAGTTACATGTGAAAATAAAAGCTGTTGGAGTCTCGCTCCTTCTTCAGATGCTCTTTCAAGCAGTGAGTTCCAGATAGCTATTACCCTCTGGGTGAAAAAAGAATTCTTAAATTCCCCCTCTAAACCTCCTGCCTCTTACCTTAACTCTATGCACCCTGATAGTTGACCCCTCTAACAAGGGGAAGGGTTTATTCTAGCTGATGCTATCTATGCCTCTAATGACTTTGTAGCCATCAATCAGGTCCTCAGCTTTATCTGCTCCAAGGAAAACAACCCTAACTGACCTAGGTATCCCTCTTTAGAGCTGAAATGCTGTATCCAGAACAATATCTTGGCAAATGTCCTCTGCATTCTCTTCAGAGCAATATGTAGTCATACAGTGTGATTTTCTGGGGTTTTTGTTTACTCACAACTGACTACTTCTGCATAAATAACTTTTCTCAGACTACCCATTCTGACTTGCGACTGACCTCACAATCTCAAAATTTCTCAAGGACAACCATTCCATGCCAAATCCATCCAACAACACATTCATTGCTCCACATAACTGTGCTCACATATATAGCCTCATTGAGTCATAGAAGCACAGAAAAAGACCATTCAGCCCATCGTGTCTGGGCTACAGCAAAGATCTGTGAACACTGATCACATTTTCCAGCTACAGAGCTTTGGAGACTACAGTAATATAGATAGAAATCTAAATACTGCTGAAGTGTGATGAGAGTTTCTGACTCAATTGCTCTTTCACAGTGAATTCCAAACTCCCATCACTTTCTGCGTGAAAAACAATTCTCCTCTTAGACTTTTAACTGTTACCTTAAGTCCGTGTGCCCAGTTTGATCACTACGAATGGAAGCAGTATCTTCCTAACCATTCTTTTTTATGTACCTTATGTTCTTATACACCTCAGTCAGATCCCACTCAACCTTTGCTGCACCAAGGAAAATGACCTCAGCCTATCCAATCTTTTCTTAAAGCTCAAACCCCCCAGCTCAGGCAGCATCCTGGTAAATCTTGTTTGCATGCTCCCTAGTGCAAACTCATACTTCCAAAAAAGAGCCCAGAACTGCGCACAATAATCAACATTTTATGCAGATTTAGCCTTTCTGCTCTTGTATTCTATGCCTTTGATGGCACAGTGGTTAGAACTGCTGCCTCATAGCTCCAGGGACCTAGGTTTGACTTTAGCCTTGGACAACTGTCTGTGTGGAGGTTGCATATTCTCCCTGTGTCTGTGCAGGTTTTCTCCCACAATCCAAAGATGTGCAGGTTAGGTGAATTGACTGCTAAATTGCTCATAGTGTTCAGGGATGTATGGGTTAGGTGCCTGAGTCAGGGGTAAATGTAGGGGAATGGGTCTGGGTGGGATACTCTTCAGAGGGTCGGTGTGACCTTGTTGGGCCGAAGGGTCTTTTTCCACGCAGTAGGGATTCTAATTCTAATAAAAACAAGTATCCATTTGCTTTAGAATATAGAACAGTACAGCACAGTACAGGCCCTTTGGCCCTCGATGTGCTGACCTTTTATCCTAATCTAAGATCAAACTACCCTACATACCCTTCATTGTACCATCTTCCATGTGCCTATCCATGAGTCGCTATAATGTCCCTAATGTATCTGACTCCACTACCACCGTTTGCAGTGCATTCCGCACAGCCACCACTTTGTGTGTAAAGAACCTACCTGTGACATCTCCCTTAAACTTTCCCTCTATCACTTAAAATTATGCCCCCTCATGATAGCCATTTCCACCCTGGGAAAAAGTCTCTGACTATCCACTCTATTTATGGCTTTCATCATCTTGTACACCTCTATCAAGTCACCTCTCATCTTTCTTCGCTCCAGTGAGAAAAGCCCTAACTCCCTCAACCTTACTTCATAAGACATGCCCTCCAGTCCAAGGAGCATCCTGGTAAATCTCCTCTGCACCCTCTCTGAAGCTTTGACATCCTTCATATAATGAGGCGACCAGAACTGAACACAATATTCCAAGCCTTGGCTAACCGGGGCTCTGTAGAGCTGCAGCATAACCTCACGGCTGTTAAACTCAATTTCCCTGCTAATGAAAGCCAACACACCACATGCCTTCTTTACAACTCTTTATGCCTTCTTTACAACTCTTTATGCCGTCTTTACACCTTCCTAACAACTTTATCTGATTATCCTGTTACCTTAAAAATCTTTGGATATGCACACTAAGGTCATTCAAATTTTCTGTGCTTTCCAGATTTCCACCATTCATAATGTAGTCCCTTGCCTCTTAGCTTCCCTCAATTACATTGTCTCATATTTTTCTGGGTTGAATTCCATTTGCCACTTTTCTGCCCACCTGACCAGTCCATTGATGTCTGTCTGCAGTTTACAGCAATCTTCTTTACTCATTACTTCCCTCCCAATTTGCATATCATACACAAACTCCTTGATCATATTGTACATTTAAGTCCAAATCATTATTGTACACCACAAACAGCAAGGGCCCAGCATGGTAGTCTGCAGAACTTCACCAGAAAAAAAACTTCCAGTCACAGAAATAGCCCTCGACCATCTTCTCCCAGCCTCTTGGCCAATTTTGAATCCATCCACGCCACTTTTGCCTTGGATCCCCTTGGCTCTTGCTTTCTTGACCAATCTGTCATGAAGGACTTTATCAAAACCCTCGCTAAAGGCTATGAGTTCCCCTCATCAATGGACTTTGTTACCTCCTCAAGAGATTTCATCAAATTTGTCAGAATTGACCTTCCTGTAACAATGATGTAGAGGAGCTGGTATTGGACTGGGGTGGACAGAGATAAAAATCACACAATGCCAGGTTATAGTCCAACAGGTTTATTTGGAAGCACTAGCTTTCGGAGCACTGCTCCTTCAGGAAGCTGTGGAGCAAGACCATAAGACACAACTTATTGCAATAGGGTGAGGGTGATTACAGTGTCACGCAACTGAAATGATCTATTGAACAAACTTAAATTGCTGTTAAGTCTTTCATCTTTTAGAATGATTGCAGGTTTTGATTCATTAATATGTAAATCCCAGAATTTCTTTTAAGTCACATTCTCGAGATAACATCTCAGCTCAGACAATGCTTTAAAGGTGTGAGGTTAGAGTCTGTCTGTATCCCAATATTGAGTCAGACTGATTCTATTTCCAAAGTAGAACTTATTAAATATTACATAGATTGACTGCCTGCAGATTGTATGCTTTTTGAGCAAAATAGAATATATCTGCAAATATAATGCTGCAAATGCAAATTCACCCCATAGACTCATATGAATGTGTGCTTGCATGAGTGAGAGCCAGAGTGTGAGTGTGTGCGTGTGAGTGTGCGTGAGAGAGTGTGAGAAGTGGCAAGTGGAGTTTAATTCAGTTAAATGCAAAGTGCTGCATTTTGGGAAAGCAAATCTTAGCACTTAATAGTAAGGTCCTAGGGAGTGTTGCTGAACAAAGAGACCTTGGAGTGCAGGTTCATAGCTCCTTGAAAGTGGAGTCGCAGGTAGATAGGATAGTGAAGAAGGCGTTTGGTAAGCTTTCTTTTATTGGTCAGAGTATTGAGTCATGTTGCGGCTGTACAGGACATTGATTAGGTCACTGTTGGAATATTGTGTGCAATTCTGGTCTCCTTCCTATCGGAAAGATGTTGTGAAACTTGAAAGGATGTTGCAAGGGTGGAGGATTTGAGCTGTAGGGAGAGGCTGAACAGGCTGGGGCTGTTTTCCCTGGAGCGTTGGAGGCTGAGGGGTGATCTTATAGAGCTTTACAAAATTATGAGAGGCATGGATAGGATAAATAGGCAAAATCTTTTCCCTGGGGTCGGGGAGTCCAGAATTAGAGGGCATAGGTTTAGGGTGAGAGGGGAAAGATATAAAAGAAACCTCTGGGGCAACTTTTTCACACAGAGAATGGTATGTGTATGGAATGAGCTGCCAGAGGAAGTGGAGGAGTTGTGGTTCTGTTTGCCGAGCTGGGAATTTGTGTTGCAGACGTTTTGTCCCCTGTCTAGGTAACATCCTCAGTGCTTGGGAGCCTCCTGTGAAGCGCATCTGTGATGTTTCCTCCGGCATTTATAGTGGTTTGCCTCTGCCGCTTCTGGTTGTCAGTTCCAGCTATCTGCTGCAGTGGGCAGTATATTGGGTCCAGGTCGATGTGTTTGTTGAAAGAAGTGGAGGAGGCTGGTACAATTGCAACATTTAAGAGGCATTTGGTTGGGTATATGAATAAGAAGGATTTGGAGGGATATGGGCCGGGTGCTGGCAGGTCGGACTAGATTGGGTTGGGAAATCTGGTCGGCATGTTTGGGTTGGACCGAAGGGTCTGTTTCTATGCTGTACATCTCTATGACTCTATAAATCTATAGTGTTGTGACAGAAGCTGGGGGTCCTCTGTACAATGGGTTTCAAAGTGCCTTCGACATAGCCAGAGAGGTTCTCAAGCAGGGTCCCATTGCCTGACACGATGGGATGTCCAGCTGTGTTGGCTTTGTGTATCTTCAAGCACACTCACATTCACATATACACACTGACACTCTGTCCCTCTCTTTCTCTCATGCATGCACACACACATATGTGTCTATGGGGTGAATTTGCATTTGCAACATTATACTTGCAGATGCATTCTATTTTGCTTAAAAAGCATACAACCTGCAGATAGTCAATCCATCTAATATTTTATAAATTCCACTTTGGAAATAGAACCAGTCCAATTCAAGATTAGGATACAGCCATACTTTTAAAGCATTGTCTGAGCTGAGATGTCACCTTTCTTTTTATAAAATCTTGTGATCTCGAAAATGTGACCTGCAACCCATTCTAAAAGATGAAAGACTTAACAGCAATCTAGGTTTTTTCAATATATCATTTCATGACACTGTAATCTTTTGCTATAAATTCTGTGTCTTCTGGTCCTACTTCTAATGAAGGAGCAGTGCTCTGACATCTAGTGCTTCCAAATAAACCTGTTGGACTAAAACCTGGCATTGTATGATTTTAACTTGCTGTAGCAAATCAAGGTCACTACCCTTGATTAATCCATGTCTCTCCACATGCAGAAAGATCTAGTCTTTCGGAATTCTCTCCAAAAACTACCCCACAAATTCCCTAGTTATTCTCTTGTTCTGTGTATACTTGGATACCCCTTTGGGTTTGCTGTAATTCCACCAGCCGGTGTTTTTTCTGGCAATTTCTTTGCTTTCCTCATTTCCTTTCTAATTTGCTCCCTGCTCTTTCTAAACTCCTCTAGGGATTCTGCCATGATGAATCCTTGATCTTTGCAATAAGCCTTTTTTCTTAATCCGAACCTTTATGTCTCGTGACATCCACGGTTATCCGGTCTTGGTTACACTTTTCGTCTTTTTGGGAAGTTATTTGCCTCACACTCTTGGTATTTCATCCTTTAATGACTTCGACTTCAGTAAAATGAGCCTTTTCAAGTTTAGGACTTTTATTCCTGCCCCATCCTTATGCTTTTCCATATCTATCCTAAATCTTAGATGTATAGCTTCAGTTGTATAATAGTAATGCTTAATCCATTTTTATTTAAAATAGTTAAAAAATAGATTTGTTTACAGTAAGTGGAATTATTTTTCTGTTCCTGCTGAAACCTGGTGTAAGTAGCAGTCAATCAGGCAAATTGATCATCTCCGTCATTTAATTGGCGAGTAACGTATTTGTGACGGGGCTTGTCAAATAGTGGCGCTCAATCGTCAGTACATTCTTTTGAATGCAGTCGTGACCATAATAAAAGTCTTCTTTCTCAAACTCAAGGAAACTTTGTAACTGGTTCCTTCATTCTTATGTAATAAACTATATTTTAATTGATGTATGATTGCTGTGTACTAAAAGGAAATTGTAATATTTGTTGTAACTGTTTGAGCAGTTGTAACACAGCTCTGAAAAAGAATGTGTGAAGGGAAGAATTTCAAATACACCTCAGAACCAATCTGCAACATTTTCACATGTCGAATGCTGCCCCATATTGCAGGGTGGTAAGGAGAATACCTGAATATCCTTTAGCTTGATGCCATTTTGCTTCCAGACACAACCATGAAGTCAGCCGTAGGCACAGTGCTCAACTAATCACCCTTGTGCTTTCCCATAGTACCTATTTTGCATGTACTCTTGTCTGTCCTAGTACTCCTATTCAACATTACTGCAGTAGCTGTAGCATGTTCGTGGAGGTCTGATGCCTTTTGCTTGGACAGACTGCGAGCCTGAAGTAGTCCTTGGCCTTAGACTGCTTCGCCTTGACATGTGCAGCTTCATTCAGGGCCAGCTGGCTAAAGATGGCACAGGTTAATTTTAAGTGGGGCTAACCTTTCTTGAGCTTGGGTCCTATGTTGAGGTGTGCAGTCATAAGGCAGTGTATTCTCAACTGGTCAGCAAGTAATAACCACTGACACAAGCAAAAGGGCAAGTTGTTTGTATGCTGCTGGCGTAACCCAGTTAAGCAAATTGTAATTATACACTGCAATCCTTGTTTTTGATATGAGCAATGATGAACTTAAGCACCCTTTATTTCCCAACTTCTTTTCCGATGCTGTATCCACTATGTAATGACCTGTGTAGCATTAAGGAAGTTTTCTGTGTTAAAGGTCCTATATAAATGCAAATTATTATTGGTGATTTGAGTCATAGAGTCATAGTCAGCTTTATTTGATATTTTGGCTCTATTTAAATGTTTATTAATTAAATTACTGCATAAGCCTTCAAACACCCCATCTATCCAACTTTCACCCCATGTGACAGAGTCATCAAATCATACAAGAACTTTGATCAGCTAGAACTCATCAGAGTTGATCACACAGCACTGCCCTTTGATGGAAAGGGCACTGCTTGTCACTAGCCACTCGGGTGTTTTCCTATCTCGCTGGTGGTGGAAACTGAATAAAGATTTGTGCACCTTGTGTCTCTCACTGTGTCTCACACCTACACAAAAGAAAAAAAAAACGGGAAGAGGTGGGCTCCGCGGGGTGTGAAAAAAAAGAACTCATCAGAGTCAGGCCATGTATACAGCAGCATCTTCCGCCAGGATCAACTGGGCCAAATGTTCTGGACTACTGATCGGTCCATGTCAGGTGGACTCTCTGTAGGAGAAGTTATAGGGGTTCAGCTGGACTACCTCCCATCTCCTCTATCTGGGGGTCTACCTCAGACCGGCTGAGGAATCCTGGCCAACCAACTGGCAGGAACTGGAGGCCAAAGTCTCGGCTCACCTAGGCCGCTGGACAGGACTGCTTCGAGTGCTATCTTACAGGAGTCGAGTGCTGCTCATAAACCAGCTGGTGGCTGCCATGCTGTGGTACTGGCTGGTCCCTTTGGTCCCTCCTCCTGGTTTTGTTGCTGACATCCAGAGAACGTTGGTTCATTCTTCTGGGACAAAAAGACACACTGGGTAGCTGCACAGGTTTTTAGCCTCCCTATTGAGGAGAGCAGTCAGTCACTAGTGTGTGTTCGCACCCATGTGGTGACTTTCCACCTTCAGACCTTGCAGCGATACCTTTACGTTGAGCCTCCTCCTAGGTGGTGTGTCCCGGCGACGTATTTTGTCTGTCAAGGTCGTAACCTCAGCTACAACATGCAGCTCCTATTCATCGACATGACTGTTTGGAGGTCGCCGTCAGGACGCTGCCTGTCTTTTACCAGGACCTGATCACTGTCTGGAACATGGTCGAATCGAGTCGTGCCTACCCTGTTGAATGCCAAGTAGAGATAGTCAATACCTGGCACTAGTGTGGCATGGATGTTATTTGCCATTCCTTATCAGTCCAGCCTGAATGGTGTCCAAGTCTTGCTGCATGTGGGAATGGTCTTCAGTATTTCTGGAAGCTTCTGACCTTAAAATGAAGAGAAGGTAATCCCTTCGATGATTGGATCTAGATATTATGTTTCCACACCTCTGACTGCAGGCAACCATGACAAGCATCCTGTGTACTCAGAATGATTCCAAACAGTGGAAAGTTTACAATTCCCAATAGTTTTTGTTTTCCAGCTTCAGCTTTGCTGTGGATCTTTGAAGTTACACTCAGCTAATTACTGCCTTCATATCAAGGTCAGTCACTTTAATCTCACTTCTGGAATTTAGCTCTTTTATCTATCTTTAGAGCAAAGCTGTGATTTGGCAGCAGCTGAGTGGCCCTGGCAGAACTCAAACTGAGCATCAAGGAGCAAGTTATTGCTGAAAAAGTGGCGAATCATGTCACTGTCAACAACACCTTCCATCAGTTTGCTGTCGATTGAGAGTATACATATGGAATGGGTGAATAGGATGTAACAAGACAAGTTTCCACATTATTGGTTGGTTGCCAGTGTGTTGCTGTACTGGAACAATTTGATCATGACTACAGCAATATCTGGAATATGTTATCAATTTATAGCTTTAGGTGTATCCAGTACCTTTGACCATTTCATGATATTCCATGGAATGAATGGAATTGATAAAAGGCTAGTCTTTGTGATGATGGGAGCTGGTGAAGATGAATGCAAATATTTTAGCCTTCACTTCTGCACTGACACACTGTGCTTCCCCAGTGACTGAAGATGGAATGCTCTGTCACAAGGAATGGTTGAGAGAGACCATTAAAGTAAACAGAATTCCTTCAGCTGATAAATTTCTATGATTCTACATAACAATTCTTATGTTATACTTTTAAAATGAGGAGCATTAAAAAAAGTTTAGAATATGTAAATAATCTGGAAAAAATACTTGTGTTGCATGATTTTATGGCCACGTCCAACACTTAGGGTTCAAGATAGACTCTTCAAGAAGAAGGCGAAGTCAAGAATTGTTTTCAGGCTTAGTCTTCTTAGAACACTTTAATATGTATTTAGAATAAATTCTACTATGTATGGTAGTAGACATTATTACATTGTGTGACATTACTGCAATTTCTCCAGGGTCTGAGAACCCTTTCAATTGATCCCGTAATAACTTCACCTTGATAGCCCGTTATTATGTTTTTTTTCCTCAACTTTCTTTAATTTTGTGTCATGCTGTTAGAATGACTAAAATGACAATAACACTGACGGTCCAAGTGCTTCCACTTTTTGGATCCTTTGTGGATGTCTCTCCTGGTAACTGTGGCCTATCTCTATCTAAGATTGACTATTGTCTGACAACAGCAGGTTATTGAACAATTCATTTTCATTTGCATTGAATTGAATGTTGGCTAGATTTCCAGGGAGCCTGAACCAGGACTCCGTACATTCCCAATGCACGGACTGAAGATTGGCGCGGATGGTGCGTGGATCAGGGCTTTGGCGGTCCAGTGTGCAGCTGAAGGCCTGGATCGTGACTTCGGTATTCTGAGGTCCTAGGAGCGAGCCCAGTGCGGTGATGGAGCTTCCCCTTGCCATCTGCAGTGATGATGATTCCCCTTGCCATCTGCAGTAATGATGAGAACAGGGGAGATGGAGTCAGCATGAGGAATATGTGCCAAAGCCGAGGGGATAGAGCCCTTATAGGAAGTGCAGTCCCAGTATGGCAAAGCGCTTAAGAAAGACTGCAACGATTGAACCTTTAGCTTTTTCTGGTTTATTTTTCAACTTAATAACTGTACTATACTTAACT
This sequence comes from Chiloscyllium plagiosum, assembly GCF_037043375.1. Classification (NCBI taxonomy): domain Eukaryota; kingdom Metazoa; phylum Chordata; class Chondrichthyes; order Orectolobiformes; family Hemiscylliidae; genus Chiloscyllium; species Chiloscyllium plagiosum. Next base: position 26,806,525 of record NW_028270177.1, read on the forward strand.
GTAATGTTTAACTTTGTTTCTTATTTCTTTCCACTTTCGTTTGTACCTAGGCACTTGTATTTAAGATTGTGCATTGTATGGTGATATTGAAAACTTTTCACTGTACATCTGTACATTTGTACTTGAGTACACGTGACAATAAAGTCTAAGTAGCTCTGTCTCTGTCACTGCTCTATTCTTGATGTTTACCACATGACTGCTGATGTCAGTTAATCATAATAGAGTTAAAAATCACACAACACCAGGTTATAGTCCAACAGGTTTAAATGGAAGCACACTAGCTTTCCGAGCAACGCTCCTTCATCAGGTGATTGTGGAGGGCTTGATCGTAACACCAATCGAGCCCTCCACAATCACCTGATGAAGGAGCGTCGCTCCAAAAGCTAGTGTGCTTCCAATTAAACCTGTTGGACTATAACCTGGTGTTGTGTGATTTTTAACTTTGTACACCCCAGTCCAACACCGGCATCTCCAAATCAATCATAATAGACATTGTTATCCTATTATTCTACATCTCCTCCCAATATAGTCACACTTTTATCACTTTTGTTAAGATATTTTCTTAAATTATTTGCTTGAATTATTAACTTTGATGCCATGCCTGCCTGCCCGCTGAAGTCTAAATGTTACAATCCAAGCCTTTATGGTTTTTTTAAAAGTCCCCATCATCTTGTTCTTCACATGTTGATTGAGGGTGACAATCTTGAATCAGTTTATTAACTCACCATTCCATGATGTGATTGATACAGTGTCCTAACATCATCCCAAAGCCTGCAATATTCATACTCATTTGCCCTTGCAGCCTCTAATAATTTGAAAACATTGCTGTTTCTTTTGCACTTTCAAAATAGTTTGAATGAGTTAGGATCAGGTATATTCAGTCAGTCTAAGGACTATGCCTTCAAGGTTTTGATCGCTGACCCATGCTATTCATCAGTTACCAACTTTGATAAAGTTTTCATTCTACGTCTGGTGTTATGCCTGTTCTCCTGTTTTTCTCATTGAATCTCTTCCATGTTTCTTACTTATTGTCATCTGAGGTAATATTTGGTCTTATATTCTTCTCCAGTAATGTCACTAGTATTCTTAACCTTCTTGGTGAGAGCCCATTGCTTAAGTGGGATGCTCTGTAGATCAGCAAGGCTGAAATCACAATCACTACTGCCAGCCATGGACATTTCAGTGTTTGTTTCTCCACTTTTTCAGTGTTATCATTGGCCTGCCAGTGAACAGCAGAACTGGTAACATGATTAATGCCACATTCCTCTTTTTGAAGCATTCATTCATGAACTGTGGACCATTGTCAGAGGCAACGTTGTCTGGGAGACCATGGATTGACAAGTTATTTTATAATGCTTTTATTGCGGTTTTAACTATTATAGTGTGTAATCTAGTACTTTCTAACCATCCTGAACACTAAACCATCAAAAGAGTTAGAGGTCTAGTTCCCAACCTTTACCAAATCCTTTCTGGAGAATTTGATGGTAGTAGAGGTTCTGTTGGTGCTTAGCTACTTATTGCACACGTGTGGCAGCTAATTGTGAAGTCTTCAACAGCTTTGGAAATTTCTGACTACCAGGCAGGTTACGTGCCTAAGCTGTATGCTTCCTAAGTGAATACCCTGGATTCTAAGAAGAATTTCCTCTTTCATGGCCTTTCTACATGCGAAACAAAACGTTTCACCGTACCTAGGTACGTGACAATGATAAATCAAATCTTTTGAAGTCTGGAAGATTGTCTGTCTCGTATTGTAAAATGTTTTTCCTGTTTGTGGTACTTCCTTAAGCATGATTATTTGAATAAATTTTGGAATATTTTTTGATGCTCAATTTAGCATGTCCAATTTGAAAAATGATAGAATTCTAGTTCTGCTTGACGTGAAGAGATTTAAGAATAGTGGTGAAAGTGGTGCAGAGTTATCTGATCAGCTATATAACTCTAATGTCTGTACAAACAATAGCCTGATTCCAGAAGGTTTCTGCAAAACTTTTATTTACACAATCATGCATACTCTGAGTTAGTACAGCTCACTAACGCGCAGACTGTTAAACTGTTTTTGGAGTCTAGCACATTGTTGCTGTTGATTTATCATTGATGTCACTGTCTCATTATCCAGGTTGAAGGGTGTCAGGCACCAAAGGAATAATTTCCATTTTTTGTCTCTATTTCTTCTGAATGGTAAACTAACATTACATACATTTTTAATTTGGAAATAGAACTTTGTTCATTCGTTTTCAAATGTAACCAAATCATGGCATTCCCTGCATAAGAGCATTATAGGAGCATTACACAGATTGAAGTTGTTTAAGAAAGATGATTCACTGTCACTGCTGATAGGTGATTCAGGAAGGAAATTAAGTACTGGCCAGCAATACCTATGTCCCATGAATGAAAAATAAACAATTTTACATAAAAGTTATAGCATTGTAACAGCCTACTTTAATAATGTATCTTGTTTTTTTGTTGAAGCTATGGCAGGGAGTTCAAGAAATTTTTTCCAATCAGCTGCACACTTTTTAACAATTCAGTTCACAGTTGATAAGTCACACTGAAGGTAGTAGTAGCTGAAATTGTGGGGAGGAAATTCATGTAGCAGCAGAAAATGGTGGGAAAAGGGAATTGATATATGAATGTATGGCTGCAGATGTCAGCACAAGACCTGCTGGATAATTCAGGCAAGTTTCAGATAATTGTTGCCAGTTATGTCTTTAGGAAATTTGACTAGTGTCTATGCTGGCTCTGGACAACATTCACTGCTACTTCAACTCCAGTTGGTGGAGGTTGAATGACATTGGATTGCATGTATATTGTTTTGTATAGTATGTTCACATAATCCTTGATTAACATAAATATAACCTTTCATTTACCGACCCTTCTTTATACATCCTTATTTTTTACACTATGGAACCACGTCCTGCTTTTAATTCAGTTTCTAGTAGCTTTACATTTATTTGAAGTAACTAGATATTTAAATACAGAACTTAGTAACAGTTAAAATAAGATAAATTGCTGGAGAAACTCAAAAATGGATGAATAAAGAGTTTGAGGCTCTTGTCAAGAATAAGAAGAAGTCATATATTAGCTAATGACATCTGGCATCAAGTGAATCTCTTGAAGAGTATATGGCGTGTAAGGGAATTCTTAAGAGGGAAATCATGAGGGCAAAATGTGGATAAGACATAATCTTGATGGATCAGGTTAAGGATAATCCAAAGAGATTCTACAAGTGCATTAAGAGCAATTAGCAAGTGAATAGGGCCCCTTAAAGATCAACGAGGTCATCTATGTGTGGTACTACAGGAGATGGGAGAGATACTAAATAAATATTTCATGACACCTTTTACTGTGGAGAAAGAAATGGAGGCTAGGGAACTGAAGGAAATAAATATAGATGAAAACAGTCCTCATTACAAAAGAGGAGGTGCTGAAGGGCTTGAAAAACATAAAGGTGGATAAATCCCTGGGACCTGATCAAGTGTATCCTAGGATGTTTTGGGAAGTTAGGGAAGAAAGTGTGGAGCTCCTAATAGATATTGCTACCCTATACAGCCATGGCTGAGGTGCCGGAGGACTGGAGGCTGGCTAATGTTGTGTCTTTATTAAAGAAAGGCTGTAAGGAAAAGTCCAGGAACTATAGACCTATGAGACTGACATCAGTGGTGGGTAAGTTGTTGAAGGCGGATCTGAGGGAGTGTCTTTATTTGCATTTGGAGAGGCAAGGACTGATTAGGGGTAGTCAGCAGGGCTTTGTGCGTGCAAGATTGTCTCTCAAACTTGGTTAAGTGTTGAGGACTGAACTAAAACAATTGAGGGCAGAGCGGTAGACGTTGTTTACATGGACTTTAGTAAAGCCTTTGACAAGGTTCCGTATGGTAGACTAATTTAGTAAAGTTAGAAGACTTGGGGTTCAAAAAGCGCTTGCCAATAGGATACAAAATTGAATTGATGGTAGGTTGTAGAGAGTGGTCGTGGAGGATTGTTTTTGGACTGGAGGTCTGTGATGAGAGGTGTTCCACAGGGATCAGTGCTGGGTCCGCTTTTGTTTGTCATTTATATAAACAATTTGGATGAGAATTTAGGAGGCATAATTAGTAAGTTTGCAGATGACACCAAAATTGGTGGTATAGTGTACAATGAAGAAGGTTATCTAAGATTACAAAAGGATCTTGATTAGTTGGGCCAATGGGCTGAGGAGTGGCCGATAGAGTTCAGTTTGGATAAATGGGAGGTATTGCATTTTGGTAAAACAAAAAGGTTTGCCAGGACGTTGCTGGGAATGATGAGCGGATATGTAGAGGGAGAGAGATATGAAAGGGGGAGATAAACAAGGAGATTATGGAGAGGAGGCCATACAGAAGAAAAGTTGAAGAAGTGATAGTGAGTGCCAACAGTAAAGAAAAAATGGGTGAGCATTATTAAATTCAACCCATATAATATGATTCTAGATTAGAGTGGTGCTGGAAAAGCACAGCAGTTCAGGCAGCCGGATGCATCACTCTAATCTAAAATCTGGTTTCCAGCATCTGCAGTCATTGTTTTTACCATATAATGTGATAGTGGGCCTAAGAGTGGGAATGTGTGACTGTGCTAAAAGCAAGCCATGTCATATTTGCACTGGGCGTGGGGGTGGGTAAAACACATGGAAGAATCGAATCAGGCTCTAAAGTTATTGAACTCAATGTTGAGTCCTAGAGGCTGCAGGGCCCCCAAGTGGAAAATGAGACATTATCCTTTGAGCTTGTACTGAGGCTCACTGGAACACTGTGGTAGGTCTGCAACAAAAATGTTGGTATGTGAACATGGTAGTGTGTTGAAGTGACAGGCAATCGTTTTTTAGTGACAGTTATATTTAATTACAAATGCAGTAGTCATTTAGAAAAGTCACTTAGTTAGAGCCAGTACTGCTCTTTTAATTTAAAAGTGAGAGAATGTTCACTTTTCTCTGTAATTAACAACCTAATCACAAAATCACAGAATGTGTAGCTTGGAAAGGTGTTATTTCTGAGGTTGCAATTTTCTTAGAGCCTTAGCTGTGATGAAAACAGGCATTTTATTTTATTAACAAAAATCACTCCCTTTAGTGTTTTGCCAAAGTCTTTAGTACTGTAATTGAATTATTGCATTTAGTTGCCATAATGTTAGAATTGTATTACTGTTAGTGCATTGCTATATGTACAAAACCAGCTCATGCTGTTAGAATGTGAATTAGAATTAGGTTTATTGTCAGATGTACTCACATGAGTGCAGTGAAAAGTTTATAAAGATACGATTAATATTGTATAAGAACTTGGAAGAGTATTTGAAATCCTTCGTCTGTATAATTGATGAGAATTTCATCATTCTTTAGAACATAGAACAGTACAGCACAGAACAGGCCCTTCAGCCCACGGTGTTGTGCCGACCACTGATCCTCATGTAGGCACCCTCAAATTTCTGTGACCATATGTATGTCGAGGAGTCTCTTAAATGTCCCCAATGACCCTGCCTCCACAACTGCTGCTGGCAACGCATTCCATGCTCTCACAACTCTCTGCGTAAAGAACCCGCCTCTGACATCCCCTCTATACCTTCCTCCAACCAGCTTAAAACTATGACCCCTCGTGTTAGTCATTTCTGCCCTGGGAAATAGTCTCTGGCTATCGACTCTATCTAAGCCTCTCATTACCTTGTATACCTCAATTAGGTCCCCTCTTCTCCTCCTTTTCTCCAATGATAAAAGTCCAAGCTCAGTCAACCTCTCCTTATAAGATAAGCCCTCCAGTCCAGGCAGCATCCTGGTAAACCTCCTCTGAACCCGCTCCAAAGCATCCACATCTTTCTTATAATAGGGCAACCAGAACTGGACGCAGTATTCCAAGTGCGGTCTAACCAAAGTTTTATAGAGCTGCAACAAGATCTCACGACTCTTAAACTCAATCCCCCTGTTAATGAAAGCCAAAACACCATATGCTTTCTTAACAACCCTGTCCACTTGGGTGGAGCTGGAAATGTGTTGCTGGAAAAGCGCAGCAGGTCAGGCAGCATCCAGGGAACAGGAGAATCGACATTTCGGGCATTTTAAGGGATCTATGTACCTGCACCCCAAGATCCCTCTGTTCCTCCACACTACCAAGAATCCTATCCTTAATCCTGTACTCAGCTTTCAAATTCGACCTTCCAAAATGCATCACCTCACATTTATCCAGGTTGAACTCCATCTGCCAACTCTCCGCCCATCTCTGCATCCTGTCAATGTCCCGCTGCAGCCTACAACAGCCCTCTATACTGTCAACGACACCTCCAACCTTTGTGTCATCTGCAAACTTGCTGACCCATCCTTCAATCCCCTCATCCAAGTCATTAATAAAAATTACAAACAATAAAGGTCCAAGGACAGAGCCCTGTGGAACACCACTCACCACAGACTTCCAGGCAGAATATTTTCCTTCTACTACCACTCGCTGTCTTCTGTTGGCCAGCCAATTCTGTATCCAGACAGCTATGTTCCCCTGAATCCCATTCCTCCTGACCTTCTGAATGAGCCTACCATGGGGAACCTTATCAAATGCCTTGCTAAAGTCCATATACACCACATCCACAGCTCGACCCTCATCAACTTTTCTAGTCACATCCTCAAAGAACTCGATAAGGTTTGTGAGGCATGACCTGCCCCTCACAAAGCCGTGTTGACTGCATTTAATCAAGCCATGCTCTTCCAGATGGTCATAAATCCTATCCCTCAGAATCCTTTCTAACACCTTGCAGACGACAGACGTGAGACTTACGGGTCTGTAATTGCCGGGGATTTCCCTATTTCCTTTCTTGAAGAGAGGAATTATATTTGCCTCTCTCCAGTCCTCAGGTACGACTCCAGTGGAGAGCAAGGATGTAAAGATCTTGGCAAGTGGCGAAAAAATTGCATTTCTCGTTTCCCAAAGCAGCCGAGGACAAATCTGATCCGGGCCTGGCGACTTGTCAATTTTAATGTTTGACAAAATTTTCAGCACATCAGCTTCCTCTATCTCTATCCATTTCAGCATGCACACCTGCTCTTCAAAGGTTTCATTCACTACAAAGTTCGTTTCTTTCGTAAAGACAGAAGCAAAAAACTCATTTAGGGCTTCCCCTACCTCCTCAGACTCCACACACGAATTCCCTATGCTATCCCTGATTGGGCCTACTCTTTCTTTGACCATTCTCTTATTCCTCACATAAGTGTAAAATGCATTTGTGTTCTCCCTAATCTGTTCTGCCAAGCCTTTCTCGTGCCCCCTCCTGGCTCTCCTCAGACCATTTTTAAGCTCCTTCCTTGCCTGCCTGTAGTCCTGTAGAGCTGAGCTTGACCCTAGCTTCCTCCACCTTATGTAAGCTACCTTTTTCCTTTTGACGAGAAGCTCCACTGGTCTTGTCATCCAAGGTTCCTTTATCTTACCACTTCTTGCCTGTCTCAGAGGGACATATTTATTCATCACTTGCAACAACTGTTCCTTAAACAGTCTCCACATGTCTATAGTGCCTTTACCATGGAACAATTGCTCCCAATCCATGCTTCCTAACTCATGTCTAATCGCATCATAGTTTCCTCTTCCCCAATTAAATATCCTCCAATTTTGCCTAATCCTCTCCTCCATGGCTATGTAGAATGTGAGGCAGTTGTGGTCACTATCACCAAAATGCTCTCCCACCACAAGATCTGATACCTGCCCCGGCTCATTGCCGAGCACCAAGTCTAGAATGTCCTCTCCCCTCGTCGGCCTGTCAACGTACTGAGTTAGGAAACCCTCCTGAACACACTTTACAAAAACAGCTCCATTCAAATCTTCTGCTCGAAGGAGGTTCCAATCAATATTGGGAAAGTTGAAGTCACCCATTACAACAACTCTACTACGTCCACACTTTTCCAAAATCTGCTGACCTATGCTTTCTTCCATCTCCCTGCTGCTATTGGGGGGCCTGTAGTAAACCCCTAAAGAGGTGACTGCTCCCTTGCTGTTCCTAATTTCCACCCATACTGACTCGGTAGGCAGATCTTCCTCAACAATGGAAGCTTCTGTAGCTGTGATACCCTCTCTGATTAGTAGTGCTACACCCCCTCCTCTTTTTCCCCCCTCCCTATTCTTTTTAAATGCTCTAAACCCTGGAACATCCAGCAACCATTCCTGCCCCTGAGAAACCCATGTCTCTGTTATGGCCACAACATCATAGCACCAGGTACTGATCCATGCTCTAAGTTTGTCACTTTTATTCCTGATACTCCTTGCGTTAAAGCAAACACACTTTAACTGATACTTTGGTCCCTTTCCAGGAAAATCCTTCCCACTAGCTGGTCTACCTCTTGCTAATGCCTCATCTGCATCACCTCTCATCTCCGGTATACAGCTCAGGTTCCCACCCCCCTGCCATACTAGTTTAAACCCTCTCGAACTACTCGTGCAAAACTTCCACCCAGGACATTGGTCCCCTTCCAGTTCAGATGCAACCCATCCTTCTTGTACAGGTCCCACCTTCACCCGAAGCCCTCCCTCCTACACCAGCTGCGCAGCCACGTATTAAGCTGCGCCCTCTCCCTGTTCCTCGCCTCACTATCTCGTGGCACCGGTAGTAAACTAGAGAACACTACTCTGTTCCTCCTGCTTTTCAGCTTCCATTCTAACTCCCTGAAATCACTTTTTATATCCTTTGCTTAAGGTAAATTAGAAAGTTACCCTTTGGTGTTTCAAATGTGTTTCTGGCAGGAAGGAAGGGCAGTACTGTTACTTAGCACTCACAGGAGCACCTACAGATGCATATCTATGCAAACGTAGAACTGGTTGAGGGGGTCTGAGTCAGCGACATCACTCCTAAGAGTTGCACTCTAGGAAATGGTTGAGTGACTTCATAGAATCAGTGAGGATGAGTATAACCTTTTGATCTTTCCCCTTCTCACAACAATAGCTGGGAACAAACCTTTCTTCCCCTCCTCGACAATACTCCAATATCCTTTCTCCTCTATCCTATATCTTTAGCACGCAATAATATGGGGTTAATTGCAACATTTCTCATTCTTATGTCAACCACACTCCCTCCTTCCTTTCTGCACTTCATACCATACTCTTAAGAGCTGAAGACTGCACAAATATCACTAATCTTTGCATTTGCTCCTACTTTCAGCTTTCCCAAGCCTGAATTTTCTCCAATTAGTTGCTGAAAGCCATTATGTGGAGGCTGGAATTGAAATTCAGCCAAATAAAATATTTTATTTCCTTTGGACAGAGACAAGCTGCTCCCTTGGCCAAATCCTCCAGTTAAGACCCCATGCATCATCTCATAGGTCTCCAGTCCTACCTGCTTTCTAAATAAATGGATCCAGGAATCTCCAGCCCTCACCTCAGCCTTGGGCAACCTTCTGCGAAAGTTATGTGAAGATTAAATTCAGGGGCTGAATTATACTTTACAGAAGAAAAATTACAATATTCCAACATTGCATTCATACATGCTAACACAGGCAGTGCATCAGCAAGTGCAGACAATAATCAGCATTGACTAGGCCTGTTCCCCCCAGGGTCTATTTTCCTTTTATCAGGTTGCTAATGATTTGGCCAGAACCCTCCCAATAAACAATATCAATTTCTGTATAATATACATGCTTATAGACATTTACAGCTCAGAAGGAGGCGATTCGACAAATAATGTTCGCACCAGTCAACAAAGGTCTGACTACGCTAATCTTGTTTTCCAGCTCTTAGCCTTCAAGGCTATGGGCCATGACAATGAAAGTAAATTTTGAAATACAGCTTAAATGTTACGAGAACTTCTGACTCAACCGCCTTTTTCAGGCAGTAATTACCACTGTTTGGCTATTACCAATTATTAGAGGGATTACTTGTGAAATCAGAAGTATCCTGACTTAGTCTTTTGAGGTTTTAATATTCCAATGTGTGTTTTTTTTTGCTTCAGTGCAAGTCTAAAAAAAAAATTGGACATTCCTTTAAACCTACATTACAGAACCCACGTAATAAGGTGTTTTCATATCACACTTATTTATATGTTGTTCTCAGGAATTTGGTAGTCTGGAGGATAAGGCAGCCAATTTGAAATCTTTCATCTCCTTTGCTGATATCACAGCCTGTACCCCTCTGGCATTTTAATCTTTCATTTCACTTTTCATTCTCAATTTGGACTGACAGTGTTTTATTTTCACACTTTTTATATTTTTCAGCATTTGTCTGCATCTTAGTGATTAATTTCAGGCGTGATAAAGCGTGATGTGGATAAGGCACAGCAAGTTAGGCAGCATGTGAGGAACAAGAGAGCTGATATTTTGGGCATAACACTTGTTCAGTCAGTCAGTCCTCACTTTCTCAGAGTGATTAACTTCAGCAGCTTGTCAATCCTACTATGTTCAAATCTTAATTCATTCACCTTTCATCAAACTGTAATTGGAGTTAAATTTGAGTGTATAATATATTGACTGTAGTTGGAGTTTGCAGGTGTATAGAATTTAGAGAGATGCAAGTCACAGACATTTTGGGTGGGAAGGCAATGGCCTAGAGGTATTGCCTGGTAATTTACTAACTCAGATAATGTGCTGGGGACCCTGGTTTGAATCCTGCCACAGTAGATGGAGAAATTTGAAATCAATAAAAAAAGTTAATCTAATGATGGCTAAAATATTGACAGGAAAGACTCAATGGTTCATGTAATAACTCCACAGAGGCTGGTATCCTGTCTCCCTTTATTTATATGTGCATTGTACTCAACACTGGTCTGCCTTTCTTTGAGTGAACAGAACCTTTCACACTCCTATTTATATCTGTCAGCCAGCGCTCCCTGATTGGGGCTGTTAACCTGGTCCATTCAAGGAACTTGTATTCTACGAGGTCCTCCTGGCTGACGTTGTAAAATCACTACGATAGGAGGGTTTTTTTTTCTTTTTTTGTGGTGTATTCCAATCTTTGAACCAGGCGGCCTAGGTTCAAGTGAATAATATTTTCGAATCAATATGTTTAGAGATGTCTTCATCACAATTGGGAACATCGAGATGATGTTGATGTGTCAGGGGCATAAACCTCCAAAAGATTAACCTGTGACAGAGTCTGCAAATCATGCATTGGATTTACCACCCAATGAACTGGCGTGGAAGCAAGTCATTCTTAACCCTAAAGGACTGCTTAAGAAGAAGATTTTCATTCCGAGATTATTGGTATTCTGATTTCTCTGGTCCATCTAGTTCCCACTGAGCATCAATTCAGAATTGCCATGTTTATCTGAATACTAATTTGCAGCTTTGTTATACCATTAGGATGTTTTAAATGAAAGACACAGCTTTTCAATTGTTTGAAGCTCCTTTTTCATAGCTTGAAAACTAGAAGACAAGGCCACTGGAACCGTCATGTGCTAATGATCAACTTCAAGTGTTAGGGTCAGAGTTGTACAGCATGGAAACAGAACCTTCAGTCCCATTCATCCCCATGCCAACCAGATTTCTTAAACTAATCTAGTCCCATTTGCTAGCATTTGGTCTATATCTCTCTAAACCCTTCCTATTCATACACCAATCCAGGTGCCTTTTTAAATGTTGTAATTGTACCAGCCTCCACCACTTCCTCTGGCAGCTCATTCCGTACACGTATCACCCTCTGTGTGAAAAAGTTACCCTTTAGGTCCCTTTTAAGTCTTTTCCCTCTCGCCTTGAACCTATGCCCTCTAGGTTTGTACTCCCCTATCCTGGGGAAAAGACCTCGGCTATTCATCCTATCCCTGACCCGCATGATTTTCTAAACCTCTCTAAGGTCACTCCTCAGCCCCTGACACGCTAGGGAAAATAGCCCTAGCCTATCCGGTTTCTCCTTATAGCTCAAACCAACCAGCTTAGCACAGCTGGTTGGATTGTTGGTTTATAGAGCAATAAGAGGCCAACAGCGTGGGTTCAATTCCCATCACTGGTTTGAGGTTACCATGAAGGACTCTCTTTCTCAACCTCTTCCCTTGCCTGAGATCTGGTGGCCCTCAGGTTAAAATCACTTTAGCCTCTAATAAGAGAGTAGCCCCTATGGTCTGGTAAGGCTATGGTGAGACAACAATGGCTCAAACCCACCAGTTGCAGCAAAATACTTGTAAATCTTCTCTGAACCCTTTCTGTTAGGCCTGTAAAATGCTTTGTTGCAAAGAAGTGATTTGGGATTTGATGCAGACTGCACCATTCAAGAGTAACCTGCTCAGCAGCTTGGAGTCTGATAGTGTTGGAGAAGGAACTCTAGGTGGCGGAGGGGGGAGGATGGATGGACGGACAGAGGAAACGTAGATTGAGGTCTGAAATAACTAAAATACAGCCATTAGCTGAATTATTGGAAATGGGTGTGGGTCTAAATTTTCGCTGGGTTCATTTGAGCAGAGTAGTAGACAAGGTGAAAGCGAGGACTGCAGATGCTGGAGATCAGAGTTGAGAGCATGGTGCTGGAAAAGCACAGGCCAGGCAGCATCCGAGGAGCAGGAGAATCAACGTAGAAAGCCTGAAGCAGTAGTACTTGCAGATAGACCAATAATTCACATTGCAATCAGGTTGGAGGGTTCTCCTTTATTGGAGGATGTGGGAAGTCATAGAGATCTAGACTATTTTGCTTGACAGCAGACCCAGCTCTAAATTTGATCAGATCAGCTGATAGATAGTGGGTTACCATAACAAAAAAACCAGAAAAACAGGTAGCTAGGCTATGCAGAGGAGAAAGTGAGGACTGCAGATGCTGGAGATCAGAGCTGAAAATGTGTTGCTGGAAAAGCGCAGCAGGTCAGGCAGCATCCAAGGAGCAGGAGAATCGACGTTTCGGGCATAAGCCCTTCTTCAGGAATGAGGAAAGTGTGTCCAGCAGGCTAAGATAAAAGGTAGGGAGGAGGGACTTGGGGGAGGGGCATTGGAAATGCGATAGGTGGAAGGATGTCAAGGTGAGGGTGATAGGCCGGAGTGGGGGTGGGAGCGGAGATTTCAGGAAGAAGATTGCAGGTTAGGAAGGTGATGCTGAGTTCGAGGGATTTGACTGAGACAAGGTGGAGGGAGGGGAAATGAGGAAACTGGAGAAATCTGAGTTCATCCCTTATGATTGGAGGGTTCCTAGGTGGAAGATGAGGCACTCTTCCTCCAACCGTCGTGTTGCTGTGGTGTGGCGAAGGAGGAGTCCAAGGACCTGCATGGTCCTTGGTGGAGTGGGAGGGGGAGTTGAAGTGTTGAGCCATGGGTTGGTTGGGTTGGTTGGTCCGGAAGAAATGCAAGAAATGCAAAACTTGCGCCCACACCTCCCCCCTTATGTCCCTCCAAGGCCCCAAGGGATCCTTCCATATCCGCCACAAATTCACCTGCACCTACACACACATCATTTATTGCATCCGCTGCACCCAATGTGGCCTCCTCTATATTGGGGAGACAGGCCGCCGACTTGCGGACATTTCAGAGAACACCTCTGGGACACCCGGACCAACCAACCCAACCACCCCATGGCTCAACACTTCAACTCCCCCTCCCACTACACCAAGGACATGCAGGTCCTTGGACTCCTCCATCGCCACACCATAGCAACACGACGGTTGGAGGAAAAGCGCCTCATCTTCCGCCTAGGAACACTCCAACCACAAGGGATGAACTCAGATTTCTCCAGTTTCCTCATTTCCCCTCCCCCCACCTTGTCTCAGTCAAATCCCTCGAACTCAGCACCGCCTTCCTAACCTGCAATCTTCTTCCTGACCTCTCCGCCTCCACCCCCACTCCGGCGTATCACCCTCGCCTTGACCTCCTTCCACCTATCACATTTCTAACGCCCCTCCCCCAAGTCCCTCCTCCCTACCTTTTATCTTAGCCTGCTGGACACACTTTCCTCATTCCTGAAGAAGGGCTCAGGCCCGAAACGTCGATTCTCCTGCTCCTTGGATGCTGCCTGACCTGCTGCGCTTTTCCAGCAACACATTTTCAGCTAGGCTATGCAGCCAGTTCAACATGATGCTGTTCTGTCCAGCAAATCAACAGTAGAAATGTGATTTACTGAGTGACTGATTTTGGTATAAGAACAGAAAATGCTGGAGAAACTCAGCAAGTCTGTGGAGAGATGAATGAAGTTAACATTTTGTGTCCAGTATAATAATTCTTAGAAATAGTTGTTTTGTCAACCTGTTTTGGATCTTCTGTTGCTGCTCTTGCTCCTAAACGTTTTGCAAGTGTATACATTGACTGTGGGAGCCTCCGGACAGGATGCTCACTGAAGGTTGTTTTACTTGTGCTGTCAGTAAGTTAATTATGTGAACATTGCCAGTTGATTTTTTTTTATGTCTTATCCTTCAAAACTCGTTCAAATCGACTTTTGCAGAGCATGACTGCTAACATTATGTGCCAAAAAAACTGATAAGTAAAACTTGTCAATCCTTTTTATTATTGGAGATGGATTTAAAGAGAGGCAGCTGAATAATCCAGATGATTATATTGTTAACTGGATTCATATGAATTCCTGTACTTTTCATTTTGCATCCCATATTCAGACCGTACTCATCATGTAGGAGTTGAAGACAGGACTGTGTGGTATATTCATTCTATATGTCGTTCTTCTATTTGAGGGAAATCACTTTTCTTCAGATTGCAATAAAAGACCCAGAACTGATACTGTTTTTCCACTGGTGTCTGAAAAGTAAATTTTGTTCTCCCTGTTTGTTCAAATATGCCACCTAGTGGATATTACGTGAATTAGCTATGTGAAGCAGCTCTCTTGCGCCATCTCATGTTCGTATAAAATGTTGCCAATCCATTTGATGCCTGGCAAAGCTTTCCTGAGGCAATAGAACTGCAGGCTCATCTTGAAAACATTCTGAAAGGCTATGCTTATCTACACACATACAATTGTCTCGTTGTTCTGAGATGTCTATTACATTTCATGAGACAATTTATGATTTTCCATACTTATGGCTACATTTTTTATAATGTCTACTTATTTTTTATGTTGGTGATTATACCAGATGCAAGGAGATGTTTAAATGTCTATTTCCTGTTTAATTATTGACATTCAATACTTGTATCATTTCAACTACACTGTGTTCAGAGTACAACTGGTCTGTATTTATGTATTTTAAGTACTATTAACAGAAATGCATTGTGTTTACCCATTTAACAAGGTTTAAAAATCTCACAACACCAAGTTATAGTCCAACAGATTTATTTGGAAGTACAAACTTTCAGAGCACTGCTCCTTCATCAGGTAGGAGTAGGATCATAGGGCTCAGAATTTATAGTAAAAAATCGTTAGTATCATATATTGATGCGATATATTGAACAACCTTAGATTACTGTTAAGCCTTTCTTTCTTTAGAATGGGTTGCAGGTTCCAGTTCATTAATATGTAAATCCCAGAACTTTTTTCAAGTCACATTCCCGATGTAACTTAAGGTTTTATAAAACAAGGGAACATCTCAGCTCGGACAATGCATTAAAGGTATGAGGTTAGAATCCATATGTATTCCAAACTTGAGTCAGACTGGCTCCATTTCCAAAGTAGGAATCCGCAAAATATCACATGAACTATGACTGCTCACAGGTTGTGCTTGAAAGCTTGTACTTCCAAATAAACCTGTTGGACTATAACGTGGTGTGATGCCTGCCTTGAAGAAGTTTTCTCCTTTCTCTACAAGAATCTCAGGGAGTCCCTCTCCCACTGCAACTCCCAGGTCATTTACTCTATGTTACTTTCTCCCCACCCCCACCCACCTCTAGCTTATCTCTCCACGCTTCAGGCTCTCTGCCTTTATTCCTGCTGAAGGGCTTTAGCCCGAAACGTCGATTTCGCTGCTCCTTGGATGCTGCCTGAACTGCTGTGCTCTTCCAGCACCACTAATCCAGAATCCTATAACATGGTGTTGTCTGATTTTTAACTGTGTCCACCCCAGTCCAACACCGGCAGATCCACATCATAATTTAACAAGGACATTATAATCAAATGACTATTCCATATTAAGGAGCATGGTAACTACAGTAAACAACAGTTAATCTTTGATTAGAAACTTGAGTTCACATCCCAGCTTTTGAAAATCTGACTCACTGGGGTGAGTTTAGTCCGCAGTGTCTAGTTGTCTGCAGAAGGCTTGCCTGTTAACCTAAAAATAAAAGGCACAATTCTAAATATAAGGGGCATTGCTTCCTATGATGCCTATTACCATGAAATATTGAAAAACCCTGGGGTCACTTTTTGCTTTGATGCACATATCACAGAACATTGCCTCTTGGGATTTCAACTGGGGAAACAGTGATTTTGCATCCATTCAAATGAAAGGACGAAAAAAAAATCACTGCATGCATAGTGTGCAGTTTCTTGATAATGTACTCTCAGTTGGTTCACTACTTTTCTGTGTTTACCAAAGCAGAGAATCTTCCCTCCTATTATCTTTAATTTTTTTAAATTGTGTGGTATGTTTTTCACAAATCCTGTGTATTTGGACTTTGTTCTGGAATGTACCTAATTTACTATTTTCAGAATTCTCCAATCATTAACACCCCATTATATTTTGAATAGACAATTTACACTTAGTATTTACTGCTGTGGAAAAGTAGCTGATGCAGCTTATCTGAAGTTAAAAATCACACAACACCAGGTTATAGCCCAACAGGTTTACTTGGAAGCACTAGCTTTCGAAGCGCAGCTCCTTCATTAGGTGGTTGTCTGAAGTCTACCTTCGCTTGCATCTCAGCTTTGCCGAACAACATCTCACATTTTAACCTTGAATTTCTCTGCCACAGAAAGGGGTTGAGGCCAAAACTATCAAGTCTGAGATAAATATAGTCACACAGCAGGGAACTAGGTCCTTTGGTCCAACCAGTCCTTGCTGACCATAATCTCAAACTAAACTAGTCCCACCTGCATGTGCTTGGCCCATATCCCTTCAAACATTTCCTGTTCATGTGCTTATCCAATAGACATTTTAAATGTTGTAACTTTAACTACATCCACAATTTTCTCTGGAAGTTCATTCCACACACAGACAACTGTGTTTTTTAAAAAAAACAAATTGCCCATCATGTATTTTTAAAATATTTCTCCTTGATCCTTAAAAATATGCTCACTAGTCTTGAACACTTCCCATATTCCCCCCACCCCAAGGGAAAAAGCACCTGCCATTTACCTTATCTATACCCCTCATTACCTTATAAACCTCAATAACGTCACCTCTCAACCCCCTATGCTAGTTCTTAAGGCTAAATGGATCAAAGGGTATGGGGAGAAAGCAGAAGCAGGGTGCAGTGTTGGATTATCAACCATGATCATATTGAACAGCAGAGCAAGCTTGAAGGGCTGATTGGACATTCCTGCTTCAATTTTTCTACGGTTTGTTTTGAATTTAGCTTTGGACAATGCTGTTAACAAATACCATTGCACTTACAAGTGTGAGTTTGTCAGTAATTTTTATGATATTTGGTCCTTAATTTTAGCATCTTGTCGGGAATTAAAAATCCACAAGCCTGGGTTTCCAAGATGTCCTCATGAAATTAGTTGTAGCATGTATTCTAATTTTTTTCAGCAGGTTTCCTGTCTGATGCTGAAGAGGAATGTTGAAGACCATGAGATCCAGACACCCTGAGATCTCCTCCTGTGGTCTATAAAGAGCTTGGCATTGGGGAACCAAAGGAAATGCTCCTTTCCACCTCAGATACAAGAAATGCTAAAAATGCTGTTACGTCATGGACCTGGTCCTTTCTTAAATGTTTCTCACCTGTTCTAATTTCCTGAGTCCTGGGAAATGCGGCCTTATTGGATTAAAAATAAAAATGGAAACACAACTTTCTGAAACACAACTTACTGTCATTCTCCTCACCCCATTTCAGTGGGAATGTGTGTGTTGTGGGTAGCCTGAGGGCCAATTTTAGTCCACTTCTTAACTTTAAAATTCTATCTCCAGTCAACCGCAACTGCTTGTGTAAGGCATTTGGTTCTTAAAGGGTTAATGCTGAGGAGACCATTAGCCTTCCCCCAACATGATTTCATATGGACTTAACCAAGAGAACATGTCTGGATCTCATAGAGGATAGACCTATAGATTGATAAATTTCTTGGTCTAGTCTTGATTTTACTAACATAACTTGTACCTAGTTGATACCATGCAATATATCTTGCTACCAAGATATATAATCAGATTATATTGTTGTTTCTCTCTTCCATACTGGAAAAAACAGATCTTTCAGGTCACAACCTAAACGGAGGATGTGGCGGCATTATGGTGACCAAGAGTCCAGCTAGTTCATACAACATGGTGAGCAACAGTGAGGATCCATCATATGAAATAACCCACCTACAATTTGGGACTAATGTTAATACTGTACTTGCCTTTCATATCTTATTGTACACCAGCAGCAAAATTCTTTGCAAATGGGCAATAATACATGATCCACTCTAAATGTATAAAGACATTTTTTATGATACCATCAACAGATGACATCATGACATGCAAAAATGTCATTGTAATGTTATGATATCCTTACAATGATGGCATGTGCGCGATGACGGAATTTCATAACGTGGTGATATTTTCAGGAGATGTTTTGAGATTTCTTTTGATTCTTGAGATGTGTGTGTGTGTGTGTGTGTGAGATACTTGTTGCCTATCCATCATAACTTGCAATGGTGATGATGAGCAGCCTCCTTGAACCACTGTATTCAATATGGTGTACTCCCAACATGCTGTTAGGAAGGGAATTTTTGTTTTGATCCAAGTGACAATGAATGGCAATATCGACCCAAGTTTGGCTGGTGTGTGGCTTGGAAGGGAACTTACACCTATTGGGTATCCCATGTCTCTGCTGCACTTGTCCTATTTCAGTCCTTCTTAGTGGCCAGAGGTTGGAAGATGGGAATACTCAGCTTTTAAGAAGTAGTTAGTATGTTAAATGGGACTGAAATTTCAGAAGCCTGGCTTGCACAGAGGAGTGTGAATGGAAAAGCCCCATTCAGTGACAAAGCCTGAGAGATGTAGGATGTAGAGTACACTGTTTATGTGGTTGAGGCAATATTTAAACCTCAAGAAAGGGAAGTGGTGAGCAGGTCACCATTGTCTCCTAGGTTGGCAAGATAAATGAGATGAATCCCAGGCATCCTAGGAATTGCAAGCATAAGTGCATGCAAGCTTCCATGCAAGTTATTTTCCATCTGGGAGTTATGCCTGATAGAAATTGGGTTTTACTTCCTCCATAATCCTTTTCTACAGAACTTTATTATGCAGTACAGGATGCAGCATCTACTCAGTGAGTATCACTGATGCCCTTTGAGGTATAAAGGGTAAGCCTGACTGTGTGGTAAATAATAAGACACAGGATACAGTACTGTAGGAAGTATGACATGATCTGGCTCTCTCTTGTAGCCTTGTGGCAAGATGAAGCCACATTAACATGTTTTTTTTAAAAATAAGGTTAATTTTCTTTACCTCTAGCAGACACTGAATATTTCTTAGAAACATAACAGGCTGAAGAATATTATATCTTTCACTCAGTGCTTGACAATACAATGAAATTCAGAATTCCCATCACAAAATCTTTAACACATTCTTAAGAAGGAAGGTGTTCTTAGCGTAAGTAGACAGTAATAATATAAGTGAGGCTCTTTAAATATTTAATCGCTGATCTACATGTAAAATAGGGCTACACGACTTCTAGCAGAGGGATGAAGGCAGCAATGATCCCAGAATATTGAGACCCGCATTCCCTAGGAAGTCCATTCCTAGGGAGGGGGAATTTTTTTTATGATGTGCCTGGACTCCAGGCAGCACTACGCCCCAGTCTCCGCTCAGTCCTCAGTAACGACAGGCTATATAATCATGGTTGGTATCACTGCCAGCTCCATCCCGTGTCCATTGTATATTCACACGCATATTTCCAACAGGAGTTAATTTGAATTGAGAACCTTATTCTATATTTCATGTGCTAACTTTCTGGCTAATTGTATCAACTCTATTTTCAGTAACCCGGCTGTCACCCCTCTGAGTTCAGTTAAGTCAAGATAATCTGCATAGAAAACCTAGCACCGTCCTGAGCTCTACTCACTTATCGAACTGGCTAAGTCATTAGGACACACATTTTTAAATGTTTGAAGACTCTAATCTGTTCTTCTTCATGGTAATTAAGTCTGGTTCAGAGTCTCTCTTTATTCTAATCCTCCCTGTGTCAGTTGAACCTAATCCAACATGACTTCTTTTGAAAGAAATATGCATCAAATTACACATAACATAACCTAATCTTAAACTACAATAAATTAAAATGTGCAATTTTATTTATGTAGAGATAAGAGGCGACTGTAACAACTACAGGGGAACCTCTGCTGAGCATCACTCGGAAGGTCTTTGCTCGACTGGTCCTGAACAGACTGCGAAAAATCGCCAGAAGAGTATACCCTGAGCCCCAGCGCTGTTTCAGGTCAGAACCCTCCATGATTGACGCGATCTTCTCCCTTCGACAGGGACAAGAGAAATACAGAGAGCAAAGACAACCAATCTATGTCACCTTCAGCTACCTCACAAAGGTCTTCAACCCTGTGAGCAGAATGGCCTGTTAAAATCCTTGGCAGGATTGGATGTCCCCCGAGGCTCCTTAGGATAGTTCAGTCATTCCAAACAGACATGAAAGGTGTTGTTCAGTTTGATGGCTCTTCTTCGGAGGCCTTCAGCATTTGTAGCACCCACCCAGTTTGGCATCATCTTTGCAGTCATGCTGAAGCACACCTTTGGAACATTAATTGAGGTGTCTACCTCCATACCAGTTCGGACGGGAGGCTGTTCAGTCTGTCCTGGCTGAGGGCGAAAACCAAGGTTCGTGAAGTACTCATCAGCGACATGTTGTTTGCAGATGATGCGGCACTGGCATCACACTCAAGAGCAACTGCAGTACTTCATGGACAGCTCCTCAAGACTTCAGTTTGACATCAGCCCGAAGAAGACCAATGTCAAGGCATTGAGCACCCTCTTGTCGTTATCAGCAACAACAATGAGCTGGAGGTGGCCCATGAGTTTACATACCTTGGCTCCACCATCACGGACAGTCCCTTCCTAGACTCAAAGATCAACAGACAGATCAGCCTGAACGTTTGTCAGGCTGACAATGAGAGTTTGGGAGAACAGAAAGCTGATGACACACACCAAGGTTGCAGTCTACAGGGCCTGCGCCCTCAGCACATTGCTTTATGGCAGTGAGACCTGGAGCCTCTACCCCAGACAAGAGCGGTACCTCAGCGCCTTCCACCCTCACAGCTTGAGATGCACCCTGGACATGAAGTGGACTGACCAAGTCACCAACAATAAGGTCCTGACCTGCGTCCAGATACCCAGCCTCTTGACCTTGCTCCAACAGTGCTGTCTCCACTAGCTGGGCCATGTACACAACATGTCTGACGGGAGGATCCTGAAAGACCTGCTGTACAGGGAACTGGCCTCCGGCAAGAGAGCACAAGGGTGGCCCCATCTTCGCTTCAAAGATGTCTGCAAGAGAGACATGAGGTCACTGAACATGAATGTCGTGAAGTGGGAGGCCATTGCAAGCAATCGCTCTCGTTGGAGGATGGAATTACATGGAGGTCTAAAAAGAGGAGAAGAGAACCTGAGGCTTGCTGCTAAAGAAAAGTGCACCCACTGAAAAAAACAGCATCAGACAACACCGGAGGACAGCACTTTCAAGCGCAGTCGCTGCAGCCTAGCCTGCCAATCCCATGTGGGCCTCTAAAGCCACAACAGACTCTGCTCTACAAACAAAGATTGTCGCAAGACTTCGCAGACGCAGATCCTTGGTCTCGTGAGACTAACGGATACCACCATTCCCTATGAGGAGAATGCCCATTAGTGTTTTTGAGGGAAATTGTTGAGGAGAGAAATGGTGTCTCAGTCCAATACGCATTCCATTTCTTGGATATGCATCCTGCACTCTCTCCAAAAATACAGCACTATTCTTTTGTGTTTGTTATCAGAGAACACTGCTAATAAGTAATTGTTTGGGACAGTATCTGATAACAACATTTAAACGCCTCTCTTCTCAATCATTTCTTAGGTTTACCCACCTTCACCATGCACTTAACTGTGTTTCTATTTTTCTAGCTGCATGCCTATTTTTGATTAACATGATAACTTAAAAATACATTGTCTATAAATAATGAAAACATTTGAATCTTAACTACCAATTCTTCAAACTTTCTTTTTAAAAATTGTCAAATAGATTATGATTTCACAACACAACATTTGAATAGTAATTTTCGTTTGCTAAATTTCTCACAACATCTCTACTTGTTTTCATATTTAATTTTCACTATCTTACAATTTGGGAAATAAGAGGAGATAGTGTGTGTCTCAGTTTTTAGGTCACAATTTATTGCCCATTCTTAATTGCTCTTAGGAAGGTAGTAGTGAGGAGAGTTTTTGACCCAGTGATGATATGGTGATAAAGTTCCAAGTCAGGATTGGTTTGTGGCTTGGAAGGGAACTTGCAGGTAATGGTGTCACCAAGCATCTGATGCCCTTGTCTTTTGAGGTAAATGTCAGAGGTTTGCAAGAAGCTGTCTAAGAAGCATTGGAGAGGTGTTGCAGTGTGTCTTGTAGATGGTACATAATGCAGACACAGTGGGTTAGAAATCAGGGGAGTGAAAGTAGTGCATGGTGTGTCAGTAAAGTGGTTACTTCTAGGTTGTGGGGGAATTCAGTGCCAGCAATGCAATTGAATGTCAATGGGAGATGGTTGAATTTTCTCTTGTTGGAGATAGTGGTGGCTTGACATGAATTTTACTTGTTGCCTACCAGCCCAAGTTAAAGTATTGCCCAGATCTTGTCATATATCGACAAGGATTGCCTCAGTATCTTCGGGATTGTAAATAGTGCTGAACATTTGAGCAGTCATTTGTAAACAGCCCCAATCATGATCATAAGACAGAAAGAAGGTCATTGTTGAAGTAGCTAGAGATGGTTGGGCCTCGGGCACTATTTTAAAGAACTTTTGCAGTGATATTCTGGGACTGGAATATTAACTTCCAACCACCATAACCATCTTTCTTTCTGCTAGGTATGACTCCAACCAATGGAGAACCCTCTTCCTGAGTGCTACCACCTCCAGTTTTATTTAGGGATCTTTAATGATGCACATTGTCACATGCTGTCTTAATGTCAAGAGCAGTTCCTCTTGTGTTAACTTTTTTTGTTCATTACCATATTATGGAGTACCAGGACATTAATAATAATAATAATTATTATTATCACCTCAAAGTGTAACTTTATTTTTATTTTTCCTTTTAAATTTGTATGCTTTAGTTTGGAGACTTAATACCAATTTACTGTATTTGTGTATATTTCTCAAGTTGAACCAGATCTGTCAAGTCTTATTATTTTTTGGCTGGATTTAATTTGGGAGCTCAGATTTTAATATGATCATAATATAATCCTTCACTCATAGTTATGATATTTACTTGGGTATAAAATCTTATTAATGTTTTTCACTTCACTCTGCAAACTTTGAGGGGGAGTTGAAGCAGTGGGATACTTGATAGTTTTGTCGTAGTCTACGATAAATTGAAAGTTCTTTATAAGCCGGTCATCATGATTTTGTCAGCAAGTTTTTCTCATTAATACATTAACACATGTCCCTTAGCACATTTCTCAAAATTTTCCAAGATACTTCAATTATAATGAATTACCCGAAGCTCCAGTACCTGCTGCTCTGTCAGTAATGTTGCATAACAAAGGTGCAGAAGTCGTAGAGCCATGAATGATGTTTTTAATGGTACTTTTTCCAGGCAAAATGCTGGTTAGGACACCAAGAGTATTTCAGTTATCATCAAATAGTGTCATAAAATCCTTTAATGTCTGTCAGAACAGACAATTGGACCTTTGATTTTACATCTTTTTTTTCTAAAAAGAAAACTTCACAATGTCAGACTTGTTGAGTGTTTGAACATTTCCCTGTCCCTCTTCTAATGCCCTTGCTATTGTCTGTAAGCCAATCAGCCCAGAATGTTGCTACCCAAGCTGAAATGGTGCAATCTGCAACTGGGCCTAGGATCTTTTTGAGGCCTCGATCAGCAAGCTGCACTACTGAATGTGGCTTTCTACCAGTTAGGCTGCAGCTAACAGGATTGGAAAACTAGGAAAGACAAAACTGCACTTGGAAAACAGGCTTAAAGAATGAGTGAGATTCTTGATTTTAGTGTGCGCTATTGCATAGTTTCTTTTATAAACGTTGCTCAGAATATTTATTTTGAGCTGGCTTTTATTATGTCATTGTGGCCAAAAGAATGCTTCATAGAATCCCTACCGTGTGGAATCAGGCTATTTGACCCATTAAGTCCACACCGCTCTCCAAAAAGCATCTCTGCCAGACCCACCCCCACAAGCCCACAAGCTCTGTGTTTCACATGACTAATCCACCTAGCCTACACATCCCCGGATGCTATGGGCAATTTAGCATGGCCCATCCACCTAATCTGCGCATTTTGGATGGTGTGAAGAAACTAGAGGACACAGAGGAAACCCCCGCAGCCACGGGGAGAATGGGCAAACTCCACACAGTCGCCCGAGGTTGTAATCAAACTCTGGTCCCTGGTGCTGTGGGCAGCAGTGCTAACCAGTCAATATGATGGTCAATGGCAGATGGTAGCGAGCTTTGAGACTGGTAGTGAATGGGGTTATGGTTACTGCTATTATACTTCGATAAATTCTTCACAGAAAGGTGGGCCACAAAAAAGACATCATCTAGATTAGTGTGGAAACAGGCCCTTTGGCCCATCAAGTCAACACCAACCCTCCGAAGAGTAACCCACCCAGACCCATTTCCCTCTGACTAATGCACCTAGCACTACGGGTAATTTAGCACAGCCAATTCACCTGACTTTAACATCTTTGGACTGTGGGAGGAAACCGGGGCACCCGGAGGAAACCCACGCAGACACAGGGAGAAAATGCAAACTCCACACAGACAGTTGCCTGAGGCTGAAATCGAACCTGGGTCCCTGGTGCTGTGAGGCAGCAGTGCTAACCACTGAGCCACCGTACTGCCCATGGTGCCACCTCTAGCTTGCCACCTCCTTTTTGCACTTCTTCTTCCTCCTCCACATGCTTTTACACCGAAGCTGCTCACTGTATGGCTCATGATAAACATTGACCCTTTATAATGCCAGGGCTTTGCAGCAGATGGATGGCCACTATAGATCTTCATATTTGTTCTGCTAATTAATATAGGGCGCTCTCTCTCAGCCATCCAGGCAATGAATACTTTCTTTTTCAGCTCACCAATGATCTGCTCTTTCACATTTCAGAATGCAGATGGCTTATACTGCATGCATGCAGGCTGCAGAAAGGTATATGGGTTGTGTGCCAGAGCTGTTAGCCATGCCGCCACCAAATAACCCTTGTTTGTTTTGCTTGCCACGGTGACCAAATGCATCTGGACTGCCACAGAATGAAAGGCATCATATCTGATACCAGGAGACTGGTCATTAACCCGTATGATTCGCAGGCTAGGGTCTCTGACCATTTGGATGTAATATTAGAACTTATGAACAGGGCACTTCAAGCCTGCTCCTCCATTCAATAAGATCATGGCTGGTCTGAATTTTTAACCTTGTAATCCCTGTAAATCATTCATCTCCTTGGTAACCAACAATCTGTCTAACTCTGCCATTATAAATACTTTAAAGATTCTGCCGCCACAATCTTTTTTGAGGAAGGGAATGCCAAAAACTGTCCCGACCCTCCTGGTGCTGCAAAATTGATGGGAAGGTGGATCTGGGAAGGACTAATAGTAAACCATAGTGTGAGGAATCAATGGGGTATGGGAAGAATTGCCGAAATTGTTTTTTGGCACCTCTTAAGAGAGGTAGGGTGGAAGTAGAGTTGGAAATGGAGTGCTGTTGATCTTCTGGGGCATCCAGGTGAACGGGATTGTTTTCGTTTGCCTTTCATCATCTGCATTATGGTTTACTCTTGGGACCAATCAAAATTCAGACTTGGACTTGCAACATTATTAAAATGTCTTAACTATAAGAACAAGCCAAAGCTTTTCAAAAAAGGTCTCCATAGAACTTGTGCCTCAGTTTCTCAAACAATCTTAGAGTCATAGAGATGTACAGCATGGAAATAGACCCTTCAGTCCAACCCGTCCATGCCGACCAGATATCCCAACCCAATCTAGTCCCACCTGCCAGCACCCGGCCCATATCCCTCCAAACCCTTCTTATTCATATACCCATGCAAATGCTTCTTAAATGTTGCAATTGTACCAGCCTCCACCACTTCCTCTGGCAGCTCATTCCATACTCGTACCACCCTCTGTGTGAAAAAGTTGCCCCTTAGGTCTCTTTTATATCTTTCCCCTCTCACCCTAAACCTATGCCCTCTAGTTCTGGACTCCCTGATCCCAGGGAAAAGACTTTGCCTATTTATCTTATCCATGCCCCTCATAATTTTGTAAACCTCTATAAGGCCACCCCTCAGCCTCCGACGCTCCAGGTAAAACAGCCCCAGCCTGTTCAGCCTCTCCCTATAGCTCAAATCCTCCAACCCTGACAACATCCTTGTAAATCTTTTCTGAACCCTTTCAAGTTTCACAACATCTTTCCGTAGGAAGGAGACCAGAATTGCATGCAATATTCCAACAGTGGCCTATCCAATGTCCTGTACAGCCGCAACATGACCCCCCAACTCCTGTACTCAATACTCTGACCAGTAAAAGAAAGCATACCAAATGCCTTCTTCACTATCTTATCTATCTGCAACTCCACTTTCAAGGAGCTATGAACCTGTGCTCCAAGGTCTCTTTGTTCGCAACACTTCCTAGGACCTTACTTTCAAGTGTATAAGTCCTGCTAAGATTTGCTTTCCCAATGCTATCAATTTGTGAAAAGTAGTCTATTTTTCAATTTGTTGATGTTTTACAATGGCTTGACCTTGTACGTTAAATGGAATTGAGAAACTCTGAAACTCAGTAAATGTGATCTGTTTTGTGTGCTGTCTGAGTCCCCTATGCCGTCGGTGTTTTCCTTTGTTTCATGCTGCAGTGCGAAATTCCAGAGCATTCCTCCAGCATTTGTAGCTACAATCAAGAAAGTGGGCAAGTGAAAGGATAGGCATCCATTGGACTCTTCAGGGTCATCCACAAAATTACAGGCTTCATCTTCAAATATAAAAGAGTGATCTGATAAAAGACAGGAAAACAGCTCTGTTTCATCTGCATTAAACAAGTCTGTTGATGCATACACATTCAGGATGTGAGTGAGATTGTTTTGCAGCCATTGTGTAGGTTTGCCCATCATTTTGCGCTCTAACATGGCTTAACTCTAGTTTGTTATGATTTGGAAATGCCGGTGTTGGACTGGGGTGTACAAAATTAAAAATCACACAACACCAGGTTATAGTCCAACAGGTTTAATTGGAAGACTAGCTTTCGGAGCGACGCTCCTTCATCAGGTGGTGGTTGTGGCGGACACAATTGTAAGGCACAGAATTTATAGCAAAAATTTACGGTGTGATGTAACTGAAATTATACATTGAAAAATACCTTGATTGTCTGTTGAGTCTTTCATCTGTTCAAATACCATGATAGTTTCACTTCTTTCATGTGTAAATCACAAAACCTTTTTTTAAAAGTTGCATTCCCAGGTTAGCTGTAACAATGGGTGTTAGCTAGACAATATGTTGAAGGTGTTAGTCCCCTGTGTTCTCTGTCTATGCCGTGATGTTTAGATTGATTCTAAAAAGTGAGATAACAGAGTTTTCCATGAATTCATGCAGTTTTTGAGCAAAGTACAATGTAACTCTGCAAGTACAAATTCACCCCACAAAATATATGTGTGCATGTGGGTCTTTGTCTGTCTGTGTATGTATTTGTCTGGGTTGGGGGTTGTGAGTGTGAGAGAGAGTGTATATGTGTGTGTAGTGAGTGTAGAGTGTCTTAAATCTGTGAGAGGGTGCATGTGTGAGTGTGGGAGTGTGTGTGCGTGTCTGGGGTGGGGGTTGTGAGTGTCTGTGTGAGAGTGTATATGTGTGTGCATGAGTGTAGAGTGGTCTATGTCTCTGAGAGGATGCCTGTGTGAGTGTGGGAGTGTGTGTCTGTAAGGGTGTATGTGAGTGTGTGCGTGTCTGTGTATGTATGTGTCCGTCTGTATGTGTGTGTGTGTGTAGCAGTGTCTCTGTGTGTGTATATAGTGCAATGGTTGTCACCTGTAGTGTGACATGAACCCAAGATCCCGGTTGAGGCCCTCCCTATGGGTACCAAACTTAGCTATCAGCTTCTGCTCAGCCACTTTTCACTGCTGCCTGTCCCGAAGTCCGCCTTGGAGGATGGTCACCCGAAGGTCCGGGATCGAATGTCCTGGACCACTGAAGTGTTCCCCAACTGGGAGGGATGTTTGTTGGCATGGTTGTATGGCAAGCCTCCAGGACTTCAGGCAATTTGGAGTTCCCAGTCAGGAACTTCAGCTAATTGTGCAAATTAGAGTCATAAAGATGTACAGCAAGGAAACAAACCCTTCAGTCCAACTCATCCATGCCAACCAGATATCCTAACCAGCACTTGGCCCCAATCTCTCCCATCTCCTTCTATTCATATACCCATCCAGATGCCTTTTAAATGGTGTAATTGTACCAGCCTCCACCACTTCTTCTGGCGGCTCATTCCATATACGTACCACCCTCTACATGAAAAAGCTGTTCCTTAGGAACCTTTTATATCTTTCCCCTCTCATCCTAAACCTATGCCCTCTAGTTCTGAACTCCCCCATCCCAGGGAAAATACTTTGTCTATTTACCTTATCCATACCCCTCATAATTTTATAAACCTCTGTAAGATCACCCCTCAGCCTCCGATGCTCCAGGGAAAACAGCCCCAGCCTATTCAGCCTCTCCGATAGCTCAAATCCTCCAACCCTGGCAACATCCTTGTAAATCTTTTCTGAACCTTTTCAAGTTTCACAATATGATTCCGATAGGCGGAAGACCAGAATTGCACACAATATTCCAAAAGTGGTTGAACCAATGTCCTGTATAACCACAACATGACCTCCCAACTCCTATACTTAATGCTCGGTCCAATAAAGGAAGGCATACCAAACACCTTCTTCACTATCCTATCTACCTTGCATAGGTCCATAGTGCAAGGAACTATGAACCTGCACTCCAAGGTCTCTTTGTTCAGCAACACTGCCCAGAAGCTTACCATTAAGTGTATAAGTCCTGCTTTGATTTGCCTTCCCAAAATGCAGCACCTCACATTTATCTAAATTAAACTCCATCTGCCTCCATATTCTATTGAAATTCCTAATATGCTCATATGAATAGCTTTGTTACAATTGAAGATTCAGGTCATTGAACTTATCTCATTGTAATTTTGATGCAGATGAGAATAAAGTTTTTTTTTCTAGAAGAAAAAGAGTTAAGACTCCAGATTCAAAAAATCTGAAAGCTCCCTTTAGAAAAGACAAGATTGGCTCCTTTACATAAAGGTTCTAAATCTGTCAACTGGAATGGAAGTGTATTCCTTCTGATTATCCTCTCTTCAGTCTAACTGTAGTTTCCAATTTTCTATCCAATCTGAAGTAATTTATAATTCCAAACTGTTAAGTTTGGAATATTGTCTCATCCCAAAGTACTACAATATCCGATGTTGCATGAAACCAAAAATCCTTGCACTTCATTCAACACTTAATCAACCAGTAATTATATAGTCAACTCAGAGGCTATGGACTACATTACCAAATATATTCATGTATACAGAAATGTGTACAGTCTTGGATCTTTATGAGATTCTGTAATATCCATAAAGAACAGATTGATTACTTTAATTGTTCTGCTTCAAGTGATAAAGAATGAATTATGTAGAAAAGTGAATTGCTGCTGTCTCCTGGTAAATTTGGAAGTTATCAATTATATTCTTTTTAGATTAACTTATTTGGCCATTGCATGCAAACAATGGTAACTTGTGATGCCTAGTTTGATGCCTCTAAAACAAAATTACACTATTTGTTATTGTGTAATGTGCGGAGTTGCATTTGTTCAGAAAATCTAGCATGTTGATATGAACAGATTAATGGAATGCCTATGGGCTCACCCATCTCTGAGCTCATAGCAGAAGCAGTGATGCAAAGATTGATCCAAACAGCCCTCCCACAATCCAATATTTGGATCAGATATGTAGGCGGCACTCTTGTTATTATTAAGTAAACAGAAATCGAGAACACGCATTGGATCATCAATGCCATTCTCACAGGGATCATATTTATGTGGGAGGAGGAAACCAACAATCAACTCCCATTCCTTAAGGTATATATACATATATATATATATATATATATATATACATATTGTACAAAGAACACGGGACAGTGAATGCACCACAAAAGCCACACACACACACACACAGACACACAGACCAACTAACAACAGCCCAAATAACAACAGCAACCACCCAGACACAGAAGAGAAGCTGTATTAGGACCCTGTTCAAATGGGCTACAACACACTGCAGCACTCTCAATCTGTGAAAGGAAGAAGAACGACATCTCTACAGTGTATTCGCCAAGAACGGATATCCCCACAACTTCGCCCGCAGATGCCTAACAGAAAGCAATGTGACGAGGACATGCCATGATCTAACACATTACACTACCTTATCATAAAAAAAATCTTGGAAGTGATAGCCAGACTTCTCCGACCACTGGGATCCATGACAACCCATAAACCTACAGCCATGCTCAGACAACAACTCACCATGACAAAAGACGCTATACCCATCATGTGCAACTCTAATGTAATTTACAGGATTCCATGCAAAGACTGCACGAAACACTATGTAGGACAAACAGGCAGGCAACTAACACCAACTAGCCACTAAATGCCATGACCAGCTGTCCCTAGTAGCCATACACAGATGACAGGAACCACGAATTTGGCTGGAACAACACAATTATTGTAGGAAAAGCCAAACAGAGGACAGCCAGAGAATTCCTCGAAGCATAGCACTCATCCATGGACTCCAACAAGCACATTGACCTAGACCCAATATACCGGCCACTACAACGAACAACCGGAAGCAGCAGAAATGGAACCAACTAAATTCCAGAGGATGCAGCACAGCAGCGCTTCATAGGAGGCTCCAAAGCACTGATGATATCACCTAGACAGGGAACGAAATGTCCACAAATCAACTTCCCAGCTTGGTGAGAATATTCAAAACCATGACAACAGGCACCCGAGCTACAAATCTTTACACAAACTTGAATTCCAGAGTGTGTTTTACATAATATGTTTGTATATTTGCTCATTATTTACTATATATGATGTATAGTATAGTTAAAATAAATTTTCTATATTTGCTCTTTGCAGTACACGGTTGAAGTCTTCCTTATTGTTGATTATCTTGGCGTTGATGGATTTAAGATATTTAAACTTTGTACCATCAGATTTGTTTCATTTACTTTATCTCTAACTGCTGGATTTAACAAAATCAAACAATTTCATTGTGTATTTGCTAATGATATATGAAATTAAACCTGATTCTATATTATGAGCCTATGACACTGGACTAGTCAGATTGAATTATTCATTACAGAAATAAACATTCACCATAGATTGATGGAAATGCAGTTCCATGTCTACATTTTGAGACATAGAACTGAGAGACGTATACTCCAAGCAATTACATCCTCTATGGGAAAAAACAAGATCTTGAATGCAGGTGCGAGGATCTTTATAAAAATTAATACTTAAAAATATTACATTTTGAACAGAGCTTCACATGTAGCTAGTGTTTTAAATTCATTCACAGGATGAGATCATTGCTAGCTAGGCCAGCAGTTATAACCCATCTCTAATTGTCCAGAGAGCAGTTAAGAATCAGGTTGCTGTGAGTCTGGAGTTACATGTAGGCCAGATGAAGTGAGGACAGTAGTTTCCTTCCCTAAAGGACTTTAGTGAACCAGATGTTTTTTTCCAAAAATTGGCAATAGGTTCATGGTCATCATTAGACTCTTAATTCCAGATTTTTATTGATTTTTATTTTTATTGAATTCAAATTTTACAATCTGTCTTGGTAGGATTCAAAGCTGGGTCCCCAGAACATCAATCCAGAACTCTGGATTGATAGTCGAAAATACTATTGGGCTATTATCGCCCCTAAATAGTGGCATAGTACACCATCCAAATGAGTCTGTTGTGCTCATTTTCAAAAGTCCTTCGGAAATGATGTTGAGGTCTTCACAAACTCTTGCATTCGCATTTAAAATAACACACTTCTGTTTGCACTGTTTGTGAAATGCAGTGAACTGTTTGGGACATAGTCAATTTTGAGGTGATTTGCAATGAATATTAGTTTTTTTTTCCATTTGCTGCTCTGTATCAAGTAACTTCTTAATAAATATTTAACAAAGTGCAAAGTGCTACTCCTGACCATGAGACAAGAGGCTGAAAAGTTCTTGCTGTTTCTGATCAGCTGTTAATGTATAAGTGTTTATTGATCAGCTGTTACGATATCAAGGAACTTCAACAGTTACCTCACTGTGAATTTCAAACAGTAATTCCCTGCTTCAACTGGTGTAAAGACATTTAGAAATATTTCTTTTGGATTATTCTGTGGAAGGTGTGACTGCATTTTCATAGCAGAGTGATTTCCTTCAGTGAATGCTGCTGATAAATCTTTGCAATGACTTTCTTGGAGAATAGAGATATTAAACTCTTAATTGCTACTTGCTCCAGGAGAAGTGAGTCAATATGGTAACAGCATAATTCTTTTTGATTATGCAGTACTTAGGTCCTGAGGCAGTTAATCCAGGAAATACAGAAACTCAATAAAATTAAATGTTCCCTGTAGTAGCAACATATTTATTTTGTGCTTGTTGTGGAATGTTAAAAACCCATTCAGTAATCTAAGCTGGAATAACTGGAGTTTGCACTAAACTGACCACTGAAAAATGCTTGTTTTCAGAGGTTAATTTGATCATGCAATATTTAGCAAGGTATGGTTTACATTCTGCTTTTGAAGGATAGAAATATTAAATGGTACAAAAACTGGTGATGAGGGGGAAAGGGTGAAGATTCAAGGCACTGTTAAGATTGATATTCAACTCACATTGTTACAGTGATACAATGAAATCCCATTACTGCCTCAACAAACACTCCATAATGCTTGTGTCATCACCGAACAGTGCAGTGCGATAGAAACAATCTCATTTTCTAATTGTGATTGAAGTCGATGAATCTTCCTGTACAACAGAAGATTTTTGTTACTGTTATTGCCAAATAACATTAAATGAAATGAATCAAAATGAAATTGAAGTTTTAAGAAACAACTCGATTACCTAGTCAGTAAATCTAATTAAGGAGTGATGCATTCCAATTTGGATTGGAAAATTCAAACTTGAATTGAAGAAGAGATGGAAGGTGTGGTTTATAAAGCTAAATTTTACCAGAATAATCCAAATTTTACCAGAATAATCCAAATTTTACCAGAATAATCCAAATTTTGAGGTTGCAGCTGGAGTACTAGAAGAGCTGATGCATGAAATATACAAAAACAAGCATGTTGAAGTTCATCAGTTTAATGTTTTAAAACAAAACTTTCTAACCACAGGCTGGTTTTCAATTGCCTACTGGCTGAGGTCACTTGCAGGTGCAATGGTGTACTTGAAAGGTGTGTCAGTCTCTCTTAGGTAATATGACATGTTGGAGGAGAGTGTTGAGGTAGGGGAGCCTGTAACCGAAAAACTTCCAACTAATTTACTGTTTAACTTGTTGATGAATTTGTTAACATTCTGAGGAAGGAAAGTATCATATTTTCCAAAGTTAATAGCAGGAAAGGCAAACTGTCCTGGACTTGTTGATATACCATTGTCAGGAGCACAATGGAGAGTCACTGTTAATTTTGGCTGCTAATGTGTTCTATATGAAAACCATTGTATTCAGACTAAGGTGAATTGCTGCAGTGGATCTTGTAAATGGTATACACTGCTGATACAGTGTGTCAATGATGAGGGGAGTGAATTTTTGAAGGTTATGGATGAGGTGCCAATTAAGTGGAGTGATGTTTTATTTGTATGGCTGTCCTTCTCGAATGTTGGAGCGTCACCCATCCAGGCGAGTGGGGAGTATTCCATCACACTCTTAACTTGAACCTTGTAGATGGTAGACAGGCTTTGGAGAGTCAGGAGATCAGATACTTACTTCAGGAATCTTAGCCTCTGACCTATTATTGTAGCCAGAGTACTATGTAACTAATTCAGCTCAGTTTTATGGATCATGGTAACCCCCAGGATGTTGATAATGGGGAATTCAGCAATACTATTGAATGCTTTAGGAGATGGTTAGATTCTGTCTCTTGCTGGAGATGGCCATTGCCTGGCACTTCACTGGTGTGAATGTCACTTGCTACATATCAGCCCAAGGTTATTGTCTAGGTCTGTAGTCTAGGTCCTATCTGTGTTTGGACAGGGTCTGGTTCAGTATCTGAGAAGTTTAAATGGTGCTGAACATTGTTCAATGACAATTACAAATCACACTCTCTGACCTTATGATGGAGCGAAGGTCATTAATGAAGTATTTGAAGATACCTGGGCCTAGGATCTGATCCTGAATAAGGGATGTCCTGGAGCTGAGAACTAATCAGTCATCTTTGTGCCAGGTATGACTCCAACCAGTGGAGAGTTTTTCTCCTGACTAATTTTGCTAAGGCTCCTTGATACCATCCTTGGTCAAACGCTGGCTTAATGACAAGGCAGTCATTCTTATCTCCCTTCTGGACCACAGAACATATCTGGGCAATTTTCCACAATCCTGATATTGCAGATGTACTGGAACAACTTGACTTGGAACCTGGCTAATTCTGGAGCACAAATCTGAACTATTATTGCCAGAATGATTTCAAAGCATATAACCTTTGCAATACTAGTACCATCATCCCTTTCTTGCTATTACATGGAATGAATTAAATCAGCTGAAAGACTTTTGAAGGATGCTGAGATTGATAATTCTCCTGGTTAAAGATGATTGCAAATGCTAGTTGGGGATATTTGGAGAGTCCTCCCGATTTAATTTTCCATCCCTATTTATGGCTGGATGTGGCTGGACTGCAGACCTTGTGTACTCCAGTGTTCCAATTTCTTCAGGTTATCTCATTTTCCGAACTGCCTCTTGTATCTCCAGATATTGCCTTCTGTATCCTTCTTCTACTTGAGGCCATGAGATTGAGATCATGACTGAATACAATTATGTTGCTGCTAATGTCCCACAGAGCCACATGAATGTCCAGTTTTGAGTTGTTAGATCTATAGAAAAATATATCCTGTTCAGGTGTATTTCACAACATGATGGAGGACATCATCTTCACTGTGAAAATGGGACTTTGTCTTGACAATGACTGACTGTGTGTGATGGTCAATTCTAACAAAACTGTCATGGACAGATTCATCTGCAATAGGTAGATTTGTGAGGTCAAGATCAGATAAGTTTCTTCCCTCCTCTTGTCTATTCTTTCACCATCTACCCCAGATCCAGTCCGGCAGCCATGTCCTTTAGTCAATTCAGTCAGTAGTGATAATACTGAGCCTTTCTTGGTGATGAACATTTGACACCTCCCTCCCACTCAAATGAATTCTGTCCCCTTGTCACGTGCACTGCTTCCTCCTATTGGTGATCAGTATGGAGGAGTATTGACTCATGAGCTGAAAGGTATGAGTGGGCAAAGTCAGTATGGTTTCATCAAGGGGAGGTCATGCCTGACAACTCTTCTAGAATTCTTTGAGGAAGTAACAAGCAGGAGAACTAATGGATGTCATCTGCCTGGACTTCAAGAAGGCCTTTGACAAGGTGCCGCACAAAAGGCTGCTGAGTAAGATAAGAGCCCATGGTGTTGAGACAAGATGCTAGCATAGATAGAAGCTTGGCTGTCTGGCACAAAACAGAGTGGGAATAAGAGGGTCTTTCTCAGGATGGCAGCCGATTACAAGTGGTGTTCCACAAGGCTCAGCGTTGGGACCACAACATTTCACTTCATAAATTAATGATATAGATGAAGGAACTGAGGTCACTCTGACTAAGTTTGCAGACAATACAAAGATAGGTAGAGGACAGGTAGTATTGAGGAGGTGGGGAGACTGCAAAATGATTTGGACAGGTTAGGAGAGTGGGCAAAGAAGTGGCAGATGGAGTACATCATGGTAAAGTGTGAGGTCATGCATTTTGATAAGAAAAATAGAAGCATGGACTATTTTCTAAATGGGGAGAAAATTCAGAAGTCTGAAATGCAAAGAGACTTGGGAGTTCTAGTCCAGGATTCTCTCAAGGTAAACTTGCAGGTTGAATCAATAGTTAGGAAGGCAAATGCAATGCTAGCATTTATTTTGAGAGGACTTGAATATAAAAGCAGGGATGTACTTCTGAGGCTCAGTAAGGCTCTGGTTAGACCACATTTGGAATATTGTGTGCAGTTTTGGGCTGCATATCTTAGGAAAGATGTATTGGCCTTGTTGTGGGTTCAGAAGAGGTTCATGAGAATCGTCCCAAAAATGAAAAGCTTAACATGTGAGGAATGTTTAAGGACTTTGGGACTATACTCGATGGAGTTAAGAAGGTGGAGGAGGGATCTAACTGAAACTTACAGAATACTGAATAGTCAGAGTGGATGTTGGGAAGATGTTTCCATTGGTCGGAGAGACTAGGTCCCAAGGGCACAGTCTTAGAGTTAAGGGAAGATCTTTTAGAACGGAGATGAGGAGAAACGTCTTCAACCAGAGAGTGGTGAATCAATGGAATTCACTGCCATAGAAGGCTGTGGAAGCCAGGTCATTGAGTATATTTAAGAAGGAGGTAAATAGGTTCTTGATTGTCAAGGGGATAAAGGGTTTTGGGGAGAAAAGTGGAAAATGGAGTTGAGAAACCTATCAGCCTTAATTGAATGGCAAAGCTGACCAGATGGGCTGAATAGCCTAATTTCTGTTCCTATGTCTTATGGATTAATACAGTTTTAACCTTCTAGGGAATGCATAGTAAATTGGAAGGAGGTCAATGACCTTCTCCACCCTGGTACTGCAAGTGTCACTATCATCTCTCCGATCTCACACTCACTCTATCTCTGCTACTGCGCCATCCTCCACCAAGGCTCAGGCTCTGCAACTCTCACTATTGCCTGTAACAACTTCGTTCACTCTTGCCTAATCCCAAGTCCCTGACACCAATAACCCTGCATGCCCTGTGTACATGGGGCACCTCCTCACTTTTTGCCCACCCTGCACTAACATTAACTGCTGTGCCATGCACTTTCATC
Organism: Chiloscyllium plagiosum; assembly: GCF_037043375.1. Taxonomy (NCBI): domain Eukaryota; kingdom Metazoa; phylum Chordata; class Chondrichthyes; order Orectolobiformes; family Hemiscylliidae; genus Chiloscyllium; species Chiloscyllium plagiosum. The sequence continues at coordinate 26,843,762 of NW_028270177.1, forward strand.
TCGCTTTAATACCTGTCTGTCTCTGATTCCAAGAGGAAAACATTCCAGAAAGCATCAAAACAGGTGATGTGTCCAAAGTTTGGCTCCTCACCCCTTCATATGGAAAGCATCCTGAATCTGACCACCCTGACTGACTGCAGCTGACTGACCTTGTGCAAGCCCCGAACTGGCATCAGAGGCTGCTCTTAACTTACTGTTTTGAGACCCCTGACCAAAGGGTAATTCCGTGAATGTGGACTGAGGATTGCTGACAACCATGACAAGCTTCTGGGCTTCATATTGCACCAAATGACAAAACAAAACAGTGATACTGTGAGCCTGGTACCTCTGACCGGGTGGCAAAGTGCAAAAAGACATGGCAATGCAAGGATGCTGTGAGCATGTCAAAAGTGGCCTCAAAGTGAGTGAGCACTTGGGGAGCAAGTGAACAGCCAGGAGATGCAACCTGTTACAGAATTGCAGAATTGTCAACATCAAGTTTGCTTGTGGTTAATGGTAACATAAAAGCTGCAAATTAATGAGTTGAGATTTGCAGTTTATAATGTTGTTAACAAGTAATAATCCCACTTAATATGCATTTCACTACTGCTTAGCCAGAATCTCATCTCCATATCCAGAAATCAGTTAAAAAAAATACATTGAGTTGCTTCTGATGTCAAGATAAGTCTCACTTGATTTCTCATGCATTCTGCCAAATTTCTCACTATAGCCCACATTATTCAGGCTCTTTATAAGATTCAGCCCATTGTCTGTCAGGTATGGTTCCATGAATGGGACTATGTCATGCTTTTGCTTCACAGAGAGAGAGATTCCTCTCATAGCTGCAAGTAGTTTTCTGCTAAAACATGTTTTTGGGAAGCACACTCGAAGATTAACAGATCACTTCTCAAAAAGGCCATCAGAAGTTCAAAAATCTATTATCTTTTCAAAAGACATCTATTGATTAACTTACGTCTGTTCAGTTACCTTTTTTAAAAAATAAAATTGTCCAATCAATTAACTTTGGAATGGTTTATTTTTTCCATGATTGACTGTGACTATCCCCATAATTATAAGGAAGAATAATATTGTACACATTTCTACAGAATTATTGTCTCAGTTTGGGGTAATCATAGACCGTGTATCTTCATTGCAATGGAATCAAACGTGGATGATGGATTAATGCAAATTTTGGCAGCCATTTTAAGTCAGTGTCCTTGTTTCACTTAAAAACTTTAAGCCTAAGGTCGGTCTCCAGGCAATTAATTAAAAATAAATATTTAACATGAGCTTGTCTTCAAAATGACGAATAAGACAGTGATTGTTGGTAGTCTTTTTTGGGAACTGGTTGATCTCTGTATTGCATGCATGAAGCAAAATTTAGAAGTTGCGGTACAGTTGGATCAAATCAGCAATTAGAATTCACATCCACTCTAAGCCATTCCTTCTGTATTATTTTTAAGTTTACATTTTCACATTTCTGGTTTGCCATTTATCATGGGATTTGCTTCTAGAAGCTTGCCATGCTATAGTTACATGATTGTCGAGCTGGAGAAAGGTGTAATTATAGAATGATACGATTACATGATCAGTCTTAATTATAAATATGGACACAGGAAATGTTAGTAGAAAAACTTGACAGAAACTGTTAAAAAAATCTTCTCTCTTGAAACATTCTTGTTGAGAGTTAATGCCGAGGCTGGCATCTGCCATTCCCAAGAAGCAATGGTGGCAAGAGGGGAAAATAATCAGGTGAGTTGGCATTAGAGAAAATCCTGCCACCGTAGAAATTAATTTTGCATAGAAAGGCCCAAGACTGACCTGTGGGGGAAAGAAAATTGAAAAATCCTTGTCCAGGTGTAATCTTTAGGTGCAATAGGATTGGATAGCTGGTTTAATTGCATCAGTGTGGCAGACATAATTTACTCTCCATTTTGAATTGTTTCAAATATGTTCTTTATTTTCCCATTATGAACTTCTATTCCCACATTTACAAACATCCCCATGTACACTGTCATTGCAAACTCCTACACCCACTGTTGGAGATTTTTTTACTCCCCCACATTGCCTGTGCCTACTGCTTGGCATATCATTACAAGGCTGACTGAAAGGGTTTCCTATCTCATGCTTTGGTACTGCTCCATCAGAAGAGAAAGTGTGGACTGTGGATGCTGGAGATCAGAGTCAAAGGACAGCCGGTCAGGCAGCATCCGAAGAGCAGGAGAGTTGATGTTTCGGGCATTCTCCCTTGATCATGCTCCCCGGATGCTGCCTGACCTGCTGTACTTTTCTAGCACCTCACTTTTCGGCACTATTCCATCATAGCCACGTTAAAGAAGTCAAAACGTTCATATGGGTAGACCCTTACAATATCAATGAATATCGCTGATCTGAAAATCGCTGACTCTAACACACACAAATTAAGCACCCAAGCTTAACATATTTCATTAGAACATTCAACTTTGAACAGTACAGCATAGGAATGGGCCCTTTAGCCTACGATGTTGTGCCAACCATGATGTTAAATTAAACTAATCCCTTCTGCCTGCCTTGGTCCATATCCCTCCATTCTTGCAGATTCATGTGCTTATCCAAATGCCTCCACCGCCAACCCTGGCAGTGCGTTCTAGACTCTTATCACTCTCTTCTGGGAGATACTAGGACCTGTGGGCACAGCCTTAGGATAAAGGGAAGACCTTTTAGAAAGGAGATTAGGAGAAACCTCTTCAGCCAGAGAGAGGTGAATCTATGGAATTCATTGCCCCAGAAGGCTGTGGAGAGAGACACAAAACCAGCAGATGCTGGAATCCAAAGCAGACAAGCAGGAGGCTGGAAGAACACAGCAAGCCAGGAGGTGGAAGTCAATGTTTTGGGTGTAACCCTTCTTCAGGCTCTGGAGGCCAGGTCATTGAGTATATTAAGACTGAGAGAGGTTGTTAAGGGGATCAAGGGTTATGTGGAGAAGACAGAAGCATGGCGATGAGAAACTTATCAGCTATGATTGAATGGCAGAGCAGACTCAATTGGCTGAATGGCCTAAATTCTTCTCCTATGTCTTCTGGTCTTATGGTCTCTGTATAAAACAAAAACTTGCCCCTCACATCTCCTTTGAACTTTTCCCCCATCACCTTAAATGCATGCCCCCATTAACGCTGCCATTTTTAACATTTAAAACATGAAGATCTTTGGATCAATTGTCAGAATTTGACTTGATTTATCTCTTCAATATTTTTGCCACCTTCAAAGTCTAGACCATGTCAAGATTTACTTTCACGATTCTCTTGGCATCCAACATCGATGCTTTTTCTTACATGGAGATTTGGTGCTAATCTCCAAACATGGCATACTTCCTGCATTGTGCCTTATTGATCCATGCTAGGAGAAGATAATTTTTACTCCTATCCTCATCATAATGCAAAATTATCAGAACATGTAAGTTTTGTTCTTCCTCATTTGGTCATATTTAATTCACTGCTTTTTTTTCTCCTCCAATTTGTCTCGAATTATTTTAGGTTTGCCAGGGTGTGGGCTATTAATTGTTGAAATTTGGAACTCTTCTCATTTCAGACACAACAATGGTGGAATTGGAGGTAAGAGGATATTAATTGAATGGTGGTGATGGTGCACCCAAATCCCTCCATCTTCCTGCCATTACTAGAAATAAATTCTGAGCAGGAAGTCACATGGTTGAATTTCTGAACCTGCTGCCAATTCAGGCCTTTTAACTGATCAATTAATAATTTGAGTACTTTAGGATGCCACTGCTAGGACTACGCCAGCTACAGGCAGTCCTGTTACCATGTGGCACTCAGGATAGTTATTATTCTGCAGGGCAATGTATCACTTCAGGGTCAAGCAGCGCTTTACCTGCGCTTCACACAATCTAGTCTACTGGGCTCTTTGCTCACAATGTCATCTCCTATACATTGGGAAAATGAAGTGTGGACTGGGTGACTGCTACGCAGAACACCTATGTTCTGTATGCAAGAAAGACCCTGAGCTTCCAGTGACTTGCCACTTCAACATGCCACCATGACCCCTGGCCAACATTTCTGTCTCAGGCTAGCTGCAGTGCTCCAGTGAAGCTCAGCGCAAGCTGGAAGAACAGCATCTCATTTTCCGCTTGGGATCCCTACATCCTTCTGGATTCAATATCAAATTCAATAACTTTAGGGCTTGAGCTCTGCCATTCTTATCCCAACACCCACACACCAGGCCTTGATATCACATAGTCTGCTATTACACACAACCCATTGTTAGCCACTAAAAGTCCTAATTAATAGCTATCCACCCTCCTATCCAGATCATTATCCTTACCCTGTTCTTCTTTCTCTTTGGGTGCTAGCCTCGCCTATTGTTTACTCCTAATCCCCTTCCCCACCCCATCTTCTATGTATAAACTGACATTTTCCTAGCTACCATCAGTTCTGCTGAAGGTGTCATTCATCCCGAAACGTTAACTCTGATTTCTCTCCATGGGTGCTGCCAGACCTGCTGAACTTTTCCAGCAATTTCTGTTTACGTTTCTGATTTACAACACCTGCAATTCTTTTGGTTTTTCTCACCTGCAGGAGTGGGTTGGGAGCCCCTCGATCAAAAGCAATCACCTGGAAAGACAAATCAGTAAGTCCTGTGGATGACACATACTAATCTGCCTTTGTTTTCTTGTGCACCAATTAGAAGTACAGTGTATCAATTTCCTAGGCTTTTTGCTGGTTTTCTTTTCCCCCTTTTGGGTAGTGTCTGATCATGGGACTGGACAATGGGCAGGGGTGCTCACTGCATCCCTACCTAAGCCCTTTGCATTCCTCTATTCTCCTCAGTTTGAGAAACACCTCTCTCCAACATTAATTACCTTTGTCCTCTGAATCTTGGGACTCCAGTGTCCAAGTTAAGAGCTCCTTTATTGGGTGAAGAGTGAAAATTGTTCAGTAGCAGTGAAAGAGAGAAAACACTCCTTCACTGATACATCTCAGACTTTGCTGTGAATGGGAGAGGAGATTATTGCCTGGTTTAACGGAGGAAATCATACCCTCTATTTCTCTGGGGACCGCCATGTTAAATTCACTGGTGAGTTGCAATTTGATAGTACAATTACAAGCCTCTCGTTTCAGTGGTCAGATAAATTCAATAAACTTACATAAATTACAATGTGTTGAAAGCAGGTATTATTTTGTGAACTTGCAATCTCACTACCTTTTTATTAAATGAAAATAGGTAATGTGTCAAAAGTATTCCTAGATGATGTCCACAGCATTAACTATTTACCTGAAATTTTAATTTAAATTTGGTCATGAAAGGTAAATAAGATATTTTAGCACTCAAGATTTTATTAATTGAATTGAAATATCTTAGTTGAATTTCAAGATACTTTAAACTTACAAATCAAGCTCTACTTATTCAATCTTTGTGAACCCTTTCCACCAGCCTTCTACATGTATGCAAACCTCTTGTAATTTCAGAAATCACACGACACCAGGTTATCTTCCAACAGATTTATTTAAAATCAATCCCAACGAAGGAGCTGCACTCCAAAAGCTTGTGATTTTAAATGAAACTGTTGGATTATAATCTGGTGTCATGTGACTTCTGACTTTGTCCAACCCAGTCCAACACTGGCATCTCCATCTCTTGTAATTTGTCTTGGAACTATGTGATTTCAATATTAATCTATGGACATCTGGCACATTAGTTTGTCCATTGTTTTTACAAGGTAGTTTCAGACACCTAAAGTTGGGCATTTGTGAACATGTTAAGCTTTCATACGCTTTCAGTTCAAAGAAATTTAAAGCATACACACTTTAAGCTTGGGCCACAAGCCAAGTGAAGATTATTATGCAATTCAGTAGATTGTAGCTCACACAAAATACCACTTAAAGCTCAAAGAAAAATACTAACCCAGAAAAGTGTATAGATTTATGAGTCTGCCAGGCAAACCTGAAATTCTTTTGATGAAAGAAATACTGAAACATATACTTAGTCATTTCAGTATTAAAATTGCTGTGGACTTTCTCCATAATTAAATTCAAATTATTTCTTGATAAAATGCAGCAATGCATTGTAATCATGAATTTCTTTTGTTTGAGTTCAATAACACGTGAAGAATATGGAGTGTGCCTTGCTAACAATTGACATCTGCACTGGCAACTGCTCCAGAAAAGCTGAGGAATAGCACACCCTGATGCGTCAACATTGTAAATAATAATAGACAATGTAAGTGACAAAAACAGCAGAAACTAATTCTGGCAGGCTTCGAGTGAGAGGATGGAGGTCGCATCACACAACTTTGTTTTCTCTCATGATATATCCTTGTAACCAAACCCAAATTACATTTTTTCTCTATAATGCCTCCCCAAGTACTGATTGTTCCATGCTTAACTTACATATTGAGAATCAACATTTTTCAAATGTTGCTGTCCGAGCACTTAGCTAAACCTCGAAAGCAATTTCTTTGCATTATTCTATTGTTGGAAAATAAAACATTAAATTACGCTTTGAAAGTGTTCAATTGTCATGTGTATTTTGTTTAGAAAAGTGCTTGTGATAAACGAAAATATTAGGTGATTCAGCAAATTGTGAGGTAGTGAGAAAATGCAACTGAATCAAAAAATAAGAGTTCTTTAATTGTTCTGATGAAAGGTCATTGACCTGAAACATTGATGAAATTGAATGCCCTGTCTTGTGGTGAGTTTCATGTCTAGCAGATGGTTAAGCAGGTGGAATGGTCTACTGCTTTCTTGCTTTCAATCCCATTAAAGTCCAAAGCAAAATGGGAAAAAACTACCTCTCTAATCTTCAAGATTGAAAATTTCAGCAGTGGCCTTCTGAGGTTGAGTCTGGACTTCTTGAGCTGATTTCCATACGAATTGTATCTTACAATCTTGAACATGATATTTCAGTTGGTGGGAATTAATGTGATGGAAAGCTGAATGAGCAACATCCAGACCACAACCTAAACTCTTTGGAGATGCAGATGCAAATTAATGTGATGGAATACATCATCATCCAATTTTCCCAAATACATCTGAGAAACCAATATTTTCTGAATGGACCGTTTCTTGTATTTTGTTTATTCACACCTGGGATGTGACTGTCACTGGCTGGCTAGCATTTATTGCCCATCCCTAGTTGCCCTTGAGAAGGTGGCTGTGAGCTACGTACTTGAAAAACCACTGTCGTGCATGTGCTGTAGGTAGACCCACAATATTCTTGGAAAGGGAATTCCAGGGTTTTTGACCAAATGACACTGAAAGAGTGATGATATATTTCAATCAGCATGATGAGTGGCTTGGGAGATGATTGCAGGTGGAGTGGTGTCCACATCCAGCTGCTGCCCTTGTGGAAATGGTCATGGGTTTGGAAGGTACCATCGAAGGAGCCTTGGTGAATTTTTGCAAGGTGTTTTGTAGATGGTACCCACTGCTGCTAATGAGTGTTTTGATGTTGGCTGGAGGAGATATTTGTGGATGTGGACAGCTTTGTCCTGAAGGGTGTCAAGTTCTTTGGAGCTGCACACATCCAACCAAGTGAGGAGTAAACAATCACACTCCTGAAATATGCCTCGTAGATGTTGGACAGGCTTTGAGGAATTTGGAAGTGAACTACTCACTGCAGTATTCCTTGCTTCGGATCTGTTTTTATAGCCATTATGTTTGTATGGTGCTCTAGTTTAGTTCCTGACTGATTGTTAGTGCCAGGACATTAATTATGGGAAATTGTTTTCATTTTTTAAGCAAATTCACATGAATTATGTACCACTGATCATTTCAGTTACATGCCTTGGGATCAGGTAGATTTTTTTTGTCTATTTTATCAGCCCCTACAATTCAGTTGAGTGTAACTTTTCTGAGAAGCACAGGGAGAACATTTTTTAAACACTTCAGTGACGGTTTTGTTCAATTAGTACCTCTGTTGCTTCCATGCTGGGGTGTTTTGTGATTGAATCTCACTCCAGAATCTGAACAATTAAGCTGATTGTGGACAGCAAGTAAGGTCCTTGTAATCCATGATCATTTTATCAATGATTGTGCTGTGAATCATAATGCTCTGAAGGAAACTTGACTAATGGGTAATGATATCTCAATGACTGAAGCTGTTCTGCCAACCTCTGCTATTCAGATGGTCATGGGGGAATGTTTCCTTGGTTTCCCACAATTACCTTGCTCTGTTGCTCAACTCTCCACCACATTGTCTTTTGACCATCTCACCAACTCCACCTCTCTTATCTTGCCTTTAGAATTTACCTATGAAGCATTTACATTTCCTGTTTAAATGCATTATGTACACACAAAGTATTGGTGCCTCAACACAGAACAAGAGACTATATTGTCAGAGGCATTGTTCCTCAGTCAAGATGTTAGATCCAAGTTATTTAAGAAAGTTGGTAAGGAAAAGCCCAGGAATTATAGACCGGTGAGCCTGACATCGGTGGTGGGCAAATGTTGGAGGGAATCCTGAGGGACAGGATCTACATTTATTTGAAAAGGCAAGGACTGATTAGGGATAGTCAACATGGCTTTGTGCATGGGAAATCATGTCTCACGAACGTAACTGAGTTTTTTGAAGAAGTAACAAAGAGAATTGATGAGGGCAAAGTGGTAAATGTGATCTATATGGACTACAGTAAGACGTTCAACAAGATTCTCCATAGGAGACAGGTTAGCAAGGTTAGATCTCATGGAATACAAGGAGAACTAGCCATATGGATACAGAACTGGTTCAAAGGTAGAAGACAGAGGGTGGTGTTAGAGGGTTGCTTTTCAGACTGGAGACCTGTAACCAGTGTTGTGGGGCATGGATAGGATAAATAGACAAAGTCTTTTCCCTGGGGCGGGAGAGTCCAGAACTAGAGGGCATAGGTTTAGGGTGAGAGAGGAAAGATATGGAGTGACAGTTAGTTGCAATGAGGAATTTACAAGAGCTAGGCTGTGTAATGAATAGCAGTTATATGAAGGGTGAAAAGCTGCAGATAGAGTCAGAAAGATGGATTAACTCCATGAAAGGTAGGAGGGGTAGGCAGGTTGTGCAGGAGTCTTCTGTGGCTATCCCCATTTCAAACAAGTATGCTGATTTGGAAAATGTAGGGGGTAATGGACTCTCAGGGGAATGTAGCACAAACAGCCAAGTTTCTGGTATCAACTCTGGCTCCAATGGAATTAGGGGTATGTCAGGTTCCAAGCAATCAATCGTGTCAGGGGACTCTCTCATCAGAGGCATGGATAGATATTTCTGCGGCCAGCAGAGAAGGATCAGAATGGTGCGTTGCCTCCCTGAATCAAGGATGTCTCAGAAAGGTTGCAGAATGTTCTCAAAGGGGAGAGGGTTCAGCAGGAGGTCATTGTACACATTGGAACCAATGACATAGGAAGGGAAAAGGATGAGATTCTGAAGGGAAAATATAGAAAGTTAGGCAGGAATTTTAAAAGGAGGTCCTTGAGGGTAGTAATATCTAGATTACTCCCAATGCTACAAGCTATTGAGGGTAGGAACAGGAGGATAGAGCAGATGAATACATGGCTGAGGAGCTGGTTCATGGGAGAAGGATTCACATTTTTGGATCATTGGAATCGCTTCTGGGGTAGAAGTGACCTGTACAAGAAGGACGGTTTGCACCTAAATTGGAAGGGGACTAATATACTGGCAGGGAAATTTTCCACAGCTGCTCGGGTGGATTTAAACTAGTAAGGTTGGCAGGGGTGGGGTGGGGGGGAGAGGTGTAGTGGGACCCAGGGAAATAATGAAGAAAGACATCAATCTGAGACTGGTCCAGTTGGGAAAAGGAGCAAGTCAAACATGCAGGTTGGGCAGGAACAAAGCAGAGAACAAGGTAGGACTGATAAATTAAACTGCATTTACTTCAATGCAAGAGACCTAACAGGGAAGGTAGATGAACTCAGGACCTGGTTAGGAACATGGGACTGGGATGTCATAGCAATTACAGAAATATGGCTCAGGGATGGATAGGACTGGCAGCTTAATGTTTCAGGATACAAATGCTATAGGAAGGATAGAAAGGGGAGCAAGAGAGGAGGGGGAGTGGTGTTTTTGTTAAGGGATAGCATTACTGCTATACTTAGGGAGGATATTCCTGGGAATGCATCCTAGGTAGAACTGAGAAATAAGAAAGGGATGATCATCTTATTGAGATTGTATTATAAGACTCCCTAATAGTCAGTGGGAAATTGAGAAACAAGTGTGTAAGGAGACTTCAGTAATCTGTAAGAATAATAGGGTGGTTATGGTAGGGGATTTTAACTTTCCAAACATAGACTGGGACTGCCATAGGGTTTAAGGTTTAGATAGAGAGGAATTTGTCAAGTGTGTACAAGAAAATTTTCTGATTCAATATGTGGATGTACCAACTAGAGAAGGTGCAAAACGTGACCTACTCGTGGGAAATAAGGCAGGGCAGGTGACTGAGGTGTCAGTGGGGAAGCACTTTGGGGCCAGCGAGCACAATTCTAATAGTTTTAAAATAGTGCTGTAAAAGGATAAACCAGATCTAACAGTTAGAGTTCAAAATTAGAGGAAGGCTAATTTTGATGGTATTAGGCAAGAACTTTTGAAAGCTGGTTGGGGGCAGATGTTCGCAGGTAAAGGGATGGCTGGAAAATGGGCAGCCTTCAGAAGTGAGATAACGAGAGTCCAGAGACAGTATATTCCTGCTCGGGTGAAAGGAAAGGTTGCTAGGTGTAGGGAATGCTGAAAATCGAGAAAAAATTAAGTTTTGGTTAAGAAAAAGAAGGAAGCATATGTCAGGTAGAGACAGGAGAGACTGAGTGAATCCCTAGAAGAATATAAAGGCAGTAGGAGTATACTTAAGAGGGAAATCAGGAGGGTAAAAAGGGGTCATGAGACAGCTTTGGCAAATAGGGTTAAGGAGAATGCAAAGGGATTTTATAAATGCATTAAGGACAAAAGGGTAACAGTTAAGTGAATGACAGGGAAGTGAATAGGGCCTTTCAAAGATCAAAGAGAGTCTTTGTGCGGAACTGCAGAAAATGGGGGAGGTACGAAGAGAATATTTTTCGATTAGATTAGATTACATTACAGTGTAGAAACAGGCCCTTCGGCCTAACAAGTCCACACCGACCCGCCGAAGCAAAACCCACCCATACCCCTACATTTACCCCTTACCTAACACTACGGGCAATTTAGCATGGCCAATTCACCTGACCCTGCACATCTTTTTTTGGACTGTGGGAGGAAACCGGAGCACCCGGAGGAAACCCACGCAGACACGGGGAGAACGTGCAAACTCCACACAGTCAGTCGCCTAAGGCGGGATTTTGTATCAGTACTTACTGTGGAGACGGGCATGGAAGATATAGAATGAGGGGAAATAGATGGTGACATCTTGAAAAATGTCCATATTACAGAGGAAGAAATGCTAGATGTCTTGAAACTGATAAAAGTGGATAAATCCCCAGGACCTGATCAGGTGTTCGTAGACCTCTGTGGGAAGCTAGGGAAGTGATTGCTGGGCCTCTTGCTGAGATGTTTTTATCATTGGTAGTCACAGGTGAGGTGCCAGAAGACTGGAAATTGGCTAACGTGGTGCCACTATTTAGGAAAGGTGTTAAGGAAAAGTCAGGGAACTATAGCCCAGTGAGCCTGACCTTGGTGGTGGGCAAGTTATTGGAGAGAATCCTGAGGGACAGGATTTGCATGTATTTGGAAAAGCAAGGACTGATTAGGGATAGTCTACATAGCTTTGTGCATGAGAAATCATGTCTCACAAACTCGATTGATTTTTTTGAAGAAGTAACAAAGAGGATTGACGAGGGCGGATGTGATCTATATGGACTTCAGTAAGTCGTTCAGCAAGGTTCCACAGGGGAGACTGGTTAGCAAGGTTAGATCTCATGGAATACAGGGAGAACTAGCCACATGGATACAGGACTGGTTCAAAGGTAGAAGACAGAAGTGGTGCTGGAGTGTTGCTTTTCAGACTGGAGGCCTATGACCACTGGAGTGCCACAATGATAGGTGCTGGGTCCTCTACTTTTCGTCATTTATATAAATGATTTGGATATGAACATAGGTATAATTAGCAAGTTTGCAGATGACACCAAAATTGGAGGTGTAGTGGACAGCGAAGAAGGTTACCTCAGAGTACAATGGGATCTTGATCAGACGGGCCAATGGGCTGAGGCGGGCAGATGGAGTTTAATTTAGAAAAATGCAAGGTGCTACATTTTGGAAAAGTAAATCAGAGCAAGACTTATACATTTAATTTTAGGTCCTAGGGAGTGTTGCTGAACAAAAAGACCTTGGAGTGCAGGTTCATTATTCCTTGAAAGTAGAGTTGCAGTTAGATAGGATAATGAAGACGACATTTGGTATGCTTTCCTTTATTGGTCCGAGCATTGAGTAGAGGCATTGGGAGGTCATGTTGCAGCTGTACAGAAATTGCTTCGGCAACTTTTGGAATATTGCATGCAATTCTGGTCTCCTTCCTATTGGAAGGATGTTGTGAAACTTGAAAAGGTTCAGAAAAGATTTACAAAGATGTTACCAGGGTTGGAGGATTTGAGCTATAGGGAGAGGCTGAATATACAGGGGCTGTTTTCCCTGGAGCATTGGATGCTGAGGGGTGACCTTATAGCAGTTTATAAAATCATGAGGGGCATGGTTTGGATAAAGATTAGATTACCTACAGTATGGAAACAGGCCCTTCAGCCCAATAGGTCCACACTGACCCTCCGAAGAGTAACCCACCCAGACCCATTCCCCTACCCTGTATTTACCCCTGACTAATGCACCAAACACTATGGACAATTTAGGATGGCCAATTCATCTGACCTGCACATCTGTGGGAAAAGATTTGCTAACCCACGATAGGCCCACAAAAGCAAAATTGGCCAAACTGTACAACACCCAGCATTCCCAAGCAGCTCACAAGCCAAATCAGACAGGCCATGCAGACAAAGCAATACACTTCAAGCCCCCACTAACAATGACAGAGCACCACAAATATCTCAAAGCCCCAAGGGCAGTTTCACAACCCAACAATACCAAAGCCACACAAAGAGCAGGTCAGACAGAGAGGCACCAGCAAGGACATGCTCCAGGAACAGGACAATGAAAGCACCTCACCACTTCAGAGGTGACATTAACACCTACTTGTGAAGAGGAATGGAACCATTGATACTGTCAGGATGTTGCATTGTGTGAAGGAACAGGATATTTATCTGATATTTGTTTTCCAATTAGCATCCTTGCAACTAGATTACTCCATTTCCAGATACATTGTGGATTCCCATTTCTTAATCAGTGTCATTGTGCAGCATTATTATAAAACTGGTCTCATCCTCAGCTATGGGAAGAGAAATCTGATCTATCTGAACAGACTGTCAGTTCTGTGTCAACTTAGTCTGGTTCTCTTACAGCGATATTGCTTGCAATAAACTCTTTGTCAGTTTCACTTCAAGCTGTGTTTTGTGATCTCTAACCAATTCACCCCCAATAGACAAAGTCTTTCTTTTCCCTGGGTTGGGGTCCAGAAGTAGAGGGCATAGGTTTAGGGTGAGAGGGGAAAGATATAAAAGGTATTTAAGGTGAAACGTTTTCATGCAAAGGGTGGTGTGTGTATGGAATGAGCTGCCAGAGGAAGTGGTGGAGGCTGCTACAATTTAAAAGGCATCTGGATGGGTATAGGAATAGGAAGGGTTTAGAAGGACATGGGCCAAGTGCGACTAGATTAGGTTAGGAAATCTGGTCGGCATGGATGAGTTAGACTGAAGGGTCTGTTTCCATGCTATGCTACTCGATGACTCGATAAAGTGGTTTTGGCAGATAAAGGTCATATAGCATTAATGGAATACTCCCCACTTGCCTGGCTGAGTGCAACCCCAGTAACAACATCCAGGACAAAGCAATCTGATTGGCACTACATCCACAAATATCTACTCCTTCCAACACTAACGTTTGGTAACAGCCCTGAGTACTATTTACAAGATGCACTAGAAATTCACCAAGGATCCTCGGATAACACCTTCTCAAACCACGAACAATTCCACCTAGAAGGACAAGGGCAACAGATATGTGGAAACACCAACACTTTCAAGTTCTCCTCCAAGCCACTCACCATTCTGACTTGGAAACATATTGGTGTTCCTTCACTGTAATTGTGTCAAAGTCCTGGAATTTCCTCCCTAATGTCATTGTGGTCAACCCACAGCAGGTGGAAGGAATCCATTGAAGAAGGCAGCTCACCACCACCTTCCCAAGGACAACCAGGGATGGGCAATAAATGCTGGCCAGCCAACGATATCCACATCTCACAAAACAAATTTTAAAAATTGAAGTACAACTAATTTTCCTCACATCCTGGCCAATGCTTGTTTCTTAAATTAATTTCACCAAAACAATTGTGCAGTCTTCCTATGCTGATTGTGGGTCCTTACTCTGTTTGTCTGCGTATCAATCATGACTTTTGAATTGGTGAACTCTTCGGGGAGCATTTTGAATGTTCAAGTGACAAGATGAGGCAAAACTGGGATAAATGCAAGTGTGTCCAACAATATTTTTGGAGCTAACATTAATTCCAAAATAACAAAAGTGTTAAAATTGTACTGTGCTGTTCAATTATTCAAAGTTCGAATGCAATAACTTAGAAAACAGTGTTCCTTTGGGCATTAGAATGATATTACACTTAAAAAAAGAATCAGCTATGATGTTATACTTCAGGCTGCAATACCGCAGTCATTCTTTAAAGAGAGTTGAGGGATGTTTTTGAAATCGAGATTTCCAGATGCACTGTGACTGACACAAAAAGTAATTCCACAGTTTCAGGAAACTGGTTCCTGTTTACTGAATCACTGGCAAAACATTCTAAAACTGAATGATCGTGGAGAAACAGCTTGCTCAGACTGTCAATAGCTCTTAGAAATAATAGCAGCTTCTGACGAAGTTGGAAAGCAACAGGAAAATAAGTAAAACCTATTATAAAACAGTTGTCCGAGAAATCAAGCAAGGAAGAAAAAATCAATAAGCTGTGAAGGTTGAACCTATTTTCAAGCTGTTTTCTATTTCACAGTTTAATGGTGTTTTAATGTGTCTGTCACTGAGCTCCGCATGTCACACAGGTAGGTGATTCGGAGACAGAACACCTCACTAACATAAACTCACTTGGAAAAAGCTTTGTATCTATTTTAAAAAGGCTTAAGTTTTCTTCCTGGGAACCATTAATTATTCATTGGACTGTTTTAATTGTCAAAATCCATAGACGATTAAGCAGTTGTTTGAATAGTCAGGCATTATACAGCAAAGTGTAATTTTGGCAGAAGAATAACAATAAATTATGCATTGCTTCAATTCAATGGATACTTTACAACATGTAAAACATGCAATTATGGATAATTTGTTAACAAAATGTTATAAATTGAACTATCCATTCCACTTGAAGGTAGAATTGTGCTTTCTGTGCAATTTATGTTCTTTAATGTTCTATGATTTTTCAGTCAAGCCACATTTAATAACACACTCACCATTTTAAACTATTAGCAATTGATGAAATGTATTTTTATGCTTAGTTCCCTGGGAATAATCTAAGCAATAGTTATTCTTTGCATCTCAAGAAATGAGGGCAGCAAGCTTTCAGGTATTACTTAATTAACATATTAGAAAGGGAATGAAAGTGTGAGCTTCAATAAGGAATGAAAAATTCCACTTTATTGAAAAGCTTTAGCTCAAAATTGGAAGTCATTTACTGCAGAAAATGCTTTTAGTGTAAATTGGAAAGATATTTCCTCATGTTAGAAATAGAAAATGAATGACTAGTTACCATAATTTATCTATTGTCAATTCACACATTCTATCATTTTGCTCCTAACCTACATCTCTGCATCTTGCTGTACATGACAGGATAGTTAAATACTGTACATTTAAAATAGTTGTAAGAAGTTTGAGATGTTCCCTTAGGAGGCTTAAGTGATGCTGTTCTCTGGAAGTTGCATCTGAGACCATAGTGAATGAGCCTTGAATCTCAAAAATCAATATATGGCATACATCAGTCATATGCACCTTCCATACTTAAGAGTTCATGTATTGATTTTTGGAAGTCATTGCTCTGAAGTCAGAATTCTAAATGTTTTGTTGTTCAAGCATTCAACTTCATGGGTTTTATCACCATCATAAAATTAATTTAAATAACATGTAAGAAAAAAAGGGAATATTATTGTTGTAACCCTGCCCTTCATGTATTTCATCATCATTAGGATCTCTTATGAATCATGTGACTATTATTCTGTAATAACAATGTCTCAATAATTTTGTAGCCTTGAGCAATACAATCTTCCCATTGTTTTTAGCTGTCATTGGATTGTTTTAATTTTCTCAGAGACTATTCTCATGTGATCATTGCTCGATGGTGAATATAAGGTTATAACTTAATAAAAGAATTCAGAGATATCCATAAACCACATGATTTATGTTGTTCTGTGAACCTTTCAGTTAAATTAGTCTTATTACTCACTCACACACACCAGCTGTATGTCTATATTTATTACATTCCTTGTCTACAATGAAGTACTTTAGCCAGCTTCAAAGTGCCTTAGAGGGTAATAGTTTTTATTGTGATATCACAGATCAAAGGTTATTAGGCAGTAGGCTACCAGCTCCTGCTATGGGTCACCAGACACCAGAAACATTAACGGATGAATTTTACTCAATTCACAATTTTAAACTGGTATGTAAGGTACAATTAAAATAGATTTTACTTTTAATATGAATAGATCTCTATGACAGAGCAGTTGTTAGGGTAGGGGTTTTAGAGCTACATTATAAAAAGAATTGTTATACGTGAGCTACTGAATCTGTGAGCTGGTGAACTGTGGTACTGAGTTGCCGTCAGTATTAAACTCTATGAATTGCATCCACGTTTTCTTTGGAACTCTTAATGGCCCTGATTAAAATTCAACAGCCACCACTTTCACTGAAATTGGTCAGAAATGGGCTTTTATGTGTACAAATCAATTTAATTCAACAATATATTATGGTGGAAACATTAAAGTATATAATTTTGCAGCAAAATAAAACCTACATTACCATTTTCAATTCTGTTAATTAGGGTGTAACTCTCCCTTTTGCAGATCTGGAGTTAGCTTACTGTTTGGGCGACTGTGTTGGGAAATTAAAGCAGTGAGTTGTCCTCTCATGTGATTCTTAGTGGTATGACTTAAACAGCATTATTCACCCTTTTAAAAAAAATGTAGGCATAAGGAAATTCATATAACCTGACTTTTACATTTAAATTCATCTTTAAATTTAGAAAAGAACTAAAGTTCAGATCCAAGTATTAATCTGAAAAATTACAATCAGGAGTGAGCACCTCATGGAGAAAATACTGTCAAGTGGACAGGGAATGACATTCAAATTCAGTATAAAATGAAGTTTATTAAATGTCTAGCTTATTCATTTTCAGAAGTAAAAATGAAACTGGGTAGATTTAATCTACCAATTTAATAAGAGAACGCTCACCATTCCTACATTGCACAGAATATTTACTTTGGTGCAATGCTGCTTGTTCAAACAGAAGTGGAACTAGTCCAATGTCGAAAAGTGTTTTGTTACAATATGATTGAGTCGATCATTTTTGTGACTGTGTTTCTCTTATTTTTCCTGACTGACTATCAGAAAACCTACTGTATGAAACTTCAGATGGGTAGAGCCTTTATTTTTATATGCTGCAGAGAATGCTAATATGTCAGAATTCTTTAATGATTCTTGTTCCAAGAGATTTCTGCGCTTGGCTGCTGCAGTGTCCAATCAAAGCATCTTCCGACAGATTACTTTTCTTTTAAAAATCAGCAAAATGTTTTTAGAAAGAATTTCATTCTTGGGATGTACATATTGATAGCGAAGCCAGTATTTGTCACCCATTGCCAATTCCCCTTGAGAAGGTGGCAGTGCGGTGTAGGTATACGCACAATGTTTTCTTTCTGTTGTGGTTTGATATGTCTGTGTGGATTATTGGGCCATTTAATAGAATGGTTAAAAGTCAACCACATTCTGCAAGTAGCTGGAATCCCATCACTGAGGTTGAAAGTGGAGACGGCTCTGGTCTTGGTAGTCAGCAGAACCAAGGCATTACATTTTGACAACAGCAGTCACCTAAGTGGATGCCACCATATTATTGAGACAAGAAACTACAGATGCTGGAATTTAAGGTAGATAACCAGGATTTCCTGAAGAAGGATTACACTTAACATGTTGACTTCTCTGCCTCCTGATTCCGTCTGGCTTGCTGTGTTTTTCCAGCTTCCTGCTTGTCTACCACATTATGAAACCAGTTGAGGTTTCCTTGCAATTGGAATCTATCTTCTATCAAAGTCAATGTATCTACTGATGTGCAACAGCATTCCCACATTCAAGCAATGTTTCATTCAAATCGTCTACCAACCTGTCTGAGATAAGTTCTCATCCATTCTTCCATTTAAGATCAACAGAAAGCTCCTCTGAAACATAGGAAACTTTCATCTAAGGCTGACATCAATACAGGCAGTCAACATCACACCCAATTTGTGAGTGTTGCACTTGAATGCCAAAGGGTGAGAGTCTTTAATAACAGTGACATCCATGCTGATACCAAGATTCTTGTGTACAAGGCAGTCATGCTTCCTTCTGACTCTTCTACATGGCTCATTGCATTGGACTACATATAGATACCATCTCACAGCCCTTTGAGGTACCATCAACATTGTTTGAGATGGATTCTCCATATCAGCTAGGAGGACTGGAGTATGAACCTCAGTATCCTTGAAGTAGCCAATAACAGCAGGATTGAGGCCATGATTATCTGAAACCAACTCCACTGGGCTGATCATGTGCTTTGACTGCCAAAACAGATTATCTTCACCCAGTTCGAGGAAGGCACACAATTGAGAGGAGAATGGAAGAAGCAGTGTAAAGACTCTCTGAAGGCTTCTCTCAAGAATTCAACATAGATATGAATGCCTGGGATACCCTCATTCAGAAGAAACTGACTTGGAAGCAGCTTCTGCATGAAGGGACACAATTCTTTGATTCAAAAGGAACCTGAGAAAGAAATGCTAGCAATTTTAACGCCAGGCACCATTCCACCTCCTGGAAATACCTGCCAATTATGTGTTCATAGTTGCAGCTTGAGATGTAGGCTTATCAGCTATGCAAGGGCGTACAGATCCCATGAGCAATGACACAGAATTTCCTAGTAGACATCATACTTGTTAGCAAGTGGTTGCTGATGATTAAACAATAGTGGCCTCGCCTAGTCAAAGTGCCGTTAGGTCTGTAACCACCAATGGCAGTACGCCTTCAAAATGAGATAGGAATCAACAGGTAGACCCTGATGATTTAGGTTTGGTGGTATATAAGTTGCTGTTTCGGGTTCATAGGGGAAGGCCATAAGCTAGCAACCATCATTCTCTCCACTTGCAGAATGACATGGTGGTGGGAAGATGGGTATGCCAGTCCTTGCCTTCCAGGCCATTTGATGGCCATTCTGCCTCCTTGACCATCAAGGTGATATCTAGCCCGGGATCTCTGTATGTGGTAGCTGAGGCAGAGCAATTAGCCTCACTCTTTGAGCCAGAGGAGAAGTCAGCCCCACTTTCCACACTTGAATGTTTTCCTGTGGCTCCTGATGGGCCTTGGTGTTGTGATCACAGTGTTAAATTCAACTGCGATATTTTCCATGGTCAAGTAGTTGCTGATGCACAATGCCTGGGCTCATGTAAGATTTGTCTCTGTCCATTGCTGCCTGATTCAGAACAGCTAGACCCTCAAACATAGAAAAGTGCTGTTCCAAAGTTGCTAACAGACAATGGATGTTAACTTCAAGGTGAGCAAACAGGGATTCTGACATCACCTGGAAAACCCAGGGATGAGTTCAATGTACCAATGCCTATGGCATTTTAATGTAGCCACATCTTTACCATTTTGCTTCTGGCTTTGGTGCTGAATGTATGATGGAAATCATATGGATCTGTGTGGCTGAAGCTCAACTCCAGTATTTAAAGAGCCACTGTGAACATGACATTTTGTGGGATATTTTGGAGGTCTGGCTGCTCAAAGGCTGCAGTCTGCTTTAATGATGCCTCAGCTGACATACTGCTAGAGGATAGTGAGGAGATGGAAAGAGAAACATGTTCACAAAAACAGAGGAAGATACTTTATGCTTGCAGAGTTGGTATCATTAACAAGTGCATTGTTCCACACTCCTGCTTCATGGAGAAAGCAATTTAATGATCTCAGGAAACCAGTAAAGACAATTTACAGTTGCACACTCACCTGGACAAGGCCACACTGATTAACCTTATGACCCTCTGACACACAAACACTGTGCCTTATCCATCACTCACTCCAAACACCAACTCATATTGCAAACACATCCATTCTTCTGCTTTTCTGTATTCCCTTACATACCCCATCTACCTGTACATCCAAATTGCCAGGCATCTGGTATATAATTTACTACCTATCCCTATTGTTAGTCTTACTATATGCACTGCATCCATCAGGTGACCAAATGCAATTCATGTCCTGCAAATGTCTCTTCTTTCCCTCTTGTAGTAGAATGCAGAGCGGACAGAAAACTGGAGGAGGCCCTCCATGAAGATCTCACAGTTGACAACTGATGAGGAGGAAGCACCAGAGACCAAAAATGTCTTGGTATCTTTGATCATCCAAAATGGGAAGGTTGGGGGCCTCCGACCTATTGTTAGATTCTAATTTTTGGGTGAAATAGAAACAGAGACACATGGCTTTTCTTTGTGCAGAATATTTGTTTGCTAGTTTGTTTATTGACTTGCTCTATCCTTCTGCTTTCATCCAATGAATCCCCTGCACCAGTGGTCTCTTATTTATACTTTTGAATAAATTGAATATGAACCAATAACAAGATTAAG
This sequence comes from Chiloscyllium plagiosum, assembly GCF_037043375.1. NCBI lineage: Eukaryota > Metazoa > Chordata > Chondrichthyes > Orectolobiformes > Hemiscylliidae > Chiloscyllium > Chiloscyllium plagiosum. The sequence goes on from NW_028270177.1 coordinate 26,864,629, forward strand.
TTATTAAAAGAAACATGACTGAGTAGTGCTATTCCCTTAAGTATGCACTGTAACAAAATAAATCACATTTTAAATGAAATTTAAAATATTTTTAAGAGAGCTATGCATTTCACCTTCTACAGTACCATCTTTATGTATAAACATTGTTTTAATCAACTTGTTCTGTGATATTATTAAATTCCTCTGGAGCAGCTGGACCTTGAGCCTACGTCACCTGGCTCAGAGGTAGGGACAATATCACTGCACCACTTTAACAGTGTGATTGATCCTGCTCCAAATTCATATATTCTATTGTTTTGACAAAGCATGATGCCATCCACCTGGTGAGGGAATCCAATACCATCAACAAGTTATACAATGAACGGTGTTGTGAACTTGATTTCAGCAGCACCCAAAGCATAATCACCATGGTATTAAAATAGAATTTTCTTAAATTGTCCTTGTCTATTTTCTCCCTGTCAGAGTCATCACGAATGCAGCAGCAGCTGTTGAATATTGCAGATGTCAAATTCTCTGACGAATTAGTTCTTTCTGATGGTGTTTTAACATGCACCAGCATGGGTCATCTCAGTTTGGTGAGTCCAGTCAGATTTTCACCTGGTGACTATCAATTCTCAGGAAATGGGAGCAAGGTGATTGTGGCAGGGACAGCTGTGGAAGGTTCTCAACAAAATACTCAGGCTCTCAATAGTCAGCTCAACACAAATACTATACTCTGGGGGGCATCATTAGCTGAATGATTGGTGAGAGGATGTTTTTGTGACTTATAGTCAAGCCTTCCCCAGACTCTAACCATGGTTGTGTACATTGATGAGTACACGTCTTCTGGAAAGCTTTTATTGCATCAACCAGTACAGAAACAAGGCTTGTATCTTGTAGGAGTGGCAGGTAAACAATAAATAAAGCTCTCTAGTGTATTCCTATGGGTTTGTGCCAAAAATCATTTATGCTGTTAGGTTTCTATTCTTCAGTACAATCAGATAATCAGATACAACCATCACTTAACCCATATTGGCCATTCCTGGCTGTTGGGTGACACATTGCCTTTTTCTGAAATGTGCTTTGAACCAAGTGCAAGAGGTGGTTGTTTGGCAGCAGAATTGTTTTTTACCAGTAGGATTGGGTAGGGGGCGATGAGATGAAAAATCCAAATTGGGACTGTTTGATTTAATGTCATCACAGGTGGAGTTGACAATAGTGGCCGTGCTAAGTACCCCATCATCAACCAGCTTTATACATTTGCGTTTCAGGTGACCCTAAGATCCTGGGCATGTCGCTGCATGAATGTGGTGATACAATTGTCACTTCCATAGTCACTAGCATCATCACCGAGTCCAGCAGGTAACAAGCATTTCTGGAGTTGCAAACGTCCTCCAACTCCCCTCATGCCAAGTCTCTGAAGCCCAGCCTCTGCCTATACCCCTTGTAACCTCGTATGAACTGAGTACCTCTGTTGCTTTCCTATCTCTGCAACACCTACAGATCACTGACTGCTTCTGTTCTTGATACTTATCTTGTTCCTTGTCTGCCAGACACAGTGCCAGACACAGTGATCTGAGTCTTCAAGCATCCAAACTATCAACTCTCACCACAAGGACTATGAACAAGCCTTTTCCCAGTGGTAGGTAACAAAGCAGCTGTGAGCACTTATGAATTCATGCACTATTAACCTGATTTTTAATGAGCTTCACAATGAGCTCTGTGTTCTCACCTTGATTTCAATGTTGAGTTTCAGAAAGCCTGCAGAAGCCATAAATCTGAAAGCACGTTGAAATATCACTGCAATTCAGTAGTTTGCAAATTCAGATTGCGAACCCACATCTGCCATTGGAGTCATATGCAAACAGTTGAATGCACCTGAATTAAATGTGAAAGCTGACTTCCAGACGTGCTCATATTTTTACGCGCATTTAAGCTCCCACCCACATCTCAAACCATGTATAGTTCCATGTTAAAATTCCAGCACTACCCACTGATGAAGATAATGTAATTACTGCTATAATATCACTGTAATCCAGAACCACAGGCTAATGTTCTGCAGACATGGATTTGAATTATATATGGCAGATTACAAAATTTGAACTGAATTTTAAAAAAAGGAAAGCTGAACTAATGGCTCTTATGTAACTGTTGTCATAAAAACCCATCTGCCTTACTACTGTCCTTTCGGGAAGGAAATTTGCCATCCTTACCAGGTCTTGCCTCAATGTGACTCCAGAGTCTACTCTCTGGGTCATTAGGAATGGGGGATGAAAGCTGTTCTAGCTAGTGACTCTCACATCCTATGGACAAAGAGAGTAGGGAGTTGAGTACAGTCATGAGGCTGGATGGTATGGACTCTGGCACCAGCAACCTCATGCTTTGCTGACAGTAACTTCCTCTGCAAGATGCAGAATGTACAGCCATCTTTGTTCTTCCATTAAAAACAAGCAACGATCGATACAACTATTCCAATATGTCAGTTAGTGCTGAAGTATTCTTTGAATGTTTTCAATTTGCACATGAGAAACTTCCATTGTTTCCAATATAAAACAGCACAGATTCTTGATTTAGGTAAATCACAAGGATGCCTTGATCTTAAGTCACACCTGCTCTGAAATGAAATGTACATTTCTTTTGGAATGTTAATATGGAATTTTATATCTAAGAACACTCATTACATTCAATTAGCTGAGTACACACAGATAAATTGCTGGAGGGACTTTAGCTGTAATTACTTCTAATCCCTCGTGATTTTTGATTTACTCATCACTGGTTGACATAGTGTGAAAATTAATTCCATCACATGATTTTATATTTATCATATTAAGACCTTAGTTAATTTTTCTAAAAGGTACCATTTCTTTTCTTCGCAGTTATAGTTCTTGTAGCCTTTAAATTGCTTTATTTACAAAATACAGGCTTGGAATGATAGCATCCTGAAATACACAAAATGATAAAATGAGAGGTCGTGTGTAATTATTTTAAAATGCAATTGGATCAATTTTGTTACATTTAACAGGCACATCATGAAGAACTGAGATTTTTCCATTTCACTTCACATGGTATCAACAACAATGAAATCCAGGATTATTACCTGTTCTTTATAGTTCTCACATGTAACTATATTGGTGTTTTCTTAACTTTCATGCTATATGTATTATACAAGGATTTATGCAAAAATCTAGAAAGTGAATAAGTCATCAATTTATCCAATGTTAATAATTAGATCTAATAGTTTTAAAAGATAACTGGTAAGTAACAATTATTAGTTTTGACATGACTCGTGGTAATAACAAGTAATCATCCCCGAGGCATTTATAAAAGTTAATTATTAAAATGAGAAAATATAGTTGCACATTATTGCTTTAAACTAGCAATATAAATATTTGGATGCAGTTTAATTTGATTAATTTAATTTGATCAATCACTATTCTAATTTAAGTAGTTCAGGTATTAATACGTTTAAATCACAAAGATCCTGGAAATAACTAATTATATTGCAAATCATCCCTTAGATTGGGATTTCTTAAAACAATCTGAGATTAAATTGGAGTCATCATTATCTTTAGAGCATTGTCTATTTAAGATCATTTAATTGGTCCAATTGTTCTTGTTGTTGGGTATTAGTTTATTTCGTGACTTTGTAATCCTTTACTTTTCTCTCTATTTAGCTGATAATTCTTGACATTTTGGGACTTGATATCTTTTTTCTGTGTGGTTTCTTAGATTTGAGTCAACTTCACCAGTTTACAGTATGACATTTACACTCAGCTGTTTTGAGAGGATTTTATAGAAACACAAGAAATAGGAGCTGAAGTAAGCCATTTGGCCCATTGAGACTGCTTGGCTATTCAATATGATTGTGATTGATTGTCTAACCCAACCTCAAACCTCTGCTTTTTGCCCATGCCCCTTGACTTCTTCAGTGTCTAGAAGCCTATTTTTTGTTAAATAGATTCAGTGACTTGTCTTTAGCAACACATTTTCAGCTCTGTCTTTGTGGTAGAGAAATCCACTGGTTCACCGTCTTCTGTGTGAAGAGTTTTCTTCTCATCTTAGTCCAAAGTACCTACCCTGTATTCTGAGAATGAGAGCCCTTGTTCTAGATCTCCCAGACAGTGGAAACATCACTTTTGCATGCAGTCTGTTGAAGCCTGTTAGAATTTTATATATTCCAGTGAGATCCCCTCCCATTGTTCACTGGAGTTTAGAAGTCTGGCACAGTCATGCCAGTCTCTCTTCATTTGAGAATCTTGCCTTCCCAGAAATTAGTCCAGTTAACTTTGCTGCAGTCCCTCAATGGAAAGTAAATCCTTTCTAAGTTAAGACAACAAAACTGCACTCAAGACTCCAGATGTGATCTTACCACGGCTCTGTACATTTGCAAGAAGACGTCCTTGCTCTTCAGTAGTTACACCAGCATTATTCCCCACCTTTTCCTCTGCTCCATTGATGACTGTATTAGCACAACCTCGTGCTCCCTCGAGGGGGTTGAACAGTTCATCAACTCCACCAACACCTTCCACCCTGACCTCATGTTCACATGGACTATCTCTGGCACTTCCCTCCCCTTCCTGGATCTCTCCATCTTCACCTCCAGTGACTGACTCAACACAGACATCTATTTCAAACCCACCGACTCCCACAGCTCACTTTCCACCCCATGAATCTCTGGATACAGTGCAGTATACACCATCATTTCCACCACCTAGTCAGACTCCACCACTAAAGATATATTACCCTCCCCACCTTCTTCTGCATTCTGCAGAGATCATTCCCTCTGTGACTCTCTTGTTAGGTCCACGCCCCCAACCAACCAACCCTCTACACCTGGCACCTTCCCTTGCTGCTGCAAAAGGTATAAAATCTGTGCCCGCACCTCCCCGCTAGGCCCCAAAGGATCTTTTCACATCTGGTAGAGATTTTCCTGCACATCCAGTCACTTCATCTACTGCATCCATTGCCCTCAATATGGTCTCCTCTGCATCGGGGAGACATGATGTCAACTCATGGAGCAGTTCAGGGAACATCAAATCCCTACAGTGTGGAAACGGGCCATTTGGTCCAACAAATCCACACTGATCCTCTGAAGTGTACTCCCACCCATTCTCCTACTCTATTACTCTATATTTCCCCTGACTAATGCACCTAACCTACACATCCCTGAACATTATGAGCAATTTAGCATGGCCAATCTACCTAACCAGCACATCTTTGGACTGAGGGAGGAAACTAGAGCACCCAGATGAAACCCACATAGACACAGGGAGAATGTGCAAACTCCACACAGATAGTTGCCCGAGGCTGGAATCGAACCAGGGTCCCTGGCACTGTGAGGCAGCAGTGTTAACCACTGAGCCACCGTGCTACATCTCTGGGGTGCCCACACCAAATAACCCCACTACCCTGTGGCCAAACACTTCACCCCCATCCCTGCAGCCCCCTCACAGTTCCCTAATGACATGCAAGTGTGTGGCTTCCTCCACCACCAAATCAAAGCCACCCACCAACTGGAGGAAGAATGTCTCATCTTCCACCTCGGCAATCTATAACCACACAACATCAACATTGACTTCGCTAGTTTCCAAATGTCCCCTCCCCCATTTCATCCCAGCTCCAATCCTCTGACTCTACATGTCCTCCCGACCTCACCTGTCCTACCTGTCCATCTCCCTTCCCACCTCTCCGCTCCACCCTCCCCACTGACCTTTCACAATTACTCCCCACCTGTAGCTACCAGTCGCCTTCCCACCTATCTTTCCCCCAGCCCTAGCCTCACCCTTTTGTTTATTTCTCAGCCCTCTTCCCCTTCCACATTCCTGATGAAGGGTTTTACTCTCCTGCTCTCCGGCTGCTGCCCGACTGCTGTGCTTTTCCATGCCACACTTTTTGATTCTGACTCTCCAATATCTGCAGCCCTCACTTTCTCTTTGTATTTCAAACCTCTTGCAATAAAAGCCAGCAAACCATTTACCTTCTGAATTGCTTTTTGCACCTGTATACTTACTTTCAATGGCTGATATACAAAGATACCCAGGGCTCTTTTCATGCTGAACATGTTTCAGTCTATCACCATTTAAATAATACATAGGCGCTCTGTTTTTCCAACCAGATGGATAACTTTACACTCACCTACATGAGTGTGCATCTGAACTGGCCAGTCACTCAAGTTGTCTAAATTACCTTTTACAGTCTCACCACCCTAAATTTGTGTTGTCAGCAAATCTGGAATTATTGCTTTTGATTCCCTCACTCAAATTGTTGATAAATATGTGAATAGTTGGGGTCAAAGTACTGATCCCTACAGTACCCATTGGTCACTGTCTTATTCCAATCTGTTTCCAATCTAATAAACATTCTTAATCTATGCCAGTATAATACTGTCTGCTTTAATTTTGCACACTGATCTGTCATTTTCTGGCCTTAATCAAAAGCTTACAGAAAATCCAAATATGTTACATTCAGTGGTTCTCTCTTATCTACTCCTCTGTCTGTTTGATCACCCTATGATCTTTATATGGTATGATCTGCCTGTATTGCACACAGAACAAACTTTACACTGTCAAGATTAGAGTGATGCTGGAAAAGCACAGCAGGTCATGCAGCATCCGAGGAGCGGGAAAATTGATGTTTCGGGCAAAAATCCTTCATCAGCAATCCTGATGAAGGGGTTTTGCCCGAAATATCGATTTTCTTGCTCCTTGGATACTGCCCTGACCTGATGTGCTTTTCCAGCACCACTCTAATCTTGAATCTGATCTCTATCATCTGCAGTACTCACCTTCACCTAGTAAACTTTACACTGTACCTCGATACATGTGACAATATAAATCAAATCAAACATTTGCTGGTAATGTTCTTAAAAACTTTTGTCACACATGATTTCCCCTTCATAAATCCATGATGACTTTGTCTAAACCCACTGATATTTTCAAAGTGCTTGTTATCACACCCTATTATAATAAACTCTCTAGAATTTCCTATTGTCATCAGCCCACTCTTCATACCTGCATGGGGTTTAAATTCCTATGCGTAGATTTAAAATCCTAGTTTTTAATTGAACTATTTCACTTTCCATCCCAATGAAGAATTTTCACCTTTTGTCACTCTTTCCTTAAGGACACCACACAACAAGATTGCTAATTAACCGCATGTCATTGCAGCATACAAAATCTAGGATGGTCTGTTCTCTAGTTAAGTCCTCAATGCACTGATCTAACAAAATGATCCTGCCCTATATACAGGAATATACATTACAAACAATTTCTTCCATTCTCAGTTCTGAACATAACTAATTGGGTGGAACTTTGCCCTCCCTGGTGAGAGAAGTGATGAAAATGGGAATTAATTGAGTGAGCCAGCACTGAGAAACACTATCCTCCTCCTCCTATTCACATCACCAGTTGGTTCTTGGGATGAGAGGTCCATATGTGACCTTCTCGATCTGCCGCCAATAAGACCCTTAGGTGGACAACTACTAGCCACTCTCATGGGTGTCTAGCTCTCACAATCTCCTCAATTACCTTCATTCTCACTGGGTTCGAAAGGTTCCCAAAACAGAAAAAAACTCTGTCTGTTTGGGAGTGGGAGCTTCATTTGCCTCAGTTTATCATGGATGGGGTTATGGAGGTGACCTAAAAATCAACTGCCTGCCTTTGCCTCTGACCACCTCTCCCACCGTAACCCCTACCCTGCAACAAGATGGTAAAAGTCTGTCATAAAACCTTCTTGTCACTGAATCCTTTGAAGACCAGGCCTCAGCCAGCAGTGTATTTTTTAATTTATTGGCCACATCCCATGAAGGAATAATGAAAAAAAAGTCTCAGCTTATCAAGGGTTCTCAATGATTGGATCTCTAAGAATTGAGGATTAATTTCCAAGAGACTTCTGCAAGATACCCAGGAAAAGACACATGGCAAGAATTATGGTTGCCTTTTTTAAGATTTACAAAACACGAGTTCAATGGTTGTAGAAATATTAGCAACAGGGAAGAAGTTATTTGGTTATCAATCAAGAATCTTGCAATCAGTTAACAATGTCTATTCACTTTCCAATTGGTGTGGAACAACATAGTGTCATAGGTTTGTGTCATATTGGATAATTTGTGAAGCTGGAAATGAAATAACTCCACAGAAGCCAGTATCCTGTCACCAAGTCATCCTTTATTTACATGTGGAAAGTTAAAGGGTGGCACGGTGCCTCACAGTACCAGGGACCCAGGTTTGATTCGGGCCTCAGACGACTGTCTGTGTGGAGTTTGCACATTCTCCTCGTGTCTGCGTGGGTTTCCTCCTGCTGCTCCTGTTTCCTCCCACAGTCCAAAGATGTGTGGGTCAGGTGAATTGGCCATGTTGACTTGCCTATAGTGTTAGGTGCATTAGTCAGAGGGAAATGGGTCTGGGTGAGTTACTCTTTGGAGGGTTGGTGTGGACTTGTTAGGCTGAAGGGCCTGTTTCCATACTGTAGGGAATCTAATCTAATAAACAAAGTTCTTGACACTGAACCAGCAGTATTTAGGATAGAAGCTGCTAGCTTCTGATTGGTCTGCAGCTGTTAGTGACCCAAGAGCCTCTGATAGGTTAATTAACCTGTATGCCTATCAGCTCTGAATGCGCTGATTGGCTAGTGATCGGTCAAGTAATCCCAGCAATGTGGATGGTGAGTTAGTTACCTGCTAGTAAACTGCATCCATGCTTAGCCGAACAAAGGCGAAAATCCCACCCTCCATCTTGACTTTGTCCATCTGTTCCCTATAGTCTATGTTTCTTCCAAGCTAGCTCCCTGAAAGCCTGCCTAATATCCTCAGCCCTCTTCCTATCTATGTCGTTGGTGCAAATGTGGACCACGACTTCGGGCTGCTCCCCCTCCCCCTTAAGGACACGGAAAACACGATCAGAGACGTCACGTACCCTTGCACCTGGGAGGCAACATACCAAACGTGAGTCTCTCTCACCCCCACAAAACCGCCTATCTGTGCCCCGAACTATCGAGTCCCCAATAACTATTGCTCTGCTCTTCTCCACCCTTCCCTTCTGAGCAACGGGGACAGGCTCCATGCCAGAGGCCTGAACCCCATTGCTTACCCCTGGTAAGTCGTCTACCCCACAAGTATCCAAAATGGTATACTTGTTCTGAGGGGAACGGCCGTAGGGGGTCCATGCACTGGCTGCTTCCTCCCAGTCCCCCTCACTGTCACCCATCTGTCTGCAATCTTTGGAGTTACTACTTCCCTAAAGCTCCGATCTATGACCCCCTCTGCCTCCCAAATGATCCTAAGTTCATCCAACTCCAGCTCCAGTTCCCTAACACGGTCTTGGAGGAGCTGGAGATGGGTGCACTTCCTGCAAGTGTAATCAGCAGGGACGACCATGGCATTCCTCACCTCAAACATGTTGCAAGAGGAACATTGCACTGCCTTCACTGCCATCCCTCTAAAAGTAACCTTTTGAAAAAAAACTAGGTCCAAGAATGGAACAAGCAAAATGCAGCACTTACCTACTTACCACAACGGGTCTTATTATTAGGTTAGAGGAGGAGGGAGGGTGGGAGGCACTACCTCTGTAGTACCTCAGGTTCCTCTCCTGCGCGCTTTTATAGGGAAAAAAAACCTACCCAGGTAAGCTTGCGCTACACCAGCTTCTGGGTCCGCTCCGCGCTTTTTAAAAAAAACTTTCAAATTTAAACCGTTAAACAAACGTCACCGAGCCTTCAAGCAGCCACTGCCAAACAGCCCTTACCTGCTCCGCTGAGAGAGTGAGCGGAGGTTAGGAATAGGAAAGGTGAGGTCACCCTGTTAGGAGTTTTCTACAAGCCTCCTAATAGTCCTAGAGACATAGAAGAAAGGATTGCGAGGATGATTCAGGAGAAGAGTGAAAGTAATAGGGTGGTTGTTATGGGGGACTTTAACTTTCCAGATATTGACTGGGAAAGCTATAGCTCGAGTTCGTTAGATGGGTCGGTGTTTGTCCAATGTGTGCAGGAGGGTTTCCTGACACAATATGTAGACAGGCCAACAAGAGGTGAGGATTTGGTTCTGGGTAACAAACCAGGCCAGGTGTTAGAATTGGAGGTAGGTGAGCACTTTGGGGACAGTGACCACAATTCGGTGACTATTACTCTAGTGATGGAGAGGGATAAGTGTGCACTGCAGGGCAAGAGTTATAGCTGGGGGCAGGGAAATTATGATGCGGTGAGGCACGACTTAGGATGCATGACTTGGAAAAGTAGGCTTCAAGGGAAGGGCGCAATTGATATGTGGAGCTTGTTCAAGGAGCAACTATTGAGTGTCCTTGATAAGTATGTACCTGTCAGGCAGGGAGGAAAGGGTCGTGTGAGGGAGCCGTGGTTTAATAAGGAATTGGAATCCAATGTTAAAGGGAAGAGGGCGGCCTATGTAAAGATGATGCATGAAGGTTCAATTGGGGCGATTGAGAGTTATAAGGTAGCCAGGAAGGATCTGAAGAGAGAGCTAAGAGCAGCAAGGAGGGGACATGAAAAGTCCTTAGTTGGTAGGATTAGGGAAAACCCTAAGGCTTTCTATAGGTATGTCAGGAATAAAAGAATGACTAGGGTAGGAATAGGTCCAGTCAAGGATAGTAGTGGGAAGTTGAGTGTGGAGGCTGAAGAGATTGGGGAGACACTGAATGAATACTTTTCATCAGTATTCACTCAGGAACAGGACATTGTTGCCGATGTGAATACTGAGTCACAATTAATTAGAATGGATGGCTTTGAGGTATGTAGGGAAGAGGTGTTGGAAATTCTGGAAAGGGTGAAAATAGATAAGTCCCCTGGGCCTGATGGCATTTATCCTAGGATTCTCTGGGAAGCAAGGGAGGAGATTGCAGAGCTATTGGCCTTGACTTTTATGTCCTCGTTGTCTACAGGAATATGCCAGAAAACTGGAGGATAGCAAATTTGGTTCCCTTGTTCAAGAAGGGGAGTAGGGATAACCCTAGTAACTATAGGCCGGTGAGTCTCACTTCTGTTGTGGGCAAAGTCTTCGAGAGAATTGTAAGGGATAGGATTTATGAACATCTGGATAGGAATAATGTGATCAAGGATAGTCAGCATGGTTTTGTGAAGGGCAGGTCATGCCTCACAAACCTTATTGAATTCTTTGAGAAGGTGACTAAGGAGGTGGACGAGGGTAAAGCGGTAGATGTGGTGTATATGGATTTTAGTAAGGCGTTTGATAAGATTCCCCATGGTAGGCTACTGCTAAAAATACGGAGGTATGGCATTGAGGGTGAGTTGGAGGTTTGGATTAAGAATTGGCTGGCTGGAAGAAGACAGAGGGTAGTAGTTGATGGTAAAGATTCATCTTGGAGTGCAGTTACTAACGGTGTTCCGCAAGGATCTGTTTTGGGACCATTGCTGTTTGTCATTTTTCTAAATGACCTGGAGGAGGGGTTAGAAGGTTGGGTGAGCAAGTTTGCGGATGATACGAAAGTCAGTGGAGTTGTTGACAGTGAGGAAGGATGTGTCAGGTTACAGCGGGATATAGATAAGCTGCAGAGCTGGGCAGAAAGGTGGCAAATGGAGTTCAATGTAGGTAAGTGTGAAGTGATTCACTTTGGTAAGAGTAACAAGAAGATGGGGTACTCGGCTAATGGGCAGATACTTGGTAGTGTGGATGAGCAGAGGGATCTTGGTGTCCATGTACACAGATCTCTGAAAGTTGCCACCCAGGTAAATAGTGCGGTGAAGAAGGCATATGGCGTACTGGCTTTTATTGGTAGAGGAATTGAGTTCCGGAGTCCTGAGGTCATGTTGCAGTTGTATAAGACTCTGGTGTGGCTGCATCTGGAGTATTGTGTGCAGTTTTGGTCGCCATACTATAGGAAGGATGTGGAGGCACTGGAACGGGTGCAGAGGAGGTTTACCAGGATGTTGCCTGGTATGGTAGGAAGATCGTATGAGGAAAGGCTGAGGCACTTGGGGCTGTTTTTATTGGAGAAAAGAAGGTTTAGGGGTGACTTGATAGAGGTGTACAAGATGGTTAGGGGTTTAGATAGGGTTGACCATGAGAACCTTTTTCCATGTATGGAGTCAGCTATTACGAGGGGGCATAGCTTTAAATTAAGGGGTGGTAGGTATAGGACAGATGTTAGGGATAGATTCTTTACTCAGCGAGTCGTGAGTTCATGGAATGCCCTGCCAGTAGCAGTGGTGGACTCTCCCTCTTTATGGGCATTTAAACGGGCATTGGATAGGCATATGGAGGATAGTGGGCTAGTGTAGGTTAGGTGGGCTTGGATCGGCGCAACATCGAGGGCCAAAGGGCCTGTACTGCGCTGCATTTTTCTATGTTCTATGTTCTTTGTTTAACTCTTGTATGCCTGATTTAATTTTCCAAATGGAAATCTGATGGTGTTTGAAATCAATCAAAGTCCAACTCCTTCCACCATGCTATTCACTTCAATTTTCTGCTTGAATTAAAAAATTGAGTTTTGGTTACATTCTATTTAAGGAAGTTACTTTTTCATAATCTCATATCAAACTTGCAAACTTTGCTTTTTAAAGGAACAGAAGTGAAATATAGAGCTTTCAAGCAGTACACTGTGGTTTCAGTTTTATACTTTTAAATATAGAATGAAGGAGTCAGCTTCCCCTTATAAATCATGTGAAACTCTTGCTCCTAACGAAGGCATCCAAGAGTATTTATTTTCACAATAAATAAACATTGCCCTGCAAACACTAAAGCAGCTTACAGTAGAATAAACTGCTTTCCCTAATGACACAAAATGAAACATCTACCCCTCGAACATCAGTCTCCTCGGGCAGAAACTGCAATAAAACCTGTAACAGACTGAGAACAAAAAACACTGTTGCTTCCCAATAATTCATTCGCCAATAAAATTAAAATTCTTTTGTTTATTGTACTGTAAAATTAATCTGCCAAGATTGAGTCCCACAAAGATGTTTTTTTTTCGTTTGCTGTCCTGTTCTTTCACGCAGGAAAAAGACCCACATTGGGTAGATTTATAAATGTAATAAAAACCCAAAAAGGTTGAATACAAGTGCTCAGCAAATTGTGATTATTTGTTCATATTACTAGAAGTTCCTTGTAACTTTTTGCAAGAGCATGTAAACATGTGAGTTAAAATGGAATCAAAATTGTAGTTTTAAAAAAACATTTAAACTTTTAAACTATTTAACACATTCCTCCAAGACCACCTATCCTAATATCTCCTTACATGGTTTGGTGTAAATTTTGTTTCATAATACTTCTATCGAAACAGATTGCTTTGGTTTACAATTTTAAAGGTGTTATAAAAATGAATATTGCATTTATACAGATAGCAAAATATCATACTAAGCCTAAAGGTTTATCATGATTTTACAGTTTCTATCGGTAAATTATTTTGAAGGAAAGACACTTAATGAATTGCATGTATATAAAATGCCTAAGTTTCAGCAAGATTTGCAAGTTAAATGGCAATTTATTTTATTAAGAACTTTTAAAGATTCTGTTACGCCTTTATCCCAGCATTTGATACCAATTTGATACCAAAAATGTTGGCAGCACAATGGTTCAGTGGTTAGCACTACTGCTTCAGCACCAAGGACGTGGGTTTGGTTCTAGCTTCGAGCAAGTGTCTGTGTGGAGTTTGCATATTGTCCCCATGTATCTGTGTGGGTTTCCTCCCACAATCCAAAGATGTGCATGTTAGGTGAATTGGCTGTGCTAAATTGCCAATAGTTTTCAGGGATATGTTGGTAAGATGCATTAGTCAGGGGTAAATATTTAGTAGGGGTGTTGGGTCTGGGTGGGTTGTGCTTTGGAGAGTCAGTATGGACTTGTTGGGCTGAAGGGCCTTTTTCCACAATGCAGGGATTCTATAAAAATAATGCTATTGAACAGTAAATATATCTTTCATTTCTTGCAAATGATATTGTTGTAATTCTAAGATCAATTTGACTGAGAGAGGTCATTCCTAATTCATCCTTCTAAAATAACTTTCAACTCTTGTCAAGATTGCATTTGAGGTCATGTTTTGGGTGTGCCTTTTCTATACTCTTTACTCGTACAGTTTTTAAGAGGCTTCTTTCCAGTCTGCTGCTCCTCAAGGCAAAAAGTGTTGATTTTCCAGTATCGACACTAAATGAGTTTTCTGAAGTTAGGGATTGGTCTCAAGACTCCACTGTCTGTTACACCCTCCCTTTTATTCTTGGTGATTTAGCTGAACAGCATATTAAGGATATGATTAAGACAAATTGAAAACAACCTGTGACTCTTCTTACTTTCCTTATACCCAGGAGGTACCTGGTGACTTTAACGCAATGTTTACCATCACCACCACCCCACTGAAATGCAGCAGTACTTTCACAATACCTTGCAACTTAGGAAACAGGGTGTGAATAAGATTCAACAGATATTTTTTACAGTTAACTAATATATACAAACATGACAATCACAGACAGGTCGAAGTCTAGAGTAATATTAAGCCACTTCATTTCAGCAGAAGAGCTTGATTCTTGTAACATATCATGCTTCAAATGATCTGAGTTCAGATGGTGTCTGAGACCTTGGTACCATTAAGTTGTGTGCTGTGATAAAGTGATGAGTCATGAGCATGTCCCATAAAATATATTCACATACTGACTGTGAGGCATTATACAACAGTGGACACTCCAGTGGACACAACAGTGGACACTCCATTCCTGAAGAAGGGCCTGTGCCCGAAACGTCGAATCTCCTGTTCCCTGGATGCTGCCTGACCTGCTGTGCTGTTCCAGCAATAAAGTTTCAACACTCCAGATTTTCCATCCAAATCTTCCCAAAGATGGATTAGATGTCATGTATGTAGATTTTTGGACGACCTTCAATAAGGTCAGAAATTTCAAACCAATAAAATTCAGTCATTTGATATAAAAAGAATGTAGAAGAAGGCATAAAATATTATTTGTTGGAAAGAATTATATTTGTTGACACAAGCTGGATTAATTAATTATATAAATAAAAAATAACAAATCAATTAATAGGTTTACTATAACTTCTTAGAAATTGAGACATGTTGTTACATGTAAGGATTTTCTTACATACCTTAATACTCTCCATTCCATTCTCAAATTTCACCTTTGAGAAAGACCAGCTTGATGTTCTCCCTTTCCTTGATAATTCAGTTGGTAAATCCATACATGTTAGCACATGGAGCTATACAAATCCAAAGGATTGGCCTTACCAACAACCTTGTAAATGAGGCCCAAGCAATTTACTCACCTTGCAAACTCGTTGCAGAAATAGAGCACATGACAGCTAAGCTGGGGACAACGGCCATCCTGATCAGATTTGTGGTGTTATGATGTAAAATATGGCCCATTGATTTTCAATCCCATTGACTGATTTAATCTTTAAGATTTTTATATACTGAAATTATTTTAAAACATAAACCAAAAACATAGGCATGAATGGACACAGACATCTGACCACAACTAACAAGTTTTCATATGAATTTGACAACAGAAAGCTAAACTGAAATTAATATTTTATCCAAAGGTCTTGAAACCAGTCAGCAGAATTCCCAAGGGGTTTGGAAAATGTTTGTGCTCTCCTATTTTAATTTAGGAGAGGAAATCATCACTTGTAATTACAAAGCTTGGTGACAATTAATGCAGGCTGTAAAATATGCAAACAATTTATATTTCAGCAGCTGCTTGTTGCAGAAGAGAGGAGATGGATTTCAGACTGTCGAACTTAAACCAGCTGGAGAAATCTCTCTCTTTCTGTCTCTCAAGAAGAAAAAATTGCACAGAAATAATACAGATGATAAAAGAATATCAAATGCTTGAAAGATACTTTCAAAATTTACTCCTAATGATTTAAAGCAACAAATAAGCAACTATAGTCTCAAACTGAAACCTGATACCACAAGAACTTTCAACTTCCTGTTCTTTTCATCTTCCTGTTCTTTTCATCTTCCTTCTGTGCTGAACTTTATTGATTTTTAAGAAATACTTTTGTACTTGTCAAGCGTGCACACAGACATTGCATCTTTATAACTTTTCCTCATGGTTAGTTAGTTATAAAATTCCCCTTTTTTCCACTCACAGAAACCTATAATTAGCTCCTCATTAAATAGTGAAAATTACTTTACTCCATTTAAACTGGACAGAGAACAAGCCTTGTGTTAAAAAGAACATAAATCTTTAACATTCAGACCTGAACATTGCAGAATCCAGGTCAAATTAGCCTGGAAGGCCAAACTTTCTTAACAATTTGATTAACAGATTAAGTAAACCATTTCACGCTGCTATTAGGCAGTGACAATATGAGGGATATCTTCCACATACATGATGGTTGAAAGGAAGTTCTGTCCATCACACGTCCGAGCAATATAGAACATAGAAGAATACAGTGCAGAACAAGCCCTTCGGCCCTCGATGTTGCGCCACCCTGTGAACTATTCTTAGTTCGTCCCCCTACACTATCCCAAAATCATCCATGTGCTTATCTAAAGATTGTTTAAATCTCCCTATTGTGGCTGAGTTGACTACATTAGCAGGCAGGGCATTCCACGCCCTTACCACTCTCTGCTCAAAGAACCTGCCTCTGACACCTGTCTTAAATCTGTCACCCTTATGCCCCCTTGTACATGCTGATGTCATCATCCTAGGAAAAAGACTTTCACTATCTATCCTATTTAATCCTCTGATCATCTTGTATGTCTCTATCAAATTCCCTCTTATCCTTCTTCTTGCCAATGAGAACAGGTTTAAGTCTCTCAGCCTTTCCTCATAAGACCTTCCCTCCAAACCAGGCAACATCCTGGTAAATCTCCTCTGCACCTTTTCCAATGCTTCCACATCCTTCTCAAAATATGGTGACCAGAATTGTACACAATATTCCAAGCATGGCTGCACCAGCATATTGTATAGTTGCAGCATGATATTGCGGCTCCGGAACTCAATCCCTCTACGAATGAAACCTAACACACTGTATGCCTTCTTAACAGCACTATCCACCTGGGTGGCAACTTTCAGGGATCTATGTACATGGACTCCA
The DNA here is from genome assembly GCF_037043375.1 of Chiloscyllium plagiosum. Classification (NCBI taxonomy): domain Eukaryota; kingdom Metazoa; phylum Chordata; class Chondrichthyes; order Orectolobiformes; family Hemiscylliidae; genus Chiloscyllium; species Chiloscyllium plagiosum. Next base: position 26,881,619 of record NW_028270177.1, read on the forward strand.
AGATCCCTCTGCACATCCACATTACCAAGAATCTTTCCATTGACCCAGTACTCTGCCTTCCTATTATTCTTCCCAAAGTGCATCACCTCACATTTAGCTGCATTGAACTCCATTTGCCACCTCTCAGCCCAATTCTGCTGTTTATCCAAATCCCCCTGCAACCTGTAACATTCTTCCACACTGTCCACTACTCCACCGACTTTAGTGTTGTCTGCAAATTTACTAATCCATCCACCTATGCCTGCGTCTAAGTCATTTATAAAAATGACAAACAGCAGTGGTCCCAAAACTGACCCTTGGGCACACCACTAGTAACCAGACTGAATATTTTCCATCAACCACCACTCGCTGCCTTCTTTCAGAAAGCCAGTTTCTAATCCAAACTGCTAAATCACCCTCAATCCCATGCCTCTGCATTTTCTCCAACAGCCTACCATGTGAAACCTTAGCAAAGTCTTTACTGAAATCCATGTATACCACGTCAACTGCCCTACCCTCATGCACATGCTTGGTCGCCTTCTTAAAAAACTCAATGAGGTTTGTGAGATACAACCTGCCCTTGATGAAACCATGTTGACTATCTGAAATCAAATTGTTGCTTGCTAGATGATTATAAATCTTATCTCTTATAATCCTTTCCAAAACCTTTCCTACAACAGAAGTAAGGCTCACTGGTCTATAACTACCTGAGTCATCTCTACAGCCCTTCTTGAACAATTCATATTGTTATATGAATTTCAATGCCAGTGCAATACCAGCTATATCACCATATCACACATTCACACGGAGTTCTGTTCTCTGTGATAAAAGGAATATGCTTAGGCCATGAACATTTTTTGAATTACCTTGGAGTTTAGGAAGCCTATAGTTCCCTGTTGCACATTCGATGGCAAAACCTTGGCCAGTCAGAGTGCCTTTCTCCCTGTATTAATTGTTCTGATCATTTGAAATTTGACATTCTTGCATTTGTCGCAATGTGTACAAGACAAAAACTTTAAATAATATGTCTATCTTTTCAGCAATATTCAAATCCTGTACTACCATCTAACTGTCTGGCAATAACATAATTTTTCATAGTTACATCACATATTTACAGCTTTATTCTATTTAAAAGGGAAACTAAAATAAGCTGGTTCAAGTTTTAATGGAGTAATATTGAGACAAATTAATAACAGAACATTAGCACTTATCAGTGTGCACAGCTAATCACTGAGTGCAGCTACAAAACAACACACTGATTCTATTCTTACTTGGTTCATCATATCTGAGTCCATGTAGCCGTGACATTTCATGGTCTCTACTTGTTTATGTTTAATTATTGAAGCTGACTTTCTCTTCATTGCAAACTTTCAAGAGTATTTATTTTGTGTTTGTAGTATGCTAGTTATATCAGTCAGTTTTATAAACTTTACGAGGGATGGGATTAGGAGGAGAAGTTTCCAGGTATTGGCAGCTTCACAAGACGATGGAGATCAGGCTGGTCTTACAGAATTGGATTTGCAGAGCATCCACTGAACATGAACTAGTGCGATCCACTTGTCCCAGATAGAATGTGCCGAGGCTAAATCATAAAGTTGAATTCATTTGTGATCAGTTGGATACTGCAAACCGGCCTGCAGTCCAACTCCACCACAGGCACCAGATTGCCAGCAGCTATTACAGTCACACCGCCTTTTCCGTTGGGAAATTGTTCTGGACTTCCATTGGAGATAATTCTAGATTGGTTAATCAGCTTTGCACTGAGTCAGAGATGCATCAATTACTTGAGGAGGCCATTTCATCATGTCCCAGGCAGTCAACATGATTGGATATTGACATTTTACAAAGCGGGACAATTTCTCAATGTTGAAGTAGACATGGATTGCTTCCCAGTGACCGTAGTTGCTTTTGATCAAAGGCACCATCTGCAACACTAGAAAAGTTATAGTCATCTACAGGAATGCTTTCAAATTGTCATGACAATGTGGCAGAATGTTGAAGTGCCAAGTACATTGTTAACTTTTAAATCCAAAATGCATTTGTTTTAAAAGAAAGCTGCTATAGCACAAAAAAAAATGACTGCTGGTGTGACTTCAGTGCTGTCTGGCAAAGTCCAGTGTGGGATCCGTGGAATAATGCACCTATAGAGTATCCAGGAAATTTCAATCAGTGGGAGAAATGTAATAGAACATAGAACATAGAAAAATGCAGCGCAGTACAGGCCCTTTGGCCCTCGATGTTGCGCCGATCCAAGCCCACCTAACCTACACTAGCCCACTATCCTCCATATGCCTATCCAATGCCCGTTTAAATGCCCATAAAGAGGGAAAGTCCACCACTACTACTGGCAGGGCATTCCATGAACTCACGACTCGCTGAGTAAAGAATCTACCCGTAACATCTGTCCTATACCTACCACCCCTTAATTTAAAGCTATGCCCCCTCGTAATAGCTGACTCCATACGTGGAAAAAGGTTCTCATGGTCAACCCTATCTAAACCCCTAATCAGCTTGTACACCTCTATCAAGTCACCCCTAAACCTTCTTTTCTCCAATGAAAACAGCCCCAAGTGCCTCAGCCTTTCCTCATACGATCTTTCTACCATACCAGGCAACATCCTGGTAAACCTCCTCTGCACCCGTTCCAGTGCCTCCACATCCTTCCTATAGTATGGCGACCAAAACTGCACACAATACTCCAGATGCGGCCGCATCAGAGTCTTATACAACTGCAACATGACCTCAGGGCTCCGGAACTCAATTCCTCTACCAATAAAAGCCAGTACGCCATATGCCTTCTTCACCGCACTATTTACCTGGGTGGCAACTTTCAGAGATCTGTGTACATGGACACCAAGATCCCTCTGCTCATCCACACTACCAAGTATCCGACCATTAGCCGAGTACCCCATCTTCTTGTTACTCTTACCAAAGTGAATCACTTCACACTTACCTACATTGAACTCCATTTGCCACCTTTCTGCCCAGCTCTGCAACTTATCTATATCCCGCTGTAACCTGACACATCCTAATAGTCAGAGATAATGATGATCTCCCGCTTTCTGCAGAAAAAGCATGTTTTTTAGATGTTTTTGTGTTTTGTCCTTCAAGGAGTATACAATAAAGGGGTTAAAAGCTGATTGGAAAACTAGTCTATGCATGATACTGGTCATTCTTCCTAATGTGTGGCTAATGTGTTGTAAGGGTCTCAGTTATCTGCTCCCCCCAACCCCACACACTGCAGAAAAGGGAAAACTCTCTCTCTTTGTCTCTCCCTGTCTCCTCATCTTTCTCTCTCTATCTTTTTCTCCCTTTCTGTCAGAGGAAGCAAGATAAAATAATTTCAATAAACTTACAAGAGCCAATAATCTTGATTTGATTGTACAACTGCCAATGTCAATATTACCCGTAACAACAAATGAAATGGCCTTAGAATTTTATTGTTCACTCTTCACAAACAATTCAGAGACCGATCCATTTTTTAAACGTTTAGCTTTTTGATCTCCCCTCCTTATTTCTATTCTGTACATTGCATGGCTGTTTCCTCTTGTGTTTAATAATTAATAAAATTGCACTTTTTGTGTGGATTAAAAATTTCAACTTTCATTCAAGGAAGTTGAGTTAAATTGGCTTTTTTCATAACATAACATTAGGGAGGCAACGGGCTAGTGCTATTATAACTAAATAGTTAACCCAGGGACTCAGGTAATGTTCCGGTGACCTGGGTTTGATTCCATCATCGCAAATGGTAAAATTAAGAATCTAATGCTGACTAATAATGAATAAGTACCTTCTTGTGGCTATTCCTTTGTCAGGAAGACCCCTCCAGCAAGTTTTCCCTGCCTCCAATTTTCTCAGTTGCCAGTGAGTGGTTTCCAGATGCTGCCATTTTCCCACCGCCACCATCTCTCTCACACAGTTCATCAGTCAGTCAATTTAGGCAGAAGATTGTTTTTTTTTAAAATAGATCCAGCACTAAAACCTAGTAATGCTTCTGTTTTTTTTTGACATTTTGGATTTCCTCTCCTCAGACAGACATTCCACCTAGCAATCTTCCTGCCTAGCTGCAGTGGGGACATTAACTGGCTGTTTTTCATTGCCATGCTATGTGTAAGTGTCTCTTGTCTCTTCTAATGTTGAACCCAGGGACCACGAGAAGGGGTGTGGTGATACTCCGACTCTGCTAGCATGTCTGGTGGTGCAAACATTAAACAAGGGACACTAGTGAAGGACATGCCTCTCTTTTGTCAGTGCCTCTACTGACTCCTATATCACTCTTGGCTTGGTGAGGCACCCATTCTTCTTGATATCCAATATTTGGATTTATGCCAGAATACAACTCCACTTCTACATAGATATCAAAAATACAATGGTTTTGTTATCCATCAGGATATACAGATACAGTTGATTATGCAGAATGAACATATTGAAATTTTTTTGTGCTATAGATGCTCTCTGAGGAATTTAAAATCTGAGTATCCGTTTTGCCTTGTAAACTTATTATGAGAAAATAATGTTATATTCCACTGCTTTTGAAATTTACAGTAGGCAAAAATGCAGAGCATTTGGCCTTAAATTGGAATTGATCCCAGCAACTGCAAGACAAAGAATACAGTGCAAGTTGAAATAAAGGACAACTCAGAGTCCTGACAAGATGTCATAAATATTGGGAAGATGGCAGATTAACCCAGCAAACTGCCTATATGGCAATACCTCTCAGAGTTATTTAATCATTACACAAGGAAGGAGAGATAACTGACCAAAAGCCCCATCACAGCATCATGTGATTTGTTACTTTTATGGTCTCATATCTCATCCCCCAACATCTGCATGACACCATTGAATAAATAGATCAAGCAGTATTCCAATAATAGAAAATGTAGTACCGAGGATATAGTATCTCTTGCAATAAATTATGCTATAATTCAAAATCCGATACATAACCAAATTGATTCATCTTGGAATTGTTCTCAACTCAATGCTCTGGTTTTCATTTTGGAAGATCCCACATTTCTACATGTCTCCTCATGAAATTGCATCTTCTCATTGACAATGCCTGTGGGCAATCCTGGTGGTATGTTAAACAGTCAGCATTCAGATCAGTTTAACATCAGCTGTGGTGTTGGATAGCAGTGTGCCTCATTGCTTTTGTGGACATTAATGGACTGGTTGCAACTAAAGTGCTCAGTACACTTGGCTGGCTGAGACCCAAATATGTTCCGTATGCATAGGAAACCATAGTTAACTTAGAATTTTACAAATCGTAGTGTTTCCTGTTAATTCAGGTGGTAAAGGAACTTTAGGCAGCATAATCTCAATCTCTGGATGGTGGGCTGGGAGCCATGAAAATAATTGGTACTTGCATTTCAATGGTTCCCCCAGACACAGTGATAGAGTTGTACAGCACGGAAATAGACACTTCGGTCCAATTCATCCATGCCAACCAAAACATGTATTTGGTCCATTTCCCTTTATACATTTTCTATTCATATACCTGTCCAAACATCTTTGTTTTACTTGTACCTGCATTTACGACTTCTTCTGGCAGTTTATTCCATATATGCACCACCTTCTACTTGAAAACGCTACCCTCAGGTCCTTTTTAAATCTTGCCCCTCTCACCTTTAATCTATGCCCTCTAGTTTTGGACTCCCCTAGCCTGGGAAAAGGAGCATTGCAGTTCACCTTACTTATGCCTCTCATGATTTTATAAAGCTCTATAAGATCACCCCTCAAACTCCGACATTCCAGGGAAAATGTCCCAGCCTATCCAGCCTCTCCTAATAACTCAAACCCTTCAGTCCCAGTAACATCTTGGAAATCTTTTCTGCATATTTCCAGTTTAATAACATTCTGCCTATAGCAGGGTGATCAGAGCTATATGCAGTACTCCAAAAGTGGCCTCACCAATGACCTGTACAGCTGTAATATGATATCCCAATGCCTGTACTCAATGCTCTGACCAATGAAAGCTAGCATGCCAAATCCTTACACCAGAGAAGGCTTCCAGTGCTTGGAGTAAAAGTGGATTGGCTGCCTGTCAAATAGAGATGACTATTCAGTTAAAATAATTAAAAGACCAATTAAAGTCCATTTTCCCAGACTGCCAACATTCTACTGGTGGCACAATATCCCTTGCCATACAAGGAAGCTGCCAGCACCTTCTGTTTTCTGAAGGCCCAATGGGATTGGAGGATCCATCGTCTTGAGTAGGGCCTACAGGCAGAGAAGGTTGGCCCTCCCACAGCCTCACTTGGTTTTCCTAAGGGGCCTGCCTGCCTGAGCCCTTGGTTTCTCACTTTGATTACTTGTCTCGAGGCACTTCATACTGGGGGTGCGTTTCTCAATCCCTGATCTATCTCAGCAGGACCCTCTGATCCTGGTGAAGCTGCAGACACTTCAGAGCTGCAGTCTTCTGATTGGGCCAGCAACATCAACATCTCGCTTGGTACCTTTAATTGGATGGTAAGCCTGGAGGTGACATAGGGAGGCTACCTCGCAGACATTTGCTGATTTGCTTCCCGTCAAAACACATACTGAAAACCCATCATTTGGTCTCACTATTGGTGGGATTTTGTCTCCAACAGGATGATTTAAACAGATCTGGCAATACTCATGTTGTCTCTGGAAACATAGGAACTGGGCACAGATATTGTGGTATTGAAGAGTCCGTCAGACATTTATTACAACTAACTACTTTGTACAAACATTCATTCCTGAGACTCATAGGATGCTGAGATTATGTTAAGCCATTAAGTTGCGTAGATTCTTCCTACTTCCTGTATTGTTTCATGCGATCTGAGGAATGATGCAGCATGAGTCATTTATATCCTCATGTCACATGCTAAGATGCAGCAATGTTATCAAAAGCATGTCACTTAAGGCATTGTGACCTTACCATGAGATATAATAAAACAGATGTTGGAGACACGTAGTCTGTGGTAAAACCATGCTGTGTGTGTCAGCTTAGCTCGACTGGTTATAGTTTTATCTCTTGGTCAAAAACTTATGGGCTCAAACACAAAACTTGGATTGGGTCATACTTATGTTCACTGTGTTTTGGTTCAGATGGAAATCTGAGATTCTGCTTGTTTATTTCAAAGAATTTATAGAGTCATGGAGTCAAACAGCATGAAAACAAACCCTTTGGTCCAACCATGCTGAACAAAATCCAAAAGTAAACTAGACCCACTTGCTTGCTCTTGACCCATATCCCTTGAAACCTTTCCTATTCATGTACTTATCTAAGTGTCTTTTAAAAGTTGTAACTGTGCCCGCATTCACCACTTCCTCAGGAAGTTCAGTCCACATGCAAACCACCCTCTGTGTAATTTTGGATCCCATGGCAGTACGCCAAAAAAGAACAAGCGTACCCATGTGATCCTAGTTGGTATTATACATCATGAGCTTTGACAATTGTCACCGATGTGAAAAATTAGCCTTGGTTCCTCTTCCACAGCTGTTGTCAGAGCTGCTGAATATTTCCAGCATTTTCTGTTTGTATTTTTGATTTCTATCATCTTCCGTAGTGTGCTCTGCACAATAGAAAGCTGCTTGTGAGTTTTTGTTGTTTCACAAAATGGATGTCCCATTTACAAAACATATTTCTGCCAGACCACATGAGTTGCAACGCGTAATAAAAACCGAAAGAACGGCAGGTGCCGTGAATCAGAAACAAAAACAGAAATTGCTGGAAAAGCTCAGCAGGTCTGGCAGCATCTGTGAAGAGAAATCAAAGTTAACGTTTTGGTTCAAGTGACCCTTCCTCAGAACTTCCCTTTCTGAGTTGCAATACATGTTCATTAGCATTCTGTCTTATCCAGAAAGTCTGAATATCCCATACTTCTATCGAAAGGGCACTTTAGATTACAACATGACACTTTTACCCTCGAAGTTTGAAATCCAACTAACTGAATATTTATTGGTATTTTAAGTTTTCGGCATCCCAATATAATTTTCTTTTACATAGCTCTGTTGGCTCCCACCAATAATGAGCCTTAAATTTGTTTGATGACTCCTTTTGCGATTGTTTTCACCAGCTGCGTAAATGTATGTATTATGAACTTAGATTGTAAGGAGTTTTAATTAGGCTAAAAATGTTTTAATTCTGTGTGGAGTGTGTATGGGTGCCAAGTCGTAGAGGTGACAGAGGATCTTGGCAGTTGGCTGGAAAGCTGGTGTGACCTCCATATAGCGTCTTTTTAAGGATGGTAGGAATAATGGCATGCAATCAGGCACTTAGCAGGACAGTGGCAGACTATTCTTGGGATCAAGGACCCAAAGGCACAATTCAACCCACTGAGATCTATCAGACATTGGCAGATCCTCTGTACTCAGGAGTTCTACCAAGGCCTTGGATCAAGCAGAGACCTGGGCCCAGGTGAGTCATGATGGGTACAGGGTAACACAGTGAGGGTTACAGAAGAGATGGATGGAGATGGTCAGCAGAAAGGTCTTGTGGAGTTGTTGCAGGTGATCCTATCCCATCTTCATGTTAGGTTCCTCAGTCAGTTACTGAGTGTGTTTGAATGAGGGGCCACTCAGGAGCCTGCAAACAAACACTTCAGGCAAGAAGATGAGGCCTTTGATTTGACATTAATTGCCCAAATAAGAGGGACCTGAATTGGTGGCAAGTCAGGATGCCTATCTACAGGCTTCCAGCCAAATTAAACACCAACTCTTGCCAAAGTCATTAAGTTGTGCAACTCAAACATCTGTGATGCCTGTAAGAGCAGTAGAATAACAAATTATATTTATACAAAATTATATTTGTAGAAATACTTTGTCTGTACTCTGGTCCATGGGTGCTAACAGGCTTTATTAAGGGTAAGTTTACAAGGCACAGTAAGAGGACATTTTGCTAAAGCCTTTTTGAATCAAGCCGTAGTTCATGTGATTGAAAGTTACCATGACACAACTCCTTTCACACATCTTCAAAAGCCATCCTCTAAGTGATGTTATAGCTAAACTTTCATTCTATATCTTCACCAAAGTTCTTTTATGGTATCCCATTTAAACATCTTCCACTTAACATGAATATTTAACATTTTATTCCCACTCACCCGAACCAACCTCTGGCTTGAGGCATTCATTTCCAACAGCATTCCTGCCTCTCTCTGAGGATGTGTGGGATGCATGAGCTCCTTTGTCATTGTCTGGGAAGGAGTGGGGTGACAGATTCTCTGCAGACAAGAATGTTTCTGGAGTTCCATCAAAAAAGCAGATGTACTTGAAGAAATTAGATGGCACACTCACAGCATGAGATATTCCTGTGGAGACCTGTGGTCAGCAGGGTGAAGGCAATTTAGTTTACCTGCCCTATATAATTCAAAACCGTTTGTCAAAAACTCAACCTTGTGCAGGTGGTCGCTGTCGTTAACAGGGTTTGCTTCCTGTTGATATTATTCTATTAACTCAAGGAATATTTTTGTCCTTTCTCTCAAAAATGTCTTTCTTCAATATAGGATCACCACATATTAAGTGCAAATGAATATTTTTCTCAACTAATCAAGTTTATGGTGATTTTTGAGCTAAGAAAGTTCCTGTCAAAGGGAGATATTTTCCTCCATTAGTAAATATCTTTGTTGTAAAAGTTTTGTGAGAGCATTGACTTAGAATGAGCTTTATTGTCACTTATGCTCAAAGTGAGTACAGTGAAAAGTTTATAAGTTGCCGAACTTATAAACTTATAAACTTATAAACTTATGGCACTATCTTAGTTACAAAGATATTGAGAGACAGATTCTTAAGTGTAAATTCTTAGGGAGAAAGATAATAGAAAAATAAAAAAATAAAAAGGTTAGCATTACAGACCAGAGGGATAATTTTTTTTTTTAAAATGGCATAAAGAGTTCAGAATAAGTCCTTCCATCCCAGTCCATGCCAGCACCTGGCCTTTAGTCTGTGTCGGGCCTTGACTCCAGAACGTACTGGACTTCACCTCGTGGCTCAAGGCTGGGAGACTGCTCTGGAATCATTTCAAGACTGAAGGTTCACACTCAGGCCACGCTAGGCTGGGAGGGTGCCATGCCAGGTCGAGAGGATGCCACGCCAAGCCTAGAGACTGCCAGGCCGGGCTGAGAGACCACCATGCCGGGACTGCACTGAGGCTGAGAGTCTGAATCCATGGGTTAGGCTGGGAGTCCAAATCTGCACTAAGGCCGGGAGTTCAGGACATCGCCAAAAAGAAAGAAGGAAGATAAACACAAAACAGAAAAAAATGAAAAGAAACAGATGGAGTGGATGAACTCCATCTTGGAAGGAGTAGGTTACCTGTATAAAGCTTTAGCAAGTTGCTAAAGGCTTTATTGAATAGTGTAACTGCTCAAAGCTGGGCTTCTCAGTCACCACTCTCTTCGAAGTGGTCAACCTATTCCAGTTCTTGATTAATTTTGATGTTTTTGGGCTTATTTTAAGCTTGATCTTAATCTTCGTCAAAGCCTTCTATGCTCCCAGTCAATTTTGTTCCCGTCTCTTTGTTGAAAGAGGGTTTAATTGCTTGTATCGATGGCTGCTGGGATTCCATAAGGAACTGAAGTTCAGAAGAAAAAGATCCATACCAACAGGTGTACCATTCAGCAACTTAAAGTAATCAAATCTTGAATGTATTTCTTAGAATTCACTGAGAAAGGTCAGTGAGTTAACCTGGGTGGCAGGAAGAGACAGTTTTCACTTTGCAATCTGACTTGTTTGGTATTACCATCAGCTGTGATCGTAATATTATTGTTCTAAACTGGGGTTCTTTTGCATTTCTGGTATTGAAGTACCAGCAGATTACAGATACATGATGGTGGATCTCACAGCCAATTCACATCCTGACCTCTACAGCCATCCAGCCACCAAAGCATTTGAAGCTACAATCACTGGATAGTGAGGAGAAACCTGGCCTACTGTTTTCTCTTCCTAACCATTTCTTCTTGAAACAAGTTGTAGTTTATTGTTGTTATAGCTGATGTTAACCAGCTCTGCAGAGACTGAGGATTGAACCTGGGACCTTTCTCGTCAACATGATTTCAACTACTCACTGAATAAACTTGCTGAGCTGTCAAAACAACTGAGAACTTGGTCATTCTTTTTTACTTCATGGGTTCATGGCTCCTGGTAGAACCTTAAATCTCTTTAAATGAGGTCGAGAGTACTGTGTACTTCTGCTGAGTGTGGAATAATTCTGAAAATCAATAAAGCATACTGAGCGGGGAATTGCAGAATACCAGTTTATTTGAAGATCTCATTAGGGATAAATGACAAATTTTCCACTCTAAAGAGCTGAATGTGAACAGAAAATCAACTTAGCTCCCAATATTAGAACTATGTGCTATAGACACTAAAAGAATTCACCAATGATAGATGTCTTTTTATAAAAGTCTTGGTATGTTGGTCATACTTTAAATATGCCTGCAGATCATATGGACATAAGAAATGGGAATTAGAGTAGGCTATTTGGTCCTTCCAGCTTGCTGCACCACTCTGCAAGATCATGATCATTGTTAATTATTGCTATATGTTGAAACAGTTACATATGTTTGTCTTAAATTGCCCAAGTATACAATCTGAAGGTATAAAAATACCTGCACAAAATCCAAGTTTGTGTAAGAGGACCGAAGTCAATAATTTTAAATCATAAGCTCTGTTCCAACTTCTCCTTTAATTTTTTTCTGTTTTAAACTTGCTGTATGTACAGCTTTTGTTTATTACCATATCCTTTGTCTACACGTTTATCCCTTTTGTTATATAATCACTCCTGCTTTTGTCCCAATTGTAGACTCTCACCTTTGATGTTTCCTTGGTCTTTTTCCCTCTCTCGCTTACAAACTACAAGTACTTTCAGTTCTAGTGAAGCTTAACTTTCGGAGTTAGCCACAGATTCTGCCCAGGCTCATGTGCATTTCTAGCATTTTCAGCTTTAATTTCAGATTTCCAGCTTGCACAGTATTTTAATGTTTTCTGTTTCCTCATTTTCATCATTAAAAATGGCAGGATAGGTTAAGCGAGTGGTTAATAATGAATATGGCATTCAAGGCTATATCGATAGAAACATAAAGTACAAAAGCAAATACGTTATGTTAAACCTGTAAAAAACATTTGGCTTGCTATCAACTGGAGTATAGCATCTAATTCCTGGCACAACATTTTTGGAAGGATATGAAGGATGCAGAAAATGACAGTGGTTTAGGGGTAAGGAACTTTCAATTTCTCCAACTTATCTAAATGATTGACTTCTGATTGGGGAAGCGCAAGTTGAGAGGAGGTTTGATGGAAATAATCAAAATCATGTAGGATCTGAGGGGAATATATGGGAATAAACTTCCCATTGGTGGAAGGAACAAGAATCAGTGGACTCAGTTATTGACAGAAGCAGCAACAGTGACTGGAGCAAAACCATTTTTACTCAGTGCCTGACCAGGATCTGACAGTGTCATGGAGGTAGGTTCAGTTGAGGCAATCAAGAGGGAATTGGATTATTATCTTGAAAAGGAAGTATGTACAGGGCTATCATTCTCTTTTAAAATATCACCATTGACACAATGAGCCAAATGGTCTCATTTTGTATTGTAACAATTCTATGATTCAATGACCTAAACCATAGCCTACTTCCCCTGCCCCAAGCCCCAATTCCATCCCCACTCTTTTATAATGGTATAGTATCATCTGACATACTATGAGAGAGGTACAGGTCTGCCAGTTTTTATATATTGGGCACATTGTCTTGTCACACTATTATAAAAGTAGTTAAAATGTTAATTAGTTTTATCAGGCAGTCCGATTCTGTCTGAATCAGGATTACTAAACCCAATAGATAGACATTTCCCCATACTTGCAGTGCACAATTCCATATTGTATCAATTCAAGCTCCCGATTGAAGAGCCCTGATCTATGTATTGACACATTCATTTTGTTTGATGTGTTCCAACCTGTGCTGATACAATAATCAATTCAGATAAAAAAACATTTGTAAAGGTTGAAAGAGTTTTGGGAAGAATCATCTCCTCACAGGTTCCAGAAAAAGAGATAGGAGGACACCTAACCTTTTAGCGACAGCTGCAGCATATTCTCAAGTCCAAATAAAGTATCTCAAAATTTTTATAAACATCACAATTGCTCATAAAATTGGACAAAGATCAACTAACTTTGAAAATAAATATAATTGAAATGAAACAACATAATGATGATCACCTTTAGGCAGAGAAATATCATTTGAACAGTTTAAAACTCAGATTTGTCCTGATTTTCTTCAAAGTAAGAGTGAAGGGTGAGTCCAACAAATGCAGAGAATCCTGGATATCAAGGATGTATCAGATTGGATAAGGATAAAAAGGAAGCTTGCGGTAGATACTGAAGATGCAAAATAGAGGATGCCCTATATGCAGAGGGTTGCTTTAAAAAAAGTTATGAAATCAAAGAGGGGACATGAAGAAAATACTGCTTGGTAACATTAAAGAAAATCAAAAGGTGTTTTATAAGTACGTTAAGAACAAACAAATAACCAAAGTAAGTAGGAATTTAATTTGGGATTAAAGTGAAAATCTGTGAGTGGAGCCAGAAAACATAGTTAAGGTTTTAAAATGAATAATTTGCATTTGTTTTCACAATAGATAGGGATAATGTTAGTCTAGAAATCTGGGGGGCACTGTAATATACTTTACCTAACTAGCTTTGAGAGGGAAGTAGATTTAGCAGGCTTGAAAGTGCATAAGCCCCCAGGCCCAGATGAGATGTTTGACTGCTGTGGGAAAGGCAAAGGAGGAGATTGACGAGGCCTTGACATTAATTTTCAAATCTACCCAGTCGCAGGAGGAGTGCCAGAGGACTAGAGGACAATTAAGATGGTACCATCATTCAAGAAGAATGATAGGAATAAACCAGGAAAATACAGGCCAACATCTAACATCAGTGGTAGGGAAACTGTTGGAAAAAAATTCTGAGGGAATCACCAGATGGAGAGGCCAAGATCAATCAAGGATGGCCAGGCCGAGGCTAATGATTGGGGGAACAAGGCTTCAAGTCCCATCAAAGCAGTTGGTAGAAATTAAAACTGATTAATATCTCTGTAATTGGAAGCTAGTTTCAGTATTGGTGACCATGAAACTAACTTTGATTGTTATAAAAACCCATGAGATTCACTAGGCCCATTCACAAACAAGCTATGCCATTGTTACCTCATCTGGCCTGTACGTGACTCCAGTCCCACAGCAATGCTGTTGAAGTGGCTGAACAAGCCACTGAGTCCAAGAGTAATTAAAGCTGGGCAACAAATGCTGGTCTTGCCAGTGATGCATTCGTCCTATGTAAGAATTTTTTAAAAAGTTGCTTTTTAACCAATGGTATATATATTGGCAAAATGTCAGATTAAGCTCAACTGCAATGAATTGGATAGTCTGTCAACACTGACTAATGACCTCACTCAGACATGAGGAACTGCTACTAGAGAATGATACTAAAGAATTATTGCCACACATGGGAATGTCATCCAAAATTGGTTGTTACTGTATTAATGAGAACAACTGTTTGATCCAAAATTTTCTGGAACAAGACATTCTAATTCATTTTCCACTAACCACCAGGTTAAAATTCTTTTATGCTACAAGTTTCTGGGAGCGCATGTAAATAATGGCACTTTGACATCAATGGGACACCTGGAGCTGAGGAGTGAACGATGTGACTGATTGTTCATCTGCTTAACAAATGAGATAGAAAGAAACAGAGCAACATACAGGCAAGGGAATGGGGTGCATTACAGTCAAATCTCGTTCAGAAAGAGAAATCGAAAGAAGTAAAGGAAAACAGGCTGAAGAGAGTGAAAACCAAAAAAAAGCAGCAATGTGTAGCACAATTGCATTTATAAAACATCTAATCTTAAAATCTGTAAGGAAAATGTGTAACTTCCAGAAATGAAGTTTCCTAGTGTTCCTTTGCCAAACCAGTGATATTGAGAAATAATCACAGGAACATAAATCTCATTTACAGAGCCTTTCTTGTGCAGTTTCATGGAAAATGGGCATTGCAAGCAAGGTCTGAATTTGCTACCCAACTGTAATTGCCCTTAAACTGAGAAGCTTGCTCAACTATTTAAGGCAAAGTTGCCATAGTCTGACCAGAGTATAGGGCTGCTCTCTCATGAGAAGGAAGTAACTGGTGGGTGGTTTAACCTGAGAGTCACTATGCCTCAGGCGAAGGGAAGGGTTGAGAAGGAGAATCCTTCAAGGTAACTGAAATAATTCTACAGAGACTGGTATCCCATCACCAAATCACACAACACCAGGTTATAGTCCAACAGATTTAATTGGAAGCACACTAACTTTCGGAGTGACGCTTCTTCATCAGGTGATTGTGGAGGGCTCGATCGTAACACAGAATTTATAGCAAACATTTGCAGTGTGATGTAACTGAAATTATACATTGAAAAATTGATTGTCTGTTAAGCCTTTCATCTGTTAGAATAAAGTGATAGTTTCACTTCTTTCACTTCTTTTATTTACATATGGAGTGTCCTTGATGTCCCTCTCAGAGCCAGCTGTCAGACTGAACAGAACCTCTGACATTCCTTTTTTTATGATGTCTGACATTCCTGTTATTTTTTTCTTCTTTTTAAACCTCTCACACTCTTGTTTATTTTCTTTATTGCTTTACCCCCACACACCGCCTAACTGCAGTAGTGCTTATTTTTCCCCAGCACCCATGTTGTGTGTGTGCAGGTGTGAGACACAGTGAAAGACACAAGGTGTACAAATCTTTATTTAATTCCCACCACCAGGAAGAAAAGAAACACCCAAGTGGCCAGTGACAAGCAGTGCCCTTCACATCAAAGGGCAATGCTGCATGATCAAACAGTGAAGGGGACATTCCTGCTTATATCTGTCAGCCAAGGTTCCCTGATTGGATCAGATTAACAGCATGAGTCAGGGACTTTATGTTCTATGATGTTACCCTGGCTGACCTCATTTCAATCACTACAGAATCCTCAGCTAGTGCAGGAATTGAACCCACACTGTTGGTGTCACTTTGCCCTATGAACCAGCCATCCAGCCATTCAGCCATTTGGGCTAACCAACCTCCATCTATTTACATGGGTGGTTAAGAGCTAATATAGCAATGGATCTGGAATCACACACAGGCCAGATAAAGTAAGGATCCTGGGTTTCCTTCTCTGAAGGATATTAGCAAGCTGATGAATTTTTGAATGGTTTTAGATTCCAGATTGAGTTAAAATTACACTAGCTGCCATGGTAAGATTTGAACCATCATTCCAAGAGCACTAGGCCATGGACCTCTAGATTACTAGGCTAGTGGCATTGTTAAAACACCACCAGTCAGTAGCACCTTAACTTTCTAGAATGAGTTCAATTGTTACATGATGTGCAAATGTAACAAATTTTTGAAATTGATGGGGAGGTTGAGGGCAAACTCCTGTTTCATGACGCTACAATAGATTAGGATACGGCATCCGGCAACTTGTGGTGATTCAAAATTTGCAAAGTATTTCTTCCTTGCTAATAATTACTGGACAGTTTTACATGCTAATAATAATGTACAGGTTAATTTTGCTATTTATTTTGTCAGCAAAATCTGGCCCATTATATAAAGTCAGAATCTATTGGAACATCCTCATAAACATAATTTAATCATAAATGGATAAACTGTGTTTTATATTTAATGAAGTGTTACAGAGCATTGTGACATCCTAGTGTTTCATTTTCAATAATTTTCAGTTATTTTTCATTTGTTATGGTGTTCTAGTGTTGTTACAGCTGTTATGGAATACTGATGAAGAGACATATTTCTCTGGCTGTTTGAACTTAATTGCTTTTACCACATCTATGAATTGTAACCATGGAGACCTCTAGCATTCTATAAATGAACTCTTGTCATTTCCTGGATGTGAATAAAATCACAGAAGAATTAACAGAAAGAAGAAAAAGACATATCTGTGGCTTGGATTAAGCATTCCATTGATAACAGAAAATTTGCTCACATCACACTGCCTCTTTACTAAAATGAAGCCTTTTCTTGTGCTAAAATATTGAAAATGAGAAACAAAATCAAAGATTTTTTTGTCTGACTAAAGATTCAGTTACTGTCTGGAAATGCACAATTGACTTAGTCTTTTCAATTCAGTGGTTGGTATTCAGTAGTCATTTTGAAAGAGTTGTAACTGTCTGAGTATTGCCATATGGAATTAGTTTGAATAATTACTCAAGAAGACTAAAACTATTATTTACTGCAATGTAAGATAGGCATTTCCTTCCATAAGAAGTATCTATCAGCAGTTTTTGCACTATGTTTAAGGTCAATGAAGTTCAGCAGATAATGTTGACAGTTGAAAAGAATGCCACTGAATTTGTTATAACACTGGACAGCAGAGTGCGCCATTGAATCAATGGATAGCAGTGGAACAATCTCCTTCATAAAGATCATCTTTAATTTCAAAAAATGCTGATTTAACCAATTAGAAATAAGGTATGCAGGTATTTTTACTTATAAAAAACATGGTTGTGAAATTGGGCAATTGTTGCTTTACTGCAAAGACAAATAATACATATTGGTGATACAACTGTAATCGCATTGACAAAATGTGAAATAATTAGATTGAATTGGAATTGATTTGAATTTATTGTCATGTGTACCGAGGCACAGTGAAAAACTTCGTCTTGCGGGCAATACAGGCAGATCACAGAGTTAAGTAGCGTAGATAAGTAAATAATAGGTAAACAGCAGCAAAAGCAAAACCACAGATTTCATCCACGTCTGAGTGAATTAAAGAGAGAATGAATAGCTTTCATCAATATTGAAAGTAACAAATAATCTAAAACATGGCTATTATTCACACACCCATTGGATTTTATTTAAATTTAAAAGATACAATATTACTTTTAATCATATAACTGCACTTCAACTATAATTTAGGCTTTTATAATTTCTATAGTTTTAGCACAGCTACATCAGAACACAAGATAGTTAAGTAAAGTGATAAGAAAAGGTTTTTATTTCAACAGACATCCTGCACTTGGGTATAGAACAAATTGTATTATGTGCAGAGACCATTGTAGACCTAAGCAAGGATTCTGCATTAACAGTATGTTTCCCACATTACCAAAATGATCTGTCTTTCTGAAGGTCCCTTGGCGTTGCATTGAGTTTTCTTTTGAGTAAATTATGAATGCTCTAATGCGTGATAGCTATTTTTGTTAAAATCTAGGATTGCCTTCTAATTCTAATTTGAATATCCAGTGTTCTGTTGTAAGGATATGCAAACTATGATGGATAATCAACATGCCCTCTAACCGCACTGCTGTGTTTTGCATAACCACACATTGGACAATCTAAGAGAATGGCAAAAGAAGATTGGGTACATAATATCTCAATGATGGGCTGATCAATAGGAACTTGAGCCAACTTGTCTCTTTAGATATTGTACATAAAATGTTGACAAATTATTAGTTTTCTTTGTACTTAACAATGACACAATGATATAAAAGTGACAGCTTCCTGATGAAGTGGAAAATCACATTATCCTCTCTCATGCCTTGTGGTGCTACCACTGTGCTAGATGAGAGAGATTTGGAACAGATCTAGCCACTTGAAACTTGTTGTGCCATAAGTAGATGAGGACCAACATCAGGTCGAGAATTATTAGCAAAATCAAATGGGAATGGTTTGGTGACCATGCTACAAATTATTTGCATATTTTCTTAAATTTTTGAACTAGTGATCCCTCGTGGCCTAGTCAGTAAATGTAGTCGTGAGCCATCCCTAGTCTATCATGAATTAGCTTAAACTGAGTTAGTGCAGGGAGTAGTTCCCTGCGCCAGACAAACAAAATATTCAGCCAGAGTTCTTATTTTGACAGCTATCAGTTAACCCTTTCCAAAAACCATCCATGTGGATATCATGTAAGGCTGATAATTACGGTCTTTCCTTTAATTGGGGGAAACTTAATGCATTCAACTGAAAATCTCACCTTCTTGAAAAACATTAGTCCATGTGCTCTCCATATTGGTGATATAATAGGGGTGGCATGGTGGCTCAGTGGTTAGCATTGCTGCCTCACAGCACCAGGGACCCGGCTTCAAATCCTGCCTCGGGCAACTGTCTGTGTGGAGTTGGCACATTCTCTCCATGTCAGCATGGGTTTCCTCCGGGTGCTCCAGTTTCCTCCCGCAGCCCAAAGATATGCAAGTTAGGTGAATTGGCCATGCTAAATAGCCCAGAGTGTTAGGTGCATGAGTCAGGGTGGGTTGCTCTTCTGAGGGTCAATGTGGACTTGTTGGGCTGAAGGGCTTGTTTTCACACTGTAGGGAATCTAATCTAATAATTTAAGACTGTAATTAAAATTGAGAAATATTTTGTAGCAATAGTTATGAAAAGAAATGACAGTCAAAATATTAATGTTGCCTGGAATATAAGGACTAATTCTTCAATCGTGAACTGACAGGGAACTCATGTTCGAGAATCAGCTTGATTCTTGCCTAATCACCGATCCATGCATGTTTCAGGCACAACATGCTCATTGGAAATAGAGGATTGCAGCATAATTATCCAGTGAACTCATTTACCACATAATCAAAAAAATTGTTACAGCACAAGAGACCATTAGTCCCGTCATGCCTGCATCAGTTTCTGTCAGAGCAATTCATTTACATCTGCATCCCTACTTTTTTCCCATAGCCCTACATGGTCTTCCTTTTCATGTAATGATCCAATAGCCTCTTAAATGTCTCAACTGAACCTGCCTTTACCACACTCTCAGGCAGTCCATTACAAATCCTAATCATTCACTGCATAAAAATGTTTGTTCCCAAATTGTCATTGCTTCTTTCGCCTTAAATCTGTGCCCTGTTGTTCTTGATCCTTCTACCCATCTACCCCAGTGTCTCCCCATCTACTCTGTCCAGAGCTCTTATGATTTGAATGCTTCTCAACCTTCTTCAAGGAAAACAATCCAAACTTCTCCAATCGTCATCCCTGTAGCCATTACTGTGAATCTTTTTATACTTTCTCTAATATATTCACATCCTTTTCTAAGTGACTATTTTATCCTGAATCATCATTTCTAGAAGCTTCTGTGCCATTGAGGTTGAAATAATTGTCCTGCATTTTCTGGGCTTTATCTTTATTCTCTTTGAACAGGGATGTAACATTTGCAAATATACAGGCTTCTGGGACTATCTGTGAAATTAAGGAAGACAGAAAAATTATGGCCAGTGTCTTTGTAATTTCTACTTTAACTTGCCTCAGCATCCACCATCTGATTCTGATGCATTTTTCAGTCTAAGTACAGACAGATATCCATTAGTTACTCTCTATCAATTTTAAACTCTTCAATTACCTCCTATTTCACCTTGACCTGAGTAACATCTTGTTCTTTGGAAATAAGAAATTTTAGACAAGAACTTGTTTTCACAATCATAGAATCATAATCCATGGCACAATAAGGCCATTCGGTCTGTCTGCCTGGGTTAGACAAAGAAGAGCTATCCAGCTTGACCTCATTTTCTACCTTTTGGGTCTATAGCCCTATTTGACCAGCATTCCATAAGTATATCCAAGTACTTTCTAATTAGGGTGAAATCCTCTGTATTTAACACCTTTGTTTCGTGTGTCCTAGCCGCCAGTACACCAACATCCTTCTGAACTTTATGTTAATCCTTTGCAAATTCATCTGAATCTTTGGCCTTTGGATATTGACCTCTTTACTAAGGGAAGTGCATCCTTTCTAACTGCTTTATCCTGTCCCTCAATTTGATACAGTCCAATTAAAGCTTCCCTTCGCTACTTCTGTTCCACAGAAAACACCCTCAGTAGATGTAATCTTTCCTCATGATTAAAATACCTGGCACAATGAAAGCTGGCTGTTATTGGAGATTAGTCATCTCAGATCCAGGAATTCCTTAGGCTTTAGATTCAAAATCTTCAGCTGCTTCATCAATGGTCTTCCTGCCAATATAAGGTCAGAAATGGGGATGTACAATCATTAATAAACAATGTTCAACACCATTCATGACTCCTCAGATACTGAAGCAGTCCATGTCCAAATGCAGCAAGACCTGGACAGTATGTAAGATTGGGCTGAAAAGTTACAAGTAACATTGGCATCACACAAGTACCAGGCAATGAACATCTCCAACAAGAAAGGATCTAACCCTTGATACTCAATAGCATTACTATCATAGAATCTCCCACTATCAATGTCCTAGGACACATAAGTACAGTGGCTACAACAGTAGGTCAAAGGCAAGGAATCCTGGAGTGAATAACTCACCTTCTGACTCCCCAGTGCCCGCCCAACATCTGCAAGACACAAGTCAGGAGTGTGATGGAATACTCCCCACTTGCCTGGATGGGGGCACCTCCAACAACACTCATGCAGCTTGACACCATCCAGCCTGCTTCATTGGCACCACATTCATAAGCTATCAGCAAAGCTTAGCAGCTACAGTGTGTACCATCTGCAAGATGCATTGCAGAAATTCACAAAAGCTCCTTAAACAGCATCTCAAACTTGTCACCGCTACCATCTCGGAGGACAAGACCGACAGATACTTGGGAACATAAATACCTTCAAGTTCCCTTCCAAGCCATTCAGCATTCTGATTTGAAATATATCGCTGTCCCTTCATTGTTGATGGGTCAAAATCATGGACTTCCTACATGGGGCCACCTACAGCATATTGACCCTGTAGTTCAAGAAAGCAGCTCATTACCACCCTGCCAATGGTAACCAAGGCTGGACCATAAATGCTGGTCCTGTGATTGATGCCCATATCCCATTAGTAAATAAAGAATAACATTCAGCAGCAACAAATCCTTGTAAATTTCCTCTGCACATGTCCTGATCACATCATTCCTGTAATGTGATGACCAAACTTCTTCTCAGTACTCTAGCTATGACATAACTAAGGTTTTATAAAGTTCTAGTATAAACTCCCTGCCTGCTCCTACATTCTATGTTGTGGCTCATAATGGAAAGAAAGAGAAATGCCACCATTTACTTTATATTCCTTTGCATTGTTTACTTTCCTGAAATGCACCACCTCACACTTCTCCAGCCTGCATTCCATTGACCACTGCTGTCTTCGCTTGATCAGTCAGTTGATATCTTTCTGCAATCTCCAACTTTCTTCTTCAGGAAAAGTCATTTGGTCAATTTTTGTACAGTCTGTAAATTTCTTATTCATGCTGCTCCTAAATCAATGAGTCACACCATGAAAATCAAGGGACTCGTACAGAGTTGATCAGAACTCTACTGAAACTAGCCCTCCAGTCACAGAAAACACATTGACTGATTGATTCCTGCCACTGAGCCAATTTTGCTTCCAATTATCAGACATCCGTTGTGATGTTGTTTTCATTTTTCATGTAGATTTTGCATTGAAATGCAGGAGGTTTCCATATAGTGTCAAAAACATTGTCTATCCCATTAGCAGTGCAATTATGTTGTCTATATGCAATCTGCTAGCATGCGTGAGAGGCTCTTGAGTGGTAAATCAATTTGTTTCTCAGAACAATATAACTTTTCATAATTAACTTTGCAGATTGGCATTGGAGGAGATTATGAGCTCAGTCAGAATGTCACTTGTACATAAAACGAAGTATACTTCTTGCAGCATAAAATTATTTTGGGAATGGCTGAAGACTTTTGTACTTATTGCAGGCGATATTTGTAACAGCTGTACAATGTTAACAGGTGGAGCAAGCCGAACTGATCTTGTACGGTTGCTTTTTTAAATATATTTAACTCTGAGGGGTCAGGAAAGGTCCTCAGACCATGTGATACTTTTCTTTATTGGATAAAGTTACTTCACAGGTGCCATCTATACAAAATTCATATTGATCAGTTAAGGGCTTGTGGAAAATAAAGTACTTAGGTCTATTCAACGTGTAACTTAGAAAGTATTATGAGGCTGTCAAATGTATGGTATAGGATTGCTTAAAAACTGCATCTACCAACAGCCTTAACATTTTTAATGTTGCTTTTTACTGGATTTATTTGGTTAGAGTTTGTGAAACATTATGCTTTGTGATATTAGTGAGTTTTGAGAAGATTTGTAGCTCAGGTTGAGGTTCTTTGTGATGTTTAAATAATTTGAAAAGTATTGACAGATCTGGTTTTAAAAATCATTGCTGTTCTTTAACTGTGTTGATGGTTTTTTCAAACTGTCCCAGATTGCAATTGTCACTAAAGGATTGAAGGTGTCCCACTTAAGTACACCACCTTCATCTTTCTAGAATGCATTCACTCCTTGCTAAGCTTTAAATCATTAGTTGCCAGTCTCTCTTAGATACCAATCTTCAGCTACAAATCCTTGATGTGTAGCATGTATTTATTCAGAGAAACAAATACCATTTTGTAACTGAAATAGCACTAATGACATGCATACACTTTATTGTAAAGCTCAGTGCTCCAGCTAATACTCTCTCCCAGCACCTCACAGCAATAAGAAAGACCACTGCTACTTCCAAGTTGGATGCTGACTTTTTTTTTGACTCTTCATATGAATAGCAATGTTTGGTGGTTTCCAAAGTTTAAAGGTGCTGGAATCTCCAGGGAGGAGTGTGATGCACGCTGGAGGATTTTGTCCTGACTTCAAGGATTTTGCATTAACTACTTGCTGTTAGATCTGAATGCAATAGCTTGGATTCTGGTTGGCCGACAACATAACAGGGATAGTGAGCTGAGTTGACACAGCAGAATGAGTTTCTGGAATAGAGAGGAGGAATGAGAGAAGAACTCTCAGTAACATCACCCTAGAGGGTTCCATAACAAATGTCCCATCGGATATTTGCAAGGAACTGCGTGTCAGTTTTCTCTGCTTCACTAAGGGGATTTCTTTTGAAATCTCCACAACTACAATCCAGAAAAGGAGAAGGACAGCAATGCTAGTGGTTGTGAAGGTGACTACACCAATGAACCTTTATGTCTTCAACAACCTCGAGGCAATAGCAGGTCACAAGTCATTTTGCCAAACATTCCAGTTCACTGTCCACTGGTGCATTAAGAAGCTAATGGGGACTTTGTATTCTAAAAAAACTTATTTTTCCTCTTAATTTCTTCTTGGGATCGCAAGAATCCCAATCATGCTTGCTGTCACTGAATGTGTGAACACTTCTTTTGTGAGCTACATAACAACTATGATGTATAGCTGAACTGGACACTGAACACTCCTGATGAAGAGCTTATGCCCAAAACTTCAATTTCCCTACTCCTCGGATGCTGCCTGACCTACTATGCTTTTCCAGCACCACACTCTCGACACTGCAACTGAACAGCGTGGCTACAGACAGAGTATCATGTAAGTCAGTGGTTATTACTCTGTCAATAATCATTATACCTCAGTTCTGTGCCAAACTGCACTACCACCTAAATTTGAGTTATTGTGCCATATCTATGGCTGTTTATTGGCAGCATGGGTGATGTTCTCCACTTACCACATGTCTCATGACTGCAATGTTCAATTTGTACACTTATAGTCTGCCTGCATGTAACATTAGCTGTTTTGTTATAAGAATGCCATCAAATAGACCTTCTTAAACAATGACTCTGCAATCTGGGCTGTTTTGGAGGAGCCCTTGCATGCTGTACAATCTTGGTGACCATATCTTATGACCAACTGAGAGGAACAAGAAGTAGAAATGTAGAGAAGGAAGAGGCTGAAGCAGTGGAAAAAGAAAGGTGGAGGCATGTAATGCATTCTTATCTGGCCACACTGTCTGTGATTGACTCATCTGACTGCTGTACCAATAACACAATGCAAGGACCCCACTCATCAAAAGCCCCATACCTTACCTTCTCCCCACAGCATGCACTTGGCTGTAATTTTAAAATAAGAATTAATCACAAAACAAC
Source organism: Chiloscyllium plagiosum (assembly GCF_037043375.1). NCBI lineage: Eukaryota > Metazoa > Chordata > Chondrichthyes > Orectolobiformes > Hemiscylliidae > Chiloscyllium > Chiloscyllium plagiosum. Next base: position 26,906,439 of record NW_028270177.1, read on the forward strand.
ATTATAAAAACTATAATTTTCAATCAAACACTGCCACATGGAATACAAAAGTTATCAAAAGGACTTTGTGATTTCCTGCCGTAGCTATATTCTCTGTGCCTTTAGATCTCCCTGTAAGGTCTCAGTGTTACCTCTGTGGCCATAGCATGACAGGTGCAAGGCTGCTGATTGTCAGGAGACTACAAAGGTCTTGCTAGACAAGCTCAAAACAGCTCTTGCTCTAGAATGCTTGGTTTCAAACTTCACCATTTAAGTAAAGGTGATAACAGTCTGGACTGACCAGCTGAAAGACAACAGCAAGGATACTGGTGGAATGGCAGTGATGGGAGGACAATTGGTGTCATCTTGAAAAAAAATACAGCAAGTTTTTCACAAAGCCACTACCTTTTGACTGCTTCTTCTGCCCAGTCTTACCCCAGGCAAATATAGGACATTGCTGCACTGCAACTCCTCTGTCAAGACCTCCAATGTAGCATTCAGAAACTGAGGAGTCCAGCCTTTCCCATGTTACATCATTCTTCTGTCTTTTGAAGGGCCAATTCACTTTTACAATGACGCCTAGCACATGTACCAGCCAAAGCGCATCTCCTTTTTATGTTCCAGCTGGCCCCCAACCACTGCAGGCTAGCTTGAACCTTTGTTTCCCCCATCCAACTGTACAAGCTAATCAACAGTGTTCTAAGTCACAAAACTTTACTCCCAATGCAGACATCACAAAGAAATATATACCAGTTAATTTCACACAGTAATCGTCCTGCTCATTTTTGTGTCACAACAAATTTCTCAACTTTTGTGTATTAGACTTGGCAAAGTGTGTGGATGTGCTACTGGGGAATCTCAGTCTGCCCACATTTAACTTCCATGCATGAGCATGCACTACAGAAAAGCAGTTATTTGAATAGCTATCAGGAGCACTCAGGAATAAGGATAACTGCAATTGGGAAGTAGGTCTAGGACCTCTGTGATCAATGTAATATAACCACTGATTGGGTAAATGTGTTGAGGCTTCATGGAGAGCTGCAAAAGATGTTTGAATGCTGGTTAAAATAAGTGCAGAGTGCAAAGTTACCTAGTGCTTTACTATAGGTTCTTTAAATTCTACAGAAAGGACCTGAGAAAGTAGTTTTCAATCAGGAAAAAATGTGCCAATCAGAATTGTCTAACTTTAAAGTCCATATTATTCCTTAGCTCTTTGTTTGATCAAATTTTGGCAATTCTACAATCATGCAGGTTCAGACATGAAGGAGCCCATATTGTTAGATGGACTTAAAAGAATTTCAAATCTCACATGGAGGGTTGAGAAAATATTCCCAGATGTACTAGAGAGCATACTCGGGACTGGAACTTGCTGTATGCGCCTGGTTCACATCGCATTGTGACTTTGTATTGACCAGTTAACAGGTGCTGCAGGGTTTGCCACTGGGTCATTCCTGCTGTCAAGCTTTTGAAGAGAAACAGGGAGGTCATGGATGCAGACAAAATGCACCCAGTTGCTTGATATGCCTGACTGCCCTCTGACCCTCAGGTTAGACTGCTGTCTAGGTCATGTCCCGTCCTGTAACATGGCTGTGGAAGATTGCCAGGAAATTTCATTGCTTAGACATAGACTTGATTTTCAGTAACATTGTCAGGCTGAGTCAGTAAATAGAGAAATTGACTCCTCTGAGGAATACAGTTGCATATTTGCCCCAAAGCGATCAGTACGAGAGGTTGAATTGTATCTTAATATTTTAATAATCCATCAGCATTTCAGTCATTTTGTACTGCACAGGCAAGCTACCAAATATTCGTTGAAAACAATTTGATATCCTAGACCGGCTGTAAGTACACCAAAATAAAAGCTCCTGAAATGTTGATAATTGTTTTATTTTTGAGCTACCAGTAATTTTTTCCACAGAGCCCCTGGTGTCAATTACTTTCCTTTGCATAAAATTCTACAATATTTATAACCACGCTGGATGACGATGTACAGCAATGATGCCAGTAATTATTAGTGATTGGGCCAATTACTGAGTAATGGAACAAGTGAACTTTTGTAAAGCAGCAGTCATTTTTCAAAATAAAGTAAGAAAGTATGTTAATTCTGATATGCACAGATAAATAATAATTTAAAAAGGCAATGCTGTCTAAGGCATATTTTCTTTCAATAACCCAGTATAAGAGCAAAGTGCAAAAATAGATTTTATAGAATGTAATTTCTCCCATTCCTCAGTAATTAAGATAGGATCCAATTATTTATTCTCTATTATACTACATAGCTATGATATTAACAGCATCTTTAACTTACACTAATTTAGACTTGTTTCATGGTATCATATAACATTTAAAGTAGAAAATAATTTTACTTCTGGCATAATACCAGACTGCTCTTTACGAACCTCTTGTGTCACTGGAAAGAAGAGTAGTGTTCTCTGCTCCTGTCTCTTGTAAAGCCCATGCACTCTGACCTGCTCCCTGTCTTTTTCTCTCCCCCTCCAAAGCTTTTCACTGTCCTGTAGGTACCAACACTTAGGCCCCGATATTTACCTGGACTGGAGAAGGGCACAAGATCAAAGCAAGCCTAGAGGCTTAGAAATGTGTGTTATGTTGTGGACTTGTTGAATGTAATTAGAGACAAAACAAAATTGTAGATGCTGGAAACCAAGGTAGACAAGCAGGAGGCTGGAAGAACACAGCAAGCGAGGCAGCTTCAGGAGGTTGAGAAGTCAACGTTTCAAGTATAACCCTTCTTCAGGGTGGGAAGACTTGAATGCTGCAGTTGAGAAATGGAGAGGAGGGAGGGTGACATCTTGCTTGGAAGGTCAGAGACATCAACAGTAGAAGTTTGAAGGTAAGGAAGCAAAGTGTATGGAAGCTTAAATGTTGGGAGGGATAGTGAGGTTGGGATGAGGAGATTGGATTGTCATTGGGAAGGAGGCTGGTTTTTGTTTGAGAAACTTAGACAAAACACTCTTCCTTATTTTGACACTCCTTACGACCCTTTAGATGTGAGATTTCCCAAGTCTCAGGAAATTAGTACTGGAAATATGAATTGATAAGGTAAGTTAAATTGCTGAAAGACCTTATGAACATTGTGTAGGATATTACAGCTAAGTTGACTGTTATTGTATTTAATTACATGTAGGCAATGGACAGTGGCTAGGGATTCATTTACCCTTTAAAAAGGCAAATACTGAAATTGTGATGATTGTGTGCAAAAGTGTATGTTTGCAATGTGTGTCTCTAAATAAATAATGTAAGAGTGTCTAAAGAGTTGCTTCAGTTCAATCCTTCATCCATCGGTACTAATTAAAGCCCATCAGTAGAATTAAATCCAGAAATTCATGGACCCTGGTTGTTGTAGAAAAACAACTTATTTTAGCTACCTACCCATTCCTGAGGGTTCAGCTTGTCCATTTGTATTATAGTGACATGGACATTAGCCTACCTTTTCTCTATTCATTCAGAGGTTGAGGGCATTGATATTGCCCATCCCTAATTGCTCAGAGGGCAATTTAAAGTCAACCACATTGCTGTGGGCCTGGAGTCACATGTAGGCCAGGTAGGCAAGGTAGGCAAGGAAGGGCAGCGGTGTCCTTCCCTAAAGGACATTAGTGAATCTTGTCTTCAAGCAGCAGGACCAAATGAATCCAGCCAATTACCAAATCAGGTCTACACTGAACTAGCAAGAAAGTAATGAAAAGTGAAAGCCACATGTATCAAAAGTTTGCTTCACCAGAACTCAGTTTGGTTTCCTTCAGTGTTACTTGACCTCATTATAGATGTGATCTGAACTTGAGCTATAGAGTTGTGTTCCAGAGACAAAGTGAGAGTGAACTGCTTTGATATCATGGAAACATTTGGTTAGGTGGAGAATCAAGGAGCTAACTTTGAATCAAAATTTAAGCCAACTGTAATTAGGAAAATTCTCCATTAACTGGAGTCATGTGTATCAAAGAGAAAGATAGTTACAGTTGTTGGAGGCCAATCATCTCAGCCATAGAATATCATTGGATGATTCTTCTGGTTAGTGTCCACGGGACTAGCATCTTGAGCTACTTCATCAATAAAATTCCCTCAATCAAATGCTCAGTAAGTGTGCAGTATTCAGTACCATTTGTGATTTCTCAGATACTGTAGTCTGTGTACAACATGACTTGGGCTGATTACTGGCAATTGACTGCTAGGCCCTAAAAGTGACAGGCAATGACCATCTCCAAAAAGAGACAATCAAAGCATCTTCCCTTGATGTCCAACAATATTAGCGTCACTGAATCCACCACCAGCAACAAGCTACAGATTATAATTAACAGAAACTTAAACGAGCCAATGTATAAAATACAACATTCATTTGTTAGCACTTTCTATGATCTGAAGAGAAGGGGGAGACAAAATCTCTATTTATTCACGCTGGCGGAGCTTTCTTGCCCCCCCCACCCCACACACACACACACATATACACAGACACACACACATCATGTTTCCACAAGAAAAGTTAGAATTCTGTGAATTCTGGTCACTTACTTCTGTAAAGTTGGCTTCTGGGATGGCCACTTAACTTTGCAGTACAGACCTCTGGTTAAACAGAAGTTAGGCTTCAATGATAATATCAGAGCTTGATTTTCATACTTAAAGGGCTTTATTGATTACATACAGGCATCACTGCAAACAGATTAAAACAGGCCCCCTGCAGGATTATAGAATGGTGCATTGACAATTGAGGAACACAGATGATGCTAACTGCTTGCCAGCAAACATAACTATAATTGACCCACAGAAGAGAGAGGCACAATAGCTTTTTAAACCTGTAGCTGTGAACAATATCTCAGTAGTTCACTTGTTGAAATTTCATGGTACTTATTTCCCCTCAGAAACTGAGGATGACAAAATAGTTCCAATACAACAAGCTACAAAACTCAAATTATTATGATGAAGTGAGAAGTCATTATTGATCTACAAAAATAAATTGAGCATTGTTATAGAAGTAAGTTGCATTATGGAATATTATTATAAGTACACTGGAGTTAGTTGCAAAGCCTTAAACTAGGCAATTCAAACATTGATAGAGGATGGATGAGCTCTGTAATTTACAGTCCTGTTACAGCGTACTGGATGCTGTCTTCTTACCATGTGGTTGTGAGAAATATTAAATGCTTTTAATCCCATTCAGTTAAAATTATGAGAGCTATATCTGCAATTCTATAACTGTGTTGTCCAGTGCGCCTTCTCTGCAGCAGTAACACTGTATTCTCCACTCTGTTCTGCTACCCTGATCCACTACGTATCATATGATCTGCCTGGATAGTGCGCAAAACAACACTTTTCTCAGTACATGTGATAACAATCAATCAATCAATCAATCTCCAATAATCCCTCCTTACTTGATCTACATACTGTGTAGAATAAGTGATATAGAGATAGTCCATATGTCCTTGCCATTTTATAAATAGTGTTATGGCATCCAAGTTGTCTTAAGTGCTGTTCATTTTTCTTCAGAAATGCTTGGTTGCCATGTTTGACCTCTAGAAAATAGAAAGTAGAAATGTTGAGTGATAACCATTCATTCATCCATATTTAGCATAGATTTAACACCACCTACCCCTCATAAGACAGAGTTAAAAATCACACAAGACCAGGTTATAGTCCAACAGGTTTATTTGGAAGCACTAGCTTTCGGAGCATTGCTCCTTCATCAGATGGTTACTCCACAACCACCTGATGAAGGAGCAGTGCTCTGAAAGCTAGTGCTTCCAAATAAAACTGTTGGATTATAACCTGGTGTTGTATGATTTTTAACTTTGTACACCCTAATCCAAAACTGGCTCCTCCTAAAACAGACTATCCAACATCATTAAAAAGTAAAAATTTTCTTTGCTTGTTAAGACTCTCTTATGGTCATTAATAACTAAGTTTTATATTAAATTCTTGCTGCATAACTATTTTGGGAAGTGAGTACTTCACTCCAGGCCAGTAAAGTTAATGAAAAAGAACCATTTGAAACATTCCCACAATAGATTTGTTTTTCTTTAGTTTGAAAGAGTGTGGCTGTAGTTGAATTATTGTCTAGCAGGAACAGAATATAATAAAGTGGTACAGAAATTACAGATGAAAACATGTTAAGGCAGGAAGGAATGGGGCTAAGTATCAATAATTTCACAGAAGTTGGTAGCCCGTCACCAAGTCACCCTTTACTTACAGTTTAGGAGTAGGATTCACAATTTTTCTGATTGTCTCCTGCCCATCATGTGAGGTTGGCAATGTCTATAGAAGAAAGAAGAAAGAGCTTGTATTTATACAGTGAAATGCTAATGTAACTGTGTTATCAATGTAGGAAATTCAGCATCCAGTTTTTCACATAGCAGTCTCACAAACAACAGTGACATAATCATTTGCTTAATCTAGTGATTTTGGTTGGGGGGTATAAATACTGGCCAGAACATCAGGGAGAACTCCCCTGTTGGTCATCAAAACAAAAGCCACATAGTTTCTTTCTGTTCTTCTGAGAGGACAAAGAGAAGATTAGCTCATTTGAAAGACATTAGAATGCACCCCGTGTATAGCATGGGGTCTTCAATGTAGATTTTGTCTTAAAGTCTTTGCAAGTTGATGTGAACTCACAACCTTCTAACTCAGAAGCAAACTGCTACCACTGAGCCATGGCTGATATCTTGTCTGCCACCCAGCCTGCTATCTGGTCTGTATACATCTATAAGGATTATTTATCATCTGTGAAGCATTACTAATGACAGTGAAAGTCAACATGGCTTTCTTTTAGTTGTGTCCTCTCGTCTTTCCATGACAACCACCATGGTAGATTATAGCTTATAACTGAGTGTTCCTCTCCTTCAACCTCTCTGTAGCATATCGAAAATAGCATTGTACATTTTGTTCACTTAAGGCTAAAACACACACACGTCCCATCAGGGGGACAGGGGGAGTCTGGAAAGATAATAAATGGGATTTCATAGCATGTGCTGATTCTGAATATTTTTTATTGAATTTCATCAATTCTTCTCAAGAACTTCACACTGTTTAATCACCTTGGAGTATCAGGGACCAGTAACTTTTATCTCTCAAGAATTCACCTTTCACACAGTGTACTTTGGCATTCATTATTTATGACCACTGCACCTCTATATTGTGCTTTCTCCTCAATTTTTCCAAGAAACGTAAACTAACAGCGATGAAAAATATAGTGCCGGCTGATAGAAGCGCCTTTTCCCTCATCATTACCTTGTATATCAAGTACAACACAACCTACCTCATTTTGCTCGTTTCTCTAATATTTTACTTACATGTGTTGGCACCATATTTGATAATTGAGGCAAATAGCATAGAGGTGGTTAAGTGGAACTTAGATGAGAACATTATTGGGAAGGAATACAAAGGTATGCTGAGAGGGCTAAATGAAGTAGGTTAGAGCATGAATGGAATTAGATATGAGAAATGCTGAATGCCCAGTTTCTCCTATAATTTCCATGCCCTTCAAGCCTTTTACCATGCATATTTTATAGTTTTTGATTAAAAAATGTATATATTCCTGTTCATGTTTCTAACCTGTTTACTAAAACACATCGTGGTTTAGTCTTTTTTGCAATGGTTCCTTGAAGACAATGACAGGGAGTTAACCAACCTGGAAATGTAATCGTGAGTGTGAGGGCTGTCCTAGCCCTTCAATAAAGCCCTTGCTATACTTTACTCCAGCGAATTATTTCTAAACAGGATTTTCTTTATTAACAGGGAACTTATTCTACCAGGTAGTTACTTACAGCTGGATCAATAAACTTTCTGATACTTTTGCTTAAGTAACTCATTGGCATTGATAACTGACCCAGAAAACTTACAAAAATTGGAAGGCAATGTATCCATGGTATGGATGATGTATATTAAATTGAATAAGACCTAAGATGCAAAGAATATTCAACCATTAACCAAGTACGTACTTTTTAAAAAGTACTTGGAAGTAATTAAGCAAGCTGAAAAGATCATTGCTTATATTGGATGAAGAGAAATTAAATATCTCTAAAGCAATGTTGCTGTGAATCGCTGGATAAATTTATACTGAAAAATGTGTTGCTGGAAAAGCGCAGCAGGTCAGGCAGCATCCAAGGAGCAGGAGAATCGACGTTTCAGGCATAAGCCCTTCTTCAGGAAAATTAAATTTATATCCAAGATTAGCACAAATCAAATAAAAAAAACAATAAATTGACACATCTGAAGCAAAAGGAGGGAGAGAAACAAATTTCCCAAGTCCAACAGAATGAAAAGTGATAAGACCCATGAGCAAAAATATAGAAAAAGTTTGAAACATCTTAAAAGAGTCATCAGGGTGGCAGCAAGGAACTTGGTAATAGTATAACCAAAAGCTCAAAATGTAGCAATAAAAAGAAAGCACTGCATAACAGTTACAGATGTGAGATCCTAAAGGATGTTAATTATGCAGAAGCTGAGAATGAATCTGAAAGACTTAAAGGACGAAATGATCGTTTCTCCAAGTGTTTACCAAGGGAGACATGAGCAACATGCCCTTTATTAACGGTGATAATCCATATAGAATTAATAACTTAAACATAAATGAGGTTGAATTGCTAAACAGGTTAATAAAAACAAGTAAGTCTCCAGGGTGGATGATTCTTATCAGGAAGAACCCTAACCCTAACCTCTCAGCAGTGAAAAAGTGGTGCTGTGCTATGGAGTCAGGATGGTTGCTCACTTGGGTGGTAGCTTGTAGGTGGTGCTGTTGACATTCATCTGCTGTTGTTGGATCTTCTTCCAGGTGGTAGAAGTGCTGTTGCATCCTCCTTGGTGGATTTGTTTAGTGCATTTTGTGTACAGTCCACATTGTAAATACTATGTGTTGATGGTGAAGTGAATGAATGTTTGAGCTGGTGATTGGGGTGCTGATCAAACCTATTAGTCCTGCGTGGTGTTGACCGTCTTGAGACTTGTTGGAGCTGGACTCATTCAGGCAAGTGAAGAGTATTCTTTTATAGAACTGACTTGTACTTTGTAGGTGGTAGATAGGCTTTAGGAAGTTAGAATGTGCCACAGAATTCCCAGACATTTACCTAATCTTTTAGCTACAGTATTTACATGGATGATCTAGATTACGTTTCTGGTCAATGGTGAATCCAGGATGTGGCAGATTCATGATGTTGATGTCGTTGAACATTAGCAGAGACTGTTAGATTCTCTCTAGATGGAGGCGATCATTACTTGGCACTTAATCACTTTCCTTTGGAACCCACTCAAATATAAGGAATCCAAGTATGACCTTCGCAGAGCCATTACGACATCCAAGGACCAGTACCGATCCAAACTAGAGACCCAGACAGACACCCGGTGATGATGGCAAAGACTGAATGATGTCACAGGTTCTAAAAGAGACAGTGCGAGATAGTAGACTATGACACATCCCTCCCAGATCATCTCAACGCCTTCTATGCTCGCTTTGAGCAGAATTTCAGTGAAGAGTTAACACCTATTCCGACAAGTCCTGACGAACCTACCCCAGCAGTCACTGATCAGAGGTCAGATTAGTTTTCCTTCATGTGAATCCAAGAAAAGTGATGGGGCCAGACGAAGTGCCAGGGCGTGCACTCAGAGCATGCGCAGATCAATTGGCAGAGGTCTTTTCTGCTTCTTCAACCTCTCCCTGCAGCAGGCCACTGTCCCTGTCTCTTTCAACAGTGCCAACATCATCCCTGTGCCTAAGAGGCTCATGCAGCATGTCTGAATGACTATCGTCCAGTGCCCCTAACTTCGGTGGTCATGAAGTGCTTTGAAAGGCTGACCACGGCATTAATCAACTCCAGCCTCCCCACTACTCTTGACCCACTCTAATTTGCCTATCGGACCAACAGATCCACATCAGATGCCATATCACTTGCCCTTCACTCCTTCCTAGAACATCTTGACACCAAGAACAGCTACGTAAGAATCCTACTCATTGACGACAGTTCAGCTTTCAACACTATTATCCCCTCGAGACTGATTACTAAATTTAGTGATCTCGGACTAAGCCCCACTCTCTGCAACTGGATCATCAGTTTCCTGACCCACAGGCCACAATCAGTGAAGACTGGGACAATATTTCATCATCACTAACACTCAACACTGGAGCCCCCCATGGGTGCGAACTCAGCCCCCTACTGTACTCACTGTATACCCATGACTGCATCGCCAGATGCCAGACTAATGCCATTTACAAGTTCGCTGATGACACTACCACAGTAGGTCGAATCGCAGATGGTGACAAAACAGACTACAGATGGGAGGTGGAAGATGTGGAAAAATGATGCACTGAGAAAACTCTAGCTCCCAATGCTGGCAAAACCAAGGAACTCATTATTGACTCTCAGTGGGATGTTACTCATGCCCCCCTATACATTAACAGCACAGAGATGGAACAAGTGGAGAGTGTCAAGCTCCTGGGAGTGGCCATCCACAACAAGCTTTCTTGGACTCTTCATGTGAATGCACTGGACCCAACAATGTCTCTTTTTCCTCAGGCAGCTGAGGAAATTTGGCATGATGGCAAATACCCTTTCCAACATTTATAGGTGCGCCATCGAGAGCAATCTGTCTGGATGTAGCCAGTGGATCCAAAGAAAAGGAATGCATGGAATGCTTACAGGATGGCTTTTTGGAACAGCTTGTCATGGAGCCCACAAGGGAGCAGGCTATTCTGGACCTAGTGCTATGTAATGAACCAGACTTTATAAAAGATCTTAAAGTAAGAGAACACTTAGGAAGCAGCGATCATAATATGGTAGAGTTCAGTCTGCAGTTTGAAAGAGAGAAGGCAAAATCGGATGTAATGGTTTTACAGTTAAATAAGGGTAATTACGAGGGCATGAGAGAGGAACTGATGAAAATTGACTGGAAGCAGAGCCTAGCGGGGAAGACAGTAGAGCGAAAATGGCAGGAGTTTGTAGGTTTAATGGAGGACACTGTACAGAGGTTCATCCCCAAGAAAAGAAAGATTATCCGGGGAGGGATTAGACAGCCATGGCTGACAAAGGAAGTCAGGAAATGTATCAAAGAAAAAGAGAGATCCTATAAAGTGGCCAAGAGCACTGGGAAATCAGAAGAATGGGAAGGCTACAAAAACAAACAGAGGATAACAAAGAGAGAAATAAGGAAGGAGAGGATCAAATATGAAGGTAGGCTAGTCAGTAATATTAGAAATGATAGTAAAAGTTTCTTTCAATACATAAGAAACAAATGACAGGCAAAAGTAGACATTGGGCCACTTCAAACTGATGCTGGAAGGCTAGTGATGGGAGATAAGGAAATGGCTAGAGAACTTAATAAGTACTTTGCGTCAGTCTTCACAGTGGAAGACATGAGTAATATCCCAACAATTAAAGGGAGTCAGGGGGCTGAGTTGAGCAGGTTGCCATTACAAAAGAGATAGTGCTAGAAAAGCTAAAAGGTCTTAAAATTGACAAATCTCCTGGCCCCGATCTCAATTCGTTGGTTGAGATCTTTCAAAAGTCACTGGAGTCAGGGAAAGTCCCGGATGATTGGAAGATCGCTGTTGTAACCCCCTTGTTCAAGAAAGGATCAAGACAAAAGATGGAAAATTATAGGCCAATTAGCCTAACCTCGGTTGTTGGTAAAATTTTAGAATCCATCGTTAAGGATGAGGTTTCTAAATTCTTGGAAGAGCAGGGTCGGATTAGAACAAGTCAACATGGATTTAGTAAGGGGAGGTCGTGCCTGACAAACCTGTTAGAATTCTTTGAAGAGGTGACAAGTAGGTTAGACCAGGGAAACCCAGTGGATGTGGTCTATCTAGACTTCCAAAAGGCCTTTGATAAGGTGCCACATGGGAGGCTGCTGAGTAAGGTGAGGGCCCATGGTGTTCAAGGTGAGCTACTGGCATAGATTGAGGATTGGCTGCCTGACAGAAGGCAGAGAGTTGGGATAAAAGGTTCTTTTTCGAAATGGCAGCCGGTGACAAGCGGTGTCCCGCAGGGTTCAGTGTTGGGGTCGCAGCTGTTCACGTTATATATTAATGATCTGGATGAAGGGACTGGGGGCATTCTAGCGAAGTTTGCCGATGATACGAAGTTAGGTGGACAGGGAGGTAGTACTGAGGAGGTGGGGAGGCTGCAGAAGGATCTAGACAGTTTGGGAGAGTGGTCCAGGAAATGGCTGATGGAATTCAATATGAGCAAATATGAGGTCTTGCACTTTGGTAAAAAAAATACAAGCATGGACTACTTTATTAACAGTGAGAAAATTCATAAAGCCAAAGTACAAAGGGATCTGGGAGTGCTAGTCGAGGATTCTCTAAAGGTAAACATGCAGGTTGAATCCGTGATTAAGAAAGCAAATGCAATGATGTCAGTTATCTCAAGAGGGTTGGAATATAAAAGCAGCGATGTGCTACTGAGCCTTTATAAAGCTCTGGTTAGGCCCCATTTGGAGTACTGTGTCCAGTTTTGGGCCCCACACCTTAGGAGGGACATACTGGCACTGGAGCGTGTCCAGCGGAGATTCACACGGATGATCCCTGGAATGGCAGGTCTAACATACGAGGAACGGCTGAGGATCCTGGGATTGTATTCATTGGAGTTTAGAAGGTTAAGGGGAGATCTAATAGAAACTTACAAGATAATACATGGCTTGGAAAGGGTGGACGCTAAGAAATTGTTTCCATTAGGCGAGGAGACTAGGACCCGTGGGCACAGCCTTAGAATTAGAGGGGGTAAATTCAGAACAGAAATGCGGAGACATTTCTTCAGCCAGAGAGTGGTGGGCCTGTGGAATTCATTGCCGCGGAGTGCAGTGGAGGTCGGGACGTTTCAAGGCAGAGATTGATAAATTCTTGATGTCACAAGAAATTAAGGGCTACGGGGAGAATGCTGGTAAGTGGAGTTGAAATGCCCATCAGCCATGATTAAATGGCGGAGTGGACTTGATGGGCTGAATGGCCTTACTTCCACTCCTATGTCTTATGGTCTTATGGTCTTATGTATCACTCCCTGGTACGGCAACTGTACCATTCAAGATTGGAGACGGTTACAGAGAGTGGTGATCTCGGCCTGGACAATCATGAAGGCCAACCTCCCATCGAGAGAATCCATCTCCCAGGCCCGCTGTCAAGGAAAGGCCGCCAGCAATCTTAAAGATCCATCCCACCCTGGCAATGTTTTTCTACAACCTCTACCATTGGGGAGAAGGTACAGAAGCCTGAACACATGCACCAGCCGGTTTTGAAACAGTTTCTACCCTACTGTTGTTAGAATACTAATGGACTCACAAATTCTTAATATTCGCTCATACCTGTGTTTATGTTTTTGCTGCTGTTTACCTATTATTTACTTACCTACGCTACTTAACTCTGTCTTTGATCTGCCTATATTGCTCGCAAGACAAAGCTTTTCACTGTGCCTCGGTACACATGATAATCAATTCAACTCAATTCAATTCTGGTAATAATGGCACTTTTAGTCCTCTGATTCAGCAATAAGTTAAGTATCTAAAATCCTATGAATTATAGTCTGTTGTATGCTATGAAATCCGGAATTATATATACCAGCATTACAGTCTTTGTTATAATTTATATTTGTTTTTCAGTATTTTTTCATGGGATCTGTACATTGCTGGCAAGACCAGTATTTATTGCTTTTCTCTAATTGCCCTTGAGCTAAGTCACTTGTGAGTACATATAAAGGAACAACGAAGAGTCAACCACATTGCTGTGGGTCTGGAATTGTATATAGGCCAGACCAGGTAATAATGGCAGATTTCCTTCCTTAAAGGACATTAGTGAACCAGATGTATTTTTACAACATTTGATGGTAGTTTCATGGTCACCATTACTGAGATTAGCTTTTAATTCCAGATTTATTCATTGAATTTCAACCCCACCAGCTGATATTGGTACATATTTAATGCATTCTCTCTGCACTGAGAAACACAAGTACTGTACCTAGAATTATCACAATTAATTCCTGCATGTACATCAAGCCAGGCAGATTTGAAATTATGGGAGAAATTGATGCAACACCAATTTACCAGTCAATTCCATCCAGGTACTTTGATATTGTCTTCATAATCATGCCAGCATCCTGTATCAATTTTATACAACAATACTCAATTAAGATTGTAAAACTTCTAAATTCTTATTAAATCATGCTTCTTACATCTCGAACTGGTTGACCTGCATCCATGGGTTCCCCTAATACCATGGATACAACTCTGTGTGGTCCTATTCTCATCGATTCTTCCTATATTGCAGTCTGAACATTCTGTTTCTGCTCTGCACCCTAAAGGTTGCTGTCTCAGATAAGACATTCCCTACTCAAGTCCATTGCATCTCTGTCTCTGCTGATTTTAAGAGGAAGGCTGCCAGGGTAAAGTTAGATGTCCCTGAGTGATATGATAAAGATGCAAAGACAAGAAAGAGGAGGCAGGGAATAAAAAAAAGGGTGTTCTGATCTCCCAAAACGAGCACTGAAGCACAATGACATGGGACATTGAGAGGATGATAGTGGAAGTAATTTCAACCTGGGTTTCACTGTTAGAAGGCCTCAAAATTTATTTCTAATGGAAAATATTTGATTTGATTTGTCTTATTATTGTCACATGTACCTAGGTATAGTGAAAAGTTTTGTTTTGTGTGCAGTATGGGCAGCTCATACCATACAAAGCACATAGGGGTAATAGAACAGAGTGAGGAATACAATGTTACAGATGCACAGAAGATGCACAAAGAGTGGGATCAACATTAAATTAAAAAATTGAGATGTCCATTCACAAGTCTGATTACAGTGGGGAAGAAGCTGTTCTTGAATCTGTTGGCTCGTATGTTCAAGCTTTTACATCTTCTGCCCAATGGAGGAGGTTGGAAGAGATTATAAATGGGATGGGAGGGGGTCTTTGGTTATGTTTCTAAGGCGGCAAGAAGTATATATGGAGTCAATGAAAGGAAGGTTCACTTATGTGATGGACTGGGCTGTGTTCACAATTCTCTGTAGTTTCTTACAGTCCTGGGCAGAGCAGTTGCCATATCAAGCCATTATGCATCCAGATAGAATACTTTCTATGGTGCATCTATAAAAATTGGTTAGTGTCTTTACAGACATGCTGAATTTCCTTAGCTTCCTGAGGAAGAAGAGGTATTGAGCATTCTTGACTGTCACATCAACGTGCGTGGATCAGGACAGATTGTTGGTGATTGTCACTCCTAGGAATTTGATGCTCTTGATCATCTCCGCCTCAGCACCATTGATGTAGATATGGGCATGCCCTCCATCATGTTTCCTGAAGTCAATGAACATCTTTTGTTTTGCTGACATTGAAGTGCAGTGTTAAAGAAATTTGCAGAAGGAGTCAAGCAGAAGAAGAAAAGTCAGAAGAAATTTAATATTTAAAACCAATCCTTAATCCATGCCAGTGCATTATCTTGGGTCCCATGTGCTTTAATTTTTCTAACTAGCTTCCTGCGGAGCCCTTGTCAGAAGCCTTCTGAAAATCTACGTATACGATATCCTTTCATTCTTCTTTATTGATTTGGTCAGTAACATCTTCAAAAAACTCCAAAAATTGGATCAAACATGATTTCCCAATAGCAGTTACTCCCTGCAGTCTGTGCCTTTGTTCACATCAGGAGCAAGTACCAGACAAGGCTGAGGCTACTGCAAAGTTAAATTCTGGATCCCCATATCTTTCTCAGGCACAATCACACCCTATGGTCCCTAACCACAGACCAAGTTCAATGTAGTGAATCTAAGGGGTTTGACTACCTCCTGTATTATACTGTCCAGGTACGTCTTCTTCTTCCTGATGTGTGGCAGTGTCTTCAACTCTAAGAAGTGTTTGGTTACAACCTTAAAGAGATTATTTACAGGTGAGGAAGTCACAGTTGTATGAATATTCAAGGAAGAAGTTATCAAACTCTTGAGATTAGGCTAGATCTCATGGAATACAGGGAGAACTAGCCATTTGGATACAGAACTGGCTCAAAGGTAGAAGACGGAAGATGGTGTGAAGGGTTGTTTTTCAGACTGGAGGCCTGTGAGCAGTGGAGTGCCACAAGGATTGGTGCTGGGCCCTCTACTTTTTGTCATTTACGTAAATGATTTGGATGCGAGCCTAAGAGGTACAGTTAGGAAGTTTGCAGATGACACCAAAATTGGAGGTGTAGTGGACAGCGAAGAGGGTTGCCTCAGATTACAACAGGATCTGGACCAGATGGGCCAATGGGCTAAGAAGTGGCAGATGGAGTTTAATTCAGATAAATGTGAGGTGCTGCATTTTGGGAAAGCAAATCTTAGCAGGACTTATACACTTAATGGTAAGATCCTAGGGAATGTTGCTGAACAAAGAGACCTTGGAGTGCAGGTTCATAGCACCTTGAAAGTGGAGTCGCAGGTAGATAGGATAGTGAAAAAAACATTTCCTTTATTGGTCAGAGTATTGAGCACAGGAGTTGGGAGGTCATGTTGCGACTGTACAGGACATTGGTTAGGCCACTGCTGGAATATTGCGTGCAATTCTGGTTTCCTTCCTATCGGAAAGATGTTGTGAAACTTGAAAGGGTTCAGAAAAGATTTACAAGGATGTTGCCAATGTTGGAGGATCTGAGCTACAGGGAGAGGCTGAACAGGCTGGGGCTGTTTTCCCTGGAGCGTCGGAGGCTGAGGGGTGACCTTATAGAGGTTTACAAAATTATGAGGGGCATGGATAGGATAAATAGACAAAGTCTTTTCCCTGGGGTCAGGGAGTCCAGAACTAGAGGGCATAGGTTTCGGGTGAGAGGGGAAAGATATAAAAGAGAACTAAGGGGCAGAGGGTGGTACGTGTATGGAATGAGCTGCCAGAGGATGTGGTGGAGGCTGGTACAATTGCAACATTTAAGAGGCATTTGGATGGGTATATGAATAGGAAGGATTTGGAGGGATAAGGGCCGGGTGCTGGCAGGTGGGACTAGATTGGGTTGGGATGTCTGGTCGGCATGGACGGGTTGGACTGAAGGGTCTGTTTCCATGCTGTACATCTCTATCACTCTATGACTCTAAGAATTGAAAGAAACATTAAGCCAAACATACAGATGTCATAAAGAAGGGAAGTCTCCCTGATATTTGAGTAATGTAAAGGTGTGCTGTTAGAATAGATGAAATGTTGTATTTTACTGTATGTTTTAACATCTTAAAAATTAAAATGTGAAAGTTGACAAAAAAACTGCACCATTGCATGCATGTGTTTCAGTGCAAGGTCACCTCATTAAATTAAAAATAAACAAACAAATATGATCTCTCAAGCCAGATTTCAGTCTGGGATCTGACTTGCCCAGTAATAGCATCAGCTGGGATCCCAACATATAGTAATAAAGAGAGACCAAAAATGGGATTATTGAAGATTTAGCAATTGTTGGCAGAGGCCAGTTGTACTGACTGCCCTTTTCTAGTTTGCCCAGGGATACAATCCTGTTGGCTTTGTTGGAGAATGTTTGAACATGTAGCCCACGTTGAGCAGTTATTTCCCTCCATGTATACAATGGTAAAACATGATTATGTTGAGGAATAATCATTTGAATTCTGTATTGCAATTTTTGCAAGGTGTGACATCAATATGAGCAACATCAGAGATGTAGATCATGAACAAAGTGGACCACTTGAGTCGAATGGCCTATGCTATAAATTCTTCATACTTTTTAATACTTTGCAACATTATTTGTACAGCTTAGAGACTTTACTTCTGAGCCATTTGGGAAGCAAATATTTATTGAACTGTAGACAGTGACGGATGAGTAGACATACAGATACTCGCTAACAGAACAATTGCAGACAACAGCTAGTCTTTTTATATAGTATCTTGTAAATACAGGTATTCCCAGATTACTTGTATACAAAAAGGGCGAAAAGCAATTTATATTGCACAACGTATTATCGTATTGATAGAAACCTGGATTGGTTTGACCCACAAAGAAAGTTAATGCAAGAGAAATTGCAAACATTCCATTGTAAAAAAAGAATTGGTTCTTTTACATATTTAAAGCAGATTTCTAGTGGATTCTTAAGTTTATCAGAAATAAAAGCAGTTATTATACGAAGTGCAAGTAATAGCGACAGCTTGCTCTTATAAAGGTACTTGTGATATTATGAGTGGAATCTGACCGGGATCTGAGTGATATGAGCTATGGTGAGGTGTGTAACAGAATTGGGCAACAAGTGTGGCAAGACCAATCTCAGCATCGCAATTGTTTGCTCCATCTCTTATGCTTATCACAAGCAGCATGTAAGATTCTCGCTAGGCAGCAGTAAGGTTCCAGTTGACAGTCATTAATTGCTAAATGTCTTGTTAATGCTGTAACTTGCCTGATTAATATTCAGCCACCCACCTTACCAAACTGACCAAGCAATCTCAATGTTGTGAAAACTTGAAAGGGAAGTCAGAGCATGTAGCTGGCAGATTCAGTTCGCTGTTTACTCTGAGCAGCCTCCATGTTAAAAACTGGCCACAAACATCTGATATTGGAACCCAACACATACAAGCAGCTAAGAATCATCATGGCACATCTCTGATTCATTCATAGGTTGTCTTTTTGCACTCCTACACCTCAGGCTTCACAGCCAACTGTCATTGTAATGCTGCATCAGGAACACTGTCAGCTCAAGGATATGCACCTAGCTCCTGGACAAAGCTCTATCTCTGACCTCTTTGCTTGGTGAGATGGTGTTCACTCATTCTGAACATACCTGGATGCTCACAGCATGCCTGCCTTGCTTTTTGAGTCTTTCCCTTTCAGTCTCAGATACCAGGCTCATATTACTTAGTGTTGCCTTTCCATTTAGCACAGACACAAAGTCAAAAAGCTTGTAATGGTTGTCAACAAACCTCTGTCAAGTTAAGAGGGATAGTCTTCTCTCGGACTGTCCAGGCTCGGTAAGTCAAGGACAGCCTCTGATTCTAGTCCTGGCCCAGCCCTAGGCACTAGGGCTTTTTTAATAATGGGTGAGGAGCCAAATGACAGGCAGCACACCATACCATCCATCTTGACAATTTCTGCTTTGTGTGGATTGTCATCCTTCTGAAATGAGAGAGATGCAAGGTAAATGAACGTGGGCGGCACAGCTCTTATTTTTAGTGCTGTTGGGGAGGTGTCCTGAACCAGTGAGTAGGCAGCTCTGTACCTGGCAGATTCACTTCACTGCTTACTCTGAGCAGCCTCCATGTTGGAAGCTGTGCACCAACATCTCAGGGAATGCTTCATGGGCACTGGCCACATCCATCCCATGCCCACAACCATGCCCATGCCTGCATGCCTGCTAGTGGTGTTGGGATTTGGATTGGGTGAGACATTTAGTAATTAATGACTGTCAACTGGAACCTTACTGCTGCCTAGCAAGAATCTTACATGCTGCTTGTGATAAGCATAAGAGATGGAGCAAACAAGATTGGGTGAGGGTGAGTGGGGAAGATGTTGCAGACAATAGTGAGAGTGATAGAACATGAGCCTTGGTGTTGTTCAATGGTTGAGATAGAGGAAATGTGAGGAATTGGAGAGAAGTTGTGGCATTTATACTGATGGAGTAGAGAAGGGTATTGCCCTTCTTTCTATATTGCTGGGCATTCATCTAGTGGACAAAATTTCTTCAGCCTGGAAAGCAACCTTAGACCAAGCTGGTATGGTCTGGTGTTGCAACCTCCACTGTTGGTCCCACCACAGCATCCAGCAGGATCTCCAAGACCATGCCAGTAAAGCCAGGCACTAATATTCCCCTGTCCGTCCTGTCCAGGGCAAAGGTCAGGAACTGGGCAGGGCAGCTCCAGACTGTCAGTGCTTATCTGAGTGCACAGCGGGCTTGTAGAAATGGCTTGGGGACAAGGGCTGCTGGCAAATTATGGGATTGCTGCTGAGATTTTTTTTCTTCAAGAAACATAATAAAATGGGATTGAAATCAGATGTGAAGGATATTATGGGATTAGGAAATTGATGAGATGAGCAGGTCAGGCAGCATCCGAGGAGCAGGAAAATTGATGTTTCGGGCATAAGCCCTTCATCAGGAATGGCAGGAAAACTGACCTTCCAAAAAAACTTGATTCATTTCAGACTTTGAGACATTGCAGAATGATAGAATCCCTACAGGCCATTTGGCCCAACCAGTCCACACCGACCCTCCAAAGGGTATCCCACCCAGACCCATTTCCCAATTACTCTACATTTCCCCTGACTAATGCACCTAGCCTGCACATCCCTGGACGCTATGGCCAATCCACCAAAACTGCACATCTTTGGTCTGTGGGAGGAAACCCACGCAGACACAGGGAGAATGTGCAAACTTCACACAGTCACCTGAGGCTGGAATCAAACACGGGTTCTTGTGCTGTGAGGCAGCAGTGCTAACCACTGAGCCACCATGCTGCCCTGTGAGCCATCATGCTGAATCTTATGTTTTTTGGCTAAAAGCAATTCAAATGGAGACAGAAGAAAAGTTAATATCTTCCCACATAAGGAAGACAAGAAGGAGAGAGAAAAGCCTTGGTCAAAAAGACCTAGTTTGAGAAATGTTTTTAAAGGAGAGACAAATGGAAAGTTTTGGGAAGCAAGTTCCAGAGCCAGGAATGTTGAACGTTCTTCAGCCAAAATGAGATAAAGGAAACAGCAAGATGGGGTTGTGGGGGTCATGTAGAAAAAGTCACAGGCAAAGATTATTCCGATAAAGTGATTTCTAAGACTAGTGGTTGCACAGATAGGTACACAGACCGTGGAGTTGAGGATGAGGATTTAAAATGTAATCTTTTGGGATCAGCATGGACAGAATGATCGATGACTAGGATAGTGTTCACTGACATTTGTAAAAGCTGGAAGAAGGATGCCTGGTGAGGATGGCACTAAATTAGTTAAGTTTCAAAGTACTGAAGGCATTATTGCAGGTTTTAGTGGCACAGAAACAAGGACAATATTGCAGGTTTAAAAATAGTTGGATTTTGTAGTGAAGGGACTATCGGTGCTAAAGTGAAGCTCAAGGGTGAACAAAGCATCAGCATTGTGAATAATGTGGACGAGCCTGGGGCAGCACTGGTGAGAGTGAAACTTCCTGAGAATCAAAAACAATGAAAACAGAAGTTGGCTGAAACCTTCACAAACCAAAAACTGTTAGTTGCTCTTGATGCTGTATCGATGGTGCAATTTTCTGTAGAATGTGTCATTCGATCTAGAAGTTGCTGGAATAATGGTATAGTTTTATTTAAGGTAGCTGGGAATGACACAAAAAAGGCGATAAAATTCATATTATGGCAAAGTGCAGTATTATATATGTAAGGAGTACCCTGGGTTGAATCTTACCAGCTAAATTAACTGGGTGTCATTTTTTGGCAACTTTCATGGACGCTGTCCCTCTGCAAAATGCAGCAAATTGTCTCAGGTTATTTCTCCAAATGGTCTCATCACATATCCTCCATGCCTTTATGGTACCCCACTCACTCTGTAACATCCCAGAAACCCTGGAAAAAAGGGACCTAAGGAGCAACATTTTCACGCAGAGGATGGTTGTGTATGGAATGAGCTGCCAGAGGAAGTGGTGGAGGCTGGTACAATTACAACATTTTAAAGGCATCTAGATGGCTTCAGCAGGATTTGAGCCAAATGGGACTAGATTAGCTTAAGATAGCTGGGCAGCATGGAGGAGCTGGACTGAAGGGTCTGTTTCCATGCTGTACATCTCTATGACTAAATGGTGCTGCATATAAAGCCCAACCTGGTCATGTTCTGGCAATCTGGAGCTCCCTGCAAGATTCATGTCATTCTGCCCAGAGAAAGGGAAACTAACAGGCAAGGACCTGGAGACAGGGTGAATGGCATGATACAGATCCCCCAGGACTGAAAAGGAGACCATGTCCATCAGACGCTGCCAGGCCAGGATGATATTGACTGTCTGGTGGAATACTCAGCAATGCTGTAACCATGTGAATGATCTTCCCTGCTCCATGTGGGTAACTGCTAGCTTACACTTACATGACCTCCCCCACCCCATAACAATGCTCAAAATCAATCACTCTAAAAAAGTTTGAAAACAGGTACCAATAGTTTAAAAAACAGCTTTTTTTCTGCCTGTCATCAGACTTTTGAACAGACTTCTCATATATTAAAGTTGATTTTTCTCTGCATCTTTTCTGTAACTGTAACACTATATTATACATTCTGTTCTATTACCCTGATCTACTTATGTATGGCAAAAAAACTCCACTGTATCTCGATAATCAAATCAAATCAAATTAAATCAAATCTCATTCTCTCACTCACTCTCACCCACTCCAAGCTCCCACATGCTATTAGCTTTATATAGCATCTGTGCTGCCCACTCACTCACTCAGGATACCTCATCAACTTTCCTCCACCTGCCTGAACAATAACAACTGTGCCAGCCACTTTCATTTCCCTCAGTCCCTCCCTTGGTCTCATTCCTGGAGGTAATGTCTCACAATATGGGATAGAGCCATAATGAGGGTAGGATACCTGGTATTCAGTTCCTTACCATGTATAGATTGAGTTCCTCCCACCTAGGAATTGTTGTCCCCTCTGCAAGCCAGTAGGCCATCTCCAAACAGCACAACTGAGTTCACCAGCTCCTTCTTTACTCATGAACATGTGCTTTGGATTTTCATAGACAGACACCGCCCACACACACCCCCCCACCGCCCCCCCAACCCTTCCCCAACTGACTGTGATCTACTCTGTTGACCTTTTAGTGGAAGGTCAACCTCAGCTGATAACTGAACAGATCTCTGACTGTTCTCTGTGCAATTCTCCATCTGACTTCCTGAGGTGGTGCATTGGACCTTGTAGGGCTGACTGCTACTCACTCCTCAGAATGACCCAGACTGCCCAAGTGCCGACTGTCCATGTCTAAGCCCTGGACTGACTTACTGTACCGGAAACTCTTGGCTGAAGGATATTTTTAATAGAACCCCTACAGTGTGGAAACAGGCCATTTTGCTCAACAAGTCCACACTGGCCCTGCAAAGGGTAACCCACCCAGAACCATTCCCCTACCCTATTACCTTATATTTACCCCTGACTAATGCACCTAACCTACACATCCCTGAACACTATGGGAAATTTAGTATGACCAGTTCACCTAATTTGCACATCTTTGGATTATGAGAGGAAACCGAAGCACCCAGAGGAAACCCACTCAGACACGGGGAGAATGTGCAAACTCCACGCAGACAGTCGTCTAAGGCTGGAATTGAACCGTTCACCCTGGCACTGTGAGGCAGCAGTGCTAACCACAGAGCCACTGTGCCACCCTTCACTGAGGACTATTCTTATAGTTTGAAACATGACCATTTGGTTGATGTGTATGCAGTATGTTTGATGCATTTGCTGCTGGCACATGGTGCAGGTGTGAGATCGCAGAGTAATTTACAGGGATATGGACACTCCCATATGTGCTGGTAACCAGGATAAACAGCATGGCTTTGTATCTTCACTAAAAGATAAGTCAAGATAGAAGCACTGCAAGCAATCTCTGACTGAGGTGGCAAAATGTAAAACAGTTGTTGTAAGTATCCAAGTGGATGCAAAGTGGGTGATAAGAGAGTAAGTGAGGATCTCTGAGATGCAGCCTGGTCTAATCCATGAGATTTGTGTTTGTTTCAGCGCACAGTGTCCTGGGTTGCAATGAAACGTGCTGATGTGCTCCAAAAAGCAGCATGGAATTGCAATACCATCTTACAAACAGATCAGAGATGAGCCAGGCAAATACAGAGAGGCTGGGGCTTGTCCAATGCCAATGTCAGTAGCTGGGGGGCGGTGCATACATTCAATGCCCATGGCGTGTACCCTGAAAGTCAGTCCCAGACAGAGGTGCAAAGGGACAAGTGATGGGCTGGAGTGACCAGGTAACCTCTATGACTTATATGTCAGCAATTGCCACCAGCTCCTTCCTATTCAAAGATTGGGAGAATGGCCAACTGTGTATTAATGAGGTGAGATTAACTAATGAGATGTAAATGCTCTCAAATATATGCAAACTCGTCAATCACTCATGAGAATCTTGTCTCACCATCTCATACTTTGTTGTAAAATGGAACATTTTGCCTTCTCTGTCAAGAATTTCCTCATTACGAATCTCACACAATTATCACCACATTCTCGGCAATACCCACATCATGGAAGATTCTGTCCTTCTGATCTAAAATTAAGCAATTAGAAATGTACAAATGCTCATTCACCTGAAATTCTGAAATTAGAGCACAGGTAATATCCAGTTACTATGAAAGGGCCAGGTCAAATAGTAGAGAGTAAAGTTTCAGACAGATGAATTATATAGTTGCATGGTTACACATTAGGGCATAATTTTAGGCCCAATATCATGATAATATGATTGATGTCTGCACTGATGATTAGAGGTTTTACCTTAAACTAATGAATACTAATTGTGTCAGCTAATTTTTTTTATTGACATTGTTTTTAGCTAGTTTATGTTTTTCAATCTAGCTAAAATGTTGGAATATAAAGTATCTACATCAAATTAATATTTTGTCATAATTTATTACATACAGACCTTATTTTCAATCCTGTGTCTAAGTAGAGATCCTTGACCCAGCTGATCTGTTAAATCAATTATATTTTGAACATTATAGCCTGATTGCTGTCTATGATAGTGTTCATACAGAGACATACTTTGTTTACTCTCATCTCATTCTTGATGGAATGGAAAATGAAGCGTGAAAATTCTCTATCGAAGGTTAAGTGTTTTAGTCTGAGTGTGGATGTGAATGAAGCAGCCAAGCTGGAGTAATTGAGGCATGTATTGTATTTATACCCAGTGATGGAAGTAAGTTCCACTATTAAAATAATGTCAAAGTGTCCGTTCTTAGCTCATATTTGTTGGGTGAACCTGGCTGTGTTTTTTAAAGGCAATGAAAAGAAAATGGAAAATTACCAGTTTGTGCTAACCTCGGCCATAAACTTTCACCTTCTGATACTTTATTCATTTCAGGGAATACATGACGCAGTCTGCTTGAAGTGCATGACACGAAAATTTCAACTACTTGCGTATCAAAATATTAGATTTGTGTTTTCAGAGTCTTATGGGTTAGTGAAAGCTGACATTTTGTCGACTTTAAAGGGAAATACTGTCTTTATTGTGAACTATAAAGTACTTGACTTGAATGGTGATATTTAGGATCAAGTAAATCAGAAGAGATACGGAAACCAATTTATGAAACTTCTGGTTAGTACCATTCACTTCGTAGAATTAAATCTCAGCTGCATTCATGAGCGTATTACAAATATTTTTTTGTCATATTTGTTTCCTTTCAAATTTTGCCTGATTTTGCCTAATCAAGTTTGTAGTATGGCAACAGGACAGTTTGTAATTAGAGTTATAGAGTCATAGAGGTGTACAGCATGGAAAGAGACCCTTCAGTCCAACTCGTCCACGTCGACCAGATATCCTAACCTAATCTAGACCCATTTGCCAGCATTTGGCCCATATCCCTCTAAACTCTTCCTATTCATATACCCATTCAGGTGCCTTTTAAATGTTGCAATTGTACCAGCCTCCACCACATCTTCTGGTAGTTCATTCCATACATGCACTACCCTCTGCATGAAAAAGTTGCCCCTTAGGTCCCTTTTATATCTTTCCCCTCTAACCCTAAACCTATACCCTCAATTTCTGGACTCCCCCGCCCCACCCCAGGGAAAAGTAATTGCTTGGACTTATCAGAGAAAGTAGTTAAAATTCATATAAACCATAATTGTCACTCTTCAAAATATTTCAGACCTTGCATAGATTGGTTTTTTTGTACCTTTAAATAGATACCGATTTACTGGAAGTTACAGAAGTTTCAGCTGGATGTTTCAGTCAATTCTGATTTTCTGCAGTGATTAATGGTTTTACCAAGGATGCTTAAAAAATGCTTTTGAATGATGGACTAGATGGAGAGGAAACTTGTCACTGGCAGAAGAAATCAACAGTGACATGAGAAATACATCTCTATGCAGTGATGTTTTAAGATCTTGAAGTCACTGTCGTAGAATATGCAGAGGTAGGTTCAATATGAACTTTGGAAAGGGAATAGCATAAGTACATGAAAGGATGCTAGTGCTCTGAGAATGCATTTTGGCACATTGACCTCCTTGGTTTCCACCTGAACTTCTACAGCAGCACTCAGACTTCCAGTGTGTTGTAATTAATGTTTAAACTTCCAGTGTGTTGCAACTAATTCTTAAGCATTGGTTATTAGATAGCGATTGCACAAGTTTGCTGATTGAGTTGGCCACAAATTTCAAAGTGAAAACAATAAGCTCCAAGCTCTGCACAAAGTTCTCTTGCAGTTTGACGTTGGACTTCTACGTGGGTCATGATATAGACAGCAGGTTTTCTGGCAGGCTTCCCAATGCCACAGCATTTGCTATTAGTGTGATATCAGCGATCACAATTTCTCGAATCCTCTCACTCACTCCAATCTGTCTCCTTCTGAACTTATTCCATTCCATTTTCTTAGATCCATCTACTATGTCCGGCAGGGGTTGGCTTCTCAATATACATTAAGCAGCATGAAGTTGGTGTGCTACCAGTATTTCATTCAATATGTAAGTTAAACTCAACTCAGAAAGTAGCCACTTTCATGGACTATCAAGTTTCGATTCCTTAGCATGGAATTGGAATATGTCTTGTTTTGCACATGATGTTAGAGATTAATAAATGTGGGTAGTAATGTACAACTGTACTGCATACACTGTCAAAATATTCACAACAAGATTTGAATTTATTAAATAATTTTAATTAAGCAATGCCAATGACACAGCAATGTAGATAATTAATGCAAATGTAATTGAATTATCTAATAACTTAAATTAAGGGAATAAATATAGACATTTGTTTTAAGCTGTGGTACCGCTTGGGCAGGTCACAAGTAGCTGATATTTAAATTCATTGCCTGTGGATAACAAGCAACTGGTTTGATACTGTTCAACATTGCATCACTATACAAGATGAATTTCTATCCTTGTGATTCAATAGTAATAGACTGCAGTAGGACTCAATGGTGTCTCAGAGAGTAAATACTGCATGGACATAGGAATTGACATCACTGTTCTCCTGACAAGAATGCAACAATAATAGTTCAGGGCTCACTTTCCTGATTGCTGTCCAGTAAATAGCTAATAAGAGTTATCTGTCTGGGCATTGGGTGATAACAGAATTTAACTCAACTATGGTTGCTGCTAGAATTGAGTGATATCATGAAAGATCACTTATCATGCTTGCACATGAAGGATAATGTTTCAGGTAATATGTTAGCATAGGCTGCTGGGACCCTGGAAATGCACTTCAATACAAGAATACATCATCAGAAGATAAAAAATAAAATTATGCAGAGAAATGCAATAGTTTTATGTTTCCCTTATATATTTAGGAATCATCTTCTTCTTGTTTCAGTTGCATCACACCCACTCTCTTAAAGTTCTTGCCTGTAACCTTCAACCTTTCTATTTGTCTCTCCCTTTCATTTCTTTCCTCACTTTCTCATTTCTGTCTCCATCTTTCCATTTCTCTCTCCATCTTCAACACCTCCTCAAGCTCCAACACTTTGATGAAGCATTCAGATTCACCTTTAACTCTCTCGAATATGGTTTGATATGAGATACTCTGCTACTTTGCAAAGGCCTTGAAGTAATGTTTCTGGATTCATAAACATGGTATGACTAGCATGGATTTAGTTACACCTGAATGCATATAACAGACTAAGTTATTCTGCTCCATAAATGTGCTAACAAGCTATAGCTATTGCTATCTGTAAAGTTGCAATGATCAGAAATGTAAACCTGTTTTGCTCTATAATTTTTAACTTTGATCTCTGGTTACACAGTTCTGTAATTTCCTCCTCAACTCTCCCTACATATATATCATTCCCTCACCTCAGCTATTTCAATATGAATGAAGTGGCAGAAGTGAAAATGATCAATGCACATGTCAGTGCTGCTACTCAACAGATTGGATCATCAGACACATGCGCACACATTCAGGTTTGTCCTTTTGTTGAAGTTGACTCTTCAGTCTTAACCAGAAAGGACAATATTGTCCCCATCTTGGCCAAGGTAGGAAAACGCAGTCAATTAACTTAGTTCAAAGCTGTCAAAATCACATATCGCTATGACTTTGCAGTGATAAATCTTTGGTACACACACTTTAATGCATCATTACTGAACTAATGAGGAACATCTTCAACTTGTTTATTGGCATGTTCCAAAACCAGAAACAAAATGAAATCATGATAGTGTATAATGTTAAGCAGCAGCTTTTTCTTTGTTTCACCAAACAAAATTAATTACCCCATTGAAGAGCTATATCACCTTTTGAATATCTTTCAAATGAATCAAAAAATGGTTCAGGTTTATATCTACTCCCACCCAGATAGAATAATGTATTAAATAACTAATTCTAAAATATGTTCAATAGCAACCTAAGTTTGATAAAATTAACCAAATCAATATTGACTCAGGAGTACAATTAATACATTTTTAACTAATTAGATGGCATCAGGAATTGTATTATACAAAGTCATGAAGTGTATGTAAATCTGAACAATTGTCTCACAAAATGCTCTTGAGGAAAAGTGTCGTATATCAGATGTTAAATACAAGCACTCAAGAACC
Source organism: Chiloscyllium plagiosum (assembly GCF_037043375.1). Classification (NCBI taxonomy): domain Eukaryota; kingdom Metazoa; phylum Chordata; class Chondrichthyes; order Orectolobiformes; family Hemiscylliidae; genus Chiloscyllium; species Chiloscyllium plagiosum. The sequence continues at coordinate 26,935,051 of NW_028270177.1, forward strand.
AGAACATGTGAAACAAGCAGGTTGTTTAAAATTATCATCCAAAACCATATTTGCAATTTGTTTTTTGAAAGACAGTATTATGAGGAAGATGCAGCTTTTAAATTGGCTATAATGTTTCAGTTTTTTTGCCAGCACATTCATATTTCGGAATGGCTTCTAGGTCACTTAAATTCTCTGCAGCAAGAAATGTGCACCTTAGAAAGATTTATTTAAATGGACATATATTGTTTCAGGACGATGCAGAGATGTGTTTAGCTGCTGGGCAGCTCTTGTGGCAAAACATCTGCTCCTCTTGTTTTACAACAGTATATTTTAGTGAAAAGTATAGAGTAGAATGAAGCAACAATATCAAGCCAAAAGCTGGTTGTAACTGTTGGATCAGTAGTTTCTAAAACAAAAATATTGAATTATTATCTAACTTTAATTTGGAAACTGAAACATTCACAGGTGATACTGCTTCAAATCCAAAAGAAGTGTTGGATACATTGAGATACTATCATTGTATGGTATATATGTCACTCTTGTTCCATTATAATTTTAACAAAATTTACCTAGTATTCTGTGACTGTGGCTAGTTTTAACTATTGTTGAAAGCCACAATATTTAGGAGAACACACTCAAATTAAAGGGACTCAATGAAGATACTGAAGTAATGTTTTCACATACAGAAGCAAAACCTGTGCAATTTGTGTGTATCACCCATCAGAGAAATAGCTATCCTCTGTTTCATTACATATAATTAGAATCAGGTGAAAAGGGGAGAATCATCTTCCTTCCTTTCAACCTTCTCGATTGACCACAACAGAGATTTATGCTCTTTTTAGCTATTGCTATTGAAAATGTAGTTACTCAACGCCTACTGGATTAGCAAGTGTCATTTACAAGGTTTCTGTTAATGAAAGAAAGAGTGATTCAATTATTTATCAACCCTGATAAAAATAATAATGTCAAGCCTATGAACAGTCCCCATTTTGATTTTGATCTTGTGATATGTTAACCTAGGGGGCAGTAGATTACTAACTCGGAGATAGTATCCAAAACCATTACCTTTCCACTCATTTTGTTGTTTCATTCTGTTTTTAGAGGTGTTCTAAGCTCTTGGGCTCTCACATAGTCCAACCCCAAAGTCTTCAGCAAGTCTGATGGGAGGCTATTGACATTCACTGGAGGAATTGCCAATGGCTGTGCGACCAACCAACTCCAAACTGTACTTTCTTGGCATGGTGGCCTCCAGCAGGATATTTGTATCTGATACAGAAAAGCTCAACTTCGATCCAGCATCATGGAACCCTAGCAGAAGTAGAGTGAATGGGAATGAGTATGATGGTGCACCCTGGAGTGGTCAATCCTGCACAGCCATCGTCCGTTTCCCCAGTGAATGTCAATGGCCTTCCACCAGGCATGCTGCAGGTGTTTTGATTCATAACACAAAGGAAGACACTTGTGTTTTTTGGACATGAGCTCCAGGACATCTCTGCAGAAATTCCTCAGGATAGCATTCTCAGCCCAAGCACCTTCCGCTTCTTCATTACCATCTTTCCCATAAGATCATAAGTGAGAATGCTCTCACAATATTTAGCACCATTCATGACTCCTCAAATACAGAAGAAGTCCATGTTCAAATTTGGCAAGACCTGGATAATATTCAGGTTTGGGCGAACGAATGGCAAGTACCACACAAGTGGTACAAAAGAGACAAGCTAAGCATCTCCACTTGGCATTCAATGGGATTACTATCACTGAATCCCTCACTATCAACATCCTGGAGGGTTACCAATGATCAGAACTTGAACTGGACTAGCCAACTATGAGCTATAGAACAATACTCCCCTTTTTCTAAAGATCAGAAGCTATCCCAACAAACATACAGTTTTATATAAGCACGGATTGTCAATTTGATAAAGATACAAATGGGTAAAAACAGACAATGCAAGATTACCAATTCAAAGTTCACTGCAATACTTTGGAGCTTTGACAACTGCCCTGTTCTGTGATTGTGTACCTATCTAGAGGAGCACATCTTGTTCTTTGTGCTCTTAGTTATCTTGCTGCTGGTTGCTGTCACTCAAAATCACCACACAACTGCTGTTATCAGAGTGTTCTTCCTCACTCTCCCTGTATAGTTGACATATCTGGTCTGAACTGGGTTCTCTTCCTTCACAGTGGAACACTAAGGACTTTGTATGATTTGGGTTGGTACATATTTTATAAACAATTGCTGGTTTCCAAGCATGTTATTTGGACATCTGACTTTCACTCTTTATCCAGAGTGCAGTTGTGTTAGTTCTCTACTTGCTCACTGGTAGTGTATCTCTTTCATTCTCTTCCCTTTGAAGAAAAATGACTTGTGTGTTAGAATGGTGGAGAAACTGGTTGCTGACTAAGGTCGTATGCTCTTACCATATCAGGAAAAATTGTGTTGGGGATGATAATCCTTTCTTCATTGTTGATGCATAAAACTACAGCAATGCAAAAATATTGTTTTGCTGCTGGATATGTGATGATCATTGATTTGATAGCATGTACCAGACATTCTGCAAGATCGTTTGAGTGTGGATTGTGAGGAAACAACGTGATATGAACCACTCCCCAATTAGTTCACAGTCTTGAAATAGCTTGCAGGTAAACTATGGTGAGTTGTCAGATATTATCCAATCCAGGGCACTGAATAAACTGCAAAATATCAGTGATGGTTGCACTCATGTTGCTAAGTTGTTAAACAATGTGAAATTTGGAGCAACAATTTGACGCAGGGATGTAATTTTCCTCATACATTGTAATTAGGTTTGTTATTAATTTTGTCCAAGTCGAGGATAGACTATCAGGAGGATGTAGAGGCTGCCTTCTTTTCGGAGTTTTGCACATTTCACATTCATTCATAAATCATTGAATATTCTGATTCACACCTGGCCAGTACACACATTTACATGCCTCCTTCTTTTACATTATGTGCCCATGTGTTCCTAGTGTAATGTTGATTTGGAGATGCCGGTGTTGGACTGGGGTGTACAAATTTAAAAATCACACAACACCAGGTTATAGTCCAACAGGTTTAATTGGAAGCACTAGCTTTCGGAGTGATGCTCCGAATCACCTGATGAAGGAGCGTCGCTTCGAAAGCTAGTGTGCTTCCAATTAAACCTGTTGGACTATAACCTGATGTTGTGTGATTTTTAACTAGTGTAATGTGGTCATGATATCCTAGAGTACCATATATACTCGAGTAACAGTCGACCTCATAAAAATCAACCCCTATTTTTGGCCAAAAAATCAGGAATTTTCCATATATCTCGTCTAAAATCAACCCCAGTTCTTCAAGATAACGGATCAATATTTATGAGTCTGTGTGCCGGTCCTTGTGTTCCGCTCCAGGTTTCCAATCTGCCGGTCATCCTGCTCTGTTCAGGATCATCCAGTCCGTACGCTGAAGTGCTATGTTCCGGGTTTTCAGAATTACCATAATTCATTGTGCTTTTTTCTCTTTACTCGTTTAGAGATCAGTAAGAAGTATCCATGTAATAGTCGACCCCATAAACTTAACCTTAAAAAGTAGTCAAAAAAATTTGATTGTTACTCAAGTATGTATTTGTAATGCTTTCCAGATTTGGACTTGTTTGCCTTTGAAAATAATTTGTTGTGATGTACCAAGTTCATCTTTTTATGGCTAAAATGGAAAAATTCTCAGGTTTAGAAATGGTTTACAAGGATGTTGCCAGGGTTGGAGGGTTTTGGCTATAGGGAGAGGCTGAGTAGGCTGGGGCTGTTTTACCTGCAACGTTGGAGGCTCAGGGGTGACTTTAGGGCAGCACAGTGGCACAGTGGTTAGCACTGCTGCCTCACAGCGCCAGAGACCCGAGTTCAATTCCCGACTCAGGCGACTGACTGTGTGGAGTTTGCACGTTCTCCCCGTGTCTGCGTGGGTTTCCTCTGGGTGCTCCGGTTTCCTCCCACAGTCCAAAGATGTGCAGGTTAGGTGAATGCTAAAATGTCCGTAGTCTTAGGTAAGAGATAAATGTAGGGGTATGGGTGGGTTGCGCTTCGGCGGGGCGGTGTGGACTTGTTGGGCCGAAGGGCCTGTTTCCACACTGTAAGTAATCTAATCTAATCTTTACAGAAGCCCAGAACATCACAATTAGCATGGATAGGGTGAATAGGAGAAAGTGAGGACTGCAGATGCTGGAGATCCGAATTTGGATCAGAGTCAGATCAGGGCTGCTGGAAAAGCACAGCAGGTCAGGCAAGAATCGATGTTTCAGGCAAGAGCGCTTCATCAGGATAGGGTGAGTAGCCAAGGTCTTTTCCCGTGGTAGAGGAGTTCAAAACTAAAGGGCATAGGTTTAAGGTGAAAAGGGGGAATATGTAAAAGGGAACTCTTTAATGCAGAGAGTGGTGTCTGTATGGAATGAATTGCCAGAGGAACTGGTGGAGGTAAAAAACAAGGACTGCAGATACTGGAAACCCAAGTCTGGATTAGAGTGGTGCTGGAAAAGCACAGCAGGTCAGGCAGCATCCAAAGAGCAGGAAAATCGATGTTTTGGGCAAAAGCCCTTCATCAGGAATAGAGGCAGGGTAGAGATCAATGAGAGGGGGGTGGGGGTGGGGAGAAAGTAACATAGACTACAATAAGTGAATGGAGGTGGGGATGAAGGTGATAGGTCAGAGAGGAGGGTGGAGTGGATAGGTGGAAAGGAAGGTAGGCAGGTAGGACAGGTTGTGGGGATGGTGCTGAGCTGAAAGGTTGGAACTGGGGTAAGGTGGGGGGGAGGGGAAATGAGGAAACTGGTGAAGTCCACATTGATGCCCTGGGGTTGAAGTGTTCCGAGGCGGAAGATGAGGCGTTCTTCCTCCAGGCGTCGGGTGGTGAGGGAGCGGCGGTGAAGGAGGCCCAGGACCTGCATGTCCTCGGCTGAGTGGGAGGGGGAGTTGAAATGTTGGGCCACACGGCGATGGGGTTGATTGGTGCAGGTGTCCCAGAGATGTTCCCTAAAGCGCTCTGCTAGGAAGCGTCCAGTCTCCCCAGTGTAGAGGAGACCGCATCGGGAGCAACGGATACAATAAATGACATTGGTGGATGTGCAGGTAAAACATTTATGGATGTGGAAGGCTCCTTTGGGGCCTTGGATGGAGGTGAGGGGGGAGGTGTGGGCGCAGGTTTTGCAATTCCTGCGGTGGCAGGGGAAGGTGCCAGGATGGGAGGGTGGGTTGTTGGGGGACGTGGACCTGACCAGGTGGTCATGAAGGGAACGGTCTTTGTGAAAAGCGGAAAGGGGTGGGGAGGGAAATATATCTCTGGTGGTGGGGTCTGTTTGGAGGTGGCAGAAATGTCAGTGGATGATGCGGTTTATGCAAAGGTTGGTAGGGTGGAAGGTGTGGTTAAAGATGCCCTCCAACGCATCTTGTCCACATCCCGTACCTCTGCCGTCGAACCCCACCCCTCCAACTATAACAAGGACAGAACCCCCCCCCCACCGGTGCTCACCTTCCACCCTACCAACCTTCGCATAAACCACAACATCTGCTGACATTTCTGCCACCTCCAAACGGACCCCACCACCAGAGATATATTCCCCTCCCCACCCCTTTCCGCTTTCCACAAAGACCGTTCCCTTCGTGACCACCTGTTAGCTTTACTTGTCTGTCTGCTCACTAGCACCAGGCTTGCTGCATCTATCTACCTGCTTTTCTTTCTTCTTTGCTCTTTCATTTTCATCTTCTTTTCTTCCTTTTCAGGCTGAGGGCAAAAGAAGATGGCATTGCTGGTGGTGAGGGTGGGAGCAGGCAGCCTCTGCCAGCTAGGGGGGTGGGGGTGGTGGAGCCCAAAGCAGAGTGGGTCGAGCCCTTGAGAGGAGTGTGAGCCAGTATGGCCAGGCACTTATGGGCTGTGGTGTCAAACTGTGTTTCTTTGTTTATCAAGTCGGAAAGTGTGGCGCTGGAAAAGCACAACAGGTCAGGCAGCATCCAAGGAGCAGGAGTGTTGATGTTTCGGACACAAGCCCTTCATCAGGGATGTTCCTGATTAAGTGCTTATGCCTGAAACATCGATTCTCTTGCTCCTCGGATGCTGCCTGACCTGCTGTGCTTTTCCAGCAACACACTTTCAGACTCTGACTCTCCAGCATCTGCAATCCTCAGTTTTTCCTCTTTTCTTTGTTTTCCTACCCTTCTGTAAGAAGGACTGTAACGTTTAACATTTTAAACTTTATTTTACTTATTTTTCTGCTAAGACTCTGTACTAGACAATTTTGTACCTAAGCTGTATCAAAAATGGTGACTTGTAAACTTTTCGCTGTACTCACATGACAATAAAACTAATTCAACCTAAAAATACTGCTGTCCTGCATTTCCTAATGTAATGTTCATTGTTTCCAGTGTTAATGTTTTGACATAATTAATTGAAGCAGATTTTTTTTTTGTCTATATACCATCAATGGCAATTTCTATTTATTTCACAATCAATGTTTAAGAAAAGGGTGTTTCATAGAGGTAAATCAGAAAAATTGTCATTAAATTAAAGAATGAGATATTCTGAGGGATGATTAAGGAAAGGCTTGGTCCAAAAGGTGGATGTTATATTGGGCTTTAAAGGAAGACAAGGAGGAACAGAAACAGGGAATTTTTAGGGAGGGAATTACACAGCAAATCTCTGAATGATACAGGGTATATGATGACTTCTACTTATTACATTGCATGTGAAAATAACTAACTTCATGTAAAATGTTTTTGTCTGTTGCTAGTTGTTACATTACCTTGAAATAGTTCGCACAATTGATATAAAGTGTTTGTCTTCCGATTCTGTTGAACATTTGTTTTGGATGAAGTTAATTCTTTACAATACACATCATTTATTCCTTTTTCACTTTTTCAGATGTTTGTTTCCTTCTAGTAGGGTATGAAATTGCTCTCCAAGTTTACTCTATCATAATGAAAAAGCCAGAATGTGACTTGGGGCAGTATTATTGCAAACTCATGTGCTCTGAAACTGGTCTGTTATCACTGTAGGGCTTAAATTCTTCCTGGAGCACAAGAAAGGCATCTGGTGGTATTCCCTGATTCCAACACACATAATAGCAAAAACAGAATGTACAGACAAGGCAGACCAGACTGGAGGGGAACTTGGAAGCAAAGCAATGTTGCAGAAATCTCAAAATATAAAGAACACATTCTCTGAGGCCAATGTAATGATTTGAAGACAATATTTTAGGCATTTTGCTGCTTAATAGAATCAAATTGTATCCAAACAATTCCTGAAAAGAGCAATATGAATTGGCAAATTTGGTCGGAAAATGAGAGAAATTAGAATGGAAGGAACAACAAACATATCAAGTTAGAACAGTGTCAATAGGGAATTTGTGATGTGGAGGGATTAGAAGCCTGCCATGATGGGCATCAGAAACAGATGATTGTGCCCGAGGTGTCATGCAGGTTATCAGATGTACAAGGAGCACCAACAGATTAGATATGTCATGGGAAGTATGAAAAGCTGGCTTGAAGTAATACATGCGAAAATCATGCCAGAGTACACTCTGATTGTTTAGAAGCATATAAACAGAAAGTAGGAGGTGTAGACTATTTGGTCCTCTCGAACCTGCTCTGCCTTTCAATATGATTATGGTTGACCATTGAACTCTGTGTGGCTGGAAAAGCACAGCAGGTCAGGCAGCATCCTAGGATCAGGAAAATCCACGTTTCGGGCTGGAGCCCTTCATCATTGAACTCTGTGCCCTGTTCACGTTTTCTCCACAAACCCTTCGATCCCTTTAGCCCTAAGAATCATGTCTAACTCCCTCTTGAAAATATTCAATGTTTTAGCTTCGACTGCTTCCTGTGACAGAGAATTCCACAGGCTCACCACTGTCTGGATGTCAAGTATAAAATATGACATTTCTCGAGGTACTATCAATATATATTACAAATTTATAAAACAAATTCTACATTTGAAAAAAAAACCTCTGGTTAGTTTCTTCCCTCTACACTAGTTAGAGAGACAGATGTGATAGCAAACATATCTTTCAAAGAGCAAACTGTAAAATGGTAATGAGGATTTAGAAACTGCAGCTGCAGAGTCGTCCACTTTTTTCATGCAATTGCTTTTCTTCTTTCCCTCTGTCTGCACTTTTTGTTTCTATTTCATTTTGTTTTCTTATATTGCTTTTTTGACCACTAAGAATTCCATACCCTGTTTCAGCATTAACAGCAGTCAGAAAATAATAAAACAATTAATTGAATATCTGCTGGAGCAAAGTTGAAATACATGGAAGTTTGTTATGTATTGCAGCAGTGGCCAGGGTTTCATGCAGAGGCACTAACTGAGTTCATCGAGTCCAAAAGGCAGAACCAAGCCTCCGGCCTAAAAAGCTATCTTCAGATCTTAGGTTGTCAGGCAGTTAATTGTCAAAAGAGCTACCTCTGTCCCCACATACATTATCCCACCTACAAGAGCTTCTTGCTACTTAGATTACTGGCATCTCTCCACTCGCAGCAATAATATTAGGTTTGATAGCCACTACTGGGGCTGCAGTTCGTCTATGGAGGAGGATGGACATTAAACAAAGTATAGAGGTAAAAACAATGACTGCAGATGCTGGAAACCAGATTCTGGATCAGTGGTGCTGGAAGAGCACAGCAATTCAGGCAGCATCCGAGGACAGGCAAAATCGACGTTTCGGGCAAAAGCCCTTCATCAGGAATAAAGGCAGAGAGCCTGAAGCGTGGAGAGATAAGCTAGAGGAGGGTGGGGGTGGGAGAGAGTGGCATAGAGTACAATAGGTCAGTGGGGAAGGAGATGAAGGTGATAGGTCAGGGAGGAGAGGGTGGAGTGGATAGGTGGAAAAGGAGCTGGGCAGGTCGGACAAGTCCGGACAGGTCAGGGGATCGAGTTTCTGGAGGTTAGAAGCTAGGATGAGGTGGGGGAAGGGGAAATGAGGAAACTGTTAAAATCCACATTGATGCCCTGGGGTTGAAGTGTTCCGAGGCGGAAGATGAGGCGTTCTTCCTCCAGGCGTCTGGTGGTGAGGGAGCGGCGGTGGAGGAGGCCCAGCACCTCCATATCCTCGGCAGAGTGGGAGGGGGAGTTGAAATGTTGAGCCACTGGGCGATGTGGTTGATTGGTGCGGGTGTCTCGGAGATGTTCCCTAAAGCGCTCTGCTAGGAGGCGTCCAGTCTCCCCAATGTAGAGGAGACCGCATCGGGAGCAACGGATACAATAGATGATATTAGTGGATGTGCAGGTAAAACTTTGATGGATGTGGAAAGCTCCTTTGGGGCCTTGGATGGAGGTGAGGGAGGAGGTGTGGGCGCAGGTTTTACAGTTCCTGCGGTGGCAGGGGAAAGTGCCAGTATGGGAGGGTGGGTCGTAGGGGGGCGTGGACCTGACCAGGTAGTCACGGAGGGAACGGTCAACAAAGTATAGCAGCCTCTATGGGGCTGGCGAAGGAATGGCTATGAGTAAGGTCTGGCAGTGTTAAAATGCTCTCACTGCTTGGTCCCATCACATGATATGGGTATCCTTGTTGCTGGTAAAATACCAAAGGCGGAGAAAGGAGACTTGTAAGTAGTTTTGAGAAGATTTGTAGCTCAGGTTGAGATTCTGGATGTAGTTTTGCTCATTGAACTGGAGGGTTCTTTTTCTACCCCCTGAGATAAAGAACAGGAAATGACATTGCCATGGGAAATAATGTCACCACAAGAAATGACATCACCAACCCAAGGAAACCGAAACACATAAATAGAAAACATGCCACATCACCAGTGGTTCATCCAGAGGCACACTGATGATGCTACTTGTATGATGGAGAAATGTCTGAAAATGAACCTTCCAGCTCAGTGAGCAAACCTCTATCCAGAACTTGTAAATAGCCTTTACCAATCATTCAAATGGCTTAAATGTAAGCAGTTGAACTACACTGGGAAAGATTTATTTTTGGAAGGGGTATAGAATCTTATACTCACTATCTATATGGTCTTTATGATTTTTTTTGCAGTTGCTTAGTTTGATTAAAACAAATTGGATACACAATGTAGCAGTGAGATGCATGTGACTACTAGAACCCAACTCAACATAAGTTGGGAGAAGACATTAGCCACTTTATCATAACAACTGCATGCTGGTTAGCATTCTCTGCGAACTGTTGATCCATTGGGGGTGTTGGTCTTCAGTAGCAATTCTTTGCTGATTCTCAGGCATGAATCCCAGAGTACCTGAGTTTTTCTGACATCTAGAAAATACATTCCAGCAACTGTTCCTCTGCAGCATTTCTCCAATAGCTGTTTGACAGGTGAGAGCCTTCAACATGATTGACATACCTACAAAAGGCAGCTTGCAATTGATCTTCTGGACAATCATATCCTTTGTTTACAGATGTATCCATGCAAACTGATTAATCCAGGTCCATATTTAAGGAATGTTGCTAAATAAACATGCTAGAAATGATATTGACTGCTTTCTCAACCCAGTGGTTAGAGTCTGTTAGGATCCTCTCTCCATGCCAGGAACACCTGACAAGCACCCAACATCTGGTATTTTGAATTCAATTCCTACTAATGTCAAAAAGATCTGTGGGTCTTCCTCGGGATGCAAATGAGTTCTGTTCTTGAGTCAATTAGCAAGTCAATTTGTACTCGACCTGGAACACAATACAGGACAATATAAAACAGCCATTTGCTTGTCAGATTTTAAAAATTAATATGATGCACAACTCCAGTCTGTCCTGCTCCAGTAATACTCAATAATTTAAATTAATATGATGACATCCCCTGTATGGAATCATGATTGTAAGTTGGATGTGTGTGATTGGGAACACTTCTATATAGGTTTTTAAAGAGATATTTTAGGAACATTTTGGTTCATTGAAATATTGTTAAAATACTTGGTTCTAAATCTAAAAGCACTGTATAGAAATAAATCTTTATATTAACCTGTGGTAAACAATCTTCCTGCCATACTTCATTTATTGAAGGATTTATGACACCCTGACAATTTTTTGTTTTGATAGTTGTTCCTTGAGTAACTTAGCCAATGGACAAGTCTGATGTGAAATCATCTGTAGCTGCATTTACCCAATCACAGAGAAATTTAATTATGCACTTTAGTTGGAGAATATCCCATTAAACCCTTCTTAAAGTGGTTTAAAACATCATTTTCATTGTCATTGGTTTTAGGAAGGTTTTTGACAATGACTAGTAAGTTATTGGAGTAATGACATTATAGCAATGACTAGTAAGTTATTGGAGAAAGACAGATTGGAGGTTGTGCATTGGGACCATGTGGAATCCCCAGTGCAGTGTACTCTGTGCGAACTGATGGGCAATTTCCCTCCACCGAGAATCATCCAAAAAAAAAATTAATGTCAGAAACTTCAGAATGCTCTGACTTTGTATACCTTATTAGTTACCCAACAAAAGTTTGAAGATTAAAAGCATACTCTAATAGAAGGTTACCTATTGAACTGACCACTCCCATGATTCACCTCTGACCTCTGCAACTGCACCTTTCTGACCCCTAACACCATATTTCCCAGGTCAGCTCAGGCCTCCCCACCTATCATTCCCTAAAAACAAACTGCTGACCAAATGTTCCCCATCACTGTACTGACAGTCCTGCTTACTCCTTTACCCCTGAAGACCCGAACTTCGAGACTCCACTTCTCCTCTTGCCACTGGCCTGAACCCCTAACTGAACCCAACATTCCAACCGCTCCTTCACCCTCTTTGGACCTGACCAACCCCTGATTGAAATACACACTCATTCCACCAAACTGCTCGCCTGACTGCCCCACCATCAGTGTGATCCCCCTAAATTGGGCAATCACCACTGTCTCTCTACAGGACTTAAATCCTTCCTTGACCCCAGACTGACTGTAAGCCCACATTTCTTTACCTGGCAGTCTATCCAGCATGTCCACCTGGCACCCTATCCGCTTATGATGTTACCAATTTCATCCACCTGTCATCCTACCCACCTCACCCATCTGTCAGCTCATCGTGCACCTTACCTACCTGGCATGTTATCTGACACACTATCCATCTCATACATCTGGCAGCTTACCTGGCACTCCAGCCAACTTGTACCACACTCACCAGGCATTTTACCAACCTCATCCATATGGTACCTTGCACCCTCCACCACATGGTATCCTAACCTCTCAAACAATTGCCACACTATCCTTACACACTTACCCTTTAATAAAAGCTGCCAAAGTGGCCGACTATGCTGTTAGACATTTAAATGACAGAACATGGGTAAAGCCTGCTATAAAAAAGGAATGTCATTTCTGTAAAGAAGTTCTTCACTGATTTGTAGACTCCTAGATGGATTTGTAGAAGTTCAATGTAACAGACACCTAAAGGTAATTTTGAATCTGATCTGGATCAGAAATAGAGTTTCCAACTCTGTTCTGAATATTTGGGCCATAGTTCTAGGAGCAATCAACAAAGTGATCCAAAATGATATAACTTTAACCATTACGTTAACCAAAGGAAAAATACATGCCACATAGAGTCTGATTACATTTTGTTAATTAAGTGCACTCGTAATCTGGTTCCTCAAAATAAATATTTTTAACTATTATTTTGCCGAAATGTTTTCATTGAGCTAAGGATGGTGTTGCTAATCATCCTGTTAAAGATCAACTCTACTCTTATGGATAGAATATAATCAAAAACAAGCTGGTTACATTGTTGGAACAGAAGTGTTCACAATTTGCCGTTCAGTGGTATTGGATGTGTATTGATCGGAACTCTTAGAGACAATATTACTGCTTCTCAAAAAAAAACTATCTAGAAAGTTTTTTTAGTCAAAAAATTTGATTGAGGTCCACTAAGCTTGGCTCTTTTATTTTATGAATTTAAATTGGACAGTAATACATTGCTACTGATAATTATCAGCCCGGGCTTTCGGTTATTGCTGATGCCATACAGTTCACATTGAAATAGTTCATCTTTCTTGCTCATATGAGTCTGATATGATGTATTAAGTGTCATGCGAACATCGCTTTTGCATGCAGCTCCATTTGATTGTGCTGCCTGTTTATGCTTATTCAGCCTTTTGAATAATTTAACACATTTCATATTCCAAATTATCTTGACAAGTTGATTTTCTATTGTTGCTTAGCTAGAAGGATGTGTGTTAGACCCTGTCTCTGTCACCAACATCTGGTGAATTCTGAAGCTGAGCCAGAATGCAAGGTAAATTAATCCAGAAGTTGCTTGTCAAGCTTTAAATTATTTCTAGCTTTTTAAATCATTAAATGTAATTGGTCGTTTAAAGGAACCATGACAGTTTTCTGATACAGGGCTAGAGGGTTGTTCTTTCGCCACATTTCCATCTGTTTGAGTCGCTAATTGATGACGTTTTAAATGGTAACTGGCATTAGAGCCAATCCTGGTGTTTGCAAGCATAACTGTGAATAGCATTATTATGGAGCAGCTACATGTAGACTGGTGTACCCATTCAGCTGTGGACTAATTTATAACCTCACTGAATAGTCTTGTGATATTGAACAACTTGGGTATCCATTGTTGCTTTTTTTGTGTTTTTTTCTCAAACACATTACCACCTAATTTCTGTAATAAAAGAAGCAATTTCCCAAATGCTAACATGGACTGCACTTTTTCTACTTTACTTCCAGTATAAAAAAAATCTTGAAATGAGAAAAGGAATATAACCAACCAAAAAGCCAATTTGAAACTACCTGAAAGGTTTATGATTTGAAACATAACATATGTCAGCTTTCTATGGGCCAAGTGTGGGAGCACAGGTTTGTTATGAAATGGGAGCCTAAACTGCAAATCATTGATCAAAGGCAACTCCTTTAAAATATAATTCTAACATTGTTGATTTAAAGTTCTAATCTTGAGTTTTGATCCAGTTACCTTATGCCTCAAAATTGGTTAAATCCAGTGGCTAAGTAGACATATTCTGTCTACGTTTGCATCAACAACACTTAAACCAGGAATCCAATCAAATGCTGATCAGCTCATTTTCTTCCAGAATTTCTGGGACATCAAATTCTACAATTTGAAGACCCATAAGATTTCTGTGTTACTCACCTCTTATTGTACCTCGTGGGGCCACTTTGAATCTTGACAATGCACAAGAATATTCAAATTTATAGGTTTTGTTCCATCTTTTTTGAGATCAGATAACATTCATATTTAATATATCTTTAAAAGTTATTTATATACGGCAAAAATATTTTGCATAACATGCTGATATTTTTCAGTGATATTAAACATATAGAACACCACAAAAATTCTGACATTTCACTAAAATATTGTGAGTTGTGTACTCTACCTTCCAAGTTTAGTTTGTTCGCCTTATTTAGTAGAGTGAAATTATTCCACTCCATATATAAAGTAATTACACTGTGATCTGTGTGGAATCTGGCAGATCTCAATACACTGATACTTTCTATTTCACACCAGCAGAGCTAACATCAGACTTCACTTTAATAAAGTTTTGATTAAGGACTTATTAAACGCAACTGACTTAAATTCCAAAGGCATGGTACGAATAATAAAGTGTTGTTGTATCCTTAAATACATCCTGGAATAAACACAGATGTTTTTCAGTCTTTTGTTTTAAAATTTTAATCGGTCATTCTTCTTTTTATTTTTCTCTGCTTTTTGGTTCAGGGAAATCGATGGTGATTTTTTTTGAAGTCAACCTTTTGCTAGCCATCTGGACGCTTCTAATAAATTTGTGGAGATATCAAATACAATCTGTGATAATAATCAATGGGTAGGTCACTACACAAATGAAAAGCATCTGTATTAAGCTTTAAAAATGTGATCGGTTGTTTCAGACTTGCAAAGGTTGTTAAGTAAAATGCTGCTTTGATACAAGACAATCTAACCAAGGATGGTTTGGTTCCACTTTAGGATCCTATTTAGTGTCTCTTTGAGTAATTCTTGGTCTGGTATATGTTAGGAAAGTCTCCTCTATTGTAGAGTGACTATTGTCTGATTTTTGTTAGGGTTTTGAATAACTCCTTTCATTAACATGATGATAACACTATTCTGGCAGGTCGTACATCTCTCTCTGGTTTAGGCAGGATCTCTGCTCTCTTTACAGACTCAACCAGAAGGTAAAGTCACCATCGTCCTACCGTACTAAAGGGCCACTGACTCATTGGAGAGAGATGACTAGTGGTGGCTTAACTGGATGGCCACCAAGCCTCAGGTGAATGGAGAGGTTGAGAAGGAGAGTTCTTCATGGTAGCCTCCACCAGGTTGGGAATTGAACTCACATGTCACTCTGTCACCATCCAGCCAACTGAGCTAACTGAGCCGTCAATCAGAAACAATTGTTTTACCTCTGAGACAAAGTTAACACCTTTTTAGAACCTAGAGGAAAACAAAAGTGTTATCATAGAATCCCTACAATGTGGAAACAGCTCATTCAGCCCATTGGGTACACACTGACCCTCCAAAGAGCATTTCAACCAGCACATATCCTATCCTTGTAACCCTCCATTTCCGTGGCTAACCCACCCAGCCTACATATCCCAGGACACCACTGGCAATTTAGCATGGCCAATTCAGCTAACCTGCACATGTTTGGACCGCAGGAGGAAACTGGAGCACCCAGAGGAAACCCACGCAGTCATGGGGGATTGTGCAAACTCCACACAGTCACCCGAGGGTGGAATCGAATCTAGGTCTCTGGTGCTGTGAGGTAGCAGTGCTAACCATGAGTTATCTATATTAACTATTCTGCCTTTGATTTCAAATTAGTCATTATTAGCATAAGAATAATACTGGTCATAAGGATCTTGTGAAGCAACTTTCAGATTTACTTCAATTCTGGCCTATATGTCAGATCATTTTGAATATTTCATAGACGTTGCTTTAGACCTGCTGCAGTGTTTTTCCAAATAGTGCAAAGCAAAATTTAGAAGTGACCACTATACTAAAAATATTTTTTGATCATGTTGCTGTTGAATCATCTCCAAGAACATAAATTGGCATTTATGTTTTCTCAAAAAATATTACTTCCTTCTCCCAATAAACATGTCTTTTGTCTTATTAGTTCTCTTCACAGACACAAAATTATCAACTTAATATGTTCCTTTTTACTGCTGATGATAGGTTTCTGATTTCTCTTCTCTGATTTCTAGTTGTATGAAAAACAGAAAACGTATTTCCATTTTCTGTACCTCTAATGGTGTTGAAGCTACATCAATACTGGCCTTCCTTCACAACCTGCAATAAAATGTGACTCATGTCATAGTCAATGAATGCTTATATGAATCGTTACAACCATTAAACAAATGCTGGAGGCTAACAGAGTAAATTCATTGCTCTTGGATGATTCTTCATTGTCAATCCTCTTCACATTGCTAAAGATGAACCAATGTGGTAAGTTCCACCCTTACTAAGGCTGTTGGACAAAACTATATTAATATGGCTGAAGCAAATCTTTATCATGCTCCATGAAACCAAAAGGTGCATTTGCTTTTTTTTTCTCAGCCACCACTATAAATTAGCTAAGTTGACCATAAAGTGGACTTTGTTGCTTTTTTAAAGATGCTTTTTTGCCTTGGTATCTGATGTCGCAGACTTCACATTTGAGGTGAGGGAATTATGTAGCTGACATTATTTTCTAAATACTAACGCTTTCCTGCCATTTTTTAGAATTAGAATCCCTACTGTGTGGAAACAGGCCCTTTGACCCAACAAGTCAACACAGACCGTCTGAAGAATAACCCACCCCCCTACATTTATCCCTGACTCAGGCACCTAACTTACACATCCCTGAACACTATGGGCAATTTAGCACAGCCAATTCATCTGACCTGCACACCTTTGGACTGTGGGAGGAAACCTGAGCACCTGGATGAAACCCACACAGACATGGGGAGAATGTGCAAACTCTACACAGACAATCACCTGGAAATTGAACCTGGGTCCCTGGCACTGTGAGGCAGCAGTACTAACCACTGAGCCATCGTGTTGCCCCATTTGTGTGATAAATGTTGTTTCATAACTTTGAAAATATGAAATACAGACAATCTTGAAGGTGATTGGTGGATACCTGTGGTTGAAGTTTAAGTTCCCAATGTACTAGATGCTGGGGTGTTGTATGTGAGGGATCTGACACTACACAGGAAACCCAGAAGTAGGTGAGGCTTATCTGTTGGTGGAGTATTAACACAAAGACAGTTTTTCCAAGTTTTTTTTACCAGTTTGATTGAATGGATGTTTTGGTGACCGACACGCGTCATTTTCAACTCCAATATTTGAAGGGACATTGTGAACACAAAAACTGAGGAATTCTGGAATGGGAGCTCATTGCAGGAATAGAATAAGGTGAACATGTTCAAAGGTGGTGCCTTGCCCCTTTGAATGTGAAACTGATGACTGTAAGAACATTTGGGTTACTTTTTGTTACTTAATAAGAGGAAGAAACCTTCATTGAAACCAAGAATAGGTGAATCAAGATACTGGAGGAGGTCAGCAGCAAATGGGTGGTATCCTCTTTGTGTACTCAATGCCAACAGTGCTTTATTAGGATAAGTTAGGAGGGTAACACATTCAAATACATTTATTGTGCATAACACATCAAATCCCTCACTCTGCTTTCTCTGCAGGATAATGTAAATAATGTATTAAATATAACCAGGGCCTTGCAAGATGAGATGTAGTGTAAAGAGTTAATCTTGAATAAGTTAATAGTCTACATCATCATTGATGGAAGATTACATGACAAAAGAATCTGAGGTTATTCTATATGAATCCTGTGCTAAGCCTTGTCCTGTGCATGTTATCACAGAGGCCTCACAGAGCAGAAGGAAGCTATTTGGCCCATTCTGCTTGCACTGGCTCTTCAAATGAGCATCCATTCCTGCAGCCAATCTCCTGCTTTTCCCCATATCATTGCACATTATTTTAATCCAAATAGTTGCCTAATACCCTGTTGGATTGCCTCAACTGAACCAGCGTCCACTACAGTTCCAAGCAGTATATTACGAAGGCAATTTTAATGAAAAGCAAAGTTTAGCAACAACCTTGCCTCCCAGTCTCCATTGATCCTTCCTAAAGATGCAACTTGAACTAATGCTCTCAATGATGATAAGAGATTTTGAAGTTGAAGTCAGCACCTTACCACTCACACAAGCTTACCTTGCTGTGTCCATGCATTGCCCACATCCTCAAACGCCAAGCTACCATCAAGACTCAGCCTCATTTTTATGTAACACCATTTCTACCCCTGTTTCCCCCTCAGGATTGCTCTCCATCCTATCATTCATAGCATGCCATTAGTGGCAATGATTATTAGGATTCTCTTGTTTTTCTCTTCTTACACAAAAGGAGAAGCAGAGAAACAAAAACTGTCCACTAGCTACTGTGCAACTAACATTGAAGAAGTTGTGCTGGACATCAGTGGAGTCTAGTTGGGGAGATGTAGGTCTTCCAAATTATCTAGTAATAAAATTAAATACAGTGTATGATACAATTAGGATCACAATGATAACCTTAAACTTTCTTAGCTTGACAGTTCCTTTTCATCTTTAAACTCCTATAGGCCATACAGCAGGACATCCAGGATGACAATGATGACTCTCTGGAGTGAGCCATTCACTTTAAAAGTACATCATCACAGGATCCCTGCTGACCATGCAATAGCTCAGATATTCACAGCTTGATGGCACCAGTATGGAATATAGTTGGGTTTTCATCACAGAAGAAAGATGGTAGAAGCAGTGACATCAATGAAGAGGCTGCTCTGAGGGTGTAGGGTCCTCCAGTGTCTGCTTAGCTCGATGGAGATGCTGAAACCCAGGGCCCCTTGATGAAGAGGATATTCTGAAGCAACAGCAACAAATGTGTAAAGTACTGATAGACATTCTAGTCATAATATATACAACCTGCAGAGATATCGAGGGTGACTGTCATAGGCCTTCATCCACCTGTGTAAAACATTTAAAAACTGAAATGAAATGAGTGTAGACAGACACCATGAATGGCTTGCAAAATATGATAACTAAGTTAAACACGATTTGTGATGGGCAAAAATGAGGACTGCAGATGCTGGAAACCAGAGTTTAGATCAGAGTGGTGCTGGAAAAGCACAGCAGGTCAGGCAGCACCGCAGGAGCAGGAAAATCAACATTTCGGGCAAAAGTTCTTCATCAGGATTTGTGATGCTCTAGCCTAAACGGCTTGTCACCCACTGATGTATTTCAGCTCTCAATACCCCTTTGGACTCTGGTACAGATTAATAATCATAGAACATGGAATGTAAAACTATACAGCACAGGAGCAGGCCTTTTGGCACACCATGTGCCGAATATGATGCCAACATCATTGTCCCTATCTATTATTTGTCTGATAATTCATGGTATGGACTTTGCAGTTTATCATCTGTGAATGTAGAAAATTAGTAGCTTAATTTTTTTTCTTGGTTTAAGTTATACATTTTCCACAAACTGTTTCCACATGGTCATGCTTGTAGGCTTTTCAAAGTAGTAATGGTTTAATTATTTCATATATTGACACTGTTGTCCTATATATTTAATGTGAACTGCGGCATCAGCATTTGTACCTGTGGAGTACATGCCTGTTTAATGAAGATGTAGTGACAGAGCAGAGCCACAGCCAGTCTACTCACTGAACCACATTCATATAAAAAAAATGGGTCTGCTCTTCTCAGTGTAGGAAAGATGAAAGGGAAAGAAGTAGATAAAACCTGTGAAGTCTGTCGTGGGGCTATTGTAGTTGAGGAATTCTGTCTGAATACCGTTCTCGTATGAAGTAGTAAAACCCCATCCTCTTCCAGCTTCTTGTGTCTATTGCAGTTTGAAAGCCAAAACAATGGCATTCCCGAGCTGAGACTGAAGAAATAGTAACGTATCACAATGGGACAAACTCCTTTTAACCATAGTTAATTCAATAGTTTCAAGAGATGTTAATTCAGGTATCTGAGAGATTGAAAGGAATGAGCAGAACCTGTGGCCTGGGCATGAGACAACGCATTGACAATGGGACTAATGTGTTGACTCAATCTTATTACATGCTTGTTCAATTTTGCTCAGTACTCATCCATAGTTCCTGCCACATCTCATTAGTCCCATTCACATCAGCCACATTAATTTCCCAGTGGGCTTGTGAGGCTTGTTTGCTCCGCTTAACTTCCATTTTGAAGTAGAAATTGCAGAATCATGCTTTGCAAATGGAAATATTCAGGTTTGAGGTGCAGATTTTGCAAATAAATTACAAATAAAAAGATACAATAAACACAAACATCAATAGCTGAACAGGCCTTAAGATGAATATAAATTTCAGCATTGCTGTGGTCTCAGAAGCTAGGACAGCAGTAAATAAGTGATCGAAACGCACTAGATGCACTAACTGTTCACTAATGTTGAACAGTTTTATTTTTATGGGATATGTAAATAGTCAAGTGATTCAATAGCCCAAAGTCTATTAGTGAGTGAGCATTGTACCAATATAGAGTCAGAGTCATAGAGTTATCATGGAAATAGACATTTCTGTCTAAACAGTCCGTGCCGAACATAATCCCATGCTGAACATAAACTAGTCCCACCTGCCTGCTCCTCGTCCATTTCGCTCCAAACTTTCCTATTCATGCACTTATCCACCACTTCCTTAGGAAGTTCCTTCCATGTGCAAACCACCCTCTCGGTAAAACATTTTCCACTCGTATTTTTTACATCTCTCCTCTCACCTTAAATATGTGCCCCCTAATCTTGAAATTCCTCATCCTAGGGAAAGAACATCAAACATTAACCCTATCTGTACCCCTTATGATCATATAAACCTCTATAAGGTCACCTTTTAACCTTCTACACTCCAGTGAAAAAAAGTCCCAGCCTATCCATCCTTTCTTTATAATTCAAATCCTCCATATGTGGCAACATCCTAGTAAATCTCTTCTGAACCCTCACCAGCTTAATAATATCCTCCATAATGTATTCTTGAAAGGATAGATAGTGAATTATCTTTATTATATAACACTTAAGTGACTAGTTTGTGGTTTACATTAAACATCTTAAAACTGCACACTTAGAACTTTACAACATTATTACACTCATACTGTATGTGAGGCAATATTTTCTCCATGGGAAATGTGAAGCTAGGTGATAACTGTACAATTCAATGATCAAGTATCTGTTCCCACTGGCTGTGTCTTTGACAGGTGACATGTAAGAGGGTGCACATTCTCCCACCTTCTCAACTATCTCAAGGCTCACCCCCATAATATAGGTACGGGAGCACCAATTTCAGTAACAGTCCTATTGAAATAAATAATTACAAGTCAATCAAGTTTTTTGAAAAGCCAGGTGACCTAGGTGAGATGCTGCCCAATCCTAGTACAGTTGGAGTGGGCAGTCATTCAAGAATGGACAGTTAGTCATTTTAAAAGAGTATTGAAAAGGATGGAAAGCGAAGCTGCTCTTCAGGCATTGGGAGCACCGTCCTCCTCTCCCTTCTATCCCCCAGCCACTCCCCCCCCCCCTGAGGAGAGAGTACTCTCCCATCCTTCCTGCCTAATCTCCAAAAGCAGCCCCCCCTACTCCCAGTCCCCCACTTCAATCCTCTTACTAAACTAACCAACCTATCCTGCCCAATACCCTGGACTTGCTACACTCTCTTGAGCACCATTTATTGGTCTGGTTGTAGTCCCAGCAGTGTCGATTATTGGGTTGTTAGTGCTGCCAGCATCAGATCTGAGGTAGTGGAAGTCCTACTCTGCACTGATATAACCCACCTAGGCAGGCTTATCCTTGCCTGATGGCTGGCTGCTGACTTTTCTTTAGAGGGAAAACATTATTCTTTCCATCAACCTAAAACTCTGTAAAACTCTGCTCCTTGGTGGGGAATTACCCCTGACCTGTCCCCCATTTCCCATTTACTGAGGAGGGTAGGAGCCTTAAGAATGGAGTGATTTCTGTGATTCATACTTTGGGTCTCACATTCAGTCACCTTGGGTTTTAATTCAGCCCAAGTCCAGCGGTATGTAACCTTTCTGTTCAACATTAAGGTTTCTCCTCTACGTTAAGTCGATCATCATGCCCAATGTGTTAAAGACTGCTGCCCACTTATGCCTGATACACTCTGCTTGAAACCTCCAGCAGAGAAGAAATTGTGTTTTCCTAACCAACCTGTCTATCTTCATATCTCGCCAATGTAATTTAATCCCGTATTCTGTAAAAGGTGTTCTTACCTGCAAGGAGAAAGTGAGGACTGCAGATGCTGGAGATCAGAGCTGAAAATGTGTTGCTGGAAAAGCGCAACAGGTCAGGCAGCATCCAAGGAGCAGGAGAATCGACGTTTCGGGCATAAGCCCTCCTTCAGGAATGAGGAAAGTGTGTCCAGCAGGCTAAGATAAAAGGTAGGGAGGAGAGACTTGGGGGAGGGGTGTTGGAAATGCGATAGGTGGAAGGAGGTCAAGGTGAGGGTGATAGGCCGGAATGGGGTGGAGGCGGAGAGATCAGGAAGAAGATTGCAGGTTAGGAAGGCGGTGCTGAGTTCGAGGGCTTTGACTGAGACAAGGTGGGGGGAGTGGAAATGAGGAAACTGGAGAAATCTGAGTTCATCCCTTGTGGTTGGAGTGTTCCTAGGCGGAAGATGAGGTGCTCCTTCCTCCAACCATCGTGTTGCTATGGTCTGGCGATGGAGGAGTCCAAGGACCTGCATGTCATTCCTGAAGAAGGGCTTATGCCCGAAACGTCGATTCTCCTGTTCCTTGGATGCTGCCTGACCTGCTGTGCTTTTCCAGAAACACATTTTCAGTTCTTACCTTCACCCTTTTGAACCACAGAAGGAGGCCACTCAGCCTTCACATTTATGCTGATGCTCTGAAGGCACCAAGTGCTCTCCCTTGCCTTCTCCCTGTCGCCCTGCCTGTTCTTCCCTTTCACATAACTATAACCCATATTTTCACCCAGCCCACCTGGTTCCTGCAAAGCAGTCTCCTCAGCCTGTCCCAAAGGATAGTGTCAAAAAGATGGTCCCTTTTTTTTGTAAAAACTGTTCCTTGGCTCAAGGAGACTCTGTCCTTGATATTAAACCAGTGGTAATAAACCAAGTTGGGCCCCGATCAGTCTGGTTTGGAAAAGAGTTTGAGAGGTCTTTGTTTATATGTAAACAGATGAGACTTCAGGCCAAAGTGGTCATGTTTTCGAAGTGACCTGTATAATGAAAGGGAGTCTAGATTAGAGTGGTGCTGGAAAAGAACAGCAGTTCAGGCAGCATCTGAGGAGCAGGAAAATCGATGTTTCGGGCAAAAGCCGTTCATCAGGAATAGAGCAGGAATATTCCTGATGAAAGGCTTTTGCCTGAAACGTTGATTTTCCTGCTCCTCGGATGCTGCCTGTCAGCTCAGTAGGTGAGCAGTTCAGTTCAGTCCTGAACTGGTGAGGAGTTCAACAGTGAGCTGTGTGGACATTCTCTCTTTCTCTTTGTGCCCTTCAACTTCAACCAGTAAGCATGACTTCCATTTATACTGGTTTTGAAAGGGAGTTTGCTTATTGCAACTGTTGAGTATATTCGGAACAGTATAATTAAGTCTAGTTTGGATAGACTGAGTTCTGTAGGGGTTCTTTATTCTGTTCTGTGTTCCATTGTGTAATTTTGTGAATAAGTTTTTGTCCGTTTTAAAATCTAGTAGTCAACCTAGCTAACTTACTCTGGGTAATTTTCACTGTACACTTACTAAAACAAATTGCAACGTTATGGTCTGGGCTGCTTGCTGAAGAATGTTTTGAGTGGTCTGGCCTAGTTGATAACAACAGTCTTCACTCCATTTTTTCCAGCCAATCTCCCAACTCATACATTCCATTCTTCTCACTTTGGATTACTGTAGGTAAATGCAAATATTGTGTATGTTGTATCTGAAAGTGTTAATACTGCTGAGTGCTGTAAACACCATCGACTACGATAATGTCCTGTGAACTTGTGGATACAGCAACTTAGGAGTGATTCCCAACCTCTGATCCTCCTCAATGTCTCTGTACAAAGTCTTTAGTATCAATATAACCTGTAAAAAGCTGCTAACATGTAAAAACGACATTTTGCGAAGTACAAGGGACTTTTCTAATTAGACCGGGAAGTGCTCTTCCTTGACCATACAGGATGAACCAGGCCGTATCGTTTCTACACCTACAGAGGCTGGTAGCAGAAACCTTCATCAGCAGCAGCTCTTAGAGCATAATGAGATGGCATACCCATACCACAGCATATAGTTTAAACAACTGATTTTTTTTCCCATTGTAAGTAAATCTAGTTGCTCTTCTTGCATTCATTCTTTTCATTTGATGAACAGAAATCTACTGAATCTTGCACCATCAAACCTGAATTTTCATAGCATGCTTGTGCTTACTCAATCGTGATCAAGTCAATGATACATTTGATGATGAATGGCTTTGTTTTATTGCAGGCCAGTTTTATTGAAGACTTATTTAGGACAAATTTAAAACTTTGCTATGAAGGAACACCAGCTTTAAGTGAATTCATTACGATGGAGTTGTCCTGTTGGTAGAATAGACAAGGCCCATTGATGCTATACTCCTGAACTCATTTAATGTTCCAAAGCAGAAACATTGACTTAAATAAATCTATGAAGCCTGGGGCTTTGGTGTTTTGATTCAACAAGAAACTTGACCACTTTTGCTTTATTGAAAATTGTGTTCATATAATCTCATTTTAGCACTGCCAGTATTGAACACTTACTGCATGTCATGGATGATTGATCCTCCGCCAATAGTCACTCAGAATTCTTTTGAATTACAATATATACAATCAAGCACAGAATTAAATAAAACATGATTGTAGTTTATTCCAGAAATGTTATTTTCATAAAATGTTTAATTAATTTTCTTAGAAAGTTAAATCGTGCAGAAGACTAAGTGTAATGATTTTGGTAAAGTCCCATAAATTTAAAAAGAAAGTCAGACATCTGGTTAACACATGAAAGAATAAAAAATAAAAATTTCAGAATTTAAGCTTTTGACTGCATCAAATGACTAAAAGCACATTATTGCTAAACCACTATTCTATTTTGAGGGTAATTACTGTTTAAACTGCAGAAAAGTACAGTTTTCATTTTACTCCTCAAAGGAAATTATGCACATTGATCCAAATTGTCTTGTAAATTCAGGATGGAAGTCACTTATGACAGGTATGTGCATTTGTAAGTATTACTGTTATTCTTGCTGAGAGATTGCATTGTACTCATCATGGAACTATAGTTCATACACTAATAATTTGCAGGTATTCCAATTTCTCATGTAATGAAGAGGATTGATGAGTGCAGAGCCATGGATATGATCTATGGACTTCAGTTCGCCAGTGTTCCTTATGGTAGACTGGCTAGCAAGGTTAGATCACACAGAATACAGGGAGAGTTTGTGAGAAGATTTGTAGCTCGGGTGCTCATTGTTGTGGTTCTGTTCGCCGAGCTGGGAATTTATGTTGCAGACGTTTCGTCCCCTGTCTAGGTGACATCCTCAGTGCTTGGGAGCCTCCTGTGAAGCGCTTCTGTGATGTTTCCTCCGGCATTTATAGTGATTTGTATCTGCCGCTTCCAGTTGTCAGTTCCAGCACACATTCTGAAAAGTGTGTAACAGCTCCAGTAACAGCACACAAACCAACAGCCACTCTCAGACAACAACTCACCAGGACGAAGGACCCTTCACCCAGCATGAGCCAAACCAATGTAGTGTACAAAATCCCATGCAAGGACTGCACAAAACACTACATAGGACAAACAGGAAGACAGCTAATGATCCACATCTAGCCACGAAACGACACGACCAGCTATCCTTAGTAGCCACACATTCAGATGACAAGCAACATGAATTTGACTGGGACAACACTACTATTATAGGACAAGCCAAACAGAAAACAGCCAGGGAATTCCTAGAGGCATGGCACTCATCCACAGATTCAATCAATAAGCACATCGACCTGGACCCAATATACTGACCACTGCAGCGGACAGCTGGAACTGACAACCGGAAGCGGCAGATACAAATCACTATAAATGCCAGAGGAAACATCACAGAAGCGCTTCACAGGAGACTCCCAAGCACTGAGGATGTCATCTAGACAGGGGACGAAACGTCTGCAACACAAATTCCCAGCTCGGTGAACAGAACCACAACAATACAGGGAGAGCTAGCTATTTGGATACAGAATTGGCTAAAAGGTAGAAGAGTGGTGATGGAGGGTTGCTTTTCAGAATGAAGACCTGTGACCAATGGTGTGGCACAAGGATTCTTACAGGTTCCACAGTTTTTAATCATTTAAATAAATGATTTGGATGTGATCATAGGAGGTATGGTTAGTAAGTTTACAGATGACACTAAAATTGGAGGTGTAGTGGACAGCAAAGAAGGTTACCTCAGAGTAAAATAGGATCTTGATCAGATGGGCCAATGGGCTGAGGAGTGACAGTTGGACTTTAATTTAGATAATGGTAAGGTCCTGGGGAGTGTTGCTGAACAAAGAGACCTTAGAGTGCAGGTTCATAGCTCCTTGAAAGTAGATAGGATAGTGAAGAATCCATTTCCTTTATTGGTCAGTGCATTGAGTAAAAGAGTTGGGAGGCCATGTTGCAAATGTACCAGACATTGGTTTGGCCATTTTTGGAGTGTTGTGTGCAATTCTGGTCACTATCCTATAGGAAGGATATTGTGAAACTTGGTAGGAGTGAGAAAAGATTTGAGGGTGTTGTCAGAGTTGGAGGGTCTGAGCTGTCGGGAGAGGCTGAATAGATTGGGGCTATTTTCCCTGGAGCATCAGAGACTGAGGGGTGACCTCATAGATGTTTAGAAAATCATGAGAGGCATGGATAGGGTAAATAGGCAAGGTCTTTTATAGCTGAAAATGTGTTGCTGTAAAAGCGCAGCAGGTCAGGCAGCATCCAAGGAGCAGGAGAATCAACGTTTCGGGCATGAGCCCTTCTTCAGGAATAAGGTCTTTTATAGGCAAGGTCTTTTCCCTGGGGTGGGGAAGTCCAAAACTAGAGGGCATAGTTTTAAGGTAGGAGGGGAAAGAAATAAAAGGGGTAATGTTTTTATGCAGAGGGTGGTGCATGGATGGAATGAGCTGCCAAATAAAGTGGTACAGGCTGGTACAATTACAGCATTTAAAAGGCATCTGGATAGGAATTTGAAAGGGAAGGGATTCGAGGGATATGGGCCATAATGCTGGCAAATAGGACTAGAATTATTTAGTATATCTGGTCAGCATGGTTGAGTTGGAGCAAAGGGTCTGTTTCCATGCTGTATATCTCTATGACTCTTTGACTCTATTGGTCTTCTTCCTTTCCCAGGTGGATAACTCCTAATCTCAGAGCTGTGTCTCGCTGTTAATATTTATGCTTAAAATTTATTCTTTTAGCTCTAAGTTCAATAAATATTCTAGCCTCCTTTAATTCTTCAGAAATTCATCTTCAAGTTGAGTATGAGTCTATATCCATGTTATAAATGTTCTGTTCACATGATTAAGATGATGGTGAACAACATAGTCATAACTCGTTCCACTTATGGTCCAGCACTACCTTATCCTTTTTTTTTTGAGCTGTCTGTCTTTCAGTTGGTTGCAGATCAGATATGAAAAAAACCTGCAATTCATTGCAGTCTGTAATGTTCCTAGGTTTACAAGGAAACCCATAATCTGATCTCATAAAGACTTCCACATTTCCATTTAATCTGGCAACAAGAAACACATTAGTATTGCATCTAAGTAGGATGATCATTGGTTGACTTTGATCCAAATTCCTTTTCATTTCAATATAAATGGATAATTTAAAATAACATGTTTTAGATTTCAATACAAGCAACATTGTCAGAGTAAAAAGTCAAATAAAATATTTTATTTCAATTTATTTCCAGATGTTAGCCTGACCAGAGTTTTCAGAAACCTTCTGTGTGGTTATGATGTAATCATTGTTTCACAAGAATCACTGTTAACATGTTTCCAGGGGTGTGTTGGTAATATCATTGGATTTGTTGTCCCCAGGTCAACCTTCTATGGATATGCGTTCAAATTCCACAGTGGTAGATAGAGGAGCTTGAATTCAGTGAAATTGACAATTTTTTAAAAACTAGACAAATTGGTGACCATGTAACTACTGTCAATTGCTGTGAATTCACATCTTATTGACTAATGTCCTTTAGGGAAGCAAATCTGCCATTCTTACCCAGTCTGGATTATGTGTGACGCCATACCCACAGCGATGTGGTTGATAGTTACAGCCCTCTAAAGCATGGGAAATAAATGCTGGCCTAGCTAGCGACATCCACATCCGTGAATGACTAAAGAATAATTACAATCTTCAAAATGTACCTTGAAGCTCCAAGTGGTCCTTCATGTATCTCTTCTGGTAGGGGTCCAACTACCCACAGACTGTGGAGCCCAGCAATTATATGAAATTGACAGGAACACATTTTCAAGACTTTATCTGATGGGTATTATGTCTGACTTTAGGACAGCAGAAAACCCCAGTCAACACAAGTCAGCATGGTGGCTCAGTGGTTAGCCGTGCTGCCTCACAGTGGCAGGGAACTGTGTTTGGATCCCAGCCTTGGGTGAGTGTGACTTTATCTCCATGTCTGCATGAGTTTCCTCTGGAAACCATGTCTCCAGTTTCCTCCCACAGTACAAAGATGTGCAGGTTAGTTGGATTGGCCATATTAAATTAACTCACATGTGCAGGCTAGGTGGGTTAGCCATGCTAGATTGCCCCATAGAGTCTAGGTACTTGCAGACTAGGTGGAAACTCAGGGCTGTGGGGATAGGATAGGTGGGTGGTTCTGGGTGGAATGGTCTTTGGACGGTCAGTGTAGGCCAAGTGGAACTGTCGTGTACTATGATTCTATGAAAAGTAGTGCGGTGTATAAAGAAGAAACCTTTTCTCCTGTACTAGTTGCAGTTACCACCTGTATTCAGTGATATTGCCTCCAGACACATTTGCATTCTGAATAATTGCCTGTTTGTAATATACAGTTTTGAATGACAGTTATTATCTCGCAAACAGGAAAATGTTATGTTATGAAGGTCAACTGATGCAACAGAGCTTGTCAAGAGGACTGATACATTATTGCTAGATGTAAAAGTGTATTATAGTCACATAATTAGAAATTAAGATTATAAACATGGTTTTGGATTAAACAACACTTAGAAACAGTAGGTCAGTTTCAATCTGGCACAAACAGAAAAGATAAAATAAAGCATTCTATAAATATACGTCGCTATATTATTCAAATTCTTACAACTGAAATGGTCAGTAAGTCTTTCCATTATTAGGATGTTATAACAATTAACTTTGATGGGTTTTACATTCTGGAATTGAGACTACTTGTCAGGGGAAAATAGATCACTATAGCGATAAAAATAAATAACTGACTGACAGCAGAAGGAGAGGCAACTGTGTGCTAGACAGTGCAGCTGCTGCCAGCTTTAATCTCATTACCTAACTGCAATTTGCCCACAATGCTTGACATTCCTAGGCTTCTATATTTGGTTATGCATGTGGAGCACTGAAGCCTTATGCTGTAACTTCGCTAAGATTCAATTTACCACTGTGATTATTTTTTTAGTGACTGCCAGCAATTTTTGCTCGCAGTCTTCAAGATTACTAATACATTTTGATTTGTGTCATAGGGGCTAAACAGTAAAGAATTCCCTTAACACCTATACTGCAAGATTTGTGGGAAGGATACACTTTGGAAAAGACATTTTGGTTGGTTTGAACCTAAATGTAATTCACATTAGTAAAGTAGTTTTGTAATCCTTAGGATAATCGCAGAATTATTATAGTGCTGAAGGAGGCCTTTTGGTCCATTCTGTCTGCACTGACTCTATTACCTAATACCAACCTTCTGTCCTTTCCCCATATTCCTGCACATCATTACTATCCAAGTCACCATCCAATGCCCATTTTGAATGCCTTGATTGAATGCCTGCACCACATTTCCAGGCAGTACACTAAAAACATTCAATTGTTGAGTGTTAACCAAAACAGGCTATGATCCCTGATTTATTAAATTATATGAGATGTGGAAGCCAGTTAGTCTGAATGGTTTTTTTTTACTACATTTGCCTTCAACTAATACTTGTGGCGATGTACATTTATTGGGTAACTGCAATTTGGTCTTGAGATAACTGCTCAGAAGCTGGTATCCTGTCACCAAGTCACCCTTTATTTACATGGGCACAGTACATGGACTCTGACCAACTAGTTCTGATCTGATCCCGAGAGTGAGGACACTCTCTGAGGTTCCTGTTTACAGCTGTCAGCTAGAGCTCTCTGATTTGGCCCAGGTTAAGAGCTCCAATCAGGGATCTCATACTCAGTGAGATCTACCTGGCCAACCTCATTCCAATCAATGCAGGTTGGAATCCTATCTTAAACCAAAATTTAATATGAGATGCTGAATCTTTTAATCTTACTACAGAAACATTTTGGGGAATTATGAAGAATATTGAAAGAGCTTAGAGTGGGGACATATAAGTTCTATTCTCGCAGTTACAAATCCTCTTGGAGAAAGCAGACTAACCATTCACTTCATTGTAACCTTTCGATTTCCACGTCATTTGTGAGCACACCAGTTACAAGGATACCCTTGCCACTTTGTGAAATAAAGAACTAAGTCATCTGGCTGACCCTCTTTATGGTGGTGCCTTTCAGAAAGCATCCCACTGCCATACATTGTCCCTATAACCCTGTATGGCTCACTGCTCAAATTGTATATGCTCTTAACCAGAGAGAATGGTTTCTGCCTCAATCTAATACTGAAGAATTTCATTCTGCCATAACATTCACACATCATTTTTTTGACATTATCACCATGTAATCTGCTTTTCTCACAACATTAGTATTAGTCATATTAGCTACCACCGTAAGTTGGATTTTTTTTTAAAGTACATTTTTATAGCACTTTTGCCCTTATAGGTGTCCCAAAGTACCTGGCACAAACGCAAAAACAGAGCTTAAACAGTTGGAGCAGAATAGAAATGATGTTAGTTTTGGGAAGATTTGTAAGAAATGAGAGACTAGCAAAGTTGAGGAAGAGTAAGAAGAAAGTTCCAGTGGTCCTGACCGAAGTGGTGGAAGGAAGAGGTCAAGGAGGTGTCTTGCCTGATGCCTGAATACTCTATTCTGAGCATTAAACTAACTTTATACTTAACAACTGGACACATAGATTGGAAAATATTGTCACCCTAATTCTCCTGACTCATTTTGTGGATTAGAACCACAGCGCTCTCTCAAGAGGGAATGTTCCAGACTGATGTGAATCAATTTCCTTCCCTGAAATCTATCAAAAGGGCTGAATCTATGTAATAGATCCAAGACAATGGCAGCCAAATAGCAGCGCTGTGTGGTTTCATTCCAGTGAAAAGAACCCTGTCTATCCAAACTTTCTTCATAGCTTAAATCCCCCATACCAGGCAAATCCGGTAAACCTTTTCTTACCCGCTCCAAAGCATCCACATCCTTTTGGTAGTGTGGTGACCAGAACTGTACCCAATATTCCAAGTCTAGCTGAACTAAAGTTCTACGAAGCTGCAGCATAACTTGTCTATCCTTATACTCAATGCCCCTTCCAAGGAAGGCAAGCATGCCATAGACCTTTTTCACTACCTTATTTACCTGTGCTGCCACCTTCAGTGATCTGTGAATCTTCACACTCAGATCCCTCTGCATACCAATACTCAGATGGGTTCTATCATTCACTGTATAATTTCCACCTGAACTTGACCTTTCAAATGCATCACCTTACATTTGTCTGGATTAAACTTCATCTGCCATTTTTCTGCCCATGCATCCAGCTGATCGATATCATGCTATGAACTCTGACAATCCTCCTCACTATCCGCAACTCTACTCATCTTTATATCATCTTCAAACCTAATAATTAGATGAGCTATGTTTTCCTCCAAATCATTTATGTAGATCATGAACAGCAGAGATCCCAGCACTGATTCCTGTGGAATACCATTAGTCACGGACCCCATTCTGAAAAGCATCCTTCCACCACTACCCTCTGTCTCCTATGACTAAGCCAGTTTTGCATCCATTTTGCCAGCTCTCCCCAATACTATGTGACTTCACCTTTGGTACCAGTCTGCCATGAGGGACCTTGTTAAATGCTTTACTGAAGTCCATGTAGACAACATCAGCTGCTTTTCCCTCATCAATCATCTTCATCACCTCCTCAAAAAACTCAATCAATTTAGTGAGGCACAACCTCCCCTGCACAAAACCATGCTGTCCATCACTAATAAGTCTTAATACATATAGATCTTGTCCCTGAGAATGTTTTCCAATAATTCCCCTACCACTGACATGAGGCTTATGGGCCTGTAATTATCCCTGCTACCCTTCTTAAACAATGGGACAATACTGACTATTCTCTAGTCCTCTGGGACCTCACCAGTGGCCAAACAGGATACAAAGATATCTGTCAATGCTCCAGCAATTTGGTCTCTTGCCTCCCACAATATTCTGGGACAGATCTCATCAAGACCCAGGGACTTCTTTAAGACGCTCAACGCCTCTTCCTTTTAATTAGCAAATTGGCTTAGAGATTCAACATCCCTTGCCTGAGACCACCAATTCCTTCTCTTTGGTGAATACCGACACAAAGTATTCCTTTTGGACCTCACCTACCTCTTCCTAAGCTACTTTATGGCTTTGTTTTTCTGGCAGTGAGGACTCATGATGGAGGCGAGGGAGTGATCAGAACCTTTCCTTTCCTTTTGGCTGCTTCTTTTATTTCTGCTTCTGTTTTTAAACCTGTCTTTTTGTATACTAGAAGAGAATGGCAACTTTCACTGTATTTCTATATTCCTGTACTCAAATTCACGTGACAATAAAAATTTAAATCTAAATCAAATGGAACATTTAAAATCAAAGACACTAACTGTCTCAAACTCTCCAAATGTGTTCAACCACAACACATAACATGACCAACACTCTTTGGTTGGACAAGAACTTGAACTTGTTAAAAGTCACATGCTGAGACAGCAAAGTTTTATATTTGCTTTTCAAAATCAGCAAAAGCTGTCTTGCAGGTGGTTACACCAGAAAGCCATTAAACCAGAAAGCCAGACCTCAGACTGAAAACTACATCACAAGTAATCAAGCAGATTCCTTCTAGCAGAATGAAACACCCCCTCAAATCTGTTTTGATTTCATGGTCGTTTGAGAACCATCCTCTAGAAATTCAACCAGAAAAACACTTCACAACCTGGGACTCTGCTGCTTTACAAGACCCTCACTTCCACTTTAAAGTGTTGAAATAATAGGTTTACCATAGGTGTTCAGAGGTTATAAATCAGTGTCTGAGAGAATTATAATCTACTAAAGTATGTTACCTAAGACAATGAGTAACTAAGATGTCATGTTTAATGAGTGACTAAGATGTCATGTGCAAGAATGAAGAAACTTCCTTATTTTAAATTCACAAAAGCCTGCTGCTGCTGCTGTAATTGCTGATATTCACACTCCACATGACAAGAAAATACAAATCTCTTTCATTAGAATACTGATCACAGGCAGTAGGGGAATGCATGAATGCTGTCTGTGCCAGAAGGTTGAATTGAAAAATAGGCAATTTGCAATTGTATGAAGCAAAAGGATTTATAAACAAAAACAAAATATTACATTCAATGCACTGTGAATAAGGAACCAGTGAAGGGTGGTGCAAAAAGGGTATTGGATACTTGGGCATTTTAAGTAACAACAGATTTCCAGCAACGAAAGCATTGTGGAAATTAACTCTGCAGTAAGTGCAAATGATAGCAATGTCGATGATCGTTCATCGGAATGACCTGAATCATCTGATCTAGATGAGATTCCCAAAATCTAATCCACATCAGATTTAAGAAAATACGATTGGTACAGTCTTTCAGGTGAACTTCTGCTTGAGGATCCTTCATAGCCATTACAGCCCAGTTGAGTCCAAGAGTCCATGAAGACAGTAGTAGAGAAAATGTGTTTGATAACCATGCACCCATCTTCCCTAGGAAGCTATTTGATGGTTTCAAGGTTTATAGGCAGCAACTGGGACAACGTTAGTGCAAATGGTAAGTGTGCAGTAGGTTGGCAGGCTGGTAAGAGGATAATAGACTAGGTTATCAGCTAGGTGAGGGGGAAGACTGGCAGGCAGGTGACATGTTTGTGTGGGTAGGGTAGCAAGTGGATAAGAGTTGGGATCAGGTGCCAGATGGGTGAGGACGATGTGGCTAAGGTTCAGATGGGTGAGGGATAGTGTGGCAGGTGGTTGACGGGGTATTGTGGCAGGTGGAAGAGGGGGCATTGTGACAGGTGGTTGAGGGGGTATTGTAGCAGGTGGTTGAGAGAGTATTGTGGCAGGGGATTCAGGGGGTATTGTGGCAGGTGGTTGAGGGGGTATTGTGGCAGGTGGTTGAGGGGGTATTGTGGCAGGTGGTTGGGGGGTATTGTGGCAGGTGGTAGAGGAAGTATTGTGGCAGGTGGATGAGGGAGTATTGTTTTTAGGTAGTTGAAGGGGTATTGTGGCAGGTGGATGAGGGGGTATTGTGGCAGGTGGATGAGGGGGTATTGTGGCAGGTGGGTGAGGGAGTATTTGTGGCAGGTGGTTGTGGGGTATTGTGGCAGGTGGATGAGAGTGTATTGTGGCAGATCGTTGACGGGGTTTTGTGGCAGGTGGATGAGGGGGTACTATGGCAGGTGGTTGAGGGAGTGTTGAGCCTGGTGGTTGAGGGGATATTGTGGCAGGTAGTTGAGGGGGTATTGTGGCAGGTGGATGAGGGAGTATTGTGGTAGGTGGATGAGGGGGTATTAAGGTAGGTGGATGAGGGGGTTTTGTGGCAGGTGGTAGAGGGAGTATTGTGGCAGGTGGATGAGGGAGTATTGTGGCAGGAGGTTGAGGGAGTATTGTGTTAGGTGGATGAGAGGGTATTGTGGCAGGTGGTTGAGGTGGTATGGTGCCAGGTGGATGAAGGGGTATTGAGGCAGGTAGATGAGGGGGTATTGAGGCAGGTGGTTGAGGTGGTATGGTGCCAGGTGGATGAGGGGGTATTGTGGCAGGTGGATGAGGGGGTATTGAGGCAGGTGAATGACGGGTTATTGTGGCAGGTGGATGGGGGAAATTGTGGCAGGTGGATGAGGGGGTATTGCGGCAGTTGGTTGTGGGGGTATTGTGGCAGGTGGTTGAGGGGGTATTGTGGCAGGTGGATGAGGGGGTATTGTGGCAGGTGGATGAGGGGGTATTGTGGCAGGTGGTTGAGGGGGTATTGTGGCAGGTGGATGAGGGTGTATTGTGGCAGTTGGTTGTGGGGGTATTGTGGCAGGTGGTTGAGGGGATATTGTGGCAGGTGGTTGAGGGGGTATTGTGGCAGGTGGATGAGGGGGTATTGTGGCAGGTGGTTGAGGGGGTATTGTGGCAGGTGGATGAGGGGGTATTGTGGCAGTTAGTTGTGGGGGTATTGTGGCAGGTGGTTGAGGGGATATTGTGGCAGGTGGTTGAGGGGGTATTGTGGCAGGTGGATGAGGGGGTATTGTGGCAGGTGGATGAGGGGATATTGTGGCAGGTGGTTGAGGGGGTATTGTGACAGGTGGATGAGGGGGTATTGTGGCAGGTGGTTGGGGGGTACTGTGGCAGGTGGTAGAGGGAGTATTGTGGCAGGTGGTTGAGGGGGTATTGTGGCAGGTGGATGAGGGGAAATTTTGGCAGGTGGATGAGGGGGTATTTTGGCAGGTAGATGAGGGGAAATTGTGGCAGGTGGGTGAGGGGATATTGTGGCAGGTGGATGAGAGGGTATTGTGGCAGGTGCTTGAGGGGTTACTTTGGCAGGTGGATGAGGGGGTATTGTGGCAGGTGGATGTGGGGGTATTGTGGCAGGTGGTTGAGGGGGTATTGTGGCAGGTGGATGAGGGGGTATTGTGGTAGGTGGATGAGGGGAAATTGTGGCAGGTGGATGAGGGGGGTATTGCGGCAGGTGGATGAGGGGGTATTGTGGCAGGTGGTTGAGGGGTATTGTGGAAGGAGGATGAGGGGATATTGTGGCTGTTGGTTGAGGGGGTATTGTGGCAGTTGTTTGAGGGGGTATTTTAGCAGTTGGTTGTGGGGGTATTGTGGCAGGTGGATGAGGCGAAATTGTGGCAGGCAGATGAGGGGTTATTGCGGCAGGTGGGTGAGGGGGTATTGTGGCAGGTGGATGAGGGGGTATTGTGGCAGGTGGTTGAAGGGATATTGTGACAGGTGGATGAGGGGATATTGTGGCTGTTGGTTGAGGGGGTATTGTGGCAGTTGTTTGAGGGGGTATTTTAGCAGTTGGTTGAGGGGGTATTGTGGCAGGTGGATGAGGGGAAATTGTTGCAGGTAGATGAGGGGGTATTGCGGCAGGTGGATGAGGGAGTATTGAGGCAGATGGATAAGGGGGTATTGTGCCAGGTGGATGAGGGGGTATTGTGGCAGGTGGTTGAGGGGGTATTGTGGCAGTTGTTTGAGGGTGTATTGTGGCAGGTAGATGAGGGGGTATAATGGCAGGTGGTTGAGGGGAAATTTTGGCAGGTGGATGAGTGGTTATTGTGGCAGGTGGATAAGGGGAAAATTGTGGCAGGTGGATGAGGGGGTATTGCGGCAGGTGGATAAGGGGTATTATGGCAGGTGGTTGGGGTATTGTTGCAGGTGGATGAGGCGGTATTGTGGCAGGTGGTTGAGGGAGTGTTGTGGCAGGTGGATGAGGGGTTATTGTGGCAGGTGGATGAGGGGGTATTGTGGCAGGTTGTTGAGGGGGTATTGTGGCAGGTGGATGAAGGGGTATTGTGGCAGGTGGATGGGGGTGATTTTTGCAAATGGTTGAGGGGGTATTGAGGCAGGTGTATGGGGAAATTGTGGCAGGTGGTTGATGGGGTATGGTGGCAGGTAGTTGAGGGGGTATTGTGGCAGGTGGATGAGGGGGTATTGTGGCAGCTGGATGAGGTAGTATTATGGCAAGTGGATGAGGTGGTATTGTGGCAGGTGTTTGAGGGAGTATTGTGGCAGGAGGATGAGGGGGTAATGTGGCAGGTGTTTGAGGGAGTATTGTGGCAGGAGGATGAGGGGGTAATGTGGCAGGTGTTTGAGGGGGTATTGAGGCATGTGGATGACGGAATTTTGTGGCAGGTGGTTGAGGGGTATTGTGGCAGGTAGTTGAGGGAGTATTGTGGCATGTGGTTGAGGGGTATTGTGGCAGGTGTTTGAGGGCATATTGTGGCAGTTGGATGAGGGGATATTGTGGCAGGTGGTTGAGAGGATATTGTAGCAGGTGGTTGAGGGAGTATTGTGGCAGGTGGATGAGGGGGTGTTTTGGCAGGTGGATGAGTGAGGGATAGTGTGGCAGGTGGTTGAGGGGGTATTGTGGCAGGTAGGTGAGGGGGTATTGTGGCAGGTGATTGAGGGCGTATTGTGGCCGGTCGTTGAGGGGTTACTGTGGCAGGTGGTTGAGGGGGTATTATGGCAGGTAGCTGAGGGAGTGTTGTGGCAGGTGGTTGATGGGATATTGTGGAGGTGGTTGAGGGGGTATTGTGGCAGGTGGATGAGGGGAAATTGTGGCAGGTGGTTGAGGGAGTATTGTGGTTGATGGATGAGGGGGTATTGTAACAGGTGGATGAGGGGGTATTGTGGCATGTGGATGAGGGTGTATTGTGGCAGTTGGATGAGGGGATATTGTGGCAGTTGGATGAGGGGGTATTGTGGCAGGTGGATGAGGGGGTATTGTGGCAGGTGGATGAGGGGGTATTGTGGAAGGAGGATGGGGGGATATTGTGGCTGTTGGTTGAGGGGGAATTGTGGCAGTTGTTTGAGGTGGTATTTTAGCAGTTGGTTGAGGGGGTATTGTGGCAGGTGGATGAGGCGAAATTGTGGCAGGTAGATGGGGGGTATTGCGGCAGGTGGGTGAGGGGGTATTGTGGCAGTTGTTTGAGGGGGTATTTTAGCAGTTGTTTGAGGGGGTATTGTGGTAGGTGGATGAGGGTAATTGTGGCAGGTGGATGAGGGGGGTATTGCGGCAGGTGGATGAGGGGGTATTGTGGCAGGTGGGTGAGGGGGTATTGTGGCAGGTGGATGAAAGGGTATTGTGGCAGGTGGTTGAGGGGTATTGTGGAAGGAGGATGAGGGGATATTGTGGCTGTTGGTTGAGGGGGTATTGTGGCAGTTGTTTGAGGGGGTATTTTAGCAGTTGGTTGAGGGGGTATTGGGGCAGGTGGCTGAGGGGAAATTGTGGCAGGTAGATGAGGGGGTATTGCGGCAGGTGGGTGAGGGGGTATTGTGGCAGGTGGATGAGGGGGTATTGTGGCAGGTGGTTGAAGGGATATTGTGACAGGTGGATGAGGGGATATTATGGCTGTTGGTTGAGGGGGTATTGTGGCAGTTGTTTGAGGGGGTATTTTAGCAGTTGGTTGAGGGGGTATTGTGGCAGGTGGATGAGGGGAAATTGTGGCAGGTAGATGAGGGGGTATTACGGCCGGTGGATGAGGGGGTATTGAGGCAGATGGATAAGGGGGTATTGTGCCAGGTGGATGAGGAGGTATTGTGGCAGGTGGTTGAGGGGGTATTGTGGCAGTTGTTTGAGGGTGTATTGTGGCAGGTAGATGAGGGGGTATAGTGGCAGGTGGTTGAGGGGAAATTTTGGCAGGTGGATGAGTGGTTATTGTGGCAGGTGGATAAGGGGAAAATTGTGGCAGGTGGATGAGGGGGTATTGCGGCAGGTGGATAAGGGGTATTATGGCAGGTGGTTGGGGTATTGTTGCAGGTGGATGAGGCGGTATTGTGGCAGGTGGTTGAGGGAGTGTTGTGGCAGGTGGATGAGGGGTTATTGTGGCAGGTGGATGAGGGGGTATTGTGGCAGGTTGTTGAGGGGGTATTGTGGCAGGTGGATGAAGGGGTATTGTGGCAGGTGGATGAGGGGGTATTGTGGCAGGTGGTTGTGGGGGTATTGTGGCAGGTGGAGGAGGTTGCATTGTGGCAGGTGTTTGAGGGAGTATTGTGGCAGTTGGATGAGGGGGTATTGTGGCAGGTGGCTGAGGGGGTATTGAGGCAGTTGGATGAGGGGATATTGTGGCAGGTGGATGAGGGGTTTTATGGCAGGCGGTTGAGGGAGTATTGTGATAGGTGGTTGAGGGAGTATTGTCGCAGGTGGATGAGTGGGTATTGTGGCAGGTGGTTGAGGGGGTATTGTGGCAGGTGGTTGAGGGGGTATTGTGGCAGGTGGATGAGCGGGTATTGTGGCAGGTGGTTGAGGGGGTATTGTGGCAGGTGGTTGAGGGGGTATTGTGGCAGTTGGATGAGGGGATATTGTGGCAGGTGGATGAGGGGGTATTGTGGCAGGTGTTTGAGGGAGTATTGTGGCAGGTGGTTAAGGGCGTATTGTGGCAGTTGGATGAGGGGATATTGTGGCAGGTGGTTGAGGGGATATTGTGGCAGGTGGTTGAGGGAGTATTGTGATAGGTGGTTGAGGGAGTATTGTGGCAGGTGGATGAGTGGGTATTGTGGCAGGTGGTTGAGGGGGTATTGTGGCAGGTGGATGAGCGGGTATTGTGGCAGCTGAATGAGGAGGTATTGTGGCTGGTGGTTGAGGGGGTATTGTGGCAGGTGGATGAGGGGATATTGTGGCAGGTGGATGAGGGGATATTGTGGCAGGTGGATGGGGGAATTGTGGCTGGTGGTTGAGGGGCTATAGTGGCAAGTGTTTGAGGGGTATTATTGCAGGTGGATGAGGGTGTATTGTGACAGATGGTTGAGGGAGCATTGTGACGGGTGGTTGACGGAGTATTGTGGCAGGTGGATGAGGGGGTATTGTGGCAGTTGGTTGAGGGGATTTTGTAGCAGGCGGTTGAGGGGATATTGTGGCAGTTAGATGAGGGAAATTGTGGCAGGTGGATGAGGTGGTATTGTGGCAGTTGGTTGAGGGGGTATTGTGGCAGGTGGATGAGGGTGTATATTTGCAATTGGATGAGGTGATATTGTGGCAGGAGTTGAGGAGATATTGTGGCAGTTGGTTGAGGGCGTATTGTGTCAGGTAGTTGAGGGGGTATTGTGGCAGGTGGATGAGGGTAAATTGTGGCAGGTGGGTGAGGGGGTATTGTGGCAGGTGGATGAGGGGGTATTGTGACATGTATTTGAGGGGGTATTGTGGCATGTGGATGAAGGGATATTGTGACAGGTAGATGAGGGAAATTGTGGCAGGTCGATGAGGGGTTATTGTGGCTGGTGGTTGAGGGAGTGTTGTGGCAGGTGGATGAGTGAGGGATAGTGTGGTAGGTGGTTGAGGGGGTATTGTGGCAGGTGGATGAGGGGGTATTGTGGCAGGTGGTTGATGGGGTATTGTGGCAGGTGGATGAGGGAATATTGTGGCAGGTGGATGAGGGGGTATTGTGGCAGGTGGATGAGGGAGTATTGTAGCAGGTGGATGAGGGGGTATTGTGGCAGGTGGTTGTGGGGGTATTGTGGCAGGTGGATGAGGGGGTACTGTGGCAGGTGTTTGAGGGGGTATTGAGGCAGGTGGATGAGGGGATATTGTGGCAGGTGGATGAGGGGTATTGTGGCAGGCGGTTGAGGGAGTATTGTGATCGGTGGATGAGGGAGTATTGTAGCAGGTGGATGAGTGGGTATTGTGGCAGGTGGTTGAGGGGGTATTGTGGCAGGTGGATGAGGGGTATTGTGGCAGGCGGTTGAGGGAGTATTGTGATAGGTGGTTGAGGGAGTTTTGTGGCAGTTGGATGAGTGGGTATTGTGGCAGGTGGTTGAGCGGGTAATGTGGCAGGTGGATGAGCGGGTATTGTGGCAGCTGAATGAGGGGGTATTGTGGCTGGTGGTTGTGGGGAAATTGTGGCAGGTGGTTGAGGGGGTTTTGTGGCAGGTAGAGAAGGGGGTATTGTGGCAGGTGGGTGAGGGGAAATTGTGGCAGGTGGTTGAGTGGGTTTTGTGGCAGGTGGAGGAGGGGGTATTGTGGCAGGTGAATGAGGGGGTATTGTGGCAGGTAGTTGAGGGTGTACTGTGGCAAGTGGATGAGATGGTATTATGGCAGTTGTTTGAGGGAGTGTTGTGGCAGGTGGTTGAGGGAGTATTCTGGTAGGTGGATGTGGGGGTATTGTGGCAGGTGGATGAGGGAATATTGTGGCAGGTGGTTGAGGGGGTATTGTGGCAGGTGGATGAGGGGGCATTGTGGCAGGTGGTTGAGGGGGCATTG
Source organism: Chiloscyllium plagiosum (assembly GCF_037043375.1). Taxonomy (NCBI): domain Eukaryota; kingdom Metazoa; phylum Chordata; class Chondrichthyes; order Orectolobiformes; family Hemiscylliidae; genus Chiloscyllium; species Chiloscyllium plagiosum. The sequence goes on from NW_028270177.1 coordinate 26,976,238, forward strand.
TGGCAGGTGAATGAGGGGGTTTTGTGGCAGGTGGTTGAGGGCGTATTGTGACAAGTGGTTGAGGGGGTATTGTGGCAGGAGGTTGAGGGAGTATTGTGGTAGGTGGATGAGAGGTACTGTGGCAGGTGGTTAATGGAGTATTGTGGCAGATAGATGAGGGGATATTTTGGCAGGTGGTTGAGGGGGTATTGCGGCAGAAGGTTGAGGGGGTGTTGTGGCAGGTGGTTGAGGGGGTGTTGTGGCAGGTGGATGAAGGGGTATTGTGGCCGGTGGATAGGGGTTATTGTGGCAGGTGATTGAGGGGGTATTGAGGCAGGTGGATGAGGGGTTATTGTGGCAGGTGGATGGGGGAATTGTGGCTGGTGGTTGAGGGGCTATAGTGGCAGCTGGTTGAGGGGGTATTGTTGCAGGTGGATGAGGGTGTATTGTGGCAGATGGTTGAGGGAGTATTGTGACGGGTGGTTGAGGGAGTATTGTGGCAGGTGGATGAGGGGGTATTGTGGCAGGTGGTTGAGGGGATTTTGTGGCAGGTGGATGAGGGGATATTGTGGCTGGTGGTTGAGGGAGTGTTGTGGCAGGTGGATGAGTGAGGGATAGTGTGGCAGGTGGTTGAGGTGGTATTGTGGCAGGTGGATGAGGGTGTATCGTGGCAGTTGGATGAGGGAATTTTGTGGCAGGAGTTGAGGGGATATTGTGGCAATTGGTTTAGGGGGTATTGTGTCAGGTGGTTGAGGGGGTATTGTGGCAGGTGGTTGAGGGGGTATTGTGGCAGGTGGATGAGCGGGTATTGTGGCAGCTGAATGAGGAGGTATTGTGGCTGGTGGTTGAGGGGGTATTGTGGCAGGTGGATGAGGGGATATTGTGGCAGGTGGATGAGGGGATATTGTGGCAGGTGGATGGGGGAATTGTGGCTGGTGGTTGAGGGGCTATAGTGGCAGGTGTTTGAGGGGTATTGTTGCAGGTGGATGAGGGTGTATTGTGACAGATGGTTGAGGGAGCATTGTGACGGGTGGTTGACGGAGTATTGTGGCAGGTGGATGAGGGGGTATTGTGGCAGTTGGTTGAGGGGATTTTGTAGCAGGCGGTTGAGGGGATATTGTGGCAGTTAGATGAGGGAAATTGTGGCAGGTGGATGAGGTGGTATTGTGGCAGTTGGTTGAGGGAGTGTTGTGGCGGGGGGATGAGTGAGGGATAGTGTGGCAGGTGGTTGAGGGGGTATTGTGGCAGGTGGATGAGGGTGTATATTTGCAATTGGATGAGGTGATATTGTGGCAGGAGTTGAGGAGATATTGTGGCAGTTGGTTGAGGGCGTATTGTGTCAGGTGGTTGAGGGGGTATTGTGGCAGGTGGATGACGGGGTATTGTGGCAGGTGGTTGAGGGGGTATTGTGGCAGGTGAATGAGGGTAAATTGTGGCAGGTGGATGAGTGGTTATTGTGGCAGGTGAATGAGGGTAAATTGTGGCAGGTGGGTGAGGGGGTATTGTGGCAGGTGGATGAGGGGGTATTGTGACATGTATTTGAGGGGGTATTGTGGCATGTGGATGAAGGGATATTGTGACAGGTAGATGAGGGAAATTGTGGCAGGTCAATGAGGGGTTATTGTGGCTGGTGGTTGAGGGAGTGTTGTGGCAGGTGGATGAGTGAGGGATAGTGTGGCAGGTGGTTAAGGGGGTATTGTGGCAGGTGGATGAGGGGGTATTGTGGCAGGTGGTTGATGGGGTATTGTGGCAGGTGGATGAGGGAATATTGTGGCAGGTGGATGAGGGGGTATTGTGGCAGGTGGATGAGGGAGTATTGTAGCAGGTGGATGAGGGGGTATTGTGGCAGGTGGTTGTGGGGGTATTGTGGCAGGTGGATGAGGGGGTACTGTGGCAGGTGTTTGAGGGGGTATTGAGGCAGGTGGATGAGGGGATATTGTGGCAGGTGGATGAGGGGTATTGTGGCAGGCGGTTGAGGGAGTATTGTGATCGGTGGATGAGGGAGTATTGTGGCAGGTGGATGAGTGGGTATTGTGGCAGGTGGTTGAGGGGGTATTGTGGCAGGTGGATGAGGGGTATTGTGGCAGGCGGTTGAGGGAGTATTGTGATAGGTGGTTGAGGGAGTTTTGTGGCAGTTGGATGAGTGGGTATTGTGGCAGGTGGTTGAGCGGGTAATGTGGCAGGTGGATGAGCGGGTATTGTGGCAGCTGAATGAGGGGGTATTGTGGCTGGTGGTTGTGGGGAAATTGTGGCAGGTGGTTGAGGGGGTTTTGTGGCAGGTAGAGAAGGGGGTATTGTGGCAGGTGGGTGAGGGGAAATTGTGGCAGGTGGTTGAGTGGGTTTTGTGGCAGGTGGAGGAGGGGGTATTGTGGCAGGTGGGTGAGGGGATTTTGTGGGAGGTGGTTGAGGGGGTTTTGTGGCAGGTGAATGAGGGGGTATTGTGGCAGGTAGTTGAGGGTGTACTGTGGCAAGTGGATGAGATGGTATTATGGCAGTTGTTTGAGGGAGTGTTGTGGCAGGTGGTTGAGGGGCTATTGTGGCAGGTGGTTGAGGGAGTATTCTGGTAGGTGGATGTGGGGGTATTGTGGCAGGTGGATGAGGGAATATTGTGGCAGGTGGTTGAGGGGGTATTGTGGCAGGTGGATGAGGGGGCATTGTGGCAGGTGGTTGAGGGGGCATTGTGGCAGGTGAATGAGGGGGTTTTGTGGCAGGTGGTTGAGGGCGTATTGTGACAAGTGGTTGAGGGGGTATTGTGGCAGGTGGATGAGAGGTACTGTGGCAGGTGGTTAATGGAGTATTGTGGCAGGTAGATGAGGGGATATTTTGGCAGGTGGTTGAGGGGGTATTGCGGCAGAAGGTTGAGGGGGTGTTGTGGCAGGTGGTTGAGGGGGTGTTGTGGCAGGTGGATGAAGGGGTATTGTGGCCGGTGGATAGGGGTTATTGTGGCAGGTGATTGAGGGGGTATTGAGGCAGGTGGATGAGGGGTTATTGTGGCAGGTGGATGGGGGAATTGTGGCTGGTGGTTGAGGGGCTATAGTGGCAGCTGGTTGAGGGGGTATTGTTGCAGGTGGATGAGGGTGTATTGTGGCAGATGGTTGAGGGAGTATTGTGACGGGTGGTTGAGGGAGTATTGTGGCAGGTGGATGAGGGGGTATTGTGGCAGGTGGTTGAGGGGATTTTGTGGCAGGTGGATGAGGGGATATTGTGGCTGGTGGTTGAGGGAGTGTTGTGGCAGGTGGATGAGTGAGGGATAGTGTGGCAGGTGGTTGAGGTGGTATTGTGGCAGGTGGATGAGGGTGTATCGTGGCAGTTGGATGAGGGAATTTTGTGGCAGGAGTTGAGGGGATATTGTGGCAATTGGTTTAGGGGGTATTGTGTCAGGTGGTTGAGGGGGTATTGTGGCAGGTGGTTGGGGGAGTATTGTGGCAGGTGGATGAGCGGGTATTGTGGCAGCTGAATGATGGGGTATTGTGGCTGGTGGTTGAGGGGGTATTGTGACAGGTGGATGAGGGGATATTGTGGCAGGTGAATGAGGGTGTATTATGGCAGGTGGTTGAAGGGATATTGTGGCAGGTGTTTGAGGGGATATTGTGGCAGGTGGATGAGGGGGTATTGTGGCAGGTGGTTGAAGGGATATTGTGGCAGGTGTTTGAGGGGATATTGTGGCAGGTGGATGAGGTGATATTGTGGCAGGTGGATGAGGGATATTGTGGCAGGTGGATGAGGGGGTATTGTGGCAGGTGGTTGAAGGGATATTGTGGCAGTTGGTTGAGGGAGTATTGTGGCAGGTGGATGCTGGGATTTTGTGGCAGGTGGTTGAGGGGGTATTGTGGCAGGTGGTTGAGGGGATATTGTGGCAGGTGGTTGAGGGGATATTGTGGCTGGTGGATGAGGGGTATTTTGGCAGGTGGTTGAGGGGATATTGTGGCTGGTGGATGAGGGGGTATTTTGGCAGGTGGTTGAAGGAGTATTGTGACAGGTGGATGAAGGGGTATTTTGGCAGTTGGATGAGGGGGTATTTTGGCAGGTGAGCAAAAAGCATATGTACCGGGTGAAATTACTCCACAGAGTCTGGTATCTCATCATCAAGTCGCCCTTTATTTCAATATGGAAAGTCTTTGGCATGATCCATTCCTCTCAGAGCTAGCTTTCAGAGTTATAGGATGTCTGACACTCCTGTTGATATCTGTCAGCCCAGAGCAACTTTAATGGGTTCATAGCTCCAATCGGGGAAACTCATATTTTATGAGGGTCTACCTGGCTGACCTCATTACGATCACTACCTCAGGCACCAGGGGGATAGGAAGATAGATAGGTTGGTAAGTGCATGAAGTGGTTTGGGGCTGTGAGTGGTGAGTTGGGCTCGGTTTCATAGTTAACCAAGAATTTGAGCAGGTTTCAATCCTCCAACATTTCTTGGGTAGCTATTAAATTGGACATAGTACATATAATGGACAAAGGATATATTGGAGAGAAATAGTATACCCATTCGTCCTTGGGTCTCTTCTATACATTTCTACACGTGTGCAGATGATATTAAAACTGTGTAGTGTGTTGTTAGGCCCAACCTGGAGTATTGTGTATGGTTTTGGTCTACTTCCTTGAGAAAGGATGTACTGGCACTGGAGGGAATGTGGAGGAGGTTCACTATGTTGATTCCAGAGTTGAGAGTGTTGGCTTATGAGGAGAGATTGAGTAGACTGGGACTATACTCATTGGAATTGAGAAGAATGACGGGGGATCTTTTAGAAAGATATGAAATTGTGAAGGGAATAGATGTGATCGAAGCAAGGAGGTTGTTACCACTGGCAGGCAAAACTAGAACTAGGGGCATAGCTTCAAAATAAGGGGGAGCAGATTTAGGACTGAGTTGAGCAGGGACTTCTTTGACCAAAGGGTTGCAAATCTGTGAAATTCCCTACCCAGTGAAGCAGTTGAAGCTATTTCATTGCATGTTTTTAAGGCAAAGATAGCCAGATTTTTGAACAGTATAGGAATTAAGGGTTATGGTGAGCAGGTGGTTGAGTGGAGCTGAATCCATGAAATGGTCAGCCAGGATCTGATTGAATGGCAGAGCAGGATCCAGGGGCCAGATGGCCTACTCCTGCTCCTAGTTCTTATGTTCTGATGTCTTCACCCACCACATCTGCAATGTGTGTGGCCTACAGCTGAACGTTTCATCCCTGACTCAGACCTGGGGTTGGCATGGTGGCTCAGTGGTAAGCACTGCTGCCTCACAGTGCTAGGGACCCGGGTTCAATTCCCGCCTTGGGTGTTTGTCTGTGTGGAGTTTGCACATTCTCCCCGTGTCTGCGTGAGTTTCCTCCACAATCCAAAGTTGTGCAGATCAGGCGACTTGACCATGCTAAATTGCCCATAGTGTTAGGTGTATTAGTCAGGGGTAAATATAGGGTAGGGGGACGTGTCTGCAGAGTGTTGGTGTGGCTATGTTGGGCCAAAGGCCCTGTTTCCATACTGTAGGGAATCTAATCTAATCTGTTCTACATTCTCACTGTTCTTGGTCTTTTTGATCTCTGGAACTTCTATTCGTTTTCCTCTCTGTTGTTGAAAGATTTCTGAAAATCCATACCTTTGGTCACATCTTTCTAGCTCTTCTGTCCCAGCATTTTTTTTTAGCCCTCCTTCCGTGAATCATCTTTAAAGAACCTGCTTACTTTGAAAGCACTGCACATGTGCTAGCTATTAGTTGTAGAAATTGATTAATGGATAAGTGTGTCATGTTTCTGGTTCTGGATTCTTTGGAGATGGTCAAGGTTGAGCAGATAATCAATATTATGACTAGTTCAGTACCTGCTATGTATATTATTCTAGATGATTCTATCATTTTGCAAACAACTTTATCATTGAGTTTTGAGCAAAGTGACAGACATGTCAGTGGCACAGTGGCTCAATGGTTAGCACTGCTGCCTCACAGTGCTATAGACCTGAGTTTGATTCCACCCTCAGAAAACTGTCTGGGTGGAGTTTGTACAATCTCCCTGTGGCTGTGTGGGTTTCCTCCGGGTGCTCCGGTTTTCTCCCACAGTCCAAAGATTAGCTGGATTGGCCATGGGAAATACAGGGTTACAGAGATAGGATAGTAGGGTTGGGTCTGGCTGGGATGCTCTTCAGAAGGTCAGTGTGGATCTGATGGGCTGAATGGCCTGCTTCCATACTGTAGAAATTCTATATTATTTCAGAAGAATGAATATTGAAAGACAAAGGTCTTCTGGTCTATGAGCAAAAATCAGAAGATTCTTACTAATCTATAGTTTTTTTTTGTGTGGCTATCTGTATACGATGCTTATTTCAGTGAATAGTTCAGCAGACTAATGAAAGAGAATGGAGCCAAGGTAAAATATACAGCTCTATATTGGTCACATAAGTCAAACTGCTGCTTCCTGCAAACTTGCTCATTTTCCAAAGCAAATATGGCTAAGATCACTTCTCTTAAAGTGGACATGCATTTTACTACTTTCCTTTATTCAATCTGTGAATAACTATTAAACTGATGAAGTATAATCACCATCCAATTAAGGCTCCTAGAAAAGTCCATCTTTAGTAAATCGTTAAAGTTGCAGGAGGAAAAGTGAGAAAAAAATCTGACTCTGGATATAATCCAACAGGCCATCATTCTGCAGACTTAGTTTCCCAGAAGAGGTTGCAAAAACCTTCATGAGTCAGCTCAGTTTACTCCTTCATCAAGCGTTTTTCCTCTGCCACATTATGAGCAAGTGTATGTAAATCCCCAGAAATTCCAAATGTTTATTATATTATTACCTTCTTCTAAGTCTACATAGAGTACAGAAAGCTCTTCCAAGGCCAGACACACATATTCTGGATCAATGGTGCTGGAAGAGCACAGTAGTTCAGGCAGCATCGAGGAGCTTCAGAAAAATCGACGTTTCGGGCAAAAGCCCTTCATCAGGAATAAAGGCAGAGAGCCTGAGCGTGGAGAGATAAGCTAGGGGAGGATGGGGGTGGGGAGAGAGTAGCATAGAGTACAATGGGTGAGTGGGGGAGGAGATGAAGGTGATAGGTCAGGGAGGAGAGGGTGGAGTGGATAGGTGGAAAAGGAGCTAGGCAGGACGGACAAGTCCGGACAAGTCAAGGGGACTGGAAGTTTGAAACTAGATGAGGTGGGGGAAGGGGAAATGAGGAAGCTGTTGAAGTCCACATTGATGCCCTGGGGTTGAAGTGTTCCGAGGTGGAAGATGAGGCGTTCTTCCTCCAGGCGTCTGGCGGTGAGGGAGCGGCGGTGAAGGAGGCCCAGGACCTCCATGTCCTCGGCAGAGTGGGAGGGGGAGTTGAAATGTTGGGCCACGAGGCGGTTTGGTTGATTGGTGCAGGTGTCTCGGAGGTGTTCCCTAAAGCGCTCTGCTAGGAGGCATCCAGTCTCCCCAATGTAGAGGAGACAGCATCGGGAGCAACTGATACAATAAATGATATTAGTGGATGTGCAGGTAAAATTTTGATGGATATGGAAGGCTCCTTTTGGGCCTTGGATAGAGGTGAGGGAGGAGGTGTGGGCACAGGTTTTACAGTTCCTGCGGTGGCAGGGGAAAGTGCCAGGATGTGAGAGTGGGTCGTAGGGGGGGCGTGGACCTGACGAGGTAGTCACGGAGGGAATGGTCTTTGCGGAAGGCGGAAAGGGGTGGGGAGGGAAATATATCCCTGGTGGTGGGGTCTTTTTGGAGGTGGCGGAAATGTCGGCGGATGATTTGGTTTATGCGGAGGTTTGTAGGGTGGAAGGTGAGCACCAGCGGCATTCTGTCCTTGTTACGGTTGAAGGGGTGGGGTCTGAGGGCGGAGGTGCGGGATGTGGACGAGATGCGTTGGAGGGCATCTTTAACCACGTGGGAAGAGAAATTGCGGTCTCTAAAGAAGGAGGCCATCTGGTGTGTTCTGTGGTGGAACTGGTCCTCCTGGGAGCAGATCCGGCGGAGGAATTGGGAATACGGGATGGCATTTTTGCAAGAGATAGGGTGGGAAGAGGTGTAATCCAGGTAGCTGTGGGAGTCGGTGGGTTTGTAAAAAATGTCAGTGTCAAGTCGGTCGTCACTGATGGAGATGGAGAGGTCCAGGAAGGGGAGGGAGGTGTCAGAGATGGTCCAGGTAAATTTAAGGTCAGGGTGGAATGTGTTGGTGAAGTTGATGAATTGGTCAACCTCCTCGCGGGAGCATGAGGTGGCGCCAATGCAGTCATCAATGTAGCGGAGGAAGAGGTGGGGAGTGGTGCCGGTGTAATTATGGAAGATCAACTGTTCTACGTATCCAACAAAGAGACAGGCATAGCTGGGGCCCATACGTGTGCCCATGGCTACCCCTTTGGTGTGGAGGAAGTGGGAGGATTCAAAGGAGAAATTGTTAAGGGTGAGGACCAGTTCGGCCAAACGAATGAGAGTGTCGGTGGAAGGGTACTGTTGGGGATGTCGGGAGAGGAAAAAACGGAGGGCTTGGAGGCCCTGGTCATGGCGGATGGAGGTGTAGAGGGATTGGATATCCATGGTGAAGACAAGGCGTTGGGGGCCGGGGAAACGGAAGTCCTGGAGGAGGTGGAGGGCGTGGGTGGTGTCTCGAACATATGTGGGGAGTTCCTGGACTAGGGGGGATAGGAAAGTGTCGAGGTAGGTAGAGATAAGTTCAGTGGGGCAGGAGCATGCCGAGACAATGGGTCGGCCAGGGTGGTCAGGCTTGTGGATCTTGGGAAGGAGGTAGAACCGGGCAGTGCGTGGTTTCCGGACTATGAGGTTGGAAGCTGTGGGTGGGAGATCTCCTGAGGTGATGAGGTTCTGTATGGTCTGGGAGATGATGGTTTGGTGATGAGGGGGGGGGGGGGTCACAGTCGAGAGGGCAGTAGGAAGAGGTATTCTCGAGTTGGCGTTTGGCTTCAGCGGTGGAGAGGTCAGTGCGCCAGACTATCACTGCGCCCCCTTTATCCGCTGGCTTGATGGTGAGGTTGGGATTAGAGCAGAGGGATTGGAGGGCTGCGCGTTGTGAGGGTGAGAGGTTGGAGTGGGGGAGGGGAGTAGACAGGTTGAGGTGGTTAATGTCCCGGCAGCAGTTGGAAATGAAGAGGTCGAGGGCAGGTAATAGGCCAGCGCGGGGTGTCCAGGTGGATGCAGTGTGTTGGAGGTGGGAGAAGGGGTCTTCGGAAGGTGGGCGGGAATCCTGATTGTGAAAGTAAGCTCAGAGGCGGAGGCCACGGAAGAAGTGTTCGATGTCACAGTGTGTATTAAATTCATTGATGCGTGGACGGAGGGGGATGAATGTGAGTCCTTTGCTGAGGACTGATCGTTCGTCCTCAGTGAGTGGGAGGTCCGGGGGGAAGGTGAAAACTCGGCAGGGCTGGGAGCTGGGATCTGGTGTGGGTGTGGAGCTGGGAGTGGGGTCGGAGCCAGTCAGACACACATATGGCATGTCTTTGATGTTCCATACTGAGCTATGATTTCATGACCTTCAAAATGTTTTAAAGATTTTTGGACAAAACTAAGTTTTTTCATCCCAATTCAAGTGAAAGAGACTGTTATTATTTCCAGATAAAAGAAACACTCATAAAAAAAGTACTGATATGAAAGGAAGAACCCAAACACATGCTGTAGTTTCAATTTAGATTTCAAGCTCCTCAAAGTGCTCAAACTGTACATTAAGATCAAAATAACGCTAGCTCTGATTGCTAAACATTAAATCACAAACTAGATAGATACTATTTAATAGCAGTTCACATAATACTTTGAAGTTTCTTAGCAAACTATGCAGATTGTCTGCTCTCAACTACAATGTTGCTGCTATATCTGTATTGTACATCCTCAAAAGGCCACTGGAGTTCAGAGACCATAGATGGATAAAAAGTTTCTACAATTCAATTCACTAATCAAAGTTTGCTTGCCTTTTTGAGAGAGGAGCTGGTTTTGGAGGAAAGTAAATGTCCTCCTCGGTTCTCTGAGACATGCCTTGGAAAGGCATAGACATGGGCATGTCACATACCCTAGCACCATAGCTACAGCCATTTAGTGGCAGTGTATCTTTGTTTTCAGCAGAATTATTAGGCCTCCAGTGACCCAACTCTTTAGTTGTGTAAACAGTGATACCCAACAAAAAACCCCATCAATATGGGCTATAAATTCTGTGTATTACAATCTTTTTTTCCGCAACCACCTGATGAAGGAGCAGCGCTCTGAAAGCTAGTGCTTCCAAATAAACCTGTTGGACTATAACCTGTTGTTGTGTAATTTTTAATCTAATATGGGGTACTCTGGTGAGAAGCTCAAATCCATTTAACAGTCAGTAAGAAGCTGTTTACCAAAGAAACTGGCCCTAGAAATAATTTTTCAGTATGTCTGGTTTGAACTTTAAAGGGTTTTAATTAAAGGACATAACAACCATGTAATGTTCTCCAGTGAGGTTCCCTGTTTATGAACTGAGGAAGGTGTTGGCAAAGTGGTATTGTCACTAGGTCTGCTCTTCTATCAACATCCCGGAACTATTGTGGACTTGAAAATGAATTGGACTAGCCATATAAATACTGTAGCTACAAGACCAGCTCAAAGGAGACCAGAGTTGAATGCAGTATTCCAAAAGTGGCCAAACTAATGTCTTGTATAGCTGCAATATGACCTCCCAATTCCTATGCATTGACCAGTAAAGGCAAGCATACCACACACCTGCTTCCTTTTCTGTTTAAAGGGTACATTTCACTACCAGACAAATCATTCGCTAATAAAATATCTATGCCTGGCGTTAGCAAGCTTGGAACTATGTCCACTGTTGCTACACCCATACCTTCACTTCTAAGTGGCATCTTTATTCTCTTTCTCAAAAGTCCTTTTATTAGCACACTGGAATTTAATTTGTTTTCAGGTAGAATATCTTATTTCCACATGAACAAGGTCTGTGAGCACCTGGTGTCTCAGACAATGATGATTTCCCCCTCTGGCTGCTAAAGCGATCTCCATTCCTATTGACACATAGTTCTGACAGCAGTCCTAGTCTGCGGACATGCCTGAGCAGCCACTGACTATGCTTAATGCTACAGACAATGGTCTTGCAGCTTGAGTTTCTGGGGAACCCTGGGACCAACAATGTTCCTTTACATGCCCTGGTGAAGTACTTGAGACTGTTTCCTACTTTGCTTCAATTTTGAGGTACATCTGGTTGGGCTGTTTCTGGAGGATGTGAAATATTTGACTATATGCTTCTGGGGCTTGTTGATATGCATTTAAAGCAGCACCGTTTGCTACCTTACACTAAGTGACACTCTCCTCAGGTAACAGGGAGTAAACTTCATGAGCTTTCCCTCTCAGCCTTTTCTGTCACAGTTGTGTCCAAGTATGGACTGGCCATTTAAACTGCTTTGGTAATCTTTCAAAAGAGATAAAGCAGACATCCACTTCTTCCCCATTGTAACTAAATGTTCAATTTGCAAACCTAAATAACGAACAAAAAGAACAAAGGACAAAGAAAATTACAGTCACAGTGGCTCAGTGGTTAGCACTGCTGCCTAACAGCACCAGGGACCCAGGTTCGATTCCCGCCTCAGGCAACTGTTTGTGTGGAGTTTATACATTCTCCCCGTGCCTGTGTGGGTTTCCTCTGGGTGCTCCGGTTTCCTCCCACAATTCAAAGATGTGCAGGTTAGGTGAACTGGCTATGCTAAATTGCCCATAGTATTAGGTGCAGGGGAATGGGTCTGGTTGGGTTGCTCTTCGGTGTGGACTTGTTGGGCCGAAGGGCCTGTTTCCACAATGTAAGGAATCTAATCTACAGTCCTTGGCCCTTCCAGCCTGCACCAATCCGGATCCTTTATCCAAACTCATTGCCTATTTTCTAAATACTTCAGCCCTTAAATCTTAATTACATGTAATTCTCTGACCAGCACTGGTTTCAATTTCCCTTCTCAGCTCAAGCTGTGTTAATTTAAATCCCCTTCAATACTTGCCTGGAATTCTCCCAATTGCTTCTCTCCATTCTATTTCTGAGTCTCTCTCTTTCTGTCTCTCTTATGCTCTGGGAATTGGCTTCCCTGTTTTCTCTGTTGGAATTCTAATTCTAATTTCCATTGCTCTAGTCTTAATTTATCTGTTTTATTTTCCTCAGTTTCTAGCTGAGGATATTCTGCCAACCATTTTGCAATTTCTATTTTCCTGGCTTTTTGGTAAATCTCTGAATGCTTAACTATTGCTTTCAATTCTTCCAAGAGCAATTGTTTTAACTTTCTTTTACAAGTTATTTCAGCTTTCTCCATTAAAATATTATCAAATATGGACATTCTAGTACATTTACCATTAACTCTTTGTGCTTTTTTTAATTCCCCTTAAAACAGCCTTTGAAGGAACAATTCAGTTATTTAATTAATCAGCTAGTTTGTCATGGATTGAGCCCTCACAATTGTTACTATCACGTGAAGAAGATTCAAGGCTCTGTTGTTTTTTTTTAATCTCCGTCTCAGTCATTCACAACAATTTTGTTTGAGCTTTTCTTTATCACATTACAATCACTTCAATTAAACATATTTAACCAGCTTTTCTTTATCACATTACTATCACTTCAATTAAACACATTTAACCAGCTCAAACACGAAGGTGATCAAATTCCAAGGTTTTCTTGAGTGAAAGGGAGTGGAGTTTTGTTAGTTACTACCTTGAAGAGAAAAGGAAGATGGCGCATTAAACATACATGCACACAAACACAGGTAATAGGCTTAGAAAAATGTGGTAGGCGGGATGTATGCTTAGCACAGACAGAAAATGAAATTTAAATGCAGTTACAGATCTTGGAAACTCCCTAGGGTTGCAAGAATGAGAAGATGCAAGTCCAACCATTTAGCAATTTTTTTTGGATTTTTTAAATAATGGTGAGGTTTGCAGATCTTGATTTCTTAATCAATGATGATTTTACCAATTTGTGTTTTTCACTCTGATTAAAAGAGAGAGAGAGAGAGAGCAGGAGAGAGCTTACAGCTTGCTCCCTCTTATGTCCATGTTATTTCATCTCTTATTTTCTGTTGATATAATGTTCCTTTGTGAAGTCTGATACTTGTGTCATTGTTTCATTTCAAGCAGAAGACAGACTCTTGGGGTTGTTGTCTGTATGACATAAATTGGACTTTGTTCATCTTAAAGTTAATTCTTACCTTGAACTGATTTTTGTAATCTTTCAGATCACTTTTGTATCTTTCTGATTGTTAGTGGAAAGACTAGATTTACTAATTCAGTGAAGCCCCTCATTCCCAATGGCAAGCAAGATTTTTGGAACTCTGGACATCATCTATGATTTGATCTATAAAATAGAATTGCATATGATGTTTGAACTATTGTAATTCAGTAAAGGTGTTGCAGATGCCTAATCAATAATGAGATTTATGCTATCCGTTATTAAAGACTTTACATTGTAATACTTTAAGCCTTCTATATATGACTTTGTCAGTGTAAATTAGAACTACTGTTCTGCTGGTTTTGGTCACTTTGAAGTTGCCTCTTTAATAATTGCAAGCTTGTAGCAGCACATTTCTGCCTGCGTGTGGCATTCACTCAAAAAAAACACTAATGACTTCACAAGAGTTTTTTTTACGTGTGTGCCAATTTCGATGAGAAAATTGCAGAACAAGCCAACTTTAAGACACAAGTAAGCCTTCATCTGACAAGCAACTTTTTAAAGTGTTTTAAATTATGGTTTCTTCTGGAATGTTTTGAATATATGCTTGCAGAACTATTAAACTGCAATTTAAAATTCTAATCAGCAACCTTCCTTTTATGGAGAGAGATCGGAGTGCTTCAGTATGGGTCAGTAGCATTTTGGTTTTGTTATATTTGTAACTTCAGCCTTTTTTTTTAAGTAAGGTATTCTTGGAGATGATATAGCATGAAAGAACTAAAATTCTAATCAAAAGGAAAATAGTTCTGTCTTTTCGATAGTCAATACCCTAAGTACCCTGCACAGCTGTATATAATCATAGAAACTGAAGCTGGTGAAGAAAGACCTTTATTTTGAATTTGCTGTTGTCCAATGCTTTTGTCAAGTTATATTCAATTACTATTCAAAATACCTGCCACCAAGATATAGGAGTATTTTTGTCAGATGGCCACTGCAGTTAACATGAAGTCACTTCATCTCCCAGAGTTGGCTTTTATTTCCTGATGAGACTTTTTTTTTAATTGCCTGTACATAAGAATCCATGCACAGATATCATTGTATTGTGGTATCCAATAGTTATTGATTATAATTAACTATTATGTACAAACTTTACTTTCACACACACATAAGTGCCTGGGCAAACCTTAAAGAGAACAGTATAGTTTCAATAGTGTGTCATATTTCAAGTGATCCTGGGGTAAGAGGCAATATGAGACCTTTATAGTTCCAGGAAAAATGCTACGATGCAGTGATGATATCGTGAGTATGCCTCATTGACATACTGACTGTGAAATGTTATACAACCAGGCAATGACAAATAGCAGTAGGATTTTGCCTAGCATAATCATGATCCAATCCAATGGAAGTTCATGGTTAATATTGCCATATGGGTATGAGATTGTTGGTGGCAGCGAGGAGCATGTTGGCTATAACTCATTAACAGATAATGTCTGCCCTGCACAGAACCCTCGTTGGTTACTCTGAAGTGATTCCCTCAACACTCTCAGACCTGTAACCTGCGTATTTTCTCTCTCTGCTGTGTTCCTACTTTATATTAAAGAAAAGATGCATGAAGTGAGATTAACATTGGTTACCATGAGCAGCAGTAAGCCCAGCTGTCAAAAAATATCCCATGATGAATGTGATGACAGATGCATTAACATCCTTGTGAGCTTTTAGTGAGGTGACTGTGGAAGAATGTAAGTGGTGGAGCACTTACATATGAAAGCTGAACTGTGCTGACTCTTGGGCATGCTTTTTAAGCAATTCAAGTATGAAGGGAGATTATCAAATGGCTAACGTTTTTAGTAACTCTGCATTGCCTTGCCTTCTATCTTAAGGTTATTGAATCTATTGCCTTGTGTTGCTGTGTTGGTTCCTCTGGCTACATCCTGCCACTGCAGTTTTTCTTCTGCTCTTACTTTCCAGATTACCAAACAAAGCCTTTCTCCTCTGGGTGACTTCATGTCGAAGTATTTTAACAGCTTCATCTATGACCCTTACACTCTGGGCCATGCTGTACATCTGAGAAATACCTTTGTGGAAATAGACTTTCTGTGGTGCATGGGAAGCCGTTCGAAAGGCCACGGTTCATTCATATTGCTGCAGGCTTTTGACAGCTACAACAGTCTGTGATTTCCTATGCTCAAATGGCTCTTGGCCATTTTCATTGCCCAGAGTTCACCTTCCATTCAGCAGCTTCTGGCCATGAATTGCAACCTGCCAGTATTCCATTCAGGATTCCACTTGTGACGAAAATCCAGGCTGATGCCTATTTCTGCTTATTCCCAAGGGTTCTGCTTTCTAAACTGCAGGGGTTCTCCGGCATCAAAGTCAAATACACCTCAGTGATAGTATCAGGACATGCACATAACATCCACCAAATGCTGGTGGAATAAACTGATCACAGTGGGAATTTATACCGCACTAGGTGTGTTTTCAGTCAGGGGTGTTATCAACTAACAGCATCTGGCTGGTCTGCCTGAGAGCAACGGAGCTAGGGAATGCATTAGATTTCCTACAGTGTGGAAACAGGCCCTTTAGCCCAACCAATCCACACCGACCCTCCGAAGAGTGACCCACCCAGACCCCTTTTCCTTTGAATGATGCACCTAACACTGTGGGCAATTTAGCACGGCCAATTCACCTGACCTGCACATCTTTGGACTGTGGGAGGAAGCTGGAGCACCCGGAGGAAACCCACGCAGACACGGGGAGAATATGTAAACTCCACACAGACAGTCGCCCGAGGCTGGAATCAGGCTGGGACCCTGTTGCTGTGAGGCAGCAATGCTATCCGCTGACCCACCATGCCACCCATCACCAGAGGTGATGATTATAGTTAATTAAGGGATAATTGGGTGAGGACTGGGAGTATGCAAATGGGAAACAAGTCCTGAGTGGTGTTGGAGCATTGTGAGGTGAGTTGGAATAAACTGGAAAACCAAGGTGCTTAAAGTGTGGTACTAGAAAAGCACAGATGGTCAGACAGCATCCGAGGAGCAGAAGAGTCAACGTTTTGAACAGAAGCATATTCTCAGGAATATATCTGATCTCCAGCATCCACAGTCCTCACTCTCTCCTAGGTGCTTACACTCTGTCAAACCAACCTCTTGTGTATATCAATAGGAGCACATAAGACATATCAGTAGCCAACCTCTGTCCTGGTCCTTACAAGACTCGAAATGGTTAAGATGCTCACTAACTCATTTGCACTGAAACCTATTGAGGTCCCTATGTTGGTAATTATTACCAACTTAAATTCTCACTCCACTTTCACTGCCATAATACACTGAGTTGTGGGGAGTTGCAGGATTATCGTGATAAGGTAGGGGGTGGGTCTGGGTGGGATGCTCATTGGAGGATGGATGTGGACCCAATGGGCCAAATGGCTTGCTTCCACACTGTAGGCATTGTATGATCTGAGCCTAGTGACTATCTTGATGTGCTTCCTTTCAGTCTCAGCAGCAGCAATCATTATTAACTGACCAGCTTACTAACCCGTTTGAAATTTGCTGAGATAGACAACAACCTGACATCATCATCAAGAATCAAAGGAATTATGAGATAGTCACCTAAAAGATTCCATGGCACTAATTCAAAGAAAAGAAAGCATAATCTCTCCAGAACTCTGGCCAACACTTATTCATAATTAAAGACTTCTCCCTGGTGTAGGGACAGTACTTATTGTGATAAATTGCCTTACCGCGGTAGACAAAAGGAATAAGTGAGGACTGCAGATGCTGGAGATCAGAGCTGAAAAATGTGTTGCTGGAAAAGCGCAGCAGATCAGGCAGCATCCAAGGAGCAGGAGAATCGATGTTTCGGGCATAAGATGTTCATCATATTCCCTTCATAGGAATTCCTGAAGAAGGGCTTATACCCGAAACATCGATTCTCCTGCTCCTTGGATGCTGCCTGACCTCCTGCGCTTTTCCAGCAGCACATTTTTCAGCTCTAGACAAAACGAATCATGAGTTAGAGAGCAAGGCAGGAGAGTTGAGGATCATCAGATGAGCCATAATCTCCTGAATGGGGGAGCAGACTTGATGGGCTGAGAGGATTCCTTCACCATTTATGTCTTATGTCGAGGAGTGTGGTGCTGGAAAAGCACAACTGGTCAAGCAGCATCCGAGGAGCAGAAGAATCAACGTTCGTCATATGCCCGTCATAGGAATTCCAGATGAAGAACTTTTGCCCAAAACATCGATTCTCCTGCTCCTCGGATGCTGCCTGACCGGCCGTGCTTTTCCAGCACCACACTCCTCGACTCTGATCTCCAGCATCTGCAGTCCTTACTTTCTCCTTCTATGTCTTATGGTCTTATAAGCAGGAAAAGTTTTAATCTGCTCCTGGGCCTGGCCAAAATGGCAGCTGGCAGTTTCGGTAAAAGTGAGCAACTCAACTATCTGCCTCTCTTTCATGGTTAGCTTTATATGCCTAGGGTCTTTGGATGAGGGAGCATGAGGTGTCTGCCAGGGCATATGAGGTCTTTCAAGACCAATAGGCACCCATCATCAGCCTCAGCACCGTTTTGATGAGTTTTCTTTCAAGATTTGTGGGTTCTTTGGTTACAAATGTTTGTCACTTATTTAATTCAGTTAATTATTTTCAGCTTTCCCAAAAAAGCTTAAAGAGCGGCTTCTGGCGAAATAGGGTGTTTAATTTGGGAGAGGGCAGACATTTGTGGGTTCTTTTCTATAAATAGTCTAGTACAGTTGAAGGACTAGTGTCTAGTTTCCTGCTTGATCATCTGGCTTCAGAATGAATTGACAATATTATCAGATTAAACTTTGTCTTACAAAAAAAGTACAATTATATATGGTCAGTCATATTTGAAGGGGCAAATGGTATCTCAATTTCTACAATATTCTGATACAAAGAGAAACATTTTTCCACATGTTTGCCATTAGTTTATTCCAATTTAAAAACTTGTTAAACACGACATCTAGGAATGTTGTACTTGTCGCCCACATGACTGACATGAGACTCCCCAAGTGGGTGCTCTACTTCCAGCTTTGAAACAGCAGATGAGCCCCAGGTGGACAGAGGAAGTGCTTCAGGGATACCCTCAGGGCCTCACTGGCGAAGTGCAGCATTCCCACAGACTGGGAATCACTGGCCCAAGGCCATCCAAAGTGGAGGAGGAGCATCTGGGAAGGCATCGAGTGCCTCGAGACTTGTTGTTAGGGAAAAAAATGCAAGCAAGGCGAAAACAGCGAAAGAAGCACGCTGCCTTACCAATGACCCACCCACCCGTTCCAGTGACCACCACCTGTCCCAAGTGTAACAAAGCCTGCATTAGCTGCATTGGTCTGTACAGCCACCTATAGACTCACCCTAACAGTGAAAGAGAGTCATCTTCACCTGCAAGACAATGAAGATGATGATTCTTTTGATGATTTAATCATGCTTTTGTAGAACTGTCACAAGGTTCCTTTTCAACATTAAACGATACAGGAACCCTAGTTTTTTAACAATAATTTCAATTTTAAAATAATTGCTACCTTCTTTGTATTGAGCATTTTTCTATTTCCTATTTTTTCTTCTTCCAATATCTGTTAAGGCCAATGCAGCACTTATAACTCAATACCAAATCTTGACCTACAAACATCTGCAAAGTAACTTTGTCCTTAACGGTTATAATAATTAATGTAAAGATTATTAAGCTTAGACTTTGTATGTTCTGTTTCAATCTCAAAGGCTGCAGTCTCACTTTTGAGTTAGGAGGTTCAGCTGCTTCTGAGAAACTCCGTAATCTCGATTGATGCTCTAGTGCAGATATTATCATTCAAAGAAGACATTGAACCAAGAACCTGTCTGCTTTCTCAGATGGCTGCAAAAGAATGACATGAAAGATCCATGACATTCGAAGGGGAGATCTGTCCATGGCCTAGCCAGTATGTACTCTTCAACAAACATCGCTAAAATAAGTTATGTGGTCATTTGCCTCTCTGTCATTTGTGAGATTTTGCTGTATAGATTTCATTGTCGTAATTCAATCCAGTCAAGCCTTTTCGGACTTCCTGAGGCATATTATATAAACACGAGTTCTTTCATTCTTATTCATGTACAATTATTCAGTTGAAATTTGGATTCAGTTATGTAGCAACATTTGCAGAAGTCCTATCTAAAATCATCATTGTTACCTTGATGAATGTGTGTGTATGACTGGAAATCAACATTGTCTTTGTTGTAAAGTATAAATTCAGGAGCCTGAGCTGTTGTTCTGTTATTATGTTATAGCCGTCACTCTGTTCAAGAAGGTTTATTAACATCCCCAGACTATTACAACCCTCCAACCTAAAAAGCCATTCGACTTTGAAGTCTTGTCACAGGGAGAATCAGTAGACCTTGTGAAAAATTCTTCACAAACTGATGGTTAACTCTGAATTGTGCTAGAGAAAACTTAGTAACTGAATGATCACAGCTTTTCTCTGGACCATATGCATTTCCAAGGATATTAAAATTAAAAACAGTACACCGCCAATTATTTAATCAGGACAAAGATATCGAGCTGGTAAATTGTGACTGCCTTGCTCGATGCATGTTTCCACATTCGCAGTTATCCTGATTTGCTGTCTCCCTCAGACATCACAGATTCATTATTCCCCAAACCTTTTTGATTAATTGAACTTCTGCAGGCAGAGATTCTAACTTTTGAAGTACACCCATTGATATTGTGGTTTTATGTTTTTCACTTACAAATTGGCTGTGATCAGGGTTGATTTATAGATGAAAGTGTCAAAGCTGTGGACCATCATTGCTGAAATGTATTTAAATAAATGCTCAAGGAAAGCGACATGTGCACGTTTTAAAGTTACATGGTCACGTTGGCTTAACAATTGGACTTTTTAGAATTCGGTAGTTTCACAATTGCAAACAAAGCCCAATTCCAATCTAAACATTTGATAAGTGTCACATAGTTGTTTTTTCAATTTTCCCACAAAGTATTTGAAGAATAGAATTTATATGAAATAGCGGGAGAAAATGAAATTTTGGTAAAATGGGAAAAAGTGTGGAGAAAGAGGATCAAGGGGATACTATAAAAATGAAAGTGGTAAATTACTCTTCATTGTCGAACCCACATGAAAGCATCAGAACACTATGGTGGGTGAATGGAGAACATGTTCGTGACAATCTATACCATATAATCTATAAAATCAAAGTTACTATCAGGTTCTATCACAGTTGTGTTACAGTAAATATTTTTTACTCTCTTTCAACTTCACTCAATGCCTCTGGTCTGATTCCATAGAGATACAACAGCACTCATCAATGCCAGATCCTTGAATAGCACCATCAAAGCTGATTACTTAAGACCATAAAACATAGGAGCAGACATTAGGCCATTCAACCCATTGAGTCTGCTCTGCCATTCAATCATGGCTGAGACGTTTCTCAACCCCATTCTCCTGCTTTCTCCCCTTAACCCTTGATCCCCTTGATAGTCAAGAGCCTATCTATCTCAGTCTTAAATATACTCAATGACCTGGCCTCCACAGCCTTATATTAATAGCTGCTTGGTAGTATAGAACTTCAGTACTGTTGAAAAAATAAGAAGCATTTTGTTAAAGTTTTCAAACTTGTAGACATTGTGACAAGAATAGCAATTGAAGGGAAAACCAATATATACTGTATGAGAGCAAAGTGCTGATTGATTGGCAAGTGAACACTGATTGGTAAAGGCATTTCCATGCAAAATACACCAGCAAATGATAATTGACAGTTACTGTCAGCCTCTTTCAATCTTAAATCAGGCACATGTTGTAAAGTGAAAGGTGGGAAAATGTGCCCTGATTAACCTTGACCAGTTTGTAGTAACCCTTTTTAACTCAAGCACATTACGCAGTGAGATAGACAAAGGGACAAGACTCAGAAAGCTCAAAGCAGCTTTATCAAACACTTTATTGTAGAAAAACAATATTTACCACATTCTATTATTGTACATAAATTAAATTCTATTAAACTTTATCAGACTCTTCACAGAACTCTTCAGTAAACAGTTTCAGTCAATCCATGTTTCTATAACACTTGCAGTGAGTGGTTATGGGAAGAAAGCAATTTAGGCTATTGAGTTGGATGATCAGCCATGATCGTAATAAATGATAGACCAGGTTTGAAGGCCAATTGGCCTCTTCCTGCTCCTATCTTCTACGTTTTAGGTGTCGGATGATTCACTACATTTTATCACTTTACAACTTCTTATCACTGTATTTGAATTGTTTGTCTGAAAGAGTTGGTAATCCCTGTTCATTAAGGCTGGGACAGGCTATTCATAGAGTCATAGAGATATACAGCATGGAAACAGACCCTTCAATCTAACTAGTTCAGGCTGACCAGATATCCCAACCTAATCTAGTCCCATTTACCAAAACTAAGCCCAAATCCCTCTAAATCTTTCCTATTCATGTACCTATCCAGATGCCTGTTAAATGTTGCAATTGTACCAGCCTCCACCACTTCCTCTGGCAGCTCATTCCATACACATACCACCCTCTGCATGAAAACGTTGCCCCTTAAGTCTCTTTTATATCTTTCCCCTCTCACCTTAAAACTATGCCCTCTGGCTCTGAAATCCCCAACCCAGAGAAAAGACTTTGTCTGTTTATCCTATCCATACTCCTCATGATTTTATAAACCTTTATGAGTTCACCCCTCAGCCTTCAATACTCCAAAGTAAACAGCCCAGCCTATTCAACCCCTCCCTATAGCTCAAATCCTCCAACTCTGGCAACATCCTTGTAAATCTTTTCTGAAACCTTTCAAGTTTCACAATATCCTTCTGATAGCAGGGAGACCAGAATTGCATGCAGTATTTCAAAAGTGGCCTAACCAACGCCCTCTACAGCGCAACATGACATCCCTACTCCGAAACACAATGCTCTGACCAATAAAGGAAAGCATTCCAAATACCGCCTCCACTATGCTATCTACCTGTGACTCTACTTTCAAGGAGCTATGAACCTGCACTTCAAGATCTCTTTGTTCAGCAACACTCCCTAGTACCTTACCATTAAATGTATAAGGAAAAAGTGAGGACTATGGATGCTGGAGATCAGAGCTGAAAATGTGTTGCTGGAAAAGCACAGCAGGTCAGGCAGCATCCAAGGAACAGGAGAATCGACGTTTCGGGCATGAGTCCTTCTTCAGGAATGAGGAAAGTGTGTCCAGCAGGCTAAGATAAAAGGTAGGGAGGAGGGACTTGGGGGAGGGGCGTTGGAAATGTGATAGGTGGAAGGAGGTCAAGGTAAGGGTGATAGGCCGGAGTGGGGGTGGGAGCGGAGAGGTCAGGAAGAAGATTGCAGGTTAGGAAGGCGGTTCCAGCAGGCTAAAATAAAAGGTAGGGAGGAGGGACTTGGGGGAGGTCCAGCAGGCTAAGATAAAAGGTAGGGACAAAGGACTTGGGGGAGGTCCAGCAGGCTAAGATAAAAGGTAGGCAGGAGGGACTTGGGGGAGGGTCCAGCAGGCTAAGATAAAAGGGAGGGAGGAGGGACTTGGGGGAGGAGATAAAAGGTAGGGAGGAGGGACTTGGGGGAGGAGATAAAAGGTAGGGAGGACCAGCTCCAATACCGTACAACCCAGATGGCCTCCTTCTTCAAAGACCGCAATTTCCCCCCAGACGTGATCGACGATGCCCTCCACCGCATCTCCTCCACTTCCCGCTCCTCCGCCCTTGAGCCCCGCCCCTCCAATCGCCACCGGGACAGAACCCCACTGGTCCTCACCTACCACCCCACCAACCTCCATAAACATCATATCATCCGTCGTCATTTCTGCCACCTCCAAACGGACCCCACCACCAAGGATATATTTCCCTCCCCTCCCCTATCAGCGTTCCGAAAAGACCACTCCCTCCGTGACTGCCTCGTTAGGTCCACACCCCCCACCAACCCAACCTCCACTCCCGGCACCTTCCCCTGCAACCGCAAGAAATGCAAAACTTGCGCCCACATCTCCCCCCTTACTTCCCTCCAAGGCCCCAAGGGATACTTCCATATCCGCCACAAATTCACCTGCACCTCCACACACATCATTTATTGCATCCGCTGCACCCGATGTGGCCTCCTCTATATTGGAGAGACAGGCCACTTACTTGCGGAACATTTCAGAGAACACCTCTGGGACACCTGGACCAACCAACCCAACCACACCGTGGCTCAACACTTCAACTCCCCCTCCCACTCCACCAAGGACATGCAGGTCCTTGGACTCCTCCATCGCCAGACTATAGCAACACGACGGCTGGAGGAAGAGCGCCTCATCTTCCGCCTAGGAACCCTCCAACCACAAGGGATGAACTCAGATTTCTCCAGTTTCCTCATTTCCCCTTCCCCCACCTTGTCTCAATCCCAACCCTCGAACTCAGTACCGCCTTCCTAACCTGCAATCTTCTTCCTGACCTCTCTGCCCCCCCACCCCCACTCCGGCCTAACACCTTCACCTTAACCTCCGTCCACCTATCGCATTTCCAACACCCCTCCCCCAAGTCCCTCCTCCCTACCTTTTATCTTAGCCTGCTGGACACACTTTCCTCATTCCTGAAGAAGGACTCATGCCCGAAACGTCGATTCTCCTGTTCCTTGGATGCTGCCTGACCTGCTGTGCTTTTCCAGCAACACATTTTCAGCATTAAATGTATAAGTCTTGCTCTGATTTGTTTTATCAAAATGCAAAACCTCACTTTTATCCAAATTAAACTCTGTCTGCCTCCCCTCAGCCCATTGGCCCACCTGATCAAGATCCCATAGTAATTTGAAGTAACCTTCTTTGCCATTCACCACACTTCCAGTTTTGGTGTCATCTGCAAACTTACTAATCATACCTCCTATGTTCTTTATGTAGGTCTTTATATAAATGACAAAAGATCCTCAGTCTTTGAGGGTTGACTGATGTTTCAGGATCTGCAGTCATCAATTTGGGCTTCTTCTCTCATCTAGGGCCAGTTTTGGTCTTCAGATCACCTCACTGAGGTGGCTGTCTTTGGAGATGCTATTGAAGAAGGTGCAAAAACAGAGGGAGCCAGCACTCCCGATTGCCCTTTTTATCCCCCTCATCACAACTTTCACAAAGATTCGGTGGCCCATGTCCAAAACTAGCATTGAGCAGGGGTAGGGGGTAAGAACCAATGAGGTGTCTATGTTCCATATTTGGAGATGGCAGAACATGGTTTTGCACGTTTGCCTGTCGGGTGCTGTCCTTGTCAGGCTATGCCTCTGGCCTCCTACTGAGCTGGGTGCTATCAAGTCTGTGTAACATTCTTCTAACAAAGCACCTAAACAGAAGGTTTGTTCTGAAACAATGTAGCCATTAGCACCTGGCTAAGCAGTTCCAGGCCTGTCTGGTTTTAATGAGAAGTTGATTGCACTGCCATGGCCCCAGGTTCAATTCCAGCCTCGGGTGACTGTCTGAATGGAGTTTGCATATTCTCCTCGTGTCTGCATGGGTTTCCTCTGGGTGCTCTGGTTTCCTCCCATAGTCCACAGGTGTGCAGGTTAAATGGATTGGCCATGCTAAATTGCTGATAATGTGCAGGCTAAGGTGAGTTATCCCTGGGAAATGCACTGTTACGAGAGTGTGCCTGGGTGGGATGCTCTTCGGTGTGTCAGTCTGGGTTGAATGGCCTGCTTCCACAAGTATAGGGATTCTATGAATATGTCATGGCTCACCTGACCACACAGGTTGATTCTGAATGGTGAAAGCAATGTCCTGAGAAATGAACCAGCAAACATCTGTCAATTATTTTATTGAGTTCAAAAAGCTGCAGTGTATGTGTATGTTCCTTCTGCCTGCACAAAACAGAGTGCTGTGCATTAATGTATGTAACCTCCAGCACACACAAGTGTGCCATACTGTGGGCCTGACTGACTGCCCTAAACTGGTTGTCATTGTACTTCTTGGTACACTTGGCACAAGAAAACATGGTAATGGGACAGGGTCACATCTGTGCCCTTGATCACCCTAGACAACACTGGAAGTGTTTCACGAATTCTGCTGCCTTCCGCTCCAAGTTGACCTACAATCTGATTCTTGATGCAGTACTTATATATGAGGCAAGCAATCTATGACTAACCTATGAAACATTCATGGATTACCACAAAGTGACTCTTAACACTGTTCTAATGATTGCAGAGCCTGATAACATCTAAAAAGATATTTGAGTCTCCAGTGACTGACTGGAAGGATCATATGAGAGGATTTCAAACCTTAAGACATCTCCTGAAACAAGCTGAAAACAACTTCATATAAACACTATCCATCAAGCAACATGTACATTAAACTGGTGAAAATTTCCTTCATTCACTTTCAGAACAGCATAAAAGTTCCCTTCCACAGTTGACACTGTATACTGTCACCAAAGTGAATATTTTATTCTCTCAAAACCAGTCTACGGCCATTCTCAGCTCCTGATGGCTTCCTTCCTCTTCTTTTACCGGTTGGATAACTTCAAATCCCTAAACTAACTTTCACAGTGAGTGTTACACTGACCTCTAGCCAAGGGTGCCTGTCCTGTTCAAATCCTGACAAATTTTGTCTGTTCAGTTCAAGTACTGGCTCCCACATGCATTCTGTGTGTTGAACAACAGAAATTAGCTGCATCTATTGCCCTGCTCTCTTTCTCTTTTTTAAATTCCTCCACATTGACTTGTCTGAGATTTTCAGGGATACAGAGTCATAGAGTCACAGAGAAGTACAGCATGGAAACAGACTCTTCAGTCCAACCTGTCCATGCTGACCAGATATCTCAACCCAATCTAGTCCCACCTGCCAGCACCCGGCCCATATCCCTCCGAACCTTTCCTATTCATATACCCATCCAGATGCCTCTTAAATGTTGCAATTGTACAAGCCTCGCCACTTTCTCTGGCAGCTCATTCCATACACACATCACCCTCTGCGTGAAAAAGTTGCCCTTTAGGTCTCTTTTATATCTTTCCCTTCTCATTCTAAACTTATGCCCTCTAGATCTGAACTCCCTGACCCCAGGGAAAAGACTTTGTCTATTTACCCTATCCATGCCCCTCATGATTTTATAAACCTCTATAAGGTCACCCCACAGCCTCTGACACTACAGAGATAACAGTCAAAACCTATTCAACCTCTCCCTATAGCTCAAATCATCCGATCCTGGCAATGTCCTTGTAAATCTTTTCTGAACCCTTTCAAGTTTCAAAACATCCTTCCGATAGGAAGGAGACCAGAATTGCACGCAGTATTCCAACAGTGGCCTAACCAATGTCCTGTACAGCTGCAACATGACCTCCCAACTCCTGTACTCAATACTCTGACCAATAAAGGAAAGCATACCAAACGCCTTCTTCATTAGCCAGTCTACCTGTGACTCTACTTTCAAGGACCTATGAACCTACACTCCAAGGTCTCTTTGTTCAGCAATGCTCCTGAGGACCTTAGCATTGAGAGTATAAGTCCTGATAAGATTAGCTTTTCCAAAATGCAGAACCTCACATTTATCTAAATTGAACTCCATCTGCCACTTTTCAGCCCATTGACCCATCTGGTCCAGATCCGGTTGTAATTTGAGGTAACCTTCTTTGCTGTCAACTACACCTCCAATTTTGGTGTCATCTGCAAACTTACTAACCACACCTCTTATGCTCACATTCAAATCATTTATTTCAATGATGAAAAGGAGTGGACCCAGCACATATCTTTGTGGCACTCCACTGGTCACAGGCCTTCAGTCTGAAAACAATCATCCTTCCTCTGTCTTCTACCTTTGAGGCAGTTCTGTATCCAAATGGTGAGATCTCCCTGTATTCCATGAGATCTACCCTTGCTAACCAGTGTCCCATGGGGAACCTTGTCGAACACTTTAGTGAAGTCCATATAGATCACATCTACCCTCTGCTCTCATCAATCCTCTTTGTTACTTAGAGTAATAGTCATTGAGTGATAGAGATGCACAGCACAGAAACAGACCCTTCGGTCCAACCCATCCATGCTGACCAGATATCCCAACCCAATCTGGTCCCACCAGACAGCACCCGGCCCATATCATTCCAAACCCTTCCTATTCATATACCCACCCAGATGCCTTTTAAATGTTGCAAGTGTACCAGCCTCTACCGCTTCCTCTGGCAGCTCATTTGTGAGACATGATTTCCCACGCACAAAACCATGTTGACTATCCCTAATCAATCATTGCCTTTCCAAATACAAGTGCATCCTGTCCGTCAGGATTCCCTCCAATAACTGCCCACAACCAACGTCAGGCTCATTGGTCAATAGTTCCCTGACTTGCCTTATCACCTTTCTTGAATAGTGGCACCACGTTAGCCAACCTCCAGTCTTCCGGCACCTCACCGTGACCATCGATGATATGAATATCTCAGTAAAAGGCCCAACAATCACTTCCCTAGCTTCCCACAGGGTTCTAGGGTACACCTGATCAGGTCCTGGGGATTTATCCACTTTTATGTGTTTCAAGACATCTAGCACTTCCTCCTCTGTAATATGGACATTTTTCAAGATGTCACCATCTATTTCCCTACAGTCTGTATCTTCCATGTCCTTTTCCACAGTAAATACTGATGCAAAATACTCATTTAGTATCTCCCCCATCTCCTGCGGCTCCACACAAAGGCCACCTTGCTGATCTTTGAGGGGCCCTATTCTCTCCCCCGTTACCGTTTTGCCCTTAAAGTATTTGTAAACACCCTTTGGATTCTCCTTAACTCTATTTACCAAAGCTATCTCATGTCCCCTTTTTGCCCTCTTGATTTCTCACTTAAGTATTCACCTACTGCCTTTATACTGTTCTAAGAATTGACTCGATCTATCCTGTCTATACCTGACATATGCTTCATTCTTTATCTTAACCAAACCCTCAAATTCTTTAAACATCCAGCATTCCTTATACCTACCACCCTAACAGCAATATACTGTCTCTGGACTCTTGTTATCTCATTTCTGAAGGCTTCCCATTTTCCAGCCGACTCTTTACCTGCGAACATAAGCTTCTGAAAGTTCTTGCCTAATACTGTCAAAATCGGCCTTTCTCCAATTTAGAACTCAACTCTTAGATCTGGTTTATCCTTTTCCATCACTATTTTAAAACTAATAGAATTATGGTCACTGACCCCAAAGTGCTCCCTCACTGACACCTCAGTCTGCCTTATTTCCCGAGAGTAGGTCAAGATTAGATTAGATTACTTACAGTGTGGAAACAGGCCTTTCGGCCCAACAAGCCCACACTGCCCCGCCGAAGCGCAACCCACCCATACCCCTACATTTACCCCTCACCTAACACTACGGGCAATTTAGCATGGCCAATTCACCTAACCTGCACATCTTTATGACTGTGGGAGGAAACCGGAGCTCCCGGAGGAAACCCACGCAGACATGGGGAGAACGTGCAAACTCCACACAGTCAGTTGCCTGAGGCGGGAATTGAACCCGGATCTGTGAGGCAGCAGTGCTAACCACTGTGCCACCGTGCCGCCCAAAAGTTTTGCACCTTCTGTAGTAGGCACATCTACATACTGAATCAGAAGATTTTCTTGTACACACTTAACAAATTCATCTCCATCTAAACCCTTAACACTGTGTAAAACCCTGAAACCCAATATTACAAAGGCTTGCTCTTGATTCTTCTCTTACGTCCTAGCTCCATGGCAATGTGAGAAACATTGAGCATGTATTCAGGTAGAAATGCTAATTATCTATCCTATAAAACTCTGACACCATTCCATCTAGAAATTAATTTGACAGTTTAAAATATACAAAATGTGATGTTCCTAGCACCTCTGTTTGAGATTTAAATACTAAATGTCTACCCGGAGTCAAAACAAATACCTTTACCATTATTCGGAGATGCCGGTGTTTGACTGAGCTGTACAAAGTTAAAAATCACACAACACCAGGTTATAGTCCAACAGGTTTAATTGGAAGCACACTAGCTTTCGGAGCGACACTCCTTCATCACATTATAAAGCTCAATTACATTATTCCCTTAACACTGTTCATGGAGGCTGAAAGTGAATAAAATCCAAAACACATTCTCTACATTTTTGCACAAATAGTCCCTGAAGAAAAAAAAACAATCCTATCAACTTTAAGAATGATTTATATACTTACTGCTAATTTTGTGTTTCCATCATTCTTTGCCATTAGAATTCACATTAAAAAGACAGTCTAGATCTTCCGGTGGCAGTCAGTGTACAGTTGACTTCTGAATTTTTAGCAGCAGGTAAGGTAATACCATTTTTCCACTGGCTGTACGATGAAGGTAATAACCCACCACCAAAGGGGTAGGTAGAATTAATGAGGCGTTGCTTGATTTTTCAGCTTCCTTTCATTGTAAATTGTGATAATGCTGCATCGTCATTTTAAAGCAAAACTACCAGTTTGACTCCATAGAGAAACCTCAGTGGAGCAGGACTCCAGCTGTGTGTTAAACTGTATTCATGGGAGACTGCAAGAAAAGATATTTAACCAGGCTTAACTTACCGCTTGGGTAGACAGTGTCTCCTTACCACTGGCACCACGCCAACCTTGGCAAATAGTCCTTTCAATATTTTGATCTGGTGGCTACCACCAGTATAGCAAAGTGATTCAAGGCTGAACCCTTTGACTCTGTGAGCATGCAGTGGCAATTGTCAGGAAATACCTGAAATGAACAATCACCTGATGAAGGAGCGACGCTCCGAAAGCTAGTGCTTCCAATTAAACCTGTTGGACTATAACCTGGTGTTGTGTGATTTTTAACCTTTACCATTGTAAGTAAGGATGAGGATCTTGTATGTTATTCCTTCAGTCTGAGCCTCACAGTGCCCATAGAACTGAAACCGCTCAGGTATGTTGTCCAGAGGACTCAGGAGGACACACTCTTCACTACTGCATTTTACCAGACTACCCAAAACGTCTTTAAACAGGATCTATAGGCCTCTATTCTTAGCATGGACAACTTCCAGCTGTCAGGAAAAGGAGGCTCAATAATTTTCATCCTCGTAGTACATTCTCAACCTGTCATAAAAGCAACGGTTCCCTCAGTAGAAAATCCTGCAAATAAGCCCAAGCCAGCATTTATCAAGCAGAGATGCCTTTGCTGGCTTGGCTTTAGTTGCAGGATAGAAGGTGGTCACATTCCCAATGATTTTGTGTTTGCTGAGGGAACCAGAGCACAAAGGTCAGTGGGTGCCCTAAGATCGACCTCAGGGACACTTGCAAATGTGGTGTCATGAAGGCCTGCGATATTGATTTTCACACTAAGGAGACACCTGCCATCAGCAGAAAGGAATGGTGACATCGCCTATGGACTGGAGTGTGATGTGACGATTAATGGCTGCAGGGACTTGACAATCCAGAAAACCAAACTTACAATGACACCTGATAAAATGTGTAACGTTTATGGTGGAACCCACCTCCCACAGTTTAGTCTGTTCAGCTGTCAGCAAAAATGTGAAACCATCCTATCCCCAACAGATTTGCTGCATGGACATCACTTTGCACTGATGAAATGGTGTCAGGAAATACTTTCACCAAACGAAAAACCTTTTCATCTCAGTCTTGAAATTTCCAGTTAACCTCACCATAGCAGCTTTTGCATGTTGGCAATGGTGCATTGCTGTTGGCCAGCGTTCCAGTTTTTTAAATTTCTATTTTGCTTCAGAAAACCAAATGCTTCCTGATACCATGAATGTACTGTCTTTCCCTAGTTTGAAGACTTTCTTCCTTGTTTTGGACAAATTTCCTACTTTCCACTCCATCAAATCCCTTAATCACATTATAAAGCTCAATTACATTATTCCCTTCACACTGTTCATGGAGGCTGAAAGTGAATAAAATCCAAAACACATTCTCTACATTTTAGCACAAATAGTCCCTGAAGAAAAAAAAAATCAATCCTATAAACCTTAAGAATGATTTACATAGTTACTGCTAATTTTGTGTTTTTATCATTCTTTGCCATTAGAATTCACATTAAAAAGACAGTCTAGATCTTCCGGTGGCAGTCAGTGTACAGTTGACTTCTGAATTTTTAGCAGCAGGTGAGGTAACACCATTTTTCCACTGGCTGTACAATGAAGGTAATAACCCACCACCAAAGGGGTAGGTAGAATTAATGAGGCGTTGCTTGATTTTTCAGCTTCCTTTCATTGTAAATTGTGATAATGCTGCATCGTCATTTTAAAGTAAAACTACCAGTTTGACTCCATAGAGAAACCTCAGTGGAGCAGGACTCCAGCTGTGTGTTAAACTGTATTCATGGGAGACTGCAAGAAAAGATATTTAACCAGGCTTAACTTACCGCTTGGGTAGACAGTGTCTCCTTACCACTGGCACCACGCCAACCTTGGCAAATAGTCCTTTCAATATTTTGATCTGGTGGCTACCACCAGTATAGCAAAGTGATTCAAGGCTGAACCCTTTGACTCTGTGAGCATGCAGTGGCAATTGTCAGGAAATACCTGAAATGAACAATTGGCATGTGCAAGGAAAAGCAGACTTAAGCTCAATTTAATTAGTGTTCGAACCAGGTGAAGGGATCATTGAATTACTTTTATGCAACTCAAATACCCCCTTCAGAAGCTCTGTTAACCATTCACATTATTCATCATGTCGGTTAATCCAAACAATTCTCAGATTATGCCCATTGTTTTCTGCTTATTTTCAGGAATTCTGCTATTTGAGTACACTTCAATCTCCATATCTCTGACAGCAAGCTCTTTCTAAACATCGTGACGCATTAGTGACTGGGCTCTGTGTACAGTAACTCTACAGGCAGTCATGATTAATAACTCCACGAGTGAAGCTCAGCAGATTATTCATGAACTATGAAGCACCTTTTATAGAGCACATCTAAAATTTAATTTTAAACACCTCTGTATTTTTATGACATCTCAAGATATAAGAGGCATCTATGGTTTCCAGATTATGCTTGCAGTATAAATTCATAAATTTACTTAGTACAGGTCACCACACAAAGTGCTATACAAATAAGTCAGTGGTTTATCTTGTACTCTATTTATCCACATTAGTATGCTATAGCAGTCATGCAGAATAAAAGCTTGTCTACCTGCTGAATGTGACCAAATGAGGCAAGAAAAACTGGTTCTTACATATTACAAGTTTGATTATGTTTGCACAACTGAATATAAATAGAGTGCTAGGGGAAACCTGCAGTCTGGAAACCAGTCCAGTAGCATCATGCTTGACTGAAATAGAATCACTGCATCTTTGCTGTAAAATTAAAATGCCACCTGCAGACCCAGAGATGTAAAGAAAAGATAGATTATTTCTTTAAGACATGGGAAACACTGCATGAAAGTTTCTGCATTTTAAATACACTTCCAGACTCTAGTAGATCAGCTCCATCACTAAGGAACCAAATTTCCTCAATGTGTAAGGGTTAGTATACACATTAGATATTGTTGTAAATTGGAAATTTTGTGTTCTCATGTTAGGGAGTCTATCATTGCTTCCCCTCTCTTGAAATGACTTGTGCATCAGTAGCTATTGCATAGACCAATATTAAAGATATTTCTGCTTGTTAAGTCCTCCTTAATGAGCAATTAACTTGCAAATTTCTTCAGGATTAACTTCATTTACACATCACACTAATTTTCTCTAAGTAAAACTGTAGTTAAAGCCCTGAAGGGAGGAAGCAGAGTTTGAGAAATGAACAGAGCAGGAGATAATACAGTTCAGTGCACCACAAGGTGGCTAATTCAACCGGTGTATGAGTGTACGATGTTCAACACTGGAATGCAGCAGCAGATGAAATGACAGACTCAATTTTTTGTGATGAGTTGTCGATGCAGGGTGGAAGAGCCACTGATAGTACTTCTATGTCCAGACCTGCTCCTGCAATGCATTACCAACAACTATGGTTTCACTAATTTGCCAAACACCTGTTCATATACTTCTGTGCACATGCTGCTGTTCGAGCTGAAATCTTGAAGATGGCCACCCATCTGCGTGTCCAATATGATGTTACAAGATCACTGAACTTTCTTCATTTCTCAGTTCAACAAAACTGATCATAATTGCTTCTTGTATTTTCAACCTCAATGTTTAAGGTTCATCAACGTTGACCTTGTGGAGAGATATATCGATGTGTCAACCATGTGCAGACCTGAAATCCCCTCCCGCTCCAAATGTTACCGATGTTGCTTTCTAGTCAATGGCAGCCTGCAGCAGAGAGTTGTCACAGAGTATCATGCACAGTTTAGCAGTGGATTGTTCGAAACACCCAGATCAGTTGCCATTTTGTTCTACAAGGAAATGATGTCTCAGATTTATGCACTTAATGGTTAGGTCTTGGGGAGTGCTGCTGAACAAAGAGACCTTGGGGTGCAGGGTCATAGTTCCTTGGAAGTAGAGTCACAGGTAGTCAGGATAGTGAAGAAGATATTTAGAATGCTTTCCTTTATTGGTGAATGCATTGAGTGTAGTGGTTGGGAGGTTGTGTTGCAGCTGTACAAGATATTGGTTAAGGCACTTTTGAAATACTGCATGCAATTCTGATCTACCTGCTATAGGAAGGATGTTGTGAAACTTGAAAGGGTTCAGAAAAGATTTACAAGGATGTTGCCAGAGTTGGAGAATTTGAGCTATAGGGAGAAGCTGAATAGGTTATTTTCCCTGGATTATCAGAGGCTGGGGGTGTCCTTACAGAGATTTATAAAATCATGAGGGGCATGAATAAGGTGAATAGCCAAGGTCTTTTCCCAGGGATAGGGGAGTCCAAAACTAGAGGGCATAGGTTTAGCGTGAGAGGGGAAAAATTTGAAAGGGACCTAAGGGCAACTTTTTTATGCAGAGGATGGTGCCTGTATGGAATGAGCAGCCATGGGAAGTGGTGGAGGCTGGTAGAAATACAATATTTAAAAGGCATCTGAATGGGTATATGAACAAGAAGAGTTTAGAGGGATATGGGTCAAATGCTAACAAATGGGACTAGATTAATTTAGGATAACTGGTTAGCATGGATGAGTTGGGCTGAAAAGTCTGTTACTGTGCTGTACAGCTCCAGAACTCTATGACTCTGCCTCATCCAGCTGATGCCATTGAGGGATGCCCCCATTTTGTAGCTGGCTCTATGAAATCAGAATAAAGACGCAAACCATCAAGAGGAACCTTATTCCAGCCTCTTTAAAGAGTCTTAATTCCTCTGTAGTCCTTTGCTAAACATACTAATATATTCCAAAAATTATAAGTCTAGCCCCTTGTCTGCTTGAAGTAGTAAGAATGATGCAGAATGCTAATTTAAACATTGCAGTGATGGCTTTCTGTAAAAAGAAAAGTACAGGCTGAGCACATAGGTATTGCTGTGCTTTGAACGTGCAGAGGAGCACAAACACTATTTTAATCGTATTCATGTCAAAATGTTTGTTGTAGCAAATGTATATAATTGCCATTGTTGTGATGAGAGCAAAAAATGCCTTCACAACCTGTTCAGGTTTTGTATGCTGTCCCAATTTAGAAGGTTTGATTGGAGCAGATAATGAGACTTAGCTTGTCTAGGTTTCAGGTACTGTTGTCTCTTGAAAGTTTTACTTCTATGAAGAGAACAACCCTCACTGCATAGATTTATGCAAAGTGAGGGACAATTTAGAACATAGTATGCTTTTGAGCATAATGGAATCAAACAAACAAAAAGATATGTTAGATGAACTTCAGAAAGTCAAGGACCTGCTATTGTCAGTTTTAGATATATTTAACCATTCATTTTGTATATTTTATGTTACACCTCTGGGAGCAGCTGACCCAGAGATAGATATACTTCCACTGCAACATATGAGCCCTCTTTTCTTTGTCAGTTCTGGATATTTTTCAAATAAACCTGTTCAGCGATGCTAGACCCACCGCAGAGCAGGTGGGCCTCTTAGCTCAGAGGCAGAGACACTACCCTCACACCATGAGAGCTCCTTTCTATCAGCATTTTTGTAATAGATCCAGCAATGCTTATTGCACACAATTGAATGGCTTTTTCCATCACTAAGTCACCATGGCAATTTTCACTTGTTTCCAACAGTTCAAAAGTTTTGTCAGTTTTATATAGGATGAACCAATCTTTCTCATCTGCAAACATTCATGATTCCTTACTCTGAGCTGGCACACAGGGGCAGCATGATGGTCAGTGGTTAGCACTGCCGCTTCACAGTGCCAGGGGCCTGGGTTCAATTCTAGCCCCTCAGGTGTCTCGAACTGTCCAGTGAAACTTGCTAGAGGGGGGACATGTCTGCATTGGACTGTCACATTCCACCTCAGCAGTAACTTGTAGAAGGGGCTGAGTGACAATCACACAACACCAACCTCCCAATCCCTTCAGCCACATCAAACACTGAACCTGACACTGCATTGAGCTCACACAGCCACCACACTTACAGAGGACGGTTCAGCCTTGTGTGGCTCTGACAGGACCTTGGAAGTTGCACAAATAACAGTTTCCCTTTTATACTGCCATTGCTGATTACTTCCACACTATGGATAGGCCAGGTTCCATTTACAAGCACTGAGAGATAAATGTGAGGGGAGTAGGGCTGGGGGAAGGTAGCTGAGAATACAATAGATTGATGAAGGTGGGGGAGAAGGTGATAGGTCGGAGAGAAAGGTGGAGTGGATAGATAGGAAAGATGATGGGCAGGTCAAGAGGGCAGTGCCGAGTCGGAGGCTTAAGACTGGAATAAGGTGGGAGGAGGGCAAATGAGGAAACTGGGGAAATCCGCATCAATCCCGTGTGGTTGCAGGGTCCCATGGCGGAAGATGAGGCGTCAGGTGATTAAGGTTTGGCGATGGAGGAGGCCCAGGACCTGCATGTCCTTGGTGAAGTGGGAGGGGGAGTTGGAGTTTTCAGCCGTAGGGCGGTAGCGTTGGTGCGGGTGTCCCGGAGATGTTCTTCGAAAAGATCAGCAAGTTGGTGTCTTGTCTTCCCAAAGTAGAGGAGACTACATTGGGTGCAACAGATACAGTAAATGACATTAGTGGAGGTACAGGTAAACAGGTCTTTCCCCATCTGTCTGCTCCACCCTCCTCTCTGATCTAACACCTTCTCCCCCACCTTCATCTAACTATTGCATTCCTGGTACCTTCCCTCCAGCTCCACCCCCTCCCATTTAACTCTCAACACCCCGGCCCACACCTCATTCCTGATGAAGGGCTAATACCCGAAACGTCGATACCCATGCTCCTCAGATGCGGCCTGACCAGCTGTGCTTTTCCACACTCTCGACTGTGATCTCCAGCATCTGCAGTCCTCACTTTCTCCCTGTGATATTAATAAGGCAACCCACATCAATTGACATCATGTTGCCATCCAGCAAGAATCTTGCCAGGCTGCTTGTGAAGAAATATCACAAGATAATCTGGACATTGATACGGGCCTGAAAAATGTGTTGCTGGATCCTGATGAAGGGCTTATGCCCGAAACGTCGATTCTCATGCTCCTTGGATGCTGCCTGACCTGCTGCGCTTTTCCAGCAATAAATTTTTCAGCTCTGATCTCCAGCATCTGCAGTCCTCATTTTCTCCTAATTGATACGGGCCTTGCTGCACTCGCCACTGGATTGTGAGACACATCTTGCCGTAGGGTCACATTGCTCCCACCCCTTTAAGATTCACCCTGTGTGTTAAGTACATTACAGAGTCATTAAAGCTGTTACTGAGCATGACCTCAAGAGAACTTCAAGTTCTTGAAATGACCCTATAAAAGTATAGTGATTGTTTGTTCCATAGATTGGCAACAAAACATGGATAGAAGATAATCATTGCTGAAAGTAATTTGTTACATTTTAGGGGAATAGCTGTGGAATCCTCTGATAAAGCCATTGTTAAGATTAGTCTGTAAATCCTTCTAAAAAGGAGTTAGTTGTCTGAACCCTAAGGACTATGAATGGACTTTGGGTACATTTGGGAATTTAACTGCAGGAAAGCCATGATTTGTTGATATTGTGTGGAAACATGAGTGGATATTATGATTGCTATAATTGTGTTATTTGCACAAATCTCAGAAAGACAGTATACTTCTAATATTGACATTATGACATGTAATACTCCAGTACAGCTTATACTCTATATAGCCAACTAGTTAGCTAGTCAGCTTGATAACTAACCAGCCAGTCAACTATCTTATTTATTTATTTATTTGTGGGATATGGGCATCACTGGCTGGGCCAGCATTTATTGCCCGTCCTCGTTGCCCTTGAGAAGGTGGGGGTGAGCTGCCTTCTTGAACTGCGGCAGTCCACCTGCTGTGGGTCGATCCACAGTGACGTCAGGGACGTAATTCCACGATTGTGAGTCAGTGACACCGAAGGAACAGTAAAATATCTCCAAGTCAGGATGGTGTGTGGCTTGGAGGGGAACTTGAAGGTGGTGGCGTTCCCATGTATCTGCTGCCCTTATCCTTCTGGATGGAAGTGGTCGCGGGTTTGGAAGCTGCTGTCTGAGGATCTTCAGTGAATTTCTATATAATAAAATGTGAGTAGAAGCAAGCAGAGAGCCCAGACTATATGTAAATCTAGGATGTCTTGTTAGTGCACATGGTTAATTGTTAAAAATAAAACTTCCAGATATGTCTCAGTAAGACCCTGAATCACTGTGGTATATTCTATTTGGGCTAACGTAGAAAGCCCCATCATGTCAGTAATTTGAAATTAGTCACCCAGATATGTATCATGTTTATATGGTTTTTAAACTGGTAGATGCAACAACTGCCTAGCCAGTCGTATATAGTCTTTAAAAATTGGTAAAGTTAGGAGCAAAAGGAAATGTATTTTCCATCAAAAGTTTCTATGCACTGTCTAGATTACAAGGTGAATGTTATCTGTGTGCCTATTCCCCGCATTTATGCAGTCACACTCTCATACCCTTACTCTGGCAATAGGATCATAAACTCAGTTTTTTGAGCTCCATGATTCTGTAGAAGGAAGTCAGAGTAGATTTACCAGGGTCATTCAGAGGAATTGGCATGTGTCCACTAAATTTCCATTTGCATTTCAATATAAATGGCTGTAAGAGGAAACAATGGCAAACGTACAAGATCTAGATATGACCATATAATCCTGACATAGTAGCCATCATGCATTTGTGATAAATTGGAACTCATATATTCCATGGGCATCACTTGAATTTAAAGGGGTGTCCTCAAGACTCCATTTGGCTTATCAAGAGTGAGAGAAGCTCTGATTCACCTTAACAAATGACTCTATTTCAAGGAACTGTACAAAAGACTGGAAGCTGTTTACTTGTGTCAAAGAAAGAAATTAACCTTTTGCACACTGTTTTGGATTCTTCATTGATACTGGTCTGTACAAATTGTGGCTCATGACACTACCTTATCTGAGGAAATTGATGTAACTCTGCACGCTGTACAAACAAATTTCAGCCCTGATAAATTTTAGTCCACAGTTCTGCAACCCGAGACTTTCATCCCTAACTCTAACAGAATGTGGTCTATGTGAGAAGAGTCTAGCACAATGGTTTAATATAAAATTCAGCTCAAAACAATCAAGCAATAATTACTATTACAAGATCATTGAATCATGCTTTTTATTTGCTATGGCTCTTTTTTTCAAGTTAAACATTTTACTGAGCACGTCCTTGCACATATGATGGATTGTGGTTTACTCGAATCAACGTCAAAATTGAATTCTCTGATTATGATTTAACTGCCCTTAATAGTTTGCTATTTTCTCAAACTAATGAAAATCTGCAGCAATGTTTTTTGTTGTCTTCGTGTTCACTTAATAAATACTCAAATTTGACTCCCTACCTGGCTTCCAACAAACTCTTTTCAATTGATCTGAAATGGCTGAATATATTTCTGTGTGTTACCTCAGTAGTGTTGCAAACTCTTGATTTGTGCACTTTCAATGTAGCGAGAAGGATCTCAAGTGCCACATGTGTAAATGTTAGCTGATTAAGACCAGGAAAAATAATGTCAATCCATTAGTCTCAGGAAACTATTGTCTTTTAATGGATTTTTCAGCACAGATTGACAAAATTGAAGTTTATACCATTGATAGCTGCATTTGTTAGGTATTTATAACAGTGCACATTTTATAATACCACAATATTCTCTTGGAATTTATAATACATTCTAAGTTTAATGTATTCTTAATCTCCTTTGTAAAGTTATAAAGAAAGGCTGGATAGGCTAGGAGTTTTTTTTCACTGGAATGTAGGAGATTGACAGGTGACCTGATGGACCTCTATAAAATAATGAGAGTTATAGTTAGGGTTAATGATAGGATGGGGGATTTCAAGACTAGGTGGTACATTTTTAAGGTGAGGAAAGAGATTTTAAAAAGTCACGAGGGGCAAATTTTTTACACAGAGTGTGGTTCACGTGTGGAATGAACTTCCTGAGGGAGTGGTGGATGTGGGTACAATTACAACATTTAAATGATATTCGTACAAGTACATGAATAGGAATGGTTTGAAGGGATATGGACTAGCAAGCAGATGGAACTAGTGTAGTTTGGGATTATGTTTGGCATGGACTGGTTTGACAGTCATCCATGATGTATAATTTTTATTCTTGGGATAACGGTATGGCTGAGAGTTCTCATCCACGTTCCGTACCTCTGCCCTCAAACCCCACCCCTCCAACCGTAAAAAGGCCAGAATCCCCCTGGTGCTCACCTTCCACCCTACAACCTTTGCATAAACCACATCATCTGACGATATTTGCGCCACCTCCAAATGGACTCCACCATCAGGGATATATTTCCCTCCCCACCCATTTCCACTTTCTGCAAAGACCATTCCCTCCGTGACTATCTGGTCAGGTCCTCGCCCCCCCCAACAAACCACCCTCCCATCCTGGCACCCTCCCTTCCCACCGCAGGAATTGCAAAACATGCACCCACACCTCCTCGCTCACCTCCATCCAAGGCTCCAAAGGAGCCTTCCATATCCATCAAAGTTTTACCTGCACATCCACCAATATAATTTATTGTATCCATTGCTCCCGATGCGGTCTCCTCTACATTGGGGAGACTGGACACCTCCTAGCAGAGCGCTTTAGGGAACATTTCAACTCCCCCTCCCACTCAGCTGAGGACATGCAGGTCCTGGGCCTCCTCCACCGCTGCTCCCTTACCACCCGATGCCTGGAGGAAGAACACCTCATCTTCCACGTTGGAACACTTCAACCCCAGGGCATCAATGTGGACTTTACCAGTTTCCTCATTTCCCCTTCCCCCACCTTACCCCAGTTCCAAACTTCCAGCTCAGCACCATCCCCATGACCTGTCCTACCTGCCTATCTTCCTTTCCACCCATCCACTCCACCCTCCTCTCTGACCTATCACCTTCATCCCCACCCCCATTCACCTATTGTACTCTATGCTACTTTCTCCCCACCCCTGCCCTCCTCTCATTTACCTCTACACTTTGCAGGCACCCTGTCTCTATTCCTGATGAAGGGCTTTTGCCCGAAACGTCGATTTTCCTGCTCCTCGGATGCTGCCTGACCTGCTGTGCTTTTCCAGCACCACTCTAATCTAGACTCTGGTTTCCAGCATCTGCAGTCCTTGTTTTTACCTGGTATCTTTTTATCTGTGGCAATTGTTTCCACAGAAGGTGTTAAAAAGCAACAAATTAGTATGGATTGTAAGTCAAATGGTGTGGATACGACAGGGTTTTTTTCCCTGAAAGAAATGAGTTCAGCCTTTGTTTTCAACTTCATTTTGGGAATATGAACATCAATGGCGATACAAACATTACCTTGGCCTTCCCAGTTGCCCTTGATTAGCCTTCTTCTTGAGTTACTGTGTAGCAAATGTTCTCCTACAATTCTGTTAGTTAAGGAGTCCCAGGATTTTAACTCAGTGACAGTGAAGGAATGGTGATATGCTTCCAAGTCAGACTGTGTGTGACTTGCAGGAGAACTTAGAGTTGATAGTGTTCCCATGCACCTATTGCCCTTGTCCTTCTGAGTGGTGGAGGTCACAGGGTAGAGAGGTGCGACAATCGCTTTTGTGATCATTTTATCCTGATGTCAGCCAGCAATCTACCAGATTTATTGAATTCAATTTCACAACTTGCCATGGCAGGATTTGAACTCATGACCTTGCGGTTGCTCGTCCAGTACCATAATCATTACAGTACCATCATTCATTGGTCTTACTTCACACTGTAATTGACTCTGACGCTCCTGCGTATTGAAGCAATTTGCTGTGGTGCTCACACGCTTTGCAAAGCGATGGCCAAATTTCTTTTCACATGGAAATTGCTGCAAGGTTTTCCTGACTCAATGTTCTTTCTCAGAGATTTGTCGGAACAGTTTGATTTCTCAGAAGGATTCGCTATGTGTTTTTACTTTCAGCGAGAATAAATCCCTACTTCCCAGTGTTAGCTTCTGACAGCAATTTGATTCAGTGTTACTGTGTCTCAGTGATTTGCTGCAACACAATTTTTTATAGTACACGACCAACTCTTCCGTTTCTCACAGCAAATTGCCATGACTTTCTCTTTTCTCACTACAATACTTATGTTTCTCACTGTGATTTACAATTGAGTTTATAGCTCTTGTAGTAACTTGCCACAACACTTATTTCTCAAGGGGACACAACTAAGTGTTCATCTTTTTTGGAGGTGTTGATCAAGACTGGTTCATTTCTCATACAGATTCACAGCAAAATGCTTGTTCCATGCAGAAATTTAAAAGTGTTCATAGTTTTGACAGTGATTCATGCTGATACTCCTCAGGGTAAAAGTATATCTTTCTCTTCCTTCATAGTCTGTGAACTTTGCTGTGATACTTGTACTTTGGTGGCAGTGATCTTTTGCTGCTGACCCACCTTGAGGGAAAAAGAGCAAGAGTGACTTTTACATCAATGTGAGGTAGATATCACAGATTAGTGGTTTTTATCGGGATTCAGAGACCTTATCAGAATAGTTTGAAATTCTGAAGGTAGAGTCATAGAGTCCTACAGCATGGAGTCTGTATCTACCTACAAAGCCATGCTGACAATCCCCAATCAGTCCTTGCCTCTCCAAATGTATGTAAATCCTATCTCTCAGAATCTGCTCCAACAACTTAACTGCCAGTGGTATCAGACTCACTGGACTATAGTTTCGAGGATTCTCCTTACAGCCTTTTTTCAAAAAAGACACAACGTTAACCACCTTCCAGTCCTCTGGCACCTCACCCAGGACTGTACATGATGCAAATATTTCTGCTAGGATCCCAGCAATTTCCTCCTTAACTTCCCACAGGTTCTGGAGATTTGTCAACCTTTATGTTTTTTAAAACCTCCAGCATCTTCTCCTGTATGTATTTATTTCCCCAAGTTCCCTAGCCTCCATTTCTTTTTCCACAAATATTCTATTGATCTGAAATATTCATTTAGTATTTCT
The DNA here is from genome assembly GCF_037043375.1 of Chiloscyllium plagiosum. Lineage (NCBI taxonomy): Eukaryota > Metazoa > Chordata > Chondrichthyes > Orectolobiformes > Hemiscylliidae > Chiloscyllium > Chiloscyllium plagiosum. The sequence goes on from NW_028270177.1 coordinate 27,018,679, forward strand.
CCCATCACCTATCGTTCCACACATAGATGACCTCACTGATCTTTAAGGGGTCCTATTCACTCCCCAGTTGCTCTTTTGCTCTTAATGTACCTGTAGCATCTCTTTGGATTATCCATAACCTTATCTACTAAAGCTATCTCATAGCCCCATTTTGCCCTGCTGATTTCCCTCTTAAGAGTACTCCTATACCCCTTATGCTCTTCAAGATATTCATTTGATCCCAGTTGTCTATGCCTAACATATAACTCCTTCTTATTCTTGACCAGAGCCCCAATATTTTTATTCATCCATCGTTCCCTACTCTCACCAGTCTTACCCTCCACCCTAATAGGGACATACTGCCTCTGAACTCTTTATCTCACTTCTGAAGGTCTCCCACCTGCCAATCATCCATTTACCGGTTAGCTGCCAATTCCAACTGACTTTTGGAAGTTTCTGTCTCATATGATAACATTGACTTTACTCCAGTTAAGAACTATAAGTCTTATACAAGGCTTATCCTTTTCTGTAACTATCTTAGAATGAATAGTTATGATCACTGGTCCCAAAGCACCCCCCTACTATCACTTCAGTCACTTGCCCTGTCTTATTTCCCAAAAGAGGGTCGTGTCTTGATCTTTCTTTAGTAGGTACATCTACATATTGACAAAGAAAATTCTCTTGAACACATTTAACAAATTCCTCACCCTTAGCATTATGGCTATGTTTGGAAAGTTAAAATCCCCTACTATTACAATCTTATTATTATTACACTTATCTGAGATTTCATTAAATATTTTCGGGTGGTGGTGGAGAGTTGTTTTTCAGACTGGAGGCCTGTGACCAGTGGAGTGCCACAAGGATCAGTGCTGGGCCCTCTACTTTTTGTCATTTACATAAATGATTTGGATGCGAGCATAAGAGGTACAGTTAGTAAATTTGCAGATGACACCAAAATTGGAGGTGTAGTGGACAGCGAAGAGGGTTACCTCAGATTACAACAGGATCTGTACCAGATGGGCCAATGGGCTAAGAAGTGGCAAATGGAGTTTAATTCAAATAAATGCGAGGTGCTGCATTTTGGGAAAGCAAATCTTAGCAGGACTTATACACTTAATGGTAAGGTCCTAGGGAGTGTTGCTGAACAAAGAGACCTTGGAGTGCAGGTTCATAGCTCCTTGAAAGTGGAGTTGCAGGTAGATAGGATAGTGAGGAAGGCGTTTGGTATGCTTTCCTTTATTGGTCAGAGTATTGAGTACAGGAGTTAGGAGGTCATGTTGCAGCTGTACAGGACATTGGTTAGGCCACTGTTGGAATATTGCATGCAATTCTGGTCTCCTTCCTATCGGAAAGATGTTGTGAAACTTGAAAGGATTCAGAAAAGATTTATAAGGATGTTGCCAGGGTTGGAGGATTTGAGCTGTAGGGAGAGGCTGAACAGGCTGGGGCTGTTTTCCCTGGAGCGTCGGAGGCTGAGGGGTGACCTTATAAAGGTTTACAAAATTATGAGGGGCATGGATAGGATAAATAGACAAGGTCTTTTCCCTGGGATTGGGGAGTCCAGAACTAGAGGGCATAGGTTTCGGGTGAGAGGGGAAAGATATAAAAGAGACCTAAGGGGCAAATTTTTCACACAGAGGGTGGTACTTGTATGAAATGAGCTGCCAGAGGATGTGGTGGAGGCTGGTACAATTACAACATTTAGAAGGCATCAGGATGGGTATATGAATAGGAAGGGTTTGGAGGGATATGGGCCGGGTGCTGGCAGGACTAGATTGAGTTGGGATATCTGGCCGGCATGGACAGGTTGGACCAAAGGGTCTGCTTCCATGCTGTACATCTCTATGACTCTATGACTCATCAGTTTCCCTCTGTCTATAGATCTGAAGTAAAAGAGATTTGAAAAAAAAGTACTCATGGGACGCAGGCATCACTGACTGGGCCATAACTTAGTGCCCATTGTTAATTATGCTGAGAAAGTGAGTTGCCTTCACTAACCGCTGCAATTCTTGAAGTGAAGGTGGGAATTCCAAGATTTTGACCTAGTGACAGTAAAGGAACAGTGAAATAATTCCAGGATAGCTTATAACTGGGAGGGGAGCTTGACGGAGGTGGCATTTTCATGTACATGCTTCCCTTGTCCATGTAGATGGTAGGGGTTGTGTGTTTGAAAAGTACTTCAAAAGGAGCCTGAGAGAGTTACTGCAAACACATCTCATCAATTAGACATACTCTTCAAGAATGTGTCACTTTTGGAAGTGAATGAATGTTGAACCTGTTGGATGCAATGCCAACCAAGCATCTGTATTGTCCTGTATGGTTTTGAGCCTCTTAAGTGTGGTTGAAGCTGCCCCTATTGTGGTTCTGACTTATAACTTGTAGGTGGACGAACATTGGGAAGGCAGAAGTAACAGACAGCAGAACTAACCTCTGACCTGGTCTTGTAGCCGTTATATTTATATGATTAGTCCAGATCAGTTTCTGGTCAATTTGTGACACCTAAGATGTTAATAGTGGAGGATTCAAGGATGATAAAACCATTAAATGTCAATGGTACATGACGAACTGGTTTATGGTACCTTTTGTTAGAGATGGTCTTTGCCTGGCATATGCAGTCTGAATGTTATTTGACACTTATCAATCCGAGTCTGAATGTTGTCCAAGTTTTAAAGCATATTGATACTGATTTCATCAATATCCAAGAGACGATGAACATTGTTCACTGGAGATTGCACATTCTCACCTAATGCTGGAAGAAAAATTATTGATGAAGCATCTAAACACGATTATACCAAGTACGCTACTCTGAAGACTTCTGCAGAGATGTCTCTGGACTGAGATATTTGATCTCTAACAATCACAACTATCACCTTTTATGCCAGGTATTATTCCAACCAGGGAGAGTTTCCCACTGGATTCCTGAGGTACAATCCAGGATACTGCTCTGACTTTCATGTTGGGAATAGTCACAGTTTAATTTCTATCTGGCAGGTTGGAGAGTGGAAACTGTTTATGAATGAGATGGGATTAACAAATAAAGAAATGCTAATGTATGTTATCCTTGCTGCTCGCTAGTGAGAATCTCACCTTATTAGGTCTGGAATGCAAATACAAGCAATTTGCCAGGACATCACAGATGGTCTGTGTCATAGACATTGCTGAATTACTAATTTCAGGTCTACCATTAAACCGTGAACTAATCACAACCTACCAAATTAGTCAGATATCAAACAACAAATCAAGCTCAGAAACCTTGCCTGTGACTTTCATTTATTCCTGAACATTGAAACATCCTGAATGTTTTGATAAAATTGGTAGTTCTGAGGGAGCTGCAACATTGTAAATGAGGGAGCATGTAAGCCCATCCTTTGATCCACCTCATAAGTGCAGTGTGCACTTAAATGATAAATTGGGAATTGAGCAGGGCAGGCTGGAATGAGATGGAATCATTAAAAGAGTACAGGAGCACACAGACCGGTGCAGCTCAATAACATCAAGACTGGATCCAGGAGATAAAGTCCTAATATGAGGCACCAATATGCACTTTGAGCTGGCACCCTTACTATATATCCACTTTAAAAGAGTGAAACTTGAGACTCGCAGTTGCAAAATTCTTCCACAAGCTTGATGACAAGCGTTGTTACTGGTTACTCACTAAATTCCTTCTCTCATCCAGATAACACTATTGGGCTAAATGTAACCAGGCTGTCTTTCAAAACTCACATCCCTGATGAATGTTTGATCATTGGATTACTATCACTAAGCCAGAGTTGTTGCTAGAATACGCTGGCTAGGGATGTGGCTAATTCTGGAGCACAGGTTTTCTGGAAATTGCTGGAATATTGTCAGGGCCAATAGTGTAGCCAGTGCCTTCAGCCCTTTTTCGGATAAAAATAGATAGAAATTCATTATTACTTGTATTTGTGAAAATAAAGTAAAATGTTTATAAGTCACCACAAAAGCAATACCATTTAATTACATTTTTATACCTATAAAATGAAGCAAAGTTAAAATGCAAATATAATTTTTTGTTCATTCCACGGCCTCTTGGCTTCTTGAACAAGCCACTGGTGAAGACCGGGGCTTGTCCAACCGCCAAGGACAGAGATCATTTTGAAACTGTCAAGAAATGGGCCCTGTTGAAGACTGGGGACCTGTTGAAACCATCAAGGACCAAGCACTGTCAAAACTACAGAGGACAGGGGCCTGTCGAAACTGCTGAGGGCAGTCTTAAGGCTTATTGTATTTGTCAAGATGTTTGCGACTCCACAGTAGGCTTCCCCAAGGTTGTGAACTGACTTACCTGGAATGGTACCCACAGACTTCAGGAACCTAAAGATCTGCGGGACAACGCAGCAAGGCTGGATGAAATGTGATAATTTGTAAATCTTTGGTACCAAGTCAGCTATGCATCTGCTTCATAGGGAACTGTAAATTGCTTGAGGCTTTTAAGCAATAGCAGAGACTTTTCTTTCACTTGCTGCCACCATCCTTGGTCTTGCTGTGCAGCCACAGAAGATTTACAAAGTCTGCTGAAGCAAAGAAAATATTAACTTTGTTAAGAAACACATCACTTCCTCATATAACATGCTCTCCCATGATATCTCATGGAGTGAATCAAACTGAAGCCTGGTTTCTGTGCTTCTGGGGTCGTTGTCCAGGTCTTACAGCTTATGGACACAGATTTATTCAGAGTCTCAGAGAATATACTTGGCATGCCCTTTCACTGTTTTCATTGAACAAGGGTTGATTTCCCTGCTTTATGGTAGTGATAGAGTACAGTTGTGAACTGTAACTTTACAGTTTGGTGTTGTATACACCAAAATAAAATTAAGAACTCTGGATATTGGATATGAAACAAATAAAAACAAAAATTGCTGGAGAAATTCAGAAGGTTTGGCAGCATCTGTGGAGAGAAACAGAGTTTACATTTTGAGTCCCATGACCCTTCTTTAGAACTTAGCATTTCTGGCTATCCTCCAACTGGGTTCTCCAATTCTGAAGAAAGGTCACTGGACTTGAATTGGTAACTCCATTTTCACCGATACTGCTAGACCTGCTGAATTTCTCCAGCAATTTCTGTTGTTGTGGGTATATACAGTCCTGCTGTTGCTGATTGCCCAATGAGTCACACGGATGGCTAGTTTTGAGTTGCAAAATTGGTTTGAGCACTGACACATTTAGTACTACACAACAAAATAGATGGCATTGTCAATGAGAAAACAGGACTTTGTGTTCGTAAGGATTGTTTTGTGGCCACTCCAATAGAAACTGATCATCCCAGATCCAACCCTCCAACTCGGCACCACCTCTTGAACTGTCCCACTTGTCCATCGTCCTTCCCACCTATCTGCCCCACCCTCCACTCTGACCTAGTACAATCACCCCCCACCTCCATCTACTAATTACATTCCTAGTTACCTTCCCCACAGTCCCACCTCCCCTCCTATTTATCTCTCACTCCCCTTCCGCCCCTACTCATTCCTGATGAAGGGCTTATGCCCGAAACATCGACTCTCCTGACCCTCGTATGCTGCCTGACCTGCTGTGCTTTTCCAGCGCCACATTATTCGACTCTGATCTCCAGCATCTGCAGTCCTCACTTTCTCCTACTGTCATCTGTGACAAGTCAGTTGGTAAGGAAGAGGTAGAGGAAGTTTCTTCTTCCTATTGGTTCCTTCATTACCTGCCATGGATCCAGCTGGCAGCAATGTCTGTTAGGAGTCAGTTAACTCAGTCAGTAATGGAGCTGCCAAGCTGCTCTTTGCAATGGATGCTGAAGTCTCCCACCCAGAGTACGTTCAGCACCATTGTCACTGTCAGTACAGCCTCCAAGTGATTTTCAAAATGGAAGAACACTGATCTGTCAGATGAGGTAGGTCTGTAGGTGGCAATCAGCGATGCATTTCCTTGCCCATGTTTTACCTGATGCTGTGAACCATCATGGCTCACCTTCATAGTCCACCTATAACATTCAGCTTCTGGAGTTAATGGTGATTACTGAGAGGACAAACTTTTTTCCTGATGGCATACCAACATCTCTGCTGGGCCTGGCCTGCAGTGGGACTGGATATATCCAGGGATAATGATGGTGGCAATTGCAACTTTGTAAGATATGGTCCCATGAGTCTGACTATTTCAAACTGATGTTCTCCTAATTTTGACATGAGCCTCAAGACACCAATAAGGAGGATTTTGCAGGGTTGGGCTCACCATTGTCATTTCTGGTTAATTCCTTCCTTTAGGCTTTGTAGCAGTTTGATAAACTAAGTAACGAAGCAAGCTGTTTCAAAGCAGACTTAAAAATCACATGTGGGTCAAGCCAAGTAAGGATAACAGATTTCCTTCTCTGAAGGGCATTTGTGAAACAGATAGGTTTTTATTACAATATTGCAGCACTGATGAATGAATTCAAGGACCTTAGGCTCATCCGAGAGAATGAGATCTTTCTGGACAAGACCTTCAGCGAGGTTATTACACCAATCGTACCAGAAGAGAGCAGACGATGAGGAAGGCAGAGAGGCGACAGGTGCAAGAGACCCCCGGCGGAGGTACCTGTCAGGAACAAGTTGAATCTTTTGGAAACAGTAGAGACAGATGACACTGCCAGTCTGTGAGGCGGCCAGGTCTGTCAATCAAACGTTGACGTGGAGACAGAGCAGAAGAGTCAGACATCGCGCAGAGCCGTGGTAATAGGGGACTGCATAGTGAGAGGAACTGACCGGGGTTTTTGTGGCAGCTGACGGGACTTAAGGATGGTGTGTTGCTTTCTTGGTGCCAGGGTTAAAGACATCACAGACAGAGTGCAGGAAATCCTCAAGGACGAGGGTGAAGAGCAAGAGGTCGGCACAAATGATGTCGGGAAGAGGAGGAGGAACATACTAGAGTGGGACTTCGGAGAACTAGGAAGAAGGCTGAAAAGCAGGACGTCCAAGGTGGTTATCTCCGAGGTTTGCTTCCAGTTCCTCGGGCTGGTGAGGCCAGAAACAGGGAGATAATGGACTTGAACGTGTGGCTGGGGAACTGGTGCAGGAAGCAAGGATTTAAATTCTTGGATGACTGGGGTGTGTTTTGCGGAAAGCATAAATTCTACAAGAGAGACAGTTTGCACCTTAATAGGTTAGGGACCAGCATTCTGGTTTGCTACTGCAACACAGCTACGTTTAAACTAAGTGGAGGGGACAAACTGGATTTTTAAGAAGGAAATTAGAGGGAAAGTTAGAACAAGGGAAGTCAAGAAAGACAACTGTATCAATGAGGCAGAAAACTCAGATAGCGATCATGCTGTAAGGTTGAGTGACAGAGGAGTTGATGGGAAGGGTGAAGGCAGTAATAAATTAAAAATACTATACATGAATGCACGAAGCATTAGAAATAAGATGGATGAGCTTGAGGCTCATTTGGAAATTGGCAGATACGATATTGTGGGGATAACTGAGACGTGGCTTCAAGTGGACAGGGCCTGGGAAATGAATATTCAAGGCTACACGTGCTATCATAAGGATAGACTGATGTGCAGAGGGGGTGTTGTGGCCATGTTGGTAAGGAATGATATTCAGTCCCTTGCACGGGGGGGGACCTAGAATCAGGGGATGTAGAGTCAGTGTGGATAGAGCTGAGAAATTCTAAGGGTAAAAAGACCCTCTTGGGAGTTATCTACAGGCTCCCAAACAGTGGTCTGGATGTCGGATGTAAGTTAAATCAGGAGCTGAAATTGGCCTGTCGCAAAGATGTTACCACAGTTGTTATGGGGGATTTCATGCAGGTAGACTGGCAGAATCAGGATGGTATTGGACCTCAAGAAAGAGACTTTGTGGAGTGCCTCCGAGATGGATTCTTAGAACAGCTGGTGCTGGAGTCTACCAGGGAGAAGGCAATTCTGGATCAGGTATTGTGCAACAAACCAGAATTGGTCAGAGACCTCGAAGTGAAGGAGCCATTGGGACGTAGTGACCATAATACAATAAGCTTCAATCTGCAATTTGAGAGGGAGAGGGTACAATCGAAAGTGACAATATTTCAGTTGAATAAAGGGAATTATGGAGCTATGAGGGAGGAGCTGGCCAAAGTTCAATGCTGCAATACCTTAGCAGGGATGACAGTGGAGGAACAATGGTGGATATTTCTGTGTATAATGCAGACTTTGCAGGATCAGTTCATTCCAAAAAGGAAGAAAGATCCTAGGAGGAGGCATGGGTGGCCGTGGCCGACGAGGGAAGTTAAGAAACTTATAAAGTTAAAAGAGAAAAAGTATAACATAGCAAAGATAAGTGGGAAAACGGAGGACTGGGAAGCTTTTAAAGAACAACAGAGGATTACTAAGAAGGAAATACGCAGAGAAAAAATGAGTACGAAGGTAAACTGGCCAATAATATAAAGGAGGATAGTAAAAGCTTTTTTAGGTATGTGAAAGGCAAAAAAATGGTTAAGACTAAAATTGGGCCCTTGAAGACAGAAACAGGGGAATATATTACGGGGAACAAAGAAATGGCAGAAGAATTGATTTGGTACTTCAGATCTGTGTTCACTGGGGAAGACACAAGCAATCTCCCTGAGGTAACAGTGGCTGAAGGACCTGAACTGAAGGGAATTTATATTTGCCAGGAATTGGTGTTGGAGAGACTGTTAGGTCTGACCGGGGCCTGATGGTCTACATCCCAGGGTACTGAAGGAGGTGGCTCGTGAAACGTGGATGCGTTGGTGATTATTTTCCAGAGTTCGATAGATTCGGGATCAGTTCCTGCGGATTGGAGGATGGCTAATGTTGTACCACTTTTTAAGAAAGGTGGGAGAGAGAAATCAGGAAATTATAGACCAGCTAGTCTGACCTAAGTGGTGGGAAAGATGCTGGAGTCTATTATAAAGGATGAAATTACGACACATCTGGATAGTAGTAACAGGATAGGTCAGAGTCAGCATGGATTTATGAAGGGGAAATCATGCTTGACTAATCTTCTGGAATTTTTTGAGGATGTAACTCTGAAGATGGACGAGGGAGATCCAGTAGATGTAGTGTACCTGGACTTTCAGAAAGCTTTTGATAAAGTCCCACATAGGAGATTAGTGAGCAAGAGTAGTGATAAACGGCTCCATTTCGGAATGGCAGGCAGTGACCAGTGGGGTACCGCAGGGATCAGTACTGGAACTGCAGCTTTTTACAATATATGTAAATGATATAGAAGATGGTATTAGTAATAACATTAGCAAATTTGCTGATAATACTAAGCTGGGTGGCAGGGTGAAATGTGATGAGGATGTTAGGAGATTACAGGGTGACCTGAACAGGTTTAGTGAGTGGTCAGATGCATGGCAGATGCAGTTTAATGTGGATAAATGTATGGTTATCCACTTTGGTGGCAAGAACAGGAAGGCAGATTACTACCTAAATGGAATCAATTTAGGTAAAGGGGCAGTACAGAGAGATCTGGGTGTTCTTGTACACCAGTCAATGAAGGTAAGCATGCAGGCACAGCAGGTAGTGAAGAAGGCTAATAGCATGCTGGCCTTCATAACAAGAGGAATTGAGTATAGAAGCAAAGAGGTGCTTCTGCAGCTGTACAGGGCCCTGGTGAGACCACTCCTGGAGTACTGTGTGCAGTTCTGGTCTCCAAATTTAAGGAAAGACATTCTGGCTATTGAGGGAGTGCAGCGTAGGTTCACAAGGTCAATTCCTGGAATGGCGGGACTATCTTACACTGAAAGACTGGAGCGACTGGGCTTGTATACCCTTGAGTTTAGAAAACTGAGAGGGGATCTGATTGAGACATATAAGATTATTAAAGGATTGGACACTCTGGAGGCAGGAAACATGTTTCTGCTGATGGGTGAGTGCCGAACCAGAGGACACAGCTTAAAAATACGGGGTAGACCATTTAGGACAGAGATGAGGAGAAACTTCTTCACCCAGAGAATGGTGGCTGTGTGGAATGCTCTGCCCCAGAGGGCAGTGGAGGCCCAATCTCTGGATTCATTTAAGAAAGAGTTGGATAGAGCTCTCAAGGATTGTGGAATCAAGGGTTATGGAGATAAGGCAGGAACAGGATACTGATTAAGGATGATTAGCCATGATCATATTGAATGGTGGTATAGGTTCGAAGGGCAGAATGGCCTACTCTTGCACCTATTTTCTTTTGTCTATTGTCTATTGTCTATTGTCTAATGTTTACGTGCTAACTTTTACTTCCAGATTTCATTGAATTACATTTTCACCAATTTCCCTAATGAGATTTAACCCCAGAAGACCATCAGATATAGGAGCAGAAGCAGTCTATTTAAGCTGTTATTGAGTCTGCTCTGCCCTTCAATGAGATCATGGCTGATCTGTTCATCTTCAATCCATTTCCCTGACTTTTCCCGCATTGCCCTTAATTCCCTTCCTGATTAAAAATCTGTCTATCTCAGCCTTGAATATTCTTAATGACCCAGGTTCGACAGTCCTCTATGGTGAAGTCCTCAGATTCACGTACCTCAAAAGGAGGTAATTCCTCTTCATTTCTGTCCTAACTGGGTGATCCCTTGTTCCGAGACTGTGTCACTCACAAGGGGAAACAACCACTCAGCATCTTCCCTGTGAATCCGTCTAGAATCGTGTATATTTCAACAAGATCCCTTCTCATTTTTCTGAACTCCAATGAGCTTAGGCTCAACCTACTCAACCTCTCCTTATGAGACAATCCCTTCCGATCCTAGATAAACCTGGTAACCCTTCTCTGGTCAGCTTCCAGTGACGGTATATGTTTCCTTAGATAATAGAACTGAAACAGTCTGTGGCATTCTAGATATGAACCTGTGTCCCCAGAACATAAGTTTGGAGTTCTGGATTTTTAGTCCAGTGTATTACTATTATGCTACTTCTTTCCCTACATTCTGCAAATTCTGTAATGTGGGAAGAAGCCTTGGATATAGGTCATCTGTTGCTCCACAGGTTAGACTTAAATTAAATAAATAATTACAATTCAGCATATTTTCTTGTTAGAGTTTTTATGATGCTTTCATGGGATGTGAGCAACACTGGTAAGACAGACATTTGTTGTCCATTCTTAATTGCCTTGAAGATGGTGTCGAGAGTGTCGTGCTGGAAAAGCACAGCAGGTCAGGCAGCATTCTTGATGAAAGGCTTATGCCCGAAACGTCGATTCTCCTGCTCCTTGGATGCTGCCTGACCTGCAGTGCTTTTTCAGCACCACACTCTTGACTCTGATCTCCAGCATCTGCAAGCCTCACTTTCTCCAAATTGAAGATTGTGGTATTCAGGCAGCATCAGGAGGTGGAGAAGTCAATGTTTCGGGTATAACCCTTGAAGAAGATGCCTGGCTTGCTGTGTTCTTCCAGCCTCCTGCTTGTTTACCTTGGATCTTAGCATCTGCAGGTGTTTTTTTTTGTCTCTGAAGATGGTAGTAGTGAATAACTTTCTTATACTGCCACATTGGATTACTCTGCTTTTTGAGATCAGGATATATCTTCACATTATTTTCCACATTACCTAGAAGTTCCAATGTTCTATTTGTATGGATGGGCTTGAATAAGAGTACCACCAATTCTGGAAACCAAAGCATCATGCTGTCAGAGCCCATAGTCTTTTCTGTACCTACAGTCTTCAGCCACTTCTTGATATTACATAGAGCACGTTGAATTGGCTGAAGAATGGCATCTGTCATTTTAAGGACCTCAGAAGGGGGCTGAGATGGATAATCCAGATGATACCAATGACTGAATGTAGTTTCAAGTGCCTCAGCCTTTCCCTTTACACTGTAGTGTTAGGCTCCCCCATCATTGAGGGTAGTGTTATTAGGAATGTCCTATTTAAACACCATGTGAAAGACTCTGGTCATTTGAAACATACAATTGCAGGTTCAGTTCTTCAATTGTTTGTGATATTTTCTGCAGTAAGTTCCATGTGCGTGTGGTTCTTTGAGAATACCTTCAAAATATATGAAAAAATGCACTGACAAATAATGTAGAAATGTAGTTTGGCATGTCCATTGAAAACATTCTCAGTTAATGTTTGGTCTGTAGTCATTCAAAACTGCATTGCTTTTATGTAATAGCAAATATTCAATGAACACCAATTGCATATTGAATTTGAAACTATTATAACTCATTATAATTCCCAAGCAAAGAGCTGAACCAACTTTGGAGGGACTTTTGTGATGCAGTGATCATGTCCCTATCTCTGAGTTAGGAGCTTTGAGTTCAAGTCCAACCTGCTCTAGAGGTGTGTAATAGCATCTCTGAACAGGTTGATTTGAAAATCTCTACAACAGACTTTGGAGATCTATCTTTAAGCACTATGCTTACATAATCAGAGACATGGTTAAGTCCTGTGAGAATTATATCCATAAGGAAAACATTAATGGTCAGATCTTTCAAGCAGTGACAACTATCATCAGATTGCCACTTCCCTCAGAAGCTTCCTCCAACCTGATGTTGCTCTGCATTTTCTTCCACAGAAAGATTCTCCAGAAATATGGAATGCAAGATCCCTTGGGAAACTCCATCAATGTGGAGCAGTGATGTGGGAGAAGACAGGACACACCCTCGTTTTACTCCGCTAGTTACCAGAAAATAAGTTGAAATATCCAGTCCAAGTGTTAGTGAATGGGTCTGAGTGGATGAATTAGTGAATTGGTGGGTGGTTGAGGTAAACATCTCTGTAGTTAGGTGGATTGGTAAGCAACTAAATGAGTGTGTAGGTGAGGTTGTTAAAATGGCTGAAGTTGCCTGAGGTAATTGGGTTCATGGTTAGATGATTGGATGTGTAGGAGGTAGGATTGGTGATGTAGATAGGTATGGTAAAGATAAAGTTGGTGTATTCATAATGGACCATAGGGCTGAGCTCTCATCAGAGAAAAAAAAACGACCAGTAGTGGCTTAGCTTGAGAGTCACCATGACACAAGTGAGGGGAGAGGTTGAGAAGGTATATCCTTCATGGTATCCTCAGCCAGTGTGGGAACTGAATCTATGCTGTTGGCATCAGAAGGGTTAAGCCCAAAACGTTGACTACTTTGCTCCTCAGATGCTGCCTGACCTGCTGTGTTTATCCAGTACTACTCTTTATTGACTCTAACTTCTCCAGCATCTGCATTATGCCACTGAGCCAACCGAGCAAACCAACCTCATGGTAGATCTGTTATATACTAGTTGAGTCTTGTTGGGGGATGGTCAAATAGTTCAGTTTGATTAGTGGGTTGCAGTCAGGGTCAGGAGTGTAGTTGAGTAGTCAGCAGGGTAGGCAGGTCTTTTTGAGAGAGCTCTGGGGAGGTAATCAGGACTGCTGAAATGGGGGAGTGGGCTGACTAGGTCCAAGGGTAGTTGAGGGGAGTTTGGGAGTGTGGATAGTTGAAGCAAGTCAATTTGTCATTGTTCAGGGCCAATTAGATTAGGTTGGTTGAATGGATAGTTGAATCAAGTCGGATTGGAGGCTTATTGCGTAGTCGGATCGGTTCAGCTCAAGGGCTGTAGTCTGATGGCTGTGGGTGTAGTCGGGTGGTTGGCAGGGTGTAGTTGATCAGGATGTAGCTAATGCAAATCTATTTGGGGGAATGGTTTTTTCAAGGCTGTTCAAGCAGTATTTAGATCAGGTTAGTATAGAAGACATGGAAATTTGGGGGTAGCCAGTTGGTCGGAGTAAATCCCACCTACCCTTCTTTCCTCTATAGTGCTAGAGAATGGATTAATATCAAACTGCTACAAAGCGAAACAATTGAGCTTTTATTTTATTTACTTTCTATTCATTAGTTTTAAATGCAATGGTCACACTATCTCCCATTCATGCTGCATCCCATAATAATTAATTGCTGAATTTAAAAAAAGCTCTTTTGTTTTATGGTTTTCCTTTCAAAGTCATTACAATATAAAATTTAAAAATGAATTGCACTGAATTTAGTTTAACAATGTTTCTGCTCATTAGAAAAAGTACATCATTTATTAACGTATCAACAATATTTAATCATTCATTAAAACACAAATAGAAAGAGATTATTGTACATGTATGTTAATCTTGCAGTGTAATTATGTAAAATTAAAACAATTGTGTTTGTACAGACTAAATACAGTTTAAATCATTTATGTTGAGGAAAAAATGGAAAACAAAAAATTTGATTTTATGGTCATTTAAAATTGTGTGTACAAATGAATAAATTATCCCTTCTGTTGCCAGAAATCCATTATGATTAATTCATAAGATATGCATAGTCCATAGTTTAACATGGACAAAAGTGCAAATGTTTGAGAATTAGCCACAAATGAACAGATACCTGATCTGAAAAAACGTTACAAACTAAACAATGGTTTTGCAATCAGCCCAAAGACGATGTCACTCCCCATTAACCTCGAAGAAAGCTGCCCGTACAAAGCTAATGATTGCTGTGGCATGTATTTCCCCTTTGGCACCCCGTCAACGCATCGAGCTACAAGCAAAGATAATGCTATTGAGATGCATAACCCTAATTCATGGATACTTTACTTTTTTTTTAAATAGTTTACAGATTTTACATCATTGTTTTGTATAAAATAAAAAATGGAAGAACTACAGATGCTTAAATCAGGAACAAAAACAGAAGTCGCTGGGAAAGCTCAGCAAGTCTGGCAGCATCTGTGAGGAGAAATCAGAGTTAATCTTCCTAAGGATCATCGGACCTGAACGTTAACCCTGATTTCTCTGAGCTTTTCCGGCAACTTCTGCTTTTATTATGTTGACGTTTGCAGGTAGACTCAGCCCGCTTTCTCGACGTTTTGTCTTCTTTAGAGACATGGGCTAACCTCTAAGGACATTAGAAGAGAAAAATCACTATTGGTGTCTCCCAGTTTCTATCTTCAGGTACTATCAATGGAGCTTATGTCACTGACAGTTTAAAATGCATAAAAAGATTAAAATCAGATGCCCATGCTGTAAAATGACTGTTCAGCATGTTGGGTTGGGCTACGATCCAGACCCTTTATAATTGAACTTCATTGCTTAGTGCACTGTTCAAGAGCTGCTGTCTGATAAGAACCATGAATATTGAGAACTGTTTGAATAGACGGTTGCAGTTCAAAGCAACAGTCAGCTGTTGTATTTTGACATTTTTCTTTGGAGATATACTTTTGCACAAAAATTAGAGCTTGGGTCTTATTTTCTTGGTTTGTTAGAAAGCAAAACAGTGAATGCTGTTCTGGAGCTGGCTGAATATTCAGAATCAGAAAGAAAATCTAGCTTGCATTACTGATGAAAAAAGAGCCTAAATTAAGTAGCTCTCTATATATTAAAACACACAACTGATGCATCGTTGTCAAGGCCATGTAGTACACTATCTACAGAGTGAGTAAAATAGAACTTACTGCTTATTATTGTTTACAGTGAGAGTGTTTTTCATACTAATTTGCAGCTGATTATATAGAAACAGTCATTGGTACTTAATTGTTTATTGATTGTCAATCTTTGATGTAAAAGATCACATCTACCTGTATCCTCAGTGCACTTAAATCTCTTTTATCGACTGCTGTTATCCCTTGCAAATGTTTATATCTAGCTTTAGGTAGAAAGGCAGTTTAGTCCAAATGCAGTGAATTCTCACTAAGTATGTTAACAACAGTAGCTTAATCAACACAATGTCATTGTTAAATTAACTGCGAGGAATGAAGCTTCAAATAATTTGGATCTAACTATTGGCTCAGTGGTTAACATTGCTGTCTCACAGCACCAGGGACCCGGGTTTGATTCCCACCTTGGGTGACTGTGTGGCGTTTGCACATTCTCCCGTGTTTGCGTGGGTTTCCTCCCACAGTCCAAAGATGCACAGGCTAGGTAGATTGGTCATGCTTAATTGCCCATCGTGTTAGGTGCATAAGTAAGAGGGAAATGGGTCTGGTTGGGATACTCTTCGGAGGGTTGGTGTGGACTGGTTGGGCCAAAGGGCCTGTTTCCACACTGTAAGGAATCGAATCTACTGTTGATCCAGAATTAACATTTGCGAAAATGTTAGCCAGATGAGCAGCCAGATATTTATATTGTAAAAGAATCCAAAATACTGAAATTTAAAAATAAAATGCTGAAAATAATCAACAGGTCTCCTGGTGTTTGTATGGAGACAAATAAAGTTAACATTTCAAGACTATGACCAGGTAACAGACCTTTAATCAATGCTTCACTGACAGACATGTTTGACTGAAGTGCATTTGTTAGAAAGTAGAAATTCCCATGGTTCTGACTGGTATGAGATTTATAATTGTTAAATGCTCATGAACCGTTTTATTCCAGGATTCTGTCATTAGTGCATGACTTTCCCAGACCTCCTGGAAGTCATTAGATAAAGCAAGGAGAAAGGAAAGTGAGGGTTGTCAGTGCTGAGTAATTGGCGGGCAAGAAAGGCTCAAATACTGATATACCCATCAGCTGCAACCCCTCCCAAGTGAAACGTTTTTTTTTTGCTCAGAAGACTTGTTCTGTGAATAAACTATTATTCCTTTGGAGATGTTTCCAGCACTTTTTAGATCATTTTTGCTACTTTAGAGTTTTTTGCCTTTGATCTGTCCTTCACAGCAGCTTGGAGAGCTTTTGTGAGGTTTTATCTTGGCCTGTGCTGAGGAACAGCTTTAATTCACCATCTCCTTGGAGGGTGGTGCCTGGCTTCAAAGAATGATCCATTAACTGTGTTTTGAGGTGCAAACATGGGAGAGCCCTGTCACTCAATTGTTAGTGCTCAGTTATGCCAAGACTTGGCTTATCTCTAGTGCCTCCATTGCATTGTCAAGATGGAAATGATTGTAGGACCATCTCCGGTTCTTGACCTCTTTCTTGAAATCTGTGCTCTTGAAATAACTCCACATAGGCTGGTATCCCAAGACCAAGTCACGTTTCATTTACATGTGCACAGTATGTGGTCTTTGACCAGCCAACTCTGAGCCAGTCCTTAGAGTGACAAGAATCCCTGAGACTCTGGTTTATATCTGTCAGCCAGGACCCCCTGATTACCCCAGTTTAACAGCCCCAATCCGCAAATGAAATCCATCTGGCCAACCACTTTCCAACCATTACAGCTCACACCTGCAAGGAGAAAAGAGGTGACCTCTGACTGAGAGTAAGGGGATAAGGGCAATATTTGTGGAGGTTCATTAGGATGAGTGTGATTGTCAATGTTGGCTGGTAGGATGATGCTGTGAGCGGGTACCTCAATATAGACAGAAAGGGGCACAGTCAAGACTTGTTGGTTTGAGGAATTCTTTGAGAAGGACATTGGGAAATGTAGGTTGAGTGTTTCTTTAATGATAAAAGCAGAAAGTGTTAGAGAAACTCAGTATGTCAGGCAGCAACTTTGGAGAGAGAAAGTGAGTTTACATTTCAAGTCAAATGTGACAAATCTTCAGAACCCAGCGTGCTTCTTTGACTGGAATGTGAATTCCATTCAACTTTCTTGCCCTGATCAGGTCATTAAACGTGCGTATCCAGAAGTTAGAAATGATATTCCTGCTCCTCACTACTTTGGCTACTTTCAGTCATGTCCATGTGCTCTCTAAGACTGTCTTCTCCCTCCTCTGTGGAGAGAAGAGGATATCTCTGTGAACCTATATAACTGCAATACAATCTCCAGGAACCAAGCTGAGGGGCATTTTGCTGTTTTCACACATTGACAGCCTGTCTGTCAAATTTGTGGCTCTATCCTGGGACTTTGATTACTCATCGATAGTGGCCCTCCTTTGAATATTGGAGCTGTGACAAATTTATGGAAATTCACATCCATCTTTTCTAATTGGATGGGGACCCAGAGTCAGTTGCAAGTGCTAGCAGCTGGAGTAAAAAGTGACCAGTCAATTCATTACTGAAACCGTCGAAGATCCGACACGCTGCTGTCTCCTTTGCTGTCAATGGGATTAAAAATGAAAATACACCTCATGGTGTATAATGGAAATCTTGACATGCAACTGTATTGATGAAGAAGGTATACAGATCATTTCTAGAAGCCTGGTTATCATCCAAAAGGACAATGAGTGATTGTGTGAATGCATCATTATTATTACAAATTCATCCTTATCAACTTATTATTCATTTTTTGAAATATGTGTAGGGAAATTAGGCGAGGTTATGGTATAATGGTCATGTCATTAGATTAGTAATCCACAATCCCTAGTGTTTTGGGGACATGGTTTTGAATCCCACCAAGGCAAATGGTGAAATTTTAATTTGAAGCCCTTGTGGTGCAATGGTAGTGGCAATAACACTGGGCTAAAAAATCCATTTCAAGTCCCATCTTCCATGGACGAGTGCCATAGCACTTCCAAGCTGATTGAGTAACAGCAGTTTTAAAAGTCTCCTGTGATGCGGTTGTAATTCCTGATTCCCCTCATTCCTGATGATGAACACTTACCTGAAACGTCGATTCGCCTACTCCTTGGATGCTTCCTGACCTGCTGTGCTTTTCCAGCACCACACTCTCTCCATGCGGTGGTAATATCCCACCTGCTCCAGAGGTGCATTGCACCATTTCAAAAACAGGTCGATTCAAAATATCTTAAAGGGGGAAATGATATTGTCCCAAAAGCAAATGGAATAATTCTAAGCAAGCAACTGTGAGGAAACACTTAAATATACAGCATCCTATGGTCAGGCTGAATAAAACTCTCCCCATTATACACCAAAGGTTACATGGATTCATCATCACTATTATGACACAGGTTATCAGCAGTGCAAAAAAGTATCAAGAGATTTAGTCAATAGAAAATTCAACACATTTAGCTCTTCACTAGATTACCTACCTTAAACAGATGCATAAAGCATAAAGTCATCGACATTTTTCCTTTTTAGATTATTAGGATTCAGGTATGAGTTACCACAAAACTAGTTACACCACCACTCATGACTGATGGCACCAGAACCCCTTCACTATTGTCAGCTTTGCCCCCCATTCCCCATTACTCTAGTTGACTTGAGAGAGGACTGCTCTCCTTCAAGTTTAAGACAGGGCCATTGGTTGATGCACATGCAGTGTGTTTGCTGTACAGGCTGCAGTGGCATCTTGTAGGTATGAGACTGACACAGCATAGTGCCACACAGCGACATGTCCACACCCTCTTGGCTGAACGTTGCTGACAGCCATGACACGCTACCTGGTTTTGTGTCTGAGCTGAACAGCAAGGCAATGTGGTGGGCCTTTAAGGTCAAGAAAGGATGCAAAGGGCAACAGGGAAAGGCAAGGCGGGGATTCCGTGTGTATCCAATGGGGCAGAAATGCATCTAGGTACAATGTGAGTGTGTGCTAAGAGAGCGGTGAACTGCCCTGAGTCAGTCCAGAGAACTGCAGCCTTGTCCAATTTGTGAGCTGGATTTGCCACTGCATGTATAGTATTGATTAAGTTTCCTGCAGTGTGGAAACAGATCCTTCAGCCCAACAAGTCCACACCGACCCTCCGCAGGGTAATCCACTCAGACCCATTTCCCTCTGACTACTGCACCTAACACTACGGACAATTTAGAGTGGCCAATTCACCTGACCTGTACATCTTTGGACTGTGGGAGGAAACCGGAGCAAACCCTCGCAGACACGGAGAGAATGTGCAAACTCCACACAGTCACCCAAGGCTGGAATCGAACCTGGGTCCCTGCGCTGTGATGCAGCAGTGCTAATCACTGAGCCACCGTGGTGTAAACAGAGCAGTGGATGCGTGGAATGCACTGCCAGCAGTGGTAGTAGAGTCAGACACATTATGGACCCTTAAGCGACTTTTGGATAGGAACATGGATGATAGGAAAATGTAGGGTATGTAGGTTAGTTTGTCATAGAGTAGCATAAAAGGTCAGCACAACATAGAGGGCCTAAAGGCCTGTACTGTGCTGTACTGTTCTATGTTTTTATGTGATTTGCTGAAATTTTGTGCCATGGCTCTCATTGTACCGAAATTGGAAACTTCCATCCTTAGTCATACTTTGCCAAAATCGTCAGGTCTTTGACCTTCGGTGTTAATCCTGTTTCCCAGGTCCTGTCTGACCTGCTAAGTATTCCCAGAATTTTCTGTTTTGATTACCTGGCTTGGCTCTTACACTGTGACAAAATTAAAATGTACAGAGGATGGGATGATGACATAGGGCATATTTTCTGTCAGCCATCTCAATGCGTGCGAATTGGATTGGTGGTCTTTGTGTTCTAGGCTTCCAATTTTGTCAAGCAATAATCAGCCATCTTAAACTTTTCGTGGGTTCAGAGTAATACCATGGTTTATGACTTCTTATGCTGGCATTGCGAAAACTGAGGATTAGTTTCCATGGCAACTGAAAAAAATAATGGCACTTTAAATTGAGAACAGCTGAGAATGATTGGCGGGTCAATCCCTTTTGAGTGACAGCTCGAGAGGAATGAGAGAGCTTGAACATACCAAGCACTTGTGAAGAGTTCTTGACAGGTTCAAGTACCTGAATGGTTTACTTCTCTTTTTGAAGGTTTTGGAGGTTTCTAAACAAATCACACAAAATATGAAAAGCAGCAAAACCTGTGGGAATGGATTGTACTTTGATGAGTGCTGAGGTGCTCTATAAAATCTCGTCTCAACTTAACAAAGAATTCTTTTAGCAATAGTTCTCAACTCTGACCTTTGTAAATCCCACAGACTTGCTCGGACATTTTAAACGCACTCATGCATCTCATTGTCTGCTGCAGTCTCTGAAAGCAATCCCAATAACAATACATTTAAAGGGAGGTTCGAAGCCATGAGGAAGTGTGTATTCTATCTAGGATGTAGATAGCAGGATTGTATTCTATTCAGTAGGGTTAAGAAGATGTTATAAACCCAGAACACAGACTTGGGAATTGTACCTGAAAGCAAAGGTGGCCATTACCACAAGTGAAAACCAAAGGAACTGCAGATGCTTAAATCATAAACAAAAATAGAAATTGTGCAAAAGCTCAGCAAGTCTAGGAGCATATGTGGAGAGAACTCAAAGTAAACATTTCAGGTTGAATGACCCTTCCTCACACCTGGCCATTATCACGATTAGGTTGTACCTTGAAGAGTGATAGCTACTCAGAATTGGAAGTTTCTGTCATGGGTCAAATGAGCCCTGCAGGTCTTTGGCCACAGGAGTCAGTATGTCCCACAAGGTTATGGGATCTTGGGCGGAGGATTTGCTTCTTTTGTTTCTTCTCTGTTGCTGTTGTCCCTCGTCAATAATACCACTAGGCGCTCTGTTAGCTACTGAAAGAGTTTAATGACTCTTTCGGCAGCTTGAGTGGAGTTTGAATTGAACTATTCACAATGTCTTTCTAGCAAGGAAAATTACCTCAACATTGAACATCGTTGAAAACCAATTGCACTGTACAAATAGACACCCTCTGTCTCCAAAATGCATATATCTGACTACAAATCAAGAATCCAACAGGAAAAGTGAGGCATTTTAATAAAATATAAACCTCTGTATAACACACACGGCAAGTAGAAGTTTGCCATTTAGTTTAAAATATGAATTCACATCAAGCTTTGGAACTTTAATACTTTAAGAGGACGGTATTGTAAATAACAATACAAAAGGTGACAAATATTGTAAAATTGGAGAAAGGTTTTGGAATTTAGGACACTGGTCAGCAGCTTCGATGTTTCTTATGCCAGAAATGGTTATGCAAACCTGCTTAAAAATAGCTGTCCATTCAGGGCTGACTGAATCCAGTTTGCGTTGGCCAAATTGCATTTTCTTAGCACCGAAACTATTTCAGTTTTTTGTTTCCTGCCCATAACTCTCCATGCAGCTCCATTTCTCCTCTTAACTATATGCTTAATATTTCTTAAACATCCCCGACTTCTGCAAATCTCCAAATACTACATTTCCTTCCTAAACTGTTTCTATGAATTCAGAAGGAAGCATATGTCCGGTATAGATGAACGAGATCGAGTGAATACTTGGAAGAGTATAAAGGCAGTAGGAGTATACCTAAGAGGGAAATCAGGAGAGCAAAAAGGAGACATGAGATAGCTTTGGCAAATAGGGTTAAGGAGAATCCAAAGGGTTTTTACAAATACATTAAAGACAAAAGAGTAACTAGGGAGCGAGTAGGGCCCCTCAAAGATCAGCAAGGCGGCCTTTGTGTTAGCTACAGATGGTAGAGATGCTAAACGAGTATTTTGCATCAGTGTTTACTGTGGAGAAGGATATGGAATATATAGAATGTGAGGAAATAGATGGTGACATCTTGAAAAATGTCCATATTACAGAGTCGGAAGTGCTGGATGTCTTGAAATACATAAAGGTGGATAAATCCCCAGGTGTACCCGAAAACTCTGTGGGAAGCTAGACAACAGACAATAGACAATAGGTGCAGGAGTAGGCCATTCTGCCCTTCGAGCCTGCACCACCATTCAGTATGATCATGGCTGACCATCCTTAATCAGTATCCTGTTCCTGCCTTATCTCCATAACCCTTGATTCCACTATCCTTGAGAGCTCTATCCAACTCTTTCTTAAATGAATTCAGAGACTGGGCCTCCACTGCCCTCTGGGGCAGAGCATTCCACACACCCACCACTCTCTGGGTGAAGAAGTTTCTCCTCATCTCTGTCCTAAATGGTCGACCCCATATTTTTAAGCTGTGTCCTCTGGTTCGGCACTCACCCATCAGCAGAACCATGTTTCCTGCCTCCAGAGTGTCCAATCCTTTAATAATCTTATATGTCTCAATCAGATCCTCTCTCAGTCTTCTAAACTCAAGGGTATACAAGCCCAGTCGCTCCAGTCTTTCAGCGTAAGGTAGTCCCACCATTCCAGAAATAGACCTCGTGAACCTACGCTGCACTCCCTCAATAGTCAGAATGTCTTTCCTCAAATTTGGAGACCAGAACTGCACTCAATACTCCAGGTGTGGTCTCACCAGGGCCCTGTACAGCTGCAGAAGAACCTCTTTGCTTCAATACTCAATTCCTCTTGTTATAAAGGCCAGCATGCTATTAACCTTCTTCACTACCTGCTGTACCTGCATGCTTACCTTCATTGACTGGTGTACAAGAACACCCAGATCTCTCTCTACTACCCCTTTACCTAAATTGATTCCATTTAGGTAGTAATCTGCCTTCCTGTTCTTGCCACCAAAGTGGATAACCATACATTTATCCACATTAAACTGCATCTGCCATGCATCTGACCACTCACCTAATGTGTCCAGGTCACCCTGTAATCTCCTAACATCCTCCACACATTTCACCCTGCTCCCCAGCTTAGTATGATCCACAAATTTGCTAATACCATCTTCTATATCATTAATATATATTGTGAAAAGCTGCGGTCCCAGCACTGATCCCTGCGGTACCCCACTGGTCACTGCCTGCCATTCCGAAATGGAGCCGTTTATCACTACTCTTTATTTCCTGTCAGCCAACCAACTTTCAATCCAAGTTAGTACTTTGCCCCCAATACCATGCGCCCTAATTTTGCTCACTAACCTCCTATGTGGGACTTTATCAAAAGCTTTCTGAAAGTCCAGGTACACTACATCTACTGGATCTCCCTCGTCCATCTTCAGAGTTACATCCTCAAAAAATTCCAGAAGTTTAGTCAAGCATGATTTCCCCTTCATAAATCCATGCTGACTCTGACCTATCCTGTTACTACTATCCAGATGTGTCCTAATTTCATCCTTTATAATAGACTCCAGCATCTTTCCTACCACTGAGGTCAGACTAACTGGTCTATAATTTCCTGCTTTCTCTCTCCCACCTTTCTTAAAAAGTGGTACAACATTAGCCACCCTCCAATCCGCAGGAACTGATCCCGAATCTATCAAACTCTGGAAAATAATCACCAACGCATCCACGATTTCACGAGCCACCTCCTTCAGTACCCTGGGTTGTAGACCATCAGGCCCCGGGGACTTATCAATCTTCAGACCTAACAGTCTCTTCAACACCAATTCCTGGCAAATATAAATTCCCTTCAGTTCAGGTCCTTCAGCCACTGTTACCTCAGGGAGATCTGAAATACCAATTCAATTCTTCTGCTATTTCTTTGTTCTCTGTAATATATTCCCCTGTTTCTGTCTTCAAGGGCCCAATTTTAGTCTTAACCTTTTTTTGCCTTTCACATACCTAAAAAAGCTTTTACTATCCTCCTTTATATTATTGGCCAGTTTACCTTCGTACCTCATTTTTTCTCTGCGTATTTCCTTCTTAGTAATCCTCTGTTGTTCTTTAAAAGCTTCCAAGTCCTCCGTTTTCCCACTTATCTTTGCTATGTTATACTTTTTCTCTTTTAACTTTATAAGTTTCTTAACTTCCCTCATCGGCCACGGCCACCCATGCCTCCTCCTAGGATCTTTCTTCCTTTTTGGAATGAACTGATACGCATCTTCTGCATTATACACAGAAATATCCGCCATTGTTCCTCCACTGTCATCCCTGCTAAGGTATTGCAGCATTGAACTTTAGCCAGCTCCTCCCTCATAGCTCCATAGTTCCCTTTATTCAACTGAAATATTGTCACTTCCGATTGTACCCTCTCCCTCTCAAATTGCAGATTGAAGCTTATTGTATTATGGTCACTACGTCCCAATGGCTCCTTCACTTCGAGGTCTCTGACCAATTCTGGTTTGTTGCACAATACCTGATCCAGAATTGCCTTCTCCCTGGTAGACTCCAGCACCAGCTGTTCTAAGAATCCATCTCGGAGGCACTCCACAAAGTCTCTTTCTTGAGGTCCAATACCATCCTAATTCTGCCAGTCTACCTGCATGAAATCCCCCATAACAACTGTAGTAACATCTTTGCGACAGGCCAATTTCAGCTCCTGATTCAACTTACATCCGACATCCAGACTACTGTTTGGGAGCCTGTAGATAACTCCCAAGAGGGTCTTTTTACCCTTAGAATTTCTCAGCTCTATCCATCCTGACTCTACATCCCCTGATTCTAGGTCCCCCCACGCAAGGGACTGAATATCATCCCTTACCAACATGGCCACCCCACCCCCTCTGCCCGTCAGTCTGTCCTTACGATAGCACGTGTAGCCTTGAATATTCATTTCCCAGGCCCTGTCCACTTGAAGCCACATCTCAATTATCCCCTCAATATCGTATCTGCCAATTTCGAAAAGAGCCTCAAGCTCATCCATCTTATTTCTAATGCTTCGTGCATTCATATATAGTAGGTTTAATTTGTTACTTCCCTCATCCTTCCCATCAACTCCTATGGAAGTGATTGCTGGGCCTCTTGCTGCGATATTTGTATCATTGATAGTCACAGGTGAGGTCCCAGAAGACTGGAGGTTGGCTAACGTGGTGCCATTATTTAAGAAAGATGGTAAGGACAAGTTAAGGATCTATAGACCAGTGAGCCTGACGTCGGTGGTGGGCAAGTTGTTGGAGGGATTCCTGAGGGACAGGATTTACACGTATTTGAAAAGGCAAGGAGTTATTAGGATAGTCAACATGGCTTTGTGCGTGGGAAATCATGTCTCACGATCTTGATTGAGGTTTTTGAAGAAGTAACAAAGAGGATTGCTGAGGGCAGAGCGGTGGACGTGATCTATATGGACCTCAGTAAGGCGTTTGACAAGGTTCCCCATGGGAGACTGGTGAGCAAGATTAGATTTCATGGAATACAGGGAGAACTAGCCATTTGGATACAGAACTGGCTCAAAGTTGAAGACAGAGGGTGGTGGTGGAGGGTTGTTTTCCAGACTGAAGGCCTGTGGCCAGTGGAGTGCCACAAGGATTGGTGCTGGGTCCATTACTCTTTGTCATTTAGCTAAAAGATTTGGATATGAACATAGAAGGTACAGTTAATAAGTTTGCAGATGACACCAAAACTGGAGGTGTAGTGGACAGCGAAGAGGGTTACCTCAGATTACAACAGGATCTTGATCAGATGGGCCAATGGGCTGAGGAGTGGCAGATGGAGTTTAATTTAGATAAATGCAAGGTGCTGCATTGTGGGAATGTAAATCTTAGCAGGACTTATACACTTAATGGTAGGGTCCTGGGGAGTGTTTGGAGTGCAGGTTCATAGCTCCTTAAAAGTGGAGTCGCAGGTGGACAGGATAGTGAAAATGCTTTCCTTTATTGGTCAGAGCATTGAATATAGGCATTGGGAGGTCATGTTGCAGCTGTACAGGACATTGGTTAGGCCACTTTTGGAATATTGCATGCAATTCTGGTCTCCTTCCTATCAGAAGGATGTTGTGAAACTTGAAAGGGTTCAGGAAAGATTTACAAGGATGTTGCCAGGGTTGGAGGGTTTGAGCTATAGAGAGAGGCTGAATAGGCTGGGGCTGTTTTCCCTGGAGCTTTGAAGGCTGAGGGATGACCTCATAGAGGTTTATAAAATCATGAGGGGCATAGATAGGATAAGTAGACAAAGTCTTTTCCCTGGGTGGGGGAGTCCAGAACTAGAAGGCATAGGTTTAGGGTGAGAGGGGAAAGACATGAAAGGTACCCAAGGGTCAACCTTTTCACACAGAAGGTGGTGCATGTTTGTATGGAATGAGCTGCCAGAGGAAGTGGTGGTGACTGGTACAATTACAACATTTAAAAGGCATGTGGATGGGTATATGAATAGGAAGGGTTTGGAGGGATATGGGCCAGGTGCCAACAAATGGGACACGATTAGGTTGGGATATTTGGTCGACATGGATGAGTTGGACAGAATGGTCTGTGTTCATGCTGTACATCTCTATGACTCTAAAGGTCCGTGCTCCATGATACCTCATGACTGAACTCCACACTGCTCTTAATTGAGCAGACAATGGCCAGACATTTCAAGTGGGCAAGTGGATATGCTTTGATATGGGAACATACACTTCTGGAGAAACTCAGCAGGTCAGGCTGCATCTGTGGAAAGCGAAACAGTTAATGTTTGAGTTCAATATGAGTTCTGAAGAAGTCACATTGGACTTGAAATATTAACTCTGTTTTTCTCTTTACATATGCTGAGTTCCTCCAGCAAGTTGTTAGTTATCAAATCTCCAACATCCATAATATTTTGCTTTTTTAATTAGATTTGATCATTTTGTCATCCTTTTTCGATATGAACTGAACTACAGGTACAGTGATTTCCGAGTCCAACTCTAAAGGACAGCTTGTTCCTCAGACCAACGGAGCAGCCATTTTTGAGGAGATTGAGCCTCTGCAGGGAATCCTTTATTGAACTGTGTCAAATGGGGTTGTCCTCAGTGACTTGAAATGCCTTGCTTATGGCTGTGAAAGTCACAGCTGCTGTAACTATATTTTGCTGTTGGCTCTTTCAAGTCACTTGGTAAAGATATTAGCAACATTGCAGTGCCTACCTGCACTAAACACATCACTGATCCGCTGACCCAGAGGGGCAGCTGGTGCAGTCATTTCCACAGCAAACCAATGCAATAATTAGAGTTACAGCAGTAATTGTGTATCATTGCCAACTTCTTCATGCTCTGGGATGTCGACTTTGCTTCTTTTGCCAATTACCTCAAATCTGTGCCCCGTAGTTCTCAATCCTTCCCACTAATGGGAACAGTTTCCCCCAGCTACTCTGTCCAACCTCCTCATGATTTTGAATACTCTATCAATTCACCTCTAAACTTTCTCTTCTCTGAGGAGAACTGTCATAACAGTATTCCAATTTAACAGGCCTGTGCTGTTTCTCTCTCTCTCTCTCTCTTTTCTTTATCTACTGCTCTTGCTTCTGATGTCAGATGAGTGCCCGGTTCCGATAACAATATGTTCTTGCATTGTTGTTTTTCTTAGTCATGCCTCCAGCACAGTGATTGATACCTAATTAGATAGCGTTGATAATTCTTCAGAAGAGACAAAATTGATTTCATGGGTCTTGAAACTTTGAATTATTTTACTGCAATAATTTGACAGAACAAAACTTAAGCACACAAATGCCTATTTTTATTATCCTGTCATTATGGTGTTGAACTTTGAGCTTAATTTCAACATGACATTTCATTAAATCCTTTCCCGGGGCATTTGTTTACAAAGAGGAGACAATTTCAGCAATACAACTTCTGTAGAATATTCAGACAAATGTATCAAAACTTCTATAATTATGTTTTATTTAGCAAGTCAACCAAAAAGATTTGGAAAATCAAAAGCAAAATTATTGACAACTGTAGCAGTTATCTGAAAGTCAGAATTTGCTAAAATGATAGCGGTGTCAAGCCATTGAAACTAGCAGGAGTAGGCCATTCAGCCCTTCCAGCAAAATCAACGTTTCAGGCAAAAGCCCTTCATCAGGAATAAAGGCAGAGAGCCTGAAGCGTGGAGAGATAAGCTAGAGGAGGGTGGGGGTGGGGAGAAAGTAGCATGGAGTACAATAGGTGAGTGGGGGAGGGGATGAAGGTGATAGGTCAGGGAGGAGGGTGGAGTGGATAGGTGGAAAAGAAGATAGGCAGGTAGGACAATCCATGGGGACAGTGCTGAGCTGGAAGTTTGGAACTAGGGTGAGGTGGGGGAAGGGGAAATGAGGAAACTGTTGAAGTCCACATTGATGCCCTGGGGTTGAAGTGTTCCGAGGCGGAAGGTGAGGCGTTCTTCCTCCAGGCGTTTGGTGGTGAGGGAGCGGCGGTGAAGGAGGCCCAGGACCTCCATGTCCTCGGCAGAGTGGGAGAGGAAGTTGAAATGTTGGGCCACAGGGCGGTGTGGTTGATTGGTGCGGGTGTCCCGGAGATGTTCCCTAAAGAGCTCTGCTAGGAGGCGTCCAGTCTCCCCAATATAGAGGAGACCGCATCGGGAGCAACTGATGCAATAAATGATATTAATGGATGTGCAGGTAAAACGTTGATGGATGTGGAAGGCTCCTTTAGGGCCTTGGATGGAGGTGAGGGAGGAGGTGTGGGCGCAGGTTTTGCAGTTCCTGCGATGGCAGGGGAAGGTGCCAAGATGGGAGGGTGGGTTGTAGGGGGGTGTGGACCTGACCAGGAAGTCACGGAGGAAACGGTCTTTACGGAAGGCGGAAAGGGGTGGGGAGGGAAATATATCCCTGGTGGTGGGGTCTTTTTGGAGATGGCGGAAATGTCGGCGGATGATTTGGTTTATGCGAAGGTTGGTAGGGTGGAAGGTGAGCACCAGCGGCGTTCTGTCCTTATTACGGTTGGAGGGGTGGGGTCTGAGGGTGGAGGTGCGGGATGTGGATGAGATGCGTTGGAGGGCATCTTTAACCACGTGGGAAGGGAAATTGTGGCCTCTAAAGAAGGAGGCCATCTGGTGTGTTCTGTGGTGGAACTGGTCCTCCTGGGAGCAGATACGGCGGAGGCAGAAGAATTGGGAATGCGGGATGGCATCTTTGCAAGAGGTAGGGTGGGAAGAGGTGTAATCCAGGTAGCTGTGGGAGTCGGTGGGTTTGTAAAAAATGTCAGTGTCAAGTCGGTCGTCATTAATGGAGATGGAGAGGTCCAGGAAGGGGAGGGAGGTGTCAGAGGTGGTCCAGGTAAATTTAAGGTCAGGGTGGAATGTGTTGGTGAAGTTGATGAATTGCTCAACCTCCTCGCAGGAGCATGAGGTGGCGCAAATGCAGTCATCAATGTAGCGGAGGAAGAGGTGGGGAGTGGTGCTAGTGTAATTACGGAAGATCGACTGTTCTATGTAGCCAACAAAGAGACAGGCATAGCTGGGGCCCATACGTGTGCCCATGGCTACCCCTTTGGTCTGGAGGATGTGGGAGGATTCGAAGGAGAAATTGTTAAGGGTGAGGACCAGTTCGGCCAAACGAATGAGAGTGTCGGTGGAAGGGTACTGTTGGGGACATCGGGGAGAGGAAAAAACGGAGGGCTTGGAGGCCCTGGTCATGGTGGATGGAGGTGTAGAGGGATTGGATATCCATGGTGAAGATGAGGCGTTGGGGGCTGGGGAAACAGAAGTCTTGGAGGAGATGGAGGGCGTGGGTGGTGTCTCGAATGTATCTGGGGAGTTCCTGGACTAGGGGGGATAGGACAGTGTCGAAACATTGATTTTGCTGCCTGAACTGCTGTGCTCTTCCAGCACCACTAATCCAGAATCTGGTTTCCAGCATCTGCCGTCATTGTTTTTTCCATTCAGCCCTTCCAGACTGCTTTGCCATTCAATTTGATAATGTTTGATCACCCAACTCAACACCATGTTCCCATTTTCACCCTTTACCCTTTCATACTTTGGCCCCAAGTACTATGTCTAGCTTCTTCTTGAAAACATGCAATCATTTGATCCAAAACATTTCCTGTAAAGGAATTGTACAGACTCAACACTGTTAGGGTAAAGAAAGCTCTTCATCTCTCAAGCCTAAGTGGTTGCCCCTTGTAGCTTTAGACTGTGACTGCTGGTTCTGGACTCACCAGTCATTAGGAATCTACTTCCTGCATTTACTCCATCTAGTCCTGCTAGAATTTTTAATTTTTCGAATGTGTTTTTGATGTGTAAATCAGCCACCAACTGGCAAGGAGTGAGAGAAACCCTGTGACTAGCATATAGTCCCAGGTTGCTGGTCAATTTATGCTGCTGTGCTGTTAGCGAAAATGGTTTTTGCCTTTTATCTCTCAGTGATGTTCATCAAGTTGCTCTGTTTGGATTTTAATTTTGTGTTAAATTCATGCTGAATGTTAAAAACTAACCGCTGATGAACTGTCTATGGCCCATGATAATTATTGATAAATGAGAATCAACCTCTCTTGTCCAGAAAATGGACAATTAAAAGCAAAAGACATCTTTCAGGCTGTACACCATTTGGGAAATTCAGAGGGGGGTGTAAATTTTTAAAAATCTTTACTTATTCTTTTCAGCATCTCTCTTCTAAACCAACTTAATTTTCCTTAACTTTGGGCTGAGTTTGACCCCATTCTCCATGCTGTGTTTGGTGGTAAGGGAGCATGTAATTGGATGGCTGTCTTTCTGCCTCTGCCCCGACTATGATGGTCCTGGAAAGGTTTCAGATGGCCTTCTCAGCACTCTGCCAATTACCACCCTGCAGTGGGCAGAGTATGCCCAGTGATCCCACTGGCGGAGACTCACCATTTGGGATAGAATGAATCATAGAATGGTATGGGAGCAGGCCATTCGGTCCATCGGGTCCACACCAACCCTCTGAAGAGCATCCCACCCAAACCAACCCCATCCCTGGAACCCTGCATTTCCCATGGCTAACCCACCTAACTTGTACATCCATGGACACCACGGGACAATTTAGCATGGCCAATCCACCTAACCTGCACATCTTTGGACTGTGGAAGGTAAGTGGAGCACCTGAAGGAAACGCATACAGACCCAGGGAGAATGTGCAAACTCCACGCTGACAATCGCCTGAGGGTGGAATTGAACCGGGGTCCCTGGCGCTGTGAGACAACAGTGCTAACCACTGAGCCACCATGTCACCCCATTCAATCTTTTTTTACAGGCTTCTGTGGTGGAGGCATGTGATTGGCTCTCAAGTGGGAGTTCCTCATCCCGAATGTCTTTTGATTCAGGCAACTGCGGCCAATTAAATGTCTGATGACAATGAATGTGGCAGACATTCCCAAAAAGAAGCAAGGAAGGTTTTATCATCTCTCCAGCCAGGAAGCAAGAACTGTATCATCTACTTTAAGGACTGCCATTAACATGATTTTCCATACTTGATTGACACTGAACTTGGCCATTTTAATGCACCTTACTTCTCTTGCTACATTTTCTTCCTTCATCCCTTTGGTTAAGGAGTTACACTTTTTCTTCCCGTTATTGTTGTTCCCATTCTGTTATCTGCGCACAATTCCAGCAATTATATGAAGAATTGTGAGGCCTGCAGTTCTGTGGGTGGACATTAACAAGCCTTACTCATGTTCACTCATGGGATATAGGCATTACTGGCTGGTCAAGCATTCACTGGCCATCTCTAGACTCTCTTGAGAAGGTGGTTGTGAACTGTCTTCTTGAACTACTACAGTCCATTTGCTGCAGGTAGGCCCACAAAGCTGGTTCGGGAGGGAGTTCCAGCATAGTGACCCAGTGACACAGATGTCATGTTGATCCAGTTCCAATCAGGATGCTGAGTGGCTTGGAGGGGAAATTGCATGTAGTGTTGCCCTTGTCCGTCCTAATAGGAGTAGTCATGTGTATGGAAGGTACTGTCTAAGGAGCCTTGGTGAATTTTGGCAATGCATTGTTGTAGTTGGTACTGCTGCTTCTGAGAGTCAGAGGTGGAGGCAGGAACTGTTTGTGGATATGGCGCCAATGAAGCAGGCTTCTTTGTCTTTGATGCTCTTGAGCTTCTTGAGTGTTATTGGATCTGTAATCATCCAGGCAAATGGGGAGTAATCCATCACGCACCTGACTTATACCATGTAGATGGTGGATATGATCTGTAGAGTTAGGAGGTAAATTGCTCACTGCAGGACTGCTAGCTCCTGACTTGCTCATGTAGCCACGGTATTTATATGGCTAGACCAGTTCAATATCTGGTCAATGGTGAAATATAGCTATTTATAAAACGTGGTAGGAGAGGACACACTGCTGAAGCCTTAAAGACCAAGCTCTAGTTTCCTGTATTCTGGCATCACTGTGATGCTCAGCAGTTATTCTTGGAATACAAGTATAATTATACTGCAAATCCCACAAATTCTTGTTGTCCCCCAAGAAGTTTTCCCTTGTTCCTACCTTTTTCCCACTCCACACTCTCTTCGATTCAAAGCATTCATTGCCGACTCTTGGCTCTGTTGGTGGATATACAGGAAGGACAGCCTCCCTGGATGTTGTCTGAGAGAGTAACCAGGATATCTGCACACTGGAATTTGACTTTTGGGTCTGTGTAATAGGGAAATCAAAATCTTGCAGGCGGACTGCCTCATGCTCAGGAAGAGAACATCTTTCCTCTCCACGCCCTTTCTCCTGGAGCATCTACAGACTCCATGGTGCCTCTTCCATGTTACTGCTATGGCTGGGACATGTTGTCTCTTTTGGTATTTGTGATTCTATTTAAAACTGGCTGCACTAATTCTTTGCTTACTCACCATTCAAGGGATTTTCTGAGACCTTGTTCTTTCCTTAACCATTTCAGTATAATTTGTGGGTAATGTTTTCTTCACTGTGGCCAATGGAGTCATTCCTATTATTTACCATAATCACTAACTTGGCCATCTGTGACAATTTTCAGTTATTGCAGGAGCGTTCCTCCTCTGCAGCTCAGTGCCTAGGTGGACCAGTTGCTCAATGTTTACTGACAACACAGAGCTTCTCTTTAGATAACTCCCTAACTTGGAGTGCTTGGCTAACCTTGTAATTTTCCTGTAACACTGGGGCTTGACTTTAGACATTTAGTGCTGCTTTCTTCCAGTTCCATGAGTTTGATCATTACTGCAGTCACACAGATAGGTAAGGCACGCTCTCTTGTAAGTGAACATTAACAGATTTTATGAAACATAACCATATTCATGGCAATGGTAAAAGGCGAAGTACTGTTGAAGGCTTAAAGATTCAGACGTCAGTTTCATGTGATCTGGCATCTCTATGGCAAACCTCCTTTTACTCCTGTGCAGCTATTGTTGGAGTAAAAGTATAATTAACCCTTTTCTTCACACTTCATAAGTGAATACATGTAAAACCTAAGCATGGACAAGTCTAACTAGCAGTCTGACTCCATATACAATGAAAACGCTGAGCTAAAATATTTAGTCTACTCCCGATGGCACAATGTTGTTTAAAAATCTGCTGAATTCTTGCTTGTTTAATTCAAATGATAAATTTAATTATTGAATTGTACAATGACTTTGAACAGAGGCATTGGTTATTACCTCACTAGACAGTTTCCAATGACAGGTTAAACAAAAAAACATAAACTGCTGAGAACTCCCAAGAATGCAGACAGCATCTGTGGACCGTGAAACAACTCTTTCCAATTGTCAACTTTTCAACATCGATTCAAAAATGATAGCAAGTCAATTTCAATGTGTATATGACCAGGCAGGTAAAACTGGTTACACAAGCTAAATTTACAGCATGGCCAAACTTATAAAACCTAATTTGAAGCGATGCAGTGTGATATATCCATCCATTTTACACTACAAACTTCTCAGCACTGTGGTTTCCAAGTGGAATCTAAAGGTTTATCTAAAGGATAGTTTCACGGAGATGTGTTTGTATGTTGTAGTGTGGCCCAAAAGATACTTTCCCTTTTTATCCATCTGCATAATTATGTAGCAAATGTCTTGAATTGCATTCGCATTGACTTCAAAGGGTGACAGCAAGCAAGAACACAGCATTTTAAAAGAGGTACTGAGGATTTTAGATTTTAGATCTTCAGAGTAAAAATCCAAACCTATAGGTGGTTCACTTTAATAAGCAGATTCTTTAAGATTTATTTGTTAAATTGCCATTGGATATAAAGGTGAGTCAACTGTAAGGACCACCTTGACAGTGACAGTGCATTTGGAAGCAATACTCCCATTTGATGCCATTAGTTCATCTTGTTCACTCATCACCTAAACTGTCAATTCTAAATTTATTAATCAGGTGTTTCTGTCAACTGAGCAGATCATTCTATCTGCCCTTCTGTAACCCAGGGACACCAAGTGGAAACACAATTTCAATAACACTGCCGCCTTCCCCCAAGATCTGGACACAATTGCTCGAAGGACAATCTGCCCCTTCACTGAATTTGCTTTGGGTAACAGGCGAAGTTTTCATTAAACGAGCATGGGATGGTTTTGCGATGAGATGGGAAGTCACCTGCTTGTTTCCTCAGGATAATGGTGGCTGACAGCGGCTGTACGCTGAAATTACTGGCTCATCGCACCATTCCTACATCTATAAATCCCAGGATATAATGAGGTGTATCGGGCTACAGGCAGCCTAATAGCGAAGACCTTTGGCATGTCAAAGACATATTTCAGATGCCAAAATAAACTTGTTTTCTGCACACTGTGCAACATTCTCACTTACTGTGGGAGTACCATATACATTCCAGAGGGGGCTTTAAGTGATTTCAGGAAAGGACGACAGAATCCTATGCATTTTGTGAGGATCTAAATAGGTGTAAGGCAATTAAAGGTGAAAGCACAGAGCAACATTTTGATAGCTCACACTTGTAGTTAGAATGTGTTTAAAAATTTCTTTCTAATTCTAAACTTGAATATGAAGGACTAAACTATTGTCCCTTTTTAAAACTGTGATTTTTTTTTAATTGAAGGGCTTTTTATCCTTGATTGGGATTAAACAAAATGTCACCTTGTTTCTGATCAGTTTTCATGTCATAAAAAGCATTTTTTCCATTGTAGCTCTTGCTTCAGTGCACAGCTCTCCAATCTTGGATGACTTGATTAATTTTTTTTAAGAACTGACTATTATTTTAGCAGCTGTGATTGTGCTCCTTTCCTTAAAAAAAGCACTTATTAAAAATGTAAGGCTTAGGATTGAGTTTTATGCAGGATACTATACTCCTGCAAGGTCATTTATCTTATATATAAAAACAGGGTCCCTTTGCAAGGTGCTAATTTAACTCACCGTTACCATTTTTTGTACTATGAAGTTGATCCAATCAAATCAAGAATGTTCCATGTAGATTAAGATAAGTTTAGGAACTCAGCAGGTCTGGCAAGTGAGGAGAAATCAAAAGTTAACATTTCAGGTCCAGTGACCTTTCCTCAGAACAGGAACATGATGTGGAAGTGCTGGTGTTGGACTGGGGTGGACAAAGTTAACAATCACACAACACCACGTTATAGTCCAACGGGTTTAGATTAGATTAGATTAGATTACATTAGATTAGATTACAGTGTGGAAACAGGCCCTTCGGCCCAACAAGTCCACACTGACCCGCCGAAGCTCAACCCACCCATACCCCTATATTTACCCCTTACCTAACACTACGGGCAATTTAGCATGGCCAATTCACCTGACCTGCACATCTTTGGACTGTGGGAGGAAACTGGAGCACCCGGAGGAAACCCACGCAGACACGGGGAGAACGTGCAAACTCCACACAGTCAGTCGCCTGAGTCGGGAATTGAACCCGGGTCTCTGGTGCTGTGAGGCAGCAGTGCTAACCACTGTGCCACCATGCCACCCTATTTATTTGAAAGCACTAGCTTTTGGAGCTCTGCTCCTTTGTCAATTAGCTACTTGACAGCACTCTGAGAACAGGAACAGTTTTGAGGAAAGGTCAGCAGACCCAAAGCATTAATTTTGATTTCTCTTCACTGATGCTCCAGACCTGCTGAGCTTTTCCAGCAACTCCTGCTTTTGTTCTTGATTTACAGCATCTGCAGTTCTTTCAGTTTTTATTAACATAAGCTTAGGGGTTGATTTTGGACTGACTGGCTGTGTGTCTCCCCAGGTACACACAGAAGCAACTCAAAGTACTTCGGCTCCTGGACAGAGAAAGATGAGGGACTAGCGAGGGGAGAAAATGTGAACTTACCAGAGCCACGTTCATCTTTGATTAAAAACAGGTTGGGCTGACCGAACCTACAGTGAACTCATCACGGTACAAGAAAGCCAATGTCAGGGCTCTGAGCAATATTTTCAATGTATTCCTTCTATGTATTGTTAAATTGTAGCCTGAAGTTTGGAAAGGTTGTGATTGCAGATCTATTTCTGGAAAGCGGTAGAAACAGGCTGCATGTTTCATAACCGGGAATTACTTAAAGCAATTTTGTTTTAACTAGCTGAGCAACAATAGGATTCTAAATCACACATACCTCATTGCCTCTGAATTGAAATGCTGAGGAATGATTGTTTCAGACTCCTGGTGAGCCAGAACACATGTTCCTTAATTTTCTGTACACGGGATTCCCTGTGTATCTAAGAGCCCCATAACATGCAGATGACACTGCTGTTTGGCTGGGTTTCTTATCTGGTACAATGCAGAACACAGCACGCAGCCTTCTCTGAATCCTGCATCTGATTAGTGGCAATTGTGGTTTGGATCTTGCAAGGTGCTAATTTCAGTGTCGTTTACCTCACTGCTGATATCTGTTGTACTGTGAAATTCAGACCATAAGAAATAGGAACAGAAGTAGGCCATTCAGTCCCTCAAAGCTGTTGTGCCATTCTATAAGATCTTGACTGATCCCACATTTCTCATGTCCACCTTCCTGCCCTTTCCCCTTAACCTTTGATTCCTCAACTTATCAAGAATCTATCTTGAATATACATAAGGACACTGCCCCCACAACTCTCTGTGCAAAGAAGACTCTCAATATTCTGAGAGAGAAGAAATTTCTCCTCATCTCAGTCTCACTCCCATGACTTTGAAAATTAAGAATTAAGAATCGATCCAACTGAAGTGAGATTGCACCACATACATTAAGATAGGCTTATGGTTTGATTTCGACTTGCTGGTTAATGTTGACCTGCTCTTTATACCATCTGATAAAACTGACTTTCAGCTGCTCAAGAGAGCTCCCTCACGAACAATCTATCTCACGAGACTGCGACTTCGTAGTGGATCAATATCTGCAGTCTCCTGATGAATCTCCACTGGTCATCTTGCCCTCTATATCAGAGCACCACAGTCCTTTAAAATACATGCTGATGTCTATTGGTGAGAGAACTCAAATAACTGACAGCTGCTATATCAGACAATACATCCTGACACAGACATGATTGGCATAGATGTGGATATGGTCGAATTTCTGTGGCTCAAAGGAAAATCTTTTTTTTTAAATGTTAAGATTTTCTTGTGTATTTCACTGTTACTAGTCTCATTGTTGCACATGGCTAAGACACTGAGTCCAGTCAGAATGGAAACCCTGACCAGTTGAGTGATTTTCCTTGGTTTTGGAACAGGTTTCAGACCCTTTCATAACAACAAAAGACAATCAGATGTTGTTTACCAGATAAGTGAAACACTTTGTCGAACGTCCATCCACCACTGTAATTAGATTGGCATCAGACTATTACATCCCAACAATCCGAACAATAGGGGGGGCACGGTGGCTCAGTGGTTAACACTGCTGCCTCACAGTGCCAGGAGCCCGGGTTCAATTCCAGCCTTGGGTGACTGTGTGGAGTTTGCACATTCTCCATGGGTTTCCTCTGGGTGCTCTGGTTTCCAAAGATGTGCTGGTCAGGTGAATTGGCCATGTTAAATTGCCCATAGCGTTAGGTGCATTAGTCAGAGGGAAATGGTTCTGGGTGGGTTATTCTTTGGAGGGTCGGTGTGGACTTGTTGGGCCGAAAGGCCTGTTTCCACACTGTAGTGAATTTAATCTAATGCCAAAACCGAGAAATTACTGTTGGCAATGAGTAGATATATACTTAATATGTTTTATATGTCCTATGGCAGTCATGTCAGTTTGTGATGTTACTTTAATACTGATGTTAACTTTCTTATTTGAAATGGTTAATGCCTCCTCTGAAACAGTGCAGAAGGAATACTTAATACATACCTTAACTATTTAACTGTGAATATCAGCAATCATCTATTTTCATGCTCTAGAAGAGAGCAGTAACAGTCTCTAATTCTGTGTGGGTAAACCCACAGAAGAAATGGCCATTTCTACATTGAGTTTATCAACATAAAGCCTTTCCTTCCATGCCTCTGGACATCATTAAAGAGAATCTCACATTCATCCTTCGTCTCCTGGTCCAGGTGGTTACATTGATCACAAGGGTAGGTTGCCTCAGGTCATTTTATCATTGGTTCTGAGGCCCTTTGTTGCTGAGAACCTCTTAATCAGGAGGTCAACTCTTTGCCTCATGAAAATGTGCTTTGTGCTGCTTTTCTACAGAATACCTGCCATTTTGGACAGCTGCCAGTGGAGCAAATTGCGTGGGGAATATTCAAATCAGTCCCGTGGATCATTAGCATGTAATTCTGCATGCTAAACACGGGATTGGCATTTGGGACCTGATTGGGTAACACTAATCTGCACTAGGGCAGTTTGCTATTTTTGATGGGCTAAAGAAACGAGCTGAGATTTTGAAGATGCAGAGAGCAAAAGAAAGTTTGTCTGGAGGTATGCAAGTGAGGCGAAACTGATGTGAATCTTGCAAATGTAAAATAGGATTACACAGCCTTTCGAAAAAGCAGCAGCACATTTGATCTGTCTTCACTGAATTCCGTTAACTGCAAAAATGTGTGGCAAAGTTTCTATCTTACTATCCACTCCAAAATGTCCCACCCCCTTTAGTTATTCTAATGTGGCCTGGGTCGCTTTTGCTATTACCCATCCAGGTGCCTTACATTGGTCTTTTCCCCCCCTCTTACTCTTGCTTCTGTACACATCTCCTCTTTCCCAATGTCAACGCCATCCTCACCCCAATGCCCAACCTCTAATTGTTGCATGGACAAAAACAGAAATTGCTGGAAAGAAATCAGAGTTCATGTTTCAGGTCACGTAACCCTTCCTCAGAATTAATTGTTGCATAACCAATTCTCTTGCATATTTTACTGTGAAATGGATAAGATTAACAAGGTAGGGAATGAAGGTGAACTGCTACTGATGCTGGAAATCTGATATAAAAGCAGAAAGTGATGGAGAAACTCAACAGGTTCAGCAGCACCTGTGAAGAGAGAAACAAAGCTTTTGTTTAAAGTTCGATATGTGTCTTCAAAACAGAATCGAAATGTTCTACACTTTCTATTTTTATGTTAAAAATATGATGTATTTTTCTTGGTAGGTTCATTTCGATTGCTGTAAATAAATGGCATGGTCTTCTGCATTAACCATTTGTGAATTCTCATTCATTTGGTAGAGTTTTGTTAAATATCAATAACGATCAATTACAATGCTACCTGATTGTTCGACCTCTTATCGCCAGATAATGAAGGGGAATCCAAAAGTCAATCTTTATTCACGGTCACTCAGAAAGTGAGCGATTACAATCCATTTCTACCAACAAGTGTTTCCATGCACAAGTCTTATCCAGTAAGTATCCCTCACCTATAGACACTTTAATTGATACAATTAACACCTCAGTGAGGGACTCTTGTGACACAGCGGTAATGCCCCTATCTCCAAGCCAGGATACCCATGTTCAAATCCCACCTATTCCAGACGTGTTTAATAAGATCTCTAAACAGGTTGATTAGAAAATGTCTCAACACCTCAGTGATTGCTTCAATAAATATCTGGTAACTTATCTGAAAGACATTTTGAAACAGATTTCACTTCTCATGACACCACTTTCTGTTATGGAAGAGTTCCAAAGAATGGTGGCTTTATTTTTAAAGTTAGCTGATCAGTTGATTTAATTTAAATAGGAGAACTTATTTTGACTGAAGTCATTTTAAACATCTATCTTGTACAAAATATTGTCCACAAATCCATTGTATTTACTGGAGTTAGTGTAAGATGCAGTCAATTTGTCAACTTGTAGATTTTTAAATAGAATGTTTAAAAAATGTGCTGAATGGTTGAAAATCATTAAATCCTTGGCCAATTATGCTCTTGCATTAGGCAAACAGCAGAGGGCAGTAAAGTCACATGTTTGAGTTGTTTTCATGCTTTCACTGGCCACGTGTTAGATTTAGCATCTGTCAAAGACTCAATCTTCTCATTTACTGACTACTTTACCCTCTTTGACCGATTCAAAAATGAAGAACTTGTAAAACATTACAACAATAAAGAAGATGCAATGGAAATGTTTTGCAGAATCAGATCATACTATTTTATTTTCAGTTCAAGGAAAGTAGCGTAAGCTGTCTTAAAAATACATTAAGAATTAATCTTCAGTTTGATTCAACAAACAGCATTTCAAGTCTCATATCCTCTGGTGGTGCTTTTACAATCTGTCTGATTACTTGTGTATTTATTTATTTAAATTTCCCATATTTATTTCAGTGTTTTACTGCCTAGGCAAAGTACCAAAGGCAGTAAACGAGGGTGGGATGATCTAGTGAGCAAACAGCCAGTCACACCCTACACTTCCCAACAACTTGTATTTTATCCTTATTTTCCTGTGGTTTATTTCAGTTCTGGCATGTTTCAGCTCGCAGCTGACAACTTTCTGCCTGGAAACTGTCTCAGTCAGGATGGTTGACTCCTCAATTCACAAGAAGAGAGTGTGACAATGCTGTCAATTTAAAAGGTTGTTTTGCCCATGGGTTCATTTCAAGAGAGGTCATAAAGGCAGAGGTGCTGAAATGTCTGGAAATGTCTACTTTAACAACAGCAGGGGAGTGGAGAGTTCTCCCAGTTCAGGGTTCTTCTCGTTTGGTTTAGTTTTAGCAGTCAGAAGCTGCTGCAAAAGTTCAGCAGATGATCCCTGGCTGTCTTTTCTGTCTGAAATCTCTCCTGCCTGTAAGAAGCTGTGTTTGAATTTACCTTTTGCCATAAGGTGTGTTTATGCGATGTTGCGGGAGTTAGCACAGCTCCTTAGTTAAGTTGCGGTACTGGGTTAGTTGAGTTTTCAAATAGTGAAGTTATTCTAAACTCTGTTTTCTTTTATTCATGTTTCCACTGTTTAAATAAATTCTTAAAGCTGAGTGGTTTGACCAGCTGCATCGCTCCTGGGATATCCACTGCACATCTGCCTTTCAAATAAGAAAACGTTAGGGTCGAGGCTACCTTCTTGAAATATTTTGAGGCAGTCTATCCTGTTCCATAACAAGAGCTATAAGGCTCTGTAGACCAGGAAGGTGGTAGAAAACAACTAATGAGGTGCTTGAACTGGGCAGCATTTATTTCCTTCTGACCATTCAGGCTTTTCAATGGAGAGCCTCCCAAAGACACTGCACTCATGCGTGAATTAGTGTTTCACATTACAGTGCCATGCCAATTAGGGAGGTCAGACCAAGGTTGCAAGATCTAATCCTTCTGCTTTACTTTGCCCCGAGATAGTTACAGTTTGATTCTATCTGGAGTAGGTTTAGGTGCCACGTTACAGAAAAGGTATGAAGGTGTTGGAGAGAGAGCGCAGAAGTGATTCACAAGAATGGCTTCAGGAATGAGCAATTTCAGTAATTGATGGAAGAAGTTGGGGCTGTTCTCCCTGGAGGGGGCGAATGCTGAGAGGAGATCGATTCGAGGTTTCCAACTCATGAGCAGGGCCATATAGAGTAGGTAGGGAGAAGCTGGTCTCAGTCAAATGACGAACAAGAATGAGAGGGCTTAGATTTAAAGAGATGTGCAAAAGGAACAAGGGTGATGTGAGGAAGAATTGAGAGTGTGATGCTGGAAAAGTACAGCCAGTCAGGCAGCATCCCGGGCACAGGAGAATCAACATTTCATTCATAAGCCCTTCATCATGAGTAAAAGGACCCAAGGGCAAAATAGCCTTTTTAAAGTGACAGCATTGTCACACTCTTTTCTTGTGAATTGAGGCCTGAACCATTGATTCTCCTGCTCCTCGGATGCTGTCTGACCTGCTGTGCTTTTCCAGCACCACACTCTCCACTCTGATCTCCAGCATCTACAGTCCTCACTTTCTTCTCCCTGATGTGAGAAACAACTTACTCACCCAGTGAGTAGTTGGGATGTGCAATGCACTGCCTGGAAATGTGGTTGGGGATCGGTTCAGTTGAAGCATTGAAGAGAGCACTGAATGACCATATGGGTACAAAGAGTGGGCAAGGGCACGGGAAGAAAGGCAGGAGACTGGGACTAAGGGATGATGCACTTTTGAAGAGCCAGTGCAAACATAACGGTTT
Source organism: Chiloscyllium plagiosum (assembly GCF_037043375.1). Lineage (NCBI taxonomy): Eukaryota > Metazoa > Chordata > Chondrichthyes > Orectolobiformes > Hemiscylliidae > Chiloscyllium > Chiloscyllium plagiosum. The sequence goes on from NW_028270177.1 coordinate 27,061,115, forward strand.
GAATGGCCTCATTCCACATCATAACAATTCCGTCTTCCTGGAATTATATAAACACACATAATCTCAATGCATAGCACCCTCGTTTTCAGTCAAATTACATGAGCTCTGATGAAGAGTCATCTGGACTCTAAATGTTAGCTTGCTCTCTCTCCATGGATGCTGCTGTACCCACTGTGATCTCCAGCACTGGTTGTTGTCATTAAATCATATACTTTTTGACTCAGTGCCCACAAACTTTCTTTGGCGACCAAATGATCTCAGGTTTAAGACTCCACTCCAAGACATATATTTGGTATCTAGGTTAATGTCCCAGTCAGTACTGGTGTTGTTTTAGTGCTGGGATGTCTACCTGCTGGAATGGGCTCTGACTCTCTTGATAAAAAGGCTGTGATCTTCAAGTGGCATTCACTTATCCACCGACATCGCTGAGGCTCCACTGGATGCAATTTGGCTTCTGGATTTGCTGAGAAATCAGCAGGGACAAGATTCTGGAGTGATTCAATGTCCTCAAGTCACTTTTATTCATCTTAAAGGTTTGTCATTGCGGCAAGTTCTTCCTTTAATACTCTAATGACATGGTGGATCATTGGCCACTGCTTCTGGGAGGCCATGTGATGTAAATGGAATTACTAAAAGACCTTGGCTGTATTCCAATCATCAAGTAAAAATGTCTGAAACTTTGAGACATTTACTTACTAACCCAAATCTGGTCTAGATTTCCTGCCTTGTCCAGCCAAGAGCTTAAAGGATGTAGCTCTTAAGTTTCTGGCTGTAAGACTAAGACAGCATGATGACACACACGTATCCAATTTAGTTCCTATCAAAGATGTCTAACCACTCGTGGTCTACAGCTGATCGTTGGCATTGTGCCCTTCTCTCAAGCCTCAGCCTGCGTTATAATTAAACCCAGATATGAACCAGGGCACTGTATAGCACTGAAGCCCGGATTAGATTACTTACAATGTTGAAACATGCCCTTCGGCCCAACAAGTCCACACCGATCCTCCGAAGAGCAACCCACCCAGACCCATTCCCCTACACCTAACCTACGGACAACTTAGCATGGCCAATTCACCTGACCTGCACATTTTTGGACAGTGGGAGGAAACTGGAGTACCTGGAGGAAACCCACGCAGACACAGGGAGAATGTGCAAACTCCACACAGACAGTTGCCTGAGGTGGGAATTGAACTCGGGTCTCTGGTGCTGTGAGGCAGCAGTGCTAACCACTGAGCCACCGTGCCATCCTCTCCTTGGATGAGTGGTTAAACACCAGAATTTAACTGCATCTGAATAGCCTGAAATAGCTGAAGTTGATGTGTCCAGTAATGTCTTTGCAAGTGAAAATCACAAATGATTAACCACAATCACCCTATAGACAGTAGCCCGTGATCATCAGGGGCAGTGGAAGTGGAGACACTGTGATGACAATTGCACTAAACATGTCATCATCTCCTTTAAAACCCATGTCATAATGTTGAGGTTAATTGGAATAGTTTTGACATGTGTCATACAGACATATTTTGGTTGAGTATTAACTGGACTTGAAATATTAAATAAAAACCAAAAGAACTCACAATGTTGTAAAACAAAAACAGTAATTACTGGAAAAGCTCAGCAGGTCTCTATCAGAGATCCCTATCAGATGGGCCAGTGGGCCAAGGAGTGGCCAATGGAGGTTAATTTGGATAAATGTGAGTTGGTACATTTTGGAATGGCAAATCGGAACAGGTAAGGTTCTGGGGAGTGTTGCTGAACAAAGAGACCTTGGAGTGAAGGCTTATAGCTCCTTAAATGTAGAGTTACGGGTAGATAGGATAGTGAAGAAGGCATTTGGTATGCTTCTCTTTATTGTTCAGAGTATTGAGTACAGGAGTTGAGAGGTCATGTTGCGGCTGTACAAACCATTGGTTAGGCCACTATTGGAATATTGTGTGCGATTCTGGTCTTCCTATTGGAAGGACGTTCTGAAACTTGAAAGTGTTCAGAAAAGATTTACAAGGATGTTGCTGAGGTTGGAGGATTTGAGCTACAGGGAGAGGCTAAACAGGCTGGAGCTATTTTCCCTGGAGTGTCAGAGGCTGAGGGGTGACCATATAGCGGTTTATAAAATAATGAGGGGCATGGATAGGATAAATAGACAAGGTCTTTGCCTTGGAGTCCAGAACTAGAGAGCATAGGTTTAGGGTGAGATGTGAAAGATTTAAAAGGGGACTATCAGGCAATTCTTTCACTCAGAGGGTGGTGTGTGAATGGAATGAGCTGCCAGAGGAAAGTGCTGGAGGCTGATACAATTACAACATTTAAAAGGTATTTGGGTGGAGGGTTTAGAGGGATATGGACCAAGTGCTGGCAACTGGGACTACATTAGGTTGGGGTATCGTCAGCTTGGACGGGTTGGACCGAAGGGTCTATTTCCATGCTGTACCTTTCTGTGACTTGATGACTCTAACTGAGGAATGTTCACTCGACCCAAAATATTAACGCTGCTTCTCTCTGCACAGATGCTGCTAGAACTGCTGAGACCCCCCAGCCCTTGTTGTTTCTATTTCACAACTCCAGCATTTGCAGTACTTCATCTTTATTTGTTATCGACATCTTTCAGTATTGTGCAAAACACAAACTTTATCCTTCCCTTTAAAATTTGCTTCTGCACGGATTCTGTATTCAAAACATAACACTAGTAAGTGCAGTAACGGTTCTAACTAGCAATACCTCATTTAGACTGTGTGACTCTGACTTCAAGACTCCAGCCAGTGAAAAGGAATTGAACATTGATAGAATCCGAGAATCCCTACAATGTGGAAACAGGCCCTTTGGCCCAACAAGTGCACTAAGACTCTACTCACAGCCATTAAATTTTAATCATTTTAAGGTAAGGGCTGGAATACTCACAATCTCAGAGCAGATTTGACTACGTTTGAAAGGTGCTAATGAAGTCTCAGCCATCTTCTCAATAATTGCTATCTCAGATTGAACACAGCATTAGATTTACTAGCTGTGTTGTGTCAAAGTCTCTCCAGGAGATTTAGTACCTCTTCCCTTTGGAGTCAGAGGAGAAACAGACTGTAAAGTTATTGTTGTGAAGAGTATCAAGTTACAGTTTAAATGCACACTTAAAGAATAGTTAAAGAGCCAGTCAAACAATTCAGTTGGTTACTGCAATGAAGGAGCCCTTATATCCTCCTCTTCACTTTCAGAATCCTAATGCAGTGTCCTTTTCATGAATAAAATCATACATTCTCGATTCACCTGCTCAATTTCATGGTCTAGCACAATATAGTTGAAGTGAACCTTCAGGAAGTAGTATAGACTATCAGAAAGGCTATCATCTTGTTCAACTTTATGACTCATGCAAGTCTGATCACCTTTAACCTTTCTCGTGCTGACTTTCTGCATTAACATTGGTCAGAACTTTTAATATAAAACAACAACTTTTCCATTGAAACAAACAACACTTGAAAAGAAATGTGACAAAAAAAACACAGCGGATGCTGGAAATCAGCAAGATAAACAGGCATTGCTGCATAAAGCTCAGCAGATCTGGCAACATCTGTGGTGAGGGATCAGAGTTAACGCTCTTGGTACAGTTTTGAAGAAGGGTCTCTCGACCTGAAATGTTAATTCTGTTTTGCCTCCACAGATCCTGCCAGATCTGCTGATTTTTTCTCGCATTTTCTATTTATGTTTTTGGAAATAAATGTACTTGTTTTTCGAATGTTTCAGTTAGCTTGCAATTTGATTTTGGTTCTCATAAAGACACGTTCAGTCAAATGCAATAAGAGAGAACCTAACCTATCACCCATTGATGTTAAACTGGCATTACCATCACTGAATCCCCCAATAGCAACAGAAACTGGACCAGCCAAGCAACTACAGTGGCTTCAAGAGCTGGTCAGAGGCTTGACCAAGCAATTCACCTCCTGGCTTCCTGAAGCCATTCCACTATTTTCAAGGCAAGAGTCAGGAGTGCCTCTTCCCTAGATGATAGCAGCTCCAACAAGACTCAAGATTTAGACATTATCCAGACAAGGCAGTCTGCTTGAGTTGCACCATTGAGTCATAGAGAGCCATAGAGTCCTACTGCCCGGAGACAGACCTTTTGGCCCATGCCAACCAAAATGTCAGTCTACGCTAACCCCATTTCCCTGCACTTGGTACGTATCCTTCTAATCCTTTCTTCTCTGTGTATTTGTTCTAATGTCTTTTAAACGTTGATTATGTACCCGTCTCTGCCACCTTTGCTGGCAGCTCATTCCATATGTGTACCACCCTCTGTGTAAAAATGTTACCCCTCAGGTTCCGTTTTATTCTTTCTCTTCTAACCTTAAACTGATGCTCTGTAGTCCTTGATTCTGAATGCTGGGAAAAAGACTGAGTGCATTCACCCTATCCATGCCTTTCATGGTCTTATATATCTCTATAAGGTCCCCCCTCCCTAGTCTCCTGTGCTCTAAAGAGAAAAGTCCTCGCTTGTCCAACCTTTTCCTATAACTCAGACCGTTGAGTCCAGGCAACATCCTTGTAAATTTCTTCTGCACTCTTTCCAGTTTAATGACATCCTTCCAATAGCAAGGTGACCAAAACTGAACACAATCATCCAAGTGCAGCCTCATCAACGTCCTGTATAACTGCAACATAACTTCCCAACTTCTATACTCAATGCCCTAACTGATGAAGGCCAGTATGCCAAAATACTTCTTCACTGCCCTGTCTACCTGTGACTCCAAATTCAGAGATGTACCTGAACTCCAAGATCTCTCTGTTCCACTACACTTCTTAAGGCCTTCCCATTCACCATGAAACTCCTGCCTTGATTTGACTGTCCAAAATGTAAGACCTCACACTTATCTATATTAGACTCTATTTGCCATTTCTTGGTCCACTTGCCCAGCTGATCAAGGTCCTGCTGCAATTTCTGATAACCTTCCTCACTGTCCATGATACCACCTATTTTAGTGTCATCTGCAAACTTACTAATCATACCTTGTAGATTTTCATCCAAATCATTGATAATGCATAATAAACAGTAATGGGCCTTGCACCGATCCCTGAGGCACTCTACTCATCACTGGCCTCCAGTCTGACAAACATCCTTCCACTATTAACCTCTGCTTCCTACCATCAAGCCAATTTTGTACCAAATTTGACTGCACCAATATAAGAAGGCAGCTCATCACTACCTTCTCAAGGACAGTTAGGGATAATAAATATTGTCCCAGCCATCAATGGCCACATCCTGTGAATGAATAAAAATAACTAAATCTACATACTATCTTGTCAGTGGTTGCAAAAGTTGCCAGTTTCCCCTACCTGTGGATCATTGTCTGTTCATGTTTTGGCTTTACCAATAAATTCACAAAATGCTTTTCACTGACACCTTGCTTCCTCTTCTGGAAGTTTTTAGCTTTGTGTTTCATCTCATATACACTCCATACTCCATATTAGATTTTCACCTACAACTGTTATACTGAAAGGCCAGTTGCGTTCATTATGAAACTCCTTTTGTCTTGCCAAAGCTTTTATTACAGAATCTTTAACCTCATCATGAATACATAATAGTTCAGAGGTTACTCCAAGCTTTGTATAGCTCTACAGTGTATAAAACTAAACCTTTACCTGGGAAAACAAACTTTAGTTGAATAGTAGAATAATCTTGGACATGATACTTCAGTGAGCAAATTGGAATTCTAGGCACTGATTGTGAAGAAATTAAGTGTGGAACTCCTCAGATCTGTTGTAGACTCACTGTCACAATCATACAAGACAATTGTAAGAGAGTTCAGAAAGAAGACACAGTGTGAATGCGACAGTGGGAATTATAACATTGTCATAACACTGAAGAAAGGACTCCTCTTATTGTCCACAGAATGATATATTCCTTGAAATAATTGTTGTTGAAGGTTACAACCAACAAGTCAACAAATTCGATAATGTGACATTGTGAAGCTTACATTGTGAAGTGCTAAAATTATGATGTTGTGTAACAACCTCTTAAGAACTGCAACAATACAAAGCAGCTTCATTGAAAAATTTTGCAAGAAGTGAAATGGCAAATAAAATATGATTATTTTTTGCAAAGTCTTATTGACTTATATTAGGGGCTTTATATATATATATATATATATTAAGGGAGGCAGGAGGAGAGTGAGAATGTCATTGAAGTGGTAATACAGAGCTCTAAGTCAACTTCAGAAGTTCAAATAGTACCGTGGAAGACCCTTTGACCTGCAAAGTTGAGTTAGGAGTTAGGAGTTGGGCATAACGGGGCTATAAAACTTAACCCACAGGTTGGTCTCCAAATGTATTGTCCAAGTCCATGAACCAAAGAAAAAGCTTGGCATGGATAGACATGTTAGAGAACTAAAACACATATTCCCACATAATTCACTAAGATCCGATTCAGAACAATGCACAGCAATTTCATCATTGTGAATACCAAAACTGAATCATCGTTGCATATAATACATGAAAACTGGACAAGTGCAGGTACTAAACAATTGGAGGAGTATTGAACATGTTACAAAGTGAAAAGAAAATAGAACGTATCACAAATAGAAGATTCAAACCAGGATATGAACAGCACAAACATTGACATGTCCCCATTGCTATGTATGCATGCAACAATCAGCCATACTGAGGCTCATAAGTTGGCTGATGGTGTTTGCATGTCTAAGAGAGAGAGAGAGAGAGAGAAAGAAAGGGCATCTCAAGAAGGAACAGCTATAGTAAGGCAGCAAGAACTAGAAGAGTGGAAAATAGAGGAAAATTGGCAGAAAACAAAATTAAACAGCAACATATTGAGGATTACAGTGAGAACCGGACAGATTAAAAAAGATAAGGATATGGAATGGTGAGGCATTCACATGAATGATACTGGGAAGCTCGGTAAATCCATTGCTAACATTAGCACCTATTGCAGTAACTTGGCCAAGAACTGAATGAGTTTGATAGGGCACCAACTACTGTAATTTTGGAGTAGGGCACAGGGGAAGGAGAACCATGAGCAAATAACCTCTGGTGACCTCTGAGGGCCATAAACCATGGCTGGGAAGGTCCCACTATGTGGCATGAGGACCAGCTGCATAGCTAGATATGATTATTGTGTGACTGAGTTATCGAAGGGTAATTAATGGAGCGAATAATACAGTCACCTCAGGTTACTAACCAAACTGCGGCTGTAAAAATAATCCATTTGTTTTTAGGTGAGACAGCCTTTCAGTGTTGAGGAAACAAATCAAAAATCCTAAAGGGGACTCAACTCTTCCAGAGCAGCATTTGCTCTTATCCGACATCCCTTCAACTGAATAGGCTATATTTTGCTCAAACAATCGATGTTGGTGCAGTAATGACAGTAGATGCATCACTTTGCACTAAATATTGCGATAACTAGGTGCAGTTAAGGTCAAACCTATATTGTCATATAAAAACATGTGGGGGACTAATTTATATCTGAATCCATCCCTTGGTTAAAGGTCATGCATGTACAATTGGCCATAGAAATTACAAATACATGGAACTGGTCTTAAAGCTAATCATTTAAACAGCCATGGGAAGAAAAAAAAGTAAGCAGTCAAACTCAGGTTTCCATAACAACAAAAATATATCTCTATTTATAAAGGTGGAAGCAAGGGAAACTAAAGGTATATCAATAAGATTCAGAGTCTGTTATGGCTGTGAGATCTACACTACACAACACATGCCAGTAAATGACTGACAGCAGCATACAGTACAAGTACTTGTGCCTGACAATTTATTCCATTTAGCTGTACAGCAGAGGAAGCTAATTACTTCTTTAAAATCTCAATTTGATTACTTCCTTAACTTAAACAGTAAAGATTCTTCACTTGCTTATGTTTTAAGAGAATGTGCTTAATGTCAGAACATTTTGAGGTCAACCCTCATTGACAAACCTGACACTTAAATAATGTTATTATATAGCCTACCTGTAAAAAAGTAAATACAGCTAACCCTATTTCCCATGAGTAATTCACTTATATTACTTCCCTCCCCTGTAGACCTGGACTTTTCATTCTCTCCTTCGTGTCACCAAGTTACTGGCCCAGGAATATTGTTCACTGAAGTCTAATGGTCTCGACTTCAGAAGCAACTTCTCCCAGTAGTAACAGAAAATATTGATTTTACTTGTGGTTCTCTTCTATCAACTGCCTTTTCATTTCCTCTGATACATATTTCTTCAATTCTCTGTTGTTTCTTTGCATTCGCTGCAAAATCAAACTGTCCAGTCACTGTTGTAAATATTCTGCCCTTGATTTCCAACATAAAATGTTTCAAAGTTGACTCTCCAATTTTGAGCTATCAGAACCCGCACTGATGGTGTAATGATGTCATATCTTCATTCCTTGTGTTTTTCTTCCACCCATTTTATTTGAACCTTTAGTTTTCCTTTTATTTCTTTAAAGCCATCAGGGTCATAAATGTGTACAGCTCAGAAACAGACCCTTCAGCCCAACTCGCGCATGCTGACCACATATCCTAAATTAATCTAGTCCCATTTGCCAGCACTTGGCCCATATACCTTTAAACTCTTCCTATTCATATACCATCCAGATGCCTTTTAAATGCTGCAATTGTAGCAGTCTTCACCACTTCCTCTGGCAGCTCATTCCACACACACACACACCACACTCTGTGTGATAAGGTTCCCCTTGGGTCACTTTTAAACCTTTCCCCTCTCACCTTAGACCTATGCCCTCTAGTTTTGGACTCCCCTACCCTTGGTAAAAGATTTTGGCTATTTACCCTATCCATGCCCCTCATAATTTTATAAACTTGTCTAAGATCATCATCCGACGCTCCAGGGAAAATAGCCCCAGCCTATTCAGCCTCTCCGTATACCTCAAACCTTCCACCCCGTCAACATTCTCACAAATCTTTTCTGAATCTTTTCAAGTTTCACAACATCCTTCCTATATAGCATGGAGACCAGAATTGCGCACAATATTCCAATAGTAGCCTGACTGAAGTCGTTGTAGATAACAAAGGTATTAAGCAGCACAAAGACAGTAAAAGGGAACCGACAATGAGATGACATGGTTAAGACAAGTTCAGAGATATACAGAGCTCAACTGTTTACTTGTTATATCATTTACTCTCTGGAAATGTAATGGCAATATTTCCATTTGTATTCTATTATTTCTGCTCTTACAGTTTTATTATATATTGATAAAGACTCTTAACAGAATATTTAACTTGTGACTGTCAACATAGACCAAGTCAGAGCATTGATGGTTTTGAACTAAGAGGGACAATGTCTTCATATGCCAGGACCATGGGTGCAATGTTTTCAATGAAGGTTGAATGCTTTCAAAGCTGGGTAACCGTTTGATTAATAATATGATGCATTATTTGCAATGTTATTTACAAATCACCATTTATCTGTATAAAGGTAAGAAGGCCCCAGTGAGTTCTCTTGGTTGACAGAACAACGTTCCTTGAAGCCATGGATATGGGATCAGAGCTGAGGAACTTGAGTTCCTGGTCTCTTCTAAAGCTGTTTGGAGAATTCATCAGGTAAAGGGCAAAAGGGCTTTCAGCTAAAGGACATAGAATCATAGAATTCCTTACAGCATGGAAACAGGCCATTCGACCCATTGAGTTCTCACCAACCCCCCCCACGAAGAGCATTCCAAACTGACCCAGTCCTTTATCCTATCCTCGTAACCCTGCATTTCCCATGGCTAACACACCTAGCCTGCACATTCCTGGACACTATGGGCAATTTGGCATGGCCAATCTACCTAGCCATGGTGACATGGAGACATCAAAGGGTGATTCAATTAGAGTCATAGAGTCATAGAGATGTACAGCATGGAAACAGACCCTTCCGTCCAATCCGTCCATGCCGACCAGATATCCCAACCAAATCTAGTCCCATCTGCCAGCACCCGGCCCATATCCCTCCAAACTCTTCCTATTCATATACCCATCCAAATGCCTCTTAAATGTTGCAATTGTACCAGCGTCCACCACTTCCTCTTCTGCCACTCATCCAATTCCATCATCTGGTGACTGAATGTAAAGCGGCATTCAAGTGGATTGGACTAGATGACTACTCAAACCCACACAATCCCCCCAATTCACAATATAACATGCCCAATGTGAGCATTACTCAACACTGCACAGAGATGTGTGTGTGTCTATTCAATGACATATAATACTCATGGTATGGTGCAGGAAAGCATTTGTTTGATCTGAGATTTTCCTGGACTTTGGAACTCAACAGCTGAAAGACTAAGAAAACTATTCCACAGTATCCACAATTTTGTACGTTAATATGTGGTATACAGTGACATCATGCAATGTGACTTCTCTAACTTTACTTCAAGAACACTAGCCACAGATATTCAACCTTTGTAATAGCTTCTAAACCAAAGCTCTAAACATGCTAAATATTGTTTACAGTACAAGGGCTTAGGATGAGACATGCCAGCCTGCAGAAAAGGCTGAGGTACATTTGAAAAAGCCATCTGCTTAATGCACTCAATTGAAAAAATCTGTACTCATAAACTTACTGGCTTCAAGGTCTTTGAACTGGAATAAGAGCAAGATTCAGTAAAACCTCCTGCCTTAATGCAGCATCTTCAGTGTCAAAACTGTGTAAATTGTGGTTAAAAATAAGTCAAAACATTCAACATAATTATAGAGTGAAAAATAGGATCTTTTGGCAGATTCTTACAGAACAAGACCCTGGATGTGATTTGTTTTCAAAATAATGCAAGTTTAGGAAAAGCGCAGAATTAGTTATTTAATATTTCAAACATGTTTTGGTGCTTCAACCTTCAAAGAGACTGAATGGAATTTACCAGTGTTAACCTGCCCAATCACATACCAAATGCACTTTGGCTAATAAACCAAGTGCTTTGAGAAATTACAAGAGCTTAGTCTATCAGGTCAATGTTATCACAGTGCTGCAGTATACTCACTGCTTCTCGCAAAAGAAACATAATCTTAGGTAAGTAAGAAAGATTTACAAACAAGTTATTTTTCACCTTGTGTTAGAGAATAACTGAATAATTGTTCTTCTCAAAACAAGCCAATTACTCTAAATTTTCACTTTAGAAAATGGACATTTACATAAAAATACAAATATATATGATACATTACTGAACCACTGAGTTTTTCTTATATTATTACTTTCTTAAATAAGTGCTTATGTTATGTTAGATGCTGATCAACAAAGGAGCAGTCTTCACTTGTAACCTCTCCCTGCTCCAGTCTGGAACATGACACATGTCAGCCAATGATAAATGGTTCCGTAGTGTGTGTAATTTCAGGCGCAATGCCCTTGAGATGTTCAAACCCTCGCTCACAAATGCTACTATGGGACTAAACCAAAGAAGCTATTTTTTCATGTTTTGATAAGAAACAAGAAAAAAGATAAAATAAATAAAAAGTTATGCTTTCCCTTGCACCATATTAAAAAGCTAATGTCCACCTTTTCGGGAAATTTGACTTCACCCCATTTCCTACACTGTTGCCTGATCAAATGCTGTGGTCAAGTGAAGCATTAAATAATCGCTGATACTAAGCATTTAAAAATGAAGCTTAACAGTTTCATGAATGTGAATTTTAATTGATGCTTTACGTACTGATATTGTTCAGATTTCAAATATTCACCTGTAATTTCAGTTGTAGATTAATATTAAAAGTTCATCTCCTACATGAATGTGCCAGCTGGCTATTTATTTAAATGTTTTAGATAGATGTGTTGACACATCAAAGATTACAGATTAAGATAAAAATCCTGTGCTACAGTGACATTGTGTTTTGCGGACATGGTTAATAAACAACAGTTTATCTTCTAGAGCATGAAATAGCTTGAAACTGCTCTTTTACTGGGCTGTGTAACTAGTGTTAAATCAAAGAATTCAGTGTGACATTAAACAGCTTAAATAATGCAGACATTTCCCTTTTAAAAGGAATATGGAAACTGTAGATTAGTAATAGTGATAGGCTGCTCTCTGACAGCTGAATGGAGCCTATGTTGTCTCCGTTGCATTGTTTCTCATTTGCAGCTATTTGCATGCCAATTATTTTAAAACAAATATTGGGTTCCAGTTTTTTCCTTGACAAATAGTCTGCAGGGTTTTAATTGGATCTAACCAGTTGCAAGAGCTATGAGGGTTAGAACGGAGACAGATGATGCCTTCAGAAGAAGCTGCAGGGTGCTTCAGTGCAGATTTACCAATTACTGCATTATCCGTAATGCACTCTAAATTTGCTAAACACAGCACCAAAATACAAGCCACAGGCAAACAAGAAAGTAATATCTTACTGAGCATTAAAAAGAAATTTCATCGTGGGCGGATTCACTTTCTGCTTATCTACTTGTCCTATTAATTACCATTCTTTGAATGATGATTTTACCCTGGTTATGAAAATGTAGGCATTGCATTTAAAGGGAAATAAAAGTACTGTGCGTCCATACAGGTGCGGAGACATTGGCACTCAGGCTTTCCCTAATCACACTCTGAGACCAGTCATTGTTTACACCCCTGTTTGTACCCGTTCTTCCTACACCTTTGCTCACCGGTGGTTTGCAGAGTTCCGGACACTACTGCTTTTGTGTCAGGAACTAGTCCTAACGTTAGCATGCACCAGCACGTCCTCAAAGTTTGGTGCAACTAAAGAAAGAGACATATGGATATTAACTTGACTAAACTTTTGTTCTTGATGAAGAGCTTATGCATGAAACGTCAATTCTCCTGCTCCTCGGATGCTGCCTGACCAGCTGTGCTTTCCTAGCACCACACTCTTGACTCTGATCTCCAGCATCTGCAGTCCTCACTTTCTCCTGAACGTTTGTACTTGACAGCACTACTTTTCAGATATGTTTCCAGTTGGCTTGCACCTTCAGACAAGAGCTTAAACACACTACCCTGGGAAAGGAAAGATTTCCTTTATCTTTTATGGCTTACAAGCAGGAAGATTTCCTCCTATCACTCTTTTCTTTTGTGAATAGTTCTGTGATTTCCCAAGAACTGTGTATGATGGATATCTGGAACAAAAACAGGAATTGCTGGAGAAACTCAGCAGGTCTGGCAGCATCTGTGAAGAGAAAACAGAGTTAATGTTTCAAGTCTGGTGACTCTTCTTCAGAACTGTTCTGACAAAGTTCATTGGACCTGAAACGTTAACTCTGCTTTCTCTTGATAGATGCTGCCAGACCAGTTGAGTTTCTCCAGCAATATCTGCCTCTGTATATAATCTGTTCCTGTTCTGTGAGCAGGGAGTAACAGTCATTGGACCGTTGATCAAGCAATTGCAGTTGAACATCTGCCATCCATTAAAGATTATGCACCTGCAAATTTCAGCAGATTGTATCGAGCTGTAAGTGTAAATAAATTGAAGTATCCACAGCACATCATTATCAACATGAAGTTTATTTTTAAAAAAACTTGCATTCATACTGCACCTTTAACATTGAAAAACTTCCAAGACATTTCACAGAAAGATAATGAGTCACAAGGTGACGCCAAGACAATTGGAGGGATAGCGAAATGTTTTCACAAAACAGAAGGCAAAATATCCAATTGAAAGCAACGACATGGAATTGCTCCTGGCATAGAGTCGTTCATGAGTGTGGAACGAAGAATCAGGAATCAAATCAGACACCCCATTTGTGGAGCTACCTTTTTTTTAGCCAATCATACTCGGAATGATGTGAATTAGTCTCTGCTGACCCTTGCACTCAATTCGCCGATCTCTGCTGCTGTGAAGTAAAGCTCAGCTTTGGATGCAAAGTCTCGCCCTTTTAAGAGTCAAGAGAACTTTACTTTCATGCACTTTGCTGTTTTTTAAGCAGTTCTTTTTTAGGGCAAACAGGCCTTAAGGGAATTAAAGAATCTTAAGGGAATCTAAAGTATTTGACCAAACACTGGATGCATCTATTCACTCTTGGGAATCTTGAACTCAGGTTGCCCTACACGGAACATTGTAGTTGTAAGGAAGCTGGAGATGTTATAAAGTATTGACAAAACAAAGTTGAGTAATATTTAAGTGAAATTTATATAGGTATGTATTTGATTCAGAGTTAATGATCCTTCAGTGCAGTTTAATGTCACAATCTTTAGAAACAACTGAGAAATAGTGCCAATCAGCTGGACAACATCTTCAAGACAGCTGTAAAAACAAACTGGATCTCTTTTATAAACAGTCATGGTTGTGATCCATCACTTATTATCTGTTTTTCAGATGAAACCTCACATCCTGATTTCTTTTTGAGGGGTGTGTGTCCGTCGTGCAATATTTAAGAGAATAAATAGAAGTTTCTGGTCTCCAGAATTTGAACATGTATTCTTGTGGTTTCTGATCAAAAGTAAATGACTAATAATTACCTCAGGGGAATAACTGTTAGTTTTATCTTATGAGGGGAAGAAGAAATGCATTTGAAAAAAGTGTAGCTTACGGGTGTGATCACACTGAGAAGAAACTTTTTCTGAACTTTTAATTTCTGTTTTTGTATAATAATGGATTCTTTTCTCCAAATAGGGAGTGAAATTCAGGGGAGAGAAGGCTGAGTGAACGGGGTTTAAAGTTTGCCGTTCACTAAAGATAATGCACCTGTAATTTTCAGCAGTATGTTTCATGCTTTGTGTGCCAATAAATCCAAAAAATCTGCAGCAAATCATTGCCAACATCAAGTTGATTAAAAACAACTTGCATTCATATAGCACCTTAAGATTGGAAAACTTCCAAGGTATCTCACAGAATGAGTCACAGTTGACACTGAGACACTTGATACCAGACAATTGTTTGGCCTCTGTCATATTTGTGGACTTCCTGTAATATTCACACCTATGTCTTTCTTCATTGGTTGCATTTTCTGCTTCGACTCTCCGATGTGTGGGCATCCTATGAACTACCACAAAGGTCAGCATATAGGTTGACCCTTGAAAACTCACTCCAAAAACAGGTCAACTTATACATCAAGCTTAATAATGAACAGCAGGTCTGTGTGCACAGATGATCACAATTTTGAAATGTCTTTGACACCTGACAGAAAGAGCAGGAATGTCTCAAACTCCCACACATCTATTGCAATGCAGCATATCTTTCCTACTAATTATTAGATACTTGTAATTAGCCTTTGTAGGATGCAGACTTGAGATTGACCACTCATGTGAATGCGACGTGGGCTAACTGAAAGTGGGTTTGATTTATACTCAAAACATGTTCAAACACAGGGTTCTTGGAAGTAGCAAAATGGGGCTGTCTTATTTACTACGTAGATTTATATATTATGTTTTACAGTATCTAGCATTGAAACTTGATCTTCAAAGTGACTGATGAAGTTTGTGGGGCCCTCTTGACTTGGTGAAGCTTCGCGAACTGTGTGAATCAAAAATAGCTCCCGATCAAGGTGCAGAGCGAAATATATTGTTTGCTCTCTAAGTGCAGATGGAAACGCGAGCTACAACTGGTGGAATTGGTTCTTTGGATGAACACTGGAACCTCTATTATCTGATAGGTCAATAATGCTGGAAGATTGATCTCAATTGGCAGCAGATTGAACAGGCAACATTTGAAAATTACCATCCATGCTGAATGCATGGAAACATAGTTTTGATTTAAATACAAGTAGATCAGCGCTAAGCAGCAACAAACAGATATTGGCTCTGCCTTCAGGCAGGACAGTTAACCCTCTGGCTATAGAAGTTTACTTTGCCTTTTATAAAGCACTCAGCCTTGGGTAGAATCTTGCAACACATCACCAATTGAGTTTGGGTCGTGGAGGGATTGTTTAATCAGATGGGAATCCTGCCACTTTCTTGACTCCACCCAGATTAAAATCTATGATGGGATGGTCCATGGATAGCCTTCCTGCCTGGCCTCCAGTTGCAAATAATGCCCACTAAAGGGGTGTGTTTCATTGCTGCTGGTGCCAACCTGACAGTGGGCAAAAAAGGTTTCACCAGGTGAGGAGCAAGACACATAAACCCTTTTGGGACTCCTTGGGGGTTCTTGGAGAAGCTGGAGAAGTCTTGTATATCACTGGCTGATCATGGTACTTGGTATTGTACCCCTTCACTTCCACAAGGGTCTGTCCTACATCCTGCCAAACATCAGGCTAGTGGTTTACCAATATTCCTTATCTCTAGTGCATAATTAAACACAGTTAAGTTGATTACAGAACATATTTCTACAGGCCAAAGAGTATGAATACTGAAAATAAAAAGCAA
This sequence comes from Chiloscyllium plagiosum, assembly GCF_037043375.1. Taxonomy (NCBI): domain Eukaryota; kingdom Metazoa; phylum Chordata; class Chondrichthyes; order Orectolobiformes; family Hemiscylliidae; genus Chiloscyllium; species Chiloscyllium plagiosum. The sequence goes on from NW_028270177.1 coordinate 27,077,320, forward strand.
AATTTGTTAATGCTGCACAATGAATGTAAATTGATTAAAATGCAAACAGGAATGAACTGCTTTTCACCTCTGCTTTTGTTATTCCTTCATTCTGTGCTGTATTGTTTCCAAGTTATTTGCAAAATCACAGTATTCTAATTATGCCGATATATTGTAGCGCAAAGCCTGTGATAAGTACCTTACCGAACATGTAGTCTGTCATCTTAACAGAAGAGATCCTAAGAAAATCATTGCACATTTATATATTTGGAACAGAAAAGTGAGATGTTTTAGGAAAGTCCATGGTATATTGACTCTTGTGCACTATCTTGATGCATTATATTCTGAGATACAGGTAAATTACATCAAGCATCCCATAATTCATGATTTTTTGGCTTTTATAGAAAAAGAAGGCAAAAACAATGAGATGTTTGAAGTAAAATCAATTTTATTCTTTTGTATTTCTCTACTTCCCTTGATATGATTCATGCTATTGTTTCAAGTGAACAGCAAAGATTTATACTTCTGTTTAGAACCAGCTATTCACTTAACTTCAATTGCAAATCTTTCTGAGAAGCTTTGTTCTAAAGATTGCCTTGGTGTTTATGAAACTTAGCACACTCTCATGATTTCCAGTTGGTTACTCTTTAGGGACAAATTAGTCACTCTTAGCTGGAAAAATGGTGAGTCAATAGTTTTGCATTATAATTGCTGTCTGTTGACCCCGGATGATCCCACATCAGAATGGTTGTGATGGATCCTTTGGTTGAATAGCACATTATCATTAAAATGGACAAAGTAGCACAGAATCATTGAGCTGTGGAATCTTATCTGAATATGGATCATCACTTTTAAGGGTTGGAGATGAGATAAAGGAGTAAATAGCATCTCAAACTTTTAGACCATTTCTATCTGATCAAAACTATTTTAAAATTAAGAGTATTAGAATTAGAGTCCCTACCGTGTAGAAACAGGCCATTTGGCCCAAAAAGTCAACAGCAAACCTCCAAAGAGTAACCCACTCAGACCCATTCACCTACACCAATTACTTTAGACTTCCCCTAACTAATGCACCTAGCCTACAAATCCCTGAACACTCTGGGCAATTTCGCATGGCCAATTCACCTAACCCACACATCTTTGGACTGTTGCTGTTGCATTTTGTAAAATGCAATTCTTTCGTAAAACGTTTCACAGAAATGCACAAATTGGCATTGTTTACACAGTCCCAAATTCAAAATTAGATGGAGCATGTAATTCTATAAGTCAAGGTAAACTTCTCTTTGAAGTATTTTCAGCTCAGGCATAGTACCTGGTGAGTGCAGGTCCCCAGAATAAGCCACCAATAATTACATAAGAGATCTTGTCCTGATAGCTCGGGTGCAGGAATGCCTATGATATATTTAGGGGAACTCATTTGAGACTGTAATTAAATCACATTTTTGAGGATATAACGGTAACTTTACTCTGCCTCTGGAGTAAGCTATACCTGATCTGAAGATGTTGAATGTGGATATTAAATCCAAAAGAGCACTCCTCACTTTTATAAGTAGAGAATTCATTTCCCCAAAGGTCTGTTTAGAATGCAGAGGGGGCAGAGGGAATTTCTATAGAGTATGGATGAACAGAAATATTAATTTCATTGGCCAACCCTGTACTTTGGTAGTGAATAGTTCTAACTGAAAGATAATTTGATTAGCATTTGTAAGGAAGAGCTGTGCAGTCAATGCTTCATTCCAGTACACTCTAAAAGAGCCATTATTAATAACCACCTATTAAAACGTTACTATGGTCTTAATACATGAGCAGATGAAAATGTCAATTTTGCTGTGAAGAAGGTGACTTTGGATTCGATTCTAATTCAGGCAGCAATTCGGCTGGGGATTTTCTAGGTTGTTTTTGGATTTATTTAACAATCTGTATTCGTGTATCTTTTCATCCTGAACAGGAAGCTGATAGTTGAGCCATTAAGCTATGTAAGACCCAGTAATGAATTTCCAGCACTTCCAGTAGAGAGATGAAATAAATGTCTTTTATAAGTTAAGCAATTAGAGCTTTATAAATGCTGCCGTTAAAACCATCGTGTTCAAGGAATCTACAATCAGTGTCTATCTTTACAACCAGGAAGAAACATACACAATTATTCTTCTCTATTTAGTTATACTTTATATTAAGAGGGACTTTTTTTATTACAAAAATGTAAGTTTGCTGTTATACTTTTTTCAATACTGTTTTATAGCTTCTCTTTTTGGGTGAGGTAGATTTTGGCAGTGCATCACCACATTGACAAAAAGAAAAAAACAGCTGCAATTTTCTGCTTGAATATCTCACTGACTAAGTCCATTGATCATCCCTTCTGTTTGTGCAGGAGAAGTGTTTTTCTCACTAATAACTCATACCTTCTCCTATACTTTTGTTGTTGGTCGGGTCTTTGCGTAATTCCTTAGAGAGAGCACTAGATTGAAGTTATTTTATGCTTGAGCTCCCATGGTCCCAATTTTAAAATCTTCATGTCAATTTTCACACATCACTGTCGAGTACTGAATGTTATGGAATTTTCAGCAGAGGCTAGAGAGACAATTTATACATGACCTGGGCCGATCAGACCACTCAACATAAGGTGAAAGGTGAACGTGTAATTAATGTTGGTTTAGAGACATGATGGCAGATTCAGCCCCCCAAAAACTAACCACTGACAAATTATTCGTATAGTATTTTGACATAATAAATCCTTCAGCTCTTGTGTTGTTGCCACTGGAGTTTTTGTCTTATTTAATAGAATTTTTTTTTAAATGAGTGCTGTCTTTTAAATCTGTAAACCTGCAATATCGTGCAAGCACTTAAAGACTTTCGAGACATCCCTGTTCAGAATTTTTGATATATTGACCACTTTAACCCACTGCTCTGTGGCGTCTGAGAAGTGATCACCTTTGTTGTAAATATAATCAATCCTTATTTGAATGATTTGACGGTCATTTTTGCCCTTTGTTGGAAAACTTAATGTCCATTACATTGCTGATGCCATGTTTACTGTACTGCTGGCAGATCACAAGATGTTTTTAGTATGTAAATTGAATCAGTTAAAATTATAATGCCATTTAATAGTCTGTAATATTAAAAAAAAACATAGGCTGGATAGATTACTGGGTGAAGTTCATGACCAAAGCAGAGTAATACGCCTACAGCTATGAAAATCCTTGCTAGTTGGTTAAAAGCAGCTCTCTTCATGCCTCCAGTGAAAATTCCTTGATGAAATATCACCTTTGCTGTAACATGTTATTTATGGTTACTTTGTTAATTGAGAAACTATAATCTTCCTTAAGCCAAGTTTTTTTTTTGCATGCCTCCCAGAAAGAAGACCCACAATTGTGTCTTGTGAAGAACTGACCTGTTCTCAATCTGTTAGATTGGAAACATGATTCATTTTCTTACAAGGTTTACTGGTGACTATAATCAACTGTGCAGTCAATCTCTTGATTATGGATCAGACAACTTCAATTTAGAATGCATGTATATTCATCTGATTTCTTTTGTTCATTTAAGACCATTGCTGATCTGAAGAGTAAGAGGCCATATTTGTATTTAGTGAAAATAAAATACTACAGATGCTGGAGGCCTGAAATAAAAGCAGAAAGTGCTAAACAAACTCGGCATGGAACCCGAAAATGAGCCATTTCAGATTTGAAATGTTTATTTTTCTGCAAAATTGCTGCTGGATCATCAGAGTTGGGACATCTTGTAGCAACTGTACAAGATGTTGGTGAGGTTATATTTGGATTATTGTGTGCAGCTCTGGTCACCCTACTATAGAAAGGATATTATTAAACTAGAAAGAGTGCAGAAAAGATTAACTAGGATGCTACCTGGACTGGAAGGTTTGAGTAAGAAGGGGAGGTTGGATAGGCTGGGACCTTTTTTTCCTGGAGCATGGGAGACTGAGGTGTATAAAATTATGAGAGACATGGATATGGTAGATAACCAATAGCTTTTTGCCATGTTAGAGGAGTCTAAAACCAAAAGACATTGGTTTAAGGTGAGAGGGCAGAGGTACAAAAGGGGCCAGAAGGGCAATCTTTTCACACAGAAGGTGGTGAGTGTCTGGAACAGGCTGCCAGAGGTAGTGATGGAAACAAGCACAATTTTATCATTTAAGAAGCATTTGGACAGGTACATGGATGGGATAGGTATGAAGGGACATGGACCAAATGTAGGCAAATGGAACTAGGAGTTTAATTGTGAAAACTGGGCGGCATGGACAAATTGGTCTGTAGAGTCTGTTTCCATGCTGTAGATGTCTATGACTTGATGATGTGTTGACTTTATCCAGCACTTTGCTGTTTTTTTTTCATTTAGTAAATATTTTAACAAAAAAAGTAGACAAGATTTAATGTTGGCAAGAAAATCTAACAGACTATTTGTGTATATTTGATTCTTCTTGAAATATTTCCTAAAATTTGGATGTTAAAGCTGTTAAAGGTCAATTATAAAAGTTTTTGAGCAATTCAGGAAGAGAATATTTTACTTCAGGACAGACTTGAGTTAAAATTATTTTGAAGTAGCATCAGAATAGTGAATGAAGCTCGAACCCAAACTATATTTACAGTGGTCATTGATTGGTATCATGCAGTATAGTATAGGTAAAGGCTCCATAACTCCAGAGGACCATAAGACTGCTCTCTCATGAGAGAGTTTAAATTGAGGATGACCATACCTCAGATGAGGGGCGAGGTTGAAAAACAAAACCTCCATGGTAACTACAGCTGTTTCAGGGATTGAACGCATGCTGTTTACATCACAAACCAGCTGTCCAACCAACTGAGCTAACTGACCCACCCTGTATAGTATTTATGGCTGATGAATATGGTCCAACAGCATAGAATTCATGGTGGTTTTGTGACTCATAGCAAGCATCCCTCTGACCAGCAGACCGACTGCAAATAGTTCAGCTGCCTTGGCATAATGTAGCAAATGTAGATGAGGAGGGATGGATAGAGGAGAAGTCGTGATTGACATGTCTCATGTGATTGAAATAGACTACAGGGACAGTCTACCACTACCATTTTCTCTGTACTGAATACCACATACTGTGCTAAGTAACATTAAGCATTCCCCGAGAACATTTTAATTGTATATGTGTAACCCTTTACGAGACCGCCATCAATTGAATAGTATACCTAAAAAGCAAAGGTTGTCACTTTATGAATTTGAAAATGGTACGTGATCTGTAGAAGAATATGTTGCATCTCAATGCACGATTCATAGGGGATACGCATTCTGCTTTCATTCTGAAACAATGTAATGCTGCTGTTCCCTAAGAGAGAAATAAAAATGGATGATTATCTCTCAGGAGATGTAGTTTATTCAATGCCACCATTGCTAATGATACCACTACATGATTCCACGCTCTGGAAAACAGCTACAAGAAGGCATATGGGTGAGCTAGATGTAGTGTTTGGCTAATCTTGTCTGATCACAGATCCTGGTATAGCATTTGCTTTAACCTCTGGGTGGATTAAAGAGTCAAATAGCTGACTATTGACTCTCAGAGAAAATTTTAAAGAGAGACTAGATATTTGCTCCTAGCTGTGGCTACATGTATACCAAATGTTCTAAGGTATTTTAAGTCATGTACATAAACTGTTTGAACTTAGAACTATTTCTGCATTGCTTTGAGCTAAATAAGATATATAGAAACTCAAAGGAAACAGAACATGAGAGTTTTCACTGAGAAGACACTTGAGGTATTTCTGAAGAGGTTTTATCTATTTGGGTGGGTCAGTGTCTCATGTTATCTGCTTGAAATGGTGTGCAAATTGTTAGCAGTGTGCTGGACAATAATTCTTTTTATTATTCTTTCACAGAATGTAGGCACTTTTGGCTAGGCCAGCATTTGTAGCTCATTAAATTTACATGACAGAAGATGAGACACAACAGATTTGATACTTATATTATCGAAGTGGAAAGCGGCCATCCAAGATCATTGAGGGATTAGATCAATTTTAAAGGACTATATATAATGTCTCCAAAAATGCGCTGTTTATCAACTTTGAAGTTTGTACTCATTAATTTTGGGGACATAATTGGAACTAACTAAGCAATATTTCAACTCGTGTGGGCCATTACCAGGCCCAAGAACTTCAGACCAGAAAATGCAAAGTAGATTCCCCTTTACATTGTCCTACATTGTGTCTACATCTTAATCTCTGAAATGTATTCCCAAAACATTATTCACTAATGCTCTTTAGGGAAGGAAACTGCAATTCTTACCTGGTTTGGCCAATATGTGACTCCAGACCCACAGCAATATGACTAACTCTTTTAGTGTCCTCTCAAAAATTAAGGATGGGCAATAAATATTTGCCTAGCTAGTAATGCTCACATCCATAAATGAATGAAAAAAAAAATTAGAACCAATATGAATATCGCCACTTCCCATAGATTAGATTCGATTACTTACAGTGTGGAAACAGGCCCTTCGGCCCAACAAGCCCACACCGACCCGCCGAAGCATAACCCACCCAGACCCATTCTCCTACATTTACCTCTTCACCTAACACTACGGGCAATTTAGCGTGGCCAATTCACCTAACCTGCACATTTTTGGATTGTGGGAGGAAACCGGAGCATCCGGAGCAAACCCATGCAGACACGGGGAGAATGTGCAAACTCCACACAGAGAGTCGCCTGAGGCGGGAATTGAACTGCTGTGAGGCAGCAGTGCTAACCACTGTGCCACCGTGCAGCCCACAATACTTTGTACCAGTATCTATAAATTACTTAAATATCAAGGATGATGGCTAGCTTCATATTGTGCACCAGCATTCATCAACCCAAAGTCTAACCACTAATAGGAGAGGGTTCAAAACACTTAAAGAAAACACTTGGGTATGTATTTGAGTTAACATAACACTTAAGGCTACAGATGAATCAGAGGATTTAACACCAGTATAATAATACATTGTATTCCTTTGAGGTCAAGCCTGGAGAATGTTCTTGGCTTTGTCTTCTCCTCAAACAGATGTCTCAAATCCAATCTCAATGTGTCAACAAACCACCCAATAGAAGTTTGTTGCAGCATTGGGACATCCTGCCTCGAAAATTGTGGCAACAGCAAAGACCAAGACACAGGGCTGAAAGGAAAAAACAGAAATTGCTAGAAATGTTTAGTAGGTCTGGTAACATATGTGGAGAGTTATCAGGGTTAGCGTTTCAGGTTGAGTGACCTTTCTTCAGGGCTGAGGTCATCTGCAGAAGAGAAGAATACAAAAGCATATACATTTTTTCAAAAAAGCATCAATAGAGCTTTGAGACAAGCTATTAGCCAGAAAAAAAAACTCAAAGATGATTGTTTGAAATGAAGAAAACATCTCTGAAAACATAACATCTCCTGAAAACAAAAACAGCAGAACACTGATATAATTAAAGCAAAATGTTTTACGGCCTGTAATGGGGAAGCACTTTTTTTTTAAGAAAAGGCAGTAAGAGCAGAAAAAGCCCACTATCAGTTTGGGGAGGAATCCAAATTCAGTACACATGACAAGAGATTGATTACTGGGTACCCCAAAGCAAATTTGATCCTTTAAGGGAAGAGTTTAAAAAGTTTTGTTTCCACTCAGAAAAAGCTAGGCTGCAGAATATTGTTAAGAATTCTAATAATGAGTTCTGAACTCTTTACTGAACAACAATAAGCCAATTACTGAAATTCTTCAATTGAAAGAAGATCTAAATCTAGAGCAAGCAGTACAAATAGCAACAGATACAGAGCCGAGAAGACAGCAGAAGTTCCATTTAATGTAGAAAATTTTACAGAGTATGTTGACTACCTAGAGTTCAATAAACCACCCGAACAGAGGAGATAGACTTCTTATTTGAACAATATGTTGCACTTGACAAGGTCACCCTAAAATTCTAAGCAATACCGAGATTGCATTGTGTTTCTAAAATCCCACATCAGTGAAAACAAAACTGTCCAGCCATCTGCCAACAGTGCAACTTCTTGAAGATGCCCTATGATCCAAAGAACATACTGAGCAGCAAAGCAAATCATTCCTAATCAATTTTGTACCAAAATGCACATACCTACAGTTAGGGAATAAGCTTCTTTGCGTGAACAACAGTGCATGGAGGGACTACCTAATTTCTTCCTCCAGAACTTAGTAATAGTATCTGGCACTAATAATGGAGCAGGTACAGTATAATTATATCATAATCCTACTACACTCCTGCGATTATATCAACACAAGATTCTTTAGTCTGATTAATTAAATCTCTGATCTAACAGAAGCCAGCAGAAAAACCAACAAAATCACCACCCTTACCTCAAACACTTCTGTACCTTGTCAGACTCTTTCCTTACCCACAATCGATGGAGATAAATCAAGTCAAAGACTTGGGGAGAGGTGGGAGAGATACAGACAAAATGTACAGTAAATGTAAAAAGAAATAATCTCAGTAATTCATTTTCAATGTATATACATGTTATGCAATGTTAAAGATAGAGGATAAAAGCTTGGGTAGGGGTGTTGTGGGTAGGGCTTTGGGACCTTGGAGCTGCACGTCACTGGGTAGAAATAGCACAATGTGGGCAGAGTTAGAACACTCTAGATTAGAAGACTCAAGTGAGCACATGGATATGAACACATGAAAAAAAGGATTGGTCTTCCTCTTATAAGTCAGAGTCTGTACATGATTATTATGTATAGCAGTGTTTAATATTAATCTATAATATAAAATATAGCATAACTCTGAAACGCAAGCCTGAAGAAAGTTTTTGTCTTTGTTTGCTCTTTGACAAATCTGTCTTGAACCTAAACTCATAGTGTGTCATCAAACCCCACGAGAAACAAGTGACCATACCTCAAACATATTTACTGCTTGTCAAATATTTTGGAACTCCCTGAGCTTGTGAAAGATGTAATATATATGTAATCCTTTCTTTTCTAAATACAGAAAAAAAGACAGTATTGATTGGATTGATGCTGATGTTTACACACATTTGATGAGGAGGCCATCGCTGCCAAAAACAATCTCCTTCGTTTGGTTTACATCAACATGTGTGCATCTAGGAATTCCTTGACAGCAAATTGTCAGTGGCTCCAGAGTTGACCATGTCCAGCATTCCCTCTAATATTTATTTTCTTCTGTGTGGACTTTCAAGGTCAATGCACAACTGCAACCTCCAGAACTATGCGGCTTAGAGGGAATGTTGGATGTGAGTCTGAAATTTGGAGTGGAAACCATTGGGAAAATCTGAGGGGTAAAGTGAATGCAAATGGTGTCTCCTTACTAACAAAATGTGCCCAATGTGGTCTCATTATAACAAATGTAATTTTCAGCCAGAAGGATAAATACAAAATCACATGGAAGCATCTTAATCAAAGCATTAGCTTCTCCTGGGTTATGTCACTCTTTGGGAATAAAATTCAAGTAATGTCTAATGAGGGATTGTGCCTGCTGGACAGATTATAAACACGTTCCATGGATGATCAACATTCACGTACTGCCAAGACTTCGCAACGCGCAACAATTGAAGATAAAGAAATTCAATGTCTCCAATCAACTCAGAGAGAGGAATTCCAAAGTGTAACGCGTTTCCGATCTGTAAAATGTTCATGTATCCAACTCAATTCTGGGACAGTGGGATCAAATAAATTCTGTTATATTAGAAGCCTCACTCCAGATCATTGAGTTCAAGCATCAGCATCACCAGGACTGGGTCAATCAATACAATGCTCAAATATATGATCTCCTGGGACAATAAATCAACAGCCCTGCTATTAATGTGGAATAAAAATGCACTTAGAAGGGAAAATAAATAATCACTTTAGGAAGACAAGGCATTAGAAATAATGTTGCTAAGAACATTAAATTTCAGAGATGGACAAAATAGAACACAGAATTAGACACTTTGAAGAAAACTAATCTTAACCGTACAGGTTAGCTTCCAAACTAGTAACTAAATTGAAGCAGAGCAAGTTAATACAGTTTATAAACAACTGTTGTTATAGCTTCTCAAGCGATAAAATAAACGACAAATACACTGACATACGAAAAACTTGTGACAATGACGTCAACTTCAAACTAAAAGAAGAAGATCTAATGGAAGCATTCAGCATCCAGGTTAATCTGTAGATAATTTAATTAATGATCTGTGCAAATTTGTGGAAAAATGCAACAATCATCTTTTGATAGACTGGTACATAACGTATAGAATTGTTCTTGGAATTGTTGATAATTCTTTGTCAGGTTTATTACAATAAAAAGATTTAATTCTAGAGAAAGCCGATGAAAACAGATGATAAATAAAGCTAACGTCCAGAAGTAGCACAGATCAATCCTAAAATAGGAAAATCAACCTTGTCACAGGAAATTAGCAAGGTTTGTTAAATTCATAAAACACAAAACCACAAGAAACTACTTCAGCAAAGAGGATAGACACCACATAGTAAAAATCAGCAAAGATGACAGCATCCAGCAATTAAAAGTAAATGCTGTATCTGTCACACATTAGGTCACTTTCAAAAAATATATTGAAGTAGGACATGATGTTAGAAAGGCAAAAAAAGCAAATAGCTACTGCAGAAAGGGATTAATGAGGGAGAACAGTCAACAACAGAAAAAGAAGGTTGAAAGTAACCTTAGTGGAAACTAATGGTTCAACCTTTTACACTTTGGTAAGCTGACAGTTACGTCAATTGTCATTTAACAAATTTCAAGTTAGACATCAGGGTGAGTATCACTATATTATCAAGTAGTGAACCAAGAACTGGTGTTAAGAAAGCAATTCTGTAGCTGACAACAGTGCAACTATGTTGTCTAAGGAGGTGATTTCCTCGAATTCCAAGAGCAGCAATCACTGTTTTATATGCTGTTGCATTGATTTGGAACTTTGGAAAAAAAAAGCCAAACCAACAGCAGTTTAAAAGGGAGAAAAGCAGATAAAGGAAGCATATGGTGAGGACAGTGCAAGAGAGAGAGAGAACCTGCACAGTTACCGCCTTTGCTGTTTGAATTCGTGTATCGCTGGACATCGGAGTGCATCTGGGAAAATTAACAAACAGTGAAATTCACAACTAATCTTGGAGAAACTGTTGGGTGAAGTTCACAGCACAGAATCAGATAAGTTAATTGTTGTTTTAAGTCTGTCCAAGAGAAAGGCTGCAGTAGTGAGTATCGTGGATTCTTTCTTGATTATATGTTTTTGGAGATAAGTCTCTTGATTAAACTTAAAATATAAGCCACAGCTATTAATTTAACATGGGGCAGTGTTTGTAGAGGAATGAGACAGTGTTATTTTCTGGGTCTGTAGATTGTGAAGGAGCAAAACTAGCCTTTGCAGTGATATGTACTTCTTGTCAGATGTGGGAGTTTAAAGAGAGTTTAAGGGTTACTGCGGATTATATCTGCCATAAATGCTGTTGGATGCAAATCTTATCAGATCGAGTGGATCGGTTGGAGAGACAGATAGAAGCGATGAGGAATTTGCAACAGCAACAGTATGTGATGGATGGCAGTTATAGGAAGGGGGGAAAGTCTCAGACACAGTCACATAGATGGGTTAATTCCAGGAAGGGTGAGAGAGGTCAGCACCTAGGGCAGGAGTCTTTTATGGATATACCCATTTCAAACAGGTATGCTGTTTTGGAAAATGTAGGGGGTGATGAATTCTCAGGGGAATGTAGCATGAACAGCCAGGTTTCTGGTATTGAGACTGGGTCAAATGCAACCAGGGGTATGTCGGCTTCCAAGAGATCAATTGTGTTAGGGATTTCTGTAGTCCGAGGTACAGACATATGTTTCTGTGGCCAGCAGAGAAAAAGCAGAATGGTGTTTTGTTTCCCTGGTGCCAGGATCAAGGATGTCTCAGAGAGGGTGCAGAATGTCCTCATGGGGGAGAGGGGCCAGCAGGAGGTCATTGACCACATTGGAACCAACGACATTGGAAGAGAAATGGTTGAGACTCCGAAGGGAGATTATAGAGAGTTAGGCAGAACTTTAAAAAGGAGGTCCTCAAGGGTAGTAATATCTGGATTACTCCCAGTGCTACGAGCTAGTGAGCGCAGGAATAGGAGGATAGAGCAGATGAATGCATGGCTGAGGAGCTGGTGTATGGGAGAAGGATTCACATTTTTGGATCATTGGAATCTCTTTTGGGGTAGAAGTGACCTGTACAAGAAGGATGGATTGCATATAAATTGGAAGGGGACTAATATACTGGCAGGGAAATTTGCTAGAACTGCTTGGGAGGATTTAAACTAGTAAGGTGGGGGGGGGACCCAGGGAGACAGTGAGGAAAGAGATCGATCTGAGATGGGTACAGCTGAGAGCAGAAGTGAGTCAAACAGTCAGGGCAGGCATGGACAAGGTAGGATTAATAAATTAAACTGCATTTATTTCAATGCAAGGGGCCTAACAAGGAAGGCAGATGAACTGAGGGCATGGTTAGGAACATGGGACTGGGATATCATAACAATTCCGGAAACATGGCTCAGGGATGGGCAGGACTGGCAGCTTAATGTTCCAGGATACAAATGCTACAGGAAGGATAGAAAGTGAAGCAAAAGAGGAGGGGGAGTGGCATTTTTGATAAGGGATAGCATTACAGCTGTGCTGAGGGAGGATATTCCCAGAAATACATCCAGGGAAGTTATTTGGGTGGAACTGAGAAATAAGAAAGGGATGATCATCTTATTGGGATTGTACAATAGACCCACCAATAGTCAGAGAGAAATTGAGAAACAAACTTGTAAGGAGATCTCAACTACCTGTAAGAATAATAGGGTAGTTAGAGTAGGGGATTTAAAATTTCCAAACATCAACTGGGACTGCCATAGTGTTAAAGGTTTAGATGGAGAGGAATTTCTTAAGTGTGTACAAGACAATTTTCTGATTCAGTATGTGGATATACCTACTAGAGAAGTGCAAAACTTGGCCTACTCTTGGGAAATAAGGCAGGACAGGTGACTGAGGTGTCAGTGGGGGAGCACTTTGGGGCCAGCGACCATAAAACTATTCTTTTTAAAATAGTGATGGAAAAGGATAGACCAGATCTAAAAGTTGAAGTCCTAAATTGGAGAAAGGCCAATTTTGACGGTATTAGGCAAGAACTTTGGAAAGCTGATTGGAGGCAGATGTTCGCAGGTAAAGGGACAGCTGGAAAATGGAGTGCCTTCAGAAATGAGATAACAAGAATCCAGAGAAAGTATATTCCTGTCAGGGTGAAAGGGAAGGCTGGTAGGTATAGAATGCTGGATGACTAAAGAAATTGAGGGTTTGGTTAAGAAAAAGAAGGAAGAATATGTCAGGTATAGACAGAAGAGATCGAGTGAATCCTTAGAAGAGTATAAAGAAAGTAGGAGTATACTTAAGAGGGAAATGAGGAGGGCAAAACGGGGACGTGAAATAGCTTTGGCAAATAGAATTAAGGAGAATCCAAAGGGTTTTTGCAAATATATTAAGGACAAAAGGGTAACTAGGGAGAGAATAGGGCCCCTCAAAGATCAGCAAAACGGCCTTTGTGTGGAGCCACAGAAAATGGGGGAGATACTAAATGAATATTTTGCATCAGTATTTACTGTGGAAAAGGATATGGAAGGTATAGACTGTAGGGAAATACATGGTGACTTTTTGAAAAATGTCCAATTACAGAGGAGGAAGTGCTGGATGTCTTGAAAAGGTTAAAAGTGGATAAATCCCCAGGACCTGATCAGGTGTACCTGAGAACTCTGTGGAAGCTAGAGAAGTCATTGCTGGGCCTCTTGCTGAGATATTTGTATCATCGATAGACAAAGGTGAGGTGCTGGAAGACTGGAGGTTGGCAAACATGGTGCCACTGTTCAAGAAGGGCGGTAAAGACAAGCCAGGGAACTATAGACCGGTGAGCCTGACCTCGGTGGTGGGCAAGTGGTCGGAGGGAATCCTGAGGGACAGGATGTACGTGTATTTGGAAAGGCAAAGACTGATTCGGGATAGTCAACATGGTTTTGTGCATGGGAAATAATGTCTCACAAACTTGATTGAGTTTTTTGAAGAAGTAACAAAGAAGATTGATGAGGGCAGAGCAGTAGATGTGATCTATATGAACTTCAGTACGGCGTTCGATAAGTTTCCCCATTGGAGACTGATTAGCAAGGTTAGATCTCATGGAATACAGGGAGAAGTAGCCATTTGGATACAGAACTGGCTCAAAGGTAGAAGACAGAGGGTGGTGGTGGAAGGTTGTTTTTCAGACTGGAGGCCTGTGGCTAGTGGAGTGCCACAAGGATTGGTGCTGGGTCCTCTACTTTTTGTCATTTACATAAATGATTTGGGTGCAAGCATAAGAGATACAATTAGTAAGTTTGCAGATGACACCAAAATTGGAGGTGTAGTGGATAGCGAAGAGGGTTACCTCAGATTACAACAGGATCTGGACCGGATGGGCCAATGGGCTGAGAAGTGGCAGATGGAGTTTAATTCAGATAAATGCGAGGTGCTGCATTTTGGGAAAGCAAATCTTAGCAGGACTTATACACTTAATGGTAGGGTTCTAGGGAGTGTTGCTGAACGAAGAGACCTTGGAGTGCAGGTTCATAATTCCTTGAAAGTGGAGTTGCAAGTGGATAGGATAGTGAAGAAGGCGTTAGGTATGCTTTCCTTTATTGGTCAGAGTATTGAGTACAGGAGTTGGGAGGTCATGTTGTGGCTGTACAGGACATTGATTAGGCCACTGTTGGAATATTGCATGCAATTCTGGTCTCCTTCCTATCGGAAAGATGTTGTGAAACTTGAAAGGGTTCAGAAAAGATTTACAAGGATGTTGCCAGGGTTGGAGGATCTGAGCTACAGGGAGAGGCTGAACAGGCTAGGGCTGTTTTCCCTGGAGTGTCGGAGGCTGAGGGGTGACCTTATAGAGGTTTACAAAATTATGAGGGGCATGGATAGGATAAATAGGCAAAGTCTTTTCCCTGGGGTCAGGGAGTTCAGAACTAGAGGGCATAGGTTTAGGGTGAGAGGGAGAAGATATAAAAGAGACCTAAGGGGCAGAGCGTGGTACGTGTATGGAATGAGCTGCCAGAGGATGTGATGGAGGCTGGTATAATTGCAACATTTAAGAGACATTTGGATGGGTATATGAATAGGAAGGGTTTGGAGGGATATGGGCTGGGTGTGGCAGGTGGGACTAGATTGGGTTGGGATGTCTGGTCGGCATGGACGAGTTGGACCGAAGGGTCTGTTTCCATGCTGTACATCTCTATGACTCTAAGAGACATAGTTCTTAATGATGTGCTACAAGCCACTGTCCAGTATAAAAGATGTCAAATAATAGAAAACCCACACATACTTTACCATCAAGAATTCTCACTTTTGAGTAGGAATGCATGTCTTCTCTCCACCAGCTTCATTATGTTGAAGATATTATGTGGCAAAATTTAAGAATGATCATTATTAAAGTTTTGGGAAGTTCAATACTGAATATGGCATCATACTCATGAAAGACGCTAAACCATTATGTCTGTATATACCCAGAAAGATCCCTCTTCCTTTAATGGAATGCACTTATCTAATTCTTGCATGAGATATTTGCATTACATGATATCCTTTATGTAGTTGCTTTGGACAAGAGGTCATAGTTTGCCAATTTGTAGCTAGTTCTGGAATTGAACGTAACATATACTTACTGAGATACACACAATCTGAGAATTGAGTTAACACAGTCAAGTGGCTTTTGTAGAAAAATTCAGACCTCTCTGCTGCATTGCTAAATGATAGATCCACCCCATTCCAAATGGTTTATCATCATCGGATTTGCTGATGGGCAGAAAGTTGAAAACTTAGTCCCTATTCTACCAAAGAAGTTGATTCCACATTTATCCCCATGAAACTATGACAAATTTGAATGAGGAAAAACAAGTGTGGATAAGAAATCTGAACAAGAAAGGTACAGTTATCTCAGGAGCTGCAGACATGCAGCAATAATGTATTTATTGCACAGCAGAAGGAGTTATATAAAGGAACTGTAGGAACCTTATCTCCTTGTCGATAGTCTTCACCACCACCAAACTGAAATATTGCAATGTTACTTGATCAATGGTCCAAGAAAACCATGAAGGAATGTCACTGCAAAAGGAAGCTACAGATAGAGTCATAGAGATCTACAGTACAGATAAAGGCCCTTTGGCCCATTGTATCTGTGCCTATTATAACCTTACATTCTCGCCCAATTTCCCCTCAGACTTTCAGGAAGAAAATCAAAGACAACTGTTCTCAGTCCAGCAAACTTCCAGTCTTCCAAATGTGAATAAAACACGTTCAAGGAGAATAGCAAAATCTCCAGACTGTGCAATTTTAAAGTCAGAGACTTGTTCTGAGGGAGATGGTGTAGTCGGAAATGTAAAAATATGCACAAATGTATAATATTAATAGTGGGGTATAAACTAAAGTTTGGCAAGTGATGTATATGTGTTTGAAAAGGTCTGAAAGGGTTGATGAACGCTGTGGGAGCCACCCGCTTTGGGGCTGTAATATGGACTCGATGGGAAAATAGCTTTGGACCTTGCAGGAAGAAGAGATAAAATCCCAATTCTTCATCATATTCTCTGTTACAATGTCTAACACATTGGTCAAACACATAACTCACAGACTACTTATTAGTTCAGGAACCTCTTCTAGTTAAACCTAAAAGAGGTTTTTCTGCTGCCACACCAGACTATGCCCTGTAGATCCCTATACTGTGAAGATGGTGACGGGACGCCTAACACAGGCTGAGGTGTAGATGCAGCTTAGCTGCACATACAACATATTGTTATCCAAATTTATGCTGAAGGAGAGAATTACATTGAACAATAGGGGCAGCATGGTGGCTCAGTGGTTAGCACTGCTGCCTCACAGCACCAGGGTCCCAGGTTCGATTCCAGCCTCGGGCAACTGTCTGTGTGGAGTTTTCACATTCCCCCTTGTCTGCGTGGGTTTCCTCCCACAGTCCAAAGGTGTGCAGGTCAGGTGAATTGGTCATGCTAAATTGCCCATAGTGTTAGGTGCATCAATCAGAGGGAAATGGGTCTGGGTGGTTACTCTTTGGAGGGTCGGTGTGGACTGGTTGGGCTGAAGGGCCTGTTTCCACACTGTAGGGAATCTAATCTAATCTAAAAAAAATTTGCAAACCATGACAAACCCATCTCTCAAAACCCACCAGTGATGAGGAGATATATTAACATAGAACATTACAGCACAGTACAGGCCCTTCAGCCCTTAATGTTGCGTCAACCTGTGGAGCCAATCTGAAGCCCATCTAACCTACACAATTCCATTCTCGTCCATATGCCTATCCAATGACCATTTCAGTGCCGTTAAGGTTGGCAAGTTTATTACTGGAACAACTGCACCAGCTCAGACTTCTACCAACTACAGTAGGAAATGTGAGACAACAAAGTCCTCTGTAAGTCAAGAAAGGTCTGAGACCAGAAAGCAGTTGTTGTTATCATATTCCTAGACTGCAGTGGGACTCACCCTTTGTATTAACAACACGTAAAAGCACTTGCACTGCTTCCTTGTATTCTTTGTATTAAATGGATGGATGATTAGTAAATACCTGTGTCCTTCTTGAAACCCAGCTCCATAAGCATTCGGGGAAACACCAGCAAAAGCAACTCTTTGATAGACTGAACACTGTATCTTAATAGTTGAAAAATATCTTCCCTACCAGGTCCTATTTTGTCAACTCTCAAGTGGCTTATATTCCAGAGAAGGACAACGAAAACACTTCAAAGAGACTCTGAAGGCCTTCTTGAAGCACAATGGCACTAACATTAATGACTGGGAGGAGCTTGCTGGCAATCCTGCAAATTGGCAACAACTTGCCAATCAAGTAGCATCACACTTCAAGTCCTAAAGCCTGAATGGTGAGGCAGAGTGGTGGCAGAGGAGAAAAGGAAAGGTAAAAAAATCCTGCACTCTGGATCCCACTCACTCCTGGCATGTCCTGCCTCTCCCCCATGTTGAGGGTTCTGCGTCCAGTCACATAGCGATCCATGGTAGAAACCTACAACCCTGAATGGATACCAACCTTGAATCGAGAGACAGCCACCATCACCAAATGTGATCACCAAATGCAGCTCTGGTCAAACGCTGCCCATGACCTGCCTCCTCTGTATAGTCCAGTGAGGACATTTAGCTTGTGGAGTCATGAAAAGGTTAAAGAATTTAGAAAATGTGTGTAAAGTACTATTATAAATAAAGAAAATAATGGATAAGACAATAATAAAGCCACATAATTCCTGTAAAAATATCTTACTACTGGGCAAATATTTAGATTCCAGTTGATTAACTTACATATCCTACAGACAATATTTAATCTCTGTGCATTCTTATAATGCAGTGATCTCATCAAGGGTCAGGTGACATTATGAACTGAGTTAAAAGCTTATGCATTCTGTAACTGTCATCTGAACTGTGAGATGAGATTACAGCCTTGAAATGACACCCATTTTGTTGCTGTCTGTCACTTTTCTGGTAGACTCTGAGAATGGTAATCTCGAAGCTTTAATGTGTGAGTGTGCCTACGTTCAGTGTTCGAAAATTTTTTTTATGCAATCGCTTTGAGTATTTTCTGTTTTAGCTTTTAGACTCACCACCAGGAAATAACAGCTAACTTATATTGTTCGCAATTTGCAATGTATTATGGGACAGCAACACATGCTTTATAATAATGATTGCATTTCTTATAGTATTCCAATTTTACCTTTTCTTTTGCTATTATGGCTTTTGTGGTGGGCAGTAATAAACTGGAAGTTTCAGTTATCTGAGAGTCAAGAATATTTTTTCAAATGGCTTGGAAAATAGGGATGTCTTTATACTTCGTGCAAAGCAATATCATGGTTTCTACTCTTACCAGAAAATATGTTAGATTCTGAGATTATATTATATGATGTGATATTAAATTACATTTTGTGATAATTTTCAATTTTTGATATTCAAAAATATAAGGTACATATAAACATGTGTGCATAAAATATATACATATAAGGTACTCTGCTGTTTGGGCCAATATAAAACCATATGGTTAATGTAAATAATAAAATAGTGAAGGATTATTTTATTTATGCCAGGGGCGTTTTTGAAATCTGTCCTACAATGTTTCTAACTTAATCAGTCTGACTGAAATCATGCAATGCTACTTGATAAATGGTCCAAGAAATCCTGACAGAGGATGGTTGGTAAGGTACAAAAAGGTCTGACTATTTTCCCATTAATCATCCTGCATTTGCATACTGGTCAGGTGTATTTCTTCAGAGAAAGAGAAACTGAACTGAACCAATAACAAAAGCTCCTCCTCATGTGTTCAGAAATGCTGATACCATGATGCCTCGCTCAATCGTGTAATAAAGGAGCTGTTCTTAAATTACTCCAGTTAAATTAAGCCTTCAATAGAGGTTGTCTCAGTAAACCTTATACTGCGAGATGATGTAGGATTTACGTAGTCTTTGTAATGACTTGAAAAGAATTTTGTTTAAACTGCAGTCTGGAACCAAAAATAAAGATTATTCTGTTAACATTATTACACTAAACTCATTGGTTGCTAGGAATAATTATTGTATCCAGGATGTCAGGTCGGGGCAAATTGTGGTCAGATGTTACACTGCTGTTTCAGTTGTGAAATTATTGTTAGGTTTAAAACCAGCCAATTGTCAGTCTTCCAAGTAATCTGATTTGGCCGTTTGACAGGTGGGGTAAGTCCATTGCATTAAACAGGTCTGCCTGGCTGGAGCACCTTTCAGACACTTCACTTCACCTGCCGACATGTTCTTTCATCAAATACTGCAATCAACTGCAGCTAATTGGAAGGTGATGACAGCACAAGCAGGCATTCAATTCACACCAACTTCTCTGTCTTGTAGTTTGCTGCAGGTACAATGATCACTGACCCTGCAGGAGAAAGGGCCACTAGTGAGTGAGTCTTGCTTTTAAAAATAAATGCACAAAACTTTATCGCCTGTGCCTGTTCTGAAAAGAGAAGCAGTCAGCAATGTTGCACAAAGAGCCATTTATAAGTGCAGAGTTTCAGTACAAGTTCTGCAGTTCGAATTTAAACAAGAGCATTGAGTTTGGTGGGTATATAGACAGAGCAAATGGCTCCTATTTGGAACACAAGACCATATTAGATTACAGGTAGTTGCTAGCTGCCAGGACTTAATACTTAGTGTAGTTTTCACCTGTTGTTATACATACAGATAATTTTAGCAAGTAATTCCAATAGAAATGTTATATGTGGTTGGACTGAAAGGGAAGCTTTCTTGCTGTTGTGCTTAACTGCTGTTCAATCCATTTTACAGACGGAGGCTTAGTTACAGCAGAGTCCTCAATTCAAAGGTCTAAACAAACCTGCACAAAGCAGTTTATTGTGTTAGAGCATCTATGTTGGGGCTGGAACAAAGGCCAAAAGCTTGCCTTCCACTCTTAAAAAGGTTTTGCATAATGTCATCTGGGGTGTTGATCCAGATTACATGTGTTAGGTGACGTAGCATGATTTTTCATAACGACCTTCAATAGCATCCACAGTTGATATGCTTAAGGAAGTGACACACTTTACAAATTGTTAAATATTTAGCACAAATAAAAATTGGAGTTGGATTTATTTGAAAAGAAAATCATTTTTTCTTTAGTCTGATTCCTCTACTTTCTTTTCAATCCAAGTTTTTCTTCATATCTGTGTGACTTCTGTCATGCAGGAATGTTATCATTTAACTTCGTCATATTGAAAAGCAAATATAAGATTTTAGAGGAATTTAAACTGTTTCTTTCTTGCATAGGTAGTGCCTATAGATATTCAAATGTGGGAATATGTTTAGGAAAACTGTGTGAATTTACATTATGCTCAGAGTTTTAGTTTTGGAGTGGGTTTAAAATATTATTAAACACTGATGCTGAAATGATGTTGTGGACAACAGAGCATGAATACATAGCAGAAGAAAGGCAATCAAGCTTAAATGAGATTGTATTATTGTTACCATATGTACTAATATACAGTGAAAAATGTTGTTTTGCCTGCAAGACAGGCAGATTGTACCATGCAAGGTGCATCAGGGTAGCAGAACAGAGTGCAGCATACAGACTTACAGCCATAGGGAAGGTGCAGGGAGAGAGATTAGAATGACCATTTCAGAGGTCCATTCAGAAGTCTGATTATAGTGGGGTCAAATCTGTTCTTGAATCTGTTCGTAAGTATATCAAATTTCTGTATCTTCTGTCTGATGGAAGATGGTGGAAGAGAGTATAACCAAGTTGAGAGAGTTCTTTTGATTATGTTCAGATACCCTCCCAAGGCAGCGGGAAGTATAGATGGAGCCAATGGTGCAAGGCTGGTTTGTGTGATGGACTGGGCTATGCTGATGACTCTCTGGAGTTTCTTGCAGTCTTGGGAAACACTAGTTTCTATAGACCAGTTGCCATGCTGAGCTGTGGTGTATCCAGATGGGATGCTTTCTATGCTGCATTTATAAAGCTTGATAAGAGTGTCTGTGGACATGATGAATTTCCTTGATTTCCTGAGGAAGTAGAGGCATTGTGCTTTCTTGACCATCATGTCAATATGGGTGGACCAGGACCGATTGTGAGGGATCATCACTCCCAGTAACTTGATGCTTTTGACCTTCTTCACCTCAGCACCATTGATGCAGGCAGGACTGTGCCCTCCATTCTGCTTCCTGAAGTCAATGACCAGTTCCTTTGTTTTGCTGATATTGATTGAGGGACTGTTGTCTTTAGACTCAATCTCTTTCCTGTATTCTGTCTTGTCTTTTTTTTGAGATCCAACCTACAATGGTGGTATTGTCAGCAAACTTGAAAATGGATTTGGGGGTGGAGTTTGGCCATACAGTTGTAAGTGCATAAGGAGTATGGTAGGTGTCCAAGTACGCAAGTTTGCAGGGCACCGGTGTTGAGGATTTAGTGGAGGAAATGCTGTTGCCTATTCTTGCTGATTACAGTCTATGGATCAGGAAGTCAAAGATCCAGTTACAGAGTGGGGAGCTGAGACCCAGGTCTTGGAGTTTGGTGTTGAGTTTGTTTGGAATTATGGTGTTCACGGCAGATTTGTAGTCAGTAAGTAGGAACCTGACGTAGGTATCCTTGTTATCCAGATGTTCCAGGGATGAGTGTATGGCCAGGGAGATGGTGTCTGCCATGGACCTGTTGCACTGTTAGGCAAATTGCAAAGGATCAAGGCAACTTGTTAGGCTGGAGTTGATGTGAGCCATGACTAACCTCTTGAAGCACTTCATAATTATGGAAGTCAGAGCCACCAGGTGGTAGTCATTGAGGCATACTGCACAATGTTTCTTTGGCACTGGGATAATGATAGTCTTTTTTGAAGCAGGTGGGGACTGCAGATTAAGAGAGGTTAATGTTAATCTGTTCAAATGATGAACATTACGATTGACATAGAGGGAAGAATTTCTTATGAAGCAATTTCAGGTGTGTATTCAGAATACTTTATTTTGGTAATGTTAGTGTAGAATATAATAGCCAAAGAATGACAAATTTACTGAGTTTTGTGACATTTTTTGAATGCAGTTTGCAGTGTTATCTATGATATCCCTAGTATTTTCAGCTTTTTGGTGTTTTATATTCTTAATGTTTTGCTTACTAATCATGTATAATTTTGTCATAAGTTATTAAAATCCCATGGTAACTTTTTTTTAAATCTCTAATGACTTTTAATACAGATACATTTTGCTTCCTTCTGAGATCCCCAGCATCATAGATATCAATCTTTAACCAATTTGATTCACTCTGTGTGTGACATCAGGAAATGGTTGAAGACACTGGAAATGGTAAGGGCTATGGGCCGTGAGAACAGTCTGCCAATGGTACTGAAGGTGTTTGATCCTGAGCCGGCCGCAGTCCTGGTCAAGCTGTTTCAGTACAGTTATACCACTGGCATCACCCTTACCATGAGAAAAATTGAAGCAAAAACAGGAAGTGCTGAAAGTGCTTTCTTCTAATGAGGAAAGTTGCCCAGGTATGTCCTATCAGCAAAAAGCAAGAAAAATCCAATTCAGTTAGCATCCTATCAGTTTGATTAGATGTTTAGATTCCCTACAGTGTGGAAACAGGCCCTTTGGTCCAACCAGTCCACACTGACCCTCCGAACAGTAACCCACCCAGACCCATCTCCCTCGGACTAATGCACCTAGCACTATGGGCAATTTAGCATGGCCAATTCATCTAACCTGCACATCTTTGGACTGTGGGAGGAAACTGGAGCACTTGGAGGAAACCCACGCAGATACAGGAGAATGTGAAAACTCCACACTCACAGTTACCCAAGGCTGGAATCAAACCTGGGGCCCTGGTGCTGTGAGGCAGCAGTGCTAACCACTGAGCCACCTAATCTATTCTCAATCATTAGCAAAGTGACAGAAGGAATTGTTGACAGTGCTATCAAGCAGCACTTGTAAAGGAATAACCGGCTACCTGACACTCAGTTTGGGTTCAGTCTAGGGACCTCAACTCCTGACCTCGTTATAGTCTTGGCTCAAACATGGACAAAAGAGCTGAACTCCAGAGGTGAAGTAATTGTGGCTAAGAGAAAGTGATGACTGCAGATGCTGGAGGTCAGAGTTGAAAAGCGTGGCACTGGAAAAGCACAGCTGGTCGGGCCAGCATCTGAGGAGCAGGAGGATTGACCTTTTGGGCATAAGCCATTCATTGGGACTGTGGAGGGAAGAGGGCTGAGAGATAAATAGGAGGGTGGGAATTGGGGTGGGGGAAGATAGCTGGGAAGGTGGTAGATGCAGGTGGGAGGACATAGTGATAGTTTGGAGAGGAGGGTGGAGCAGGATAGGTGGGAAAGAAGATGGATAGGTAGGACAAGTAAAGAGGGTGGTGCCGAGTTGGAGGGGTTGGATCTGGGATGAGGTGGGGGGAGAGAGTGACTATGCTTGATATCAAGGCTGCATTTAACTGAGTGTTGCATCAAGGAGCCCTAGAAAAACTGGAGAGAATTGGAATCAAAGAAAGCTCCCTGCTCATTGGAGTCATATCTGGCATGAAGGAACATGGTTGTAGCTGTTAGAGATCAATCATTCTAACTCCAGGATACCACTGCAGGAATTCTTCAGGTTAATGTCCTAAGTCCAACCATCTTCAACTTATTTTTTCTTCCACAGAAGTTGTGAGCAATCTTCACTGATGAATGCACAATGTTCAAGATGACTCCTCACATACTGAAGCAAACTCTGTCCAAATACAACAAGACCTGGGCAAAATCCAAGCTTAGGCTGAAAAGTGGCAAATAGTATTCACACCACACAAATGCCAAGCAATGATCATCTCCATAAGAGACAATCTAATCATCGGCCTTGACTATCAATCACCATTGAAACCCTCAATATCAACATCCAAGAAACTGAACTTGACTAGTTGAATAGTGGCTAAAAGGGCAGGTCAGAGGCTAGCGATCTACACTTAGTAAATCACCTCCAGACTGTCAACATCCTAGGGCTTTCCATTGACCACAAACTGTACTTGAAATGGAATTAGCCATATAAATATTGTCTCTACAAGGGCAGGCCAGAGACTAAGAATTCCATACCTTCACCACTAAAGCATTGTGGCAGCGGTGTGTACCACCCACAATATACACTTCTATACCTTACAAAACATCCTACAATAGCACTTTTACCATACAGAAGGACAAGTACAGCAGCTATGTCATAGAGTCATAGAGATGTGCAGCATGGAAACAAACCCTTCGGTCCAACCCGTCCATGCCGACCAGATATCCCAACCCAATCTAGTCCCACCTGCCAGCACACAGCCTATATCCCTCCAAACCCTTCCTATTCATATACCCATCCAAATGCCTCTTAAATGTTGCAATTGTACCAGCCTCCATCATATTCTCTGGCAGCTCATTCCATACACTTACCACCCTCTGCGTGAAAAAGTTGCCCCTTGGGTCTCTTTTACATCTTTCCCCTCTCAACTCTGCCCTCTAGTTCTGGACTCCCTGACCCCAGGGAAAAGACTTTGTCTATTTATCCTATCCATGCCCCTCAAAATTTTGTAAACCTCTATTAAGATCACCCCTCAGCGTCCGACGCTCCAGGGAAAACAGCCCCAGCCTGTTCAGCCTCTCCCTGTAGCTCAGATCCTCCAACCCTGGCAACATCCTTGTAGAAACACAATCAACCCCAAGTTCCCCTCCAAGCCATATACATTCTGATTTGCAACCAGCTCATCATTCCTTCATTCCTACTGGGTCCAAATCCTGGAAATCTCTTCCTCAAAGCATCATGGGTCTGCTTACATCTAAAGGGACTGTAGCAGTTCAGGAAGGCAGCTCACTACCGACCTCTCTAAGGCAATTTGGAAAATAAACGCTGTTAGAGCCAACAATGCCAACATTTCATGAATGAATTAGAAAAAAACAAACCATACTTAAAACAAATATTTATCGTATGTTGAATAATTATAATTTACATGTGATAATATTTGTTTGCTTTTCCATTGCTCCATTTCACAAGATTATTAATTTGTGATAGGATATGCTTTTAAGCATCTCTGCAGTCTTTTAATGCCTCGAATGCAAAATAGTCATCTTTACCAGACTGTGAACTGTGCATCCTTTTCTGAGAACAAGGGTACGACTTAGTATTGGAAGGATTGACAATTCCTGAGATGTGACATGGTGGGTGATGTGTGAGTAATTATGGAACTGACATGGACATATGAAGAGGCATGGGGCGTGGTAGGGCATTGGGAAGTGGTGACTGTGCTATGGGGATCAGGTGGGATGAAGGAATGTTAGAGGTGAGATTTAAAGGGCCTAATATTGTTGTAAAATCACTGAGACTCCCATAAAATGAGACAGACCTTCTATAACAAAACAAAAACAAAAAAATTGCTGGTAAAGCTCAGCAGGCCTGGCAGCATCTATGGAGATAAATCAGAGTTAATGTTTCGGGTTGAGGGACCCTTCCTCAGAACTTCTCTAAACCCATTTAGTGCTCACCAGACCCTGGTTGGTGTCTACACTCTGCTTCCAGAATCATTCTGGAGAAGGAGTGAAGATTGCACGTTCGGTCGCACTTTTCATCGAGGTTGGTCAGGAAATTTCACGAATCAAGCTATCTGCCTTGGGAACAATAATCCAACCTCCACTATCAGGCTGCCGGTAGTGGAGATTAGATTAGATTAGATTACTTACAGTATGGAAACAGGCCCTTCGGCCCAACAAGTCCACACCGATCTGCCTAAGCGTAACCCACCCATTTCCCTACATTTACCCCTTCACCTAACACTACGGGCAATTTAGCATGGCCAATTCACCTAGCCTGCACATTTTTGGACTGTGGGAGGAAACCTGAGCACCCGGAGGAAACCCACGCAGACACGGGGAGAAAGTGCAAACTCCACACAGGCGGGAATTGAATCCAGGTCTCTGGCGCTGTGAGGCAACAGTGCTAACCACTGAGCCACCGTGCTGCCCACAGATCTTGTGTTCATTTGCTCTAAAATATTGGGGAAAGACTGTTGAAGACCAACAAGAGTCTCATCAAAGGGGTCAAAGCTAATGAAGAGATGATGAGGTTGAGAGCAGTGCATTGTAGCAGAAAACTTCAGTTGCATTGAATGGAAATTTCCAACCTCAAGGACTTACTTTTCTCCTGCGATCAAAAGACAGGTCAGAGTTTTACTGCTTCAGCTGTCTCACAGCTACCTTGCAAAAGATAAAGAGAAAAATGAGTTACAGTAATTATGTCCTCTTATTAAACTTTTTTCTTCCAATAGTTAGTACAGAACAGAATAGTGCCCAGAACAGAACTTGCTGAGAATGATCTTAAGCATGTATTTTTGGGCAGGATCCCAATGGCTTGTCTCTTGCTGTGCTGAGTGCTGACCTAGTTCTGTATCTCAGCAAACTTTTATTCAACTGAATCCAACATGCCATCTGAACTTGGCAAGAGAAGGTGGGAGCCTAGATACACACTGAGTGTGTACAAGAACACTCACCACATTGCTAAATTAATGTTTACAATATACTATTGTCATAACTGTGGGTGGCACAGGGGCTAGCACTGCTGCCTTGCAGCGCCTGGGACCCGGGTTTGATTCCAGCCTCGGGTGACTGTCTGTGTGGAGTTTGCACGTTCTCCCCGTGTCTGCGTGGGTTTCCTCCAGGTGTTCTGGTTTCCTCCCACAGTCCAAAGATGTGCAGGCCAGGTGAATTGGCCATGCTAAATTGCCCATAGTGATAGGTGCATTTTAGTAGGGAGTAGGTGAATGGATCTGGGTGGGTTACTCTTCAGAGGGTCAGTGTGGACTTGTTGGGCTGAAGGGCCAGTTTCCACACTGTAGGTAATCTAATCTAATCTAATCAAAAAAACTACTTTCCTGTTTCAGAGCCTGACATTTTGGAAGAATGCACATACAGCAAATAGTGCTGAATTGTCATATTTACCAGCGCAGTCACTGGAGAGAGCAGAAAATTCAGCAATCTTCCATTTTTTTCTTTCCCTCCGTAGTGTTCTCTCCTGAAATAATTGACCTAGAAATCTGGCCCACTTTCAGACTATATGCAGCCTTCAAAGCCAGGTATGCGAGGTAAGAAATGCACGCTCATCACGGACTCTGGGGTGTACTGCCCATTGGAGTGCGAAAAGTGCAAAAATATCACCTTGCAGTAATCACATCTGAAACAGGAATCAGGACCTGTGTGCAGGCAAATAAAAGGCCGACATAGATTCCACTGCAATACCATCTTTGCTCTGAGCCAATGTCACTGAACTGGTAATCCAGAGACTGAGGCTAATGCTAACATGGGCTTATATCCCATTTTGGTAGATGCAGAAATCTTAATCAAAGTACATCTGGAATAAAAAGCTAACCTAACGGTGACAATGTAACCATTGTTGATTGTTGTAAAGCCGACCTGGTTCACTCATGCCCTCAAGAGAAGGAAATCTGTTGTTACTGTCTGTCCTGATCCACATGTCACTCTAAACCTCAGGATGCCTCTCAAATGCCCTCTGAAGTTGCCATAACAAGTCAGTCAGCTCAGACAGCAATTGGGAATGGGCAAAAAAATGCTGGTCAAGCCAGTTACACCCACGTCCCAAGAATGAATACAAAGAAAGTCACCACTGTCATCCAGCCATATTCACTGAATGAATTGAAAGAAAATCTCGCCCTCCGATCAACCATCCTCTCCCGTTTCCTGCTTGACTGCTTCCCATTTACCCAAGAGGTGATGCTAGAACCTTTATGGAGAAAGTGAGGACTGCAGATGCTGGCAATTAGGGCGGCATGGTGGCCCAGTGGTTAGCATTGCTGCCTCATAGCACCAAGGTCCCAGGTTCGATTCCAGCCTTGGGCAACTATCTGTGTGGAGTTTGCCCTTTCTCCTTGTGTCTGCGTGGGTTTCCTCCCACAGTCCAAAGACGTGCAGGTCAGCTGAATTGGCCATGCTAAATTGCCCATAGTGTTAGGTGCATCATTCAGAGGGAAATGGGTCTGGGTGGGTTACTCTCCGGAGGGTCGGTGTGGACTGGTTTCCACACTGTAGGGAATCTAATCTGATTTGAGAGTGTGGCACTAGAAAAGTGCAGCTGGTCAGGCAGCACCCGAGGAGCAGGAGAATGGACATTTCAGGTATAAGTTCTTCATGAGGGATGAGGCTTGTGGGCCGGGGGGGAGGCTGAGAGATAAATGCTTTTCCCATCCATCCGCTGCACCCTATCGCATTCTCAGCTACCTTCCCCCCAGCCCCGAGGCCTGAAAGGATCCTTCCACCTTTGACAGAAAGTTACCTGCACCTCCACCAATGTCATCTACTATATCCATTGCACCTGATGTGGTCTCCACTACATCAGGGAGACTAGACGCCAACTTGCAGATTGTTTCAGGGAACATCTCTGGGACACCCACACTAACCAACTTAACCACCCTGTGGCTGAATACGTCAACTCCTTCTCCCATTCCGGCAATGACATGTGGGTCCTGGGCCTCCTCCATCGACAAACCTTAACCACCTGAGGCCTGTAGGAAAAACGCATCATCTTCCGCCTTGGGACCTTACAACCACACGGGATTGATGTGCTTTTCACCAGTTTCCTCAGCCCCCACACCCCCACCCCCACATTATCCCAGTCCCAAGCCTCCAAATTGGCACCGCCCTCTTGACCTGTCCATCGCCTTTCCCATCTATCCATTCCACCCACCTCTCCAACCTATCACCTTCATCCCCAACTTCATGTACCTATCATATTCACAGCTACTTCCCCCCCCCCCCCCCCCCAGTCCCAGCCCCCTCCTATTTATCTCTCAGCCACCCGGACCACAATTCTGATGAAGGACTTATGCCCAAAACGTTGATTCTCCTGCTCCTCAGATGCTGCCTGACCAGCTGTGCTTTTCCAGCACCACACTCCTACCCACAAAAAAGCCATTATGCTAAACACACTTTCCATAGACTGGTGAGGTCACAACTGCTGTGGTTCCATTATATTGCAGAAGGCTGGAGAACCTTAACCAGTCAGTTCCTACTCCTTTTACAGCAGATCTCAATCTCAAATTCAATTAACAATTAACTCAGCGTGCATTGCAGTAGAAGGCTGAGTGGGCAAATGCATGGTATGTTATCCACTTTCGTAGCAAAAATGGGAAGGGTCATTATTATTTGAATGACTATAAATGGAGAAAGGGAATGTTGAACAAGAACTGGATGTCCTCAAATACCAGTCACTGAAAATAAGTGCACAGGGATGGCAGTAAAGGAGGCAAACTATGTGTTGACCTTGAGAACGAAAAGGATTTGAGTACAGGAACTGTTTTGCTGCAGTTATACTGGCAATGGTGAGGCCACACCTGAATATTGAGTGCAGTTTTGGTCTCATTATCTGAGGAAGCACGTTCTTGCTACAGAGGCAGTGTGCCACAAAGGTTCACCAAATTGATTCCTTGGATAGCAGGACTAACGAATGAGGAGTGATTGAGTTGATTAGTCTCGTATTCACTAGAGTTCAGAAGACTGAGGGGGGCATAAAATTCTAACAGGACTAGACAGGTTAGATGCAGGAAGATGTTCCCGATGCAAGGGGAGTCCCGAATCAGGGGTCATAGTTTAAAGATAAAGGACAAACCTTTCAGTACTGAGATGAACAGAAATTTCTTCATCCAGAGAGTGGTGAGCCCATTGAAGTCACTACCACGGAAAGTGGTTAAAGCCACAACATTATAAGTTTTCAAGAAGGAGGTAGATCTAGCTCTTGTGGCTAAAACAGATCAAGGGATTTAGCAGGACAGTGGGATTAGGGTATTGAGCTCCATTGAGCTACAATTTTTCACATAGCTTTTGCACATATGCATCCTTAAGTTAGAGATGCCACATTTGTTTTGAAAGAACTCAAAATTACAGAATTTCACATTTTCTTTGTTCCTAGTCAGCTGATTATTCCTTTGTTGACATGTTTAAAACTGTTCTCCTTCCTTCTAGGCTGCCTCTCTTTTTCCATTTTCAGAATCCTTCCCTCCCCACCTTCTCTCTCTTCAGTCTTCCTTCCTCTGTTTCTCTCAGTTTCATCCCTTCCAGCCTTCCCCACACTCCTTGCACCTTTTTTCATTTTTATCCAATACCCCAGTTAACCCCTACCCCTCCCCCCCTTCAAAGCCTCTTCCTTTCTATCAAGAATCTTTCAGCCTTTTCTCACCCCAGACCTCATTCCACCTTAACTCTTCCCCAAGTCTCATCCTAAACTCCTGTCCCATTTCTCTCTGTACCTGTCTACTCTGAGTATGTTCTTCTTATCTCATATTGTATATCACTTTGATGTTATTCCTTGCATTCGTCAATCATAAATATTAGACACAGGAACAGGAGTAGGCCATTCAGTCCATCATGCCTTCTCCGCCATTCAATATGATTCAAGCTGATAGAAAACATCAATATATTTTACACACCCCATCCCCACTTATACCAAACAAGTTAAATTAATGTTCTGTGTTATATTAAGGAATGTTTGAATCTCAGTGGGCAACAAACACAGATGAATCAGACTCAAGTCTAGCTAATTCTGTCAACGTTTGACAATTTCCAGTACTGCTACTTAACAGATTTCAAAGTGAGAAATACTGAGTGATCTTTCTCCTCCATCTGGGTCAGGGAAGTGGACCTTCCTTAACTGCCTGAGTTAACAACCAATTCAGACCACTCCAAAAACTGACTGTTTCTGATTCTGAGATAAAAACAGAAACCGTTGTGATAACCATTCATCAGAACAGAAAGGTCATGACCTGAAAGATTAACTCTGCTTCTCACTCCCTAGATGTCACATGGCATGTTAAGTATTTATGTCATATTCTGGCTTATTTCAGGTTTCTACCATTGACAGCATTTTGTATTTGCCTTCTGATTCTGTTCTCACCCTTTGTTACATTTGGCAGTACATTTGGTTATTGAATCATCAAAAGCTATTATGTCAGGATCAAGTTAGGTTTTTAAGTTGATTATGATAGTTTCTACTAGAAAGCAGCTGAGATTTGCTCCATTAGGTTAAATTAAATCGGCACCATTTCCTGGGCTAGATTATAATCTGACTTGACAGTGTCTATAGGAGAAAATGCTGCATTTGCAATGCAGTGTTGTCAAAATGCTTATTAAACTAATTCTGCAAAATGAAGAACAAAATAATTCCCCAGAAAGTACTTATTCAATGATAATTTTGATCAAATCAGTGGAAAGGTAGCTGATTATGGTCTTTGATGGCATTTCCCATCTCTTGTGTTTCTAATCGAGCTAAATCACAGGGTCTTGTACATCTGATTATTTTGGTAGTGCAATCAATTTGTCTGGTCCTTGGCTAACGTTGCATGGAAAATACATTCTCATTGTCCTATTTTGGGTGTGAAAGAACCACTTACCAGTAAGGTAAGTTCTTTATTTTAAACTCACAATGATTTAGCAACATATCATCACTTTTTCACTGAATGAATGTTTCTACGTACAAGTTTTTTTCCAAATAACATTCAATACGATGAGAAATTACTGCCATAATGTTTTGTAAATCAGCAATTAGAGCAATTCACATTTATGTCGCACCTTTAACAAAATAAAGTGTCACAAAATGCTTTGCAGGTAGAGAATTAGACTAAAATTCATATCAAGCCAAAGAAGCAAACATTAGGACAGAGGAGCAAAGGCTTTCTAAACTTTTCATGAAATTCTCAAAGTGAGGAGAACAAGTTAGGACAGGTTTGTGGAAGAAATTCCAAAGATTAGAGCCCAGACAGCTGAAGGCATGGGCACCGGGAAAAGACGGGACTGCACAAAACGTAGCAAGTGGAGCAAAGCAGAGTTCTTGGAGGATTGAAGAAAGTTGGAGAATTAAAGAGTGGCAATCCCATTTCCAGAAAGGATGTGAACTTTAACGTTGAGGTATTGGTAGACCAGAAGCCAGTGGGGACAAGCAGGCACAGTGGTGAGTGGTATCATAAACAATGAGAAATAACATTATCTTGTGGTTCAGTCTGACATGAAATTCTGTTCAAGAATGTGAAGTGCTCAGGATCTTCAGAAGTGACTATTCAATGAAATTTTCAACTTTGTAGGCATTTGTAGCAACTTTATGAAAATCTATTGATTAAGTAGTATGTTCAAAAAGCAACCAGTAACAGCCTGATTATTTGAGTTGCTACTTTATTGTGTCAATACATTAAGGTCCAGCCAGTGGAAGGGCAATCCTCACATAATGCAAAAACTTCTGTAGAATTTTGTATTTGAAAAAAAGGTTGTCTGGCACCAATTTAGGGATTCTAATGTAAGATCGCTTGTCAACAACGTTTGTGTACAAAGGCTGAATGCACTAATTTGGCATAATGTTTTATTCAGTTCATTTCAAGCTAATCAATGTGTGTTAATAACGTACACAGAAATATAGTGGGAGCATAGTTTATGTGCTACTGTGCACTATGTGTTTCAAAGGTCTATCCAATTCTAGCAGGTAGTCATATTATTATTAAAAAGGCAGATGAGTCTGACTATGATGAATACACAGCTGACTATGGTCATCTTAGCAACTAATATTTCTCAGCCAACAGTTGGACCTCTACCACACTGACTGAATCCAGCCCATTTGATTGTGATTAGTAAGATGTTCAGTTTTATCTGTGTGGATATTTTGTTTCAATTCAATAGGTGGGGTGGATAAGGTTTCACAATCTCAAGTTATGAAAACACAATAGTAAGTTAAATATTAGGAAACTGTTTTGTTTGTTGAAAAAAACAGACTGCTGGCACGGGTGTAGTGACTGTCGATTCACTGAATTATTTCAAACGAGAGCTGGACCTGCTTCAAGCTGAGATGGAGAATCACATCATAAAGAGGGTCAGTTCCCAACAACCTGAAGCAGAGGATCGGAGATTGTTTTCCAGATTTAGTTTTCCTCATTGCCCTGGGTTTTTGTTTGGTTTTCATCTCTGCCCAGGAAATTGGGATGAGATAGATTGTGATGCACAAGAAGCCACAGTTGTGAAGGATAGCCCAGATAGAGAAAGTGGTAGATGCAAGTACAGTTACAACATTTAAAAGACATTTAGACAGGTAGATGAATGGGAAAGGTTTGGAAGGATATGAGCCAAGCATGGGCAAATAGGATTACTTTAGTTTGGGAAACTTGGTTGGGATAAATGTGTTGGACTGAAGAGTCTGTTCCCATGTTGTATGACTCTATGACACTAATACTCTAAACATACTCTAAACATACTCAAAAACTGTCCCCACTGCCCTTCCAGGGTAGAAAATTCCAAAGGTTCACGATCCTCTGAGTAAAAATAAAACTTCCTCACAGAAGTCTTAGTTGGATCCCTTTACTTTTAAATAGTGCCCGGTTCCCAACCATGGAAATGTTCTCATTTGCATCCCTTTAGGATTTTTGTTGACTTTGATGAGATCACCTCATTCTTTGAAATGCTAAAGAATATAGTCCCAGTTTGTCCAATGTGTCTTTATAGATATCCTGGGGACAAGTCTGGTGAAGCTTTTCTTACAATAGAGAGAGTGCAATAACATCTTTCCCGGGATAAGGAGACCAAAACTGCGCACACAACTCTCGGTGAGAAAGTATGAAAAGATACAGTAGAGGTATAAAACCAGCCATGATGGTGCTCGGAAACCAAATGTATTGTAAATATTCGGCAGGTCTGTTAAGATGGTGGAAAGTGCAATCTACTGCTCTGAACCTACCTGGACAAAGCAGCTGAATTCCAGAGGTGAGATGGATTAGCTGGCTGAGACATCAAGGCCGCTTTAGATCATGTGTACCATCAAGAAGCTCTATCAAAACTGGAGTCAATAAGGCAAGGGGGTCTATGCACTGGTTGAAGAAATACCTGGTACACAGGAAGATTTTGCTTTTTTTGGAGGTCAGTATTCTTGAAACAGGTGTTGGGCCATCATGTTACAGCTGTACAAGACAATGGTAAGGCCACATTTGGAGTACACATACTATTCTGGTTGCCTTGCTATCAGAAGGATGTTACTAAATTGGAAAATCTGCAAAAGTGGTTGTTAAGGATGTCACCAAGACTGGAAGTTTTGAGTTAAAATGAGAGGCTGGATAGGCTGTAGGTTTTTTTTCCCCTGGAGATAGGAGGTGGAGGGGTTGTCTTATAAAGGTTTATAAAACCGTGAGAGGCATAAAATCATAAGATGAATAGCCTAGGTATATTCCCTGGTGTGGGGAGTCCAAAACTAGAGGGCATAGGCTTAAGATGAGAGGGTAAGATTTAAAAGGGACCTGAGGGGAAATTTTTGCACACAGAGGCTGGTGTGTATATGGAACTATCTGCCAGAAGAAGTGGTAGAGGTGAATACAATTACAACATTTAAAGGACATCTGGATAAGCTTGGGTAGGAAAGGTTTAGAGGGATATGGAGCAAACACAGGCAAATGGGACTAGTTCGGTTTAGGAAACATGGTCAGGATGGAGGAGTTGGTTTAAAGGACCTGTCTCCATGCTGTATGGCTCTATGACTCAAAATAGCACGAATCAAAGTAGTTATAAATGAATAACATGCACACCTTTTCACTAAAATTGAAACATTTCCTAGGATCTTTGCATGCTCAGAATGATGTGGACTACAACAAAAAATTTGGGAGAATCATGTGAAAAGTCCAATGAGGCCATTCTTGATGTCAGGAGCAACAAGTTGAATTTTCCAACTGAGTTTCAGACGTCGAAATGAAAGTCTCTCTAATGAGGAGCGAGATGCCTTTTCACGGGAATCGTTACCTCTCATTACTGTCTAATCTCACCTCATTGCTAGGCAGCTTTCTATTTCACCAGATAGAAACTAGACATCTAGAAATCTTGACATGTCAGTCAGAGTGGGGACCTGATGGTTCAGCTAACAGCTTGCTCCTTCAAACCATTGGCACGTGCTAACCTCTCTGCGCCATCATGGTACATCTCCGAGTAACTAGCAGTGTGGAATACACTGGTAATTATAATTGGAATGATGTTGTAAGGACACTCTGCATTCTTTTACAGGCATCAGCTCATGGATTGGACCAGGCTACATCTCAAGGCCGTTATACACTTTTCTAATGATCACTCCCTTAGTACCCACCTGGATGAGACGATGCAGGGCTAGTAGTGTGGGGCAACTGACCGGGTGAGAGCAAATGAGGGAAGGTGTTGCAGGCAATAATGGAAGAGGTGGAGGATGAATGAAAGGTGAGTGCAATGGCAAAGATAGTATGAGTGTGAGGTGACAGAGATAAGATGTTGGCACTTACCCCGGTAGAGCAGAGAAGGTCACTGATCTTTGGATGGCTATGCTGGACATTTATCTGGTCATCTAAGGCCGTACTGACCTGGGGTGGAAATCTCAGACCAGATTGGCATCTTCCTCTGACGGTTCTGTGGGAAGTTGACATCCAGCAGAAACTGCAGAGCCCTGCCCATAATGTGGGGGGCATTTATTTCCCCTTATCCCCTGCCATATCTGGGGCAAAAGTCACAAATCATACAGGCAGCTCCAAACTGCCAGTGTTTGACCGGGTGAACTACTTTCTTCTGAAGATGGCGGCAGTGCTAGTAATCCTGGAATATCCCAGTGTTGATGGGTGCTTCTGCTTATGGCAAGTGGGAGAGTTAAACTAAGATTTAATGAAAGGAGTGATGTTCCTAGTTAATGAAACAATTTGGGGACGATTGAGTGAGGAAACCTTGCAGAGAGAAACCCTTCAATAAATTCAACAAAAATGACACTTTGCCAGAACATAATGCAAGTCAGTCCAATGAAAAGGACGTGGCCCTAGATTTCTTACATCAAATAATCCAAGCAAATGTTCTTCAGGGATTTCTTGAGGAATACTGGAAGTGCATACCCGTTTCCTGGTGTAAGTGTATTAATCGCTTATTACTTTCTAGGTGCTGTGATTATAAAGATTTTGTCTCCCTAGATCAATATTTTATGTAGACTAGGCAGCCAGTTAAAGATTCTTCTTAAAGTCATCACACATTAAAATTGCTTGAATCTAGTAAGTTCTAAAGCTTACTGCAATCACTGAGGTGTGAGCCATTTGGTCTACTATTCAGCAGCCAAGCTATTCATACTCTGGGACCACAGAAGCCCACGGGAAGTGGCAGGTCAACTATAAATTAAAAGAGAAAACAGTATTTTAATATTTAGGTGGTAATTGTTTAAACTTAGGCTATTACCAGCCATGTAATTGAACTATTCAACCCAATGGAGGTTTCCTACCTAATGTACTTGTGAGTCCATAGAGCTTTTGTCAGTTCTACACTTCACAGTCCATCTCAGTCAGACTCTAAGTACAGTGCAATCTCAGTAGATGAATATCATAATCAGTCATAATCCTTTCCGTACAGACAATTTCAATGCTCTTTTCCCATTCATTTCCATTTCAGATGAGCATTAATCCAAACAAACATAATCCAACATTATTTGTGATCGCACACTTATATATGTTAAATTGATGTGTTGTGTTTATAGAAGGTGAATATTACAAATCTGCTTTATCAACATTCAGCAGGACAATGGAAAGGAAGATGGGAAAATACAGAGAATGAAAAATATCAGAAGCTCGTGGTGAGAAAGCTGCAATTTTAATGAGTGATGACTTTAAGAAGAATCTTTAACTGGCTGCCTAGTCTACATATACATTTTCCCCTCAAATCTTCAGTAGTTTCGACATGGGTAGGTATACGGTCAACATGGGCATAGGAATTTCCAAAGTTATGGGGTGGGCCTGGGGCCAAAGTGAACACCTTGATAGTGAAATGAAGGGTCTCAATGGGGAGGGGAGGAGCTGAAACATCATAGGCACTGCACGGATAGCAACTCAAAACTCCCATTTTGAACAGAGATAAGACAACATTTTTTTCTGCTTTTTGTCATTTTTATAAATGATTTGGATGTGAACATAGGAGGTATGGTTAGCAAATTTGCAGATTACACCAAAATTGAAGGTATTATGGACAGTGAAGAAGGTTACCTCAGTGTAAGGAAAGAGACCTTGGAGTGCAGTTTCATAGTTCCTTGAAAGTGGAGTTGCTGGTAGACAGGATAGTGAAGAAGTGCATTGAGATTAGGTGTTACAATGTCATATTGCAGCTGTGCAAGACATTGGTAAGACCACTGCTGGAACATTGCATGCAATTCTGGTCTCCCTACTTTAGGATATTGTGAAACTTGAAAGGATTCAAAAAAGCTTTACAAGGATATAGCCAGAGTTGGATGGTTTGAGCTATAGGGAAAGGCTGAACAGGCTGTGGCTGTTTTCCTTGGAGTGCCAGGGGCTGAGGGTGACCTTATAGAGGTTTATAAAGTCATGAGGGGCATGGATAAGGTAATTAAGCAAGGTATTTTCTCTGGGGTAGGGGAGTCTAAAACTAGAGGGCATAGGTTTAAGGTAGGAGGACAAAAATTTAAAAGAGACCTAAGAAGCAACTTTTTCATGCAGAGGGTGGAGTGCATATGGAATGAGCTGCCAGAGGAGGTGGTGAAGGCTGGTACAATTCTACCATTTAAAAGGCATCTGTATGGGTATATGAATGGAAGGGTTTAGAGGGATATGGGCCAAATGCTGGCTAATGGGACTGGGTTTATTTAGGATATCTGGTCAGCAGAGACATGTTGAACCGAAGGGCCTGTTTCCATGCTGTATATCTCTGTGACTCTGAAGATGTGAGTCTTTTGATTCCCTTCCTCAAAAGGCAGTGGATGCAGAATCTTTAAATATTTTTTAGGCAGTGGTTGAGAGGATGAAAAACTATTGGGGAAGCACAGGAATGTTGGGCTGAGGTTAAAAACAGATTAGCTGTGATTTTATTGAATGGTGGAGGAGGTTCAAATGGCTTACATTCACATTCCTTATTTGTGTGTAAATGGAACATGATGAAAGGGGGATATACGTGCATCACACATACAGCCTGCTAGGTACTCACACTGAAATGAAGTTGGAGTGTTGCTATGATGAATTGAAAGTCAACTGCTGAATAAGTATACAAAATGGCCACCTACTCACGCAGAACGGCTGGACTATGTGATTTTTCTTTCTTTGGGGATGGAGTAAATCTTTTCAAATTCAAGCCATTGCAGTAACCAAGTTTCCACTCCTTCAGTAATGCCATCCACCAGGCTTCAATTCATCCATCAGCATCAAGTCATTGTCCAAGCATGCGCATTCAGATTTATGGCCTCCAGCCATCATGACCATGACATTCTGTGCATTAATTACCTTCTTGTCATGCTAGCTAACCAGATATATTGGTCAGTGTGATCGCTTGTTAATCGGGAAGTTGATGGTTCGAGGCCAGTCAGGAATGAAGTGTTCGGTGTTTTCAGCATGGATGTGTTGGACTGGAAGGCCTGTGTCCGTATTGTACGCCTCCTGACATTTTCATTTCACAAGTGCATTCTGTCGCTAATGCTGGAAGAGAACCCTTTGCAGCTGTCTCATTTGGACGCTGAAATGTAAGTATACAAGGACATAGTCTGTGATGTAGAAGGGACTTTTTTTTTGGAGGGGATTAGGTTTAAATGGTGACTTGCTGGTAAAATTCTAATCCCCAGTTGTAACCTGAAAACTTTGTTTGCACAGCATCTTCCTTTTCTTTGGCAGTTCCCTGGGATCGAAGATCACTTTCTTTCACCCCAGCTTAGTGTGCCCTGAGGTGACTAAATAGATCAATTTTGGAAAACTTGCTAGAAGTAAGGCAGCTGGTCTTTGCTCAAATGGGATGTTCAGTTTTCTGCATGCTCCTTCCGCAGTTTGTGCTTATTCTCCATTTGGTAGACAAGCAGGAGGTTGGAAGAACAAAGCCTCCTGCTTGACTTCCTTAGAGACCAGTAGCTGCAGGCTTTTTTTTTGTCTCTATTCTCCATGTGGGGACTCATTTTGCTACTGCATTTTGCAGGGAGGTTTTGAAGATATATCTAACATTCCCCCTGCCTTTTCGATAATCAATTGCCATGATGAA
The DNA here is from genome assembly GCF_037043375.1 of Chiloscyllium plagiosum. Classification (NCBI taxonomy): domain Eukaryota; kingdom Metazoa; phylum Chordata; class Chondrichthyes; order Orectolobiformes; family Hemiscylliidae; genus Chiloscyllium; species Chiloscyllium plagiosum. Next base: position 27,116,786 of record NW_028270177.1, read on the forward strand.
TATAAGATTGGAGAGCTTATTTGATAGCTTTGTTAGGCACATGGTCAAGAGGCCCACACAAAGTGGCTGACTGATCGAAACTGGCAATGTTAGCCTTAGAGAGGTCACTGATATTGGAGCACTGATTTAGCCAGTGGATTTGGTCATTTAAGAAATAGTGTTCGAAACAAAGATTCAAACCTAGTATCAAGCAAGTGTTATTAACCCTTCTGTATGTGTTGGAGACATTGACAATGGACAACAGACACATTAAATCCTTTGTGCAATGTATACTTGGACAAGGTGATATATCTCAGAATTTCTTATCAAAGCAATAACATCAATCTCCTTGAGAAGCCTGTAGGCCACACTGTGTGAGGGCATAAAATGAGGCTTCATTGTGATGGATGTGAAGGCTTAGAAGTTCCTTCAATAACATGGTATTATCTTTGACATTCCCCACAGATTATCTACTCGTATATATCTACATATAAATAATTTAGAATTCTCCATCACTGGAGTCCGTAATATGGCTGCAAAGACAGCACAGGAAGAGACAACAATTGCTACTTTGTCAGCAAGCCCAGCTAGAACAGCAACTTCCCAGAGGGAGAAACAGCATGTGAAGAAACAAAGGAGAATGATAAGAACCCACATCTACAGATTTCAGTGTTATTTCTTCAACTATCTGAAGGGTAGAGCAGTCACTGACTAAGGATGCCCCAATGCATCATGACTGAACCGTCTCATTTTCTGGAATAAGACTTGTATTCAAAAAGACTGGCTAGTTATCCCATCCCATTGGCCATCAAGCTCATGGCTGCCTTGAATTTCTATGCCAGCGGCTCCTTTCAAGGAGCATCTCGTAATCCTCAACCCAGAGTACTGCTCTTCATATCCTTTCTCCTGTGATGGTGAGAGTCAAGCAACTTGGGAAGTGAGATTTATTGCTAACTTTCCTCAGGCTAAGGTCACAATTGGCTGCCACTGCATGATTTCGAGAGAGCCCTATCATTAATCTGTAGAATTTATCAAAGAGAAGGTTTCCACTCCACCAATCCTGAAAGGACATCTGACCATCAATGCCGCAGTTTGGAGATATATGGTTGATAGCTCAGGAAATGCCAGAACACTTGCGTATGAACAACGGACATGATCCTGCCTCTGTCCAGGACCCTCAGGCCGTACTGCGATGGTGTTGGGAGGCAAGGAGTATCTCCTCTAATGGCTGATGACTTCTTGATGAAACTCTCACATTGATGCAGACAGAAGTACAACACTATTCATTCTTCTCTCAAGGCCACAAAGTAATCGACCATAGGCCTCCTTAAGGCTTCAATCGTTGACCTATTCTGGTGATGGCTTGCAGTATACGACCAGAAAGAGTGAGCCACATCATTTTGACATTGTGTTCTTCACAACTGGGGCTGACAAAGGAGGGATCCTTAGGGTGTAGCTGAATTGGGAGTTTGACAGCAATCATCTGATGGTGAGACTGAGGATCGGAGCATTGACCAGGAGGGTCATTCAAGAGACATAGTGATGCATCATCGTCCTGAAATCCAATTTCAGGCTGAATGCATTAGGTTTGGATGTCTTTTAATTGCTTAACTTTGTGTTGGTTATCTGGCAAATAGCCCCTGCTTCATGTAAAGGACGTGTGGATCTTGTTACTTTTGCAGTCCATGACCTTTCATGTTGCTAATTAAATGTCTTATTATCCAACTAATTGTACACTTGATATCTTTGGGAAATCCACCTTTCAGGTATCTACACATTACATGTTTCACTGACCATTAGGCAAAAAAAGGGCAGTCAATGAGGTACAGTGTTAACATTTCAGGATGCTGGAATTAGGCAACTCTTGTGCTTTCTGTCAGGAAATAATATCCAAGTGTTGGCCAGTGAAGTTTCCCCGATAGCTACAGATTGAGAGTAACCCTGAGTAATCTCCTTTGACACTTCCATCATCAGGTCACCTTCAATGCTTCTGAGTGCATGTGGACTGCTAAATTTCCCTGAACTGCTTGAGCATAGTATCACAAATTCTCTATACTGTGGAAGCAGGCCACTCAGCCTATCGGGTGTGTACCGACTTTCCGAAGAGCATCCCACCCAAACCCACCCCCTATCCTATCTCTGTAATCCTGCATTTCTCATGGCTGGTCCACCTAGCCTGCACATCCCTGGATACTATGCACAATTTAGTAAGGCAAATCCACCTAACCTGCACATCTTTGGACTGCAGGAGGAAACCAGAGCATCCAGAGGAAACTCCAAGTAGACAGTCACCCGACAGAGGAATCGAGCCCAGGTTCCTAGTGCTGTGAGGCAGCAGTGCTAACCACAGAACCACCATGTCATCCTAGAAGCATCCTCTCGTATTTCTTGTAATGTGAAGATAGTAAGAACTACAGATGCTGGAGAGTCAGGGTGGATAAAGAGTGGAGCTGAAACAGGAGCTGGAAAAGGTAGGTTAAGCAGAATCAGTGGGCGGGGGGGGGGGGTCGATGTTTCAGGTCAGAACCTGGTGAAAAGTCCAAACCCAAAACAATGACTCCCCTTCTCTTCTGTTGCTACTTAACCTGCAATGCTTTCTCCAGCTCCACTTTCTCTTGTGAGGCTACAAAAGCAAGCATTAAATCTGATAGAAGTAGATGGAAGGTTGGTCGGAGGCAATTTATGAGGTGCTGAGGTGTCCCCAGTGAGTAAGATGTGCCAAGGACAGGAAGGATTAGCAGTTTGGGAGGATAAAGTTGGTGAGAGCCATTGAGTGAACACGATTCATATAATCACAAGAGATGCAGCCCTTGACCCTTTGTGAGTGGTGTGTGCGGTGGCTGAGTTAGCATGAGTGTGAGGTTCCAGAGAGAAGATGATGGCATTTACCCTGATATAGAGCACATAAGATCATTTTCCCTCTTCGTGTAAACACTTTATCCAGGACACAGTGCTGACCTGAGCTGCGATTTTATGTCTAGGTTGGCTGGGTGGGATGGCGTAGCGTTCTGTTGCAGTCTCCAAGGGAAAAGGTGTATCCTTCTCTCCACCAGCAACACCTCCAGACTCCTGCCCTCAAAGCAGGGGGTGAGATTTGCTTTGCTCTGAACAATGCCTTGAATGTTGAAGCTCGAGCCTCAAGCAGAGAGTGAGGCCCAGTTCCCAGCTTGCAGAGTGTCAGAGATGATGTGCAGCTGGGCTTTCACTATGGCACCAGAGGTGTGAAAGCCGGAAAGTGCCGGCTGTGGCAATCACTTACGCATCTCCGGATGTGCAATTCCCCGAGAATGTGGTGCATATTTAATGAGGATACAGCGGAGAATTGCAGGAGAAAAGTCAATCTGAGCCATGGGAGACCAGATGCCATGAATCTCACTTCACAAAACACTTCTGACTGAAAATGAGAAAACTCTGCAGAAGAGTCTTAATCGTATTGTTTTCCTGCCATCACAAAGCAACATTGACACAAAAGTTTGCAATGCGGGGTTCACAGAGTGAGTCATCCAAACTATTCTGTATCTAGTGGTTACGTCTGTCTTGATAGAGTTGTTTGTGCCCCCTTGTATAATAAGGCTTTTCAAAAATTCAGTGCTTGCAGATCTAAAGAAGAAAGTTCACTTTTCTGTGCTGTGCAAGACATTTCTTCTGGGCCACACAGATGCTGAATGCTTGCTTGAAATGCATTTAAATTCAGCAGATAGATATTAATTCATTGGTGCCAATCAGGGTGTGCTGCTGTGAAATACAATGCCCATGATTTATACAATTGTGAGATTCTAATTTATCTGAATGTGGCTTTTGCTGCACACCTGGATTCAGTTACTGTTAAACGATAAGTGCTGTGAGAAAATTCATTTGTCTCTGTAAGGAAATGTGCTAATGATGTTTTGGATGATTATGTAGAATATATAATGTATTCAGAGGTGCCATTGTAAGGCTTACAAGATGAATAGTATAGTGTTTGATTTTTCCAGTGAAGGTGTGAATATGTGGATGCTATCAGCCTTCTTGTAATGTGCCTACCAGCCATTTATCATGTGTATGGCAGTCAATGAGTGTCAACTAATTTATAATGAAGGACATCATGGGATAAATTTCATAAGCCATTGCTTTCAACATAGAGCCTTGTTTGACAAGGGATGGGGCATTGACCCAGCACTCAACATGCGTTCTTCTTAACTTTGCATTTGTTGAAAAACTGGGAGGGCAACCAGTCAGGCACATGCTATGCCCGATTGTCCAATGTTTCTTCCAGTTGAGTGAAGTTCAGTGTGAGTAGAACTAAACCACATTATTTATCCTTGCAGCAAGCCTGTTGATGTACTTTTATTGAATTTAGCTTTAGTTACATTGGTACAAAAGAAATGCAAGCAGTGCAGAGATCGTAAAGGGAAACAATATACTACAATGAAGTTTTTTAAAAAATTCTATTGTCTACAGAAAATAAATTTTGCTTGTGGAAATGTGCAAATAAAAGACAGAAGAAATTGAGATACAAAAAAGAAAGACATGATGATGCATCTGAACAGGACAGTTAGTTAGGTCACAGCTCGAATACTGAATGTAGTTTGGAGATCCCATTATCAAAACCACACAGGAACAATAAAAAAGGTGAAATGCGATACATCTGAACAACACCAGAGATAAAAGAGTATAGTTATGATGAGACTCTTGCAAAACTGCAAGTTTAATTTATTGGGGCAATAAAGGATAAGGAGGACTTGATTCAAAGCTCTGAAATTTTAGAAAGCAGTTGAAATGAGTGGCAAGAAATTTGGGTTCTACACGGCATGTATTTTGTTCCACCAAATTACTGCTGGATTTACTGAGATTCATGAGTCACACAATCGAGAATAGGTACAAATATTACAACAGGTTGTTTCAATCCAAATGGTATTCTCTCAATAGGTCTCTGAATTAATATTACAACTTTTAAAAGATTATTCTCTTTTATGAAATGCATTCCTGTATAGGGTTTTTTTTGACAATGCATTGTCATTTGGTATAAAATCAAGCACCCACCATAGATGTAGGCTGCCAGATTATCAGGAAGAAGACTTTACCTGCTGTTTATTTATATTTGTGTTCAATGCACAGCCGACTGGTGTCTGCAGTAACTAATGGGCATCATAGCTGCAGTTTAGAATTACAGATTATAGAAGGAAGCCATTGAGCCCATCATGTCAATGCTACCACTTTGAAAGTTTTCCAAGTTGTTCCACTGTCTTGATCTTAGTCCATAGGCCTATAATGTCTTCATTAGTTGCCTTACAGATCTTGCTTATTTCAGTGAAGGGTGTTTGATGAGCCAAACAATATGGCATTCAAATTATTCTCAGATGTTAAACTTAGAAATTGCAAAAGCAGCAAAGCAACTTGATTTCAGGCATTTGATTTGTTCTGATGAACAATGTCACAAAACTGTCTCCTGCTAAATGATTAGAGCTTTGTACATTGATCCTGCAAGTCTATTCTAGACAGACGCTCAGTGATAATATTATTAGTGCAACTGAAAACAATATATTCCATTAAATCAAGATATCCCTGGCTCCCAAGCTGATTTTTATGTAAAGGAATTTAGATCCTTCTGTGATGGGTGTGTTTGGGTGTTTTGTGGGTCTATTTGGTTGTGACAATATCCTTCCTCACTTCATAACACAATTACCCGATGACAGTTATCCTGTGTCATGGTTGAAATGTCTTTAACTCCAGTCCCTTTTTTAAAATAACATGTAAGTGACACTGTGATTGTAGGATAGCATACAAACCACTTGAAACTCGGTTAAAAGTCACACACCATCAGGTTATAGTCCAACAGGTTTATTGGAAGCACTAGCTTTCAGAGCAGCGCTTGGACTATAACCTGGTGTTGTGTGATTTTGTAACTTTGTACACCCCAGTCCAACATCGGCACCTCCAAATTACTTGAAACTCTGTATTGTTGGAGATGTCTCCCTGTTTACTCATAGAGACTACCTTCCTGCCAATGTAAATAAAGATTGCTTGACATTTGAAAGAGAGATCCGGTGTTAACCGTTGTTTTAAAATACTCCATTATATAAGTAATTGAGAAATCAAATAGAAAGAATATGGAATGTGTCGAACTTTGGGAAAGAAATCACAGCAAAAGTGATTTTCCTTTGATCAATGTGAAATACTTTCTCATTGAAATGGGAGATCAATCAGATTGGGTGCACTGGCAAGGTTGACATTGATTAGCTGATACTAAGCTTTCTTTTGGGCTTTGGCAACTACCGTTAAGACATCATGGGGTATTCAGTATGTCAGCATACCATGCTCTGATAAAAATAATTCCAGTTTGCATGTGGTAATCACTGATGACACTTTTGATTTTTTTAATGTGGGTAATGTAGTGTTTATCATGTATCCAGAAAAGAATGACTGCATATCTTTTTCTTTCTTTTTTAATTATTACCCCAAAATATGCCACAAGGTTGTGTTCCACGAAATGAAAGGTTAGTACTACTTACCACTAAAATCTCTCAAAGTTGGATTCAGACCACAAATCTATGGGGTCCAATGTCACCCAATAATAGCTTAATTTTGTCAGAAATAATGCTTTCACAGAGTTGAAATTAATTCAGTTGATTTTATTTGTGACATTGAAGTCAATCCAATCAATATGAAACTGATCTAGATTAGTGTGCCCTTTCATGTTTGTCTTTTTCTAAGCTAGGTATTTTCTCTTGTTTTCTCCATCCGGGTTCATTCAGCTAGGTACAGTGAATTCGAGCTGATGACAAATTCATATGTGTGGCCATTTGTTTAGGAAGGCTACATTAAAAGCTAAGGTGAAAATATTGCTGCTTTCTTCTTTGCCTTTTACAGCTTGCTTTGTGCTCACTGTTGCACCAGATGATCTTGAGATCAGGAAGCCATCATTGTATGGAAGGCCCTAATGGGTATCTTATTCCTTAGTTTGCAAACAGCAGTGAGGAATCTTGCTCACTGTCAGTGCATGTTGGGTTATGCCAATCCATGATTTTGTATCGTTGAAATCAATAGCTCAAATTGAGCGAATGATAGACCTTTGATTTCCCAAAATGAGTGTTCCATTACCAGAATTTACAAAATTGACCTGGGAATGCAGAGCAGGTCTGAATTTTTTTTGTGGGATCCTATTTTTACAACAATTTTAATAAACAAGTTCTAGCCTTGTCTCCGTTGTCCTGTTGTTTTTCCTGACAAGAAAATCATCATAGATTTCTCAATTAGGTTACCAGTTAAAATTTTGTTCAAGGCTTGAAGATGTCATTGAGTCTTGTTATTTGTTTGCTTATTTCAAAAAGAGTTAAGGATGTTTCTCATGGCATCTTTGCTTTCCACTCAGCAGATAGCAAGAATATTGCAAAACAACAGTGGGCAAGTATCCTGACCAATATTAATTGTTTCCCTCGGCCGTGTGGGTACTGCAGATGTTGGAGATTAGAATCAAGATTAGAGTGGTGCTGGAAAAGCAAAGCACATCACATTTCCTGATGAAGGGCTTTTGCCCAAAATGTCGATTTTCCTGCTCCTCGGATGCTGCCTGACCTGCTGTGCTTTTCCAGCACCACACTAATCTTTATTTGCCTCCCTACCAGGTTTTTGTATCAAGTAGTCAGTTTTAATAGATGTTAGATCAGAGATATAAATGCCATGTAAAAAGAATACCTAGATCAGGTACTGTGTTCAATGCAAAAATATCTACCCATTTATTCAAAATGTATATTAGAAATTTAATTTTTCCCTCAAAAGGTTAAATGAAATAAAACCGACATGTGGTATGTACTCATTGTACAATAATTAGTCAATTAATTGATTGTTAATTAGAATAATTGCAGGCTTTGCATTAAGATTCCCTAATTCCCAACTCCTTTTTTGTGCTGAGCTACTATTTTTGAAGTATTAACATTGAATGTGCAACTTTATTCATTACTGACACCGCATTCTTGTAAATTTGCACTTTTCGTTGTCCTAGAATTGCATCTTGGTAAGTACTAATATAATGTTCATTTTCAGCAGCTAATAGCAATGAATAATACTATTTAGCAGTTAGACAAAGTAATGTATGTTCATTACAGAAATTATTTCAGTCCGTTGGATGCTTGGATTGTGGTGCAGAATGATACCAACAGCATGGGTTCAGTTCCTGCATCAGCTGAGGTTATCTTCAAGATCTTGCTTTCTCAACTCCACCCTCCCTGGAGGTGTGATGACCCTCAGGTTAAAAACCCCACCAGTCCTCTCTCTCTCTCTCTCTCTCGCGCTCTCTCTCGCTCGAATGACAGAGTATCCTGATGGTCCTCTGTGACTGTGCAACTCTACCTTACTATTATGTTGAAACACAGATTTCTTTTTGTCAGTCTTGTACTGAGTGCTCAACAAGCCAAGGATATTACACTATGAAGCTGCAATTTTATCGCAGCTCAAGTATAATATCATTTACATGCACAGGAAAGCTTTCATCATGCTGTCCCAACAAGAAGAGACTCAGTTAATTGAGGTGCTGAGACAAGATTATAGACAGTGAGAGTGAAGATTGTAAAAGCTTCAATCATGACCAAAAGACTGAGATTGAATTACAAAATTAAAGCACTTTGGATGAGTTGTTCATATTTAAATGGCTTCAAGCTTGTTTGTTAATTCTGTTCTGTCAGGATTTCCTTGTTGAAATAAGTGCAGTGATGTTTATATAAGAGATTTAATGATTTTTGATATAACTTGCAGCTGGTTTATAAAGAAATAATTATCACTTGTTTATTTAGATATAATAATTTGGATATATATAGACTCTATACAATGTTAGGCAATGATCAGCAATATTACAGTAAAAGCCAACGCAACCTCCCAACAAATGGTATCAAATGAACTTTTGAGTTGATGGACCTAGATGTTAATTCTGAATATCATTATGGCTCCAGAAGTATATCAGTACAATAGATATAAACCTGTTCATGATGTAACACATCCCCACTGCTATCAGTCTTTAGAATTCTGAAACTTTATCCTGGTGTCTTGACCAATATTTATCCTTCAATCAACGTCACTAAAGACAATTTATTTTAAAAACAAATCATTATTATTATTGTTGTTAGTGCAAACTCATTTCATGAAGACTGGAGTCAGGGTTCCTATGTTACAATGGTGACTAACCTCCGAAATATATAATTGGCTGAAAAGTGTTTTGGGATGCCTTGAGCATGTGAAAGATGCAGTGTTAATTCAACTCTTCTTCACTTACATTTCTGATGCAAAACCAAAATCAGAACAGTTTTTTGTTAGAACCACAAATAAATTCTCGCAGCTTTGTTTTTCAGAAAAGATTTAAGGATGTTGCCTAGTTTGGAGGGTTTGAGCTGTAGGGAGAGGCTGATTAGGCAAGGGCTATTTTCCCTGGAGCATCGGAGGCTGAAGGGATGACCGAATAGAGGTTTATAAAGTCATGAGGGGCATGGATAGGGTGAGTAGCCAAGGTCTTTTTCCCAGGGTAGGGAATTGTAAAACTAGAGGGCCTGGTTTTAAGTTGAGAGTGGAAAAAGGTACATGATGGGCAACTTTTTCACACACACGGTGGTGCACGTATGGAACGAGCTGCCACAGAAAGCAGTGGAGGTGGGTACAATTATGACATTTAAAAGGTATCTGGATGAGTATATGAATAGGAAGGGTTTAGAGAGATATGGGCCAAATGCTGGCAAATGGGACTAGATCAGTTTAGGATACCTGGTCAACATGGACGAGTTGGTCCGAGGGGTCTGTTTCTGCGCTGTATAGTTCTATGGCTTTATGACATTTTGCTGTTTGCATTGCATGCTGAAACATAAATTTCACGGACATGTGTAGCAGAATAAAGTTAACAGCCATGTCACGTCCCTAGTATGTACTGATATTGAATAATTTTATAAGTAAGCGCTCTTAATTTGAAAAATTGTGTTGATTAATAATCCTAACACATTGATTTTTGACAAATCATTTGAATTTGTTTTCAGTTTTTCAGAAGGCAATTGTCTGTTTTAGAATTGGTAGCACAACATTTTTAAAGGCTTTGTATGATTGTTTTATTATTTGACTTAACTACAATGCAGTTAGTGAATAAGTATACAAGTTGTCCTCACTTAACATGATTTCAAATATTGCTGTTTTGCCATAACTTTACTTCACTACTCAATTCCAATACCATGACTGATTCACAATAACATGATTTTTATTGATCATTGATATGCTGACAGATGTATAAGCAATGTTAGAGTTAACATTTAATAGATGATTGATCTTTCTTCCCATCTCAAGAAGCATATTGTTTCGTTTCTAAGTCTTTATGGATAGCGGTCTAACTCATCCAGCTGTGTCTGAAATTTAGAATTAGAATTAAGTTTATTGTCACATGAGTGCAGTGAAAAATTTGCAAAAGAACCCAGATACAGATTCTTAGAAATAAATTTGAAAAATAAAGAGATAAGAAGTTCACCATTACAGTCATTCCAAGCAGAGAAGACGGAGCCAGACCTCACTAGGCCTCACCTCCAGACCTCACTAGGCCTCACCTCCAGACCTCACTAGGCCTCACCTCCAGACCTCATCAGGCCTCATATCTGGACCATTCTGGGCCTCACCTCCAGACTATGCTGGGCCTCAAATCCAGACCTCACCGGACCTCATCTCCAGACCTCACCAGGCCTCACCTCTAGACTATGCTAGGCTTCACGTCCAGACCTCATCAGGCTTCACGTCCAGACCTCATCAGGCCTCACCTCCAGACCATGCTGGGCCTCACCTCCAGACCATGCTGGGCCTCACCTCCAGACCATGCTGGGCCTCACCTCCAGACCTCACCTCCAGACCATGCTGGGCCTCACCTCCAGACCATGCTGGGCCTCACCTCCAGGCCTCACCTCTAGACCATGCTGGGCCTCACCTCCAGGCCTCACCTCCAGACTGCGCTGGCTTCACATTGGATTCACCTCTAGGCCGGGGGTCCGCTCTGGATTCACCTCTAGGCCTGGGGTCCGCTTTGGATTCACCTAGAGGCTGGGAATCCACTCTGGATTCACCTAGAGGTTTGGGGGTTCGGTCTGGATTCACCTCTAGGCTGGGGGTCCGGTCTGGATTTACTTTGAGGCAGGGAGTGGGCTCTGGATTCACCTTGAGGCCGTGCTGGGCCTCACCTCCAGACCTCACTGGGCTTCACCTCCAGACTGCACCAGGCCTCACTGGTCCTCACATCCAGACCGCACAGGGCATCTCCTCCAGACTGTATTGGCTTTACCTCGAGGCCAGGAGTCTGCTCTGGATTCACCTCGAGGCCAGGAGTCTGCTCTGGATTCACCTCAAAGTTGGGAGTCCATGCTGAATTCACCACGGACATTACTGATGCAGCCCAAGGTTGGGAGGCAAGACGAAAATTGAAAAAAAAACACAAGAAAGGGAATAAAGGAAAATAAGCAGATGGAGCGGATGAGTCCTACTCCCGCCGCCATCTTGGACAAGTTTTTATTTCTATCTTCACTGTTTTCTCCATTTCACTTGTAGTTTCATAACTGGTTCCAAATTTCTCATGTAATTTTAATTATCTTTATTACAAATGTCCAATAAAGGATGACAACAAGGGCTGGCCACTTTCAGCCATGATCAGTTTCATCCCCTATTGGTGGGAATGAAGGCAGTATTTTTCAATGTATTATAAAAAGAGGAGCAACGGCAGGAAGATCCACTCCTTTAAAAAGGATGGCCAATTGGCCTGGTTAACATCTGGGAACATAATCTAAACACTGATATGGGTTTCTGTGTGAATATGTGTTTACAGTAATATAGTCTCACTTAGTGCAGTTATTTTCAGGAATGTGACTCTTGCATTATTTGAGAATTACCTATGTTCCTGTCACAACAGAGTTAAAGATCATTTCTTGGACAAATTATCTTGGCAACATTTTATTGTGGGTTGAGAGTGTGGTGCTGGAAAAGTACAGCCAGCCAGGCAGCATCCGAGGAGCAGGAGAATTGACGTTTCTGGCATTAGCCCTTCTTCAGGAAGGTTCCTGATAGAGTGCTTATGCATGAAATGTCAATTCTCCTGCTCCTCGGATGCTGCCTGACTCGCTGTGCTTTTCAAGCACCACACTTTCGACTCTAACCTCCAGCGTCTGGAGTCCTCACTTTCTCCTAACATTTTATTGTGCAAATAGAAATACCTAGTATAATATTTTGAATTTTCTTTTATCCTCTTCATGTTTTGAGATGCATTTCCAGCATTTTCTATCATTTTTTCAATATTTAAAGTTTATTTTCTTCTCTTAATCACCTCTTGCGTTTTACTGTTACCCAAAGCCTTGCATCTTGTTGCACTATTTTCCATAACTAGGTGCCAATAGGTGAGGTCATTACTCATTTTGCTCAGGAAATGACTTTTTTTTTACATTTGTCCTTAAAGACTGTTTATTGTCCATCCTTGCATGCCCTTGAAAAGGTGGTGGTGAACTACCTTCATAAACCCCAGCAGTCTACGCAGAGTGAATACACCCTCAGTGGTGTCAAAGAAGTAGATTTAGGATTTTGACCTAGTGGTAGTGAAAAAAAGTGGTGATTTTATCAGGATTGGGATTGACAGAGAGGAAGTTTTGGTGATGTCCCACTTAGCCTGTTCCCTTTGTTCTTCTAAACAGTTGAGATCTCAGGTTTGGGAAATGCTGTCAAAGGAATCTTGGCAAATTGCTGTAGTAGATCTTGTCCATATGTAACAGTAACAGGAGGAATATAAATGTGAGGTGGTAGATGAAGCTGATTTACAACTGATTTTAGTTTCAGTCTCATTTTCCTGAAATTTGATAGCATTGCTGGAAAATCTTTCTAGCGTTAAATTTAGTTATTGATTTGGGGAGTGGCTGCAGTGAATTATTTGATTAGTATCATCTTTGTGCTGAGAGACAAGAACCAGTGAAATCAACATCACAGTTTTCTTAAAAAACTATCTATTGAGTTTAAATTGCTTTATCTTATGTCTCATTTGTCTCCAATCAACATATTCTGACAAATTTTCTGTTACCTTCACTGGTTCCACTGTTTCAGTTCATGAATTTTTAGATGCACAATTTATTTCTACTTATGTGTAACATTCTGATATACTGCAATGTGTAAAGCTGTAAGTGACCAAAACAGAAATTGCTGGGAAAACTCAGCAGATCTGTAAACAATAGGGGCTCTCACTGAATATCATGAGAGGCAGTACAGCGGAGAAAGAGGCTGTCAGTGTGAAGTATTTATCTTGTTTGTGTATCTGACTAAATGTTTTTTTTCTCTGAGTGCTCTCCTACATTTGGAAAATGGTCATTAGTTGCCGATCTGCTCTGTGAAGCTGGCATCTGTGACGAACGAATAAACTCCATGGGGTTTCCTTTAAAAAGAGAGAGACAAATGGGATGATGGAACATCAACGGCACACTGTTGCAGCATGCAGATCTGTTCTGTAAATTCCCACACTGCAGAATTGCGAAAACCAACTCTAGTTATTGGAGCCTGCAAATTTCTTGGGAACAAGGTGGATGGGGAATGGCAAGAATAAGGAAAACTGGAACGGAGAACCATGTTGATGCCACTTTTGTCTGACTATAAATAGCTGATTCAGCTTTGATAGAGACCTGATAACAACTTGTTTTCTTGTTGTCGTGGGTACACTGAGTGTATGGCCTGGGAAGTCACTTGGAAAGGAATTTAAAAGGGCCTCATGTCTTTAGAAATGGAGTTCATGGGATAGTTAGCTAATACAACAAGATGATATGCCATCCCATGTTAGCCATAATTTTTAAATTAAGTAACACTCTAGAGCCCACAAAAGTATGTGTTCAAATCTGAGAGACAGATATTCTGGGGATGGTTTGTCTCACAGCACCTCAGTTCCCCTGAACAGTCAATTCCTCCTTAGTCAACTAAATGAGAATGTAAATAAGCCTTTTAATTAAATAGACAATGTTCACTTCAAACAAACAAATCTAGTTGTTTCCAAATCAAAGGTGTTTCTAATGGTTATACTGGTTGTGACAAGGAAAATTTCATTTAATAATCAAGAGAGAGAGATGCTGGTACAAAATAGCCAAATTGGCTAAAAGAAATGAAGGAACAGAGAATATAAGATTTTTGTTATCATTTTGGGTAAAATACAAACAATAATTTTCTTTTGTGCTACATCTCATTAAAAATCGTTTAAAAAGTTTACTACTCACATTTCTTTGGCACATTTTCCCCAGCCACACAAGCAGAAACAACAAACAAGATGATCAACAACAAATCTTATATTGATTAAAAACACATTCTTTATACGAGCTGATAATATGTTAGATTACTGCCTATTTTTCCTACTTTATTGGAGTTCAGTTATTTGTTAAACAGTTTTTCTGCCTGATTGCCAGAGCAAGAATCCTGACACCCCTGATCCTTCCTGCCAAGAACATTAAGTATCCAAAAGTGATAAAGCTTCAATTTGCTAGACCATTAGACTAATTACTGAAATAATTAAGTAACTACTTGATTAGAACTAATGGGTACCTAATTATCCAGGAAAAAGTATCAGGTGGTTAATTAATAGAGTAGAGTTGATGCTATATGACTTGAAACCCAACAGCAAGAAGTAAAATAGAAATGAGACAAACAAAAGTTATCTTAAACCTCATTAAATAGAGCAACTTCATTCAGTTGAGTTCAAAATAGAGCTTCACTTCTTTTTTCAGAAAATGCAGTGTCAGTGACACAGTTACTTGTTTAATTTTACAGGCAATATGAAGTCAAAGCCTTGCGCAAGGCCTGGACTGCATCCAAATTCACTTCAGTAAACAGAAATGATTTCTGATTAGCAGTTCCCAGCAGAGGTTTACTGTATCACCAGACACAAAATATTCACAAGTACTGTAATAGAGTTGGCAAATTATTGAATGTTTAAAAAAAAAGTATTGATTGATTAATTAAAGTGTAATCAATACACCACAACGTCGACGTAGTCACTGTGATCCCTGATATAACAGGCTTGTGGCTGTGCTGCCTAACATGAAGATAAAGGCGTTGTGCTTTGCAGAAGTTCACAACTGAAAAATAGCAGCAACCTACAATTACCAGCAAAGGTAATTAACTGAATCTAAACTCTTTTAGTCAGTCTGTAACAAGGATGATTCAATGACCACACTTGCCATTTAGATTCTTTAAGTGCTAGCGGACTCTTTGAGAGTCACTAGGCAGTGAGTTTATGTTTTAGGGCCATTGGAAGAACAAATGACCAGCTGACCTTCAAAATGTCCATTGCCTTTCTTCAAGTCCTTTATCCATGACTTATCATTTTATTTCAACTCCTCTACTCTCTTGGGTCTGAAAAAAGCGCAGTGCTTCCCTTTTAATTACACAGCAGCAGGACCAAACACTTTAGACAATTAAATAGATGAGTCAATTAATCAAAAAAGGCATCTAAATCAATATAATACAGTTGCTGTTTTATATAGCATTAATATTTTTGGTATCTACAAAAATTCTCATTTATACAGTTTTTTATTGTAGTTTGTCTCTTCAGTCCCTATAGTGATAATGTAAGTAGAAGCACTATACATTTTTAAAAGTGTATGTATTAAATACATAATTATATTTTAGCAAAATTAGCAGTAAATGAAAAAAAGATTAAACCACATATTTATCATAGGAAACCAAAATGTCTTGCACGCTGTAATTTAGTCATTAAAATAAATATTTTGATATCCTTAGTATGTAATAATAAATATTTTCAATGTTTAAATATTGTTAATCAAATAATTTATTCACAAGTAAATATGGTATCTTACTGTTTCTTACTGCATTGTATTAATAACATTTTATTACTACATAACAATAATCTGCATTTTTTAAAAACCATTAATACTTTGGCAAAGAATAAAGAACAGGTGGTCTACTCATTCTGAGTTCCAAAATATAGAGATTAAAATGTCAAACAAAAATAAACCAGAGAAGTTTAAATTTTACATCCAAGAAGCAAATAGGTGTTTAAATCTTGAACCTCGAAACAAGGTAGGAATGGAAATGGCTTATGAACATGAATCAACCATTGAAGGGAGAAAATGAGTTTGGTTCTGTTTAATACATACTGTGAGTGTGTTTGTGAAGAATTCATTGTCAAATTGAAAGGAAGATCCAAGACAAAAACTAAAATCCAGGTCTGTTCTCAGGAAATGTAATGGAATTAAATGAAGACCAGTTATTAGGTTTAAAGAGGAAGTCAGAAGAATATATCAGGAAGGCAACATTTCAGTTTTGGTGGTGTGATATTTATTCATTCATAGACCAGCACCCTAGAGAACACAGGCTCACATCCTTACATGTAACATTGTGAAACAACATCCAATAGATCTCAATAAATATGTAGGCTGATGAGGTGAAAAAAATGATCATTAAAAATTGTCATAAAACTTAACTGGTGCATTTAAGTCCTTCAGGGAAGGGAATCCAGCATTCATACCCAATCTGGCCTACCAACTGAATATAGTTCCATAAAATCCTGTTTACACTGCAGGAAGCTAACGTACCGGTCAGTTTAAAAAAAAACACTTTGAACAATTGTCACCACCTTGACGGGGCAACCAGGAAAGGACAGTAATGCAGCCCATATCAAAAGATTTTCCTTTTAGTTTTGCTGAGTTAATTGATTTCATTCACCTGAAGATGTTGAAAAACTCTGAGGACATTTTTACAATATGGCAAAACACAGAGCAGACAAAATATTCCAACCACTTTTGTGACCAAAGGAATTCTTTCTTGATCGTGAGGTTTATGTTTTATGTGCTTGAGTTATTTGTCATTCTTACCTTTCACTAGATTTCTATGAAGTATTGATTTTGCTCCCTTAGTGACCAGAAAACTCCAGATGTAACTTGCCAATTGCTATTTCATGTTTCAGAACCATATGTTGTCAATGTTATGTGAACTCAAATTGCTGTAGAGTTATGTTGTTAGTGAAGTACATTGAAAGAAAACTCTTTTAAGTGATCTTGTGTTTGAATAGCGATTAAGAAGAATTTTAAATTTTCCATTATGTTTTATGAAGTTATTTTCTGAGTTGAATGTCTCTCATCTAAAGGGGATTAAAACCTTCTCAGTTTGTTGCTTTTAATAAAAAAAAATTCTTCCTTAAAATGTCACATACAGAACATTGTCTGTCTGATGTTGTTTCTTCATGGTAGTTAAACTATAATTGCAATTGGACTATACAATCATGATCCTGGGATGGTTGCATGTTAATATCAATAGGAAGGCTTGGCAAAAAAGGAAACTGAATGTATTTCTAAAGAAAGATGAGAGAATGATTTGGATGTTAAGATAGTAGATAAATAAAGAAAAAGGCGATAATTTTTGGATTGATAAAGAATCTTCAAAGCCAGGAAAATCTCAGGGTAATCGGTTAAATTTTGCCAAATCAGATTATCTTAGCTTGGTGATGGTATCATTAAGGAGTCAGAAAGGGTGTGTGCAAAGATGTTGGTTGACAACAGGATTGCACTATGCTGTGATGACCTCAATGCCTTCTTCTGACCCCTCTGAGTACAGCAACTCTCTGACATTCACTACCTACATTCACACTAACAGAGTCATGGGGACAATGTGATGGAGTGCCGTCAGCAGCTGTGAAATCGCAACCAAGCAAGAGTTTGATTTCAACACAGAAAGAAGAAATGAAAGTCTCTGCATGATGTGAAATGAGTTTGGGGAGTCTCAACACAGGCCCCACTTGGGGCATAATTGAGCATTCATTACTGAGCTAATTCAGGAGTGCTTTAGAATGGCAAATAGATATACTTCTGTACACAGGGTTAAGACACATTGTTCAGCAGTGTAAGGAGTTCCACTGTGCATTTAGCCTCTGGTACATCTGATGTAGCAGTGCTCCAGGCTGGCATTGCATTGCCACATAAATTAACCCAAAAAGGAGAGTAAAAGAAAACAAGCGAATGTAAAAGAGGATGCAAAATGGTACCGATTTAGGAAAGGGGAAATGAGGTAGTGGCAGGAATGACATTGAGAAGGATCAAGGAATGGGCTGGTGGGAAATAATTATTTCAAATCCACGGAAAAAAGATTGAACTTTGATAACTGTAAGTTAAAACATTAGATTACTTTTGAGAAAATGGCTACAAATATTGTGGCTGTTGGTGCTGTTAAAACCTTTTGGCTAATGGTGACCATCAAAAGCAGTGGACAGGGAACCCAATGAATAGAATGTGTTCTGGTCTACAGCTTGGACAATGTAACTTATGGTGCAGAGCAAAAAAAAAAGCTTCCACATGTAAAAAACTAAATGCAAACATGAACAGTGCTGCTATAAAATTGGATCTTATAAATGTTTTAATATTTTCTTTGGTAATATTAAAATTTAAATCACAAGAATTAGTCACTGTATCTGTATTTGACAGAAATTAAATAAAACGTGAGTTGAATGATCGAGAGCAATGACAATAAAAACATAGCATTACTTTTTATTAATGATCAGAATAAACTGAAATATGAACAAAGTACCAAACTTATAGCATATTAAGTGACATGGTGCAGACTGGTCATTAAAAATTAATTAAATTTAATAAAGTAAATCTAAATTATTAGAATGATTAAGATAATATGTGATTTTCTAATTTGTTATTCAATTGTAATTGTTGTGAGATGGACGGCTGACAAGAGCGTACATTAAGCAAAACATAACATGGTTTGGACCATTTTGAAATAATAATATCAGAGAATGCAAAGAATGTGATGCTTTTGATCTACAGGCATTTTATTAATGTTCATATAACATCAGCCTCAAGGTTGGTCATAAATTAAAGTAGAGAATGGAGGTATAAATTTTTATGAGAATGAGTCATAC
The DNA here is from genome assembly GCF_037043375.1 of Chiloscyllium plagiosum. Classification (NCBI taxonomy): domain Eukaryota; kingdom Metazoa; phylum Chordata; class Chondrichthyes; order Orectolobiformes; family Hemiscylliidae; genus Chiloscyllium; species Chiloscyllium plagiosum. The sequence continues at coordinate 27,135,642 of NW_028270177.1, forward strand.
ATTATGTGCTTAAAAATGAAAGAATTACTGTGATTCCAATCGGGTCTGGAATTGTTTAAAATCCATATTTATTCAAGCTGGTTATGAGCAGGTTTATACTGTGATACAAGAAATGAGCTGTCCTTTCGAGCCAATGGGGAGCCTTCATCTGAGCTACAAGCTGACACAGATAACCTGCTGAATCTAATCAGTGAATCGGCAGAGGCTGCTTTTGTATTCATTCCTGTGTAGTATTCACATTGTGTATTGGGGAACACTACCAACACAGATAAGAGAAGGAGAGAAAAGCTTCAAAATGCATTCCTCACTATTCCACTGAGAGTGTTCTGTAAAGTATTAACAAGATGGAAATTAGGGACCAAGTTAAGTTGTCGCCTTTGCTTCGGTCAGGCTACTGCTTAAAGCACTTTTGATGTCAAGATCATCTAAAAATAGCTCTCTCCCTCTGAAAATTTGAAGGGCCAAGACTGGCTCTGTTGCCTCTCCTTTGACAACTGGATGAGGTCTCAATTAAAGTGAATGAAGCTTACAATGTACATTATTTCTGATACACAGAAAACCCAGTGGAAACTCCTTTGAATTTTGAATCGCTATGGAAAGGCCAACTGAAGTGTTCTGTTTTATTCCTCCCACAGTCCACAAGCAGTTGAGAAATGACATTAAAAGGGTCAAGAACTGCTTGTGTTAAAAGGGCAGCCTTATGAAGATTGCAGGGGTAAGAAAGAGAATACACAAAAAAAAGCAAAATAAGTGTGAAAGATTTTGTTTGTTATTTTGTTTAAATTTCTTTTGCAATTTCTTGCACCAAAACAGTATATTACAGTGCAGCAATGTCTAACCTGTCATAAACAAAGTAATGGTAAAAATATTAGTCTGTTGATGTTTATTGTTTTCGGTGAATCACAATACTAAGTACTTATACTTCTAAAGTCTAGCTACTTTAAGAAGAATATTCCTGCATTATTGGGTGTGATGTTGCAATGTTGAAATAATGTTAGGGCACGTTAACCACTCTGAGCATGATTTGGAGATGCCAGTGTTGGACTGGGGTGTACAAAGTTAAAAATCACACAACACCAGGTTATAGTCCAACAGGTTTAATTGGAAGCACACTAGCTTTCGGAGCGACGCTCCTCCACTACCACCTGATGAAGGAGCGTCGCTCCGAAAGCTAGTGTGCTTCCAATTAGACCTGTTGGACTATAACCTGGTGTTGTGTGATTTTTAACTTTGTACACTGAGCATGTGGGACGTCCAGATTTTTCAATGGTTTACATTTTGCTTCTGGAACTCTTAGATTAAATATGGCATGAATTTAATGCACAGCAAAGCTGCTTTTACAGCAATGTTTCTCAATCCCAGTGTCAGTAGAACAAGTAACATTTCCATTTTCCTGAACAGCCTTCATCACTTGTAAGTAGAATTTGCAATTTGCGAACAACAATCAACAAGTGTTGGCCCTCCAGTGATTTTTTTAGTGAGGGGAATGACACAATAAAATGTCTTGGAGGATAAATCTTTAGGACAAGTCCAGATTTATACTTTAGGAAGACATTCAATTAACTGCCAGAAGAACTGAAAGATGGCTTCTATTTCCTCATTGCTTTTTCCCTTCATTAAGGATGAAGAGCTACTGGAAGTGCGTGTTAAAAAAATTGTCATGGGAAATTGGTTTGGGTTTCTAATTAAAATTCCATTGTAAATAATTGACAACAAACAATTGCTGCTTCATCAACTCACAGATCATGACCAACCAAACCTTTGAAAAGCACAGAGTTAACAGAACTTATTAGATTCGTACTGACAAAGGAGTACAGCGCTGCTCTGAAAGCCCTGTGGTAGTGTTGGCTGGAAGGTTTAGGTTCAAATCCTAATGCTGACTGAACATCAGATTATCATCACTTCAGTGAGTATCTGACTAATTCCGGGTGCTCCAGTTTCCTCCCACAATTCAAAGGTGTGCAGGTCAGGTGAATGGGCCAAGCTAAATTGCCCATCATGTTAGGTGCATTAGTCGGGGTTGGAGGGGGCAGGAAATGGGTCTGGGTGGATTACTCTTCGAAGGTTCGGTGTGGACTTATTGGGCCGAAGGGTCTGTTTCCATACTGTAAGAAATATAATCTAATCTAATTTCTAGTTTAATAAATGAAATGTACACATTAAAACACTGTCATCGAGTGCCTCACTTTTGGATTCTGGAAGCTGAGGGTCGATCTAAGTTGTACCTTTTGTTTCTTAACCATTAGTGCCAATTGTGGGCAAATATACATAAAGAAATATCTGCACTCCCAAACAAAACCCTTTAATGAATGCAGCAAAGGATAAAAAGACATTAGTTTGCAAAATAGCAATTAGTTATCATGCCCCTTGTCTCTGCAACTCTACAAACTCCTCAGTGTAAAATTCTGCCTCCTAAAAGCGGAAGAAAAATCCATGGTAGGTAAAAGGATGATAATGGGCAGAATTTTACACTGAGGGGTTTGCAGAGTTGGTAACCTACCTACTGTCTTCCCATCTTCCCTGACCTGTCCCAAGTTTACATGTCCACCCAGTGCATCATTTGAGACAGCCAAATATCATTCACCTAAGAACCACTTCCTCTCCAGCCTCCTTTTGAAGCTGGAGGGAGGACCTAAGGGAGTGGGAAGCCCAACAGGTCACCCTTGATCAGGCCTCCGTCCCTCTCGCGGGCCCGCTGCTCAGTTCTCAAAATGTCCCAACTGCAAATGGCTCTTCCCTCTGTCCCGTCACCTCACTGCCTCCATCAAAGAGCCCAAAATCTCTGTCTGCACATGTCTCCAGAAAGTGAAGCACAAGGGGGATAAATAGGGAAACTGAACGGAATACGTTACATTAGAAGATATGATAGCACAAATATGACCAAGTTCGATGAGATAAAACACATATGCGTACCCCCCACCATGATAAAAGAAGGATCCTCGGATGTGGAGGCATTTGAAAAATGCCTTCTGCTTTTGTAGTGCTGTAATCAATAGAATATTCTATAGTCAGTCTGTAGTGGTGGGAGGGTTGTGGATGGGGACTATACAGTTTGATTCACTGAGGGTTCCTTTTGGTTTCCCTAGGATCCAGTATTTTTGGAGCACTGGGTGTGTTCCGAGTCCTGATAGTACTGGAGACAAATGTTCCAGCTTTCTACACCACTGGGCAGCTAGATTTGAACATCACTATGTAGATGTACCTGAGGTCTGTTACAAGCAGGAGGGAGGCTTCATAGGATCCTGTTAGACAGGGACGTTCATATTTTGCAGTAATGGGATTGACAGAAGCAGGTAACTGATGAAATAGGGGAGAAGCAGACTGACCAATACATCTTTCTTATAGTCATACCTAAAACCACTCCCAAATGTTTAGGTGCATCCATGATGTGCATTGTTTGATGCTGTATTTACCTAATGTATTATTTGTTAGTCAGCATTAATATTAAATTGGAGATAGTAAACTGCAGATGCTGGAAAGTCAGAGTCAATAAGGTGTGGAGCTGGAAAAAGCAAAGCAGGTCAAACACCATGAGAGTTGACATTTCAGGCAGGATCCTGCATGATCAGCTTTAGTATTAAGTTAACTGTGGAACTATGAAGCTCATCACAGGGTCATTATCTATCTCCATTCTTCAACATGAATATACCTAGTACATGTCAAATGTTGCATTAGTAACAACTGGGAGCTTGTGTTAAGTGTTGTCATCAATCCTCCTTTCTGTATTTTTTTTATATAAATGAACAGTAACCAAGATAAACCCCTCAATGAGTCTTAATATTTTAATCAACTTGTCCAAGCATGAACCCAGGCCTTCTGGCCCAGAGGCAGAGACTGTACCATTGCACCATGACTCCAAATGCTCCTTTCAATGCTCAGTCAAAGGGTAGCAGTGGTAGAGGATAAACTACTTTGCCATCTTAATACAAAAACACACTTGTCTTGATAATGATGCAGTATGTATTGCTGTTGTGCAATAAACAAGCTACATTGAATGGTTAGGCATAATTACAAAGCCTATTGGGAGATAGAGACAACGCATCATCTCCATTGTAACCTTGTGCTAGACCATTGTTCACTTCCCAAAGACAGCGTGACATTATTAAATTGGATGGATCTTAACACAGCTTCAACATTAATCCTTTCAGAACTATTATTTTAGCAATATCTTTTCCCAAGCCTTTTTTTTCCATCATTAAATCATATACATTCAGGTATAATGCTACACTTACACTCACTAATATTCCATCTCCCACTAGTCTCTGAATTCACAAGCTCAGTGGTCTGGAGGTTTCACAATTCTTTCAGAATACATTCCCTTTGAACTTGGAAGACCAGTTGCTTTATTTTAAAGGTTGATTTGAATCTGATTCTTGTGTAAAAGATTTCTCTGCTTGAGGATCTTTGATCTATTGAATGTTCTTCAGAAAATGTCAATCCATCCAAAACCGAAGGTATTTCTTACCTTCTCTGGGAAACCTTTAATCTCCTGAATTCCTTTTCTAGACAATCTCTTCCATGTCGAATCATGTAGTTGCCCATAATATTATTTATGGAACTTTTAATCTCAAGAATGTCCATTATGGAATCTAGCTGCTCTATTGAAACAAATATTCTGTTTCTTGTGGAATCCTGGATTTTAAGATAATTTCTTTTTCACTGTGTCCTTGAATCATTGGATGTTGGTCTGGTTTCCATGGAGTTGGAAGCAACACATCCACAGTTTGTGAAGCAAATCTTTACCTTCAATCTGCTGATACATCTGGGTTAAGCTCTTTACCTCAACATGTTGATTGGTTTGCACATCTCCAGTTGAGCTCTGTGACTGTCTTCTTGGGGGCTAGATATCTTCACATCATCAGTGATGATACTGACAATCATTCTCTGAAGGACAAAGGATTGAAATGTTTTCTCTTGAACTGGTGTCAGCTCATCATCCAGCACTAAAGACAAATCTGATGTATCAAATTGTTCAGCAGGCTGGTTTGCTGTCTGTACAGCTTCAGTTCAGATTCGTCATTGAGTTCAAGCGGACTGTACATCTCATTCTTGTTCTCAGTATTTGTTTCTTGGAGCAACCTTTTCTGAATTTTGTCTTCAGAATTTTCTGCAGTGATGATAGAAATGGAAAACATTTCCGGCAGTCCTGCAACGTGTGTAACATTTTTCCTGTTGACAGTGTGAAAAAAATTATCTTATGTCAATTTAGGTAATCTCAACAGATTCTTGCCTCTATTTGAGGTCTGCCATGATTGTAGGGAACTCAATGGAATCTTCCGATTTTGTTTTGTTCAACCTACAATGTCAATTTCTGTAGTACTGAGTATAATAGCAAAATTGCATGTTATCTTGTGATTTTAGCTTTTAAGTTTGAAGCAACTTTTAAATTGTAAGAATTGCTTTCTCCAAGATGTCCAATTCTGTGTTCTATTTAGCCCATCCCTCGTACTGATTCTTGCAGGTAGCAATATTTTTTCTGTCATGTCACATTGTTTTTAATTTAAAGTTTTTTTTTATCTCAAAACTGTTATAATCCCCTTGCCTTGAAGAATTTTATGTCAGAAAATTGTACTGCCATTTCATTTTTCGACTCTGCTTTAAACTCTGCAATGTGAGAAAAACTGTATTCTTTTCCATCTTTCAAGCTTTAGTTCCATTAAATAGTAATGCTATATAATTGTACAGCTTCCTGGGTGTTTCCACAAACCTTTGCAGTCAAAATCAAAGTTCCTCACTTTTTGCAGGCAAAATTGATAATTTCCCACCTTTCATGGTGTAATAAACAATGTCCATTCCTCCTTACAACTTTTCAATTAAAGTATTGTGTCTGCAGCATGAATAAAATCTTCCCATCAGGACTGTGTTACAGGTTTTACATTCTTACCATGGCCTCAAAAATCTTCTAACGATCTTCTGTGAGACCTCGATTGCTTTAGCTATTAAATTGTTACCCTTGTTGTCTTAATTCTGCATTGCCACATTCCTAGTGCTATAAACTCACCATAAAGTGCTTTTATTGCCCTTGGTTTCCCCCTATTGCTACCATGTCTCATGCTGTCCAATCACTATGGCTGCAACACTCGTTGTGAACTGTCGGCAAACCGTTTTGTATTTTTAGTCTGTTTTTGTGCTTTTCTTTTAAAGTATTTCCTCTTTGTCCAACACAGATTTTTAACTTTATGCAATAAGATCCAATGTTGATTGATGTACCCAAGATGAATTACAAATGACAATGACCACACCTCAATAAACTGCTTCAATAGGCAGGAAGTGGCAGCTGAATGTAGCCCAAATGTTTCCTCGCCTCACCAAAGTAGTAATTTAGCTGCTCTGGCATGTGAAGATCCAAGTGGACCAAATGGATGAGACCATCCAAGGTTCGACTGTCTTGAAAGCAGGTCAGCATTGTGTTGTGGATTACATAGAACTTAGTAAGATACAAAAGATATCCTGGTCACCCATTGAGTCTAAATCTATCTCTCACTGTCCAGAAATATTTCTTCACTGGACCAAGATACGTCAAAATGAGTAAGTAGACCATGTCCAACTCTCCCACACTGTAATTCAACTTGGGTACATCAATCTTTCTATCATTTGTCACCCATCAACTTTCTGTCATAACTTCTGCAAGTGGTACAGCCGCAGGTATGGATTCACTGGGAGCGATAGCCAGGAAACTACACACAGGCAATTGTTCTGCTTTGAAATGGATCCAAAGGAAATTTTATGTCCAGCCAAGTGGCAGACATGACCTTGGTTTAATGCCTCGTCTGAAAGACAGAATTTGGGAAGCAGTATTTTAAGAGGCAGACAGATGACTAGGCAGGGAATAGGGGGATATGGATCATGTGTAAGTAGATGAGATTATTTAAGAATGGCATCACGATTGACACAGACACAGTGGGCTAAAGGGCCTGTTCCGACTCTGTACTGTGCTGTGTTTTATGTTCCTGAGTCGGTTTGGAAGTTCTCAGTCAATGAGTAGCCACTCCCTCCATCACTGAGCAGTGCATACCATCTACGAGAAGCACTCAAGAAATTCATCAAGGCTCTTTAGAAGTACCTTCCAAACCCACAACCGCTATCTTCTAGAAAGTGACATCAGCAGCTGATTCACAGGAACACCTCCCCCACCAAGTTCCCCTCCCAACTACTCACTATTCTAACTTGGAAATATGTCTCTGTTCCTGGAACATCCTCTCTGATGGCATTGTGGGTCTACCTGCAGCATGTGGAGTGCAGCAGTTCAAGATGGCAGCTCACCATCAGCTTCTCAAGGGCGATTAGGGGTGGGCAATAAATGTTGGCCCACAGTCTGTGAATGAAGCAGTTATTTTTTTTTAAAGTTATATAGCAAGGAACTAAAGATGCAAAAATGAGATGGTCCACCAAACTGAAATAATTGCACCATGACAAGTTTACGTAGACAGTTTCCTTTATAACCAAGGGCATTGGAATGGAAAATGGAAAATGTTGTCACAAAAGTGTGATGGAAGGGCAGCACAGGAAATGCATAGGTGTGAATTTTCAATACTATAAATAGATATAGTTACCCCTCTGTGCACCATTCAGAATCAGAGATTGATCACAAGACTGTAATTAAAAATTCAAATATTGTATTCACTCATTGTAATTTGTGATAAATTTATTTCTTCTTTCTATTACCAAGGAGCCACATAAAATGCCCATCAATCAGGAAGAAATCACTAGGTGGGCATTTACATTGTAATTATTGCTAGAAGTAGAAAATCTTTCAACAATGATGGTAACAATGATGATGAGATGGCACAATGGCTCAGTCCTGATGAAGGACTTTTATCCGAAACATTGATTTTCCTATTCCTCGGATGTTGCCTGACCTTCTGTGCTTTTCCAGTACTACTCTAATCTTGACAATGGTTCAGTGGTTAGCACTGCTGCCTCACAGCGCCAGGGACCTGGGTTTGATTCCAACCTCTGGCGACTGTCTGTATGGCATTTGCACATTCTGCTCGTGTCTGCATAAGTTTTCTCTGGGTGCTCTGGTTTCTTTCCACTGTCCAAAGATGTGCAGCTTAGATAAATTGGCCATGCTAAATTGCCCATATAGTCAAGGGATATGCAAGCTATGTGGGTTAGCCATGGGAAATGCAGGGTTATAGGGTAGGGGGTGGAAAGGTTAGTGTGGACTTGATTGGCCAAATGGCCTGCTTTCACACTGTAGGGATTCTATAAATTATTATTGTCCACCTGAGGCACGAGGTAGACTCTAGGAATCCAATCCAATCTCATACCACTGATCATGTATTTGCAATCAAGTTATGGGCAAACATTTGAACTATGTAAATAAAGACCAGAAGAACTGCAGATGCTGAAAATCAGAAACAAAAACAGAAATTGCTGGAAAATTTCAGCAGGTCTGGCAGCATCTGTGAAGAGAAATCAGAGTTAACGTTTCAGGTCGAGTGACCCTTCCTCATTGGACCCAAAACATTAACTCTGATTTCTCTCCACAGATGCAGTCAGACCCGTTGTGTTTTTCTCTCTATTTCTGTTTTAGAATTTGAACTACCTTGTTAAATGAAGGTAAAATCACTGATGTATTTACAATGATCAATTTACTCTCAATTTTAAAGTGTGTATGTTTTAAAATCTTCCAAATACTTTCCCTCCTCACTTGTAAAATGCCTGAGAATTGTAAGATGACCACCAAACCATCTTCCCCTCCACAGTGCTGCCTGACCAGCTGATATTTATTCCCAGAATGTCTGATTTTTATCTCCGAATTTCAGCATCTGAAGTATTATACTTTGATGTTGCACCACATTAATGGCATTAAGACAGCTCATAAGTCTTGTTTTAGTCAGGCTGATGGTGGCCTTATCACCTACTGTTGGCTTCATTGTTCTAAGTCGAAAAGTCTAGGATATGTATTTGTGCTCGTCATTTCTTTTGAAAGGTTGGATCAAATGAAACAGCACCATTTATAGTGGAAAACAGCAGATGAATTATAGGTTAATTTAGCTTCCACTTACTGCTCTAAATGGGGTAGAAGATTAGTACCAAATTCACAGTTTCTGATTTCAGCAAGATGAGTAGATCAGTTTTTTTAGGCCAACAGCAATAGTAATGTGTTAATGGCTTTTAATGGCTACAGTTTAAACATGCTTACAACAAAGTTACAATGTGTGAATTGCTCTGAGGTTCAACTTAATGGTGTCTGTGCTTTCTATTGTGAAGGGAAAATCACCCAAAAGCTGTGTTAAAATCATTTTCGAAGTGTTGTGTCTGGGAAAATGAAAATGCAGCATTTGTGTCATGTGGGAAGTGTTAGAATGGGAGCTTTGACAATAAATCAGTGCTCCCTGTGTTCTTTAAGATTTAAAACTACCTTTTTTTCCCTGAAATATGCATGAAGAACGACCAAAATTATGATTGCACCACATAAACTGGTCTTAAGTATGTATAGTATTCAATTATGTACATTATAGTAACAGGCTGAAAATACTGAAGGCTTCAGGGCAGCAATGTCTTGTTGCAAAGAAATCATGACTGTTTGAGGGTGTCAATCATTCTTTTAGAAGAACTACAAAGCTGTAGAACTAAATGATAACAAAAAAAAAACTGGAGTTGCTCTGCACCCTATTAACGTTATAAATTCACAATCATGCTTCTTGAATGACTGATGAATGATTTTATTGTCATGTGTACTTTACAGTGAGAAAATCAGTAAAATATAATGAAACACTTTTCTACTGTCGTCACAATCTGGAGCGAATTAAATAATTTTAAGAATAAAAAAAGAAATAGAAAGATATTTTAAAGAGAGTCCATCAGTCCTGAGCCAGCTCATCATCAATGACACCTGTGCCATCAACCCTCCTCTACCACCTTTCCGCTGTCTATACCAGACCTGATCAACATTGAAATGGTGGCTGAATTGTTAATAAGCCATATTTAATTTTGGCTGGTACCTTTTACTTGGTTCACATGTAATGCTATGTTGTTATTCTCAAAAATGACATTAGTTCATCTACAACTGGATTAATACAATCTTAAATTCTTTTATATAACCTGACACTTGTAAATGTAATTGTATCTATGAACATACTTTAACTATTGTACTTTTCAATAATCTGTTGTGGAACCTGATGAGCATGAATGAACAATGAAGTGATGCGAATATCACAGCTGCAGTTGGTTATGTAAGTTTTCTTTCTCATTTACGTCTTAACATGTCATCCACAAAAAAAAATCTGTACTTTTGGAAGCAGCAAGTCATTTGAATATGTTTTTTTTCCAGCTTGTACCTACTTACTGATTAATTGAAAAGTATTATTACTGGTAATGGACCACTGATTCTTTATTCTTCGTTTTTATTCCCTTTGATGAAAACTAGGCCTGAAACAGGTGATGGCTCTATGGACTCACTGCTTGAGAGATGAGCACATTAAAATACTCCCCTTACATAGTAATGTTATAACAAAATGAAATTAAAGGATGCTTCTTCTAAATAAAATGACTGCTTTAAATCCATTACAGAACTGGGCAAGAATTTTTCACATCAGCTAATTCTTTTTTCGTTTGTTCTATGCTGGTTGTAGCTTAACATTTTTGTAAGCAGTTGTAAGGAGAGACCGCCATAATCCCCTGCTTGGATTGCTATAAGGAAATCCCCTCTGCCCCCTAAAAAGAGATTGATTTACGTTATGCTAAGATGAAAGGGGATTGAATGCCATTTTCATTTAAAAAAAATATACTTTAAGAATTGTGTGAACCTCAGTGTGCTGTCTGTAGATCTCTGCGTGCAGTTTCTGAGTAAGAGGGATGTGATTCTGAATCCACTGCATCTGCTGCTGTGCAGCATGCTGCTATAGAAACAGGGTCAGGCTGCAGGGTACTGAGACACAATAGTAATGTCCTTAGTGTAGTTCCACCTTGGCAGCCCAACAAATTAGGTGCTTTTGTTTAAAGTGAAGGCTTTTTAAGTTTAAAGTTTGTGAAACAATAATTTGCAATAGTGTACTTTCTATTACCAACAACATTGTTATGATGTATCACAATTCCCACTTATTATCACAAAAATAACCTAAGTTTGGGCTGGTCACCCATGGCTAATTTTTATTTTTCTTCCTTGCCCATTTCTCCTCCTCTTGAAGGTATTGGGGTATATTTCCACAGACTCTACATGCCCCCAGTTCTGCCCATCTGATTATACTTCATGTGCAAGTTTCGTCAGTGCATCTCCTAATGGCATTTTGACCTTTGGAACCACACTGCTGGACCTGATCCTATGCTCACTGGGTAAATATCTGTGCATACTGACATTGGCTCCGAATCCAGAGTGAGAGAACTGACTTACTCATCCCTTCACAACCTCAGGACACTGGTACCAACATTCACATACATATTTAACACCAACCTGGCTGTTTTCAGTTTTCTATTCTTAGATTGCAAATGAAAATACATTGGATCTGAAATCCTTGTTTACACTGTCGCTCTACCTGAATAGCTGCCATCTTCCCTTATCTGTGTGCCATATGCTCCTACTGTTATTGTCAAGATTGATGCAAAATGTTGGTTACAAACAATACAGGTGGTGTGAAGTTAAAAGTGACTCTATAGTTATTAAGTATGTAAACATATTTTAAACAAGATGTAGTGAGAAATACAAACGATTAAAAGTGCAAATTCTATGCTTGAACGATCTCCATTGCTTGAGAATATAGCACTGTTTGGATAAGTATTTGCTTTGGATCTGTTAATATCAGCACCTCTTAATCTTTGGTAACAACAACTTGTAACAAACGGCACCTTTAACCATAATCTACATCTGGACCGACTTCATAGTTAGCCAAATGGAAATCAATGTCAAACGAGAGAGAACAAATTGTTAGGAATGACTGAAAGCTTGTTCAAAAAGATGCATTTTGAGGAGCTTTTAAGGAGCACAAGGTACAAAGCTTATGGAGGTATTTCCAGAGTTGAACCTATTTGTTTTGCACCACGAAAAGGGACAGTAAGGGAAAACTTAATTAAATGCACAGTCATGTGATTCAGCACAGCACAACCCTACTTAGCTCATTTTATTTGCTCAATTATTTTGCTGTTTTTGTGAAGTTTTCATGGTTTTACATAACCATGATACATCTGTACACTAAATGTATGTTTTACTACGACAAATAAGGTAGTTGATTTAACACAGTGATGAACAGAAAACCAACTTATTATATTAACATCTGATTCTATTTGTACAAAAGCCCTAAATGAACAACTTTGGCAAAATAATCACTTTTTAATTGACACTTTTTGAAAAATAAGAGAGCTCTTCAACTTATTTTAAGGCCATGACTCCTTCTCAATCCGTTTTTAATTTTAACTGGATCAATAGATATTCAAACTCTTATAAAAACGCTGGGTGATTAAGTTGTTCAACACCAGCTGCTTACGCCTGTCAGGCCCATCTATCTATCAGCCTAATTTAGTGGTGTCTGCTTATCTCAGGTGCGGCATGTGTTGAAAGAGCATAACGGCAGTCTGTGACAGTTAATAAACTCTAACATTAAAATCTCCATGCTTGTCATTTCCAGCACATCCTTTGTGTTAATGCTTTATGACACAACCCTAGAGATGGGCATAAGATGCCAGGCCCTTTTGGCCTGATCTTTTTTTTGACGTGCAAAAAAGATAAATGGGGAGAAATAATGGCACTCAGGCTACAACCCATTCCTCTCCTACAACATCTCACGGAGAATAAGCCAGACACTTTTTATGTATAATTAAATCGAGTTGGCTTTCTGTAGGTATGCAGATTCTGAGAAATGATGTATGGTGCAATAGTCTGGTAGGGGCTGATTTGATGTAAATGAAACTAATTAAGGAAATGTCAAACATAATTAATAAAACAGGTTTAAGTTGCAAAACATTGTCAGCTGAATGAATGAGGATGCAATCCTTCCCATTGTTTCTGCTTTATTTAGAGCATTCAATTAGGTCACATATCTCTCTGAAGTGCTTTTTCCACCTCACCTCCTCTTAGCCTATTCCCAGAGTGGGGGAAAATAAATTTGCCTGTCTGTCTGGTGACTGAAAAAAATTAATTGCCAAAACCTCATCCTGTCCAAGTATTACATTCTAGTTGCAGGACATTAACATAACCAATTTGCGTGAACTAACTGGTGACTACTTAATAGAGCGCCTGACCGCTGATAAGCCTCAGCTGCAGCACATTAACATTTTCATAATATAAAAATATTATAGTTGTATGATTTGGCAATGGCCATTCATTATTGATAAGAACAAAGGTTTTATAAATTACAAAGGAGTGCATGACCTATAATTACGGTGAGCAAATTAGGGTGTGCTGTGAAGTCAGTTACATTTCCCTAGAAGTAATGATGCTAGGGACCTTTCTCTCCCTTGGGATTATAAAAATAATGGATTCCCCTACTGCTGCAGATGGGGTTGTGAATGAGCCAAGGTTGTCATCTTGGACAGTGTTTATACAGGCTCCAGCTCATAGTTCCAAGCCCCAGTGAGCTCCAATCCCTCACCCAGTTTGTTGTTAGGGGGAGGGACACAGAACACATATGCCCCTTTATTCAATTTAAACAAGAATATCTGCACATAATATATTATACTCAAAAGCAGTAATCGTAGGCAAATTAACAAGAGCAGGCTACTGTAAAAATGAAGTATCTTAGCATTAAAGGATTCACTATTCATGAGCAGAGCTGCAAAGTACTACTGAATGCTGCAATTTGCTATGAAAGCAGACCACTTTTACTGTATTGTCATTAAGCACCAATTCTTTCAAAAATGAAAAGCAGTCAGAGGATTAAATATTTAATTTTTCAGTAATGGGTGGAAATGAATTAATAAGAAAGCAAGCATTATTGCTGAAAACTGTTAATAAAGTGCCTACCTTGTTATGTTGTTGGTCTTGGACTCAGCAAAAAATGTGACTGGAGGGTATTAGCACACTATTTTGTCAGACTGAAGCCTTGATATCACCCACCATTTACCCAAATCTGCAATTTAGCGAGGCACAGTTTAATGAGGGGTAGGCTATTGGACAGGACATGAGACACAGCTCCTCAGTAATGAGACCTTCAACAAAGTCATTCTTGTCTTAGATTAACTAACACCTAGTGACAAAAGTATTTTATTATCTTTCACTGTGAGTATTGTATAAAATTCAACACTGTCCTTCTCTCAAGCAGGCTCTTTCAAATTGACCGTGTTATTGAATCTAGAAAACAGCTTTTACACATAATCTTTGCTTTGTCACATAGACCCGGTTCCTCCTCCCCATCTGAGTGTTTGCTGCTGTCAGGTATCGATGGGCCATGCGATAGTTAATGATCTCATGGGGTATTGTTATCAAATGGAGTCGACACTGAAGAATATTTCCAATTAAAAACTGTAGCATGCTTTTAATATAGATCCTAAAATTGAATACTATGTCTACTTTGAGCATGTTTCTTCATGATATTTTAAGTTGTCTGACATTTTAAAAAATTATGTACCTTTTTTCTTAAATGAAAGTATTTCAAACAAATTACTAGTAATATAATTATTTATGCCTAAAAATAACTATACAGATAACATGTTATTTGCACATTCTAATTTTAGATACAGCCCTGGACACTTGTACATTTTATTGGCAAATAGTAAAATCTTTGTGGTCTCTCAGGGGTTTAACCTGTGGCTCAGCTCACATTTTAGATAAAATCATGTAGTACGGCTTCTTGTTGCAACAGTTGAATGATAGCTCAGCATTGCCCCAGTAAAGCTCCATCTGGGGTTCTATCAATGTGTGTAATACCATGAGAAAAATAATAATAGAAACTTAGAAAACCTCCTCATTATTTATTATTTTGAAAATATTCAAATCAGCCAAGCAATTGAACTAACCATTCAGTGCAACATTTTAAGTACTCCTAAAGTGTATTCTACAGAGAGATCTGCTTGTTATGTTTAATACATCAATGTGTCCCACACTATTATTTGTTTGATCCTTTATTTAGTTTAATCCAAATAATAGTTTTCTCTACCCCCACCAACAACCCCCACCTTTTTCATTCCCATTGTTATCTAAAGTGAACGATTTTGCATTAAAGAAGTGAGGGTTGTCGAGTTAATTTTTTGGGATCCAAGCCCTAACCATAGGTGACAGAGCCTGTTGGTCATTTATCTAATTGTGCTATGCAGATAAGAATTAATTAGTCTTATTATTTTTCTCATTTTGGATGGCTTTCCCATCTGGATGGTATAAATTCCTCTGTGCAGGTGATTAATTGCTGGGACTGTTGCTGGCTGCTATAGATGCTTGTACAAATAACCGCCAAATTGACAAAATTTCTGATGGCCACGCTCAAGATCATACTGAATAATCTGTAAAACTTCACTGTTAACTCCATGATGTGTCTAACTTTCTGCAATTAAATTGCACCAAGATTGACCTAAGTGTGTCCAGAAGCAAAATCTAACAAAGCAGCCTGAAGCCTAAGAATGTGAATTGTAGTCAGCTACGTGACAAAATTGCATTTTTGTCCAGTATTACAGGCATTAGGATTATATCTCACCAGCTGAAGAAGTATAGTTGGATTTTTGGACAGATTAAAATTACATTTCTTGTTTCTTTTTGGAGCGTCTTTCCCGATCATATTGTTCGGCAAGATCAGTTTACTTATGTAAATTCTTTTGAAGTAATCAAGGCTCCATGATTGTGGGGCGGAGGAGTGGGGAGACGTGGTGAGCCACTAGCAAAGGGAAAAGGACAACATGTGATTTCTAGTTGCTGAATGGCTCGCACAGTGGCTCAGTGGCTAGCACTGCTGCCTCACAGCGCCAGGGAACTGGGTTTGATCCCACCCCTGGCTGACTGTGTGGAGTTTGCACATTCTCTCCATGTATGGGTGGGTTTCCTCTGGGCGCTCTGGTTTCCTACCACCGTCTAAAGATGTACAGGTTAGGTGGATTGGCCATGCTAAATTGCCCATAGTGTCCAGGGATAGGCAGGTTAGGTAGATTAGTCATGAGAAATGCTGGGTTGCAGGGATTGGGTGGGATGCTCTTTGGAGGGCTGTATAGGCTGAATGGCTGATTCCACACTTTAGGGATTCTATGAATAGGTCTAGTCTATTGTGGACAATTTACATATCCACTGTAATAGTCACATGACTTTTTAAATAATCTTGTTCTCGTCCTTATACGCACATTAAGGTTGATGGAGTAAGGGAGTAATCTAAGATTATTAAAACTCATTCTATTTTAAATTTTGTTGGAAAGAAGTGACCTCAGTTACTCATCTCTGGACTGGAATTAGCCTCAAGACTCTAAATGTAAAGAGCTGTATTTCCCATTTCTTACCAAAAAAGACTTGAAAGAAGTCACCTATTGGAATGCACAATAAGCCAATTTCCCTCAATGTGTTTAAACAGCTACCATTAGATAATTTGAATCATGGGTTTTAGTATTTCATTCTGGAATGGACAATACATTAAACTCTTTATTAATTTTGATTGATATATGGTAAAGAGATTGTTACTGAATCATTAACAAGTAACGTCTTTGTTTTAGTAACATTGTCATTTCCATCAGTTTGTTCCCATTCACTTCCCGTCCATGTTTAGAAAGAAACCGCCCTACACCCAATTTTGTTTTTAAAATAAACATTATCCCACGAGTAATCCAGAACCAGGAGGAGAATAGAATGGTGGGAGGCCAGGATGGGAGGGAACCTGAATTTCATGGAAGGATCTGTATAAGATGATCTCCAGGTTTCCTGCTCAAGGCAAGCCATATTCAGGCAGGCTCCTGGGCAGAATATAACTGGAGGTGGTAAGGTTGAGTTTAATATTGTGAAGTGATGGGATGGGGCTGATGTTGGAGGTGTTGGCTTGGAAAGAAGCTTGGTTACAGAGGGCAGTGTCTCCTCTCCAAGCCACCCAGTCCTCAAGCAGTGCCATAGAATTTTTAATTCATGAATCCACCATCAACACCTTTCAATTGTCATTTATAACCCATTGACCTGTCAACACTAAAAGCAGAAGTGGAAGCCTGGATTCAGTTTTGCAGTTTTTTTATCGTTATGACTAAAGTGGATTTTAATTAAACCTTTCCCCTTATATTTCCCTTTAAAATGTTTCAATGATTCACTGTAGAAAAATAAAATTCATGACCCTGTACAGGAGACTCAATGCATCTTCAAGTCTTAAATCCTTTTATATCCCTGACTGGCAATGCGATGGCACACAACACTGTTGGTTATGATTAGAAGGAACATTTTCTACTCGGCAGAACGTATGCTTAGGAATTCAGTAGATGTCTGTTGGAAAGTTAAAGGTGGAAATTTATGATGGAATTTTCCTAGTTCCTGAACTATGTGAGCAATGACGAATCAGCTGGGAAAAGAAGGCAGAAGAGACGTTGGAGTGCAGGTTCATAGCTCCTTGAAAGTGGAGTCGCAGGTAGATAGGATAGTGAAGGTGTTTGGTATGCTTTCCTTTATTGGTCAGAGTACCGAGTACAGGAGTTGGGAGGTTATGTTGAGGCTGTACAGGACATTGGTTAGGTCACTCTTGGAATACTGCATGCAATTCTGGTCTCCTTCCTAATGGAAAGATGTTGTGAAACTTGAAAGGGTTCAGAAAAAATTTACAAGGATGTTGCCAGGGTTGGAGATTTGAGCTACAGGGAGAGGCTGAACAGGCTGGGGCTGTTTTCTTTGGAGTGTCGGAGGCTGAGGTGTGACCTTATAGAGGTTTATCCTGGGGTCAAGGAGTCCAGAACTAGAGGGCATAGCTTTAGTTTGAGAGGGGAAAGATATGAAAGAGACCTAAGGTGCAACTTTTTCATGCAGAAGGTGGTATGTGTATGGAGTGAGCTGCCAGAGGAAGTGGTGGAGGCTGGTACAATTGCAACATTTAAGAGGCATTTGGATGGGTATATGAATAGGAAGGGTTTGGAGGGATAGGGGGCTGGGTGCTAGCAGGTGGGACTAGATTGGGTTGGGATATCTGGTCGGCATGGACAGGTTGGACCGAAGGGTCTGTTTCCATGCTGCACAAAAATAAAATCAGAAAATTTAAATTCTTGACATCAAGTGGAAACGACTTGATTTTTCTACCCAAGTTTTGAATGTTGAGATGAGAATCTCGTGTGTAAGCAGTGAGTAGCCAAATTACATGTATAAACATCTCATTCTTGCCTCATTTATACACAGTTTGTTATTTTACAAAGCAGTGGAGGGAAGATAGTGACAATGCCTGTCATGAAAGTCTGATTGGAGGCCCAGAGATGCAAGCTTTCTCCACCTTGGCCAGCATTCACCCCACATCTCAGAGTATGCTCTGTGGGCAGTGACTTCATGCATTCTTCCTCCATGGAGGTTGGCATCAGACACTCTACAGCTTCACCACATCTTCATGACACATCTCAACTCATTTAGAATAGAGTTCTCCATTTCAATGCTGCATGATAGTGTATTCTGACACCTTGTATTCAAATGGTGCTATCAGGCCACTTGCACACAGGGACAGACACCCATCTCTGTGTCAAAGCAAAACACCCACCTTGTTCCCTTTGCCACTACTTGGACACTCACAGCATCTTTGCTTTGCTGTGGGCAGCACTGTTGCTCAGTGGTTAGCATAGAAGTCTCACAGCGCCAGGGACCTGGGCTCAATTCCAGCCTTGACCGACTGTCTGTGTGGAGTTTGCACATTCTTCCTTTGTCTGTGTGGGTTTCCTCCAGTTGCTCGGTTTCCTCCCACAATCCAAAGATGTATATGCTAGGTGCATTGGCCAGGCTAAATTGCCCAGAGTGTTCAGGGATGTGTAGGTTGGGTGCATTAGTCAGGGGTAAATGTATGTGAATGTGTCTGGGTAGTTTACTCTTTGGACTGTCGGTGTGGACTTGTTGGGCCAATGCTGGAGATCAGAATCAAAATGTGTGGTGCTGGAAAAGCACAGCCAGTCAGGCAGCATCCAAGGGGCAAGAGAGTTGATGTTTTGATCATAAGCTTTTCATCAGGAATGTGTCCATAAGTGCTGTTTTCATTTCCATTTGGCTTCATGTTGTTCCACCAACTATTTTTAAGCAATTTTGGGTTGCCAGTTCAGTTATGATCCCACGGTTGTTGAATATTTGAAAACAAAAAGCGATTTTAGATTTCAGGTTTTAAATTTTATTGCTTTGCGTACTCAAGTACAGTGTCATCACACATGGCACTATCTTAGGTACCAAACTACTGAGTTACAAAAAAAGCTTAGGTGCAAAGTAGCAAGAGAAACAAGGGTTAAAAAGTTAAGCATTATTTAATAGAATAGTAGGAAAATAAAGAATTAGGTTATGGTTTATATTGAAGTCTTTTGTGGTTTAAACGAGAAAAATAAAGGAATAAGCCAAGAGTTCAACAGATTGTGATGAGCCCTCTGTTTCTCTTGCTCTCTTGGAGACCTCAGCTGTCTGTTCTCGAAGCAGTTGCCACGGATACTGTCACAGCTGCTGAAACTTCTGCCTCTTCATTCTCCCCTGGTGCCTTGGGAACTTGCCCGGGCGGAATCCACTCGCATGCCGAGCTGAAATACAACCATGAACCACCGTGACACCAGTACTGGGACCTGGCAGGAGCTGCCGAGTGATCAGGCCAGGATCGGCCAGGAGCCAATGAGAGACCAAACTGAGAGACATAGGAGACCAGGCTGGGACCCGTCAGGAGGTGCCAAGGGAACAGGCTGGGAGCCACCACGTTGCTGAGAGACTAGGCCCGGGACTCACTGGGAGCCATCAAGAAATCAGGTTCAAACTCATTGAGAAGGGGAGAAAAAGAGCAGGAAACTGAAAATATGGAGGAGCTCCAGTTGGAGCATCCTACTTTGCCACCATCTTAACTGGATTTCTACAAATGGACATTGGGTCCAAGTTTTCTCCTCATTTTTCTTCACATGTTCCTAAGTGTCATAATGGACTTGAAACATTAATTCTGCTTCTCTCTCCACAGATGCTGCCAGACCTACTGAGTTTCTCTAGCAATGCCTGTTTGTAGTTTAGAACTAAGAGCGAGATTAGACGTTTAGTTGAATAGCATTCAAATAACATGGCTGTTGTTAGCGTGATTAGGAAGGCAACTTGTGCAATAAATTCCAGTAATTACATCATCCCAACACTGCTTCTAGCTGTTGTTGACAATCTGTGATTTCCAGTAATATATAGTTGATCAATACTGAATATCTGTATCAATATTTAGCAATACCCAAGGATAGTTGGTATTATTACAATAATTTGCAAAATCGTAATTGCAAACCACAAATGAATTCCTTGCAAATTATAAGTTTTAGTTCATTTTTGTGAACATTTAGCAACAGATTCCACTTACAACAGAATAGAGAATCCTTGTTGAAATCCTTCAAGACCTTGCCTCATTTGTCACCTATATGTCACATTACACAGCTTTGAACTGGTTGGCAAGAGTGACATTTACAGTTTTAAAATGAAAGCACATCATTTTCACTAATTTGACACACAAATGTAATAACTATTTACCTTGAGGAAGACAGAGAGTTAGCTTCTTGTGAATCTTGCCATTTGGCACTTATTTTCTCAGTCTGTCAAACAGGATGGGATTAATGGGACAGTTTGTTCAACAAATCACATTAGCTGAAAGCAGACAGGGCAAAGAAAAAGGAATGGCAGAAAGATCCTTGGAGCACTTTACTGATTTAGAGCAGCAGTATGACTGAAGATCTGTGTAAATAAAACATACTTGCATGTGACATTTACAGAAGTATATTGTGCAGAGAGAACCGTAATTGCATCCTACAGCTCAGATTTTTTTTTAGAGGAATACTTACCGTCAGTGGGGAGTGAAACAAAGTTGCTAAAAGATTAGCCCTGTAACTTTGTTTTCTTAGTTACAGTTACTTCAGAAACTGCCGGTTGAAAGTTGAACCCTTTCCATAACTAATAAATGAGCTTGCATTCCCATATTTGAAATTAGTAGCTCCAGCAAGCAACATTTTAAAAGAGAAATATGCATTCACATGATATGGATATGCTAACATTTATTGCTCAGCCCTAATTGTCCTTGAGAAGGTTGTACTGAGCTGTCTTCCTCAACTGCTGAAGTCTAGACCCATAGTACTATTCTAAAGGCATTGCAGGATTTTCAAGAAACTTCAAGGAGAAGGAATTTCTTTAATACATTCATAAGACATGGGCATCATTGGCTGGGCCAGCATTTATTGCTCATCCTTTGATAAGGGATTCCTTTGAGAATTAATTGAGATTCATTTGAATGAATGAGAAGGTGGTGCTCAGCAACTTTCTTCAAACTTGCAGTCCATTTGTTGCTGATAGAATTAAATGTCATTATGGAGGCAGTTGGAGGATTTTGACCTAGCAACACTGAAGGAACAGAGATTTATTTCTGAGTCAGGGTGGTGAGCGACTTTGGGGTGGGGGGGAGCTTACAGATGGTGGTGTTCCCATGTATTCTTGTCTTTGTCCTTCTGAATGGAAGTGGTTGTTGGTTTGGAAGGTGCTGTCTAAGAAGTCTTAGTGGGTTTCCACTGTGCATCTTGCAGATGATACACACTGCTGCTAATGAGTTTCTACGGTGGAGGGATTTATAGTGTGTAGATGTGGTGCCAGACAAGTGGGCTGCTTTGTCCTGGATGGTGTCAAGCTTCTTGAGTGTTGTTAGAGCTGCACCCATTCCAGGCAAGTTCCATCACACTCCTAACTTGTGCCTTGTAGATGGTGGCTATGCTCTGGGGAGTCATAAGGTGAGTTAATTGCCACAGTATTCTTAACATCTGACCTACTCTTGTAAGCAATGTATTTACATGGTGAGTCCAATTTCTGCTCAGTGGTAACCCCAGTATGTTGATAGTGGGGGGTTCAGTGACGGTAACACAATTGAATGTCAAGGGGTGCTGGTTAAATAATCTCTTACTGGAGATGGTCATTACCTGGGATTTGTGTGGTGCAAATGTTACTTGCTACTTTACAGCACAAGGCTGGATATTGTCCAGGTATTGCTGGATTTGGACACAGACTGCTTCGGTCTCTGAGAAGATGTGAATGGTACAGAACATTATGCAATCATCTGTGAACATCCCAACTTCTGACCTTATGGTGGAGGGAAGGTCTTTTTTTAACCAGTCCTCTAGTACTTCTCTGGCAACTGAAATGTACCATGTCAGTGCTAGATCCCATGAAGGCTCTCCACTCTCCTGAGTTAAAAATTGGTTCTTTTTCCTTTGAAATCCTTAGTGTTATTGTGTACCTGGTCATAGAGTCATAGAGATGTACAGCACGGAAACAGAGCCTTTGTCCATGCTGACCTGATATCCTAACCTAATCTGGTCAAATTTGTCAGCACTTGGCCAATATCCCGTCTAGACATATACCCATCCAGATACCTTTTAAATGTTGTAATTGTACCAGCCGCCACCCCTTCATCTGGCAGCTCATTCCATACATGCACCACTGTCTGTGTTTAAAAAGTTGCCCCTTAGGTCCCTTTTATATCTTTCCCCTTGCACCCTGAATCTATGCCCTCTAGTTATAGACTCCCCCACCCTAGGGAAAAGACCTTGTCTGTTCATCCTATCCATGCCCCTCTTGATTTTATAAACCTCTATAAGGTCACCCCTCAGCCTCTGATACCCAGAGAAAACAGCTCCAGCCTGTTCAGCCTCTCCCTTATAGCTCAAATCCTGGCAACATCCTTGACAATCTTTTCTGAACTCTTCTGAGGTTCACAACATCCTTCCGATAGGAAGGAGACCAGAATTGCACGTCTAAGTACTCCACAGAGTGGGATGGCTTAGGTAGAGAGGGGTCTTTCCTATAAAGAGGTAAACTTGCAGCATACTGTGTTGGGAATCAGGTTAAATTTCCCTTTGCCACTTTACATATTATATGAGGCTGATGTTTATGATTTCTGCCATTTTTCCTGACTACTGGGCCCTGCCTGTTCTAATGATGGCTGTGGGTCCTACCACTGGAATCTGGGTGTTCTGAGGTTGACTTACAGCTGTGGCTGTCTCCACAGTGTTCTGCTGGTTTTGTCTGTTATTTGGAGTCTGTCTGCTGTGTGTTCAGTTCTTTGCCTACCCCTGAGGTCTGTCTGCTCTGCGTTTGTTGGTTCTCACTATTTCCTTTCTTCTGGCCTATTGCCTGAGACTGCTCTGATCTGATTTGCTAGGTACATTTCCCTTTTTTGCCTGACTTGCTTCTTTTCGCCTGTCCCACTTTAGTGTTGGAACGTAGCTGCTTACCTTTGTTTACAATTTAACAACAGTGCTTGGCACAAAATGCATTATTCTCATTGTCTAGAGGAAAGATTTCCAGGTTTCACTGTTCCCATGTTGTAAGTGCACTTACAAGACAAGAAGCAAGCCTTTGTAACCAGAACCATTTATTGATCCATATACAAATGGGCAGATCAGTGAGAAGTCTCTGCACAACCATCTTAGAGAAAGACATTCTAAGACATTGTAATGTAATGGAACAATTAGCTATTGTGATTACACAAGATCAGCCAGGTGGACCTCATAGAATATGAGTTCCCTGATTGGGGATGTTAATCTAGTTCAATCAGGGAGCCCTGTCTGACAGGTATAAACAGGCATGCTGCCGATTGCTTGCCCCTCTTCCGTGGTGATGTTACAGCCTGGGTGTCTCTGGAGAAGGAGCACGTGGTGTCCATCAACACCCTGGAATTGTTCAGGGAGAGGTGGGCACTGCAGGGAGTGGGGCGTATTATTTCCCCGTCCAATTCTATTTTGATTTAACCCCTGCCCTGCCCTTCACTGTTTGATCTCGCAGCATTGCCCTTTGATGTGAAGGGCACTGCTTGTCACTGGTCACTTGGGTGTTTTCATTACTTCCTGGTGGTGGAAACTGAATAAAGATTCGTGCACCTTGTGTCCTTCACTGTATCTCATACCTGCACGCACACACCATGGGTGCTGGGGAAAAAAATAAGCACTACCGCAATTGGGTTGTGTGGGGCCACACGGTTGCTCAGTGGTTAGCACTGCTGCCTCACATCGCCACGGTCCCAGGTTCGATTCCAGCCTTGGGCAACTGTCTGTGTGGTGTTTGCACATTCTCCCCGTGTCCGGTTTCCTCCCACAGTCCAAAGATGTGCAGGTCAGGTGAATTGGCCATGCTAAATTGCCTGTCGTGTTATGTGCTTTAGTCAGAGGGAAATGGGTCTGGATGGGTTACTCTTCGGAGGGTCAGTGTGGACTGGTTGGGCCAAAGGGCCTGTTTCTACACTGTAGGGAATCTAATCTAATCAAATAAGAAAAAAAAATAAAAAAAATAAACAGGCATGTTAGAGTCATACAGTCATAGAGCTCTACAGCATGGAAACAGACACTTTGGCACAAACAGGTCCATGCTGACTGAAATGTCCATCCACATTAACCCCATTTCCTTACACTTGGCCCATATCCTTCTAAACCTTTACTATCCATATATTTATCCAAATGCCTTTTCAATGCTGTTAATGTACCCGCCACCACCACTTCCACTGGCAGCTTATTTCAAATGCGTACCATCCTCTGTGTTAAAAATGTTGCCCCTCAGGTTCCGTTTTACTCTTTCCCCTGTAACCTTAAACTGATGCCCTTTAGTCCTCAATTCCCCAACCCTGGGAAAAAGACTGAGTGCATGCCTCTCATGATTTTATACACTTCCGTAAGAATCCCCCCTCAGTCTCTTACGCTCTTAAGAAAAAAAGTCCTCGACGTTCTAGTTTGTCCAACCTCTCCCTATAACTTGGACAGAGATTCAGTTTGCTCTGAGAGCTGGCTCTGAGGAAGCCAAACCAGTGTCAACTACCAAGCACGTGTAAATCAAGGGTGACTTAGTGACAGGATACCGACCTCTGTGAAGTTTTTTCACAGGTAATATCACCAGCTGTCCTATTGTTTGGTTGTTGCCCATGTACCACAAAGACCATAAGTTTAAAATTGTTACTAGGAGAACGAGAAGAGGAGTTGGAGTCATGTTTAACATGGAGGAATTTTGAGCAGGGGAAGCTTTTTCTCAGGGAGTGATTGAGCCAAACATCATTGTATATTTTAAAAGAAAACTTAATAAAGATCTGAAACAAAAGGGCACAAGGACAAAGACACACTGTGGAATTAGTTTTAGATTACTCCATCAAGGAGTGGGCACAGATGACCTCCTTCTACTTCCACTTCCCTGTGGTAATTCACTTTTTTGTTCACAGCAATGGGGCTTTGCAATAGTAAAGGAACAGGCAAAGAGAAAAATAGTTCCATTTCACCAACAGAATAATACACTGTTTTTATATACATGAGTCTAACAGTCCGATCAGTATAAAACTTGCTTGAGGTCTATTTTGTGCCAGCAAAGCAATCCACTGGTAGAGGGCAAAAGCACTGCCTGATGGCACTAACGAGGAACCCCAGGCATTGTGGTAATCAACCCTCAATGGACATCATACGCCTGTTTTCTCCTTTAATAATTATCGTTGTTAAGTTCCATTTATTACACTTTGTCTTCTTGTGGCAACTTGTGAATCTCCTGTGGCAATCCCGTGTCAGTCACCCTGTGAGAGGTTGTTTCTTGACAGCTGAGGGGGAATATCCGCACTATGTAGGCATCATGAGAGCCACCTGGAAAGAGGGGAGTACCCCTAAGAACTGCCTCTGGAAGTCAAATTAAGGGAGTTGCAACCCGTCACTGTGAGATAGACTTTTCCTCCTGCAGGGTATTTGTACCTTATTCTCATGTTATCTCCCATAATGTAAGAGCTAGATGTGGATAACAAACAGAGGTTGATTGCAGCTCCTGGGATATGCATATATTATATTCACAGGCACTTCAGTGTCTGCATTAAAGTTAAATTGTTCAGTTCCAAACAGACATATGCTCTATCAGCATGTCATGCTTCAAGTGACCCCAGCTAAAATAGAGTCTGTTCCTTTTATATTCTCAGATTATGAGCTATGATACAACGATAATATCATGAACATGCCTCTTATAGTTATACTGCTTACTAACTGTGAGCTATAACACAAGTTGGGCAATAACAGAGCGCAATATTTCATGTTCCTTGAAGAGACAGGCTCTTCGCAGGAGCCTTGATGTGCCCAACAAAAGTGGCATGGTCTTGTGATAATAATACCGTGACTTGAAAATCTAGGGGCATCTCCCACCAAATCCTGGGGATCCTGGGGAACAAGATGACTTCACTAGCAAAGGCCAACAGTGAGCCTGTGACCTGCTTTGTGCAGGAATGCACATTGATCATGATGCAAATATTTTCAGGTGTTGCCCGAAATAAACCTGTGCATTAACATTCAGAGCTGTAAGCATTTAAAGAGTCATATGATCATAATGTCAGCTATGGGTTTGCACTGGTTCATAGCTCCTTGCAGATATAAAATTGCCATAGTCCCAGAGAGCCACAGGACTGCTCTCACATTAGAGAGAGAGACAGCTGGTGATTAGTTTAACCTGAGGGTAACCACGTCTCAAGTGAGGAGTGAGGTTGAAAAGGCACAACCTTTACAGTAACCTCAGCTGGGAATTGAGCCCACACTGTTGGCACTGCTCTACAGCTTTCCAGCCAACTGAACTAACTGACTCACTCCATCTTGCAGATAAAGTTCCTTGTGAGAAGTGCATTTTCCTCTTAAACTTCTTGTCATTGAAATTGAGGTAACACACTCAGGAATTATGGATCCACCGAGCAGATGACAGCAGTACATAGGACGTAGAAGCAGATATAGGCCATTTGGGCATACTCCACCATTCAATAGATCATAGCTGATCCCGTTGTCTTCTCATCTCCACTTCTCTTTCTGTAATCATAATTTTTGACTCCCATTTTCTATCAAAAACCTATCTAACTTTGACTGAACAAATTCAAAGATCCAACTTTCCCTACCTTCTGGGAAAGAGAAAGCCATCCAAGATATGGTAATGCTCTGAAAGAAAAAAAGAACTCCTCATCTCTGCTTAAATCTAGTCTACTGTATTCACAATACGCTCACAATGTGGTTACCTCTACATTGGAGAACTGAAACTGGGCATCCACTTTGCAGAATACATACATCCTGTCTGCAAAAATGACCCTGAGCTTCCAGTTGCCTGCCATTTCAACAGACCACCTTGTTCCCTGGCCAACATCTCCAGCGAAGCTCAGCACAAACTGCAAGAACACTTTGGTTGCAACTTCCACTTGGGGACCCTGCAGCCTTCAGGACTCAGAATCAAGTCCAATAATTTCCAGGCCTGAGCACCTTCTCCCATGTCCTTACCACAGCCCCCACACACTAGATCTTGTCATCAATGGGTTGCCAATGCAACCGTCCCATTGTCAGCCACTAATGGTCCCCCAATAGCAACTCTTGATTCCCCAGATGACCTTTACCCATTCCTTTGTCTAACTGACTGTGTTTCTCTCTCTCCAGCCTCCATCTCAACCTATTGTTTACTCTTCCCCTCTCCCTACCTTCAGCATAGATACCAAACTTTGCCCAGAAGAAGGAAAACTGGACCTGAAATGTTAACTCTGTTTTCTCTTCACAGATGCTGCCAGACCTGTTGAGTTTTTCCGGCTATTTCTCTTTGTGTTATAGACAGTATCTTTGGCCAGCTGTTAGGAGACCCAGAAAAAAAATGGCAATAAAATGGCTAAAAGAGTCAACGCAGTTAGTTCTATAGCCTGTTTAGCATTTTCTGCCATGCTGTATCAAACCAAAAATGGCTGTGGAATTCACCTGATGATTTACACCTTGGAGACATCACTGAAATTTTAGAAACATAAGAGGATTGGATGGAACAGATTTCATTACAGTATTCAAAATGGTTATCGATAACGGAATGAAACACAGAAAAAAGATGAATGCTGAAGTCACGTTTGGTACAACAAGTATTCTTTCTGAGCCTTGTCACCCTATGAAATAGATTACTAATGGATGTAGTAAATGCACAATGCTTAACCATTGAACATGAGTGAACCAAACACTAGAGTGTACAGGTGTTGGTGGCTTAATTCCTATAGTGATGTCTTATGGTTATTCAGTGTTTCATGAAGATTGTTTACTTACTTTATGGAGTTGGGAAACCATCCCCTGGCATTTTTAACTCAGGATTTTCACTCTGTTCCTTTGGCTTCCCCCATCAGTTGTCATTCTTAACATCATCTGAGAACAGATAATATTTGGGGAATGTAGAAAATCGCAACAGCAATAGGCCATTCGGCCCCTTGAGTTTGCTCTGCCATTCGCTTAGATCATAATATTTCCCCAGCATTTTTCTGCCCTGTATAAGCCATCATGTCTCTAACATAGAAAGTTCACCAACTACCTTCTCTAGGGCTATTAGTCATAGGCAATAAATTCTGGCTGAGCCAACAAGTCCCCATCTAATGAATGAATTAAACCATCTACTAATCTCTGTCTGGAACTTGTCCAACAATTGACCTTCCACAACTCTCTGGGGTAGTGAATGCCAAAGATCCATACATTCTGAATGATAGAATTCCACCACGTCTCAGACTTAAATGGTCTATTGCTTATCTGAGACTGTTCTCTGCTTCTAGACTCCCCAGCCTTGAGAAATATCCTTCTTTCATTGGTCTGCCCTGTTGGGCCTGAAAAAATTTTACACACTTCAAAGATTTCTCATTCTTCTAAAGTCCAGAAAATATGAGCCTGGTCTTCTCAATCTCTACAAACAGAACAATACTGCCATCCCAGGAATCATACTGGTGAACATTCCATGCATTTACTGAATGACCACTGTTTCTTTCCTGAGTCATATGACTTGAAGGGGTGAATAAATCTCTCTCTTTCCACTCCAAAGCTTTCTACAGCTGAGTTTAAATTGTTAAAAAGTATGCACTTTACAACTTATTATTGGCCAGACCATATGCATGAAACTATGAAGAAGGAAGCAGCCATATTTCTTGAGGTAATCAAAATTAAGGAGTTAGTTTTATTGTCACCTCACTCTGTACAAAAGTAAAAAGGTGAAGTTGCCATGGTTACAGAGGACCATAGAGCTGCTGTCTCTGTAGAGAGAGACAACTGCTGGTGGTTCAATTGAGGAGCACCACACCTCAGGCAAGGGGAGAGGTTGAGAAGGAGAGTTCTTCATGGTAACCTCAGTTGGTGTCAGAAATGTACCCACTCTGTTAGCATCAATCTGCATTGTAAACCAGCTGTCCATCCAACTGAGTTAATCAGCCGACAAACATGGAAATATAATTCAAAAGTAAAACCCATTCTAAAGTCTAAAAAAATTAGCAAAGTATGTGGCCGAATTGTAAAACAAACCACAGTTCTTTGGTGAAAGAATTATTTGTACCAATATTGATTTCAAAGTTTTAGCAAGAGATTGTTGTTGAACTGGTTCAATTATTCGCCTGGATGTGGTGGCATGGAGCAGATTTCCATGTTTTTGAAGATTTCAGTTTGCAGTTGGTTTAGTCTCGAGGATGATCACTTACTGGGCACAGCACGGCCAATTTATGAGAGGGAGAGATGTTACATCCTGTGACGAGTTCTTCTTGTAACTAGATGGTACTGTTTACAGTAGCAAAAACTACACATTTAACGGTCCATTGTCAGTGTTCCCCAGTTAGCCTGTGATGTGCAAGTTGTTTGGGGAGAGGAGTTCAATATTCCTCTTTTCATAATAATGTTCATGGGATGGTCTTTTGAGTTCCAGCAATATCTGTAATAAAGAAGTTTCAAACCCCAGATATATTCGAAGGATCATAATGTGAGCTAAACAGTCCAGCTAGTGAATTTTAAGTCCAGGTAAGTAGCATTGGAGAACCGTTTGTGGATGTGGTAGACAGTTATTTAAACATTCCTTTGTGAATTCCTGCTGAGTCTGACAATTTGCAGGTCATGTGACTTTGGCAGCCATTTTAAAGTGCCCTTTCTTTTCCATCTATTTTTCTCTCAACCCAAATTCCAAAGCTTTTTAGTTAGTCAGTAAGATTTAAAGATTAAAAGTCTATATTTTATATCAACTGACAGTAGGAAGACCAAAACTTTGTTGAATAGTGCCCCGGATACTGTCTCATAATTCTCTATACCACAAGATATTTTTACTCCTGTACTTAAAATATATTGCAGTAACATTTGCCTTCCTAATTGCTTGCTGGAGCTGCATGTCAACTTTCAGTGACCCATGAACACAGACACCCAGATCCCTTTGGACATCACTTTTCTCAATCTCTCTCATTTAAGAAATACCAAATACTCAAGCTAACTTCCGGCTTTCCTTCTAATTCATAATTTTTTAAAAAAATCTTCAGTTTAGATGCAAACAAACTACCTCAACTTCGACAGTAATCACAGAATACTAGCATAGAGTGAAAAAGTCTGGGCTAATAAATTTAATGATGTCATTTCACTCATTTTAAAAATGTAAAATTAAAAACTGACTTATGTACTGTAATCAAGAAATGGAATGCAACTGCTAAGAGTTGAGATAAGACTAGAGTATGTTGTAAATCGGGTTAATACACTGGAGTTACCTTGGTGACGGGAAATAATTTCCCATTGCTCTATTCTTCAGAAGCTTTACCTGTGGTTAGTTACTTACCTTGTGACACTGAATGAATTGAATAGAGTTCATGATATGGTGAATCATACTTTGTGGAGTCGACTGACTCAAATGGCTGGAAATCCTACTCTTGAGCCAGGTGTTCCAAACAGAGAAGAGAAAGCTTCTGAATTAATGTTCAACCTTATTAACATTTCTAGGCATCTAATTCTGTTCGATAAAGGCTGGTGTAATTCCACCTTGAGATGGCCGGTTAGTTTAGTGTGACAGATAGTACAACCAGCTGCATTCCATTAAAATAAATACAGAAGAAAAGCGTGTGAAATGAATAAAGTAAGGTTCCTTTTTATTTGGAGTACCATCTTACTATATTCAGTAATTGAATATCTGTGAAAATGTGTTTCAAGTTTGATATGTTTTGCATTCAATTCTGTCCGAGCTTCACAAGAAAAAAAAAAGCCATGTTATGCGGCAAACTTTCAATGGAAAAAGCCATTCCATCAAAATTCTGAATTATAAAGTTGTGCTACGGCAAGGACTGAAAGCACAATCTTTATCTTCTATCGCAGAACTTCCCTTGTGTGTGTGTGGGAGTTTCTGTGTCATTGATTGAATATTGCAGTGGGACTGAAGACTGCCGACAGGAAACCTGTATTACCAACCCATTAAAATACTTCTTTTGAGTGCAGCACACCAGCAGTACGCTGGTGGGCTTTTCATTGGTGCCGTGCATACAGCCACAGCCTCCTATCTCTTCCTGTGCACGGCCAGCAGTAAAAGTTGTGACCTCGCGTCCTCAGGAAACTGTCTCTACACCAGCGATGGCAAAAATATTTGTTGGAGAGCCATTGCCCGACACGCGCTCACACTGCGCTGAAAAAACAAAAGGGGGATGTCTGAATCAAATATGAGGAAATGAATTTGTGAGGTGCAGGCACCAATGGGACCAGGTCTCCATCCCTCAGCCCATTGTTAAGAGAGGAAAAACATGAGATCCTACACATCCTGCGCCTTTCCGTCAGCAGATCTACTAGAATAATAAACACCACTGCAATATGAAAGCTGCTTCACTTTTGTTTAGTATAATATTTTTGCAAAACCTGTCAGGATTTTAACGGATGAGGGTTGGGGGATTTAGGCCAATGCTACAATTGTTGAATCATCTGGAATTATTTTTCTTTCACACCCTATCATAGGATAGAGTTTGTTATTGTTTTAGCAAAGTTATAGTAACCTTCCATTGAGGTTCCAAGAAATTGTATTCCCATTCTCTCAGATTGCATACGTGGGACTTTAGGTTTATTAAAAATAATACTTTGAGAAGTTTCCATTGACCTTTATCAGGCTCTATAGAAAACCTGGGCATTTTTCACGGAGTCTTGGAGAAAGAAGTTAATCAGATGCCAAATCATTTCTGTATTTACCACCACTTCTTTGCCTTAATTAATACCTGGCTGTCAGAATTTGACTGCATTCTCAGCACATGACGTGATATTTGTGAAGATCCTGTTCCCTCAGCCAGGAGCCATATTTTTCTCATTGGTTGGTTTAGCAGTAAACCAAAATAAAAATTTTGAGCAAGTTTTTTTTTCATGCTTAAAATTGATGCTGAAACATCACGTTGGATTCTGTATCCTGAGGTAAGGCATATAAAAGAAGTAAAGAGAGAAGAGAATTCCACCATGAAGGAACTGGCTTAAAGAGCTTAATTTCTTTGGAGGATGAGTCATAGTTTAATATATCACCAGGTGTGTGCTCTTTGCAAAATATCATGGCCTTGTACTGCTTTTAGCAATTTAAGCAAGGCTTTAACTGCACACGCAGCGAGCCATGCATACAGTGCTTTGTTTCATTTCTACTCCTTTTGCCTGGCCTTTGTCCAACTGATGGAAGCAGAGCATGGGAAAATGCACGTAAGAGAGCAAAAAAAAATGAAAAGAAAGAGAAGAAAAACAAGGAAGGAGGAAAAATGAGTCTGATACTGTTTGACCTAAGGTGTTGTGGTTCTCAGAGAAAAACTGAAACCAGATAGCAGGCATCAGTGTGATGTAATTCACCAGAAGGTCTATGGAATTCTCTCAATAGGTTTGGTTTGACTTAACCCTCAGGTCATGCACCTGGTGGAGTATTGCTATGTGTTTGTTTTGCTTTATCTTTCAAGGCCTATTTATAACTCAGATGGGCATGTAACTAATAATCAGTTTATTGTTAAAAAACTTTAAGCTAATTCAAAGTGGAAATTATTGGACGTGCATGCATTACCCTTTTTAGATTAAGATATAAAGGCCACTCACAATCTTGTTTCAGCATTAAGCCACTAGCAAGTAATTGTTTTGGATATATATGTCCTTTTTTGAAGTTGCAGAGATCTAATCTGAACAGAGTATTCTAGGTGCGGTACCACCAGTACACTTTACACATTTAATGTCATTTTTTTTAACTAAAACAATTGCTTCTGACAGCACGTGATGTATTCTATATTTGCCTTTTTAATTCTCATCTCACACTGCAGCTTGAGACTGCTTCCAAATCCTCCTACAGTTCAACCTTCATTAGAGTCTGACCGTTTATCTTGTCATAAAGTTTCTGTTATTTTCTTCTGTACGATATGTTTTCATTAAATTCTGTCCACTCTTCCAACCCCTCGCACAAATACCCAATTGTTCCAGAGTCCAATGATTATAATTTTGTGTCATCTGTAAGTTTGGAGATTCAGTGTCATTCCCGAACCTGGATTGTTTATAGAGACTGTAAAATAGTCACGTTCCAGCAACTTATCTCTAGGGAGCTCCATTAGCTAACCTTACAACTGTAGGTACCTATTGGTTCAACCAAGAGATTCTGCATTTCATGAGCAGTAACATCTTGTATCTCTCTAACAGTGTCTTTAATGTCATACCATGTACTTTTTTTGGTGCAGCTTTAACTCCTATAGCTGTGCAAATTTGACAAAATTTAATTATAAAGCAACCATGTTCCACTGCAGTTGATTACTCTATGGCAACAGTTAACTTTCAGTTCCAGCAAAATGACACGACCTGGTGGAGCACTTCAGAACACATGATAATGTACTTTTGAAATGATGGTCCATACACTGCCAAGAGTTCACTATGCCCTGTATGATTCTTTGCTTTAAAAACTCAAACCACCAATTAAAACTCAAGTTAATTTAAGTCAGATCATATTCTCCTAAATATTGGCAATTATTTTTATTCATTTGCAAATGAAATGCCGGGCCAGCATTTATTGCCCATCCCTAGTCACCCTTGAGAAGGTGGTAGTGAGCTGCCTTCTTGCTACAGTCCACCTGCTGTGGGTGAATCCACAGTGCTGTTCGGGAGGGAGTTTCAGAATTTTGACCCAGCAACATTGAAGGAATGGCGATATATTTCCAAATCATGGTGAATGACTTGGAGCGGAACTTGCGGGTAATGGTGTTCCCATATATCTGCTGCCCTGCGCCTTCTAGATGGAAGTAGTTGTTGATATGGAAGGTGCTGTCTGAGGATCTTTGGTGAATTCCTGCAGTGCATCTTGTAAACAGTATATATGATAGCTAATTCTCTGTTTGCCATCTTACATGATCCCCCAGCCCATGCCAGTGTTGGGCCTGCCCAGTGTGAAAGCCAGAGCTCCAAAGCTCCCTGAATTGTTTTACCTGGTGCTATTACCAGGCTGTGGCATTTACTTTCTGATTTCTCTGTAGACCCCCATCATTCCTTCCTGTCCAAGGACACACTCTCTTATGCTTGAATGCTCCATAGATTGATGTCCAGGAAAATGAGACAGATTGGGACTGATTTAGATCCCTGAGCAGGATGATAAACCTAGTGCTCAATCTGCAGAGTCTGCCAGAAGTAGAATTTGAAGAGCTGGGGCAGCTGAATTGTTTGGAGTTTGTAGGTTGCCTCTGACAGCTCAACTTCA
Source organism: Chiloscyllium plagiosum (assembly GCF_037043375.1). Taxonomy (NCBI): domain Eukaryota; kingdom Metazoa; phylum Chordata; class Chondrichthyes; order Orectolobiformes; family Hemiscylliidae; genus Chiloscyllium; species Chiloscyllium plagiosum. The sequence continues at coordinate 27,170,131 of NW_028270177.1, forward strand.
CCTATATTGTCCCGATTAAATCTCTTTGGTGCATTCCCAAATAAACCTTCTCCACTTTGGTCAGCCACCAGCCTGAGACTCCCTCAAGTTGGCAAAGGTGTTTGATCTCCTCAGGGTTGAGGACATTCCTAAAATAGGAGAAAGTGAGGTCTGCAGATGCTGGAGATCAAAGTTGAAACTTTATTGCTGGAACAGCACAGCAGGTCAGGCAGCATCCAGGGAACAGGAGATTCGACGTTTCGGGCACAGGCCCTTCTTCAGGAATGAGCAGAGAGTGTTCAGCAGGAGAAGATAAAAGGTAGGGAGGAGGGACTTGGAGGAGGGGAGTTGGAAATGTGATAGGTGGAAAGAGGTCAAGGTGAGGGTGATAGGTCGGAGTAGGGTGGAGGCGGAGAGGTCAAGAAGAAGACTGCAGGTCAGGAAGGCGGTGCCGGGCTGGAAGGATCCGGCTGAGACAAGGTGGGGGGAGGGGGGATGAAGAAACTGGTGAAGTCCAAGTTCATCCCCTGCGGTTGGAGGGTCCCCAGTCGGAAGATAAGACGCTCCTCCTCCGACCGTCGGGTTGTTGTGGTTTGGCGGTGGATGAGTCCAATGACCTGCATATCCTCGGTGGAGTGGGAGGGGGAGTTGAAATGCTGTGCCACAGGTTGGTTGGGTTGGTTCGTCCGGGTGGCCCAGAGGTGCTCCCTGAATCGCTCCGCAAGTAGGCGGCCTGTCTCCCCAATATAGAGGAGGCCACACCGGCTGCAGCGGATGCAGTAGATGATGTGGGTGGAGGTGCAGGTGAATCTGTGGCGGATATGGAAGTTTCCCTTGGGGCCTTGGAGAGAAGTGAGGGGGGAGGTGTGGGCGCAAGTGTTGCACCTCCTGCGGTTGCAAGGGAAGGTGCCGGGAGTGGTGGTTGGGTCGGTGGGGGGTGTGGATCTGACAAGGGAGTCGCGGAGGGAGTGGTCTCTACGGAAAGCTGATAGGGGAGGGGAGGGAAATATATCCTTGGTGCTGGGGTCTGTTTGGAGGTGGCGGAAGTGACGGCGGATGATGCGCTGTACATGGAGATTGGTGGGGTGGTAGGTGAGGACCAGTGGGGTTCTGTCCTGGTGGCGGTTGGAGGGGCGGGGCTCAAGGGCGGAGGAGCGGGAAGTGGAGGAGATGCGGTGGAGGGCACCGTCGACCACATCGGGGGGGAAATTGCGGTCCTTGAAGAAGGAGGCCATCTGTGTTGTACGTATTTTGAACTGGTCCTCCTGGGAGCAGATGCGGCGGAGACGAAGGAATTGGGAGAATGGGATGGCGTTTTTACAGGGGGCAGGATGGGAGGAGGTGTAGTCCAGGTAGCTGTGGGAGTCGGTAGGTTTGTAGTAGATGTCCGTGTTGATTCGGTCGCCTGAGATAGAAACAGAAAGGTCTAGGAAGGGGAGGGAGGAGTCCGAGACTGTCCAGGTGAATTTGAGGTCGGGGTGGAAGGTGTTGGTGTAGTGGATGAACTGTTCAACCTCCTCGTGGGAGCACGAGGTAGCGCCGATACAGTCATCAATGTAGCGAAGAAAAAGATGGGGGGTGGGGCCAGTGTAGTTGCGGAAGATGGATTGTTCCACATACCCTACGAAGAGGCAGGCATAGCTGGGGCCCATGCGGGTGCCCATGGCTACTCCTTTTGTTTGGAGAAAGTGGGAGGATTCTTTCCAATCCTCCCACTTTCTCCAAACAAAAGGAGTAGCCATGGGCACCCGCATGGGCCCCAGCTATGCCTGCCTCTTCGTAGGGTATGTGGAACAATCCATCTTCCGCAACTACACTGGCCCCACCCCCCATCTTTTTCTTCGCTACATTGATGACTGTATCGGCGCTACCTCGTGCTCCCACGAGGAGGTTGAACAGTTCATCCACTACACCAACACCTTCCACCCCGACCTCAAATTCACCTGGACAGTCTCGGACTCCTCCCTCCCCTTCCTAGACCTTTCTGTTTCTATCTCAGGCGACCGAATCAACACGGACATCTACTACAAACCTACCGACTCCCACAGCTACCTGGACTACACCTCCTCCCATCCTGCCCCCTGTAAAAACGCCATCCCATTCTCCCAATTCCTTCGTCTCCGCCGCATCTGCTCCCAGGAGGACCAGTTCAAAATACGTACAACACAGATGGCCTCCTTCTTCAAGGACCGCAATTTCCCCCCCGACGTGGTCGACGGTGCCCTCCACCGCATCTCCTCCACTTCCCGCTCCTCCGCCCTTGAGCCCCGCCCCTCCAACCGCCACCAGGACAGAACCCCACTGGTCCTCACCTACCACCCCACCAATCTCCATGTACAGCGCATCATCCGCCGTCACTTCCGCCACCTCCAAACAGACCCCAGCACCAAGGATATATTTCCCTCCCCTCCCCTATCAGCTTTCCGTAGAGACCACTCCCTCCGCGACTCCCTTGTCAGATCCACACCCCCCACCGACCCAACCACCACTCCCGGCACCTTCCCTTGCAACCGCAGGAGGTGCAACACTTGCGCCCACACCTCCCCCCTCACTTCTCTCCAAGGCCCCAAGGGAAACTTCCATATCCGCCACAGATTCACCTGCACCTCCACCCACATCATCTACTGCATCCGCTGCAGCCGGTGTGGCCTCCTCTATATTGGGGAGACAGGCCGCCTACTTGCGGAGCGATTCAGGGAGCACCTCTGGGCCACCCGGACGAACCAACCCAACCAACCTGTGGCACAGCATTTCAACTCCCCCTCCCACTCCACCGAGGATATGCAGGTCATTGGACTCATCCACCGCCAAACCACAACAACCCGACGGTCGGAGGAGGAGCGTCTTATCTTCCGACTGGGAACCCTCCAACCGCAGGGGATGAACTTGGACTTCACCAGTTTCTTCATCCCCCCTCCCCCCACCTTGTCTCAGCCGGATCCTTCCAGCCCGGCACCGCCTTCCTGACCTGCAGTCTTCTTCTTGACCTCTCCGCCTCCACCCTACTCCGACCTATCACCCTCACCTTGACCTCTTTCCACCTATCACATTTCCAACTCCCCTCCTCCAAGTCCCTCCTCCCTACCTTTTATCTTCTCCTGCTGAACACTCTCTGCTCATTCCTGAAGAAGGGCCTGTGCCCGAAACGTCGAATCTCCTGTTCCCTGGATGCTGCCTGACCTGCTGTGCTGTTCCAGCAATAAAGTTTCGACATTCCTAAAATACTCTTGGTGTCTTCCCAAGAATCTCCATGTTCCTAACAGAGCAATTGGTTTGGGAATCTGAGGTCAAGCATATAAATACTATGTCCTACCCAACAGAACTAGTGCCTTGATGGTGGGCAAGTGGGGGGGGGGTTGTGGTTGACACTGTGGTTCAGTGGTTAGCACTACGGCCTCACAGCGCCAGGGACCTGGGTTGAATTCCAGCCTCAGGTGACTGTCCTTATGGATTTTGTATGCTCACCCTGTGTCTGTGTGGGTTTTCACCAGGTTCTCTAGTTTCTTCCCACAGTGCAAAGATGCGAAGGGTAGGTGGATTGGCCATGTAATGCCTAGCGATATGTAGGCTAGCTTGATTAGCCAGGGTAAATGTGAGGCAACAGGGATAGACAAGGGTCTGGGTGGGATGCTCTTTGAAGGCTCCGTGCAAACTCAATGGCCAAATGGCCTCTGCTGATTCTATGACTCTAAGTTGGTTGATGTTGGACTGCCTCTTTTGCCAACGGATTTGAAGGATCTCTAGATCTCGATCATGACTCAGTTATATCTCATTTAGGAAAGATCTGGGTCTGTGAAATGTGACTAGAGACTGTTTTCTCCTTGCTGTGCCCAGGTATTGAGCACTCCCCAGGATCAGCAAAATCATATTTTATTTGATATTTTTGACGGGCCTTTATGTGCATGGTGATAAGGCTTTCAAAGGAACCATTGATTGCAGAAAATGAAGTTTAGTTGTATAAATGTGTTGATATACTGTCCATATATTTCATTCTTTTGGGGCTCCAAAACATCATTACTGCATAATTAGCAGAAAATGAGTAGTGGAGTTTCCAATGGGCTGAGGAGTGGCAGATGGAGTTTAATTCAGATAAATGCAAGGTGCTGCATTTTGGGAAAGCAAATCTTAGCAGGACTTATACACTTAATAGTAAGGTCCTAGGGAATGTTGCTGAACAAAGAGACCTTGGAGTGCAGGTTCACATCTGCTTGAAAGTGAAGTCACAGGTCGATAGGATAGTGAAGAAGGTGTTTGGTATGCTTTCTTTTATTGGCCAGAGTATTGAGTACAGGAGTTAGATTAGATTAGATTAGATTAGATTATTACAGTGTGGAAACAGGCCCTTCGGCCCAACAAGTCCACACCGCCCCACCGAAGCGCAACCCACCCATACCCCTACATGTACCCCTTACCTAACACTACGGGCAATTTAGCATGGCCAATTCACCTGACCTGCACATCTTTGGACTGTGGGAGGAAACCGGAGCACCCGGAGGAAACCCACACAGACACGGGGAAAACGTGCAAACTCCACACACTCAGTCGCCTGAGGCGGGAATTGAACCCGGGTCTCTGGCGCTGTGAGGCAGCGCCATGTGGGCTGTTGCGAGGCTGTTAGGAGGTCATGTTGCGACTGTACAGGACATTGGTTAGGCCACTTTTGAAATATTGTGTGCAATTCTGGTCTCTTTCCTATCAGAAGGATGTTTTGAAACTTGAAAGGGTTCAGAAAAGATTTACAAGGATGTTGCCATGGTTGGAGGATTTGAGCAATAAGGAGAGACTGAACTGGCTGGGGCTGTTTTTCCTGTAGCGTCGGAGGCTGAGGGGTGACCTTATAGAGGTTTATAAAATCATGAGGGGCATGGATAGGGTAAATAGACAAAGTCTTTTCCCTTGGGTGGAGGAGTCCAGAATAGGTTTAGGGTGAGAGGGGAAAGATATAAAAGAGACCTAATGGGCAACCTTTTCACGCAGAGGGTGGTACATGTGTGAAATGAGCTGCCAGAGGTAGGGGTGGAGGCTGGACAAATTGCAACATTTAAAAAGCATCTGGATGGGTATATGAATAGGAAGGGTTTGGAGAGATATGGGCCGGGTGCTGGCAAATGGGATAAGATTAGGTAAGGATATTTGGTCGGCATGGATGAGTTGGACTGAAGGGTCTGTTTCCGTGCTGTACATCTCTCTGACTCTATGACTTTAACCAATCCCAGATGAAGAGCCTTGACATGAAAATCATCTTTTGAAGCTGACTTTTAGAAGTCTCACCATTTCTAAGTTTTCGGATCAGCTTGACCTGACTTTGATTCATAAACAGAACTTAGATGGTCCAAAAATTCCAATTCTCAAGAGGTCAAGTCTCACTTCATTGACCAGAGATCTCTGAATTTTCCCAAACCCAGGAAAGATCATTCCTGATGGTTGACCAGTGAAATTGAAGGTAAACATTCAAACAGGAACCTTGACTAAAATGTAACAAAGATATTTATATTCTATCAACATCATCTCACTAATGTCACTACACATATGTAGAGGAATTCTCCTAAGTCTGCTCTCAGCCAAAATTAAAGCTTGTTCTGTACAGGATATCCAAATTTACCTGAATCTGGATTTGGAAATTGGTTTACTGTTCTGTCCAGTGTTCTGCTGTGAATGGCATGAGAAACATTCTTAACAATTAGAAGCAGACTTCCTGTGAACCAACTGTGCATGAGTGGGGCTCAATGAAAATCTATCCATAGTATTATGAAGAGGAAAGTTGGTACTGGGAGACAGCATTGGGCCAATTCACAGGGAAAGCATGTCCTGAACTGTGCTGTTATTGAAAATTAAAAATGATATTAACATAATTTAATTGCTGGAGTTTATGTTTCTTTTGAATTGATCACACAGGGGCTTTCCCATATACTCAAGAATTTGAATATGCAGAATCTTCTGCATTGATTTGTGCCAATCCTTGTTCCCAAGTGCATATCGGGCATTCTGCTATCGTAGATGGAACTGGTTCTTTGGGAGAAAAGGACATAGGCACGGGTGTGAATGATAAAAATAAAAATTAAAATCACACAAAGAGAAAGAGAAAGGAAACAACAGTGACAAGGGGAAAAAAAGCTAAAATGACACATAGAATAGAATCAGAGAGAAAGGCTTTGAAAATGATATTGTGCAGTATTAGCCGTTTGTAAGTTATTTAAACAATATTGGTGAAAAGAACTGTAATGACACAGCATTGCAAAAATTCAATATTTTCACAATTTTGAGTCAGTTTTTTTTCTGCAGCCTCCTGAGATTCCTTTAAGGACTGCTAGAATCTGAGCTATAAAGTTATTTAAGCCCTGACACAGAAGGTGTTAGACAACTGATGTTGGAAAGGAGCAAAACAAGAAATAGGAATACACCAGTAAGCAACAAATTCAACCTTGTTTCCCTGAATTTTCAAACACAAATACGAAAACCTAGACAATATTGGATCAAGATATTGAATCATGAAATGGTTACAGTACAGAGGAAGCCATATGTCTGTGCTAGCTCTCAGCAAGGGCAATTCATCCACAGTCACTCTCTTTCCTCTGCTGCATATCCCTGCACATTATTCCTGTTCACATAACGATCCAATTCTCTTTTCAAAGCCTTAATTGACCTGGCTTACACCACACTCTCATTCATTGATTATCAGGATCTGCTCTGCTTATCACCATTGCTTCTGTTGTCAATTACCTGAAATCTGTGCCCTCTAAATTCTTTCCCACTGGGCACAATTTCTCCCCACTTTTTCTGTCGAAACCTCCCATGATTTTGAATACCTCTATGAAATCTTCTCTTACCCTTCTCTTCTGAAAGAACAGTTGGAAATGAAGTTCCTCATCCTGGAATCTATTCTCATGAATATTTTCTGCACTCTATCAAAATACTTCACATTGTTCCTAAAAAACTGGATACAATACATCAGCTAAGGTTGGACTAGTCTTTTATACATGTTTAACATATTTTCCTTGCTTTTGTACGCTGAGTACCGATTAATAAAGCCTAGAATCTTACGTGATATATTAACCACTCTCTCAACCTGTCCTGCCATCTCTAATGATTTATAGATGTGTACACCCAGATCTCTCTATATCTAAACCCCATTTAGAATTGTATCCTTTATTTTATCCCTCTTTCTTATGTTCTTTCTACCAAAGTAAATCTGTTTGCATTTCTCTGCATTAAATCTCATCTGCCATTCCAAAAACCTGTCTGTCTTTTTAAAATTCTAAACTGTCTTCTGCACAATTAATAATGCTTCCATATTTTGCCTCATTTACACATTTTGATATTATGCTAGTAACACCAAGATCTGGATCAATTATATATGCTAGGAAAGCAGGGATCCTAACACTGATTCTGGGAAACTCCATTATAAACCTACCTCCAGTCCACAATACATCCATTAACTGCTGCTCTCTGTTCCCTGTCACTCAGTCAATTTTGTATTCATGGACAGGGAGGCCACCCAGGGAGCTTCATGCTCCTTCCCTCTGCCATTGCTACCATTGCAAACATTCTGCATGAGGCATGGCTACAGTAGACAGTGCACGGGCCAAAATATTAATTTATATCCATGCTGCAAAATTGAAAAAAAACATTTAGGGATTGTTTTAAGAGACAAAAAGGCAAATTGGAAGATATGAGGAAGGTGTCTAATGGAACAAGAAGGTTAGAAGAACGCTGAGGCTTTAGGTGCTATATAATTCAAACCGTGATTTCAGGACAAATTAGGAAGGCTTTAGCTACAGAAGATCATTTCAAAAATTACACACATATTGTGTTTTCTTTTATTTATTCATGGAAAGTGTGCATCACTAGTAGAATACCATTTATTGCCCATTCCAGAGGGCAGTGAAGTGCCAACCACATTGTTGTGAATCTGGAATCACATGTAGGCCAGACCAGGCAAAGATGGTAGTTTCATTCCCTGAAGGACATTAATGAATCCAATGGATTTTTCCTGACAATTGATTCATGGTCATCAGGAGACTCTTTAATTCCAGGTTTTTATTAAATTCAAATTCCACCATCTGCAATGGCTGGATTCCAACCTGGGATCTCAGAGCATTACCTGGGTCTCTGTACTAACAGTCCTGCAATAATAACCCCTTTGGATCATTAAAGGCTGGAAAACGTCCATTTTGACTGTGAAGAAGCAGAAACCTCCACCTTAGTGGTTGAAGACAAGAAAACCCTTCAGAAAGTAGGAAAGCATATTTTTAAACATGAAAAAAATTGGGAAGCTCCAATACAACGATATAGTATTGCTATTCAACACAATTTACAGTTTGAGAGAAGTAACACAAGATAATTTTGTTTGTTAACTGACTTTAAAGAGGGTTTAGAGGGATATGGGCCAAGTGCTGGCAAATGGAACTAGATTAGGTTTGGATATCTGGTCAGCATGGACGAGTTAGACCAAAGGGTCTGTTTCCATGCTGTACATCTCTATGACTCTATAAAGCTTTCTTGGAAGAATTTCTGAAAACATTGCTTTGATACAGAATCCAAAGGGCTGCAGACGATGAAAATACCGCATCATTAGAGGCATAGGTTCATAGAAATGTACAGCATGGAAACAGACCCTTCGGTCCAACCCGTCCATGCCAACCAGATATCCCAATCCAATCTAGTCCCACAGAGTTTAAAACTTTGACGAAACTTTAAGGCAACAGAATTCAAGCAGCATTGATTTAAATGAAAGAATATGTGCTTGAAAGCAGCATACAGCAAACTGGCTTGAGATGCCATAGACTTCAAGCAATTTTAAAGGAATAGAATAAATGAACATTGTAAAAAGAAATGCTTGAAGAAGTAATATTTTGAAAAAGATTCAATGTCAGAGGTGGTGGACCAGACATAAAACAGAATTGAACATTTTACAGAAAACAAGTCCTGCAATGCAGAATTACTTCAAAATTAAGTCAAAAGCTGAACAAGTTAATGCACTTCAGGCCAGCAGCATCCTCTCTTTCCTTTTCATCTTTTCTCATTTAGTTTTCTTTTCTTCCTTCATCTTCGAGGCTGGAGTGTTGTCAGTGTGGTGACAGCTACTACGTCAATGGTGTGGACCGGGACTCCAGGCAACAGTGACAGTCCTGGAGTGGGGACTCCTCGTGACAGTAGGCCCGGAGCCTGGACTCTCGGTGGTGAAATAGTTAAACTATGATCGTTTACAGCAATTTTGCATTTTCTTGCGTAGAGGAGATTGAGGGTTAACTTATTGGTGTTCAAATGACATAAATGTTTCAAGATATAGAGAAATTTTGATGTGGGATGCATGAACAAGTGGAAGTAATTTTAAAATTAGAGCTTAGCTATTCTTGTATGAAACCAAGAAGCACTTTTGCAAACAAAGATCTGTAGAAATGTGGCACTCTCTCCCCAGAAGGCTGTGGATATTAGTACACAGGAGCTTTCAAGCCTGCATCAGTCAATTCTATGTTATGTAGGCATATCAAATGATATGCAAGGGATAAAGAAAGTTGAGGTGCATATTATCCATAATTTAATGAAATGACAAGCATGATCTGAGGGGCTGAATGGACTACCCCTCTGTGCAGATGAATACCTTTCAGGGAAGGATACCTGTCACCCTACCTGCTTCTAACCTATGTCTGACCCTAACCCTTCCTATAGAGCTGACTCCCAATGTCTTCTGAGATGGTCTAGTAAGTCTCTCAGTTGTAGAAACAATCCAATTATAAAGGATCACCACCACCATTTTGAAGTAACTAAGGAGGGATAATGCATTCAGCTATTTTAAAACAGTTTATATAAGATGTCACCTTCTTACTAATGCAGGGGCCCAGCAATCACTTCCCTAGCTTCCCACAGAGCTCTTGATCAGGTCCTGGGGATTGTTTATTCCAGAGCTCTGTTTCATGCTTGCGTTACCTTGAGAGTGGATCAGTCAGGATCTCCCTTTTCAGATGATGTGTTGATTGTGATTAAGAAGAAAGTGAGGATGTTGGAGATCAGAATCGAGAGTGGGGTGCTGGAAAAGCACAGCAGGCCACACAGCATTTGAAGAACAGGAGAATCAATGTTTTGGGCATAAGCCCTTCATCAGGAAGCCTTTCATCAGGATTGTGATTTGCCAATTTGCAGATAATTCCTAAATTTCCTAATAATTGATGTGTTGTTTTACTTAATACTGAAGCAGAACAGAGGCATGTGTAATTTTCTTTTGATTTATCTCCATTTTGGAAAGTATTTATTTCAAATTAGCATCATCTCAAGGTAACACAAGCATGAAACAGTGCTCTGCAATAAACAATCCCCAGGACCTGATCAAGAGCTCTGTGGGAAGCTAGGGAAGTGATTGCTGGGCCCCTTGCTGAGATATTTGTATCATTGATCGTCACAGGTGAGGTGCCAGAAAACTGGAGGTTGGCTAACGTGGTGCCACTATTTAAGAAAGATGGTAAGGAAAAGCCAGGAACTATAGATCTGGTGAGCCTGACATTGGTGGTGGGCAAGTTGTTGGATGGAATCCTGAAAGATAGGATTTACATGTATTTGGAAAGGCAAGGATTGATTAGGGATAGTCAGCATGGCTTTGTGAGTGGGAAATCATGTCTCACTAACTTGATTGAGATTTCTGAAGGGCAGGGCAAAGTAGTGGATGTGATATATATGGACTTTAGTAAGGCATTCGACAAGGTTTCTCATGGGAGACTGATTAGCAAGGTTAGATCTCATGGAAAACAGGGAGAACTAGCCATTTGGATCCAAAATTGGCTTGAAGTTAGAAGGCAGAGGTTGGTGGTGGAGGATTGTGTTTCAGACTGAAGGCCTGTGACCAGTGGTGTGCCACAAGGATCATTGCTGGGTCCATTGCTTTTCATCATTTACATAAATGATTTGGACATAGGAGGTATACTTAATAAGTTTGCAGATGACACCAAAATTGGAAGTGTGGTGGACAGCGAGTAGGTTACCTCAGAGTACAATGGGATCTTGATCAATGGGTCAATGGGTGAAGGAGTGGCGGATGGAGTTTAATTTAGATAAATGCGAGGTCCATCATTTTGGGAAAGCAAATCTTAGCAGGACTTATACACTTAATCGTAACATCCTGGGGAGTGTTGCTGAACAAAGAGACCTTGGAGTACAGGCTCATAGTTCCTTGAAAGTAGAGTCGCTGGTAGACAGGATAGTGAAGAAGGCGTTTGGTATGCTTTCCTTAATTGGCCAGAGCATTGATTATTTGAATTGGGAGGTCATGTTGTGGCTGTACAGGACATTGGTTAGGTCACCTGTGGAATATGTGTGCAATTCTGGTCTATTTCCTATCAGAAAGATGTTGTGAAACTTGAAAGGATTCAGAAAAGATTTACAAGAATGTTGCCAGGGTTGGAGAATTTGAGCAATAGGAAGAGGCTGAATAGGCTGGGGCTGTTTTCCCAGGAGTGTCAGAGGCTGTTTTCCCTGGAGTGTCTGGGGTATGGGAGTCCAGAACTAGAGGGCATAGATTTAGGATGAGAGGGGAAAGATATAAAAGGGACCTAAGGGGCAACTTTTTAACACAAGAAGTACATGTATAGAATGCACTGCCAGAGGAATTGGTGGAGGCTGATACAATTAACCAGTATTTAAAAGGCATCTTGATGGGTATATGAATAGAAAGGGTTCGAAGGGATATGGGCCGGGTGCTGGCAAATGGGACTAGATTAGGTTAGGATATTTGCTTGGCATGGAGATGACCAAAGAGTCTGTTTCTATGCTGTACAACTCCATGACTCTATATGGCAATTACACTATTTGAATATCTTTGCCACAAACATTATAATCAGCACAGAGTTCCTTTAGCTTTATCAGTTTGGTGTGACTAAGGCTGATAGACTCAGTTTTATCTAAATTGTTACTGACTGCACAATTTATTAGCTAAATATTATCAGCGCACATAGGTGTTATATTGGAGAAAGTGTTTTCATAACATTTAGACTGACAAATCAATTTATTCTGCAGCTCCTTCAGCAATTGCTGTGTGGCACTATACTATCACAAGAACGACTTCCTAAAAAGATGAGAAGTTGAGAATTGTGAATGATGCTGATAACAGTCTCAAATGACAGTTAATCAGTGGATGATAAAATCTCCCAGCTCCACTGTAGTAGCTGCAGTATTCACTTGCCTCATTTTTGTTCATGTTGGAAACAAAGAATTTTCTTGTTTTAAATAGATTTGCTTCGATATAGCAAGAGGTGGTTTAAATGTTATGTCATAAATCCAATATCAGCACAGCTTCACAAAACTAATGTCAAGGTTTAATGCAGCAGTGTAAGATTAGCTAAGGAGATTAAAGTAACAGTGTGATTTGAGAGCCTTGTCCAGGCAGGTGACTTTATAGTTTAATTAAGTTACTCATGACCAGCACCTTTTTGTTTAAATGAATAAAAGAAATACATTTATAGTCTGTTGGTGAAGCAATGCTGTCTTTGCCTGAGAGCTAGCACGTTTGAGATGTGCTTAATGGAAACAGTGAGCCTCTGGAACAGATGGGATCTCGCTTACCGGCTGCACTTTAAGAACAGATGCACATCCATCTTGACATATACCAGCTCTAAAACTATAGAGGAATTAGTCTCTCCCCATCTCTGCACTCACAGCTGGAGGTTCATGGTGGCAGAATTGAAAGTCTAAAGAAAAGCCTATCTACAATTTGTGAACATTTTTGTCTGTTACTGCAACCATCATTCAAGAATTGAAGCAAATTAAAACCTTCTAAACAGATCCCATTCAGATCTATGATTACCTATAATTTGATCAACTGTAGGTACAGGAAAGAAAATCTCATTTCATTTCTTGTGGTGATTTTGTTCACTGCAGTACCTTGTGATTTCAAAGAAGACTCATTCTGTGCTGGACTGTGTGAAGCAATTGCGGTTGAGGGAGGTGAGAGCATGGATGAGTTTTACCTGCACTTCCACACATGTCACTTCCACAATGCAGTCTCCTCTACATTGGGGAGACAGGACACCTACTCGCAGAGTGCTTCAGAGAACATTTCCGGGACACCCGCACAAACTAACCTCACCAACCCATGGAGAAAGTGAGGACTGCAGATGCTGGAGATCAGAGCTGAAAATGTGTTGCTGGAAAAGTGCAGCAGGTCAGGCAGCATCCAAGGAGCAGGAGACCTGCTGTGCTTTTCCAGCAACACATTTTCAGCTCACCACCCGATGGCCAAACACTTTAACTCCTCCTCCCATTTCACTGTGGACATGCAGGTCCTGGGCCTCCTCCATCACCACTCCCTTACCACCTAATGCCTTGAGGAAGAATGCCTCATCTTCCATTTTGGGACCTTCCAACCCTATGGCATCAATGTAAATTTCACCAGTTTCCTCATTTCTCCTCCCCCCACCTTATCCCAGATCCAACCTTCCAACACGGCACCGCTCTCATGACCTGTTCTACCTGTCCATCTTCCTTCCCACCTATCTGCTCCACCCCCCTCTCTGACCTATCACCATTACCTCCATCTACTTATTGCACCCTCAGCTACCTTCCCCTAGTATCAACCCTCCCTCCCATTTATTTCACCAGCCCCTTGGCTCACCGCTTCATTCCTGATGAAGGGTATATGCCCGAAACATCAATTCTCCTGCTCCTCAGATGCTGTCTGACCTGCTGTGCTTTTCCAGCACCATGCTCTCGAATCTAATCTCCAGCAGTCCTCACTTTCACCATTATAAACTATTGATGGAATCTTCGACCCCACAATTCTGGGAATCATAGTTGGGCAAATATATCATCAATTGTCAAATAAACGATGTTTTTATTTCACCAGCCTAAACAGAAATAATTGTGATCTGGTGGAGCATTTGATGGATATGGAAGGCTCCTTGGAGGCCTTGGATAGAGGTGAGGGGGGAGATGTGGGTGCAGGTTTTGCAATTCCTGCGATGGCAGGGGAAGATGCTAGGACGGGAGGGTGGGTTGTTAGGGGGCGTGGACCTAACAAGGTAGTCGCAGAAGGGAAGGTCTTTACGGAAAGTGGATGGGGTGTGGAGGGAAATATATCTCTGGTGGTGGGGTCTGTTTGTAGGTGGCGGAAATGGCAGAAGATGATACAATGCATATGGAGGTTGGAGGGGTGGAAGGTGAGGACCAGGTGGTTTGTTCTTGTTGGGTTTGGAGGGGTGGGGTTCGAGGGCGGAGGTGAGGAAGTGGTATCATCGATTACGTGGGAGGGGAAATCGCGATCTTTGAAGTAGGTCATCTGGTGTGTTCTGTGGTGGAACAGGGGGCCTCCTGGGAGTAGATGCAGTGGAGGTGGAGGAATTGGGAACAAGGGATAGCTTTTTTACAGGAGGCAGTGTGGGAGGAGGTGTAGTCCAGGAAGCTGTGGGAGTCAGTGGGATTGTAGAAGATGCCAGTGTTGAGTTGGTCACTGTTGATGGAGATGGAGAGGTCCAGGAAGGGGAGGGAGGTGTCTGAGATGGTCCAGGTGAATTTAAGGTCGGGGTGGAATGTGTTGGTGAAGTTGATGAACTTTTCAACCTCCTCATGGGACCACAAGGTGTCGCCGAAGCAGTCATCAATGTAGCAGAGGAAAAGGTGGGGAATGGTGCCGGTGTAACTACAGAAGATGAACTGTTCCACATAACTGACAAAGAGACAGGCATACTCCTTTCAATTGGAGGAAGTGGGAGGATTCAAATAAAAAATTATTGACGGTGAGGACCAGTTCAGCCAAACGAATGAGAGTGCCAGTGGAAGGGTACTGGCGGGGAAATTAGGAGAGGAAGAAATAGAGGGCTTGGAAGTACTAGTCATGGTGGATGGAATTATATCGGGTCTATAGGTGTCCATGAGGTATTGGGGGTCAGGGAAATTAAAGTCTTGGAGGAGGTGGAGGAGGTGGAGGATGTGGATGGTGTCCCAAATGTATGTGGGGAGTTCCTGGACAAGGGGGTCAGGACAGCATCAAGATATGTGGAGATGAGTTTGTTGGGGCAGGAGCTGGCCGAAACGATGGGTCAGCCTGGGCAGTCAGGCTTGTGGATCTTGGGTAGGTGGTAGAACTGGGCGGTGTGGGGTTCCCAAACTATGAGATGGAAGCTCTGTGTGGGAGATCCCCTGAGATGAAGAGGTTGTGAACGGTCTGGGAGATGATGGTTTGGTGATGTGGGGGGGGTGGAGCGGATGAGGTCATGGTCGAGGGGGCAGTGGGAGGAAATGTCTTTGAGTTGGTGCCTGGCTTCAGCGGTGTAGAGGTCAGTGCGCCAAACTATAGTTTATCATGCCCAAGTGAGCCAATACCAGCATTCTACGGATCTTTGTGTGAGCAGTGCAGTTCAACATACACACGGAATACAGCTTCTTCAATGGAAAGTAAAAGTGGGAGGGTGGCACCAGGAGATTTTTTTTAATCTTAATCCACATCCAAGATTCAATGTTTGAATATATAACTACAAGTACACAATGGCAAGTAAAGAACATATTTGTGAACCGGCCCAGCAGGAACAATAAAAGAGATTAAGGATTTATAGACATAAATATAAAAAAAAACACCAGCTTGATGAAGCTGAGAAAGATTCTACTTGTAGAAGTGCGTTGTTTATTATTACCTGGTCATGTCACCCCTGATATAGTTGCTTTCTGTTTAGAGAATTAAGGCAGAAACCTTTAAAGATTAAATCATTAAATGATTGAAGTGCTGTTGCAAGCAAGGCTATGGGCCCAAGTGCTGCGAAATGGGATGAGAGTAGGCAGTTGCTTGATGACTGGTATGGACTCAATGGGTCAAAGAATCTCTTCCTGTGCTGTACTACTCTATGACTTTAAAACTGAACTAATATATTTGTGACTTTCTCTGAGATTGCATCTATTAAATTGGCTAGCAGTAGAAAGTCAGTGAGCATCATATTAATTAGTCACTGCAAGGATCTTTCAGCACACAGAGTTAAAATGGGGCCTTTTCTATGCTGTGTTTGCCAGTGATTCAACCTCAAATGTGAATGATAAATGTCATGGTTTCCATAGAACTTAGGACATAGAAGAGTACAGCACAGGAACAGGCTCTTCGGCCCACGATGTTGTGCTGAACATGAAGCCAAGTTAAACTAATCCCTTCTGCCTGTCCATGATCCATATCCATCCATTCCTTGCTTACTCATGTTTTTCACTGAAAGCCCCTTAAATGCCCAATCATTTCTGCCCCCACCATTCCCTGGCAGTGCGTTCCAAGCAACTACCACTCTCTGTTTAAAATACTTGCCCTTCACATCTCCTTTGAACTTTCCCCTCTTACCTTAAATGCATGCCCCCTAGTATTAGACATTTCAACTCTGGGAAAAGGATTCTGACTGTCAACCCTATCTATGGTCTGTCATTATTTTGTAAACTTCTTATAACTTCTTTGTAAGGCACTTTAAATTTATTCAGGTTCCTTGCTTAAGCAATGTTGAAGTGGATTATGCAGAGCTGCTGTTTTGCATTTTGTGGCTCTTATTACTCTACATGTTGTACAATAAGAACATCTGTGCCTTAAAACTCTACCTTGTAATCTGAGCAGATGATGTGATGTTCACAAATTAAGACTTAATGCCTTCTAAATTTAATTTTCTATTTTTAAGTAACTTTATGCTTTTGTTAAAATATTGGAGATAGAGGTATAAGGTATTGAATCACTGCTTCTTTGATAACAAGTATTGGATGAGCAGAAATTTCCTCCAGTTAAATATCGGCAAACTGAAGCCTTTGTTTTCAGACCCTGTTCTGTACCCTAACCAAAAACTCCATCCATCTCCCTGGCAATAAGTAGAGATTAAGCCAGTTTGTTGGCATTCTTGGTGTGACATTTGACCTTGAAATGAGCATTAGGCCTCATACCATCACAGACACTCTATTTCCACGTTTTTAATCTTACCTGACCTTGCCTCTGTCTCAGCTCATTTGCTGTTGAAATCCTCATTTGAACCTTCATTATTTCTAGAATTTAATATTCTAATAAATTCCAGTAAGCAAAGTGTTAACTACACCTTTTCTCAAGGAATAGATACTGAACACGTGCAAAAGGAACTTAGTCATTGTGTCATAGATCACATGGATCTGTAAAGTTCCAGAAAGACATCCTCTCTTCTCATCCCTTCCTTGTTGTATGACAATGTTCAATAAAGCCTCTCAATGGTCACTCATGTGAGTATAAACTTGATCTTGCTAGAATTCCTGCTGATTTTCCACTTTTTCCTTCTCATAAACTTATGACCCTCCAAATCCAAGACCAATATCCTAATTCACATTAAACTCCATTGCGTTATCACCCCATGTCTATTGACTAGCATCAGTTTCCACTCGAGCGAAAATTCTCATTTCTTTTCTGGAATTCCCTCCTACAACTCTCAACATCAAGACCTACTTTTCTCTTCTAAGGCACTACTTAAAACCTCCATCTTTGACCAAGCTTTTTGTCATCTCACCTCATCTCCTTATATAGTTCGGTGCCATGCTTTGTTTCACAATGCTCCTGTGAAGTGCCTTAGAACACTGATTACATTAAAAATCGTATACAAATACACGTTGTTGTCATTTATCCATGCCTTTCACATATCCCTTGGCTCTTAGTTGAAATGCTGCGATCAATCCATTAGTTAGCCATCTCTCAATTCTGATCAGATGTTTTATGTGTCATCTTTTACAGCCATTAATCTTGGCTAAATCTCCTTCCTGTAATGTTGAAATGATCTCATAATTAACTGTTCATTTTCTTTCTTTAACTTCATTCTATGTTAGTTACAAATTAGCCAGAATAATATTCATCTGTTGTAATCACCTAAGCATTTGTCAGCACTTTTAATGTTTAATCAAATTTAAGACAAAATGAATCAGGTTAGCAAATACAACTTGTCGATAAAGTAATGTAAGTAAATTAGCACACTGAACTTTCATAATTGATTATGTCTTCAAGAAAAGAATGGAATTTCCAATGCTATTGTACGGGTTAGATTTTCCTGAAACATACTCAGCAGTGACTAAATTAACCTCTTCTGTGCCGCAAAATTTAATGACCATCTGCTAGAGTATACCAGATAACACTAGATTCTATTCTTTGAATGCATGTAATAATTTGTTTGAGTCTGGCCATTAACTTAATTCCCTTCATTGATGAAGAAGTTCAGTGAATGAGATTGCTGCCTATTAAACAACTGATATTGCATGTCCAATAAAGATATCAAGTAATTTCTCTGTTGATATACATTATTGGACGGTTGGCAAAATACTTAGAAACCAATTACAGCTTTTCTCATGATTGTGACATTTAATACAATTACATAGACCTTACAGTGTATGTCTGCAGCACTGGCACCCTCAGCACTATGGGTGCTGGTTAAAGTGCTGTCTGAGTTGCTTTTGCCCCCTTCCAGTTTGGCCTGTGGAAAATACCATGTTGTTGAGGGTGATAGCAGGATTGCCCATTTAAACGTGGCAGAAGGATGCAGCATGACAAGATTATGACATCAATCAATTTGATATGATACCTGACCTGCCATTTTTGATCTCACTACTTTAAGTAAGTATCTTCTTAAATGCACACAGTTATGCATATTTTTGGCAACATGAGGAGCATCTCACCAAGGAGCACCACCCTTCTATTTCCACATTGCTTATTATTGTTCAGTTTTTGTTTTTGTGGAAATGCTAGTTTGTTGAAGGAGCTCAGGAAGCTTGCTAAAGTCTTCAGTGGTAATGGACATTAGGTAGGCATGGTTTGATATTGAAAGGCCTCTGATTGCTCTGACTCCCATGGACTTTGGCTGCAGTTCATCTTGGCATGTGGGACCAGTAGAAAGTGGAGTAGAGGCTGCAGAGAAAACAAGGTTAGAGACATAAAAACTGGAATCCAAAGTATACAAAGAGGAGGCTGGGAGGACACAGCAAGCCAGGCAGAATCAGGAAGTGGAGAAGTCAATATTTTGGGTATTCAGAACTGCTCGGAGAAAGGGGGGGGGGAAGAAAGATTCTTATGGCAGGAGACATTGCTCTACAGACCACACTTTGCAAACTGTACAAAAATGGGAAGCAGCATGTGAGGCTATTGGTTCGATTGTAAAGCTATGGCATATAAAAATGCAGTCACTGCCCTTGACCATTCATGTGTGATCTTTGAAATTGTCACAGCATTGCATCAACCTCCTTTGGTACCAGACAGTAGGCATTGATGACAATGACTATCCACTCCCCTTGATTTCTTATCACTTGTCTGGAGAATCTCAGTTCACTAGTACCATAGAATCTATCCAAAATCATGGGGCAGGCTCCCTGTTTATTTTCTGCTCTTTCCTTTCTTCGGGTCTTGTTGAAGCCGAAATGCACATCACCAGACTGAATCTCTGAAACGTGCGGACTTTGAGTGATGCTTTCCTCTTGTTAAGGTTTGCAGCCCTTCAGCTGTGCATTTAGTGCCAAGCTGCACCGCAAACTAATTCATATAAGCAGGCCCAGCATGAAGTTTGCAGAGTATACATTTCGGTTTCAAGGGGCAATGGCCCACTGAGATGCCCATCCCTGACTTTGGAGATGTTGCCCCTCTTGTCTTAATGCTGCATATTCTTGCAGATTGTCAATTATCATTGAGACGTACCTTAGCAGTTGTGATGGAACTTTTTAGATGAGAGTGTTCTATTTCTGTGACTTATGACAAATGCAGGTCCATATGTCTTGGTTAATAGCGTATTGGCTCAGACAAATGCCGGCAGGAGCCAATAATGTTGTTGTTTCTTTTTTAATCATTTTATCTCGGAATTCTTTTTGAAAGCACAATAAGCAACAGCTGTCTGATTTCCTGTGCAGTGTTGGATCTTACTGAGTTACAGAAATCTGCACTGAAATACTTGGAACACATGAATATCAAATGGAGTTTTGAAAATGGCAAATGAATACCTTTTTAACTGGTGACATTTTGAAACAGCATATGGTTGCAAGCTCAGGGGACAGTGTTTTTTTTTGATGAATGCATCCCATTGAAGACAGAGGCTACTGGTGGGCAGATGTCACCTTCTGCTTTTTCTTATGAAATGATAATGTAAACCATTTAACGTGGAAGCTACAGTCAAAAGCACAGATTCCTTACTGATGTACAGCTTTTGGATATCAGTGAAGATACATTTGAAGAACAAGAGTCTGAAACTGTATTAAAAATAAACACGTTCAACATAGAGTCAGAAAAAGGAATGTTATGGTTGCTTCACATTTAGTTAAAGATTGTCCATTTTGAATACACTTTGTGCAACTAATCAAATTGTACTCCTACATTATTAAAGTAATAGAAAAGTGTTAGGCTAAACATGTCCATTTTTAAGATCACTTAGCATCACTATTGTCAGACATTAAACCTTTCAAACTTCAGACTGAATGCAAAAAGTTTTCTCACAGCCATTTCTCTTGTTGCATTTTCTTTGAATTTAATACTTCTGGATGTTTAATGTTTCAATTTCATGTATAGAACTAACATAGATAGCACAAAACAGTGCCATCAAAACAGTGGAGACAGTTGTCAGTTCCAACAGAAATGGCATTCAGAATAGCATGAGTCTAAAGACGAGGCTTTCTAGCCCTGAATTTCCACATGAGCTCATTTACATGTCACCAAGTGTAAAATCTGTCATGAATCAATGCAACCAGGAAGCACTTTAAAGATTTTGTTGTAAATTTTACTTTAAACAGTTTTCTTTCACATTATGAAGAGGTACCTTGTTGAGGCTTGATGAAAACAACTGAGAAAAAGTGCACACTGCCAATGCAACAGCTGAGTTTAACTTTTTAAAAGAAAATAAAGCAATTTTCTAGTTAGTCAAATTTCCATAAATGAAATTAACTTTCATATGTAAAAGATTTTAAACCATATTGCTTAATGTTTTTGTGACCAAAAACACCAGTTTTAATTTAAAGCTTTCCTAAACGCCTCATATGAATGCACTTAGTACTAACTCCCAAAAGTGATTATTTCAACCTGGGATCTAGCCAATTTTTTGGGTGGAGCTTTTAGCAGTGTTGGTGGTGATTTTTGACCAATTTACACTGAAATGTCCTATACAGTCAAGTAGAAATTTAAGACTGTAGTATTTATATTCTAATTGCATCATTGTAAATCAATGTGAGAAATTCAAGATTTTCACCATCACTTCTTGACAATCAATGGGAGAAATTCAAGATTTTCACCGTCACTTCTTGACAATCAACGGGGTAACAGCCATTTTAAAGTTAATGCCAGCTGCAATATCAAAAGACTAGAAGAAAATTTTAATTACAATGTAGGTGTTCATCGTACAATAAATGTTTCATTAAAAGCCAAAATTTCTCCTTAACGCTCTTGTGAAATTGCTGCTGATATTGTTGATGAGGTTAACGCTAGTGAGATGCAATTGAAGTATGATTAACAGATGTGATTCCAACTACATACTGAATTGTAGTTTGCCAGCCCATTATTATAGCAATCTCCCAATGTATAATCTGGTTTAACAAGAGTTGCTAAAGTTATTTGAAATCTTTTGCAAGCCCAGTGGAAGCTTTTGACCTAAATGAGGTAATAAGTAAATCCAGTTTATTCAGCTTTACAATCAGATCAATGAATGAACTTTTGCAGAGCTAAACAAGTTTGTGGCCTTTGTCTATGAAATAAAATGGTAAGGGAATGTAGGACTGATGTTACTTTTTCTAAATAATGCTTTTTTGGTATTGTTTTAGACAGTCATTACCTTAAATGTAGATGACCTCTAGACCTGAGAAGTACTAAGTCTACCTCAGATTAAACCAGAAGTATCTCAAACATTTGAGCAATAGGTAAAGTTAGCTGTTTCTCACTGTTACTATGGAGTTGCAATACAAGTGGTGTCTGCTGCTAACATTATGTCTGTCAATTCAAAAAAATGTTTGCCATTTACACAAATGAGCAGTATGGCATATGACTTTTAGTGTCAGTTTCATGCTAGATATAGGCCATGTGTCCTAAACACAAATAGATTATATAAGATAGCATATCCATTTGTCTCTCCACAACAAGCAAAATACTTGCCATAGACAACCAGTCTGTGCTTACAAAACATTCAACACAGTTTGCAACATTAGATGTCTTTATGTGATTGGACAACATTTTGTTAAATAACCCTGCATGTGCTAAGAATTGCGCTGAAGCCATTGTTGGATTGTCAGCCAGACTTGCAGCATGATGGGATTGTAGATACTGAAAGACACACTCTGAAAGACAGCACAAAAATAGACCCTTAGGTCCAATATGTCCATGCCAACCAGGTATCCTAAATAAATCTAGTCCCATTTGCCAACATTTGGCCCATATCCCTCTAAACCATTCCTATTCATGTACTTATCCAGATGACTTTCAAATGGTGTAATTTTACCAGCCTCCACTACTTCCTCTGGCAGCTCATTCCATACACATACCACCCTCTGCATGACAAGGTTGCTCCTTAGGTTCCTCTTAAATCTTTCCCCTCTCACCTTAAACCCATGCCCTCTACTTTTGGACTCCCCACCACAGGGGAAAGGATATTGTTTATTTACCCTATCCATGCCTTTCATGATTTTGTAAACTTCCATAAGGTCACCCCTCAGCCTTCGATACTCCAAGGAAAATAGCATCAGCCTATTCAATGTCTCCCTATAGCTCAAACCCTCAACCCTGGCAGCATCCTTGTAAATTTTTTCTGAACTCTTTCAAGTTTCACAACATCCTCCCTACAGCAGGGAGACCAGAATTGCACACAGTGTTCCAAAAGTAGTCTAACCAACACCCAGTACAGATGTAACGTGACCTCCCAACTCCTATACTCAATGCACTGACCAGTAAAGGCAAATTTACCAAATGCCTTCTTCACTATGCTATCTATCTGCAACTCTACTTTAGAGAAACTATGAACCTGTACCCCAAGGTCTCTTTGTTCAGGACAGCTATTTTATGTTTCATTTCTTGGGGTAAACCTTGATCGATTCGAGCCAAACTGTCTGGATCAAACTTAAACAATGCTCAGCAGATAACTGTCAATTAGCATCTAACTACTGCATTTCCCATGGCCATGATGCTACAAATCAGAGTCCATTTGCCAATCATCATCAGTCTCCTTTCATGAGGTATCAACTGCTGTTTTCCATTTACATTGGTGAATTATTCTCATGGGTGCAAGATGCAAAGCATTGATAAAATATTTTTTTCAGCACACTTAACATATTTATTACACAATGACAATATGTGCTGAGATCTGTCAAAAGAAATCAATCTATATTGAGATCACATTCTATAAGTTGATCCTAATTTTCAGTGAGAAATATTTGCTTTCATTGCATGGAACTGTAAAACTAAAGTTGTCTTTACTTGGGAGAGCAGTAACTATAACTGGAATAATCGAGTGGTAAGAGAAAATAAAAAAGAAGGGATATGTGTACCTTGCTGAATTGAATTGAATTGAATTAGCTTTATTGTCACATGTAGGAGATAGTGAGGACTGCAGATGCTGGAGAGTCAGAGTCGATAAAGTATGGCACTAGAAAAAACACAGCAGCTCAGGCAGCATCCAAGGAGCAAGAGAGTCAACATTTCAGACATAGCCCTTCATTAGGACTTATTGTTACATGTACTCAAAAAAGTACAGTGAAAAGCTTACAAATCACCACTTACTGTGCCATGTTAGGTACAAGATACCGAGATGCAAATACTTCCATACACGTATTTTGGAAAAAAAGATTAGAGAAATAAAGAAATAAAAACTCAACTTTACAGATTGTAGGAATAAATTAGAACATAAAGAAATGAAAAGTTCAGAACAATGGTCCTTCCAACCCAGTCCAGGCCGGGCCTTGACTCCAGACCGTGCTGGGCTTCACCTCTCGATACTCGAGGCCAGAGACCACTCTGGAATCACCTTGAGCTGATATATATTCTTCAACAGTTCCCCTGACATGCTAGTTTTGTCCATTTTCATGTATCACCTTCATTTGTTTTTCTTGTCTTTTTCTTTCAGAATTACCTGCAACTGCTAAAAGTCAAGGAGACCAGGTAGTGCTCACAAAACTCTTTGCCCAGACTCCTGAAGATTTTCATGCAATGCACAGGAATCACTTGACTTTTAGGTTTTTAGACCCACTGCAAAGAAAAAGGAATGTACTGCACTCCATGCATAATATGTAGCTGTATATATTTGGGACAAGAAAAAGGTTAACAAGGCAGACTGAGTTGTAAATGGTGACATTTAAGTATCATATATGAGCCATCAGCCATTTTATTAGCAAATTAGTTTCTGTGTCTTCTTTTTTCCCAAACACCCGAATCTCTAGCAGTTAATTATTCCTTGGGATAAATTATCGTTCTCCTTGGCTCTCCCAGTTGGGAATTCAGATTTCCAAGCTTCTCATTTTGATGCTAAAAGCCTGATATTTTGTCTGACAAATTACAGAAGGAATTAAACCAAACTGATGGGCTTATCTGTGAAGTATTTTAACCTTTTTAACCATGTGGCCAAGTGGGAAAAGAGGATCCATTCATAGCAGCCAAGCTTGGCTTCAAATGTGAGTTTGAAACAAGGCGATGGTTGTTAATAACGCTGCCTGTTCCTGTATTAACAGTGAAATAAAAATCCTTTCTGGAAATCTGTTACAATAAAATAACTCAAAGTAATTTGTACGTCAGAATTGGTAGGACAGAAGGATTCAGTCAGTCTTAAACTGACACTTTTTGTCTTCATGTTTCTCACTATTCAGTTTTTGTTTAAAGACGGAACATTTTGAAAGTGTTTGATGGAAATGTTACATAATTGTCTGTATTGATCGGTTTATTTCACAACAGGACAGTACATTAAGCCTTTGAGTGAACTTTCTTTTCAAAGTACAAGTGCAATAAGACTGATGCTTTTACAGTTGTACCTTAGAACAAATACATTTTTAAAAATCTCTCAAGTAAGTAAATTTTTCCGCTTCTTCATCTGACCTTTCTCATAGACTCGGCAAGAAAAGAAAGTCAAACTTTCACAGCGTTTTTTATTTACTTAAGATTAGTCGTTGTATAAGTTGTTGATGTCGCCAGGTAGAGTGGCATCTCAATGGAGTAGTGTGTTGGTGCATTAATAGGTTCACCTTCCTTTCTAGGTAGCACCGTGGGTCTACCTATATCCCAAGGGCTACAGTGGTTCAAAAAGGCACCTCATGAACACATTCTCCAATGTAATAAGGAATGGGCAGGCCAAGTCAATAACACCCCCAATCCAGGAACAAATTAAGTCAATAATAACAAACATTCAACATTTCTCACTCTTGTAAAGATGTGGAGTTGCCAGTGTTGCACTGGGGTGGACAAAGTTAAAAATCACACATGAAAATTTACACTCCCAAATAAACCTGTTGGACTATAACCTGGTGTTGTGTGCTTTTTAGCTTCATTTACTCTTGTCAGATTGTAAGCAGTGCACTTCATAGTTTCAGACAGCAGATTCTGAGTAGAAGTAAAGTATCTTACACAAAGTGGAAGGAGTGAAGGCGAGAGGCAGAATGTATCTGCTAGACTTCTGTACATTTAGCATCAGAGGTTAAATGTCGGTTGAATGGAGTCCAGGCACATACTTTTCTAGTGAGAGTTATATTCCAACTCACACTTCATAAAGCACCAACACCAGTAATTACTTATTTCCCCGAGCCTGGGATGCCCACATCCCATGAGTAAATATATATATATATATATATATATATATATATCACACCCACTTGTGTTATGTGACAAAAATAGAAATTATTGGAAAAGCTCAGCAGTTCTGGCAGCATCTGTGGAGAGAAACCAAAGTTAACGTTTCGGATTAAGTAATGCTTCCTCAGAATTGGTTCAGGCCTTTCAGATTGTTCAGTATGAGCCCAGCCACACAAATGCCTGCAGTTGTCATGTACCTAGATAAGTACCATTGGCTGCGATGAAAGTTCATTGATTATTTCAGTACTACGTGACCCACAATTCATATTTATGATCTGGGAGCTGAGTTCCTCCAGCATTCTCTGTGTTTGTTATACCACATTACCGCATCACCAATCAAGTTCTCACCAAATCCCTCTTAATTAACAGATAACCATCACCTGTTCCCAAGTTATATTTAGTGCCAGACATTCCTTGCCCAACCTTATTAGAAAATAATATTGTATATTGCATAACAGGAGTTGATTTACCCTTAACTTACCTTGAAAAGGATTATTAAAGGCCACAAAAAAACATGATCATGTATAGTTCAAATTTAATCATCGACTGTTTCATATACATAATATCTCAGCACACATTCACACATAGTATAAATCTACCATTACTACATAATTTTTATTACTGATGTTAAGAGGGGAATGTGTAACAGTATGATAACTTTGAAGCTAGTATAAATCTTAACTATTATAGATACAATATCCATTGTCACTGGGATCCTGAAATTTTCTCCCTAACATCACTGCGGGTTTGCCTACGCCAAGATTTCTGCGACAGTTCAAGAAGGCAGCTCACCCTTGCAATAAATGTTGACACAGCAAGTGACTTCCATTTGCCATGAATGAAATTTTTAAACAGGTTAAGAATATTTGCACTTTTCCTCTTAAATTCCCTCAATTATACCCATTCCAAGTTGATTCTGTTTTTCCGATTGCAGATTTCTTTTTGATGTTTTATTCCTTTTTTTTATTAGTTCTTTTTTAAGGTCTGCCTTTTGCAAAGAATTGTTTATCTCCAAATGTCTCTCCTCTATTGATATTCATGCACTTAAGAAGCAACTCTTTGACTGATAAAGCAAAAAAGTATCAATTTGAATATGTTTCTGTTTTAAAGTCAAATTTTGACCAACATTGCCTATTTACTAGTTTGCCCAAACTATCAATGATGAACAATGTCTCATTATTAATTATAACAGGAAATCATTCTACTCTGCCAAATGTGGTTTTGGGGGCAGTTACCGCTTGTTTATGGAAGATTAACTGCAGTTGATGAGTTGAATATTTAATAAAATCCCTGCAGTGTGCAGCCTATCTTGCCACACTGGCCTTATCAAGCAGCATCCCACTCAGACCCAGCCCCTACCCTTTCCCTACAACCCTATATTCTCTATGGATAATCCATCTAGCTTGCACATCGCTGGAGACTATGAGCAATTTCCCCTGGCCAATCCACCCAGCCTGCACATTTTTGGACTGTGGGAGGAAACCAGAGCACCTGGAGGAAACCACACAAACACGGGGAGAATGTGCAAACTCCACACAGTCACCTGAGGATGTAATTGAACCTGGGTCCCTGGCATTGTGAGATAGCAATGCTAACCAACTGGAATATTATGCCATAAGTTTTGCATGTTGGTCTTTCTTTGCTGACTGCTTAAAAATATGACTATTTTGGCAGCTAAATGGTTTTTATGGAATATTGTTGACCAAGGATATTCCTAAGTGACACCAAGTGCTGCAAAAGAAGATAATTACAAATTCAATCGCTTTATCACACAGGATGATCAATTTGTGGAATGGTCTTCTGGAGAGAAGAAAGAAGTGGAGACAAACTGTCTAGAGCTATTCAAGAGGTGGTTGGAATCTGTGATGGATGGGCTGTAACTTTCAATGAAAGGGTAAAATGAATGGGTTAAGTGATCTTCCTCAATGAAGAAGCAAAATGTTTATTTGTGGGACATTGAATATTACTGCAGGCCATTTAGTGCATTGTACCTAGATCTTAGAATAGCAAACTGCTTACCATCAGAGAAAGAGACTATCCCACCCTTTGTATCAATGTCAGCACTCTGCAAGATCAACTCAGCTAGTTCCACTCTCTGACCGCACCTGTTCCATGTCTTTGCTCTTTCAACTTTTGGTCAAATAGTTATTCGTTTCTAAAAGTTATTTTGGTTTCTCCTTTCACTACCATTCCTACCATTCCAAATCCTAAAATAATTTGTACACAAACTTTACTTCTTTGATTCATATCTTTTCAGTACTTTAGTAATTGATCCTGAATGCATTTTTAGTTACTGATTCACTGACCAGTGAGATCATCATTCCTTATGTACTCATCAAGCCCCTCAACATTTTTAGACTAGAATAGAAATTTATTGTCACGTGTACTTTTACAGTGAAAAAATAGTGAAACATTTTATAAGTCATTCCACTTTGAGAATATCTAGCATATATATATACACCTAAATTTCTTGGAATGTATCCTTATCAGCCATAACAGTGGCTCAGAGGTGACTTTCCTACTTTATATAAACAGGGAGATCCTATTTCCATTCTCATTAATGTAACAACAACATTTAGTAGGGAGTACCACAAATAGTGAGAGTAGCAATGAATTATTGACTTTCATGCAGGATTGCTGTACACTACATTTAAATGGAACTATCGTTGGAAACTGGACCACGGTTTTCTGTGACATTTCCACAGTCTGAAGGTATGGTGACAAATAATTCCATGTGAAAAATGACACTTGAGGAAGCTGGGACAATTCCCCATTGATAGTGTCAATACATTCATAGAGCAAGGGGAGGAGAGATATTAGGAAGAAAAAACTTGAGAGAAGAAATGTGTAAATTATTTTTTTTTTAACTTTTGTTGCTCTGGATTATGGGTACATGCAGATATAATTGCTGTGATTTCCCTTTTTCTTATGCACCTACAAATGTAATCAATGAGATTAAATAGATGGAGATCTGCACTCTATTTCTGATTTACTATATATTGGTATTAAGCTTGAAATTGGCACTAGAGAACAGGAAGCTAATTCTTACAAACCTGGGTAATTTCTCCAAGTTTCTCAATGTATTTTCTATTCATTCATGCAATGTAGGCATCACTACAAAGCCAGCATGGATTGCACATCCCTAACTGTACTGAAGATGGTTATAGCTTGTCAGCTTCTCAAATCAATGCAGTCTGTGGGTGTATGTGCTTTTACATGTTCGATGAAGAGTGCAGAAGCAGCAGTAAGCACTCATGAAAAACAAAGTGCAAACCTGGTGAAGCTGCATGCCATATAGTGGAAGCAGCATGCAATGGATTAAGAAAAAAACAATCTTATAATTAACAGATCAGATCTAGGTTCTGCGCTCCTATTGCATTCAGTCATGAATGTTGGTGGACGACTAGCTGAAGAAGGAAGCTCCATAAATATCCTCAGCGTCAGCAATGGGGAAGTCAGCATGTTATTGCAAAAGACAAAGCTGAAGCTTTTGCGAACAAGTTCACCCTGAAGTATTGAGTGGGTGATCCCTTTCAGCATCTTCCTAAGGTTTCCAGTATTACTATATTGTTGAAACTTTATTGCTGGAACAGCACAGCAGGTCAGGCAGCATCCAGGGAACAGGAGATTCGACGTTTCGGGCACAGGCCCTTCTTCAGGAAGGCCTGTGCCCGAAACGTCGAATCTCCTGTTCCCTGGATGCTGCCTGACCTGCTGTGCTGTTCCAGCAATAAAGTTTCAACTTTGATCTCCAGCATCTGCAGACCTCACTTTCTCCCAGTATTACTATATGCCAGTCTTTAGACAATTCAATTCACTCCATGAGATATCAAGAAATGGCTGATGGTACAGGATACTGCAATGGTTGTGGGCCCTGACAACATTTTAGCAATAGTTCTGAAGACACATGCTCCAGAATTAGCTGTACCCTTAGCCATATCATTCCAGTTCATCTAAAACACTGGTATATACCCAACAATGTGGAAAATTGCCCAAGAATGTTCTGCCTACAGAGAATAGGACAAATCCAACCCAAACAAATAAAGGCTCTATCAATGCATTCTTAATCAGCAGCAATGTGATGGAAGCTACCATTGAAAGTGTAATCACTTTGCATTTACAAAGGAAGCATCTGCTGACTGGTGCTTGATTTGTATTCCTTTAGGGCCACTCAGTTTCTGACTAAATTGAAATTGCAGTCCAAATAAGGACAAAAAGGTTAAATTGCAGTAATGAGGTGAGAGTCACCACCTTTGATAGCAAGGCAGCATTTGACTAGATATGGCATCAAGGAGCTCTTTAGCAAAATTGGGAATCAGAGAGGAGCCTCTTACTGGTTGGATTGATTTTGTGCCTTATATTTTAAATGCACAACGAAACGTTGGGCATAACTGTGGTGAAACAGCTAACTAAATCCAAGAATAGTCTTATTGGTACGTAGGTCTGAACCTGAAGATTTATACAGGCACAAATTAGGGGCTTGTTATCTCTTTCCCAATCTCATTCCACATTTGTGACTGTATATCAAACCATTTTTAAAAATCCAGTGATAAAAAGACTTTTCCCTCTGTATCATGCATTAGACAAGCTAAGTGAAAAATAAAAAGCAGCATACTTGAATGCTTTTTAAAATGAAATATGAGTTTTCATTTAATTTGCAATACTTGTTTCAATGGTTGGACTAATGATTATTTCCACTAATTAAGTTCTTCTTAGAGCCAGTTACATCCTTAAATGTATCCATGTTGGGTCAAGTGGGATAATATTGGTATTGGTATAAAGAAGGATCCATTATCAAATTCTTGGTAGGCGGATTTTACTGATCACAGTGATGGGCCTGTCGACTGGCTAAAGATGCAATGGGAACCTGAAGAGTTATTCTATCGAGATTAGATTCCAATCAATCACTTTGCTGCTGAAGTCCGCGCTTGGTAACATTGATCTCCCTCTCACATTTTTCCCCTGGGGAGCTTGCAGGCTGACAACCCTCCATTACTGGGAGTGTGACCCAGGACTGGTAGCCACTGCCAGTACTGCAGTAGGGCCCAGAAGGAGAATTGTTGCTCAAACTGCAGCTTATTTAGGCAAGAAGCCAGCGAGGCACTGGTGAGGGAGGTCACTGTAAAGGGCTGAAGAAGGGCTTATGCCCGAAACGTCGATTCTCCTGTTCCCTGGATGCTGCCTGACCTGCTGCGCTTTTCCAGCAACACATTTTCAGCTCTGATCTCCAGCATCTGCAGACCTCACTTTCTCCACTGTAAAGGGCAGGCTAATCTTCTCATTGCTTCCTCTCTCACTGCTAGTGAATCCCCCATTTGGCATAGCAGGTCTGAGGAGGAGGTATCCCTCTGACCCGCCATCAGTCATGCTTGCCAGGGTCTGAGCTGGTACTTTGCCCATTTGGTGTAGCTACTAGCTGAGTATCAGCTGCTATGAGATTTGACCTTTAAATGTTCATTCATATTGGGGGGGAAAATCAAGAAGTCTTGACCCCAAGTCTTCCTGCCCTATGTTATACTCCACCTCTTACTTTACAACCCATTACTGATGGAGCATTATTAGATTAGATTACTTACAGTGTGGAAAAGGCCCTTCGGCCCAACAAGTCCACTCAGACCCACCGAAGCACAGCCCATCCAAACCCATTTCCCTACATTTACCCCTTCACTTAACACTACGGGCAATTTAGCATGGCCAATTCACCTAACCTGCACATTTTTGGATTGTGGGAGGAAACCGGAGCACCCGGAGGAAACCCACGCAGACACAGGGAGAATGTGCAAACTCCACACTGAGAGTCGCCTGAGGCGGGAATTGAACCCGCGTCTCTGGCGCTGTGAGGCAGCAGTGCTAACCATTGTGCCACCGTGCCGCCCACAATTATGCTTTTCCTTTTACTTCAGGAACAGATTTTTGCTGCTTTACAGCTGTAAAAAAGTATAAAATTTATTAAAAACACAATCGTAGGAAATGAACTATTGACTATTCAATCTTAGTAAACAAGTAAACATTCTATCTGTTTCTGAGTGAGCTGTAAGTAACTCCAAGCAGTCTGAGGTAAATTTTCAAAATGCGTCCTATGAGGTATTTACATTAATGATAAGGCAAAGGTCAGAACAGGATGTTGGCTACGTGTGTAACGTGATCAGCCTAATTTTATGAAAATTCTTCACACCAACGCTATTAAATGTCAAAGGCAGGAAAGGAACTACATGTAAGATTCATCTGCTTTGACTATGATGATAATTTACTATTAATTAAAAATTCAAATAATCTTTGCAGCTCTAGTAGCCAGTAAAAAAGTTAGTGTGCAACGTATAAAGGCTGCTGTATGTTTCCAGTGTTGTTAATGTTTTAGAAAAATCAGGAAAGCTAATTGCGTATGGAACCAGGGTTAAGAAGTAATGTAACAGTCTATTAACTTTAATATAGATATGAGAGTTAAGCATATGCAGAGAACCATTAGCATAAATTCCTGTTACAGAAGAATAACTCAGTGTCAGGCATATAAAATCACTCAGCATTCAGTAAGACGTGCATTTTGGTTATAGAAATTCCTTTTCATTTGTCCAATTCTCTTAAATCAGCCAGTTGGAGACAAAAGATTAACCAGATTTTAAATAAACACAAAACATTGCTGACGTACATGGTAAGTAGGGTAGCTTCCAAAAGGTAATAAGATTGTGGATATTCTTGAGCTGAAATCATTTGTCATAACATAAAGGATGTAGGAGAATTCCATTACTAAATAAAGTAGGGACAGGAGAATATTGAGGTTGGCATAAAATTACGAGTACTGTTACAAAGGAGCAACAATTGAGTTTGATAGCCTGCAAACAGATGATTTTTAAAATGATGAGTAATGTATAGGTCTGGATGAAACACAAGAAAGTCAGCCTTTGAGACTGGGTTTCAAATATAACATGCTCTTTTCCCTTTTAAAGTTGTTGACTACTTCCAGACTGTTGTGTTTATTGTTATGCTTTTTGGCACTCACAGTTTTTCTCAATGTTAAATACCTGCACTCTATGTTGGGCGAGTAAGATATAATGTCAATACTTAAGGGAAGAGCTTTAACATAATAAAAGGTGAGTCACTTTGGGAAAGGAATGCCTTTATTTGCATGGAAAGTCGCGCTGTGAAAGAGAACAAGATATTTACATTAATGATTGATTGCTTCAACTGAAAGCTGATCCCTTTCTACCTTAAAAAAATTCTATCTTAATAAAAAGCTTTGGCCAAAACTTGCTGTTCAAAAACAAAACTATGTTTGATGGTATATACATGCAAATAATACAAGAACTTCGAGTTAGGCCCTGATATGTGACAAAAAGACTTCAGTCGAAGGTCACTGTGTGAATTGTGCCACATCTGCTGTTAGCTTTGTTTAAAAACAGTTCTACACTGTCTGGCTCATCACAGAAATACATTGAATGGTGTGAAATAACTTGTGTGATAACTAGCATCTAAACTTGCCACAGAAAGTAAAGTCTTGTCATTTTAAGTCAAAGTAACCTTTCAGTAAGGTGATGTGTTATCCATAAACTTTCTGATATAGAAGATATGACATTGCTCAGATTTGAAGCATTGAAGACACTAAAAAGGATTAATTTATGTAATTATTCAAACTTTACTCCTGTCTTTTTTGTCTCACTTTCTTAATACAATATTCCATGTTTTTAATTCATCTTCAATTTCTTGTTATGACATTTATTTTATCCATTTCCTTTTTAGTCCTTGCATTATTAATTTCACTATCCTTTAATCTGACTGGTTAAGGAAGCACATCACTGTTTGTCCTGTTCACTCAGATGCCAGATGCAGCTAGTTCTGAGATAACACTCATTTCGGCAGCACATTTTTGGCTATACTGTGGCTGAAGAATTAGGGAACAGTATTTTGGAGACCGCTTACCTCCATTGGCAAAAGCGCAATTCTAGCGGGGATCAGTTCACACACTTTGCTCTGCACATGTGCCAATGTCCACACCGAAATCTCTGTGTCACTCTGGCATGTGCCAATGTCAGCTGCTGACAGAGCACGTTTCTGTGAGAGGTACTGTAGAGAGAGCAGATTTCTTACATGTCTTTCATTCAGCTTTGCTATAGATTGCGTGAGACCTTTGGGTGATTTTTGAGTGATTGTGAGTGATATTTCTTGCTGGTCTAACCCTAACCCCACTTTTCCCATAGGCCCCATTATTTCTATTAAGTGATTTTCTATTAAGCAAGGTTTTGCTAGAACATAACTACACTGCATCTGCTTCCCTGCACTTGTCCAATACCAATGACACTTGCAGCAACTTCTGGCTCAAATGACTTCAAAACTCTTTGCGAGAGTAATTCTAACTAAAGTAAGTTGTGGCCCCATGAGATTTTTTTCATAGTTCATAATGCAAATGTTAATATCTAAGTACTATCTTTCAAATTCCCAAAAACATCATTCATGTCAGTTCACCTTGCGCGCACCTTAAATGTAACTGAATTTTTTTGTCATCCAAATGCCTCCAAATCCTGATGAAACTTGCACTCCTAAAATCGAGTGATCAAAGAAACTTTCAGTATTATTTTGGGCCATTCTTTATTATCACCTCTGACTGCTCAGATTTGAGATTTGCATCCATGGTCATTGGGTACAGAGGGGACTTTGTGCAGTATCTAGTGGAGACCAGTCTGAAACCACTGGAATGCATTTCACTTGGTACCTACAGCAGCCATTAGGGACAGGCAGTCTCCAAGTCATCTGTTCATTGACTTGATTTCCACTGAGATCTTGCAAATCTGAGAATAACATCTGATGTAATAGAGTTACATATTCAGCTGCATCATCAAAATAAGAGATCAAAGATACAGCTGCACAGTGGGTTCTGTGTAAAGATGCAATTCATCCGAAAATAATATGCTTCTCCATACAATGTCTATTAATGAACTGAAAGCTGAAACATAACAACATGTCCTTATCTCCTTTCATTCAGGGACCATGGAG
Source organism: Chiloscyllium plagiosum (assembly GCF_037043375.1). Lineage (NCBI taxonomy): Eukaryota > Metazoa > Chordata > Chondrichthyes > Orectolobiformes > Hemiscylliidae > Chiloscyllium > Chiloscyllium plagiosum. Next base: position 27,204,821 of record NW_028270177.1, read on the forward strand.
AATTAAGAAACCATCTACACCACCATCCTCCCACATTTCTTTAATTCTAATTCAAACTATACAACCCGAGACATTTGTGATAGATCATCTTTGCAAGGGAATAAATAAAGAAAACATTCTGCTGGGTGGAATGTTAGAGGAGTTGAATAATAGAAGCAATGTGAGTTGCATCCGTGTTTTAATGGGCAGCAGACCTAAACAAGACCCTATTCAAAATATTCTCATCGGCCTCAGTGCTGGTGACCTTCTTGTGCACAAGTCGAGTTTTTTCTACTTCCATTTGCTGCCATAAAATATGCATGCCATACTTAACATTTATGATCTGACAATTTGTATGCTGCATCACTGAATATTAGAGGAGTTAATATATATTGAATTAAATGTTTTTGCCTAATAAATTGATTTTGAAGTTAAGGGACATGTACTGCGAAATCCTGGCTCTGTTATGTTTGTTTTAAGCATTAACTGCGAAGCAATGTTTTCTGTATTGATTCATGCTGTAATTAATTATGAATTACAATGAAACACATGTTAAACTCTGCAGTCCCTGCGATGCCAATAAGCTAGGATTGAAACTTGACATCATACCTGTCATTGCTCCTGCAGAATTTATGTACAATCCACAAGGTGCCAGCAAGTAATAGGTTAAATTAGATTGGTAACGTATGTTTCATGACCCACCATGCTTCATCAAACTTATTCATTAGAGTTGAGCAAGCAAATGAGTACTTGTGAACTGTGTTTATGCGCTACTGGGATTGTGCACATAAACCTAATGTGGCTCAAGTATTTAAATTTTGATTTTTGTAATGAGTTTTGACATGTTTCATTTCCTAGGAGGAAGCACATAAGACCCCTGAAACTAAATGCTGCTAAGAAGTCATCAAGACAGAATATTAAAATGCCATCAAATAAATATTTCACTAATGCAATCAGGCTTTCACTTCAGGTATTCCAGCAAAAGGGAAGGTCAGGGGTTGACAGTTCTCTGTGAAACACTATTTGTTCCTCTTCAGTGACTATCACTGTCAATAAATTATTTACAGTCTTCTTTCGGTTGCACATGGACCTTCTAAAGTTCAGCAGTTTCATTCAGGGTGCAAAATGTATGCAACAAGAATGAATTTGCTGTATTTCACAAGCTTCCATTTGCCGTCAAGATAGCCTGAAAATTAAACCAAGTTTTGTTTGAATTGAACCCAAACTTTAGTGTTTTAAAGCCATAATGTTTTTTTCAAAAAGAAAGTTGTGTAACAATCCTTTGTTTCGCAGTTCTGGCCTATTTAAGAATAAGGTGTTGGCATATGAGGATGAAACATAATAATTAAGAACTTGGGTTAGTAAATGTTGTTTTATTGACTTAAAATTGTTTTTTTTTCCCTCAGTTTCTCGTCAGTAGATGAACTGACCGGTATGGTTCCAAGATTGATTGATTGATGTGTCTATTGTCATGTGTATTTGTTACATGTATTTGTTAGAAATACAGTGAAAGGCATTATACAATGTTGCTAATCTCCGGTGCCATCTTAAAACAGAGAAATAAATCAATTTAAAGGTAGAAAAATAAAGAAATAAGGTTAAAAGTTCAACAGTGCAATCCTTCCTCGGGGCTTAACCATGGGCCTGGATATAGGCTCTTCCTCCCCGATTCTGAGACCAACACCAACATGAAGCAGTCTGCTAACCTCAAGACCCTTCCCGGCGCTGCGGCCATGGAACCGTGTCACCATGTTTCGGCACCACCTTCCTCTACTGATGCCACTGCCTCCAAGAGTCCACGTTGGGCTGATTCTTGGAAATGCAGATACCACTGAAGCTGCCAGGGTCTGTACCAGGCACTGCGCCCAGACTTGCTTCCTCCCGCCATCGTTGGGAACACAATACCTCCTCCCTCCACTATCCCTGTTGCTGGGAACAAACCTTGCCTCCCCCGCATTGGTCAAAGTGGCTGCCAATTCATAGTCACAACTGGCCTATGGTCAAATAGACTCCAGGTTCATGAATCTGAAATTTTCCATAGGCTTCGGAATCCTGATCCTAAACTTGCTGGAAATGGCTGATAGCCACAAAATGTACAAAAGGAAGCCTCCTATTTGGCAGCTACAACTTTCACCACCCAATTAAGAATAGTGGGCAAACTCAACTGGCAGCAGCACCTGGAGAGGTGAATGCTGCTGAGGTAGTCCAGGTACTGTGTAGCTGCCTCAACACAAATTCATCCACAGTGGTGTAAAAATAATCAGTTATTTCAGGTGAAGCCAATAAGAGGAAACTCCACTTTCCCAACCGGCTTGGATCATCTGGTTTATAGGGGCTACCCTTCCAGTGGCCCTCTCTTTGACATATAGAGCCATGGGTACTGAAGGCCCCCTAAACCACCACGGGGAGGCTGTTTCCATGCCAGTCTCTGAAGATGATGGAGGGTTATTCTGCCATCATATAAATGCTGTCAAAATCAGCTAAGTTGGCTTCCCACCTTTGCTATCATGCTACTGGGTAAAGTCAGCCCCACAGTCACAGTGCGCATCAACTTGTGGCCAAATGTATTTAACTTTCTTGTGTTTCGCTGCATGAATACAGTTTGGATTCTTCATTGGCCAATGAAGGGCTGACATGGGCAATCAAACCCCTATCCTTACAGAAGTGATTGCCTTCAGGAGAAGGATTATGAAGTTGGCAGAAAAAAAAATGGCTTGTCATTTAGCATCACATACTCTCATGTAAATTAAGCTTCCACAATATATGAAATCTAATTAATTAGAAATTGTGTGAGTCCATTAATCCAGTATAGGGAAGCTCAGTGACCGTAAGTAAGGCAGCTAATTACTCCCTCTGCAAGACTTCAGGAAATAGAGAACTCACACTTAATTTAGGAAATTATACTCTTCTACTAGCTCAGAAAGGATTGTTCTTTTGAACTGGTGATTAAGCAACCACCAATAAATGTTCAACTGAAATTTGTACGTTGCCTGATCCATGCCTCGAACTTAGGATACATTATACCTGTTAGTGCAGCAACCTTTCGTTCCTCAGCACTATTTAGTTCCTTGATGGCCACTTAGTCAGTAGATGATCATAAACCAAATGTATTCAGGCACTCCTATTCTCTGCAATATCTATTAAACACTGAATTTTAAAAACTCCCAACATTGCCAACCATTACAAAATCCAGCAGATGTAATGATTGCAATAATAATTTTCTCCACAATTTTCAGCAATTCTGCAAAGACAGTTGTCTGACACAAGTTATAAATAGTTTCATCGTAAGTAGTTTTAAGAAACGCAGTGCAGCGGTATCTGTCAATAATCATATGATAATGCAGCAAAATGTGTGCATCATTGAAATTCATACTTTCCATAAGACAGACAGGGAAATGTTAACTTAATTGACAACATGATGTTATTTTGCTCCTAATTTGTGATTCAAAACGAAGGAAACATTAAAAATAAAATTTTGCTCCCATTTTATCACAGTTAAACCAAAAGATGAATGCAGTATTGTTAAGGATATGCTGATCAACTGACTCTGAAAAATAAAGTGCTAATATTTAATGAATTACTGAGTACAAATGTGTTTAACTCAAACTAAACCATCATAGGGCTAACTGTGCAAGTTAACAGATTAACTTCACTTCAACTAATTTCTTCTATACATTGTGATCTAAAGACAGGCAGGGACTATTTCTCAGCCAATTTTCAGCCCTTCGTAGTGTATATGATTGCCTAATTTAAGATTTTTGAAAAATTGTTGTTATTATCCCATGATTAATTAATTCAAAAAATACTTTCACAGCTTTCTTATGGTTTTCATTTAGTTTTCTTTTCATTTAGTTTTCTTTTCATTTATTCATGCAATAGGGATGTCACTGGCGAGACCAGGATTTACTCGGCGAAAGTGAGCACTGCAGATGCTGGAGATTAGAGTTGACAGTGGGGTCCTGAAAAAGCACACCAGGTCAGGCAGCATTGAAGGAGCAGGGGAACCAAAGTTTCGGGCAAACCCATCCCTACTTACACTTGAAATGATGGTGCATTTAACAGTGTTGGGTCATGCCCACATTTCTGTTAGTGAGAACATGGGTGTGGAGTAAGTTTTGGGGTTTTGATTCAGTAACAGTTTCAAATCCAGATGGTGGTATGGCTTGAAGGTTGATGTTTCCATTGTCTTTTTCTTTGGGTGGTAGAGGTCATAGGTGTGGAAATTGCTATTGGAGGAGTTTTGGTGAGTTCTTGCAGTGTACTTTGTAGATTATGCACACCGCATACTGATAGAAAGCACAGTGTTTCAAAAATAAAGCTTACTTGAATTTCAACAATATTAAACTTTAGCTTTTGGAAAAAAATGTTGAATTTTAAATGGTGAACCAAGAACTTTGTCTAACTTTGCATTTGCATCTGCAGTAGACTGAAGGTAGTTTGCAGTTTCTGTATGATGTTCTTTTCTGTAAGGTTAAAACATCCAAATGTTAATCGTGATTATCTTATTTCAGAAAGAAAAGGTATTATGTTTTTCTCTAAGGAATTTAGAAGTTGGTTGCATTTCAAGTAAGGGCTGATAGTGTGCGTTTGAGTCTTTCATTTGGGAAGGAAAACATTGATTCTTATAAAGGCAGATTCCACAATTCAGCCTTCCCAGCTAGGAGTTATCCTGTGCAAGAAACAGTGTTCAGCAAATCATGGACCCTCAACCCTGATCTTCTTCCTATTTAAGTTAATGGATGGAACAGAGGTCAGCATACCAGCATTTCCTCACTTCCCCGGAATTACAGTTCACTCAGGAAGTCTATGTTGCTATGACACCATATAGTTTTATATATGAGTTCTAGCTACAGATAGTGATGATACAGGCTTCAATATTTGTCCTCCATCAGATGACTGACCGGGAATCTCTCCCACTCTTACCAGCCGGCATTGGTGGATGTTTCATTTAAAGATTGATACTCAACCTGTTAGGACACTTTATGAATGTATCATTGTTCACCATTACGTCCTGGGATTGAATTTGAACAGAGAGTTCTTGCTTAAAATAGGGGGTTGGGATGCTGTCCATTGTGACCCATGACCTCCTCAGCTAAGAACTCAGCTTAATGGTTTAAATGTGGAGGAGTGGGATGTGTGGTTTTCTAGTAATCATAGAATTCCTACAGTGTGGAAGCAGACCATTTAACCCATCACATCCACACTGAACCTCTGAAGAGCATCCCACCTGTTACGGTCCTCCCCCATCCCTGTAACCCTACATTTCTCATGCCTAATCCACCTCGTCTGCACATTTTTGGAGGAAACCCACACAGACACAAGGCAAACATGCAAACTCCTCACAAACAGTAGCCCAAGGCTGGAATCGAACCTGGAGCTGATGCTGTGAGGCAGTAATGCTATCCACTGAGCCACCATATTGCCATGCCCTTATATGGGTTAGAAAGAGGACGCATATTGTGCCTGATGTCTGTTGATATAAACTGTGTAACTGTTTGTGCACGTGTTCCCATGTGTATATCTGATAGTTTAAAATCTAAAGGCAGGCATATCTGGGCAATGTCAATTGAATAATGAACCAAAAGGGTGTGTTTTCAATTTGCAGTGATGCAGTGGTCTGAAGAGTTGTATGCCTGATGCCTAGTGATATCAGTCTATTCTCAGCAGTGAAGTGAAGTTTGCATCCAAGACTTTGCCAGTATAGTAAGAATCTGAATCTATTCCCAATGAGGTACATTGGCGATTTCACCCGCTCTTATCGGCTAAACTTTTAAAATATAAATTCAAGATTCCTCATCGGGTTTGATTGTTAAGAGTTTCGACATTTAAGTGTAAAACTTGATTAATCTGAGCATTCTACACAGATTCATGGAGGAAACGCTGAGGCCAAATGATAACAAAAATACTTTTTTGGCTGGCATCAACCCCCAGGTTCGACATTGGTTCATCATCAAAGGAAATGAATATGAATGATCTTGTATGGCGTGCTGTCTTTGTGCCAAGATATTTCCCATAAGACAGTGCGTGTGAGGAAAGCAAGCCTGCCCTTCACAGCAGCCATGCTAATAGAAATGAATGGGTCATTTGGCATTGCAGAACAAGTAACTTAGCATTTGCACTGAACAATTCTTAGCAGACTGTGCATATTGAAGGGGTAGACAGGAGCTCCTTTCAACGGTGATTAATGGGTTTTTCAAGTGTACTGCTCCCTAGTTATGAGGAGGGTGACCTGGTCAGAGGACGACTTTATGAAGCCATAAAAAATATATGTCAGGCCTGACTTTCTAATGTCACACAAAACAGTAAAAATGGCAGGGTAATAAGGCTGTTTGCTTTGCTCTAAATAGCTTTGTGACGACAATTTCGCACTTCTGTGCTTATCTGACAATCGTATCTACAGAGAACCATTTTGCAGTTTTTTCCTTTTAATGATTTTGGAAGGCTTGCGTTTCCAACTGAATGCACTGAATTTGGTAGCAGTGGCTGTATATTTTGTTTGCTTGCATAACTGTGGACTGATATTATGACTCCTAAAGGCAAAATTTACAGTCTACCCCCTGCAAGTTGCTGCATTCAGATTGTCGGATAATTCAGTGGTTTTACCGTGCAATTCTCATTGCCAATGTTTGCCTTGGTCACTTCAAAGGATATTATAGTTCAATTTTTAATGCCAAACATAATAGAATTATCAGAAGTAAAATGCATTTTTGGAAAATTTATTTTCCATTAATAAAAGGCAGTAAAATGAGCAGTCAGAATAAGTGGAAATTAGTTACATACTTGTGAAATTGTTACATTAAATCTTATTTTGTCAAATGGTATAAATATTCCATCAGAATATTACTGGTGATATGACCTGATAATAAGAGGGACCATGAGAATGTAAAAGAAGGGAGTTTTATTTATTCATGACACTAATTAGGTCATACCCGCTAACAAGTAGGCTGTGTGATTCCAGAGACCTCCCAGACCAGAAGTGACTCATTGCAATGTTTTGTTGTAATTGTTCTTTGAAGCATAAAATCCTCCAGTCCTGAAGTTAATTTTCTTGGAACATAAGTTTTAATGCCAAAACCTTTCACTGTTATGTTCCATTCAAAACTGTGAGCTAAACATCAAAAGCTGTCAATATACTATACATTGAGAAGTGGCTTCAAGGAAAATCAAAAGATACATGGACGATATGCTGCAGGGAGCAATGGAAAATAATTCATAATTTCACAAGTGAGCAACAGTCTGTTTCATAAAATGGAAAAAAAATGGTATTTTACCAACCACTACAGCACTTTCTATTTATAAAACATATCCTACAATTAAATACTTTGAATATTAATTGACATTTTATTTAGTTTTAATTTATTTTTAATGAGATCTATTATGAGCAGACTTTATCATCTTCATTATGTATCATATACAGTCTCCCTCTTGAAGTGATCGGTCACCATTTTGAAAGTCTTTCATCTGGGGACTGGATTAGAATTCCAGATTCAGTTTTATTCTCTTGATATATGATAGAGATGAGATAGAATTTTAATTTTGCGAATCAGTGAAACTGAACAAAACAATGTTTATGATGGACCACAGTGCAAAGAGCCATTTGTAGCATGCAGCAAATAACTGCTGGAGATCTGAAACAAAAACAGAAAATGCTGGCGGAACTCAGCAGGTCTATGGAGAGAAAGCACACTTAATGTGGCGGGTCCATTGTCTCTGTTCTGATGAAGAGTCATCGGGCTCAAAACGTTACCTCTGCATGCTCTTCCTATGGTGCTGCTAGACTCAAGTTTCTGTCTTTGTTTCAGCCATTTGCAGCACTTCAGCTTGATGATAACCATGAATGTGGCATTGCTGGAGAGAGAAAGAAACTGGATGTAACAGTAGGGTATGTGTGTACATTTATTTGCCAGCAATCTCCTCTTGAGGATAGTTCATCAGCTGAGGGAATATGAGAGCGAGAAGATCAGATAATGATTGAAATGTCAGAAAGCCTTGATAGCTCAGCACTTTAGGTCGGATGCAATCCCATGATTTTCTTTGCATTATTTTCCCTCCCACCTCATTCTCTTCACTTTTGACGATGACTCATGTTGGTGTTAGTATCCACTATTCAACCACTCAGGAAAATCTTGGTGCAAAGTTATGTGAGGCACTGTAGCCTTTAGATCATTCTTGTTGTATGTGCACACATGCCGCAGGCTCACTTCCCAGCAATCAGAAGCAACACACCCAGTTGATTTCCTCCTCCCCAGCCCATTGTCTCAGAGTGGACCACTTTGGCTGGGTTCAACATAATTCAGCACAAACTGAGGATCTGCACTCGGTGACTCAGTTGGGAAATGCATTGGGGGACGGAGAGGGGTGTCTACATGATTTGCATTTTCACAGTAGCAAATGCGCAAAAGTTTTATGAGGAGGTACATTTATGCATAGGTACATTTGATATTCAATTATCTCCACATTTAAAATTTAAATAAATCCTCCAAGGACCTTTCAATTCTGCACTGAACTGAAACCAAAGCCAGCATTTTTTTCAAGTCAGGTACAGTTGCAATCCCTGACCTCAATTACCTCTTGTGATACTCTCTTATAAGCAAAGTCTCATTTCCACCACTTCTGCGACAATACCAGGTTTTGACCTTCCCTGACTGTTGCACTGTGAAATCTCTGCTTCGTTATCCACTGTTACTGTTCTGATCTCTTCACCATACCAGTCATGACATCTCCTAGTCTCTGGCTAACATGTAGATAATATCAAGTGCCACTCTGGGATCCTGTAGCATTAGTGTTGGCCCAGAAGTGCTGGTTAATGGAACAGTGTGTTAGTGATGTGTCTGCAGATGATCAGATTGTCATATAATTCAGTCACAATTACTGCTGGTTAATATCAAATGCTAAAATGTTCTTGTTTCAAGGATCCAATATATGTATAATATATAGGCTAGTTCCAATAGCCCAGTTCCAACAGATTTATTAATACTTCCTGAGATGAAGGCTATGTTTTTTCAAACTACATAGAATTTCATTATTATGTCAGAATGATATAGACATTTTTAGCCTTGATATTTCTAATCTGTGGCATGTTCTGTAGAAACTGAGTGCTGCAGTAGTGTGACCCAAGAAGTTGCATAGTATTTGTGAAATGATAAGTAAGTAGAAATCTATATAATAAAGGATGAATAACCCAATGAAGGAATGAATGAATGAATAGGAACAAAAAAAATTACTCAAATGTCAAGCAAAAAATGAGGTAGGACCTTGAAACTGCCCACTATTGACTAAAAAACAGGACACATGGAAGATTAAGTATATTATTCTGCTGCACTATCACTGACTGAATCTTTATTTTTGAGAAGCAGTAATATACAAATTACCAGCATCATCATTGTTCCTTAAATTGTCTCCCAGTGAAGGAAGCCTTAACGCTGCATATCCTTATTTGTAGTTATGTTTTAAACATCCAGTTTAATGGATTGATACATAACAGCATTTCCCAAACACTTATCAGAACTCAATCTGACTGCATTTCAGCAGAAATAACTCGTGATTTCTTTATTTATGGGGCTAATACAGTTGATCTTTTGCTTCATCTGTAACTGGACTGTCAGCATTAAGCCTTCAGGAGGTTTGTGCTGTTTTGAAACCTCAGGGGCATAACAGCAAAAAGATCTGCTAATGCTCAGCAATATTGCTGTGATGTATCCTTGACCCAAAAGTGATCTATTTTGCTGTAGCCATTAAATGTTTAATGGTATGATTATATTTTGCACGTGGACTTCAGAGACAATCTGCCCAGTTAGGAGCCCAAGGTACCTTACGATGACTTAAGGAGTTTATTAAATCAATGGAGACAAAATCGAATATTCCAAGATCTCATAGGTTTTGCAAATCTGCCAAGTTTCATTGTTTAAGAGTCAGGGTCATTCCTTCCCTGTGTCTCACTCTTTGAAAGTAAATGCATTTTTATACATTCCAATACATTTGTCTCCTCCTTTGTGCTTATAAAATCTCACTCCTAGTAATGTGCCAAGGTTGGCAGCTATGGGTTTGTTGACTTACTACAAAGGTCATTCTAGGGTCAAGCACTTACAGTTGGTTCAGTGAACATTAGGGATATCTAAAACTCTGAGCCAGAAATTGGAGCTAATTTAAATTTAGATGGTTCAGTCGTACCAGATCAAAGCCAAGTATTGCTCATTTTTGGCTTGGTTTGTTTTTAAATGGCAGTTATTCACTTCTTAACCCCACCAGCTGGAAAATTGCTTTTGATTGCAAAACTCTTACAAAATTGCATGCAGTATCTCAGTTAACATTGTGGTATTCATGCTGTGAATGCTCTCAGAAGTACTTTATCAATCTTATTTATTTATAAGCGGATGCTTCCATCATGAATTAGGGGTGATATTTGTGTAACTAAGTTTAGTTGTCAACATTAGGCGCAGACTAATTAATTCATCTGATATGTTGAGCAATCATTCCAAGGCAGAAATTGAAACCCAATCAAATTTGATAAGTTTGGATTAAAAGATGTGTCATTACGTGGGCCTGGATTTTGCGGTTGTAAAGATGATGAAACAGTCATCCTTCACTGTCATAATCTCTCTGAAACTGACAGCAACATCTAGAGACTGCACTGCTCCAGATGATTCTGTAAGTGTTTTTAATCTCTATTTTGTGCTCTGTAAGGTTCACAGTTAAGTCCCTTAAGACTATGATCAATTAGAAACCACTGAACAGTGAAGAACATGCCCTTTTTCTGCTGTTTTACGCTACAAGTCTGACTGTAAAAGCAGTTCAAAATGCAATACCATCTTAAATGAGGTGTATCTCGGTTGTTAACAATGTACTACATTCATAATTACCTCAGAGAAGCCTCTCTGGCCCTGATATCATATCTGAGTCAAACTGATGCCTGAAAAAGGAATTTCCATTCCTTAGAGTCTCGTAGATATTTGTTGGCAATTTGCATTGAGGTCAGTGGTGAGTACCGTTACTTCATATCTCGTCAAACAATGAAAGCAGCCTACGAAAAGCCTCTTGCATTTAGTCACATAGTAGAAGAAATCCATTGGATTATAAAACCTTTCAAATCTTTTAGCTGTCAGCTGTAGCTCAGTTGGTAGCATTTACCCTCTGAATCAGGAGATAGCTTGTTCAAGTCCCAGTTCAGCAGCTTAAGCAGAAAACTCTAAGATGACGGATCAGTTCAGCATTGACAGAGTGCTAGATTGTCCAAGGGGTTGGCTTTTAGATGAGGTTTTAAACTGAGCTCCATCTGCTGTCTCAAGTCAATGTAAAAGATCATTGTTTTGAAGAAGGGCCAAGAAATCATTTCTGGTATTTTGACTAACATTTATCCCTGAATCAACATCAGATTATCGCGTTTTTATCACACTGCTTTTGAAAGAGCTTGCTGTATGCAAACTGGCTGCTACATTCTCAATGTACAACTTCCAAAGTGTATGAACTGATCTGAAGAGTGCTTTAGGATATCCTGAGGTTCTGAGGTATGAAACATAAGTTCATGTTTTTTTTAACTTTTATTTGCTGGAGATGGCTCCTATGTATTGACTTCAACCCAGAAAGTCAGAATGTTCCTCTGTGTTTGGCATCTAAAAAAGAAATACTTATCTCAGCTCTTCTGAATAGCAGCCAAATGGAAAGGAATTTATGAAATGTACCTCAAAGAGAACTTCTTCTGGGTGAGAGGTACTACGTAATGGATCGTGCCAAGCTTAACGTCTGCTGTTGAGGTGATGCCTCATGGAGGAACATACTTCACTTGTCCCATCTCTTCTAAAGGGGCAGCGTCTTCCTAAAATAAGGAGTGCACTGCACAACCTGATTCCATTCTCACCCAGCATCTAGATACACCCACTTTTTAACAGCCATCACAGAATAGTAATTAAAGCAGGTGACCTGATTGGCTTCTCCTTGAACCAATTGTGCCACATCTTACTTCTGCCCCTTGCTGAGAACAGCTAACTCATTTGGAGAATTGTAATCTCCTCCAACATACTTTAGGGTCTCACAGTGAAAACACATACCCCTGAATGAAATCTCTTTTCAATTCTGAGATGCAGCTGATTTTGATCCAATACGTTTTTGTTTCTCCATGGGAATTTTGTTTTCAAAAAACGCACCGTTTGAGATAAGTCCTTCAAGTAGAGGGGGTCACTGTTTGATCAGTATGACCTAAGGTGATTACTACTTGTTATTATTTTAAATGGAACTTCAGCTGAGCTATTGTATTAATGCTCCCTGTATCTGTAAATTCAGATTGTGTGGGAAAATCTCTGACTGCTGTTTATCGCTGTGTGAGAGAAGATTACTAGGGAGACTAAACTCTAAGAATACGCTGGAAGTGTTCACCTATCAGCATGGAGTCATCTGAAATATCCAATTTTCTTTTCTTCTTGGAGAATATTATAGAGTGCATTAACATAACAACTCAATCGAGTGCTAGCTTTTTGCTTTGTAAAAATAGAATTTGTTAACTTGTATCAGATGTGCAATATAAATTATTTAATGCCTATAAGTCTCAAATATCAGTAAAACATAATGAACATATTAGTTTGACTGTTTTTTTCTAGAAGTATGCATAATTTTTAAGTGTCTTGGAGAAATCAGTAGCTCAATCTGTTTGCCCTTTCAACTAAACCATAGTTGCAAACTGGAAAGGTTCAGATAAACATGGAACATTTATTCCTTGCTACAGTACAATGCCGTAATTTATTTATGCTTCATGCCATTTTATCTTCGACATGCTTTGCTCCTTTGTTTCTTTTGTTCCCTAACTTCCTTCATCAGGAATCTTTTTAGACATATGTCCGAAACGTCGATTCTCCTGCTCCTTGGATGCTGCCTGACCTGCTGTGCTTTTCCAGCACCACCACTCTCAACTCTGATCTCCAACATCTGCAGTCCTCACTTTCTCCTGGCCCTAATTCAGATAATAGCTGGCCTGCTTTTGCATCCATCTCTCTATCCCATGCCTGTCATGAGGAGAATAGCTGAATCACAGATTTCAGCAAACACGGGGTATTGAGTACATACCCCAACTCCTTGGAACACCAGTGTTGGTGCTTGTGTCTGATTGAAATTGAAATATGATGCAGCTATAATATAATGCATATTATATCCCCTACCTTATCCTATGTTTTTAGCATCAGTCCAAAAAAAATACAATCCTGACTATTGCTCTGTTTTGGCACAGGAACCAAAGTATCTTCTTTTCAAACTAAGGGCAAAGTCTGATATAGGTCATTAACCTATTCAAGTTCACAGATTGTTTCACTGAGCTATTTCAGTCATATTTACATGTCCCACATAGCTAATTAGTTGCCAAGCCATGGGGAAGTATTTGTTATATACTTGACTGTCAGCATTCAGTTTCTTTAAAACTGTTTTCCCAAGTGAATTTCAACTGGAGAAACTTGCAAAGCAAAACTAAAACCAGAGATGTATGAATAGCAGCTGATATTAACAATTCCGTGCAATGTGTTATCAGAGAACTATTCAGTGAAAAAAAATCAGGAATAGGTACTAGCCTTAAAACAAATGTCTACTATTAGATATAATTCTGCAATAGGGTATCATTTGCTGAATAATCCTAAGTATGTGAATAGCTACGTCAGCAACCAATTGATGAGAATCAGTTGGGATTACAATACGGATGTTTTATGCTTGTTAGAAGCAACATTCATTCATATAAAAGGACTCTTTGGCTGTAAATGAAAGGAATATGTTTAAGCTTTGTACCTTGATGGATTTGTCCAAGAACCCAGGGAGCCAAGACTTCTCTGTTGTTATCTCTATGGTGACACCTTGACTAATCAGAGTTGACTTGCTAACTGATCAATATGCTGTGCTCCTGTACTGTAAGTTAGAGTCATAGAGATGTACAGCATGGAAACAGACCCTTCCGTCCAACCTATCCATGCTGACCAGATATCCCAACCCAATCTAGTCCCACCTGCCAGCACCCAGCCCATATCCCTCCAAACCCTTCCTATTCATATACTCATCCAAATGCCTCTTAAATGTTACAATTGTACCAGCCTCCACAACTTCATCTGGCAGCTCATTCCATACAAGTACCATCCTCTGCATGAAAAAGTTGCCCCTTAGGTCTCTTTTATATCTTTCCCCTTTCACCCTAAATCTATGCCCTCTAGTTCTGGACTCCCCGACCCCAGGGAAAATACCTTGTCTATTTATCCTATCCATGCCCCTCATAATTTTGTAAACCTCAAAAAGGTCACCCCTCAGCCTCTGACGTTCCAGGGAAAACAGCCCCAGCCTGTTCAGCCTCTCCCTGTAGCTCAGATCCTCCAACCCTGGCAACATCCTTGTAAATCTCTTCTGAACCCTTTCAAGTTTTGCAACATATTTCCGATAGGAAGGAGACCAGAATTGCACGCAATATTCCAACAGTGGCCTAACCAATGTCCTGTATAGCTGCAACATGACCTCCCAACTCCTGTACTCAATACTCTGACCAGTAAAGGAAAGTATACCAAATGCCTTCTTCATTATCCTATCTACCTGCGACTCCACTTTCAAGGAACTATGAACCTGCACTCCAAGGTCTCTTTATTCAGCAACACTCCGTAGGACCTTACCATTAAGTGATACTTTCTGCTAAGATTTGCTTTCCAAAAATGCAGCACCTCGCATTTATCTGAATTAAACTCCATCTGCCACTTCTCAGCCCATTGGCCCATCTGATCCAGATCCTGTTGTAATCTGAGATAACCCTCTTCGCTGTCCACTACACCTCCAATTTTGGTGTCATCTGCAAATTTACTAACTGTACCTCTTATGCTAGCATCCAAATCATTTATGTAAATGACAAAAATCTGAGATAACCCTCTTCGCTGTCCACTACACCTCCAATTTTGGTGTCATCTGCAAATTTACTAACTGTACCTCTTATGCTCGCATCCAAATCATTTATGTAAATGACAAAAAGTAGAGGGCCCAGCACCGATCCTTGCGGCACTCCACTGGTCACTGGACTCCAGTCTGAAAAACAACCCTCTACCACCACCCTCTGTCTTCTACCTTTGAGCCAGTGCTGTATCCAAATGGCTAGTTCTCCCTGTATACCATGAGATCTAACCTTGCTAATCAGTCTCCCATGGGGAACCTTGTCGAATGCCTTACTGACATCCATATAGATCACATCTACTGCTCTGCCCTCATCAATCTTCTCTGTTACTTCTTCAAAAAACTCAATCAAGTTTGTGAGACATGATTTCCCATGCACAAAGCCATGTTGACTATCCCGAATCAGTCTTTGCCTTTCCAAATACATCTACATCCTGTCCCTCAGGATTCCCTCCAACAACTTGCCCACCACTGAGGTCAGGCTCACTGGTCTATAGTTCCCCGGCTTGTCTTTACTGCCCTTCTTAAACAGTGGCACCATGTTTGCCAACCTCCAGTCTTCCGGCACATCACCTGTGACTATCGATGATACAAATATCTCAGCAAGAGGCCCAGCAATCACTTCTCTACCTTCCCACAGAGTTCTCAGGTACATCTGATCAGGTCCTGGGGATTTATCCACCTTTAACCGTTTCAAGGCATCCAGCACTTCCTCCTCTGTAATCTAGACATTTTGCAAGATGTCGCCATCTATTTCCATACAGTCTATATCTTCCATATCCTTTTCCACAGTAAATACTGATGCAAAATATTCATTTAGTATCTCCCCCATTTTCTGTAGGTCCACAGAAAGACCACATTGCTGATCTTTGAGGGGCCCTATTCTCTTCCTAGTTACCCTTTTGTCCTTAATATATTTGTAAACACCCTTTGGATTCTCCTTAATTCTATTTGCCAAAGCTATCAAATTGAGCCAAGCAGAACCCATCTTTTGGCGCTTGCTAATGTACTAACCTTTAATGAGGTGGGCAGCAATTGTGCACATATTCCTAACTTCAAAGGTTTTGCCTACTGTGTGAAATGAATAGGTACTCATCCTTTTACATATGAGAATGAAGTGGTCAACTCCTGTTTGTTATTCATTTCAAGGTAGGTTTTCCTTGAGCTGTTAGTTCCAGCCATTGGAGCTCCCTGCTATTGAAAAGTTTTTGACATTTGCTGACTTGGAGACAGGTGTGTCCCTCCCAAAACCATTTTTAAAAAACTAACACTCCTTTTAAACACCACAACCCGCCTATTCCAGCCTCTTCTCAAATGGTCAATTTGCTCCCAATGTCAGCTTTCCACAGAATTTATCAGTCCCTAGATTTCCCTTGCAAGCCTGTCCGCAAACATCAGCTACTTATCAGTATCAATAATGTCTGACTACACGTGAATCTCTTGCAATTTTAAAAGAAATATGTTTTTTGGCGAGCGCTGAAGGTGAAATTACATTGTAAAAGAATTTTATGAATAGTTTGTTATTACACCAGGAATGCATTAAATCATGTGCTAATAAAAATAGAATGATAATTCAAGAGCTGTGATACTTTTTAAAATACACTGTTCAAAACGGTGACCATAATCTTGTTACAATATTCAAGGATGTTAGAATTTAATAATATGCAGTTGTATGGCTTTGTGTAAACTATATCTACAAAGTGGCATTCCTCATGTACCACTGGTTTCTTTTTTCACAAGCCTTCTATTATTATAATCATACAAATATTATAATATAACTAATATGAGTCTTAAGTAAGAGTCTTCATTAGATTAGATTACTTTACAGTGTAGAAACAGACCCTTCGGCCCAACAAGTCCACACCGACCCGCCGAAGCGCAAACCACCCATACCCCTACATTTACCCCTTACCTAACACTACGGACAATTTAGCATGGCCAATTCACCTAACCTGCACATCTTTGGACTGTGGGAGGAAACTGGAGCACCCGGAGGAAACCCACGCAGACACGGGGAGAATGTGCAAACTCCACACAGTCAGTCGCCTGAGGCGGGAATTGAACCCGGGTCTCTGGCGCTGTGAAGCAGCAGTGCTAACCACTGTGCCACCATGCCGCCCACCATTAGTTACTTGTGAAGTTCCACCATTGTGAATCTTCGCAGCATATAAACAGCATCCTTGCATGATAATGTCCAGCAGGTCTCTTTCTTTCGGAAACACAAAAGAACTGTAGATACTGTAAATCAGAAGCAAAACCAGAAATTGCTGGAAAAGATCAGTCAGAATGGCAGCCTGACCTGAAACATTAACTCTGATTTCTCTCTCCAGGTGCTGCCAGACCAGCTGAGCTTTTCCAGCAATTTCTGTTTTTGTCTTTTTCTCTAGTATCAGACAATCTTGGACTCTTCTGTGCTGTACTGAATCAAAAGAGACCTGTTTAGGTTAAATGCCCATTGAAACATACTCTAAGCCATTTTGTGTTGGCGTGTTACAGTCCACTCATGGAATCTGAGTCGCATTAACAACATGCATGTTGTACTCTGGAGCTATGGATAGAGGCTGGAGTGGTTTCAACTTTCTTTCCATCACATGGGTTATCAGAAAAGTATTCAACTCTTCTGGCACACATTGGAAGGATGTGGAGGTCAATATTCAATCTATATGGCTATATAATTAATACACCTTCTTTGGCTTCAAGTCCAAGAATAACACTCAGAGACAGTGAAACTATCACAAAACCTCTTCCTTTACAGCTACTATTTACAATACAAATGATTGGTATTTAAGAGTAGAATAAACTTTGAACCCAGTTCTCCTAAATGATAAACAACTGGATATTTCATTGAAGATGTTAAAGAAAGCATTTTCATTTGTACATCACCTTTCACATCCTCAGGTCATCCCAAAGTCTTTCACACTTAACCCATTACTTTAAAATCTAATTATTGTTGTTATGTAATGAGGTACTGTGGCAAATTTGTTCACAGCAAAGTCTCAAATATCACTGAGATGAACATCAGTTAAATTGTTTTATTTGATGTTGACTAGGAGAATAAGATAATTCCATGCCCTTATTTAACTGGTGTCTTGTTTCCTTCACTATAGCAGAGGTGCAGATGTTCAGGACTCCTTAGTGGACGGTTGTTGTTGGAAATTCCATTTCATTGACAAGTTTCATTGAGCTTGAGAGAGAGAGAGAAAAGAAACACTTTCAGTAACCTTGCTGTTATCACTCCATGGTGTTTTTTCTATTCTATGTTGCTGAAAGGTTGCCTTAAAATATATTTCCTTTGCGGATTCTGGTATCTGTGACAGTGTTTAATTCCAAGTTGGATGGTTGGAGGCAACCTGTCATCTCTCAACATGTGAATTTATCATGCAAGTGTGAGTAAGACAAGAGTTGCAAATTTCTTGATGCCTCAACAATTTAAGCGCTTCTTGATTAAAGCATTCATTCTGAAACTACCAGCTTGCATATTCCATGGAGAGTGCTCAGCTTATTCAGGTAATCCAGCAGCTATTTTATGACAGTAATAGAGTCATAGAGTCAAAGAGATGTACAGCACAGAAACAGACCCTTCAGTCCAACCAGTCCATGCCAACCAGATATCCCAACCCAATCTAATCCCACTTGCCAGCACCCGGCCCATATCCCTCCAAATCCTTCCTATTCATATACCCATCCAGATGCCTTTTAAATGTTGCAATTGTACCAGCCTCCACCACGTCCTCTGGCAGCTTATTTCATACACATCCATTCTCAAACCATTTTTACTTTGTGAAAGACCCAGGAAGTAAAATCAAATGCTAAAAGTTCAATATTGATTGTCGACTTCAGTATGATCATAACATATCCCATACTGGTTGAGAGGAAATTTTCTCAATTTAAATGCTGAAAAGACTAAAGGCATTATACAAAGTCACTGTTACAATATCTTCTCTAACAATTGATGTGTATCCCTGACAATATTTTGAGAATAAAGCGGTTGCTTGCAATCTTTGTGATGCATTTAATTCCAAGATGAGTTTTCAAACTCATGTTCATGACCATCATTAAAGACTGCCAATTTCTGCCTTCTTCGCCTCACCTGACTTTACCTTTGTTTCAACTCATGGGCTGTTTAAGCCTTAATTCATGCCTTTGTTGAAGGAATAGTGCTCCAAAAGCTTGCATTTCCAAATAAACCTGTTGGACTATCACCTGGTGTTGTGTGATTTTTAACTTTGTCCACCCAAGTCCAATACCAGCACCTCCACATCATATCTAGATTCAACTATTTAAATATACACCTGACAGTACTTTTCCATTCTGCCATCTGCTAACTCAATGAAAGATCTGGTGTCTGTATCTTAACTCACAGCAAGTCTCAATCTCCTCATACTTTTATGCTTGTTGACCAACATTGATTCTCAGTAAATTAACAACTTGTCTTTTAAATTCTCTTTCTTGTTTGAAATCCCTCCACTGACTTGTCCTTCCTAATTCTGTAACCTCCTTTACCTCACAACCCTCCAAATTATTTGTGCACCTCTGATTCTGGCCTCATGTGCATTCCCAATCATAATGCACCATGATTGGTGATTGAACCTTTAGCTGTCTACAGGACACAATATCTGAAATATCGCCTGGTAGAGGAGAAAGGGAGGGATTGAGTGTGATGAAAATGGATGGCATGGCTGCTAGTGCTGACACTGATGTTCAAAAGATATTGAGGTAATCAGAAGGCAAAGGCAGGCAGCACTGAGGCTAATGGGGGAACAAATGTGGGACAATGTTGCATAATGAGCCAATGAGGTGAGAAATGTTGCTCGGCCTCACAGTGAAAAACCTTTCAAAAAACTCTACACAACCTGCACTTAGCCCAATATTTCTTTCAAATATGATTTAGCCTGTGCAGGCCAAATGTTTGCATTTGGGAGTGAGTGGCTATGGTTAACTTGTTCACAACAATGTGCAAAATATAAGTTGTTTTATTTAAATTTTCTTGATCCTGCAGAGACAGGTTTTGAGGAAGGATGCTAACTCGTTCACTTGGTAGTACACTCACAAGGTCCTGAGCTCAAGTCCCGTTCAAGAATCTTGATCAAAACATTAATCACTGTAACTGAGAGTCATGTAACTGAGATGCCGGTGTTGGACTAGGGTGTACAAAGTTAAAAATCATACAACGGCAGGTTATAGTCCAACAGGTTTAATTGGAAGCACTTGCTTTCAGAGTGCTGCTCCTTCATCAGCTGGTATAACTTGGTGTTGTGTGATTTTTAACTTTGTAACTGAGAGAACTGTCCGAGGTGCCATCATTCAGATAAGATGTTAGACTGAGGCACCGCCTATTTGCTTTGGGGCAGGGGATAGGTGTGGGAAAGTGCTTTGAGACATCTGGTAACTGTGGAAAGCATGATCTATTTCAAGTCATTATTATACAATAAGATTGGACCAATCAGTCTTCTTCTGTTCTATTAGATTTTATTCAGCAGCATCTGCTAGACCTGCAACATCCTGAAGAAGGGCTTATGCCCGAAACGTCGATTCTTCTGCTCCTCGGATGCTGCCTGGCCTGCTGTGTTTTTCCAGCACCACATTTTTCAACTCTGCAACATCTACCACCAAGAACACATGCAGCAAAATGGCAATGGCACCCCTGCATGGTCCATTCTAAGTCACAGTTATATCAGTGCTCCCTCAGTATCCTCGGATCAAAATTCTGCAACTCTCTTCCGCGTGTCACTGGCAGCGTATCTACCTATGGCCTCAACATGGACTGCAGCATTTGATAAGGCAGCTCACCGCAATACTCTCAAGGCCAGTCAGGGTGGGCAATGAACTCTGGTCACCAACAATGCTCATATCCCCATGAATGAATAAAATAAATATATAAATCCAAGTCTTTGCACTTTTATCAGATAGTAATGACAAAAAGATACATTGAGATGGATAAATGCACTTAATCTAATCAATAGATCTATTCCTTCATTGGTTTTCAAGACTAAGTAGTATCAACTATCTGTCAAAACCAGTTGTGATAATAACCTCTTTACTGGATAGATACTTCAAATGTGAACTGAAACCGTTAGGTGGAATAACTGCTGATGATGACAATCAAAGTCAAACCTTCTCGAACTGATTGATTGATTGGTCTTTTCTTGATAAACATACGGACAGGAGAAAAAGACCATATTTCTCTGAATGGATCACATTAGCCATATCACATAATTTATTAGACTACATTCAGAAAAGATTAATCTATATTGATATTTGTTGTGTGGATGACAAAGTAACACTAAATGGTACATAAACCCAGGACAGTAATGTACAACTCCCATGTGCTTTTATGCCAAGTGTGTTGCAAGTAAATTAATTGATTATTTAACAGAAAAGACTAATTATTTAATTAGGATGCTTAACCAAACACATTTATTTTATACTGAGCAAAATAAGTTAAATTAATGGCACATTTTCACGAACAGAATTCAAAATAGCATAATCAAAACTTTCCAAAAGGAGAAAAGATTAAGGTTCGGTTTACTACTTTGACAGAGCTAGCAAGTTGGAAATAATAAGTGATAAATGATGTAAAAACTGAATTGGTCAGCAACACTCCTACAGTATTTTAGAGATTTGAATTTAGATGCATAATTGTAATATTGGCTTTTGTTATTTTAATGAATGGAATATATGTGTGTATTAAACAAAATGTACAAAAAAATGAGAGAACTTATATTTATAGACTGCCTTGTAATATTCATGTGACATTCTAAAGACCTTTCAACTGACGCCCAGTTGTGTAGATAAATTTTGAAAATGTTACATTCAAGTGGACAGTTAGATTACAACTTTACAGTAAGTGGGAAGAAGGAGTGATGTTACTAACTACAATCATCTGGTAGAGTTAAAACATTGACATGTTTTTTAATTTTCCATTTTCCTGAAAGTCAGCTTCAATTTTCCCTGGAATTTGGAAATGTGACATGCCAACCCCTAAGCAGAAGTGCCATTCTGGCAGCCATCTGATTGTCTCTTTTGGTTGTTGTATTAAGAGGAGATAGTTAAACTGATTCCAACTCCCTATTAAGTTGTCTAATTATTTAGATGCTGCCTGCCTTGCTGTGTTCCTCTAGCCTTCTGCTTGTCCATTTTGGATTCTAGCATCTGCAGTTTTTTTGTGTCCCAAACCAAAAAAAAGCACTCTGTTTATTTTTAAAGTTGATTTTTGGATCTGCGTAACATTGGAAAAGTCTTATTTGCTACCCAACTCTAACTATCCTGAGAACAAAGTGGTGGCATTTCTAGTTTTTTATTTTTCTTTTTATAATTCAGATGCTTGTAAGTCACCACATTAAATTCAACCATTAGTGTGATTGTGTTGCATAAAGGCCTGTCTAGGAAGTAGCTTCGCTTCCCCAAAGAATCTTACTGAAGTATTAGGTTTTTCTGGCATGTTGAGCAGGAGTTTGGTTCATTTTCTCTGATTGTAACCTATAGGTTACTGTATTTTTTGAATAAATTTCCCATTTAGAGGTGAGTTGAATGCACTGTACTGGAGCCTTCTCCTCCAGTGAATTCAAAACTGGATGTGGCAAGACTGCAGAACTTTGACCTGCTCTGTTGGTTGTGGAGTCATTTAGCTTTGTCTAATACTTGCTGCTTGCACTCCTTAACATGCAGCTAGTTACGTTGCGTAGCCTCAACAACTTGTCACCGCATTCTTAAGTATGTCTGGTACGACTCCTCCCCTGCCCTTCTGCACTCTTCATCGAAATAGGGTTAAGCCTCTGGCTTGATTGTAATATTAGAAAGGGGACCTCAAAGCTACAGAATATGGTTGAAAATAATTTTGCTGATGGCCCGCAGTGCTTCATGGATGCCCTGCCATGTGTTACTCAATCTGTTTGAAACCATGCTGGAGGGTGTCCTTAACATAAATGTAGGACTTGATCCCCACAGTGACTGCGTGGCGGTCACTCCCTGCAACGATGGAATGGACAAATGTGTCTGCTACAAATAGATTGGTCAGGACAAAGTCAATTTCTGTATGTATTTTCTTCTTGTTGGCTCCTTCACAACTTGCTGCAGACCTCTTCCATCAGCGCTGTCCTTTAGGATTCAGTCAGCTCAGTTGTGGAGGCACCATGCCATTCTTGCTAATACTGGACTTTCCATCCCAGAATACAGTCTGTACCCTTAACACACTCATTCCAAGCTCCATGTGGCATTCAACAGCTTGTGGGGGAACTGGGGGATTGGAGTGAACAATATGGATCAATTAGCAGGAGGTATCCTTGTTCATATTTGTGCAAAATTCCAAGAGATATCATGAGTTCTGGAGTCAATTTTGAGGACTTCAAGGCCTGTGCCACCAGAGTTATGCCCCAGACCCCAGGGGTTAGGAAGGAGGACTTGATAGGATTGAGAAGGTTGCTTTTACAGTTGTCATTACTAATGTTTTGGTTGATGTCAGCTGGTCCTACTATATTACTCCTTTAAATCGGCATTGTAGTGGTTAACTCCAAGTGTATGGCTTGATAGACCATTAAATGTTAGCGGGCACTTAAGAGTTAACTACATCTCCACCATCTGGAGGCACACTTCAGCCAAACCAAGTGAGGACACCAGATTTTCTTTCCCTAAAGGCTATGAGTCAACCTTAGTCTTTTTTATGGTTACTATTCATGGTTACTATTACATTAGCTTTTAATTCCAAATGTATTAATTTGAATCTCCCCATCTGCAAAAATATTGGGATTCAGAGACATGTCAGAGCAATAACACGGCTGACACTAGTCAAGTGACAATACCACTGTCCAACTGCTTCCCCATTCTAATTGTACTTCATATTATTTATACAAACACATTGTGGTACTGTGTGTTTTAGGGTCTCTGTAAAACAAGCATCCTATGCTTTCCAAGGTCTAATCTCCACCCTTGCTCAATGGGCCATATTTAACATCTTACTCAAGAAGAAAGTAGATTTTGAGGGTACCTTTGATATCTTTCAATATCACTGGCCAGGAGAAAATTGTCATCCTTCGTGACAATCGTGACACCTGTAAATGCGATAAATATGCAGTATCTTTTTACTGGGCTGCTTTATTCTCACTAATGTTCACAAATGAGCATTTCCGTGAAGCCCAGTAACATGAAAAGCACTGTTCTGCCTCTGAAAATGGATGCCTCGTATATAAGTCTCATCTCGGCTATTCAGCGCAGTTTATGAGCATATCTGGGAACAAACTCAGAGTGGCACTGCTGCCTCACAGCACCAGGGATCAGGGTTTGTTTCCACCCTCAGGTGACTGTCTGTGTGGAGTTTGCACATTCTCCCCATGTCTACATGGGTTTCCATCAGGTGCTCCAGTTTACACCCACATTCCAAAGTTGTGCAGGTGAGGTGGATTGGCCATGGGAAATTGGCCCAGTGTCCAGGCATGTACAGGTTAGGTGAATTAACCATGAGGAATGTGGGATTACAGGGATAGAGTAGGATGAACTTCAGTGCAGACTCAATGGGCTGACTGGCCTCTATGTGTACTATAGGAATTCTATCATTTGCAGTTCAATAAGACCTAAACTGAAGTGCTAACTGGAATATCTTGCAATGGTGCTGAGGAAGAGGCATGAAGTACACAGTCACCTTACTATATGCCTTTGTCTGGTGGTGGTCTTGGAGCTGGACTGATATCCAGTCTGAAGCCCCATCAGTCACACCAACAATTCTTTCAAAGAAATCAATTAAGGGGAAAGAACTAAATATTGAGGAACAAATGAAAAGAAACAATGAGATTCCTAACCAAAGTTCACAATTGTAATAAATAAACATTTCTTTTGCAGCTCTCCTGTAGCAATGTGTTTAAAGGGTTAAGCACTGGTGAAATGTGAAGGCTGTATGTTTCTGTCTCCTAGAGTCTAATCAATCATTGGCTTTCATGAGCTGCTGAGATTTAAAAACAGCTGTAATCTGCGGTCATTGTCGAAGGAGTAGATTGTTTGCCAAACTATTACCATAACTGTCAGCCGAAATCAGAAAAATAATCTCATCTCGCTGGACAGATGCGTTTCCTGCATTATTGATACGGCCAGCTAGAGGTAATAGAGAAATATAAAGCACAGTTCTATTTACAAAAGTAGATTGTCTGAGTCCTTGAGAGTGTGCAAGGGGACAGGCTGTGACAGGAAGTGAGACATATTCATCTCAGAAATTTCCTGTGAGGTCTTGTGACCTGAGAAGTCCACTCATGCAATTTTTTTTTCCAGCAATTTACTGCATATTGAGTTCTGTTTTTAATCCTTTCTTGCCAATTTTTCTCCACCATTTTTCAGTGCTGCACTCAACCTTGCCTCATGTAAAGTTGCTGTTGAGGTTTCGTTCCACATATCTATTAGCATAAACAAATAACCATTTGCGATGTATTAACCTGATCTAAGAGGGTTGTAGTCCCTCTCTCATGTAGCATCCAAGCTTCCAGCCTGGGTGGCCAAAATGTGGCATGTTAACAATAACAAGGCCTCTGAGCCAAGCTGCCTTCTATAGTCTAAGTATATTGAGACTGGTGGCTCACCAGTCAACAATCAAACCAAGGACCTCTATCCTCTTTGTGGTTTCAATTTGCAAATGTTAAGCCTATTCCTGCTCACATGAAATCTAGTTCATTGTTAGCAAGAAATGTTTGATCATGTTAATGACATAAAGTCAAAGCCAACAGATGGCATTCTGGGAAAAATTATTTTACTTTAATCAAAAGCAAGGAGAAAACCTGGTTTCCTCCAAAATTAATCACCTGCAAATCAATTACAGAGCATGCAGCTCAGAACTGTGTAATTTTGGTGAATATAGTTTTGTTAGTGGTTTGTTAATTGCAGTGAAACATGGGCGTCCCACCAGTTTCCTTTTGTTGTGAGGAATTTTGCCATGCCTTATATGTGTAAATTATAGTCCGTGGTTAATTAATTCCAACTGCTGTGAACCAGTGAACAAGTGTTTGCATCTGCTGCAGATGTAATGTGAATTAAACAACTCTTCCATTAACAGATAAGAACTGCATGTGACAAATGCTCAGCACACTGTTTTGTCCCCTTGAGGCTACCATCAAAATATGTTGATAACCACTTCCCTTCTCCACCCCCTGCAACCTTCCTGGGAGTTTATCTGACATGCCATACACAGCAGTCTGCAAACACATTCTGGTATGCTCAGAGTACAGCTATCATTATGTAGGCTCCTATTATCTTGTTTTAATGAAAATTTTAGCGTCTTTAAACAGAACAATTTAAATGACATCAATACATAATGTATGAGCCTGAATTACTTTAAATACATCTTTAGAAATGTACAAGGCATCAATTGTCATTGCATTGTAATAGGAGGCTTAACTCTTTTCAATGCCACTGTGCTTATGGTTATTATGAGGGATATCATGACTTTGGTTTACCTTAGCTTGGATCTTTGTTCTGCTATATGTAACTTCTCCCTTGAGTTGGACATTCTGTACAGTAGCTTCTGATCTAGTTCCTTGTCAAACAAACTACCTCCCTCGCCCTAAACTAGGTGATGACCTAGTGGCATCATTTCTCCAGAGAGCTGAGTTATGTTCTGCGATCTTGGTTCATATCCCACCATGGCAGAGAGTAGAATTTGAATCCAATTAAAAATTGTCATTAAGAATCTAATAGTGACCACTGTCTTGTGTTAAGATAAAAACCATCTGTTTCACTGATGCTCTGTAGAGAAGATCCTTACCCACTCTAGCTTATATATGACTTTGGAATGGCCAATAAATGCCAGGGTCATCCACATTCTGTGAATGCATCAAGGAACCTCTCTCTAATTTCTCTTTGATCTATGTACCAGCTCAGTTCATTCGTGACTCCACCTGCTCTGCTTACCCTATGCCACTGAATTACTACCTATCTAATTTCTGTCCTGGGCCAGTTGGTATCCCTTCCCCCAACTACAGGCATCTTCCTTACCCCTTCTTTGCCTCCACAGTCACTCTTTTCAAAGTAAAATCACTGGCCTATTTTTCATTGGAAATTTCCTTCTCATTTCAAATCTCCCATTTACCCCAAATCTATGAATGTATTCATATAAATGGCCACCACAGGGAATAACTGAAGTGAATGGCATAAGTATGTTTAAGGAGAGGCTACATGTGGGAAAAAAAAGGTAGGGAGTTAGAATGATAGATTTGAATGAAGAGTGCCAAAATTGTCCAACCAAAGTCAGAAATGACATTCCCTGTGGCTGTGTCCATGGTGTACCATCTCTTTTCATCTTCTTTGTTGACTTTGACATGTTTAGTCACACTATCCTTGCTCATTACTCAGGGTTTGGGAGAGGGGGTGCCACCAGGCTCTTCACTAGGGAAGTGGCTCTGGGAGACCTGAATTCGTTGTACACAAAGCAGCACTCAAAATACATTATGGTGACGGTTTGTTTTGCTCTGAAAAGCTGGGGAAAATACAATCACAGTATCTTTTTTAAACATTTGAAGGAGTGCTGTTTTCGCTGGCTAGGCCAATATTTATTGGCATACTTAATTACCTTGGAGAAGGTCATGATGAGCTGTCTTCTTGAACCACAGCAGCTTTTGTATGGTGTAATCACCCACAATGGTATTAGGGAGGGAGTTTCAGGATTTTGGTCCAGTGACAGTAAAGGAGCAGTGATGTGTTGTCAGGTCAGAATGATGTGTGACTTGGTGGAGATATCAGAGTTTGCAGTATTTCCATCAGTGTGCTGCCCTTGTTCATCTAGGTGGTAGAGGTCATGTGTTTGGAAGGTGCTGTCATAGGAGGCTTGGTGAATTGCTGCCATGCACCTTGTAGACAGCTTTCATTGGAATTGAAGTGGCTGAAAATTCAAGGTGGTAGATGCAGGCTGCTTTGTTCTCGATGGTGTCAACTTTCTCAGCTGCTTTTGGAGTTGTATCCATCCAGGCAAGTGGAGAATATTCCTTCACACTCCTAGCTTATGCTGAGTCATTGGCGGACAGGGATTTGGAAGACAGGAAATGAGTTATTCAACACAGAATTCCTAGCCAGGACTAATTGTAGCCTGTTTGTACATGTCTAGTCCGGTTCAGTTTCTGGTCAATAGTAACCAAGACTGTTGATAGTGAGGGTAACAGTGATGGTAATGCCACTGAATGTCAAGGAGTGGTCATTAGATTTACTCTTGCTGGAGACAGTCATTGCATCACTCTCGCATGGTGTAATTGTTACTTGCCAATTATTAGCCAAAGTCTGGATATTGTTCAGACCTTGCTGTATATGGACAGGGACTGCTTCAATACCTGAGGAACCATGAATTATACTGAACATTGTGCAAGCATCAGTGAAGATCCCACTTCTGACTTCAGGATGTAGGGCAAGTCATTGATGAAGCAGCTGAAGATGGCTGGGCCTTGGACACTAGACCATGAGGAACCTAACAATTCCAACTTATCTATTATCCAGCATAGATATTAATCAGAAGACATCATTACAGAAAACAAAGTTACCAATCTATTAATTGAGTCACCATACAAAACAAATATTTTACTTAGCTATTCATTGACTTATATAAAAACCATTTCAATTAAATGGTTAATAACTACATCAGAGCTGAAAATGTGTTGCTGGAAAAGCGCAGCAGGTCAGGCAGCATCCAGGGAACAGGAGAATCGACGTTTCAGGCATAAGCCCTTCTTCAGGAAGGGCTTATGCCCGATTCCTGAAGAAGGGCTTATGCCCGAAACGTCGATTCTCCTGTTCCCTGGATGCTGCCTGACCTGCTGCGCTTTTCCAGCAACACATTTTCAGCTCTGATCTCCAGCATCTGCAGACCTCACTTTCTCCCCTAATAACTACATCAAACTACTTAAATTTGTACTTTAATAAACATTTCTATTTAATAAGCAGGTGGCACTTCAATAGGCATCTCATTGTGAAAAAGACAATGAACATGAAATCAGTCGTGCAGCACACAGACTAAAATTCTTTAATAAAATGAGACACTTCTGTTAATCTCCCTTTTTTTGGACAATTTCTTGATAACTTTGCAAGTCCCAGTAGGCATATGCACTTTTTACCTACAAGCATGACTGCTCACAATCCTATAGGGAGCCTTAGCTCCACTGATCGAAGGAGGTATCTGATCTCTTTGGAAGAGGGAAATAGAAGGCATTCCTCCAGCAATCACCCCACCCACACGTCCTCACGTCCCCTCACTACTGCATAGCCCCCGTGCCCTACCTAAGCCAACCACTCATCCCTCCATCAGTGTATTATGTCCACAACTGGATGAACACTTTATAATGACTCTAAAACTATTTTTGCTATTTTTCAGACTGCTACTCCTGTGATGTTGTCAGCACAACCAAAAGGAATGGTCATTCATGGCAGCAAGTGTGGGTTTGCAACCCTAATATGGATTGGGCACATTTCACCAAATAATTTGAATAATCTGGCAAGTATCAGCTGTAGTTGATCCAAAAACACAGACACTTCCAATCTTTGTAGAATAAGATAGGTGACATTGAGGGCTCTGTGAGAAACCTATTGAATATGAATTTTTTAAAAGGTGAACTCTGGAATATACTTATGCTTCTCTGTTGTTAGCTATTTAACTGGAGGTTTGCAACTCTCTATCCCTTTGATTGTGACCAGTTTTGGAAGTTACATGCTATGTGTGAGAGAATTAGATATAATGACAGGTATGACTTTTTTTGGCAATCACACTGATGTAAGTGTTACCTTGAGTTTTGTTTGTCTTTCTGTTTAAAAGTTTTCCTCTGTATCTAACCCTGTGCAATACCTTGTCCTGGGAGTGTAAGATGAGGACAGTGTCAAGGTGGCTTTACTTTCTGTTTACTGTTAGTTTAAAAGTGTAGAATCAGAGTCATAGAGTTTCTACAGCACAGAACAAGGCCCTTCAGCCCAAAAGGTCTGTGCTAGTCATCAAGCATCTCTGTATTCTAATCCCATTTTCCAGCATTTGGTCCATGGTCTTGTTTTCTGTGATGACTGAAGAACTCATCTAAATGCCTCTTAACTATCTTCAGGGTTCATGCCTCTATCACTCTTTTAGACAGTGAGTTCCAGACATCCACCTCCCTCTAAGTGAAATTTCCTTTCCTCAAATCCCCTCTAAATATTCAATGCTTCACCATAAAACTTAACTACTCCCTGGTTATTGAACCTTCTTAAGGAAAAATATTGTTGCCTATCTCCCCTATTTATGCTCCTCATAACTTTGTATACTTCATCAGCTTTCCTTGCACTTAAAAAAAAACCCAGCCAGTCTAATACCTTTTAGAATTCAAACTAGGTTTTATTGCCATATTTATTCAAGTACAGGAATACAGGAATACAGTGAAAAGTGAACAAAGTTGCCATTTCCGGCGCCATCTTTGGTACAAAGGTACCTGGATACAAACTGTTAGATACAAAGTAGAAAAATAAAGTTGAAAGTTCAACATTACAATTCTTCTTCAACCAGATGCTCCATGCTCCCATGAGGGCTCAATCTCTCCTCCATGCACTGCTGTCTCACTGCCCACCTGTTTGAGACCTGCCCAGGCTCACCATCAAGCTCATCGCCAAGCTCTCCAGACCTTGATGATGAGACCCCTAGAATTCTGCTTGGCTCACCATAGCTCTTCATAGCTTAATCATTTCAATCAGACAATGCCTTTTAATATTAGAATGAACCAGCAATAGCTTAGTTGAATCTTGTAAAGGATTACATCACAGTCACAGTCATAGCGGCAGAGGTGACTACAGCACAGAAACTCATTGAATCGGCACAAGTCAAAAACAACCATTTCGTTCTAATTCAATTTTTCAATACGGAGGCCCCAGTCTTAGGTTAATGGTGATGGTAAAGTTGTTCTATTAGCTATTTATTGAATTAAAATGGAAAAAGATTCTGTTAGTTAACCATGATGTGTTGTAAATTGTGCAATGCAAGGCAAAAGGTGACTAGGGAATGTTCCAAATTGTTTTTTTTAAGACCTATCAGTATGAAATGCAAATTCACCTGATATTTCACCTCAACAAAGCATTATTCTATATAATTTAATGGCAGTACATTCATTTTAGATCTGCCAGATGTTCAAAGACTACTACAAGCTTTCTAAATCAAGAGTGCTTGTTTCACAGGAATAAATGTTGTGAGAGGCTGACAAAGTATTTTTCATGATACTTTTCTCATTTTGATCTGTAATTGCAATAAATACCAATTTACTGAAAGTTTTCCGTGATTTCATTTGTTTTAGTTCTGGGAAATTTGCTTGGAATATGTGAAGAAGAAAATATCCCTGATGTGGCTGAAAACTGGTTTTGAATTCCTGAACTTGAGTCACATGTCCTAGACTATGCTGCTGGTCATTTAGCATTTAACTCTGGCTGAATCATAATTTACCTTGCGTTGATTCTTACCAATAACAAATAGCAAACTGAAGAAGTTTTGCAGCTGATATGATGACATTGGAGGAAATGGATTTTAATAAAGAAAATGTTATTTTTTTTTGTTGTAAAACAGATTTTGCAAAAGTAAGCTGATTCGTGTAAAATGGTGTGCTTTGAGCTACATTTCATAAATATATGAACAGTTATCATAAATTTCCATTAGTTCCTACAAAACTAGGGCTGTAGTGTGTAATTTTTAGTTTTACCAGTGTCAATAAATAATGGATAACGTTGTCCTTCACCATGCCAAATACTGACATAAATCTGAGTGGGAACTATTTGAGAGCAAGTATCCTTAACCTTTATTCTCAATGCTGTCAAGCCACATTCAATGCATTGAAAACAGGAAATATCTTTGTAAAAAAGTTATGCAAACTAATATTTATTTTTTTGATTGCTTCTAAATTATATTTTCCATTCACTTTTATTGTCTTGTACTTTCAGTCAACATTGATTGGTTCAATAAGCTCAGTGATAAAGTAGGCATGCGTAGAGATTGGTTGTATATTGGGAAATGTACCAATCAATGATTCAGGCATGTTGATAAGGTAAATTGAATTGGTGTTTGTTTACAGCATCAACACCAATGTAGACCAATTGGGTCACGTGGCTTGTTTCTGTTATGCATAGTGTATAAATCTATTTATACTTTGCACGATTCTTGATGTAGATTTTTCCCCCACCAGGATATTGTATCTGATGCTTACGTTATCCATCATAACTCAAGAAATTAAGTGGGCATTATATAATATTGAAGGATTCAACGAGCATTTAATATATATAAAAATTGATACTTGGCATTTAATACATACAAATATTATAGCCACAAGCACATTAGTTTCTGAGCTAGACGTAATCTATGAGGATACTAAGGTACTCCCATTTGTATGTCATGCTTGAAATGGTTCAATGTAAGATGGCATCTGATATTGTTATAACATGAGGGTGAGCAGAAGCCCTCTCCTCCAGTCAGTGAAAGGTTTCCTGATGGACAGGGAGAAGCAGTCCAGAGGGATAATACAGTGAAACTCCAGTAATGCTTGGAAATGACTAAACTGGTCACGCCAGTCATTCATTTTCAAAGATGCAAGATGAGCCAGATGTATTATGGCTCATTCACCAGTTTTCCTGTTTTCTTCTGTGTGGTTTCCCTATAATACATGTAAAAATTGAAAAAGATATTTTAAGATGAAATTATTCCTCAAGAACGCTTTGAACAGCTTCAACACTTACCCAAGTCTCTTCTGCTTGGTTTTGATTCATGACAGCTGTCATCGAGGGGAAATCACTTCTGCTCATTTGCTCAGACCTTAAGTAAACATAGCTGTCAGGTCTTGATGACATTATTGGTACATGATTTGCACATTTAATTAAATGTCTTGCTGACTTTCATTTACCTGCATGAAGTGATTGGCGTGAAAATCTCTTCTGAAGGTGTCTCGAATGTTGGCAACTTAGAATGGAGTAGTGTTAATTATCCATGAATTAGTAACATAAAAGTGCAGCCGAATGTTCAGAGGCAAGAGTTCAAAGCCCACCACGGCATATTGTGAAATTTTAAATCAATATGAAATAAACTCATATTGGAAAGTTAGCCTAATTGATCCATAACAACATGGTTGATGCTTAAGTGCCTACCTAAGCAATTAATGGATGGCAATGCCCACATCCCATGAATGAATACAAAAAAGTTCAAAGGCACGCTAAATTGATTTGACAATTCCCATAAACATGTGTTTACCGTTAGGTCATCTTCACTCGTTAGATAGGCATATGCATATGCTTCTGTATATAACTGAGTTTAATGTTGGAACAATATTGGAATTTTGATGATTACTTAATCCACTCAGTATCAATTTGGGAGCTATACTTTCTTCAGTTCAAAAAGAAACATAAAAACATAAAAACCAGGAAAAGCCCTTCAAGGCTGTTCTGCCATTCAATATGTTCATGGTTAATCATCAGTATCCTCTTCGTGCTTTCTCCCCATACTGTCTGATCCCTTTAGCTATCCCTAACAACCAACTCTTTCATGTAAACATTCAATGTTTTAGCCTTAACTGCTTTCTGTGACAGTGAATTCCACAGGCTCACCACTGGCTGGGTGAAAACAATTTCTCCTAATCTTTGTCCCAAATTGCCTACCCCATATTCTTAGCCTATGTGTCCTGATTCTTGATTCCCTGATCATCAGAAACATCCTTCATGCATTTACCCGGCAAAAGCTCTCTTATAGTACTTTAAAATTCACCCTTATTCTTCTGAACTAGGGTGAATGTAGCCATAACTGATGCATTCTCTCTTCACACGTCAGTTCTGTCATCCCAGAGATCAGTCTGGTAAACCCTTGTTGCACTCCATCCATGGCCAAACATCTTTCCTCAGATAAAGGAGAGCAAAACTGCACGCAATATTCCAGGTATGGTCTTACTAAGATCCCGTTACCAAGGCATCCCTGCTTCCTATTGGAAGGATGTTGTGAAACTTGAAAGGCTTCAGGAAAGATTTACAAGGATGTTGCCATGGTTGGAGGATTTGAGCTATAGGGGGAGGCTGAATAGGCTGGGGATGTATTCACTGGAGTGTCAGAGGCTGAGAGGTGACCTTATGGAGGTCTATAAAATCATAAGGGGCATGGATAGGATAAATAGACAAGGTCTTTTCCCTGGGTTGGGGGAGTCCAGAACTAGAGGGTATAGGTTTACGATGAGAGGGGAAAGAATTAAAAGGGAACTAAGAGGCAACTACTTCACGCAGAGGGTGGTACATATATGGAATGAGCTGCCAGATGAAGTGTTGGAGGCTGGTACAATTACAGCATTTAAAAGGCATTTGGATGGATATATGAATAGGAAGGGTTTAGAGAGATAAGGGCCAAGTGCTAGCAAATGGAACTAGATTAGGTTAGGATATCTGGTCAACATGGATAAGTTGGACTGAAGAGTCTGTTTCCTTGATGTACATCCCTATGACTCTATGACTCTGTACTTGAATCCTCTTGTTATGAAGGCCAAGGTGCTATTTGTCTTCCACACTGCCTGCTACACCTGCATGCTTAATTTTACCAATGGTTTCCAAGAACGTCCAGGTCTTGTTGAAGCTTCGCCTTTCCCAATCCATCGCCTTTCAAATAATAATAGCCTTTCTGCTTTTTTTCTGGAGTCAATGGAAAAAAATCTAATAAAACCTTTACTGTTTTAGCTTGTTAACAGAATTAGGAGTTAGGTGAAACAGACATTTGTGTTAACATGACACCTGGCAATCTTGAAAAACCCAACAAATTTTCTCCTACCTTCTGTTCTAAGATGAGTCATATTTGGCTTAGCATATTAACTCTGCTTCACCCTTCCACCGATTTTGCTGTTTTTTGTTCAGAAATCTTCTAATGTAGTTCTGTATAGAAGAGGTCATTTAAATGATATAAACAGCTTTATGTTGTTGTTAATCCAGCTTCAAATGCGCAATCTTTGTGTTCAGTTGCTTGACAGCAATTGATGAGTTGTCCAGAATGCACTTAATTTCTCGGAACACATCCACTGCCTCAGACATGAGTGTTCACAGCTCCCTCATAGTGAACAATGTTCTGTGTTGAACAATGCACTCCTTCAAACCCCTAGAGATTCAGGCACTATGCAAAGTATTTCTTTCTTAGTTTTAATAATGATTTTGCCACAAAATGTAGAACATGAAAGATTACTTGTATAAAGAGGCTTCATCCAAGTAATTGACACAATACTATTAGAGTGCACTCTCCTTCCTATTATCGTTCTTTCTTGTAAGATCTTGATAGACATTCGCTGCAAACACATTTTGCACCAAGAAATGCCAAGATTTTCATGTTTTTTGTAAAACTTCATTAAATCTTGCACCTTTTCAAAAGTGACATTGAATTAACATTCTCTCTCACAAAATCGTAACATATTTTTAAAAATTATGAAATTTAGTTATTGTATGTTGATGATGTCACTGTCCTGAGGGCTAGAATCACAACATTTATTACAAATGCAACTTCATATCTTTGTGTACCTTACTAAAAGTTTAATCATATTTATTCTGGAATTACTAATCAAATTTTCCATTTAACATAGATTTTCCATAGGTCACAGTCTGGTAATGGGAAGGACAGAGAATTGAATAAATATTGTCCTTGGGACTGTAATCAATTCATTTTATTCTTTCACTTTTTTTTTAATCTTTTCACACAGTTTGGCCTTTTACTTCTTATTTCCATTTTAATTGTTCTTCACATTTTCTTTTGACACTGCATGAAGAGGGGAGCAAGATTCATTTTGTTCCAGACCAAGGTTCATTATTCTAAGGAGCTTGTAAACAAGAAAAGTGTTGGCAAATGGCATTAGATTAAGTTAGGATATCTGGTTGCCATGAACACATTGGACTGAAGGGTCTATTTCCATGCTGTACATCTCTATGACTCTATAACCTGTTCAGTCATATTATAACACACCTCTGGAATGGGTGGGACTTGAACCAAGGTCTCCTGGCTCAGAGATAGGGACTGAACCATTGTGCTACAAGAGGCCACCTGGGAAGTTTGTCTGTTTAAAATGCTCACAAACCTGTTTTGGGATTGATAATGAATCAGATAAAGTGAGTTTCAGGAGTGCTGAGAGTGGAAGAACAGGTGGTCAGTGAAGGAGCTGTGCTGGGAGAAGACTCTAAGAAGATGCAAGAATCCTAATAATCATCTGCTGTCTAAGAAATAGACTGTCAGAGAGCTGTATAAGCTGAATAAATTTGCCCATTTGGTGTTTGGTGAGACCTCAGTTGGGACTGAGAAAGTTGATTGTTAATTTCGATTTTCTGTACCCACCTAGTCGATGTTCTGTATTCATTCATGTCATTGATGATTCATGGGGGCAGATAGGGTCTACTAGAAAAATCTGGAATATTGCTGAAAGGTGAGACATTTGCTGAAACCTTTCCTTTTGCATACAACAGAGCGAAAGCAAAAATGCCAAATTTCAAATGATTACAAAACTTATGTTACAGGAGAAAATGTTATTGCTTTGTTTGGTGAAATAATTCCACAAAGGCCAGTAACCCATTACCAAGTCACCCTTTATTTACACATGGAGGTTCCTTGACACTGATCCAGCTCCCTCAGAGCCAGCTTTCAGAGTGAGCAGAACTTCTGTCACTCCTGTTCTATTTTATTTTATTAAACAAATTACAAAAACAGTTTACAACAAACAGTTACATTTACAGCTGCATACAAGAGACAGCAATTTTACAAGGGAGAGGAGCAGCAAAGCCAGGCCCCAAACCCTACCGTTCAAACAGTTTACAGGGACATGAGGACAAACCTCAAATCCCAGTTTCACATAAAGATATAAAGAGACAATAGCAATGACAGTTGTACATTACACAGTACTGTTACATACAAAAGTGCAGACAATACAGACTCAGCAAGCCCCCGCCCCTTCACTCCTGTTCTAATCTATCAGCCAGAGCTCCTTGATTGGACCAGATTAACAGCCCCTATCAGGGAACTCATATTCTATGAGGCCCACCTGGCTGACCTCATTACAATAATTGCATTTGGCAAGTCGATTTTGATTGGTTGAGACACTACCAGGAAGAAAGCCAAGGGACATTTGGGCTCTCCAAGCTGACAAGTAAGTCAAAGAAAGACACAGTGCTTAAGCATATTCCTTTTCCTTGCTGAAAAAGTGAATGTATTTTTCTGTGGACAAGTATAAATGACCCATCATATGCACCTGACTGATTATCTTAAATTATTTGATAGTGTCGCTATTAGCGCTGTCAGGATTATTTGGCAAGTGCTAATTGCAAGATCACAGTTAACAGACATTTACTTTGGGTTTTGAAAGTGTGGGCTGATTGAGTATGATCTGCATCCTGCCTATTAAGTATTAGCCCCATACCTAGCTCACACCATCACTGAAATTGAACTTGCAAAATTGGCTGTCGAGTTCAGTTTTAAATAACACCTTGTGATTCCTGTTAGGTCCAGCACTCACTACAACTATTTTTATTGTGGTCCATGTGCAACATGGTTTTAATGGATTGAGTCCCAAGCTCCTGATGAGGTTTACTTTGATGAGTGAAAGACAAAAGCTTTCAGAATTATGTTTCACGTTCCAGAAGTAGAAAATCCGAAGAAGCTTTATAATGAAATTGCTCATGTGTGGTTTGAGCGGGGGGGTGGCCTACCTGTCAGTGGGATTGATGCTTTGTATTTCACCTTCATCCATTGATATAACCTACCACAGAGCTCAAAATGTGAAGGCTCAAGTAGCAACATTGAGATCTGCTTGCGGAAGACCAGTATCACTGTTTTTATAATGTATCTGCTCCTATCCATAACAGCAAACAAAAGTTTTTTTGCTGCAGGTGCTGGGGTTATGCTATCTTCTTCGACACTAGTGAAGCCCAGGCTGTCTTGCATGCTATCTATTGACTAGCAGTGCTGTAGATAGACATTTGACTGTAAGAACATATTCAGCAGTTAGGTGAAAGCTTCTAATGCACAGGGTTCATCCTGAGGTTATCTCCTCCATAGATTTTATCCGTTAATAACATATAGTAGAGCTGTGCTCTACAGGTTCTGGTTCAATTGTGTATTGCAAGCATCTCTGTTCGATGCTAGCCCCAGCCTCTGCTCCAGTGGGACTAGTGCATAATATGAGTTTATGTTTCCATTTCGGAAAATATTGGAAATAATGGAAATTTAGCAGCTTGAAGAATGTTTTCTTCACTAGATAGAAAAGATCTTGCAAGTGTGTTTGACGTGCTGAGACCCACAGTAGCATTATACTTTATTTTCATTAAAGAAATATATGTAGTGCAGTAACATCTGCATCGTCATGACATCGTGATTAGCACTCAATGGTTATCAAGCAAATTTGTTATGTTTTGCTATCAATAGGATTAACTGTTTGTGTTAAATAGATTTCCATTCATATTTTAAGCAATATATTTGGCAGAATTGCCCATGATCATCTGAAGCTTTTACAAGGGCAGGGGAGGCAACCTATTAGGGCAGAAGGTAAAAGTTCAGTTTTGCTATTGCATTCTTAGAACCTTTCAGGTGGTCGGTTTTCTCTTTTGCTTTCATTAGCACATTATGAATATTCATTGTCACCATGGTCCACTACAATTACATTCACAAGTGTAATCCAAAAGTGTGAAGTATGAGTTTCCACAAATCTGACTCTATATACGAGATTTGTATCGCATGGGGCACTTCTGCCTCAAATCTCTGATTGCTACAAACTTTCTTAGTTACGGTCCTCCCTCAAAAGCAAGCCGTTTCTTTGTGCAGTATTAGGGGAGAAAACCATCCATATTGATCATGAGAACTCTCAGTCGTATGCACTCTGGCTTCTTGCTGTTAAATGCTGACACTGTTAGGGGGTGAAGCCTGACCTGACCAACGAACTTGCCCAAATGAGGCAGCCACACTGACTGACACCAGCAATCAGACTGGGGCAAATAACTCGGACTGAACCCAAAATGGGCTCAACTCAGTCATCCATCTTTTCTGGTAGTATCCTTGTCCCGTGTAAGCTTTTGGTGAAAAGCAGCTATCAGTTGTGTACATTCTCCAAGTTGTAATGGGAAGTCAGTGACTTGCTGGCACGTGAGAGCTTCAGCTCCTTTTATGTTTTCTGTGTGAATGCTGGTGGCTGTGTGAGAGGCAGTGCCACAGTAGTGCCAGTCAAGCTCCATTGGTAGCTGCAATGAGTGACAGACATCAGCTACAGATGGGGCACCCGATGGTGATGCCTGGCATCTGTGTGACAATCCAGTGGAGTATGCAAACTTTCCCCATGAACTCTCACTTACAGGAGCATGATGTATTGAGTAGATGGTGGTTCATACCCTGGGGGAGTGCAGCAAGTCATTCATCCTCTTGTGGTTCTCTTGGGTGACACTGACCTCTGCCATCACTTCTGCCCAGGCTGTTGGGATGACGCCTTGCAATCAATCTTTGGGGAAAAAAAGCTTTCCTATTCTCCTGGACAGACTTCAGGTGAGCTCTAGGGAATCTAGTGTTGGTCCCTAGTATCTCCAGGGCAATACTCCCTCGAATTGTTTGTCAGTGCACAAACATCTGAGGTCTGTGCGCAGCTGTCTGAAACCATGAGTCAGTGCGTCGGCACACACTTCGGAGAAATCTTGAAGCAAGGCCATTTAAGCCTCCAAGGGACTTCACTCCCGGGTGGGTTAACTGGTGCTCCTGGTTTCAGACAATGACGTGCAATCCAGGTGCTTTTTAAATGTAAGCCTTTATGGGTGGCGCAGTGGCTCAGTAGTTAACACTTCTGCCTCTCAGCATCACCAACCTGGGTTCGATATCAGCCATGGTCAACTGTCTGTGTTGAGTTTGCACATTCTCCCCTTGACTGTGTGGGTTTCTTCTGGATGTTCTGGTTTCCTCTCATAGTCCAAAGGTGTGCAGGTTTGCTGGATTGGCCATAAATTGCCCATAGTGTCAAGGGCTGTGCAGGCTAGGTAAATTACCATGGAAAATGCACAGTTACAGGGAACGTGTAAATCAAACATGCCTCAATTACTTGCTCCATACTGTGCTGTCCCTCGTATTTGATTTAGTTTCGTCTTACAACACACTTATCTGAGAACAAGCCACCACTCAGCAGCTGTCTGCTGGAAGACCAGTGTCCTTGGCACCCAGGCCATCTTTGAGAGTCTGCTGTGCATTCAGCGGAGTGTTGACAATCTGCTGTTGCCTCTCACTGGCAATGTATTGTCACAGCAGCCGCTAAGTCATGCTGTCCAGGGCTGACAGTCCCTCGAATATCCAACCCAGTTCTCTCACCCTTGTTGCTGTTTTGCCACCAGGACACACACTTCACTTGTCCTTTGATCTCTCCCACCTCAAGACCCTCTATGAAGATGTCCCCATTGCTCTTTCCCCAGTGCCCCTGCATCTTGTCAGCGTCCAGTAGAGGAACATCATACATGGGCAAGCTTTCTGGACTACACCTCCTCCCACTCTGCCCCCTGTAAAAACGCCATCCCATTCTCCCAATTCCTTCGTCTCCGCTGCATCTGCTCCCAGGAGGACCAGTTCCAAAAACGTACAACCCAGATGGCCTCCTTCTTCAAGGACCGCAATTTCCCCCCCGACGTGGTCGACGATGCCCTCCACCGCATCTCTTCCACTTCCCGCTCCTCCACCCTTGAGCCCCGCCCCTCCAACCGCCACCAGGACAGAACCCCACTGGTCCTCACCTACCACCCCACCAATCTCCATGTACAGCGCATCATCCGCCGTCATTTCTGCCACCTCCAAACGGACCCCACCACCAAGGATATATTTCCCTCCCCTCCCCTATCAGCATTCCGTAAAGACCACTACCTCCGTGACTCTCTCGTCAGATCCACACCCCCCACCAACCCAACCTCCACTCCCGGCACCTTCCCCTGCAACCGCAGGAGGTGCAAGACTTGCGCCCACACCTCCCCCCTCACCTCCCTCCAAGGCCCCAAAGGAAACTTCCATATCTGCCACAGATTCACCTGCACCTCCACACACATCATCTATTGCATCCTCTGCACCCGATTGGGGAGACAGGCCGCCTACTTGCGGAGCCTTTCAGAGAACACCTCTGGGACACCCGGACAAACGAACCCAATCACCCTGTGGCTCAACACTTCAACTCCCCCTCCCACTCCACCAAGGATATGCAGGTCTTTGGACTCCTCCATTGCCAGACCACAACACGATGGTTGGAGGAAGAGCGCTTCATCTTCCGCCTAGGAACCCTCCAACCACAACGGATGAACTCGGATTTCACCAGTTTCCTCATTTCCCCTCTCCCCACCTTGTCTCAGTCAAATCCATTGAACTCAGCACCGCCTTCCTAACCTGCAATCTT
This sequence comes from Chiloscyllium plagiosum, assembly GCF_037043375.1. Taxonomy (NCBI): domain Eukaryota; kingdom Metazoa; phylum Chordata; class Chondrichthyes; order Orectolobiformes; family Hemiscylliidae; genus Chiloscyllium; species Chiloscyllium plagiosum. The sequence continues at coordinate 27,246,025 of NW_028270177.1, forward strand.
CTTCCTGACCTCTCCGCCCCCACCCCAGTCTGACCTATTACCCTCACCTTGACCACCTATCACATTTCCGACACCCCTCCCCCAAGTCCCTCCTCCCTACCTTTTATCTTAGCCTGCTTTCCTCATTCATGAAGAAGGGCTTATACCGGAAACATCGATTCTCCTGTTCCCTGGATGCTGCCTGACCTGCTGCGCTTTTCCAGCAACACATTTTCAGCTCTGATCTCCAGCATCTGCAGACCTCACTTTCTCCTCAAAGCTTTCAGACAAGTCTAGACTTGAACCTTATTCACAGCCATCAAAAGAAAACACACAAAAAATGAATACAAGCTGCAGTTCACATCCACAAAGTGAAGCAACACTGGACTGAGGAACAGCCACCATCAATTTCCAAACATGGCCATTTGACTACATACACACACACACACACACACACACACTTTACCATGGAGACAGCTGGCACATAAACTAAAGCCTCAATGTGCCATACATCAAGAGACTCCTCCTCCCCTGGACATTTTTTTTCTACTGACAAGCAGCTGTCTGTGTGTCTACACAAAAGAGCTCATCAATTTAACAGCACTGTCAGTTTTTGGCTCTGGCTGACAGGACAGTGTGCTGATGGCATGGCACAGCATGGATGCTGTGAGTATCGAGGTAGATGCAAAGTAAGAAAGCACTAAGAGAGCAAACAAGCAGCCTGAGGTGTAGCCTGGGTGAGCCTATGTGTGAGTAGTCTATCCCTGCACACAGAGGGTCCTTGCAGCAGCTTTTCAATGTTACTGTTGGCGCATCCACTAGTACAGATCCATGCCTTCCCAGTGACCTGCAGGTGAATCAAAGAGATGCCATGAGGATAGCGAGAGTTTGGAAAATGTCCAATGCCAATGTCTGTGGACAAAGGGTGTGCATGGCTGGTGGCCGTAAATCGTGCTCTGAGGTGCTGCTTGGTGTTGAACCACATGGAGATTGGTCACAGACGGTTTTTAAACCTGGATGTAGCCGTAATAAAGGGAGGGACCTCTGCTCAGGTGCAAGTCAAGCTTTTGTGCATGATTACATCCTTCACAGCTCGTTAAAATAGGAAACAACAAATTATATGGAACCTTTTTGCCCCACCATGACACTCTGGTCTCTAATTTTCAAGAATCATAGAATCCCTACGTTGTAAAAGCCAGCCATATGACCTATCAAGTCTTCACTGACCTTCCACAGAAAAGGCCATCTAGATCTCACTGGGCCTTGTGGCAAGAATCCCTCCAAACAACTCAATGAAGCTTGAACTTAATTAAAAAAAGATTCAACCCAACATTTCTGAATGTTCAACATTTGTCTGAGATCCCTCTTTGTTTTCCTTTACCAGAGGAGGTACAGTTAGTAAGTTTGCAGATGACACCAAAATTGGAGATGTAGTGGACAGCGAAGAGGGTTACCTCAGATTACAACAGGATCTTGACCAGATGGGCCAATGGGCTGAGAAGTGGCAGATGGAGTTTAGTTCAGATAAATGCGAGGTGCTGCATTTTTGGGAAAGCGAATCTTAGCAGGACTTATACACTTAATGGTAAGGTCCTAGGGAGTGTTGCTGAACAAAGAGACCTTGGAGTGCAGGTTCATAGCTCCTTGAAAGTGGAGTTGCAGGTAGATAGGATAGTGAAGAAGGCGTTTGGTATGCTTTCCTTTATTGGTCAGAGTATTGAGTACAGGAGTTGGGAGGTCATGTTGCGGCTGTACAGGACATCGGTTAGGCCACTGTTGGAATATTTCGTGCAATTCTGGTCTCCTTCCTATTGGAAAGATGTTGTGAAACTTGGGCTAGATTGGGTTGGGATATCTGGTCGGCATGGACAGGTTGGACCGAAGGGTCTGTTTCCATTTTGTACATCTCTATGACTCTATAAATGCAAGAGAAGATTTTCAACAAGCATACACTTATCCTACAGCATTGCTTCAAGGCCAGTGCACTTATCCTTAGTGGGTGGTGTTGTGTCTTAAATGTTTCTGTAAAAATACAAGTGAAAATTAATCATTTGTGTTGAAAAAGCATACCTATTGCATCGGTGTTATGACACTGTGGCTACCATTTGTGATGTAAAATTACATTTGATGTGTACACAGACTCTTGAGGCACTTTGGTAAGGTGGTTTGTGTGTGTCGAGTTAACAACTGCAAAAATGTAAAAAGAATGCAAATTGTGACTTCAATCAGCTTTCCAATTTTAATTCAAACTCAGTCCTGTCATTTTGGAGTCCAGCACTCAACTGAGAAATGTTGTCTCTTAATACAAACATACAGTCAGTTGCAAGAAAAATATTTTTGACTCACTTCCACTATCATAAAAGGGATCATCAACTACTTGCACATTATTTGTTGATCAATTTATTCAATGTTCCAAACGTTCATTGCTTTCCACAGTCTTCGAAATAATAAAATCTACAAGGAATGGGCTCGTCACCTTGGACAACAATTGACACATAAACAAATTCACTCTGAATATGTGCAAATTAATGTGGTAGTTACTCAAAGAGATTTTGTTTTGGTCCAAGACTCCTGCAAAAGTAGATGTGCCTAGACAGGGTTTGCACTCATAAGCAATCACCTTGGATTACAGCATGCCGCAGAGAATGAGCTGAGATCTTGCAGAGTGGGACGTACTGTTGGAAGATGAAGGAGGAGTAATTGAAGACCACCCGGCAGGAGGCCATATTCTGCTGGGGTATTCAATAAGCACGCTCCAACCTGAACATCAGCAAAGAGCGCTATGTGCAGGTTTTACCCTTCTGCAAGGATGTCCTCATGGGAATCTGCTACTCTCTAGAGCCAGATTTGCAAACTCGGCGAAAAGACCTTATTGCCAGTGGTTGTCAAGGTTACTGTGGTGATGATATTTTGTGCTTCTGTCTTAAGAATTCTCTGCCTCAATATTTGGCTGAGAGTATCTTGGCTAGGGACTGGCACGTCTCAAAGCAATGGATTTACAAATTCTTTTGGTTTAAGTAATGCTCTGTTACATGACAATTGAGATACTATTGATTATTAAATGTGTTTTAATCTAGCAATGACTTCTTGAGCTATTTTATGAGGACAGCATGGTTGAGAAATATAATTTTTGTGTGGAATATATGATGAAATTGATGATCTGAAATCAAACACTCAGTATTTCAGTGCAGCTCACCAGTCTAGTCACTACCTGACTCAGACAACAAGAGGCCCACAGGAAAATCCTGAGGAAGGCCAACTGGGCTGAATAAGAGAAGGGATTGAGAGTGAGAAGAAGAGGCCTGTACCATAGGTCAGCAGCATCCCCACAGCATTATTGTTGAGTCAGGAAGTGGCATACTTAGGCATTATGGACTAGAAGAAATGGGGTAGCACACTTCGCCCAAATTCTGGCTCATGTTTGGCTGATTTGGCATTAATATTCCAAAACAATGAATAAATCCATGATTAATGCAATCGAGTGACTGAATGCCTGTGTAGCTGAGTTCCTTCAGCAACAAAGATTTGTCCATTTCAAAACACCAAGTGCAGATGCATTGTGGGATATCTGGTTTTGAAAAATTCTCCAAAAAAACCCAAAGAACTGCAGATGCTGGAAATCAGAAACTAAAACAGAAATTGCTGGAAAAGCTCAATAGGTCTGGCAGCACCTGTGGCAAGAAATTAGAGTTAACATTTCGAGTCTAGTGATGCTTCTTCAGATGTTGTTAATTCTCCTCTAGTTTTGTAGCTCCTAACGAGATATAATTCAAGAGCTGATGATCCTTGACTGTTTTTTTTCTTAATTCACTCATGGGATGTGGGTGTCACTGGCTGGCCAAGCATTTATTACCCATCCTTAGTTGCCCTTGAGAAGGTAATAGTGAGCTGCCTTCTTGAACTACTACTATCCACGAATTGTTGATTGACCCACAATGCTATTAGGGAGGGTGTATGAGGGTTTTGACTTCGTGATATTGAAAGAATGGCAATATATTTCCAAATCTGGATGGTGAGTTTTGCCTTGTAGATCATGGCAGGCTTTGGAGAGTCAGGCTGTGAGTTATTTGCTGCAATGTTTCTAACCTATGAGCTGTTCTTATAGCCAACAATATAAATGGTGAGTCCAGTTCAATTTCTGGTCTATGGTAATTCCCAGGATGTTAATAGAGGGGCATTCAGTGATTAATGCCATTGAATATCGAAGGACGATGGTTAAATTGGTTCTTATTGGATAAAGTACCTGGCATTTGTGTAGCATGAATGTGACTTGTCATTTTTCACTCCAAGCCTGGATTGTCCAGATCTTATTGCATTTGAACATGGACTACTTCAGTATCTGAGATGAATAGTGCTGAATATTGTGCAATTATCAGTGAACATTTTCACCTCTGACCTTTTGAAGGAGGGAAGGTTATTGACGAAGCATCTGAAGTAACCCTAATACGGTAAATAACACGATGCTTACATTAGTTTCCATAACATATGAATGACATATGCATCACATAGTACTGAAGAATTCAATGAACAGCTTTTATAATTTCATTGGTATTTACATATGTACATTACACAAACAGGCTCTTGCATATTTGAGCTTGAGCTTGAGTGATTTGAATGTAATGTAGCAACATCATTCCCTCAGTGTTTTGTACAAAGAGAGCTCGGTAATATGGAAACTGGAATTCTGATACCATTAGGTCACATTCCATGGCATGTTGATGACATCACGAGCATGGCATTTAAAGGTATATCTCATGTCTGCTGTGAGACATAACACAACAGCTCCTGGGTGAAACAAGATTCATTTTCTTACTTAACTAGAAAATGTGAAACAGTTTCTTTCTTTCACTTCACCCAGATCACATCCAATTTTCTCTCAAGGTCTTTCTGGCATCTGATAGTTAATAAGCTGTTCCCTTTATTGTTCTGTTTGAAAGTATCAGACATTGTCATCTGCGTCTACATGTCTTCATTTACCAGACACTAATAAATTACTCCTTTAGCTCCCTGAAGATAACCTTGGTTTCCAGTATGATTCAAATAAACTCTGCTCTTCGTTTTTTTATTTAAAGTGGTAGAACTGTTTGTATCCTTTGAACATCAGTTCATCTTGAATTACTTAGGCATTCACAACACATCTTTTGACTTCGTAGATCGATTTTGGTGCTTTTGCTTCACATAAGCCTATTTCCATTTTACTTCATTGCATACTATCTTCCAATCTGTTTCCCCTCATGAATTTATCTAGCTTCCTCTTGAATGCATCTATGCTATTTACCTCATTGTGATAGCAAACTCCAGTTTCTCACACTCTCTGGGTATAGAGTTTACTCAAAAATTCATGTCTCCATTTATCCCTTTTGAATCTGTTCATAATTTTAAAGAAAAATATCAGATCAGTTCTTAGTCTTTCTTTCCTGGAGAGAGAAAGAAAGCCTATTAATTTCTAATCCTAAATAATAATCTCAGATGGCATTTGTGTCAGGTGACATCCTTTGCTGTATACCATTCTCAAGAATTTTAAGTTTTCATTTACTCCAGTAGCTTGCTGAATCTTCTTTCCATCAATGAAGTGCAATATCCACACTTCCCCTCGGAGAGTGACAGATATTGCAGCAGGTTGATAGTTTCGATGATCTAGATTTTCCTGCTGTGATGAGATTGATGATGTACATCATTAATCTCACCGTCTAGTTCACCAATCTTGTCTTGATATTTTGCCTTTACTTCGCTGCGTTTCTAATTAGCAGCAAATTCAGCACAGATGTAAACGCGGAAGTGATGGTACTTCTACCATCTGGATCGACACGGAAGGGGATTCAATGAATGGAAGTATAATTTCCTAAACAAATTTTAATCTACAATTCTTTAACGATGTGGTCTCCCTTTGAGACATTTGAATTTTTAAGCTGGCTTTTGTGTCCGATCTATGAAATCGAACCCATTCCAGATTATTCTTATAAATGAATAGAATTATTATTGACATTTTTTTGTTGATTATGAGGACATCAAATGAAGCAAATGAGCTAAGTTTGAATTTTTGACACAAGTGAAATGTTGTAGGCTTGTACAGAACTGAAGATTGCAGATTTTTGTGCACATCAATTTACTCAGAACTAATCAAATTAATAATGATGAATAAGTAAATTTAAATAACTGGAAAAGGTATTGGTGACATTAGTGAAATGGAAGAACAGCAAAGGGGTCGTTTAAATTCAGAAAAAGTCTCATAAGTTGAACTAAACCTGACATTCCAAGGTTCAGATGTGGATATCCAAAGATTCCAGTTGAATTCATGGAATGGTTTCGGAAATGCGGGAGGTCCTTCTTCCCATTGTGTCTTTGCTGACTTCCAATTCACTGCCTTTCTCCTCCCTTTCCTTAACTGCATTTTTTAGACAATAATTCAACTGTGAATGTTTTACTTGATCCAACCTATATCCCAGCTTCTGGGGAAGGGTCACTCGACCTGAAATGTTAACGCTGATTTCTCTCTACAGATGTACCAGACCAGCAATTTCTATTTTTATTTCTATATTTCCTGGAACTGTTTAGCTCGAGTAGCTGGCTGCTGGTTTTTAATACAGAATGATGCCAATGGCATGGTCCTATTCCCACACTGGCTTAAGTACCTTGAAAGACCCCCATTCTTAAATTATTTCCCCTTGCCTAAACTGTAATGACCCTCAGGTTAAACTGCCACCAGTTTTGTCTCTCTAATGAGAGAGTAGCCCTAAGGTCAGGTGAGACTGTGGTCACTTTCCAGTACAATCCAGATCTGAGCCACTCACTGCCTGCTGCCATTACTTCATTTGCCACTTACCTTTTATCTGCACTCTCTAGAGTTTGGTTCTTCCACCATTGGGTGCAATCTCTGTCTATCTCCACTGCCTAGACCCCTAATGATTTTGAACACCTGGATCAAATCTCCTCCTGACCTTCTATTCTCCAAGGCAAACATTCCGAATTGCTCCACTCTGTTTTCTATATAACTGAAGTTCCTCAAGCCTGGAATTATTCTTGTGAAGTTTTTTTTTCACACCTTCGCGAATGTCTTCACCTCCATCTGAAATTGGGATGTTCAAACCTGGATGCAATATGGCAATTGAGGCTGAAGCAGTGCATTAATTGAGGTTTAACAGACCTTCCTTGCATTTGTACTCAATTGATAAAACCCACAATGTTGGCATGCATTCTGAATTGTGGTCTCAATCTGTCATGCTACCTTTAGTGATGCTTGCTCTTATGCTTCCAGATTTCTCTACTCACACTCATTTTAGTACAGTACTCTTTATTTTATATTGTCTCTTTGCATTCTTGCCTCAAAAATGAACTACTTTGTGTTCCTCTGCATTATATTTTGTTTGTAGGTTCCTGTTTGAAGTTCTACGCCATTCTTATCACCATATATATCATGAAGAGAAAGGATTCTACTGCACTCACAGGGGAACTCCATTGTAAACCTTTATACAGTCCAGCAAACTTGAAGTTTAAGAAGGAAATTGAAGGGAAAGTTAGAACAAGGGAAGTGAAGAAAGACAACGATATCAATGAAGCAGAAAACTCAAAAAGGGATCATGCCATAAGGTTGAGTGAAATAGGGGTTGATAGGAAGGATGAGGGCAGTAACAAATTAAAAATACTATATATGAATGAACGAAGTATTAGAAATAAGATGGATGAGCTTGAGGCTCTTTTGGAAATTGGCAGCTACGATATTGAGGGGATAACTGAGATGTGGCTTCAAGTGGACAGGGCCTGGGAAATGAATATTCAAGGCTATACGTGCTATCGTAAGGACAGACTGATGGGCAGAGGGGCTGGGGTGGCCCTGTTGGTAAGGGATGATATTCAGTCCCTTGCGCGGGGGGACCTAGAATCAGGGGATGTAGAGTCAGTATGGATAGAGCTGAGAAATTCTAAGGGTAGAAAATGTGTTGCTGGAAAAGCGCAGCAGGTCAGGCAGCATCCAGGGAACAGGAGAATCGACGTTTCGGGCATAAGCCCGAAGAAGGGCTTATGCCCGAAACGTCGATTCTCCTGTTCCCTGGATGCTGCCTGACCTGCTGCGCTTTTCCAGCAACACATTTTCAGCTCTGATCTCCAGCATCCGCAGACCTCACTTTCTCCTCAAATTCTAAGGGTAGAAAGACGCTCTTGGTAGTTATCTACAGGCCCCCAAACAGGAGAATGGATGTAGGGTGTAAGTTGAATAAGGAGCTGAAATTGGCCTGTCGCAAACATGTTACTACAGTTGTTATGGGGGATTTCATGCAGGTAGACTGGGAGAATCAGGATGGTATTGGACCTCAGGAAAGAGACTTTGTGGAGTGCCTCCGAGATGGATTCTTAGAACAGCTGGTGCTGGAGACTACCAGGGAGAAGGCAATTCTGGATCTGGTATTGTGCAACGAACCAGAATTGATCAGGGACCTCAAAGTGAAGGAGCCATTAGGAGGTAGTGACCATAATACAATAAGCTTCAATCTGTAATTTGAAAGGGAGAGGGTACAATCGGTAGTGACAATATTTCTGTTGAATAAAGGGAATTATGGAGCTATGAGGGAGGAGCCAGTCAAAGTTCAATGGTGCAATACTTTAGCAGGGATGACAGTGGAGGAACAATGGGAGATATTTCTGGGTATAATGCAGAAGATGCAGGATCAGTTCATTCCAAAAAGGAAGAAAGATCCTATGAGGAGGCAGGGGTGGCCGTGGCAGACGAGGGAAGTTAAGAAACATATAAAGTCAAAAGAGAAAATGTATAACATAGCAAAGATGAATGAGAAAACGGAGGACTGGGAAGCTTTTAAAGAACAACAGAGGATTACTAAGAAGGAAATACGCAGAGAAAAAAATGAGGTACGAAGGTAAACAGGCCAAAAATATAAAGGAGGATAGTAAAACTTTTTTTAGGTATGTAAAAGGGAAAAGAAATGGTTAAGACTAAAATTGGGCCCTTGAAGACAGAAACAGGGGAATATATTACGGGGAACAAAGAAATGGCAGAAGAGTTGAGTTGGTACTTCAGATCTGTGTTCACTGGGGAAGACACAAGCAATCACCCTGAGGTAACAGTGGCTGAAGGACCTGAACTGAAGGGAATTTATATTTGCTAGGAATTGGTGTTGGAGAGACTGTTAGGTCTGACCGGGGCCTGATGGTCTACATCCCAGGATACTGAAGGAGGTGGCTCGGGAAATCGTGGATGCGTTGGTGATTATTTTCCAGAGTTCGATAGATTCAGGATCAGTTCCTGCGGAATGGAGGGTGACTAGTGTTGTACCACATTTTAAGAAAGGAGCGAGAGAAAAAGCAGGAAATTATAGACCAGTTAGTCTGACCTCAGTGGTGGGAAAGATGCTGGAGTGAATTATAAAGGATGAAATTACGACACATCTGGATAGCAGTATCAGGATAGGTCAGAGTCAGCATGGATTTATGAAGGGGAAATCATGCTTCACTAATCTTCTGGAATTTTTTGAGGATGTAACTCTGAAGATGGACAAGGGAGATCCAGCGGATGTAGTGTACCTGGACTTTCAGAAAGCCTTTGATAAAGTCCCACATAGGAGGTTAGTGAGCAAAATTAGGCCGCATGGTATTGGGGGCAAAGTACTGACTTGGACTGAAAATTGGTTGACTGACAGGAAACAAAGAGTAGTGATAAACGGCTCCCTTTCGGAATGGCAGGTGGCAACCAGTGAGGTACCGCAGGGATCAGTGCTGGGACCGCAGCTTTTTAAAATATATATTAATGATATAGAAGATGGTATTAATAGTAACATTAGCAAATTTGCTGATGATACTAAGCTGGGTGGCAGGGTGAAATGTGAGGAGGATGTTAGGAGATTACAGGGTGACCTGGACAAGTTAGGTAAGTGGACAGATGCATGACAGATGCAGTTTAATGTGGATAAATGTATGGTTTCCACTTTGGTGGCAAGAACAGAAAGGCAGATTACTACCTAAATGGAGTCAAGTTAGGTAAAGGGGCATTACAAAGAGATCTGGGTGTTCTTGTACACCAGTCAATGAAGGTAAGCATGCAGGTACAGCAGGTAGTGAAGAAGGCTAATAGCATGCTGGCCTTCATAACAAGAGGGATTGAGTATAGAAGCAAACAGGTTCTTCTGCAGCTGTACAGGGCCCTGGTGAGACTGCACCTGGAATATTGTGTGCAGTTCTGGTCTCCAAATTTGAGGAAGGACATTCTGGCTATTGAGGGAGTGCAGCGTAGGTTCACGAGGTCAATTCCTGGAATGGCGGGACTATCTTATGTTGAAAGATTGGAGCGACTGGGCTTGTATACCTTTGATTTTAGAAGACTGAGAGGGGATCTGATTGAGACGTATAAGATTATTAAAGGATTGGACAGTCTGGAGGCAGGAAACATGTTTCCGCTGATGGGTGAGTGCCGAACCAGAGGACACAGCTTAAAAATAGGGAGTAGGCCATTTAGGACAGAGATGAGGAGAAACTTCTTCACCCAGAGAGTGGTGGCTGTATGGAATGCTCTGCCCCAGAGAGCAGTGGAGGCCCAGTCTCTGGATTCATTTAAGAAAGAGTTGGATAGAGCTCTCAAGAATAGTGGAATCAAGGGTTATGGAGATAAGGCAGGAACAGGATACTGATTAAGGATGATCATCCATGATCATATTGAATGGTGGTGCAGGCTCGAAGGGCAGAATTGCCTACTCCTGCACCTATTGTCTATTGTCTATTGTCAGCAAACAGCCATTCATGACTGCTGCAAGTTTTCTGTTACTCACCAATTTTGTATCCATGTTATACAGTCTTTTTTGTTCCATGAGCTCTAATTTTGCTCAAGTCTGTTGTGCAGCACTATGATAATAGTCTTTGAATGTCCATGTACATGGCATCAGCAACATTCTGCTCATAAAATTGCTCTTTGTTGCCTCATCATAAAACACAAACAAGTTAATTTGTCATGATTTACCCTTAATAAATCCATGCTGGCTTTTTATAACATTTTGTAATTTACATAAATGGTTTGGATGTGAGCATAAGAGGAACAGTTAGTAAGTTTGCAGATGACAACAAACTTGGAGGTGTAGTGGACAGTAAAGAAGGTTTTCTCAGATTACAACAGGATCTGGACCAGATGGGCCAATGGGATGAGAAGTGGCAGATGGAGTTTAATTCAGATAAATGCGAGGTGCTGCATTTTGGGAAAGCAAATCTTAGCAGGACTTATACACTTAATAGTAAGGTCCTAGGGAGTGTTGCTGAACAAAGAGACCTTGGAGTACACGTTCATAGCTCCTTGAAAGTGGAATCACAGATAGATAGGATAGTGAAGGAGGTGTTTGGTATGCTTTCCTTTATTGGTCAGAGTATTGAGTACAGGAGTTGGGAGGTCATGTTGCGGCTCTACCGGACATTGGTTAGGCCACTGCTGGAATATTGCATGCAATTCTGGTCTCCTTCCTATTAGAAAGATGTTGCGAAACTTGAAAGGGTTCAGAAGAGATTTACAAGGATGTTGCCAGGGTTGGAGGATCTGAGCTACAGGGAGAGGCTGAACAGGTTGGGACTGTTTTCCCTGGAACGTCAGAGGTTGGGGGGTGACCTTATAGAGGTTTACAAAATCATGAGGGGCATGGATTGGATAAATAGGCAAAGTCTTTTCCCTCGGGTGGGGGGAGTCCAGAACTAGAGGGCATAGGTTTAGGGTGAGAGGGGAAAGATATAAAAGAGACCAAAGGGACAACGTTTTCACACAGAGGGTGGTACGTGTATGGAATGAGCTGCCAGAAGAAGTTGTGGAGGCTGGTACAATTGCAACATTTAAAAGGCATTTAGAAGGGTATATGAATAGGAAGGGTTTGGAGGGATATGGGCCGGATGCTGGCAGGTGGGACTAGATTGGGTTGGGATATCTGGTCAGCGTGGACGGGTTGGACTGAAGGGTCTGTTTCTATGCTGTACATCTCTATGACTCTAATTAATCCATTTGTGCTAAAGTGACGTTTAATTATAGAGTCATACAGTCATGCAGCATGGAAACGTTCTCATCGGTTCAACCAGTCCATGCCAACCATAATACCGAACTAAACTAATCCCCCCTGACTGCCCATGGTCCATATCCCATCAAACATTTCTTATTCATGTACTTATCCAAATGTCTTTCAAACATTGTAACTGCACCCATATTCGTCACTTCCTCTGGACATTCATTCCACACACGAGCCACTCTCGGTATAAAAGAATTGTCCCTCATGTCTTTTTTTTAAATCTTTCCCCTTTCAACTTAAAAAAAATGCCCCTTAGTCTTGAAATCCCCCACCCTAGAGAAAATACACCTGCCATTTATCTTACATGTACTCCTCATGATTTTATAAACCTTGAAAAGGTCATCCCGCAACCACCTACACTCCAGTAAAAACAAGTTCCAGCCTATCCAGTCTTTCTTTATAATTCAAACCCTCCATTCCCTGCACCATCCTGGTAAATCTTTTCTGAACCCTGTCCAGCCTAATAATAGAGGAGAAAGTGAGGTCTGCAGATGCTGGAGATCAGAGCTGAAAATGTGTGCTGGAAAAGCGCAGCAGGTCAGGCAGCATCCAGGGAACAGGAGAATCGACGTTTCGCACATAAGCCCTTCTTCAGGAAGGGCTTATGCCCGAAACGTCGATTCTCCTGTTCCCTGGATGCTGCCTGACCTGCTGCGCTTTTCCAGCAACACATTTTCAGCACTCCAGCCTAATAATACCCTTCCTATGTGAGGGAGACCAGAACTGAACACAGTTCTCTAGAAGAGGCCTCAGCTACATCTTGTATCACCCAGCATGACTTCCCATCTCCTGTACTCAAAGGTCTGAGCAATGGAGGCAAGTGTGAGAAATGCCTTTTTAAAAACCCTGTCTACATGCGTTACAAACTTGTGTCCCAAATTATTGTCTCTGAAATCTTCTCTATCATTGAGGATAATTGAATGGTCTATAGTTTCCAGGTGTATCCAGACATCTATGTTTGAAGAAGGGAGGAGCATGAGCAGTATCCCTGATGTTTGGCACTAAACCTGAGTTTAAGGAAGATTGGAAAATTATGGCCAGTGCCTCGGCAACTTCTACTCTCACTTCCTTCAGCAGCACTGCATGCATCTCAACTTACCCTGGTGTCTCAGCAACTTTAAATACAAACAGCCTCTCCAAAATCTCAACCTGATCAATCTTAAAGTCTTCGCGTAAACTATCTCCTGTTTCAACTTGATCTTGCCAGCCATTATCTTTCTTCATAAAGACAGACACAAAATATCCATTTAATACCTCAGCTATGCTTTGTGTGTCTATGCATAATTTTCCTTTTTGACACTTTTAGCTCCAGCTCTCCTCTTTCACTATTTATAAATCTATCGAGTTTTTTTTGGATTTTCTTTCATGTTAGCTGCCAGTATCTTCCCATCCTCTCACTTTGCTTCTTTTATGCAATAACCTCTACCTTCTAAGTTAGGCAATCTTCTCACCTGACATTTGTCATGGGCACACTTTCTCTTCTTCATTTTCATTTCTATGCTTTCCATCATGAAGAGAGTCATAGAGTCATAGAGATGTAAAGCATGGAAACAGACCATTTGGTCCAACCCGTCCATGCCGACCAGATATCCCACCTGCCAGCACCCGGCCTGTATCCCTCCAAACCCTTCCTATTCCTATACCCATCCAAATGCCTCTTAAATGTTGCAATTGTAACAGCCTTCACCACATCCTCTGGCAGCTCATTCCATACATGTACCACCCTCTGCATGAAAAAGTTGCCCCTTAGGTCTCTTTTATATCTTTCCCCTCTCACCCTAAACCTATGCCCTCTAGTTCTGGACTCCACCACCCCAGGGAAAATACCTTGTCTATTTATCCTATCCATGCCCCTCATAATTTTGTAAACCTCTATAAAGTCACCCCTCAACCTCCGACGCTCCAGGGAAAACAGCCACAGCCTGTTCAGCCTCTCCCTGTAGGTCAGATCCTCCAACCCTGGCAACATCCTTGTAAATCTTTTCTGAACCCTTTCAAGTTTCACAACATCTTTCCGATAGGAAGGAGACCAGAATTGCATGCAATATTCCAGCAGTGGCCTAACCAATGTTCTGTACAGTCGCAACATGACCTCCCAACTCCTGTACTCAATACTCTAACCAATAAAGGAAAGCATACCAAACGCCTTCTTCACTATCCTATCTACCTGTGACCCCACTTTCAAGGAGCTATGAACGTGTACTCCAAGGTCTCTTTGTTCAGCAACACTCCCTAGGACCTTACATTTAAGTGTATACGTCCTGTTAAGATTTGCTTTCCCAAAATGCACCACCTCACATTTATCTGAATTAAACTCCATCTGCCACTTCTCAGCTCATTGGCCCATCTGGTCCAGATCCTGTTGTAATCTGAGGTAACCCTCTTCGCTATCCACTACACCTCCAGTTTTGTTGTCATCTGAAAACTTACTAACTGTACCTCTTATGCTCGCATCCAAATCATTTATGTAAATGACAAAAAGTAGAGGGCCCAGCACCGATCCATGTGGCACTCCACTGGTCACAGGCCTCCAGTCTGAAAAACAACCTTCCACCACCATCCTCTGCCTTCTACCTTTGAGTCAGTTCTGTATCAAATGGCTGGTTCTTCCTGTATTCCATGAGATCTAACCTTGCTAATCAGTCTCCCATGGGGAACCTTGTCGAATGCCTTACTGAAGTCCATATAGATCACATCTACTGCTCTGCCCTCATCAATCTTCTTTGTCACTTCTTCAAAAAACTCAATCAAGTTTGTGAGACATGATTTCCTACGCAAAAAGCCATGTTGACTATCCCTAATCAGTCCTTGCCTTTCCAAATACGTGTACAATCTGTCCCCCAGGATTCCCTCCAACAACTTGCCCACCACCAAGGTCAGGCTTGAGCTTGAGATTTGTTTGCCCTTTACCCCCTGTGGCAAATATCCTGACTGACATTTAACTATTTGCTTCCTTGAAGTTATATTATTCAGTTACAGATTTACCAGCTAGTCTTTGATTCTAATTTATCTGGATTCTCTCTTTCCCCAGTAAAGTTTTGTTTTGTTCAGTAAATCATTCTTACTCTGGATTGTTCCCAATCCTTTCCCAGATCTATCCAGAACCTATGTAGTACACAAATTCCAGGAAAGTATGAATGATTTTTACAGTGACCCAGCGAATGTTCTAAAGTTCCCTTGATAATAAGTTGATATTAATTTTTTAGTCACAAAAATGCTCTGGAATATTACAATAATCTTCTACATTTAAATTTCCTCCAGACCTCTCCTGTTGACACAATTTTGGTGAGCAAGAGCAACTTAAAATGATATATGAAGATGCAAACTTCAAAGCAAAAAAATGATTTATCTGAAGTGGTGTTGATAAGTAATGTCCACCTCAGTTTAACATAACAATGATATTAAAAGCGAGAATTGAATTTGAATTTGATTTCCACCTAATTTTGTTACCATAGGATTTTCAAGGTTTTCCAGGGCATTACATCAAAAAAGTTACATAGTTTTTTTAATAATCTATTTTTATTTAAGGGCAACTAAAGAAACCACCAGATTAAATCTTTTTGTTGATGATTAGGTGAGAATTCATTGTTCAGCACTTCCATTGCAGAGAGGAAGGTTAGGACAGAGAGAGTTCAGCAAATGCATGGCCTCTGCATTGCTTATGCCTGAAAAACATCTTAGAAATGCAGGGAACATAATCTATAATATAATTATCTAAAAAACTCAAATAAAATCAGATATATTATGGATGTGTTTTATTCTACTCCACTGCATTTTCTCCGCATTCCGTTGTAAATCAGAAGACTATAATGTAACAATGATTTGCGTGATTTATTATTCAGTTTCATCGCAATCGAAAATTACAGAATACGTAATAATTTCCAGTAGTGATTTTGTTAAAAAATTAAAGTTTTAAAAATTCAGAATGTTGGCTGTCTGATTAATCAATGGAGCCTTTTCCATGGGTTAGTGGCCTCAGGGATAATTATCAATCACAAAATAAATTATTGGGCTTATTCTTTCTTTACTACAATGGTCTAAAAATACATTTTTTAACAGTGTATAATCTGTAGGAGGTGTGTGTTGGTGTTGGAATAAACTTTCTCCCTAAACTGAAGAAAGATAGATGGCAAAATTGTTCAATGTCCTTGTATTCTCATTGTATGTTGGGTGCCCTATAACTCATCATAGACCAATAAGTCTCTTCTACCCAGTTAGATAAAGATTCCAGGCTGCATCTGTCTGAATTCATTTTGGCAAAACAGAACACTGGCCCTGAAACATAATGAAAGCCTCCTTTGTTCCTCTGAAATTCCTCATTCTCCTATTGTCTTGCTTGAATTAATCTAATTAAAATACCACAACCATAATACAGCTAAGTTCTCATTGTTATCTAAGTGTTCTGCGATGTAAGGTTAATAGAACAGAAGGCCAAATTTATCACGAGGATATGTTAAGGAGCTAGACTTCAATATTTTTACTGCTGTAAGTCCCATGACTAAACATTCAACCAATGAAACATTTGCTGGAACAGAAAGTTCAATAAAAACAATGGGATACTAGAAAACAGCATTAAATCATGGTAAGCTGGAAAGAATTCATGAAAGTTCCCAAGAAGGTCTCCATTTCCTGTGACCTATAATTCCCAGATATGAAAGAACGAGAGAACTGTTTATTCAAATGCTTTTGGTGGTAGTGAGCAACCAAATTGATGAAAGCAACATTAATTCATTTCAAGTTTTTGTTTACTAGCTGTTTTTGTTGTTTTAAAACTTAAAGACAGAAGCTACATATTACTTACTGCATTATGATCATGGCAATAATTATGCATTCCATACCACAGAATATCAGGTTGTAAGTTTGGTTGCTAAGCTGGAAGGTTCTTTTTCAGATGTTTCATCACCATGCTAGGTAGCATCATCAGTGAGCCTCCGGTGAAGTGCTGGTGTTATGTCCCACTTTCTATTCATTTGCCTTGGTCTGTTAATGTGGGTGATATCATTTCCAGTTCTTTTTCTCAGAGGTTGGTAAATGGGGTCCAAATCGATGTGTTTGTTGATGTAGTTCTGGTTTGAGTGCCAGATCTCTAGGAATTCCCATGTGTATCTTTGTTTAGCCTGAGCTAGGATGGATGTGTTGTTCCAATCGAAGTGGTGTCCTTCTTCGTCTGTATGTAAGGATATTGGTGGTAGCGGGTAATGTCTTTTACATACAGACGAAGAAGGACACCACTTCGATTGGAACAACACATCCATCCTAGCTCAGGCTAAACAGAGATACATGGGAATTCAAACCAGAACTACATCAACAAACACATCGATTTGGACCCCATTTACCAACCTCGGAGAAAAAGAACTGGAAATAATATCACTCACGTTAACAGTCCAAGATACATTAATAGAAAGTGAGACATGATACCAGCGCTTCACTTTAGGCTCACTGATGATGTTACCGAGCATGGTGATGAAACATCTGAAAATGAACCTTCCAGCTCAGCGAACAAACTTGTAACCTGAACCTCAACCTGAGTTACAAATCTTCTCAAAAATCGCAACCACAGAATATCTATTTCTTGCTACATTTCCATGTTTTTTCTGCCTTCCATGAGGTTTGGTGGTTCACATTTAGTTCAGTGTTGTCAAATCAAATTTGTTTGAATGAGGAGATCAAATCATACAAATTTATGTTCGTCAGTCAAACTTTCATATCTGCACGTTTCAGGTCTTCATGTTGCTGTTTTTTTTATCAGCAGGCTCCAATTTCAGAAGAACACTCAGGCCTCTTGCCACTTTTATACGTTTTCAGCCAAAATTCAGTGAGCTCTTTGCGTTCCTTTGTGTCATGCCCTGAGGAGAAACTAATTGTGTGCCTCCCATTGAGACACAGTCTTTATTTATTTCAAAAATGTAATTTATTCATAAAAATATATTTATATGCATACATAGTCCCTAAAGCAGTTGAAGTAGCATATGAAGAAACAAACAACTATTGGAGTTTGACCCTATCCAACAAACAAACCAAAGGCATTTTTTTACTTGTACAAGACTATTTTTCCATACATGTGAGGCACCAGGAGGGTCTGGCAACTGAATGGACCCCCATTTAACTTCGGTAGAAAGCCCTAAGATGGAGAAAGTCAAGATTAGAGTGGTGCTGGAAAAGCACAGCAGGTCAGGCTGCATCCGAGGAGCAGGAAAATTGATGTTTTGGGCAAAAGCCCTTGATTGCCTAATGAAGGGCTTTTGCCCGAAACATCGATTTTCCTGCTCCTCAGATGCTGCCTGACCTACTGTGCTTCTCCAGCACCACTCTAATCTTGACTCTAATCTCCAGTATCTGCAGTACCCACCTCCGCATTTAGAAGATGGTCTTTTCCCACAGTGCCTTGGCAGCAGTTGCCCCAAACTTTGGTACATCCCTCAGAACGTAGTCTTGGACTTTGGAATATTCCAGTCTGCATCACTTGATCAGGGTCGACTCTTTGTTCTGGAAGAGCCCGTTGAGACACAGTGTTAGTAATGTGTCTGCTCCTGTCAGTTGTCCACTGGGCATTCAGAGAGGAATGTTTCTGGTCAATCTATTTTAATGAAGTCTTCTCTAAAATGGACTAACTGACAAGTTTGTCATTATGTTGTAAAATCAGAGTGTTGTGTTCACGGTTGGAAATGTAAGTTTACAGTTAATGGACCAAAGGTAGGTTTCAAACCAAAACAATTTTAACCAGGAGTGCAAAATGAGTAATAATATTCTTACAGATAAGTTAATCCTGCATACACTGATTTGATGCTAAAGTGGCACCATCACTGCAGTGCTTTTTGGACAGGCTGTATTCTCAGATAAAAGTTCATAAGTTTGACTAGTGAGATTTGTTGGCAATGTGCAAAGATATGTCAAATTACGTGTGCTATACTGCAAATGAATCTGGGCTGCAGCCTGAACTACTGTGAGTTTATCATTCAGATTAGGTTTGAATTACAGTTTAAGAATTTGTAGTGACAGGCACGTTCAACAGCATAATGAGATCATTGTGTTATGCCAATATGCCCACCTCTGCTTAAACTCCTGCTACAGTATCTTGTTAGACATTCACTAGATAATAATGCCCCTTTAAGCAACACTTTTCATGAGCACATACAAAAGGGACACTGTTTCCTCCACCATAAGCTGATACTGAATATTTTCAGAGCACTTGGGAAAATATATTAGTATCATGTTGATTCAAGCTCTACAAGAAAGTTAATACCGTGCTTAAATTGATAAATGAAAATGTCAGGACACATTTTGCTAAGCAGGATGTGAGAATACATTTGCATTGGCACAAGGCAAGCTTTGGCGTGAAGTATCCACTTACAAGATCTAGCATATGGAAAGATAAGCAGTTACCACCCAGCACATCGGGCGAGTGCCATTTTCATGTCTGCACCAGTGATTGATGCAAGGTTTGTTCTGTAATGGTGGCTGGGACATGTGCCAGACAGCTTCCAGGCCAATATGAGCATACAGGTCAGAGTGGACACAACTTAAGGGAGAGTGAGACCCATTAACTAGTCCAATCTAATGAATTTAATAAACATTTTCAATGAAGGCCAGTTTTTTTTTTAACAAGAATGAACCAATGAAGTATGAAAAGCAGGACCATTTCTGCTGATGATGATTACTGAAAACTGAGCATTGCGGTAAATTACCTGCTGACCTTTTGCAAAATTTCTAAAGTGTATGTTCTAACATGATCACATTTTAAAGACACCTTGAAAGCATTTATTTTATATTTTAATCACAGTCTTTCTGATGTGAATTCTCTGCCTGTATTTCTCGTTTGAATAAATCATCAAGATATGACTGACTGCAACAAAAATGAACTTTTAGTTAATAACTAAATTTATGATTCATTTTAAAATTCATTTTATATGTCAAATATTTTTCCATTCATTGGTGATTATCACTGACTTCAGGAAATGAGCTTGTTTGATTGTGAAAAGGTGCTGAATGAGGTGTATTTGAATCTATTCATTAATATGAGTGAATGGCTTAACATGTCTATCAAGCTGAGGCAGGAGAATTTCAGCTGCACATTGTCACTTCTTCAGAGAAAGAACATTTTTTTTCACAAGTCTTGATTTTTGAAGTTGTGTTTGGGAAACCAGAATTTTAGGCAGCAGTTCCTCCAAGTTCTTAATAAAAACTGAAAGAACTGTGGACGCTGTAAACCAGAAACAAACACAGTAATTGCTGGAGAGGCTCAGCAGATCTAGCAGCTTCTGTGAAGAGAAATCAGAGTTAATGTTTTGGGTTGAGTGACCCTTTCTGAGAACCTGGAATGTAGGTTTGATCAATTAAAACATTCACAGTTGAATCATTAGCTGAAGAGGAAAGAAATGCAGCTGGAAAAAGGCAGTGAATTGGAAGTCAACAAAGACACAATGGGAAGAATGACCTCCCTCAGTTCCGAAACTATTCCATGTATTCAGCTGGAATCTTTGGATATCCACATCTGAACCTGGAATGTTAAGTTTAATGTTGTCATGTTATGTGTCCACAGCTCATTCAATTTATGAGACTTCTTTTGAAGTTAAATGACCCCTTCGCTGTTCTTCCATCTCATTGACGTCACCTATACCTTTTCCAATCATTTAAATTTACTTATTCATCATTATTAGATTAGATTAGATTCCCTACAGTGTGGAAACAGGCCCTTCGGCCCAACCAGTCCACACCAACCCTCCGAAGAGTAACCCACCCAGACCCATTTCCCTCTGACTAATGCACCTAACAATATGGGCAATTTAGCATGGCCAATTCACCTGACCTGCACATCTTTGGACTGTGGGAGGAAACCGGAGCACCTGGAGGAAACCCACACGGGGAGAATGTGCAAACTCCACACAGACAGTCTGGAATCAAACCTGGGACCCTGGTGCTGTGAGGCAGCAGTGCTAACCACTGAGCAACCGTGCTTTGAACAGTTCTGAGTAAATTGATATGCACAAAAATTTGCAACCTTCTGTTTTTGTTCCTCCAAGTCCTTAGCACGACATGCATGTGATATTGTGCTGATGCAGAAAGGAGAAGGAACCTGAAGGAAATCTGTCAATCTAATCCCTTCTGTTGAGTTTAAATGGAATATTTATTAAATTTGTTTGCTTCGCCTAGCCATTGTGAGTATTTCATGATCACAACTTAAAATATCTCTCTCATACATTCTTACAACAGCAATAATTAAACGCATTGGAGCAAGAAAATCCCCTAATTTCCTGAATGTACCCACTTTGCACCCATTGAAATTGCTATAATGTTTCCCAATCAGTGGCCACTGCCTCTCTTGAAGTATCGGCTTGAATTGTCATCAGTGCAAATGTTTTGTCATACTCAGGGCAGAGACTTCTGGGCTTGCACTCTGCCTGTACTGCATGTGTCATGCATGAATTGCATCCATCTCAAAAGTCAGCTAAAGGCTGGTTAGATTTCCAAATCAAGACAACTGATCTCATTAAAATTAAATTAAATTAAAATTTTCAGTCTCACACTTTGTAATCTGTGGGCAGTGCCCTTTATGATTCCCTGTCATTTGATTTAATGGCGGATCCAAAGGGACAAAAATGGGATGCTCAGCCTAGTTGAAGGATGCCTTTAATAACTCAGAAACCCGACTGGAAAGGAACATCATTTGAACACCAAAATAGAGTCACTATTCACTGTGTATGTGGGCCAGTCCCAGCACTGGACAGACAGTCCTGCCAACCCATCCCCAGGACTGCTTTATACCTTTTCTTTCATTTAAGCTATTTTTCTAATCAACTTGTTTCGAGATGTTATCACATGTCTCTGGAGCAGGTGGGACTTGAACCCAGGCCTCTCAGTCTATTGGTAGGGGCACTGCCAGTGTGCCACAAAAGGACCCTTTGTCTGCTTCATTTTTTTTCACAAGAAGGCCCCATGGTCTGCTTTCTTTATACGACTGTTTTTTTCCCCAAATTACCCATGGTTATATACAACATTTTTATGCAGTGAAACAGCAAAGAAAGGCACTGTTGTGGAAAGATGTTATTATACATATGTAGGTACACTTTTCTCCACCAGAAGGAAAATACCTATGTGGCCAATTGAATATTTACAGGCAAAGCCCTGTTAACATCAAAAAATTAGGGTGAGAGCACTAAGACTGCTTTTTCTTTTAATTAACCTGTTTAGAGATGTTAATACACACCTCTGGCAAAGGTGGGACTTGAACACAGACTCCCTGGTCCAGGGGCTGGGACACTACTACCGAGCCTCAAGAGAGCCCCAAATGAAGGCACCAAGGACACAGGTGATGAGTTCAAACTGAGCTGTCCATTGCCTGTTACCAAGGGAACTCAGCACAAGGAGATTAGTTAGCGACTCCTCAAGGACCTTGGAGGGGTAAAACTGGCTTCACCTGCCAAACGTTTTCCCACTATGTAGCTATAGGTTCAAGCAGTTATGAAGGAACAATCCTCACAAGAGATCCTAGGAGAATTACAAAATGTAGTTAAACTGCTCTAGAGCAGAATCTTCTTCTTCCAGGAGAAACGCAGCCTTGACAAGGGCACTATGCGATTGGCTCTTTTCAGGCTGCAATGATTGTAACGAGGTCAGCTAGATGGACCTGAGAATATGAGGTCCCTGATTAGGGCTGTTAACCTGGACCATTCAGGGAGCCCTGGCTGACAGATATAAGCAGGAGTATATGTAGGTTTGCTTATTGAGCTGGAAGGTTTGATTTCAGATGTTTCATTACCATATTAGGTGACATCACCAGTGAGGCAAAAGTGAGGACTGCAGATGCTGTAGTTCAGAGTCTAGATTAGAGTGGTGCTGGAAAAGCACAGCAGGTCAGGCAGCATCCGAGGAGCAGGAAAATCGAAGGGCTTTTCCCCAAAACATCAATTTTCCTGCTCATTGGATGCTGCCTGACCTGCTTTTCCAGCACCTCTCTAATCTAGACTCCAACATCTTCAGTGAACCTTCGGAAGAAGCACTAGTGGTATGGGCCGCTCTCTATTTATGTGTTTTAGACTCCTAAACACATAAATAGAAAGCGGACTATACCACCAGTGCTTCATCTGCAGGCTCACTGATAATGTTACCTACTATGGTGATGGAACACCTGAAAATGAACCTTGCAGCTCAGCGAGCAAACCTACATCAAGAACCTCAACCTGAGCTACAAATCCTTTCAAAACCCGCTATAAACAGGAGTGACATGGGTTCTGTTCACTCTGAGAGCTGGCTCTGAGGGAGCTGGATCAGTGTCAAGGACTCTCTACATTAAAGTAAAGGGTGACTTGGTGACGGGATAGCAGCCTCTATGTACTTATTTCACAGGCCACCACAAGGGCATCGGTAATTTGAGGCTGTGACAAAGACGATATGAATGTTTGGTTCACCAGGGCCAACACTACCATCTCCTTGCCTCCGAATAGCACATGCAGAATGAGTTGCATTGAATTTCCAATACATAATGGGATTCATGGCCACCTGGATCCCAAAGCACACGGTTTACAAGAACAGATAAGCACTCTATTCTGTCAGAGCAGTTGGTAAGGCTGTTAACGCTACATCATACAGGTCCATGTGTACTTACTATGAAAGTGCTGCATTTAAGGTTGCTGATTTAGCTGAAGCTGAAGGAAGACTGAAAGATAGATCTTTTAATGCTTAGGCTACTACTTTCAACATTTTTCTTCAGCCATGAACGGAAGAAGCCAACTGTGGCAACGAGGTCCATGTAATGATCAGAACCATTGTAAATAATGCTGTCTCTAGCAAGGCTGGCTGAATCTATCTCCTATGGAAAATCAGTCAACACTCAACAACAATTGCAAACTTATCTGATTAGCTTTTGTTTCATCATTGCCCCCAGTACCTCTAAAATTGGTGATTCACTCACCCATCCCTTTACCTCAATTCTGTTTTTTAAGCAAAATCCTTCCTCTGCCCCATTACCCACCTAGTGTAATTGCCAGGTGTGTATTCTGATTGAGGAAAGAAATACTTCATTCACCAGGTTAGAAACCATACAACACTGGGTTCGAGTCCAACAGGTTTATGTGAAATGAAAGCTTTGGGAGCGCTGCTCCTTTGTTAGGTAGCTAGCTGGTGTTGTTGTGTGATTTTTAACTTTTTCCACCCCAGTCCAACACCGGCATCGTCACTTCAGTTACCAGGAAGAATTACGGTGGCTTGGTCAAAACAAAATCCAAGCATCTATTTAAATACATCAAAATAAACCTTCACAAAGTGAGACTATAGAGCTGCGAAGTGGAGGATCATTACAATCACTGTTTGTAAGGAAATTATAAATTATTTTAAATAACTCTGCTTCTCATTTCATTACAATTGGAATTTTTAAAAAAATACACGAATGTAGGGAATTGACATTAGTATTAAAGTAACTCTTAATGTAGAGAACTTACAGTTAAGATGTGCAAATTTGGTTTAGATCAGCAAATAATTTAAACTCAAAGATAATTTCATGTATGGGCAGCATGGTGGCACAGTGGTTAGCACTGCTGCCACACAGCGCCAGAGACCTGGGTTCAATTCCTGCCTCAAGCAACTGTCTGTCTGGAGTTTGCACATTCTCCCCATGTCTGTGTGGGTTTCCTCCGGGTGCTCCGGTTTCCTCCCACCGTCCAAAGATGTGCAGGTCAGGTGAATTGGCCATGCTAAATTGCCCGTAGTGTTAGGTGAAGGGGTAAATGTATGGGTCTGGGTGGGTTGCTCTTCGGAGGGTCGGTGTGGACTTGTTGGGCTGAAGGGCTTGTTTCCATACTGTAAGTAATCTTATTACCTTACAAAACAATTCAGATCTATAAATGGGAAATGTCCCTTCTTTGGCTATTTGGCCTCCACAGGGACAACAAAACAAAATGCAACTGCCAAAGCTTTATCTGTATTTCCATTCAGCCACTGATAGCCTGTTATGGAATCAAACCAATTTCTTCTGTACTTTCACAGGATGAGGACCACGTTAGCTAGGCTGGTATTAATTGCCCTTTCAGAAAAGCATTTCATTAATGCGAGACATCTTCCTGAACCATTGCAGTCCAGTTCATAATGGCACATCCACAAGTGCAGTTAGGAACAGAGGGTCGGTATTTTGATCGCATTGTTATATTGCTTTTTGTATCTCTAAAAATTTTTCTCTGCACACATGGCATTGTACACTCGTAATTTTAATAAATCCACATCCCAATATTTCAGTTAATTGTCACTTTTTTTTGTGCATTCTCATTAGAGAATGAATTGGCAGAAGCTGGAGTTTCTGCCAAAGTCAAACGTTAACTTCCTTTCTGCATTTAATTGCTTTGGTCAAAATTCAGTTTCAGTATCTTCGCCTAATTATGTCTTTCCCTAGGGTTGGAGTTTTGATGTGATGAGAAGGCCTGCAAGCTGGTCTTGAACCTGAGACCTATTCTGGTGAATGCACGGATCTTTAATACCTACCTCAGGCAAACCTTTTGGCCACCTAACATAGATTTCCTTATGTGACTTGGTATCTAGTTTTTTTCTTGTAGCACTCCTGTGAATAACCTTGGAATGATTTGATTCCTTATAGATATAAATACACCACCCTTGTCAGACGAAAGACAGTCTGAGAATCCCTACAGTGTGGAAGCAGGCCATCCGGCCTACAAGTTCACACTGACCTTCCAAAGAGCAGCCTACCCAGACCCAACTTCTTATCCTATCCCTGAAATCCTGCATTTCCCATGGCTAATCCACGTAGACTGCACATCCCTGGACACTATGGGAAATTTAGCATTGCCAATCCACCTGACCTGCACATCTTTGGACTGTGGGAGGAAACTGGAGCACCCAGAAGGGACCAACGCAGACACGGAGAATGTGCAAACTCCACACAGACAGTCACCTGAGGATGGAAACAGACCCAGGTTCCTGATGCAGTGAGGCAGCAGTGCTAACCAATGAGCTGCTGTACCACTGCCCCTCCTGGATTTGAGAGACAGGAACAGCTTGTTTTCATATCAAGTTTTTTTGTTAGAAGCAAAAAAAAACTGAGAGACAATAAAGATGAGTTTTATAATCTTGCAAATCTAAATATGGAAAACCAGAACCCAATAAGATTTATGCATTTAAGACAGGAGCAGAAAACATGAATTGCCACTTATACCACTTAGAGCAGGGGTCTTTAACTATTTATGATGGCGCCTTTACATGTTATTAAATCCATTTAAGGTTGGTATAATTTTGAAACTCCCTTATTTTTAGAAATGTAAATAAATCCTCATATATTGTGGATTCCCTGAATCAACATAGATTGACACCTGAATATAGAAGGCCACACAACATTTAGGAAGGACAGGAAACTAGAGAAAAGGTGGAGGAGCAGCTCTATTAATTAGTGATGCTATTAACATGATTAAGAGTGTTGAGCTAATATTAGGATACTAGAATGTAGAAATGATAAGGAAACTTCTGAGACTGATGTACAGATTCCCTAACAATGGGCTTGCTGCTGATGAATTATGAAAGAATAAATGATTGCAGCTTGTCAGAAAGATGCAGCAATAATCATGAGGAATTTTAATCTGCACATGAACTGGAAAAATCAGATGGGCAAATGTAGCCAAGATGCAGAGCGCACAGAATGTTTTCAGGATACTGTAGTTGCTTAGAACAGCATATTCTGGAGCCAAGCAAAGAGCAGTCCATGGTAGATGTGATATTGATAGGATTAATTAATAACTTCATGGTGAAGTCATCATTAGGTGACAGCAATTATGTGATTGAACTTTACATTTAGTTTGCAGCAGAATAGAGTGCGTCCAGGACGAACATTTTAAATTTAAGTAAGTGTAATTACAAAGGCATGAGAACAGCTAGCTAATGTGAACTAGCAAATTGGTTAGGGATAGGTTGGTAGAGATGTAGTGGCAGACATTCAAGGAAATATTTCCTAAAACATAGAAATAGATACAGTCTAATAAGAAAGAAAAATTCAAAGGGTAGGTGGAACAACCGTCCATGCATAAAAAAGTAAAGATAGTATCAAACCTTAACAAAATACAAACATTTAATTGTATCAGGTTGGATGGCGGATCAGGAAATTGGACAGAATATTAAAAATAAACAAAGAATGATGAAAAATGTTAATAAAAATGGGAAAATTTAAATGCGAGAAAGCTGGATAGAAATATGCAATTGGAAGATCTTTTGCAGACAACTGAGGCATAGACTCTGTATTTTTAACTTCAATTCCCCTTACAATAAGTAATAATATTCCATTAACTTTCCAAATCACTTGCTGTATATGTATTCTTAGTTATTTACCACATCTCACGCAGATCCCACTGCATTTTATAACTCTGCAACGTCTCTTCGTTTAGATAATATGCCTTTTTTTTATTCCTACTCGTTGTGACAATACAATGGCTTTAAGAAGGGATATTTTGTTCCTTTTTTTCAGAGCAGTTTTTAGACAGATCCAGTGAGCTGCTATTTGAATCCAATAAAGTAAACAGCTTGTGAGGCCTTGGGTCTTTTTTTGAAGTTGGAGTAATAGAATCAGCCTGAATGGATGGGTTCAAGCTCCCACAGAACCAGGATTTTTAGTTTTAGTTTTTCAGTAGCAATTGTTGGGGTCTTGAAGCTGGTTTTGAAAGCTATAATACACCTTTCCCTGCTGCTCTGTGTCTCAGAGTTTTCTCTTGATGCTTTTCCTCCTGGACTGGAGATTGCATGTAAGACAACATATTGTACTGGATTTGCTTTTGCCAAGGCTGTGTTTATGGACTGTTACTATATTTAGAACAGTTACTGTTTAGTAGCTAAATAATAGAGTTAAGTTAATCCAATGTCTTCCTTCTTTTGTTGTATTTAAACTTAGCGTATGAATAAAGTATCTGGTGTTTCATGACTCATAGTTTAAGCAGTCGAATTACATCTAGAATGCAATGACTGGCACTTACCGTTAAAATAACAAAAAAAAATAGGGTCTAGTCTTTCTTAAAATATCTTGAAGGGATTTGGTCTGGTCTACAACACTGCCAAAATGGACTATTTCAGATTTACTCCATTTGCTAGATCTTTGCCCGCTCCCTTAGCTTATCTATATCCTTTGTTGCTTCCTTATGTCCTGTTTACAATTTTCTTTCTGACCAATCTTTGTGTCATTGGCAAATTTAGCAATTATATTCTCAGTCCTTGCACCCAAGTCATTTATATAATGACTGGGAGGGATGGTTGCAATTTCAAATTAAAGGGTCACCCACTTAAGACAGAGATGAAGTGAGCATTTTTTTTCACAGAGAATCATGAGGCTTCGAAACTCCAACTTCAAAGGGCAGTGGAAACAGAGTCCTTGAATTTTTTTTACAGCAGAGGAGATAAGATGCTTGACAAGGAAGTGAATGAAAGGTTATTGGCAGTAGGTGGGAATGTGGAGTAATCAGATCAACCATGATCTTATTGAATGGTAGAGCAGGCTTGACGGCCTAAGTGGCCTACTGTTCCCAGTTTGTATGTTTGACTGTTCATACCTACTGGTGTTCTTATCCTATATCCTATATCTTTAAGTCCTAATTTATTAAACATTTCTGAAGATAATTCTTGTGGGTGTCCTCTTATCCAAACATATACAACCTTTAAATTAGGCAGTTTGAAACTTGCCCAGGTAAAAATGCTTCTACTTAGCATTTAATTGCAATTATGCTTCTATTTATTTTCTACAGTCAGTCCCCTGAACTGAGGAGACTCTAAATCTCCTGTTTATATTTTTTTCTTCAAATGCATACAAAAAATAATAAAGAAAACCAAAAAGGAACAAATATCTCCTCTGGAAAAGTGGGCGGGAGAAAGGAAAAGAAAACTCTCCTCCTCCGAAACACAGACAGTATTAACAGGAACACACTGACTGTAGCACCAACCAGCACAGAGTCAGTCCCCTAAACTGAGGAGACTCTAAATTTCCTGTTTTTTTTTTACTTTAAACCCACACTACTGCCTAACTGTGGTCATGCTTATATTTGCAATTATGCTTCTATTAGTTGCACTCTTTCATATACTTCTGTCTATGCCTTGAATGGTCATATACCTGAAATACTAAATAGGACAAAGAGATGAAACACAAAGTCTTTTAGTATTACCAGGACTTGAAACAGATAGAGTTCTTATGCTGAAAACATGTTATCAGATCTTGTCAAATTTTACAGGCTAGTTCCTACCCTCACTAATTCTTCCATGGAATAATGATCATATCTTAGCCTGAAAGGAACATTAATGGCAAAAGGATCGTCTCTGATGAATTCAGTGAAGTTGTTTACCTTGATTTTTCTTAAGACGAGAACAATTTGATTTAAATGTAAACAAAATTTAGTGATATTTGCAAGTCTAAAAGTATAAAACTGACATGAGTAAATAGCTGATCAGTAACTACACCCAAATAATCCAATTGAAGGAACATTGCTCCAGGTACCCACAAAATGGCAACATTCATTTGAACTTCATTTCTTCTTCTGATATATTTGTTTTACTTCTTATATCTGAAACAGTCACAAAATATTTAAAAAAGATATTTTATAACAAATCCATTAGCGTTCAGGCCAATTATTACTGACTAAAGGTAAAAGGAATATTCTGGTCAACTCTTCACAAAATTCTGAGAATAGAAAGCTTTATGAATGAGGTATACAGCTATTGGTTTTGCTACTTCCTTATTACTGTTTCATGTTATCAGTTTTCTTAGTTGCAATTACAGCTAATGTAATATTTGAAAAGCAAAGTACTGCATCTGTAAATAGTCTCTGCTACTTATAGAACCTACTCTTACAAGCTTGAACTGCCATAGAGCTTTTAAAAGGCAACATGAGGGGATATTATTACTTTAATTAATCAGTTTTTATTATAATTGCATCCATTCAATCATTAAGAGGACTTGTACTCAGTAGCAATCAAGCTGTTTGTGCTGCTGAGAGTAAGTGTAGTGCAGGGAAGCAAACAAATTTGCTTGTCAGTATTGATAAAATGTTGAGGAAAAAGAATGTCCAAATCAATTGAGCCTCATCTGGGCAATTGGAGGAAGCCAGGCTTCCAGCAAGTCTAGGCCGGCTCTTGATAAATTTGCCCTTATTATCCCTATTGATGTTTGAATTTCTTCAGGTTGTTGTTACATGGGCACAAGGCAGCGACAGCAGTACCATGACCTGCTTCGATCCATAATCTACACCTGTTAGTGCTTTCCCTTGTTGCCTTGTGAGTATGTTTCAGCTAAAAGGTTAACAAAAGATTTGTCTGGAAAACAGGCTGGCTCTTTACTACTGCAGCAACAGATCAATGCAGAGTAAATAACCTTTTCTACCTTATTTCCCAGAGCACTATTGATCCTTGTGCTTTTTTTTCCCTTCTTTTTTCCTTCAGCGCTCCTGTCTCCTAACCCTTGGGATTCTAACGATCGCCTCATATTGGACATGCTAACTGGCATATTATGACAGCGAGTGTTTTGTCACTCTGTGCATTGCTATATAAAGGTGCCTGTTGGGGGGTCCCAGTCTTGCGTTTCCGCAACATTGCAGGGAAAACGTGAAACGCTTTCTTCTTTCTGTGCTTTTTTGGCTGCCTCTCTTCCATGATAGCTTTGCCATGTCCTTCCAAATGCAGAGCTGGGACTAGCTGCGATAGTTGGGAAAGGAACCATTCTTGGAGCTATTTGAATTTGGTTTTGGTGGGTAAGTCTTCATTCTTAGCTAGCAGTAAATGCAGGAACCATCACATTTTTGAGAGGCGTAAGTTGTTGATGTAGGATGCAATGTACGATGTGGCCTTGAAACACTAATATAAATCAAAACACTTCGAGAATGATTATTTGTTTTAATTATTAAGTGCTATTTACTAAAATAAGAAAGAAATTCAAATTCAGCAAAGGCATCACGACTGAAATGGATGGTTTGAACAACATAAGATCAATAGCTGCTTGTATATACCTGAAGTGTTCAATTATTTCACTTAACTAATATTTATCTAAACAGTGCTCTTAAAGACAATTTCTGGGTGAGAGATGGTAACACCCATACCATCACACTGCATTGTATTTCACATTGATCTTACTGAATGTGGACCGCATAAAATGTTAATGATATCTACAGGGATGTTTCTACAGTATGATAAAATGGCCTAATGATTTTTATTTTGTGCTTTTTTTGAAATTGGTCATTGTGTGTGCCTGTCTGTCCTATGTTATTATATCTAAAACGAAAAGAGAAAAATCAATGCAGAAAGAGACCTATTCTCAAGTATATTATTAGTGCTTATTGGTGACCTACCATTCCTATATGTAACAAAGACTTGTAACTTTTTTTTACATTTGTAATTAAGTAAAATCACAAAGGTTAAATGACAACATTCTGAAAGGCTGCAGGAATAAAATACCGTTGATAGCTATATATTCTAACCATTCCCAGAAAAGTTAAGCTATTATTTCAAATTCAACTGGATAGGAAAACAATGATGAGATTTATTTATTTGGGGAAAATTGTTCAAAACTTTCATCCTGAATCATCTTGGTGCTATGTCTGACATGGAAAATAAGCTGATGCTAAGCTGTGTTATTATCAAAACAATTATTATGATGAAATTTTTATGACTGCTGGGAATCACTTTTAGCTGATTGTCTGTCTGCTTGCTTTTTATAGTGTTTTAGTATAGTGTATCCCATTAAAATAAAACTTTCAAAAATTATTGCTGCTTAATTCAGGTCTAGCATATTAAAATAAGATGTTGACTCCCAAGAGCTTCAGACTATTTATATAGATGTATACATGCTTTCAAAGTAACAGTGGAGTAAATGATACAAGGACTGTTGTTTGATTGTAAGTTTACTAATGAATATCATGAGATGATTTCTGAACAGTCTGAGATGTTGATTGCAGCCCCTTTTCGGAAAGCAGGAAGGAACTGATTCATCTTGTTTCCCACCGCCCCAACCACCCAAAATATCTTTGGGTTAATTCCACAACTCAGCATTGCCTAAAGGATTAAATAATTATTTTGTGGAACAGTCTTTGACACATCAACCTGAAGATGGTGAAGATGGACATGGTTATACCTGGTGATTTGTTGTTTTAGGTTGTGTTGAAATTTCATGAATCACAGCAGCCCTTTGCCATGTTAATGAAACTGTAAAATGCCTTTGAAAACAGTTTTGAAGTCGGAAACTAATGGACCCATTGTCTCCCAGACTCCTACTGCTTTCAAGAATTATAAAGCCATTTTGATTTTCCAAAGAACTGTTTATCTATCTTATTTATTGTGAAGGAAGTTGAAACCAAGCTATAACCAGTACTAAATGAAAGGCTCAATCAAATAGCAAGGAAGAAAAGTAATGGAAAGGTGAGAAAGGAATTGAAGAACATAATATATTTCGCTAGCTGCTGTGTTTTCTATCATAATATTGATTTTCCTTTTGTCTTATTCTCTGTGAGGGTTTTTCTCCTTGATTTTAATGACTGATTATAGCCTTTATCTTTATGATGGCAATGCATTTAGTATTGCTGACAGTGTGTCACTTGATAAATGCAGTACAAGTAAAGTTTCTCCCATGCCACTGAAAAACATAGTCTCCAATTAAAAACTAGAATGCACTTCACAGGATTTGCTTGATTTAGTAAAATTGCTGCTTTACAAATCATACAGGTTTGGGTAGACACAAGAACATGAGAGAATGTACAGAGATCTTTTCCACTTAACCTATTTAGCTACTTTGCAAAATTATATCAGTGTCATGATTAGGTGATTATAAACAAAAATACTTATTTAGTTAGCTTTTGATTGATCATATTGAAAAGACAAGACTGCAGTTTGGATATTACAATGTCAATGGAAACCATCAAGTGTTGAATAATGTCAGGAATATCCCAGCATAAAGAAACAGCCAATCATGTGTAATATTACAGGTGCATGGATCAGTTCCATGTATACAGCACTACTTTAAAAACTGTATTTGTTCAAACCTCAGGGTCTGTAGCTAAGGTTTTTAATTCTACAGAGTCAAAAAATGTTGGTGAAGATTATGACAATTGCTGCTGGTGAATTTGGTTGAAAGAATAGCTCTTATGTCTCTTTCACATGTAAATTTTATCTGATTCAAAAAAGATAAATTTAATTCATTTACTCAAATGCAAACAATAACTGTCGCTGTAAGTCGTGATGAATGGTAGTGTAGTGGTTATGCTACCCAATAGTCCTGAGTTCAAATCCCACAGTAATAAATTATGAAATTGAATTCAATGACTCTGGCAATTTGTAGGTTAGTACCAGAAAATGACCATGCAAGCTACCAGTTTAACATCATAGCAAAGGGGAAAAGCTGATTCCGTACAATTGTCCTTTGCCTGTGTGACCTACTTGAGATTTTAGTTAAACTATCACAATATGCATTTTGTCATCCATATTTTAACTGTTAACTTCAACTAGTGTGAGTTTGATTTCTTTCATGTTGACATTGAAGTTGCAATTCCACATGGTGCATTGGTTGCGAAAATATATAAAAGCTGAAATTTCAAACTTTATGCAATACAGCTTCGAATTAACAAAGAATCCAGTCATATGAACATGATGTTAAAGACTGTGTGGATAAAATTTGTTCTTAAATGGAGCTCATTCTAATCTGGCTCCATCTTAAATGGAGTAGGAAATAGCTTGGTGTATAGTAATTTAACCTTAATTAAGATAAAATGAAGATTGATTATAAGCAACATTTAACGTACAATGTTAATGTTCAAATTTGAGTGAATGAACTATTGCACCTGAATATGTATATTTTATTCCGCTTATATTGAAACATTAAGACTGTTGAAAGCACATTTTTAAATTCAACAGTGTCTCATTTGTATAAATTATTCAGTTGCTATGGCTGGGTTAGCTCCAGCACTCCTATTGGTTTTCCAAAACTACCTCAGTTACCATTCTAAATAATAAGTTTGTAATAATTTGTCTGGGGACTATTTTAAATTTATAAGAACATAAATACATATTAATATTGTCAGGTCAGCAAGGAACAAAAATTCAGAGATATCACCACTACTGCCCCATTAGATGTGATGCTACATGAATGATTTGAATTGATATCACTTGGTTGTGCAACTAGAAAATAGCCCAGTGGCAAATTGTTAACTGTGCATTATTTAAACAATGTTATTTCTTAGTACGTTTTCAAGATGTTAGACAAAGCACTGTACAAGACAACAACAGTGTGCATTTTTGTAGTGGTTTACATGTAAAAAATACCACAGATGAGTGTAAGGAAGTTGGACAGTTGTCACAGAAGAAAAATTCATTGAGAAGTCTTTTTAAAAACCTTTGACAATGTTAAGGTACAATCTAGTAATAGAAAAAGTTATACTACTCACTATATACTTCAATTTTGTTTTAATTGGCATTATATATGTATTGATATATGCATGTTTTAACCTATAGCTTTATTACACACCTACACTACAAAGTTTCTACACGTTCCTGAACAAAACAAGCTAGGTACTTATTGCTGGTGTAAATTTCATGATTGCTGGTTACTATTGAGTACAATCTTTGCTCTCATTCCAACTCTGTTTAGCAAGGAGTACATTTTCTCAAATTTACCATCCAACGAATGCAACAGCAGGGTGATAGAGTGTGAATACTGTTCATGTATTTGTAGTTCCTTAAAAGAAATCACGCACATATAATAAAAAGATCAATACCCAGTAAGGCAGTGCAATCTGTCTCTTATTTCACTCAGGAAAAAAGACTTAGATAACTCACTTGTGAAATAAAAGGCAGATTACCTGGCTGATTGTGTGTTATCTTCCATTAACTACATCCTACTTCGATCTGTGAGTTACTACTCCTTACACTATGTTCTTTAATCATCTGCAAAAGTGTATTTTTCCACTTAGAGATCATTTCTTCATCTATTTTCTTCAATGAGACACCTAACAAAACAAATATAAACACCCAGCCCAAGTTAAGAATCGAACATGTCTCACATGAATATGTTTAGAGCTGCATATTTCTGTGTACCGTTTTCAGTAGACTGGTTAACATGTTTGCATAGATTTCTGACTATTGTTCTTATTAACCCAGTCTTTAACCTTTGCATTCTCAATGAATTAATGGCTACATTTTAATAACATTTTCAGGCACTAATGGATTATAAATGTATATAATTTATGTTTAAATCTGTTTATGTTTAAATCTATATCCTTTATTTGTTTAAATCAGAATCATAGCTTTACTTATATATCTGATACATTTATAATTTTTCATGCTGTAGGTGTGTGGGAATTTCTTTTTAAAAATTGTTTCTAAATAAAGTAATCATAAAGATTTTCCTGGGAGCTTGCACTATTGCAATGGTGCCTCTATTAGCCAGAATGGTTAAAAATAACTATATGGAGGTTACAGCAACAGTACTGTCTGCATTAGAAGAAGTGTGTGAACATACTAGACCGGATACAGAGAAGATGTACAAGCATGTTGTTAGGCATTGAGATTTTTAGCTTGCAGGAGGCTGAGATTTAATTCAGGTGTCACATTCTGAGAAGCATAGATAACATATAGCTTATTTTCTGTAGCAGAGAGGGCAATAACTAGGGTGTGTACATTTATGCAATTGGCAAAGGATTTGAAGGAGTTTGGAGAGAAATGCTTTCATGCAGTGGGTTCTGTGGTGTGAAACTCAATGCCTGAAAACATGGGAGGGTCAGAAATCATCATCACATTTCAAACTACATTCTGGCATGGACGGGAAATGCGATAGAATACAGGTTAGAGCCAAAAGCTGGACAGTAGGATTAGACTCCAAAAGTTTTTTTTTCCCAGGCATGATTGAGTCTGCACTGTAACCTCTCTGCTGTAAATATTCTGTTACTAGAACGTAGGGACCCTTAGGTGCTGGAAGCAGCAGAGGAAATGATGGAATCAGTGACTTACTGTATTAATTAAGCCACTCGATATTCTCCTGAAACATTTGCTTCACTCCACTTTTTCTCTTGCCATGAACATTCAGATATAAATTATCATGGCCCTGCTCCCATTAAAACCAAATAAAGGAGTTAACTCAAATAGATTAATGTTTGTCTTTTCAGAAGTGGACATAAGAAAATCATATGAATGCATTATTATGTTTGCCTTTAGAATGTCTCACAAAATTTCAACCCTACTTTACCTGACAATACTTCAAATGCTTATCATGCTCTAAATAAAAAAATCCCTTCTAATAAGTGTTCCAAATTTACTTCCCATTAATTTGCACTTATGTCCTGCAGTTCTATTAGTTAATTTGCTAATTATAGTGTAGGTTTTCTGGTCCCAGTGCTGAGGCTTCAGAAATGTGAGCTTCAGGCTTTACATGTACAAAGCTTGGAAACATATAACCCCAATGGATTGTCTTAGGTAGGTCTGATAAGCATTATAGCAAGGTGAACTCCTAGTAAGGATTAAGCTTCCTGCTGGGGGCTAACTAAAGATGATAAGTGTAGTGATTGTAATAAGGTCAACCATGTAGACCTCATAGAATACCTGGTTAACAGCACCAATCAGGGAGCCCTGGCTTACAGATATAAACAGGAGTGTCAGAGGTTGTGTTTACTTGGAGGACTGGCTCTGAGGGAGCTGGACCAGAGTCCAGGACTTTCCATGTGTAAATAAAGGGTGATTTGGTGATGGGATACTGATCTTTGCAGAGTTAGTTCAATAATCTCCGCAATATCAGGATGTAACTCAGTACAGAGTAACCTTGATTATCTGAAGGACGCAGGTGGGGAGTATTTCATTTGGTTAATTGAATTCTGGATAATTGAATGCCGGATAACATCGTTTAGCCAAGCATCGAGACCTTGCGATCTTGCTGGATAATCTGATATTTGGATAATCGAATGCCAGATAATCGAAGTTCCTCTGTATTAAACAGATGCAGCAATTTACAAGTGAACCCTATCTGACCATCTGAAAAGTCAGCATTCTTTTGTGAAGACCACTTGACATCATAGCTAGGTGTGACAAAACAGCAGAAATTAATCTTATTCACTGCCTTAACCTGATGAATCATGCAATAAGTTTTCCTGAACTTAATATTTGAAATACTTTCCAAAATGTTGCTGGTCCCACTTTATCGAAAGAATTGGAGCATAGATTAGAATAGATGTGTCTAAGGACATTGTGACTTTTGACCTCAATCAAGGAAACTAGAGTTTAATATTTTGAAAAAGAACCACTTCAATTTCAAAGGAAAGGTCGCTGGACAATTTACAACATTTTGTACCATTCTTGTGCCTTTCAATTAAAAGTACAGGGTGATTGGTCTGAATTTTCCCATTTTTGTTTTACAGCTTTTTTTTTCCATTGTTAAACTCAACATCAAGTGGTTTAACAGCCACTGGTAAGCTTCATAAACGAAACAAGTCTAATAGTCAACAGAAACTTACAAAATGAGGATTGAAACTTATCAAAATCAAATCAAAACAACGTTAGCTGGGGTGATGAAGCATCTCAGCCCTCACGGTGTCCACTGGTCTCTGCACTTACACCCTGGTGACTGACTGCTTTGTCAAGTTTGTTCTTGAGCGACAAATCAGAGAAACGCTGGAGTAACATATTCAGTATGTTCAATGTTCCTCAGAAAATCGTGTTTGACAATGGTCTTTAGTACATACAGGTTGTTCTGCTATAACACGCATTTCATCAATGCGAATTCGCTATAATGCGATTAATGAACTGGGGACACTATTTCTAAAATGGGAACTTTTAAAGCATGTATTGGTTATAATGCGATTCCTGCCCCATTAGTTTAAATGGTGCTGCTATTGCACAATTTTCTTAGAACTCGGAATTGTGTGAGAACAGAACTACCGCTTTACAGCAGAACTGACTATAGGTGCACCTTTGCAAAAAAATGCTGGAAAGGGGTGGCCAAGGTACCTATACTTTATCCTCACATTCTTCTGTCAAATAGATTTATAAAATTACTGTTTGTGAGTAAAATTCATTCCAATCAAATGTAAAGCAACTTGTCAAACTTTTTGGTTACAAATGCTAAGCCTATATGCTACTTCTTATGGTAATAGTTCACCCTCACTGACAGCTCTCATTTTTCAAAGACAGGTGTGACAATAAACACTAATGAGTGCTGAATTCAAAGATTCTAAGGTTAACACTCACGACCATTCTTTAAAAATGATCTGTCCCTTCAAGATAAGATCTTGCTCAAACAAAAATAACTGTTAACCTGAGAGTGGTGAGAGCAAAGCTGGTACAGAAAATCCAGCTCAGCAATATTGGGATCCAAAGGACATTGGCTCAAAGTGCCAGAAGTTTTATATACTCACCTATCATGAAAGTTCAACGCACAATCTTTGGGGCAGCACGGTGGCACAGTGGTGGGGTCAGCACTGCTGCCTCACAGCGCCAGAGACCCAGGTTCAATTCCCACCTCAGGCAACTGTCTGTGTGGAGTTTGCACATTCTCCCCGTGTCTGCGTGGGTTTCCTCCGGGTGCTCCGATTTCCTCCCACAGTCCAAAGATGTGCAGGTTAGGTGAATAGATATTTCTGTGTATAATGTAGAAGATGCAGGATCAGTTCATTCCAAAATGGAAGAAAGATCCGATGAGGAGGCATGGGTGGCTGTGGCTGACGAGGGAAGTTAAGAAACATATAAAGTTAAAAGAGAAAAAGTATAACATAGCAAAGATAAGTGGGAAAAAGGAGGACCGGGAAGCTTTTAAAGAACAACAGAGGATTATTAAGAAGGAAATATGCAGAGAAAAAATGAGGTACGAAGGTAAACTGGCCAAAATATAAAGGAAGATAGTAAAAGCTTTTTTAGGTATGTGAAAGGGAAAAGAAATGGTTAAGACTAAAATTGGGCCATTGAAGACAGAAACAGGGGAATATATTACAGGGAACAAAGAAATGGCAGAGGAATTGAATTGGTACTTCAGATCTGTGTTCACTGGGGAAGACACAAGCAAACTCCTTGAGGTAACAGTGGCTGAAGGACCTGAACTTAAGGGAATTTATATTTGCTAGGAATTGGTGTTGGAGAGACTGTTAGGTCTGACCGGGCCTGATGGTCTACATCCCTGGATACTGAAGGAGGTGGCTCGAGAAATCGTGGATGCGTTGGTGATTATTTTCCAGAGTTCGATAGATTCGGGATCAGTTCCTGCGGATTGGAGGGTGGCTAATGTTGTACCACTTTTTAAGAAAGGTGGGAGAGAGAGAGCAGGAAATTATAGACCAGTTAGTCTGACCACAGTGGTGGGAAAGATGCTGGAGTCTATTATAAAGGATGAAATTACGACACATCTGGATAGTAGTAACAG
This sequence comes from Chiloscyllium plagiosum, assembly GCF_037043375.1. Lineage (NCBI taxonomy): Eukaryota > Metazoa > Chordata > Chondrichthyes > Orectolobiformes > Hemiscylliidae > Chiloscyllium > Chiloscyllium plagiosum. The sequence goes on from NW_028270177.1 coordinate 27,285,379, forward strand.
GATAGGTCAGAGTCAGCATGGATTTATGAAGGGGAAATCATGCTTCACTAATCTTCTGGAATTTTTGAGGATGTAACTGTGAAGATGGATGAGGGAGATCCAGTAGATGTAGTATACCTGGACTTTCAGAAAGCTTTTGATAAAGTCCCACATAGGAGGTTAATGAGCAAAATTAGGACGCATGGTATTGGGGGCAAAGTACTAACTTGGATTGAAAGTTGGTTGGCTGACAGAAAACAAAGAGTAGTGATAAATGGCTCCATTTCGGAATGGCAGGCAGTGACCAGTGGGGTACCGCAGGGATCAGTGCTGGGACCGCAGCTTTTTAAAATATATATTAATGATATAGAAGATGGTATTAATAGTAATATTAACAAATTTGCTGATGATACTAAGCTGGGTAGCAGGGTGAAATGTGAGGAGGATGTTAGGAGATTACAGGGTGACCTGGACACGTTAGGCGAGTGGTCAGATGCATGGCAGATGCAGTTTAATGTGGATAAATGTATGGTTATCCACTTTTGTAGCAAGAACAGGAAGGCAGATTACTACCTAAATGGAATCAATTTAGGTAAAGGGGCAGTACAAAGAGATCTGGGTGTTCTTGTACACCAGTCAATGAAGGTAAGCATGCAGGTACAGCAGGTAGTGAAGAAGGCTAATAGCATGCTGGCCTTCATAACAAGAGGGATTGAGTATAGAAGCAAAGAGGTTCTTCTGCAGCTGTACAGGGCCCTGGTGAGACTGCACCTGGAATATTGTGTGCAATTCTGGTCTCCAAATTTGAGGAAGGACATTCTGGCTATTGAAGGAGTGCAACGTAGGTTCACGAGGTCAATTCCTGGAATGGCAGGACTACCTTACGCTGAAAGACTGGAGCGATTGGGCTTGTATACCCTTGAGTTTAGAAGACTGAGAGGGGATCTGATTGAGACGTATAAGATTATTAAAGGATTAGACACTCTGGAGGCAGGAAACATGTTTCCGCTGTTGGGTGAGTGCCGAACTAGAGGACACAGCTTAAAAATACGGGGTAGACCATTTAGGACAGAGATGAGGAGAGACTTCTTCACCCAGAGAGTGGTGGCTGTGTGGAATGCTCTGCCCCAGAGGGCAGTGGAGGCCCAGTCTCTGGATTCATTTAAGAAAGAGTTGGATAGAGCTCTCAAGGATTGTGGAATCAAGGGTTATGGAGATAAGGCAGGAACAGGATACTGATTAAGGATGATCATCCATGATCATATTGAATTGTGGTGCAGACACGAAGGGAAGAATGGCCTACTCCTGTACCTATTGTCTATTGTCTATTGTCTAATTGGCCATGCTAAATTGCCCGTACTGTTAGGTGAAGGGGTAAATGTAGGGGAGTGTGTCTGGGTGGGTTGCGCTTTGGCGGGTCGGTGTGGACTTGTTGGGCAGAAGGGCCTGTTCCCACACTGTAAGTAATCTAATCTAAATCTCATGTACTTTCTATGATAATTGACTTATATTTCAAAATGTCATCCTAATAACCTTTAGCATCACAACCCATTCATACTAAGTTTGATCTATGACATCAGACGTCACACGATGCCAGGTTACAGACCAACAGGTCTATTTGACATCATAAGGTGAAACCTGACAAAGGATCACCACTCCGAAAGCTTGTGATTTCAGATAAATCTATTGGACTATAACCTGGTGTTGTGTGACTTCTGACTTTGTCCATCCCAGTCCAACAGCAGCACCCCCACATCCTAATAAATAGCGATTGTGAATCCATATATCGTCACCTGAAAAGGTCATTTCTGTTATCATTATTTAAATTGTTTAGTTTTTAATGTAGTGCTGGATGGGAACACTTTTGTTGTGTATCAAGGCTCCAGTCACACTACTTTTGTAATGCTGCCTAACTGTTCAATTATGTTTAATTTTAGCCAAGTCGTTAGTGTAAGTGCAATGTTAAAATGCTTGTTAAAATGATTAATCAGAGCAAGTTCACCCTTATACTGTTTTTGAACAAAGGATCCCAGCTCCCAGTGTGTGAGTTAAAGAAATGTGCAACAGATTTGTACTTCAAATAAAAAAGGTCTCTAAATTATGCACATTCCAATGGCAGGAGAGAGAATATCGCTCAGATAAAGAAAAGATTGCTGAAGGAAGCCAAGATAGATCATCAAGCTCTTTACTGAGCTTTTATTGACTGCAAAAACACACGAAAGGTTTTGATTCCTATTTGGTACATAACTGTTGGCACAGGATAATGCATCACTGGTAACCTTTATGGAGCCAAGTAAAGAGTATGCAACAATTCAAGCACTGCACTGTGACAGTGAAAACATGATAAATATTAAACAAAGGAGATGTTGCTACAGTACAATCATGAGTAAAAGCTACTAGTATTTGGTAAAAATAAGTCTTAGATGTTGTGAAATGGGAGTCAGTGGAGATATAATGAGATAAACTGAAAACAAATAATGTTCCCTCCTTGATTTATAAGATGTTAGGTGTATATACATTCATATAGAAGGAGAGTTCATGTAGTATTGAATTTACTACACAAAATATCTGGTGTTCAGAGATGGAGCACACAGGGGAACAGTGACTCACATAATTTCTGTAGTGAAGAAAATTCGGTCAGGAACCAATTCTGTCTCACGGAGAACAAGCTATGTTCAAGAGGTAGACCTCGATTGAAATGCAGAAGGAATAGAAGCAGGAGTGGATTATATTATCTTTTGTCCCACCACCTGGCAAGCTCTTTGTTGATCTTCAACTCAACGCATCACTAAGGCCCTTTATTCACTTCAAAAATCTATTGATCTCAGAATTAAATATGTTCAACAACTCAGCAACCCCAGTCCTCCACCATAGAGAATTCCAAAGATTTAAAACCTTTTGAGTGAATAATTCTCTCTTGATCTTAGTCCTTAACATCTAAAAAGGAGGAACATGCAGGGGCATCGGGAGATAGCAGAGTAGAGGAAGCTCATGAATTGTTCCTCTGGGGAGCAGGGATTGAATGGTCTTCTTCTGTGCTGTAGTGATTCAATAATTCAATCTTTGCAATCCAAGAAATAATCTAACAAGCTTCTGTTGAATCGAATCAAAATCAGGTGCCTCCCTCCTTCGGAGAAAGTGAGGACTGCAGATCCTGGAGATCAGAGTCAAGAGCATGGTGTTGAAAAAGCACAGCAGGTCAGGCAGTATCCAAGGAGCAGAAGAATCAACGTTTCAGGCATAAGCCCTTCATCAGGAATGAATCTCCCTCCTTAGGAACAGCGACCATCAAATGCACCAGGTGTGATCTCACTAAAACCTTTCTTCCTCTGAGAATCATTGATTCCCTATAGTATGAAGCAGGCCATTTGAGTTCACACAGATCCTCTGAAGAACATCCCACCCAGACTCACCACCCCTACCCTGCAAGCCATGGCCAATCCCCCGAACCTGCACATTTTTGGACTGCGGGAGGAAACCGGAGTACCCAGAGGAAACCCACACAGACACGGGGAGAATATGTCAACTCCACACATGCAATCACCTGAGGCTGGTATTGAACCCAGGTCCTCAGCACTGTGAAGCAGGAGTACATTGTGAGTTGTATGCCAACAGCCTTATATTAAAGGCCAATATACAGGGGATAAGGAGAATGAGAGACCAGAAAGAAATCAGAGGTCACTGCAAGCAGGGGCAGAGGAAGGAGAGATGGATAAAAGAAACTGGAGTTGGGGAGGGGAGATTGTCACTCAAGAGATGTCCCTGATCATTAGAGATGGTGTGGGGAAGGTTCCAATTAAACTGGATCCAGCGGGATGATGTGGGAAAGCTCTTTTGAATGTTGCTGCCATCACCTTCCTTTGGCTGTCTGTTTCTTAAGGCTGGGGAACCCAGCTGACCAGGGCTAAATTAAAACTAATTACATCTGAGGCAGGCAATTTCAGTGTAATACCTAAATGATCAATCTGCCTCCTGGATTATGTTGTTGATCCCACTTGTGCTAAAATCAGGGTACAGTAGGGATTGGGTTTAGAGTATTTACTATCCTAACATTGACTGACACAAACAAACCAGTTTTGGGTGTTAAAATATCCCTCTCTCCCTATTGTGAAAGACAATTGCTGTAATGAGAGACATGGGCTGTGGCGAAAGTCATGGAAGAAATAGATGATAAGTCTCGTGAGAATGTCTCGCTCCACTTTTTTCTGATTTTGACAAGCAGCTTGATGGTTTTCTCATTTGGTAGCAGTGAGTTGCCAACGAAGGGGGTTATTGCTTATTGAACACCATGTTGACATACTCACATGCCTCATTAATATTCAGCTTTCTACCTTACCAAACTTTTTTTAGAATAGAATCCTTACATTGTGGAAACAGGCCCTTCGGCCCAACAAGTCCACACTGACCCTCTGAAGAGTAACCCACCCAGACCCATTCCCCCTACCCTATTATTCGACGTTTATCTTGACTAATGCACCTAACCTACACATCCCTGAACACTATGGACAATTTAGCACAGCCAATTCACCTAACTTGCACATCTTTGGATTGTAGGAGGAAACTGGAGGAAATCCATGGAGACACAGGGGGAATGTGCAAACCCCACACAGACAATCGCCCAAGGCTTAATCGAACTCAGGTCCCTGGCCCTGTGAGACAGCAGTGCTAACCACGGAGCCACCATGCCATCCCTTGCACCAAGCAACACGAAATCTCAATGTGGATATCAGATCGGATACCTGGCAGATTTAGCTCACTGCTTGCTGAGATCAATATCCATGTTGGATCCTGGGCACCAGCATCTTGGGGTATGCTCCATAGATATTTGTCATACACCCACAGCATACATAGGCATTTGTATCAATGGACATTTGTCAGCCTCTAATAGCCCTTCTGGCACATTTCCAATCCATTTACAGGATGCTTCTGCATTTCTATTCTACACCTTGAACTTCAGCAGTAGATATCATGGTAATGCAGCAGCAAGGACATGGAGTGCTCAGAGACAAACACCCAGCTCATGGACTGGACCAGCTGCATCTCACTCACTGTCATAGCCCTCACTCACATGGAGTTCACTGCATCCCTGCCTTGCCTTGCCTTTTTGTACATTCTGTCCTCAGCCAGAGATGCCAGGCTCAAATTGCTTTAGCCTTGCCTTGCTATTTAGTACAGACTCAAAACAAAGAAGCTTGTCAGCAATACTCAGTCAAGTCCAAAGATATGCAGGTCAGGTGGATTGGCCATGCTAATTTGCCTATGGTATGGATATACAAGGATATTGCCAGGGTTGGAGAATTTGGGCTATAGGGAAAGGCTGAATAGGCTGGTGCTGTTTTCCCTGGAGCCTCTGAAGATGAAGGTTGACCTTGTAAAGGTTTATAAAATCATGAGGGGCTTGGATAGGATAAATAGACAAGATCTTTTCCCTTGGGTGGGAGAATCCAGAACTAGAGAGCATAGTTTTAGGGTGAGAGGGGAAACATTTAAAAGGGACCTAAGGGGCAACTTTTTCACCCAGAGGGTGGTGCCTTATGGAATGAGCTGCAAAGGAAGTGGTGGAGGTTGGTACAATTATAACATTTAAAATACATCTGGATGGGTATATCAATAGGAAGGGTTTAGAGGGATATGGGTCCAGTGTTGGCAAATGGGGCTAGGTTAGGTTAGAAAATCTGGTCAGCATGGGCAAGTATGGACCGAAGGGTCTGTTTCTGTGCTGTACATCTGTATGACTCTATCTATGACTCTATATGCAGGCTAGGTGGGTTAGTCATAGGAAATGCAGGGTCATAAGAGTAGATGAGGGAGATTGGATCTGGGTGGGATGTTTTTGGAGTGTTGGTGTGGACTCAGTGGGTTGAATAGTCTGCTTCCACACTGTAGGGATTCTGAGATTCTATGAAGTCATGGGGAATATGGGTCCCAGCACAATTGGTTAAGGGTAGTCTCTGATACTTCAAGGGGCTTGAACAAGGTGAGTCAGCTGCGCTGGGTGCTCAGAGTCAGGATACTGGGCAGCCTTGACTATTTCTGCCTACTTTTCTGGAAGGAGTGAGAAGTCAGTATTAAGGGAGATTTAAGTGGGTGGCAGAGCTGTTACATATGGTGCAGGTTGAGAAATGTCCCAAGTGAGTGAGTCGGTAGCACAGAGGGCATGAAGGGTTGATGGTGTTGAGTGCCGGGTTGTGCCAATGTAAGGGAGGATGCTGCATGCAACAGTGGGAGTGATAGAGCATGAGCCTTGTTGGCAGGTTGGTATAGTATCAGAGATAGGGTGAGGGACATACCTGAGAGAAAATGGAGGCACTTATCCTGTTGGAATGGTAAATGTCATCACCTTCTTAGCACGTTGCTGTAAATTCCTTTAGACAGATGAGATTGGGAATCAGACCAGGTCATGGCTTTCACTGCTGCTTCTGAAATCAGAGGAGTTTCTGCCTCTGCATCACCCCACCCAACAGCGCATTCAGGTGCCCACCCACAAAGCAGGATGCAAGGCTCCCCCTTTCTACTATGTCCAGGGCAAATGCCAGGACCGGTGCAATGTAGCTCCAGACTGACAATGCTTGTCCATGTTTACAACTAACTTTTAAGCTGGATGCAAGGAATGCCAGTGAGTTCGAGAATATCTGTTGAGTGGTGAGTTGTTCTAGGAGCATGCATGTTAAGATAAGGCTGCCATCAAATATGACAAATACCATAGGGCGGGCTAGCTAGTTAATGAGGCAAGTTTGGTAAAATATGACAAAAAGTCTTGATAGGCCTCACGATGCAAACCCCTCCTGAAATCCCTCAGTTTCATGCAACTTGAATTAGCCAGCAAAACATAACAAGTTGCTGAAGTTTTTCACCTTGCACTCACCAGGGCTGGTGCAAGAATACAAATTCCACAGGAAGCAATCATTCAAACTGCATGAGCAAACTGCACTGATTGGTTGCAAACTGACTGGTTAAGGCACACAGTGGATAATGCACCAGTGAATTATTGCCTCCATACAATGGTCCAAGGACTGAACTTTTTTTTTGCTAAAGAAAAATGTGTGGGTGGGCAAACCATTTGGAAGATCTGTCAAATTAGCCTTCAAGATTTGCTGCAGTGATATCTTGTAGATTGTACACATGGCAATCAATCGTGTGTCAATGGTGGAGAGAGTGAATTTTCAAAGGTGCTGATTGGGTAACAATCAAGTATGTTGCTTCTCTTGTGTAGTGTTGAACTTTTGTGTGTTGTTAAAGTTGCATGTATCCAGGGAGGCAGGGAGAACTCCATCTCACTCTTCATTTTTGCATTTCAGTTAGTGGACTATCTTTGGTGAATCAGGAGGTGAGCAACATGCTGCAGAAGTTTTAGCCTGTGGCCAGTTCTTGTATTCATGGTATTTATACGGTTCTTGCAGTGACACCTAAAGTAATGATAGCAACCAATTTAGTGATGGGAATATTGTTGAATAGCAGATAAATCTGTGAGCTAATGCCCCATAAAATAAGATAGGCTTCGAATTTTAAAAACAATCATAGGTTTTTATATATGCTTGACAACTAAAATAGCATTTATTCAGTACTTTATAAAACAATATGTTTTGAAATTGGCTGTAACAATTATTATCCTGTTTAGTACAGCAATGGACATGTATTTATTCCCTGCAGACAAGTTTACAAATTGTGCAGTTAAGGTGAACAAGATGTACAATTTTCAACAGTCAATAATAGTAATTCATTTCATAGCAGCCATCAAAGCGTGTATATTTTTTTAACAGTCACACTTTCCATTTTCCAATACATATACAAAAATGTTGGGTCTAATCCCATGAGCCTAATTACAGTACAAGTGGTGTGATGCCAATATTTAGTAGCACAACACGTTTACTTTAATTCAAGCTTCTCATTGTCCATGTTGACTAAATTACCATTCCTTTTCCCATTCCAGCTGGGATTTTGAAAGATTAAATCACCCTCTTGGCAGTTCCCAATTACAAAGAACAATGGGGTCACTTGAATGGCAGTGGAGTGACATGACTCTGAGCACTGAACTCAGGCTCTCTGCTGTATAAAACATTACGGATGAAGATCTGCAGCAGAAAATGGTCAACTGTACAAAAAGTATCTCAATGGAAGTGTGATTGATAAAGCTCAGAACATAAGGTGATATAAGAATGAATTACCATTTATAGTGTGTGGAATCAGGTACACTTCAGCAAACTTAATGGCTCTTGCTTTCCATTTACTTTTTCTTCTCTGCAGTGTTGTTTGATGGACCTCGCGCTTGTGTGTAGTTCACAATAATTGGGAAAGAAAAAGGACACATTGCTTGTGATCTCTGGAAGTATAAAGAAGGACTTGCATTTATATTGCATCTTCCACAAACACTGGATGTGTCAAGGTACATACACATGTAGTCAGTGTTAGGCATTGGAAGAGACAAGTAGAAATGAAAATCCACCTGCCCCAGGGGAGGGTCCAGATACAACAGTCCCCAGTGAACTGTGCACCTTCATAGTCCATTGTCTTCCACTGCAGTAAATCTGACAGAAAAGACTGCCTTACCAAGATAGCACTACGGAGCCACACCAGATAATACGTAACATGGAGTTGACCGTCACAACCTGAACCAGCACCAGATAAGAAACCTACCACTACCGGCATTGGTATATTATAATAGAATCACACACAGCTAGGCCTCACAGAACATAATGGGTGGAATTTTCCCAGACTCTGAATGATGGAGTTTAATGTGGAAACGTGTGAGGTAGTTCATTTTGGAAGAAGTAACAGGAATGTAGAGTACTGGGCTAATGATAAAATTCTTGGCAGTGTAGATGAACAGAGAGATCTCAGTGGCCAGGGGCATAAATCTCTGGAAGTTGCCACCGAGGTTGATAGGGTTGTTAAGAAGGCATATAGTGTATTGCCGTTTAATCGTAGGGGGATAGGGTTTCGGAGCTACGAGGTCATGATTCAGCTGTGCAAGACACTGGAGTATTGCGCGCAGTTCTGGTTACTGCATTATACAAAGGATTTGGAAGCTTTGGAAAGGTTTCAGAGGAGATTTACTAGGATGTTGCCTGGAATGGAAGGAAGGTCTTACAAGGAAAAGCTGAGGGAACTGAGGCTGTTCTCGTTGGAGAGAAGAAGGTGGAGAGGAGACTTAATCGAGGTGTATAAGATAATCAGCACGTTAGATAGGGTGGACAGTGAATGACTTTTTCCTTGGATGGTGAAGGGTAACATGAGGGTACATAACTTAAAATTGAGGGGTGATAGATTTAGGACAGATATCAGTGATTGTTTCTTTACTCAGAGAGTAGTAGAGGCGTGGAATGGCCTGCCTGCAACAGAAGTAGACTTGCAAAGTTAAAGACATTTAAATGGCCATTGGACATACATATGGATAACAATGGAATGGTGTAGGTTAGATGGGCATCAGATTAATTTCACAGGTTGGCACAACATCGAGGGCCAAAGGGCATGTACAGCACTGGAACATTCTATGTCCTATGTGGGCTCTGATGATACATTTGTGACAAACTGGTGAAATCTTGAGTGACAGTTTACCCAATACTGAGTTCATAAATAAACACAAATTCCAAGTAAGTTCAGGACGTCAAGATGAACAGTGAGAAGTCAATTAGAATGGCTTCTTGTTGGTTATCACTCTCATTATTACCTAATTCTCCCTCATTACTATGTAATTTTACATGCTCCCACTCATTGGATTGACTGGCAATTCTTAACAGATACTTGGTGACCGAGAAAGTGAGGATTGCAGATACTGGAGATGAGAGTCAAAGATTGTGGTGCTGGAAAAGCACAGCTGGTCAGGCAGCATCCAAGGAGCAGGAGAATCGATGTTTCGAGCTTATGCTTGAAACATCGATTCTCACCCTCCTCAGATGCTGCCTGGCCAGCTGTGCTTTTCCAGCACCATACTCTTTGACTCAGATACCTGGTGACTCCAGCTTATGGTGGGCAGATAGAAATTTAGAGTGAGGCATTAAAGTGCGCAACGGAGCTGAAAATGTATTTGAGGGGGTGGGGGTCAGCATTTTGTGCTGTGAGCGAGGGACCTTCAATTTTGATTAATGTGAGGTCCTTCAAAAAGCTGCACCATTGCAGAGACAGTCATACTTTAGAAGGATATGGGCCAAATGCTGGCAAATGGGACTAGATTTATTTAGGATATCTGGTCGGCATGGATGATTTGGACTGAAGGGTCTGTTTCTGTGCTGTATATCTCTCTGCCTTTGTGATTCTAAAGACAAAACACAACATGTTGTGTGAACCTTAGATATGAACCTACTGTGTGCTGCCCAAAACCTTGCCCCGAGCACTCACAGAGACAGCTCAATGTTTGCATACCAGATGGCAGCAGCATCTCAACTGTGTTACTTTATGTCAGGTCCTCCAGTGCCCCGATAAACTGGCTATATGACTCTGTGACTCTTTGTGACTAGCCTGCTTCTCTTGTGTCTGCTTACACATGTTGATGTGGTTATAGCTTGTTGACATGGTCTCCTTGGTCTACCTCAAGCTGAGCAGATGCCTGGTCTTTGGCAGTGCTCTGAGTGCAGTATTGCCCTCTTGACCGTGAAGACTGCAGATGGCCTGCTCTCAACTGCAGAAAGTAAGAAAGAACAGTGCATCGTGGCTAAGGGTAGAGGTTGTATCTTGCTAAGAATACATTGATATTGGTGGTAATGGGAGATTAACATAGCAATGAACAATGCTTCCTATTTTGTTACTTGGACAAATAAGATTCAGCATCTCCATTGGATCAGTCTTGGTCCTCACCAAAGAAGGCCAAAATAATCTCCTTATTTGGGGAGGAGAGCCAAATGTTGGGCACCCCAACATTCATCCTGAGTCTTTTGGCTCTATCATGTTCCTTTTTCTTTGGGAATGATAAAAATAGAGAAATTGAGTGAGAGGAAAGTGGGTGGCACGTGAGTTAGTACTGGTGTCTGTGGGGTAAAAGTGGTGAGATGTCTGAAGTGAGTGAGTGGACAGCACAGAGGGCATGCAGGGCTGCGTAGTGTGAGAGTTTGAGGTGGGTGAGAGTGAGGGAAGATGTTGCATGCAATAGTGACAGGGATAGAGCATGAGCCTTGCTGGGTACATTTGCAGACACAGCGGTACTGGAAAGAAGATGGTGGCACACTTCCTGGCAGAGCAGAAAAGATCATTGACTTTCTTGTGACACTGCTGGGCATTTGTCTGGCCAGTCAAGTCTGCACCAACTTATGTGGTGACATCAGAGCAGGCTGGCAGGGTCTGGTATAATCGCCTCCTTTGGCTGTCCTGGGGAAAGTGAACATTTTGTCTCTGCACTTATCCCATCCACCAGCACCTCCACGGCTCCGTCTGCAAAGTGTAATGCCTAATTTGCCTTGTCCACTTTGTCTGGGGAAGATATCCAGCCACGGAGGCCTATTAACTATGATGCCAGTGCCAAGTATCTTGTGATATCCCAGCAGTGCTGCATACTCCTGTCAACATCGAGTTGGAGAATCCAGCTCGGATTGGATGAGAGGGGCACTATGGGGTGTAGCAGGTTGTTAAAGGGCTAAGTTTGGGATGATCACACAAGGAAACTCACTGGGCCTTCAGGATAGAAACCCTCCTTATCTGACAAAAATGACACTTATTCAATTTCTGATAACATTTAGCCATTATGCCAAAGATCAGATGATCTGCTTTAGAAATATGGATTGAGGAATAAATACTGGCCAGCACTTTAAAATAGTGCAATGGGACATTTTACATACAGATAGAATCAACAAATAAACTTGCATAACTGATCACTAATGAATATCTTTCAGATATTTATAAAGGCATAAATATTGATGAGGACCATTCTTTCTGAATGGTTCCATGGGATCTTTTACATCTCCTCAATCAGGCAGGCAGGGCCTTGCTTTATCATTCCATCTGAAAGCCAGCATATGTGATACTCCCTCGGTACTGCACTGAACTTGGCAGAGTTTGAGGTTGTGCCTTGCTAAGAATATATTGACATTGGGGATAGTGGAAGATCAACATAACAATGTTCATAGTTAGCTGACACAGTTTGAGTACTTAACATGGTATAGTCAAGTCGGAATGGTGAAAGTGCAGCTGAATTAACTTGTAGTGTGGCCATGTTTAGATTAGATTAGATTAGATTAGTGTGGAAACAGGCATTTCGGCCCAATAAACCCACACCGACCCTCTGAAGAGTAACCCACCCAGACCCATTTCCCTCTGACTAATGCACCTAACACTATGGGCAATTTAACATGGCCAATTCACCTGGCCTGCACATCTTTGTGACTGTGGGAGGAAACCGGAGCACCAGGAGGAAACCCACACAAGACATGGGGAGAATGTGCAAACTCCGCACAGACAGTTGCCCGAGGTGGGAATTGTTTATTGTTGTAGGAAGTGACTTAGTTATAACAGTGACAAATCTTATTTAATTGGCTTTCATCTATGGTAAAGAATAGTGCTGCGCTTCTACATTTACAGTGTCAATGGCCTTATTATTTGAAAGTAGCTTGGCATAATTGCAACTATTGGCATCCTTTGCACAATAGCTCAACAAAGCTGGTTGGCATAATTATAAAAATTGGCACAGTTTTACAGTTGGTGTAGGTGACACAGCTGCCACAGTCCAAATTAAATTGTGGTTAGTCATGGCTTAACTCAGTTGGAACAACAGACATCATTAACAAAGGTAGTATCATTAAATGGGCACAGTTGGTAGAGGTGGCAGTGCCTCTGAAAATAAACACATCTGGCACCAGTGAAATAGAATGGCGATTGCTACTGCTACGCCTGGTTTGTTTGACACAAGTATTACATGTTGACACCAGTAATATTGCATATTGTCAATCTGGTACCTTCTATCCCATGGGAGTTAGCAAAATAAAAAAGAACTATACTGCTGTGTAACTTAATGTAATTGTGTTGACATTCCAATAAATTCACAGACAAAAATTATAGTGAGAATTATTAGCTGTTAATGGCCATACTGTATGCCCAACTGACACCTAAATCCTTAATTTGTATTCTTTTTTGAGTTGCAATACACTGAATATTGGCAATCTATTGCGCAGTATAATGCCATTGCAAGGTACTTAGTTAGACTTTTTGACAATCAGTGTGCCACATAAATAATGCATACTACCTTCTGAAGTAAATTAGTGTGGAGTTCTGTTTGCCAATTTTTTTAAAGTGACATTTTCTCTTGCTTTTCTAGAGGGTGCGTCGAGGATACCAATTAATGGTATGTAGTTACAATCCATATTTATACCAGCAATTCTAATTTCAGACCTCTGAGAGATTTAAATGAGAGAAGCCTATAGCTGTGCTGACCTCATAGGTGCCACAGTGTCTGGTCGCAGGGCAGATGGTGTGCCACACTGTGGGACTTTGACATAGTGACAGAGCATTACTGAAACTATTCTGGACACTGGACAAAAAGTTATAGGGTTGCTGACAGAGAGCACCTGCTAATGTCAGGCTTCTTCTGCATTCTTTACATTCACGGCAGTAAAGGATTATTTTCAGTTGTGTGGAATGATCTCTGTGACATTAGGTGACCTGAGGGGTCAGATATGCTGTCTATCTCTACAGAGGTTGGATGATCCATTGGAAATGAGCAAGCATATCGAAATTACAGTTAGTGTTGACTCAGCTGATTGTGCGGCAATTAAATAACTTTTTAATAACCGCTGCAATAATCTGTTTCAAAAAAGCAATGAACAGCAAGCCGTTTCCACCACTGTGCTGTACATGTGGATCAAGCAAAATACATTTTAAACATCAATGCTTAATATTTATAAAACAATTGAAAAATATCTGACACTTTTGATTGATATATTCAGAAATATTCAGTGCATAAAATGCAAAATTTGATACACACAGAGATGTTCTGATTGTATAATTAGCTCAAAATCTGTTTCACTGGCATTTATTTTCCTAATAAAGTCAGCTAATAGCTTGAATGTTTTGCAGATGGGTGTGGACATTTGTCGAAGTTAAAGCTCATGTTGGCAAGGAAATACTTGCACACAGATATTTTGGTGACATTAATTGACATTGCCCCAAACAGGTCAGACTGTCATTCTCTCTAGACATCAGAGCATGACACCAGAGCCTATTTTGCCCTCAGGGATTTGAAATCAGATTCTAAATTAGGAAAAGGCATTGCTCCCTTTGGTTAGTTTATAATAGGTTATCTTATATATGCTGGATGTCAAACCCTATATGAAATGTTAGCATATTTATTTCACAGCTCAGCACAGGTGGTTGGGCTTAGGATATCTCAGTTACGCATTTGTTTTTGTGCACTAACAACTGACAATTAGAACAGAGAAGTAATGTCAGTATCTGATAGCGAACAGCAGAGAGTGTGCACAGACAGATTGGTTGGAATTGATAAAAGATGACCTAGTTTAGACCTGTAATGTACGCATGCACTTTCTAATTCAAGATATTATGTGCCAATCCTCTTGGGAACACTTGAACCAGATCAAGTATGTTCTTGCATGGAATTTGCATCTGATGAGGTACAGTAGGTAGCAAAGCAACACATATTCTAGTGGTGGTGGGGGTGGGGGGGATGTTTGTTATCACAGTACCAGCATATGATAGCTTCATTATGCTCTGGTTCACTGTAGTTCCCTTCAATCCATGCATGCACAGAAAATATTGCAAGGTGAAATTAAACTTGGGCAAAGCAATTACACTGAAGCTGCAAGAGAAACAAAATGGCAAAATGAGTGATGATCCACGTGACATTGTACAATGACTGTGGAATTCAGCCTGCTGCTCTGAAAAGAACTCATGACCTGTAACTAGTTGAGCTTAAGTTGTTTGGGAACATTTTTTTGGCCTTCTCAATATTGCGTTGTTTGTTGACATACAGATGCCATTAGTAGCTTTTGCTGCTGGTTGAGTGAAAGACAAGGAGAGCAACAAACATGCAGAGCAAGCCAGAACGTCTTCATTTTGGCTCTATGGGTGTATTCTTTAGTTTTACATCAGGAAAGGAAGTCTCAAATGAGCCTATGGCAAAACATCTCGATATTCAGATTCCAGTCCCCTGATGTAGCAAATTTGTTAATCTCTGGAAGATCTGATCATACATTCCAGATATTGATATAGACAAATATAGTTGCGACATTAAGCAAGTCTATGTGGCAGCATCGTAAATCCATCACCCACACTATCAAATTGTGAGAACTATTACAGTTAAGAAGAACAATGGGTCAAGATGGAGCAGAAAAGACTATACAATCAGTATCCAAACGTACAATTGATTGCCACATCGAGGAGCAAAATTGTCAATTTTATGTGTCAGAATCACATGCACATAAATATTATTTGTGTTGCTTTCAATTATTTGGTGAAAATGTCTTGAAATATGTTTTCTTAAGTCAAGGGATGAGGGCATCATTGGCTGCAGCAGCATTTATTTCCCATCGCTAGCTGTCTAGAGGGCAGTTAAGAGTCAGCCACATAGCTGTGGGCCTGGAGTCACATGCAGGACAGACCAGGGAAAGATGGCAGTTTCTCTTCTTAAAAGACATTAGTGAACCAGATAGGTATTTCCTGACAATCCACTATGGATTTATGGTCATCATTAGATTCTTAATTCCAGATTTAAAAAAAATATTGAACTCAAATTCCACCACAGTGGTGTTTGAACCGAAGTCCATAGAACATGAGTTGAGTGTCTGGATAAACAGTTCAGCAATAATACCACCATGCCATTGACTCCCTGTGTAGTTTAGTTGAAGAGGTTTCACCATGACCAGGAGAGGTGATGGAAATTGTGTGTTTTTAGCAAACTTGTTATACCATGTTCTTGTTTCGTACTGTCAAAGGACAGCAGGTGGATAAGGAAGAAGATTGGGCCAAGGATGAATTTGGAAATCTATAGAGGTGGAGAAATGAAATATGTTTAAGGAATAAGTTATGGTCAACTGGGTCAAAAGCTGCAGAGGCATTGAGAAGAGGAATGTTTACACACCATGATCAACTTATTGTCCACATTCTTGTTAGCCCAAACTTTTAAGTAACTGCAGTTAAAGATTTAAAGTGCAGGTTAAAACTTAATTGATCATTGCAGTTTTTGAATTTAGTGATTGCCAAAGAGCAGAATAAACATCTAATACTTTATTATATTGAAAACACTGTGATTTCTAGCAACTTTTGTGTCATTCTGTTCAAAACGCAGAGTCAGCATTTGATATACTGATTAACTGGTGTATTTGTGATCTCCTTCAAATAAAGTCAATGACTTGTCCCTTTTCACATTAAAGTAAACAGTGTATTCATCAGCACAAAACTGCATTGATAATCCCTTTGGTTTGACATACATTACATGAAGAACCACATGTAGAGATACACTTCAGAGCTGAAACTCAGAAAAGCAGTTCTAGTAAATGGAGCAAGATCCAGGCTTGCTGTCTAGTTGGAATGTCCAAAACCAGGATTTATTTACAAAGAAGCTATTTGTAAGCCTCCAGAAATCCAAAAAAAAATCAAACAAGTTTGTTGTGGTTGTACTGGACCCATATATACTTCATAATTCTGTTATTCTGCCTTAGTGTAGTTTTTCATTGCTACTGAATTATTTTAGTTCCATTACTTTGTCAGTGAGTGTGCATCTACTTTGTATAACAGATTTGAATTATGCCTGTTGTTTACTTTACTTTACAGGAATTAAATGAAAGGAAAATAATATAATATGGACATTCAGTTTTCTAAACAGAGGTTAATTTGATCTGAGCTCATTGCACTTTCTTATGCTGTGCCTCAGGGGAATGTGACGGTCATTGGTTACAGTGAACACTTGCCTGGCAATCTTTATACTAATTGGACAGTAATGTATAGCTTTGGTCAGCAAATATCTCCCAATGCAGTTTTCTTCGGAGAGTAATCAACGTACTTTAGAAGACACATAGGCCTCAGAGACCTGAAACAACCTTGGTAGAGCTAGCCTTTTAGTGGAAAGTACAGTTAATTTACAACACTCAGTACTTAAGTGCAGCCGTACATTGCTGGAGTCTCCATTTAAAGACCCCCTAAATCATTAAAGCTGTGACTTGAATATTTAAGTACAGCATTCTCAAGAATCATTTCTTTGTTAATAAAGTCACCTGTTTCCTCGTTCTGCTTTTGTTTGATTCATTGAAAAGAGTTGTAAAGGAATAATACTTTTCAAGCTAAATATGATTTTGATGTTATTACTGGACCTACTTGCTGAGTTTTGCTTTGAAATAAAATGGAAAACGATATCCATTTTAACCAGATTAATTTGATTTTGATTCAAATGAATGACTGATTAAAACAGAGGACACCATGATTGGGGTTTAATAGCCATTCAGCTGAGTGACTGTTAATCAATATGTAGCTGTAATCAACTAACATTTTCATAGATAATTAAAAGGGAGAATAATTGCAAGGATTTCCACCTACCTAATCAATTCTATTTTTAGTGTTTTCTTGCATGTTGGTGCAACCCCTGTCCTAATTCATTCATGGCTTTGGTGCTACCAAAATCCTGCAATGTGAATCACCATTTTGTGGACCATAATCCATTTTAAAAAAAAAGAAAATGAGAGGAACCTAAGGAAGTGTTTACATTGTCACATGAGAGTACCTTACCCTGACTTAAAAGCTTAGTGGAGTGTTCATTTTAAACCATGACTCTCATCAGGGATACAAACTTTAACCATGGATTTACAGTCTTAAATGGATGGGAGTTCCATCCATTTGGACCAGAGATGTAGAAAGGTTCTGCCTTTATTTAGCATTACACCCCTGTGTCTACATTCCTTCCTACATCCCTCTGTGAGAGGCAGATGCTGTGTATATGATTTTAAAATGTTTCTCCTGTAAATGTGCTGCACGCTTACACTGCTGCACTGTGAAACGAAACTCAGGCTTAACTAATTATTGCAGATCTTTGAGAACATAACATGTGTTGTGGATAAAGGGGAACCAGTAGATGTTCTGTATTGAGATTTCCAGAGGCTTTTTGATAAGGTGCCCTGTCAAAGTCTGTTGAGGAAAATATTTAAAAGCTCATGGTGTCAGGGCAACGTATTGACATGAATGGAAGATTGGCGAGCTAACAGGAAAAAGAGATTAAGCATAAAAGGATCATTTTATGCTTGGTAAGCTAACAAGTGGTGTGCTATCAGGTTCACTGCTAAATTCAAATCAGTTGAACAAAGGTATGATTGTTAAATTTGCTTAATGCACATTGCTAGGTGGGAAGGTGAGTTGTGAACGGGACAAAAGGCTGTAGATAGATTTACTGAGTTGGCTAAGATCTGATAAATGGAGTACAATGTGGGAAAGCATGTGAAACAACTGTTTAGAGGCTGTTATCCTGTCACTAAGTCACCCTTTATTTAAATGTGCATGGTACATGGGCTCTGACCAGCCAGCTCAAAGCCTAGACTGAGGAGACTCTCTGAATCCTGTCTTTATATCTGTCAGCCAGGGCTCCCTGATTGGCCCTGGTTAACAACCCCAATCAAGGATCTCATAGTCATTGAGATCTATCTGACCCAGGTTCTAATCACTAGAGTCCAAAATTATGCATTTTAGCAGGAAAGATAATAAGAAGAATGGTATCTAAAATTTGAAAGGTTGCAGGACACCTGGAGGGGGTGTTCTTGTGCATGAATTGCAAAAGGTTAGTATGCAGGTACAAGAAGTAATTAGGAAAGCTAATAAGAATGTAATTGTTTATCGTAATGGAAATTAAAGTAGGGAGGTTATTCTTCATATACAGGACACTAGCGAGACCACATCTGGGATACTATGTATTGTGTTCATCTTTTTTTAAGAATGGATTTTGAGCTGTTCAGAGAAGGTTCACTGGACAAATACCTGGAATAGACAGACATGTCTTGTAAGGAAAGATTGGAAAGGGCAACGTTTATATTTGATGGAATTTAGAAAAATGTGTTAAGTATATAAGATCGCATAGAAAGAATACTTCATCTTGTGGAACTATCGAGGACAAGGGATCATTGTTTCAAAATAAGGGCTTGTCCATTTAAGACAACAATAAGGAGGATTATTTTCTCAAAGAGGGCTATGAGACTTTTGAGATCTTTTCTCCTGAAGGAGAAGGAAACAGAGAATTTGAATATTCGTAAGGGAGAGTTAGATAGATTTTCGATAAACAGTGACTGAAATGTTATCAAAGAATGGGTGAGAATATGACATATTCTGGATCAGTGGTGCTGGAAGAGCACAGCAATTCAGGCAGCATCCGAGGACAGGCAAAATCGACGTTTCGGGCAAAAGCCCTTCATCAGGAGAATATGACATAGTCAGGTCAGCCATGACGTGATTGAATGGCAAGAGTAGTCTTGTCAAGCAAGTAACTAATTCCTGTACCTAACTTATATGTTTGTATGTACTTCGAGATCAAATATTCCTGCTTCCAGACTTCTCTTTGTTGCTGCACATTCCGATGTGGCCTAGATCTAACTAAAAGGATATAGGGTTGGTGAAAAATTTACAGACTCCATTTCTGGAATAGTTACCCTTGAAAATTCTATTCTTCGTGTGTGTTAGAAAGGCAAAAATTTACAATGACAGAAACAATGATATTGCCGTTTTGCTACTTGCAACGTATGTTAGATATTTTCACTCACATCATGTGTCTTTCACATTTTAATGGGTGATAAGTAAAAGATGAAAAAGTACACAAGTAGAGCTTGCATTTATGTAACACACAAAATGCTTCACAGCCAAAGAAATTACATTGTCAATATAAGGAATGTGTCAGCCAATATTTGTGCAGGAAGCTCCCACAGATATCAATGTAACAATAATGAGATATTCTGGTTTTCATTCGTATTCATTGATCAATAATTTTTAGCTAGGACACTGGGGACACCACCCCCACCCTTCCCCCACCCTGTGATGCAGCAACATAATAGCAATTTAATTGGATTAGTTTTCCAGAGGGCTGGACAACTAATCCAAAGAACGTGCGTTTACATAAAAAAACGAAGAAAAAAGAACAGGGAGAGGCCATTTGGACCTCTCAGTCCTGGTCGATCATGGCTAATCTAATTGCATCCTTCATTCCATTTTTCTGCCTACTCATCACAAACCTTGACAATCTTGTAGATAAAAAAATCTGTCTAACTCAGCCTTGAATACATTCAATGATCCAGCTCCTACTGTCCTCCGGCAACTCGACTAATAGATGATCCTCATTGCTGTATTAAAAGGAAGGACACTTATTTTGAAACCAAATCTCAAAATGTGCACTTTAGTTCAGTTAAGATATATCTGCCAATAAAACGCTCACCATGAAGATACCTGATTTACTCATGCCGTTTGGAAGCCAAGTCCAAACAGGCTTACACAGTATGATCAAGATAGCATTGCAGTCGCACACCAACATGACCAGCTCTTAAAAACTTTCTAAAATGGCATGGAAAGTCATTGAGTTGTCAACAGCTTCCCAGGTGTGGGTAATATGTAGGTATCAACAATGAGAATCAATGTTATCGAGCTATTAAAGTGATCCATTGAATGCATTGCTGTGAAACTTGCCTCAAGACATCAACGAATTTTGAGTCTTAGACTGTTTGCCTCATATGTTTAATGACTGTATGATCCTCAGATTCATTATTCATCTAATGAAATACCTTGATTTTCTTTTGTCAATGAAAAGGAAAATGACATTCTTTGCAATCTTTTGCTTGTTTTGAACAACATTCTGCTAAAACCTTTGAACTAACAGGCTGTTAAACTGTTAAGTAATCCATTAGGTGCATCAGTGGGTCAGTGATTAATACTGCTGTCTCACAGCACGATGGATGTGGGTTCAATTCTTCAGTAACTGTCTGTGTGGTGTTTGCACATTCTCCTAATGTCTGTGTGGGTTTCCTCTGGGTACTCCAGTTTCCTCCTGCAGTCCAAAGATGTGCAAGTTACATGGATTGGTCTTGCAAAATTGTCTGTAGTGTCTAGGGATGTACAAGGTCTTATGCCTGAAACGTTGATTCTCCTGCTCCTCAGAAGCTGTCTGACTTGCTGCACTTTTCCAGCACCACAATTTTCAACCCTGGGAATGTGCAAGCTAGGTGGATATGATCAGAACATCACTTTCATCTGTTTAAACTGATTGGTTTTAAGAATATTTGGAACTTCTTTTTTGATGAAATAATTACAATTGAGTTGTAAAATGCAACGCTACAACAATTATTCCTTGACGTGTTGAAATGTTGTGTGCACGATTACTCTCCTCCTCTGTTGCACTGAAATACACATCAAGGTCTGAAGAAAGAAATGAAATGGTTGGGATGGACCACCTGGCATTGACCTAGGCACCAGAAAAGACAATGACAGAATCAGCCCTGTCAATCCTACAAAGTCCTCCTTACTAACATCTAGGGGCTAGCGCCAAAATTGGGGGAGCTGTATCGCAGAATAGCCAAGTAACAGCCTGACATAGTCATACTCATGGAATGAGTTCTTATAGATATTTCCTCAGACAGCACCATCACCATCCCTGGATATGTCCTGTCTCACCAGCAGGACACACCCAGGAGAGGTGGCGACCCAGTTGAGAGGGAGTTGTCCTTGGAGTCTCCAATACAGACTCTGGATGACATGACGTTGTGTGGCTTCAGATTAAACATGGGTAAGGAAACCTCCTGCTGGATACCACATACCGTACTGCTTCAGCCGATGAATCAGTACTCCTCCATGTTGAGCAATACTTGGAGGAAGTACTGAGGTTGGCAGGAGGGCAAAGTATGCTCTGAGTCGGGGATTTCAATGTCCAGCACCATGAGTGGCTTGGCAGCAGCACTACTGATCGAGCTGGTCTGGTCCCAAAGGACATCGCCACCAAACTGGGTCTGCAACAGGTGGAGAGGGAACCAACAAGAGGGAAAACCATACTTGACCTCATCCTTACCAATCTGCTGACTGCAAATGTATCTGTCCATGATAGTATTGGCAAGAGTGACCACCGCACAGTACTTATGGAGATGAAGTCCCGGCTTCACATGGCAATACGCTCCATTGTGTTGCGTGGCGTTGCCAACGTGCTAAATGGGACAGACTTCAAACAGATCTGGTATCTCAAGACTGTGGATCCATGAAGTGGTGTAGGCCATCAACAGCAGTAGAATTGTACTCCAGCACAATCTGTAACCTCATGGCCCAGCATATCCCCCACTCAACCATTACCATAAAGCCAGGGAATCAACCCTGATTCAATGGAGAGTGCTGGAGGGCATGCCAGGAGTGGCATTAGGCATACCTGAAAATGAAGTGTCAACTTGATGAAGCTACCAAACAGGACTATTTGTGTGACAAGCAGCATAAGCAGCAAGTGATAGACAGAGTTAAGTGATCCCACAACTAACAGGTCAGATTTAAGATCTGCAATCCGGCCACATCCAGTCATGAATGCTTGTGGACAACTAAGTAACTCACTAGAGGAAGAGGCTCCACAATTGACCCTATCCTCAATAATGGAACAGCCCAGCACGACAGTGGAAAAGATAAGACTGAAGCATTTGCAGCAATCTTCAGCCAGAAATATCAAGTGGATGATCCATCTCAGCCTCCTCTAGTGATCTACAACATTATAGATACCAGTCTTATGCCAGGTTGATTCATTTCACCTGATACCAAGAAACCTTTAAAGAAATAGATACTGTGAAGGCTATGAGCCCTGACAACATTCCAGCACTAATACTATAGACTTGTGCTCCAGAGCTTACTGTTTCTCTCACCAAACACTTCCAATACAGTTACAACACTGGCATTTGTCTGAGGGTGTATAAAATATCCTCGGTATGTCCTATACACAAAAAGCAAGAAAAGTCCAGTTTAGCTATTTACTGCTTCATCAATCTCCCCTTGTTCATCAGTAAAATGATGGTAGGTATCATGAACAGTACCATCAAGCAGCACCTGCTCAGCAATAACCTGCTTAGTGATACCCAGTTTGGGTTCCACCAGGGCGATTCAGCTCCTGACCTCATTACAGCCTTGGTTTAAACACAGATAAAAGAGCTGAATTCCAGAGATCATGTGAGAGTGGCAGCATTTGACATCAAGGCTACATTTGATGGAGTGTGGCCTCAAGGAGCCCCAGCAAAGCTGGAATCAGTGGGTGTCAGAGGACAACATCTCTGCTGGTTGGAGTCTTACCTGGAACATAGGAAGATGATTGTGTTTTTTGGAGGTCAGTCATCTCAGCTATCAGACATCTCTGCAGGAATTTCCCAGGGTAGTGTCCTCGGTCCAACCATGTTCAGCTGCTTCATCAATGACCTTCCCTCCATCATAAGGTCAGAAGTGGGGATGATCGCTGATAATTGCACAATGTTCAACACCATTTGCGATATCTCTTGATATTGGAATAGCCCATGTTCAAATGCAACAAGATCTGGACAATATCCAGGCTTGGGCTGACAAGTGGCAAGTAACATTCATGCCATTGAAATGCCAGGCAATGATCATCTCCAATGAGAGATAATCTAACCATTGTCCCTTGACATTCAATGACCTTATCAGTACTTAATCTCCCAATATCAACATTCTAGGGGTTACCATTGTCCAAAAGCTCAATGGACTCATCACGTAAACACACTGACCGCAATGGCAAGTCAGAGACTAGGAATACTGAGGTAAATAACTCACCTCCTGACTCCCCAAAACCTGTCCACCGTAATACAAGGCACAAGTCAGCAGTGTGATGGAATACTCCCCACTTGCCTGGATAAATGCAGCTCCAACAACACTCAAGAAGCTTGACACATCCAGGCCTAAGCAGCTCACTTGATTGGGACCACATCCACAACATCCACTCCCTCCACCATCAACACTCAGTAGCAGCAGTGTGTACTATCTGCAAGGTGCATTGCAGAAATTCACCAAAGAATTCTTAGACACCATCTTCCAAACCCACGGTCATTTCCATCTAGAAGGACAAGAGCAGCAGGTACACCACACCTGCAAATTCCCCTCCAAGCTACTCACCATCCTGACTTGGAAATATATTGCCGTTCCTTTACTGTTGTTGCTCATAATCTTGAACTTCCCTCCCTAAGGGCATTGTGGGTCAATCTCCAGCTTGTGGGCTGCGGTGATTCAAGAAGGAAGCTAACCGTCACCTTCTCAAGGGCAACTAGGGACAGGCAAAAATTACTAGCCAGTCAGCAATGTCCATGTCTCAGAGTACTCGATTATCACATATACAGATGTGCAATGAGTCATCATCTTTATAGTTTCCTGTGTTTTATTCATGGTGATGACTAAATAACTTTTTAATTGATTTAGTGTAACAGAGAAGAAGTTAACTTGCTTAACATTGATTTGGGATGATAATTAATATAATAGTCATTATCTCTCAGACCTGCACACTGGGCAATTCACATTATTTTATGCTATCATCATGTAGCTGTGTTGCAGGCCATAAAATAAAGTCCACACAGGGATAATGTCCGAGACATTTCTCACATCAGCAGAATATACTATCTGGAGATTTGCTGCATGTATTTGACTTTAAATATAACAAAGGGTCTTCATTTAAAAGACTGCTGAAGGCAAGCAAAGTTTATTTTGCAGTAAAGTTCGCATTGAATGTATTGCAGCAGTTTGAATAATCATGCTTTCTACTTTAAGACTTGTCAAATACATTGAAATTATTGCCTTCTGCTGAAGTCTACAATTCGTGCTGCTTGAATGAAAATATGGATTTGATGCTTTGAAGTGAAAGTTTTCAAAAATATGGGAATTCCTCAGATCATATCTGCACAATATTAAAGGTCATATATAGCCATACAGGAAACAAATGTGCAATATTCTTGAAATATATATGTACAATGAGACCAATTTTCTCCAAAGCATCAGCAATGTGGATGCCAAGGGAGATAGTTAAGCCCTTCTGCACTGAAATGTATTCCCATTGCACTAAATAGTATTAACGTCGCAATTTGTGAGGCGGCCACCAAAGACAGAAGTATATTTTAGTTTTCACATTAATGGCACCAAGCATGTGAGAGCACACAAAATACAGGAGAGCAGAGAGGTGGTAGGGTGTGATAGAAGATGGATGAAGATTAAGACCCTGTTTTTCGCCTCTTATTCTGGAGACTTTGGAAAGAGTCACCTTTGGGGCAAAAATCCTGGAAGAAGTCAGGGATCCTACCTCTTAGCCCCGAACCCAGCAAGCTCCCATTTTTAAGGGAGAAGGATTTGAGTTAGTCTGTGGTTCGTACAACCATAGTGACAGGGCAAAAGCTGATTTTATGATCATTAAAGTCATCAGCTGCATCCAATAAAGTAGGATTTTTCTTTTAGTCCATTGAGTGTGGAACCCAGCATATGAAAATGGGACCATGTAATAGAAGATCTGTTCCCAGTGCATTTTTTTTTTGGATGGCCTGGTTGCACCTTTGGAGGAGTATGGTATCCTCTTGGATCCAGTCACAGGGCATTATTGGTGGAGGCAAAGCAAAGTGTGGTGCCATCTTTGTTTAAGTTACACATGATGAAGCCACACCAGGCTTTGTGGTGTTGTCGACATTCTGACTGACGCCATTTTGTTCAATCTCATTCAGTTCCACTCGAACGTTCTCATGAATGCGCATGCTGCACTTCATTGGAGGATTAATAAAACTGGCAACCATATTAAATCTGTCTGGGTACAGAGTATGATATCATTCATTGATTTAATTATATCAAGGCTGGTCTATTCCACAAATTGGGTGTGATTTGAATCTCATGTGTTATGCCTATACCAAGATCAGTGCATATTAGTAATCACTGCCATTGCTGCACCTTTGGTATCTACTTGCTAGAGCATTTTAGGTTGCCAAGGTGAGCTTGTGTTGATTGGCAGTGATGCATGATCCTGCCCAAGCATGAATTTGATGATTCCCGAGACAGAATGAGTCTCTCATTGGCTGTACTATGGAGTACTATTTGCTAATATATGTGCCTTTCAGAATACATAGTGGTAATACCTATTAGGATATGTTGCTCTGCCTTTTCAGAATTTATGATACAATATATGTTAAAGTTTTAAATTGCTTTATAATATCAACATGGTGTGTGAGGTAACAATCTGGAAACCTTGAGCATCTTGTGAAATTTGTCTTTTGCTTGTTTAACTCTGCACCTCATGAATGTGTTTGTAGTTATGCACTTTCTTAACACTTTGCTGCCATTATTGTCGTGTTCAACCATTTTGTGTTTTGCTGAGTGGTTTGACATGGATTTGGAACCAGATTCCCTGAAATCTGTCCCCAATGTCCCTTAGAGCCATAGAGTCATAGAGATGTACAGCATGGAAACAGACCATTCGTTCAACCTGTCCATGCCGACCAGATATCCCAACCCAATCTAGTCCCACCTGCCAGCACCCGGCCCATATCCCTCCAAACCCTTCCTATTCATATACCCTTCTAAATGCCTTTTAAATGTTGCAATTGTATCAGCCTCCACAACCTCTTCTGGCAGCTCATTCCATACACATACCACCCTCTGTGTGAAAAAGTTGTCCCTTTGGTCTCTTTTATATCTTTCCCCTCTCACCATAAACCTATGCCCTCTAGTTCTGGACTCCCCCCACCCTAGGGAAAAGACTTTGCCTATTTATCCAATCCATGCCCCTCATGATTTTGTAAACCTCTATAAGGTCACCCCCCAACCTCTGACGTTCCAGGGAAAACAGTCCCAACCTGTTCAGCCTCTCCCTGTAGCTCAGATCCTCCAACCCTGGCAACATCCTTGTAAATCTCTTCTGAACCCTTTCAAGTTTCACAATATCTTTCCGACAGGTAGGAGATCAGAATTGCATGCAATATTCCAACAGTGGCCTAACCAATGTCCTGTACAGCCGCAACATGACTTCCCAACTCCTGTACTCAATACTCTGACCAATAAGGGAAAGCATACCAAACGCCTTCTTCACTATCCTATCTATCTGCGACTTCACTTTCAAGGAGCTATGAACCTGTACTCCAAGGTCTCTTTGTTCAGCAACACTCCCTAGGACCTTACACTTAAGTGTATAAGTCCTGTTAATATTTGCTTTCCCAAAATGCAGCACCTTGCATTTATCTGAATTAAACTCCATCTGCCACTCCTCAGCTCATTGGCCCATCTGGTCCAGATCCTGTTGTAATCTGAGGTAACCCTCTTCGCTGTCCACTACACCTCCAATTTTGGTGTCATCTGCAAACTTACTAACTGTACCTCTTATGCTCACATCCAAATCATTTATGTAAATGACAAAAAGTAGAGGACCCAGCACTGATCCTTGTGGCACTCCACTGGTCACAGGCCTCCAGTCTGAAAAACAACCTTCCACCACCACCCTCTGCCTTCTACCTTTCAGCCAGTTCTGTATTCAAATGGCTACTTCTCCCTGTATTCCATGAGATCTAACCTTGCTGACGCCATGTGTCTTCCATTTATCAAGAAAAGCTGGACAGGTTTTGGGCCATTCTGACAAATCATGTATGTTACAGATTTGATTGGTTTTGTGCAACTCATTGATCAGAGCAATAATGTTAACTGCATCTAAAGAATGAAAATGTTGTTGGCCTGAAAATTATGTTCATTCTCAAGTAATGTGTCAATAGTATGGTTCTTTTTCTTGCCAATATCTTGATTTGTTATTTGAGTGATAACTGGCTCATCAAGCTTCTCAGTTTGTCTTTGAAAAAGTCACACTCATGCCCTTTGCTTTTTTTTTTGCCCCATCATTTCTTTTGTTGCTACCTCTTTGCTAGTCTTGGCCTGGTTAGGACTGTTGTTTTGAAGAACTGAAGGCCTGTCATTCAAAACTTGCAGGCATGTAACCACAGATTTCTACCTGTAAATGGCATGCACATCAAATAAAGCATGATGACATCATGTGGGATCCCTCTATTTTGATTTTGATTTACTGAAGAAAAATGGTAGCATCAAATGACCTCTGAACATCGATCAGGCTTGTTAGTACAGAACACTGCTTCCTGAGCTTTTATTTTAGCTGTACACTCTTTTAGGAAAGTTTTGTAACTATGCTATCAGTATTTGAATATGCCGGTGTATGGACTGGGTTGTACAAAGTTAAAAATCACACAACACCAGGATATAGTCCAACAGGATAATTGGAAGCACTAACTTTCGGAGCACTGCTCCTTCATCAGGTGGTTGCAGCACTCTGAAAGCTAGTGTACTTCCAATTAAATCTGTTGAACTATAACCTGGTGTTGTGTGATTTTTAATTTTGTGCTATCAGTAGTCCTTGGCCTCAGTTTGGTTAAAACTCCAGGCACTGTTTTCTTTTAAAGGGAGAACCTCTTTCAAGTTAGACATCAAAAAGATAGTAGCTCTGTCTTCTCACTGGTCTATGTCTGCCTCCAGATCTGTACTCAATATAGTTGATGCTGCTGAACATCCAATGTCTTTGGCAGCCAAAGCTGTTGTCCAGTTGAGTTACAATTTGGTTACCAAATAACTGCCACAAAAATCTTGGACTTCTTTTGTAGATGGCCACAAATGTCATCATGTTGTGTGTTTTGTCTCCAATAGCATTTCCTTACCTGATACACCAATGGTTATGTTACCTGTCATAACATTAAAACTAGGGCATAGATAAGCTGGTGTTGGAAGAGCCCACAGAGATTTATCACTGCTCACAAATACATTCAAATTTTACTTTCACAGACAATCCATTCCTGTGCTAACATTAAGTTATTTGGTCACATGCTTCCTTCAATGTATTATGGTTCAAGCGACTTGCATTAAGATGGAATCTGAGACATTTTTGCCCTTGTTGTATGAAAGAATGATGATATCCTGAGCTTGTATCGTTAAGGTATACTGACGTGTCAACTCATTCGTGTATGTTTAACATTCGTGCTACATAAACGGTAGGCAATGACTCTGTCCACAACAGACCATCTAACCACCATCCCTTGATATTCAATGACATTATTATCATTAAATTTTCCACTATCAACATCCTGGGGTTTATCACTGACCAGAAACTGAACTGGATTAACCATATAAATACAATGGCTACAAGGGCAGGTCAGAAGCTAGACTACTGCAATGAGTAATACATCTCCTGACTCCCCAAAACCTGTCCACCATCTACAAGGCACAAGTCAGGAGTGTAATGGAATACTCACCAATTGCCTGGATGAGTGCAGCTCCAACAACACAAAAGAAGCTTGACACCTTCTAGGACAAAGCATGATTGATTCGCACCTCATCCTCAAACATTCAGTCCCTCCACTACTAATGCTCAGCTGTAACAGTGTGTACTATTTACTAGATACACTGGAGAAATTCACAAAGCTCCTTAGCTTTGATGGGACACTCAAAGTTACGTTGCAAGGATTACACAAGAAGATGTGCTTGGAGATACTCCCGGCTATGGTCAGATAATTAAAAGTGAAACAAGCAAGGGCAACTCCCTGGAGCTGAAAGGTCAAAGAGAGGCATTGAAAGTTGCTGCTGTGAGCAACTCTGTACTGGCTGCAGAGTGGTGATGGAGAACATCATTTCATCAAGCATCATTCATGGTCCTCGTTGGTGCTACTTTGGACCCAAAAAAGGGGCCAAATGTCACAAAGCAAGAACCAACAATGAACAATAAGATTCATTTGTATTTGGTATTGTTGGTTGACAGAGAAATGTTTGCTGGATTGCTGTTCTAATTCCATGTCATGGGATCTTGTAATCTCTCCCGAAGTGAAGGTGCATTTTTTAACAGCACAGCAAACCCCTGAGAACAGCATTGAACTATTAGCTGGATTATGTGCTCAAGTCCTGGAGTGGTGCTTGAACTCCTGACCCTCTGCCTTGGAGGTGAGTGTGTGATTGCTGAGGCAATGCTGACACCCTGTTACACAAAGTTCATTTCAACTTACCTTGAACAAACTCTCAGAGGATTCACTAATATAACATACGTGGTATTCTGAAAATGACATTTAGTTATCTAGCATTATGATTTAAATGCTTATGACCTTGGAATTGAGCAAGCTGACTTGAAACGTGAAAAAATCTATGGCATGGCTGAGGAGGCTGCTTAAGCATTTCATTGTGTTAGAAAACCTCCATTGGACACCTGGGGTAGGTTCGGTGAATCTTTAATGTAAGGGAAATTTCTCAAGAATGGACCTTTGTGCAGTATTCCACAATGGTGTTTATTTCTAAGAGGCTTCTTAAGGCTGGAATGTAATGTACTGAAAGCAGATTCAAACACAAGTCTTCAAATAAAAAAAATCCAAACATTTGTACTTATTGTGAAATTTCAATGTCAGCACAGAAATGCTTATTGTGTTCTTATTTATGAAGGAATTCAGTACTGCAGCACCGGTCATACAGAGTGAATCCTGGGAGACTGTGAACACATGACCTGTAACTTTCCACTATATTTAAAAGCTGACAAATCACAGGTGTCACATTATGCTGCCAGGAAACACAGACACAAACTCTGGATAAATAACTTCACGCTTAAAGTTTAGTTCTGTGTTAGTCTCAGAGAAAGACCTTGTAAGTGAGGAGTAGTGCAGCTGGAGAGAACGGAGAATGTATCCACTTAAAGCAATCTCCTGTAAACCTGCTTTAGAAATTGACTCTACAAAAATAGTGTGATGTTGCTTTTAAATTTGAATGACACTGCTGCAAATCCATAGATCAATCTGCATCAGGAACAACAAGGAAGTCTCATGCATATGGTGGCTGTTCATCAGAGATCCAGTTCTTGTTGGTAAGTTTAAGTGAGCAGTTTCAGCTTATAGGAGAAAGTGAGGACTGCAGATGCTGGAGACCAGAGTTGAAAAGTTGGTGCTGGGAAAGCGCAGCAGGCCAGGCAGCATCCGAGGAGCAGGAAAATCGACGTTTCGGGCATAAGCCTGGCTTGCTGCGCTTTTCCAGTTTCAGCTTATAGTTTGGATATTCTTAACAGTCACAAATCTGACCATGGTTCATTGAGCTAGTGCCAAGAAGCTAAACTATTGTATTGACAGAATCCCAACAGTGCAGAAAAATGCTCTTCAGTCCATCAAGTCTACACTGACCCTCCAAAGAGCATACCATTCCGACCCTCCAAAGAGCATACCCATCCTATAACCCTGCAATTGCCATGGCTATTCTATCTAGCTGCACATCCCAGAACTGCTTAGCATGGCAAATTCACCTAATGTGCATATCTATGGACTGTGAACGGAAACTGGAGCAAACCCACAGGGACATGAGGAGATTGTGCAAACTCCAAACAGACAGTCTGCTGAGTTTGGAATCGAACCTGGGTCCTGGACACTGTGAGGCATCAGTGCTGACCACTGAACTACTTTCCCACTGAATAACTGCTCCATGAGGGATATGGATCCTCAGACCTTCTCTGTCAAGTAGGGCTACTGTAGGAGCTGAGTCAAACATACAGTTAAAATCTATACTGAGAGTATGTATAAATATCCTACCACAAGACTAATAGAGGTGTATAGTACCTTAAATCAGCAGAGTGATAGAGAACAAGCAGAAGCAAGGAATCTATCTGCTTCAATTTAGCTCCTACTGAGCAGTTGTAGGTGGATGGCTTTAAAATAGTCGCAAAGCCACCAGTATATGGTTAGTCCAAGTGCTAGCATTTATTGCAGAAATTGGGAGACAGCTGACACTGATTATCTAGTTAAATGTTACCTATTCCAAAATCTGAGAGGGTCTTTTGGAGCAGTGGCAGTTTCCATACCAGCTTGAAGTGACACCTGCCCATCAAGTCCTCACCCCTTCCAACACAGCTAACCACGCCCCCCCCCCCCCCCCCCCCACACACACAAATACACACACACATACACACATGCACATATACAGAGCATCCCGCTCACACCCACTACTTCCTTGTGATCTTGCGTTTTGAATGGTAATCTACCTAGCCCACAATCTATGGACTGTATGACTAAATATCTCCAAAATTTAAATTTTCCATTGATTCATGTTCTATTTGCCTTGACTCAAAAGTTACCAATTACAGGACTTACAGCTAAACATCATGTGATAGCTTTTGCTTTAGTGCTTTTGTTATTCTGGCAGCAAATTATGCTCAGAATTGTGATAGCTTTGATATGTTTATTCTCGCCTTCCTTCTCAAATGTATTTGCAAACGACTGAGCACAAAATGTACCACGGACCTGGGCAATCCAACACTTCTTTCAAAAAGAAAATGTTGTACCTGTTCCAATTTAATTCAAACAACATTTACAGTTGTGTAATTACAATATTATATATTTTGTAAATAAAGTCTTTAATGTGGCCAAAGAATCTTACAAAATGGCTACCAAAAGTCACCTGACTACCACTGTCAATTCTGTTGTTATTAGGACAAACCCATTCTTCTCCCAGGAAGTAATCATAATGTCTTTTGAAATTCAATCAACATTACTCAGGGTAAGTAGAAACTCCTAAACCCTTAGCTCACCATAACTTGAAAATAAGAACTATCCTAACTGATGGTATGAGACAGTGAAAAATTAATTAACTTGACTTAAAAAAACGCATGGATCTATCACACAAAACTTCGCTAACTATTACCTAATATGGAAGTATGATTTGCCAGTTTTGGGATCACAAATATGATAAGTTTTGGGCTGGATAAGACAGACTATGAACAACATTTTTGGTACATTACCATGCAGTAATAACTCTGAGAGATATCAGCAAAGAGTGAGTTCAAAGCCAGTGGGAGCACATAGAGAAAGGTGCACAGAAACCAACTACAGCCCTGCTGAAAACAGTTCCAGAACCACAGAAGCAGGGGAACAAAGAAACCTTCTCTCTTCTCACGCAATCCTGTTGATTGACTGCATTTGCCTGAAAAGGCAAACCTTTACTATTCAACTACAGAAACCATCACAGCAGCTGTATCAGACTTCAAATTTTTAATCCCTTTATTTCAGAGACAGTAGCTTTAAGACATAACAAGCCTGCAGCAATCTTAAAGACTATCCTATTTTAATCTTTAGAAATTTATATTATCCTTAATCTACTTTTAGTCCTGTGTATTCTAAGCTAGTAACCTTATTGTATTTAGATTAGATTAGATTTGATTACTTATAGTGTGGAAACAGGCCCTTCAGTCCAACAAGTCCACGCCGACCTCCGAAGAGCAACACACCCAGACCCATTACATTTACCCCTTCACCTAACACTACGTGCAATTTAGCATGCAAATTCACCTAACCTGCGCATTTTTGGACTGTGGGAGGAAACCGGAGCACCCGGAGGAAACTCACGCAGACACGGGGGGAATGTGCAAACCCAGAGAATGTGTGAACCCAGGTCTCTGGCGCTGTGAGGCAGCAGTGCTAGCCACTGTGCCACCATGCCGCCCACTTGGTGGACTCAATAGTCTGCAATACACCAGCTATTAACTTGCTTCTGACTCTCGCTTTGCTGCTGGTTCTTTTTTAAAATGTACTCCCAAAAGCTAAAATGGGGCTAAACAAACTATTTAGATTCATAGTTCACAGACTACTCTGCGTGTGGTCACAGCAAAACTGAAAATACGCTTATCACAAAAAGAATTTAAATCTGTGTCAATCCACCACTTAACAGCAACCTGATTTAACATTTCTAAAAACAGCTTCAAACAAATGAACAGCTGTTTTCCACGTATAATAGGATACAGGATCAGTTTCTGACTAAATATATGAAACAAAATTTTAAAAATTATTTATAAAATATGCATATTAATGCCCATGTAGCTAAAAGATCCGGCTTTTTTTAAGCATTGCAATCAAGATCGTCTAGTGGAATCTCCTAAAAGTGAATAATTCACACTTAGGACAATGGTAACTTTGATGGAGGGGGCCTGTTTCTAGCACGATGGTTTTTAAAACTAGATCATGATGGTTTGATTTACACTTGCAACTGTCATTTCTATTTAAAATTTCACAAACTCTGTGACGTTTATGTCAGTTGCAGGTGAAATGGGACGAAAGAATTGGTGCAACTGGAAAAAAACTGTATCCCCACATTTTAAGTGTTATTGTGATTCTTATGAATAGGAGTGCCTACGGACAGATATCAGAAGGCTGCAACATCACTTGGGAATTAAAGTTACCTCTTTGATTTAGACAGCAACGATTTTTGAGCTAATTGTTATTTACTGAAGTTATTTTATAGAGTACTAGCAAGTCTTGATACTGTAGCTCATGTTTTACTAACAGTCAGATTTGGGCAGAGAGTTGTTCACCAGAGTTTTAAAAAACCTGTAAATGCTGCCAGGGATGGTCTTCTTTGACTCTTGTTAAAACTTACCCCTGTAACCAGTGGTGTGTAAATGCAGATTCAGGCAATTGCTCCCCTTATCACTTGGCTTTGATGTTTGCTGTCATTGCAATGAAGAAATCCTGCTGATTACAGTTTCCCTCACTGCTGAAACATGGGACTGCCTCATTAACTCATTCATTGCATGCTGTCATTTCAAAGTCACTTCCGCAGTCAATCTGGAGCATTAGTGGTACTATTTTGCACCCCTTGCAGGCTAAACATTGTCGTGGAAAATATTCCAGTTGAATCTGTCAGGATAAGTCAGTTCATATCTCTTGCAGATGTACGGTACATGTCTTCAGAGGGCCTACTGTAATCAGCTTCTGTGGCCACAGATCAGTTGTCATGGAAAGTTGATAATTCTGCTGACGGTGATTTGCCTAACTGGGGTGAAAGGGGAATTCAATTAATTTTAGCCGCAGAGCAACCACTGCAGCGTAACAACTGAATTTACCTGGATTTTCCTGTCCAGGTCTTAATTTAAGGCTGACCAGTATAAAAAGGATTTTTTTATTATCACAGTCCTGTATGCTACTAGCCCTGATATGTCAATGCAAGAGAAGACATCGGGCTTCAATACGAAGGATCAGTGAGCATGTTTTGAACACTGCATTATGTGCTACGAACTATGTATTGCTGAGAGCGTTAGAGAATGACAGAGAGGAAGAGAGACCAATGGTGGTACTGTTCATGAGATACAGAACTGTCTGGAAGGCATGTCACTCAGGAGGCTCACTAATTGACTGGCTTTCCCAGCTTGTCTTTAATACTCTGTTGCCCATACCTCGGTGTTGCACATTCTAATCCCAGTGGAGACCAACAGATCTTCCTTATCATAATTATGATGGGTTTCATCATTTGTCAGCTGGATGCTGTGGAGGCAGGGGTGCACCAGGCTGATATACATCACTCTCTCTCGAAACAAATGTAAGGTTCCAATTCAGAAGCAGTACTAGTCCCTGAGCAGAGGAGGGGGCTTTTTAATAACTTTCACCCCCCTTCTTATCTGCAATGTCAACATTGCTGGGCAAGATGAGTAATTTGAAAAACATTCATAATGTGCGCACTCAATATCTTGTTTTCTTACATTGTCAAATGTCTGTGGAAATATGCAGCTTTCATATCAAATTAATAACTGGCACAAAGTGACATGCTTTCCTCTATTTACGTAACTTGAACCAGAATACACTGCGTAAGTCCTAAAGTGGTTGCCAACTCTCTGTGTTTGTCATTATTAATTGATGTGATCATCCTCCCGACGTTCTGCATAGCTAATCAGTCAGTTTTATTAACAGTGGAAGATCATCATTAACAAGCCTTCGAATGTGACACCACCAACATTCTGAAACCTGGGCCTGTCTATTCAATTTTTCCAATGAGTAGAACAAAGAAAATAGGGAAAAAAAGAGTGGAGGAGGAAGAGTTCATAACCACCATTGGGGTCTTGCGTGCTGATGTATAAACCTCTTTATAAGTTGCTGTACTGGTGCCCTGTTTTACTGCCACTTGACATAACCCTTTGCTCTCATTTAGAAGCAGTTTTTCACTGAAACTGTTCATTACAATGGGAGCGTTTTCTGGTCAGGACAAAGGCTTGAAGCCTTGTAGAGAGAAACTTTGGAAACTGACTGTATTTGCTTCTCTTCGAGGGAAACCCGTTGATGAATTGGTTCAAGTTCTCTCACGTAACAGCTGTTTTAAAACTAATTCAGAGAGTGACAGGCACAGGCAGCCTGCAATGTGTCATGATTTGGCATTGCCTCTTTTCATATTGAGTTTTGATCAATAACTGTTATTCGAATGAAAATGAAGTATCAGTTTCATCAGCTGCAATGAATGATCTGCCAGATTGCTGGTGTCATTGCATGTGATCAGGTCTAACAGCAGTACGTGGGTCACTGTCTCAAAAATACAATTATTCGGTCAGAAAAGGTCACAGAAAAGGGTGGACACTATTTTCTGTCACATAGCTTGGGCCTCAATTACAAATGAAATCATTGTTTCCCTCAGGCTGT
Organism: Chiloscyllium plagiosum; assembly: GCF_037043375.1. NCBI lineage: Eukaryota > Metazoa > Chordata > Chondrichthyes > Orectolobiformes > Hemiscylliidae > Chiloscyllium > Chiloscyllium plagiosum. The sequence continues at coordinate 27,321,699 of NW_028270177.1, forward strand.
ATGCTTCTTGCTGAAGTTTTACAGTGGGTCCCAGGTTATTGGTTCCTTTCTAAGATCCTGTGATGCTCTTTCTTATAAAGTTTAAGTGTAAATCTGTGCATACAGTCGACAACATTGATAACTTTGATATACTGTAGCAAACCTTTCTCGTGACTAGGAGACATCACCTGAGCCAGCAGATGGTGCTGCAGCAAAACAGAGAGAAAAGGTTTATTTTAAACTGCAAACAAAAGCGGCATAATAACTTTTTATAGCACTTTCAGAGGATATTCCCAGGAAAGCGTTAACTACTTATTCCGTTTTCAATGTTAAGTGTGCAGTCAAAGTCAGTTTATGAATGATTATTACAAATAAGACAAAAATAATTATTTCAGTTGCTGGCTTTATCCCACAGCATAACGTCAGGTAATTTAAATAGTGATGTTTTTGTCAGTGCGCTGCTATTCGTATATTTTGGGGAAGTTCATGAACTAGCTTGAAAGAGAATAAAGGAAGGCAGCTAGTAAGAGAAGAAGCTATATCCACTTGGAGAGGGAATACAGGACTAAGATATGAATCTACAAATTAGAGTCAGGTCTTTCAGGAATGAAATTAGGAAATAATTCTACATAAACAAAGGCTAATGGAAGTATGGAATTCTATTCCACACATGACGATTGATACTAGATCAAATTGTTAATCTTAAATCTAAACGTTATAGATCTTTATTAACCAAAGGTATTAACAGAGATAAGGGACAAAGGTAAGCTCCTGATCAGCCACAATCTACTTAAATAACAGCATGTTCAGGGGTGAAGTGATTCAATTACTATTTCCATGTACCTGTGTTCAATGTATAGGTGCAGCTCAATTCTTCAGAAAGCTGTGGAAGTGTTATTCTTTTTGCACATATAAAAACTGAAGAAATTGGAGAAAGTTAGCAGTTCTCCAACACTGTATGACTCTTCTTTGGATCAGTTCTGAAGGAGAGTCATACTGGACACTGAATGTTATCTCTGTTTCCCTCTCCATTGATACTGTCAGATCTGTTGAGTTTCACCAGCATTTTCCATTCTTTCTAATCACTTGCAGGATGTGAGCATTGCTGGATGGGCCAACATTTATTACCCATCTCTATTTGCCCTTCAGACCGTGGTGGTGAGCTGCCTTCTTGAACAGTTGCAGTTTGTTTTGTATAGGTTAACCCTTGATGCTATCAGGAAGGGAGTTCCTAATTTTGACACAGCGGCATGGAAGGAATGACAATGTTTTTCCAAGGATGGTGAGTGGCTTGGTATTGATGGTGTTCCCATGTGTCTGCTCCCCTTGTCCTTCGAGATGGAAGTGATTGTGTGTTTGGAAGGTGCTGTCTAAGGAGCTCTTATGAATTTCTAGCATCTGCAGTATCTTGCCTTTAGTTGTTCTGTTTACACATTTGTTGGGGATTTAATTAGCTCAGATATTGACCTTTGAATATTTTGACAAAATAAGTTATTAGATAAATTGGGGTTCATGGTACAGACATTAGGGATAAGGTTTGGAATTTGGGAATACAGTCAAGCGTGGTATATAATAGCATAATTGCCAAGGCTTGTGTTTTCTCAGCCGTTGGACAGCTGGTCTGGGATGCAGGGTAACACCAACAGCATAGGTTCAATTCCCACACCACTGGAGGTCACCTTCTCAACCTCAGCCCTTGCCTGAGGCTTGGTAACCTTTGGGTTGTTTTACTCTAATGAGAGCACAGTCCTCTGGGATTATGGCAACATTATATTGTAATAGCATATCATATTGAAGTACAATTTAGATCAGACTTTTCATCTCTGATTTTTTTGCAGGATGACACATCCCCTTTGAAATTTTCAAGTGTGCCATGGAGTTGGTCCATGAATGAGATACAATATTGTTTTTCTCACTTCTTAGCTGTGGAATGAGCACATCAGATGAGATGAATGTCATTTCTTCTTACTCCTCAGGGGTTCCTTGAGTTAGAGATGGAAATGTGTTGCTGGAAAAGCGCAGCAGGTCAGGCAGCATCTAGGGAACAGGAGAATCGACGTTTCGGGCATTAGCCCTTCTTCAGGAATGAGGAAAGTTGGTCCAGCAGGCTAAGATAAAAGATAGGGAGGAGGGACTTGGGGGAGGGGCGTCGGAAATGTGATAGGTGGAAAGAGGTCAAGGTGAGGGTGATAGGTCAGACTGGGGTGAGGGCGGAGAGGTCGGGAAGAAGATTGCAGGTTAGGAAGGCGGTGCTGAATTTGATGGATTTGACTGAGACAGGCTGGGGGGAGGGGAAATGAGGAAACTGGTGAAATCCGAGTTCATCCCTTGTGGTTGGAGGGTTCCTAGCCGGAAGATGAGGCGTTCTTCCTCCAACCGTTGTTTCGCTGTGGTCTGACGATGGAGGAGTCCAAAGACCTGCATATCCTTGGTGGAGTGGGAGGGGGAATTGAAATGTTGAGCTACAGAGTGGTTGGGTTGGTTGGTCCGGGTGTCCCAGAGGTGTTCCCTGAAACGCTCCGCAAGTAGGCGGCCCGTCTCCCCAATATAGAGGAGCTTCAGTTAGAGCTAGTTGCAGTCTCAACTCTAATACATTTCAACATCAGTCTTACTCTAAGAAGCTAGAGTGAGATCTTACTGGTTCTAGGGTGGAACAGGGCCAAATGCCAGGGAGACATATTGGGACAGGAAGGTTTCTTGGCATAGTCATGGTGTTGGAGATATTCCCCAGCAGTGGAAATGCTGGCAGTTCACCCCTACCTGCCAAGTAGACGGCCAATTAAGTCAATTAAAGACAAAACAGAAACTGCTGAAAAAGCTCAGAACTGTTCTGAGGAAGGGTCACCAAACCTGAAACGTTAACTCTGATTTCTCTTCACAGATGCTGCCAGACTTGCTGAGCTTTTTCAGCAACTTCTGTTTTTGTTTCTGATTTACAGCATCAGCAATTATTTTATTAAGTCGATTAAAGGCCTATTTGAGGTCCATCATTGAAAGCCATCGTCCCCAGACCACACTGGTGGGAGGCCAGCAGTAGGGGAGGGGTTACGGGTGCAGAGCCAGATGCAACACAGGCTGCACTGAGGCCACTCAGGCTACATTGAAGGGGTTATCTATCTAACACTGGTTGAACAAGTAAATGTCTCAGCCTCAGCATATCTCCCTTCATGGCACTATGGAGGCTGCAGAGCTGCTGACTTACTGATAGGTTGACAGACTCTAGAACCTGATTGCCATCATTGCTTAAACCGTGAGCTCGATTGTGGACATTTAATAGGTCAGCTCTAGGAATATTGCATCTGAACTCCCACATTCCACCAATGAGGCCTTGGGACCTGCATATGTTCCCAATATTGGGACTTCTACCCTGTAGCGAAAAGCCAGACACTTGTAGCAATTTTTGAGAGAGGTGAAAGTCTTTAAATATTGCAGTAAAGAACATTTTAGAAACCTGCCCAGAAACAGGTCATTTAGGTGATAGGTTTTGCCAACATCCTGAAAGCTCTATTCACATTGTCAATTTCCTTGCCTTACCTCATATCTTTCAAAGTCATCTTCCCCAAAATTTATGTATTTCTCTTTTTCAAGGTTAAGCGCAGATTCTGTTTTCATTCCTCTTTCCTATGGAATATTGCAGCTCCTAGCACCCTGTATAAAATACCTTACAAAATGTCTTCCTTTCCTTTCTGTGATCATATTATTTTAAGGCCCTTTAGTTACGAATCACTAACCAGCAAAAATAAGTCTTCCTTTGTTGCTTCACAAAAACCTGTATTGCTTCATAATTGTCTTACTTTAAACAAAAAATGTATCCAAAAGCTCAGCTAATGTTCTGGGAAAATGGGTTCGAATCCCTCCATGGCAGATGGTGGAATTTGAATTCAGATAAAAAAAATCGGAATCTACTGATGACCATGAAGCCATTGCTGATTGTTGGAAAAACCTATCTGGATCACTAATATCATTCAGGGAAGGAAATCTGGCCTCCTCACCCAAACCATGTGACTTCAGACTCGCAGTATGCCACTAGGTTCAAGGGCTGCTAGGGATGCGCGATAAATGCTGGTCAGCCAGTGACCCCCTGTGGGTGAATAACACAAAAACAAATGCAATGACAAAAGGGTGCAGAACTGGATTCACAGTCCATTGGTGTGCTCGACATCAAACCTCCAACATAGCATCAGGTAGGTCTATGTAAGATACCTTGAAGGCACACAATCTTTCGAGGTCTTAGAATTACGTCTTTTCCCCAAACTGATACTTGCGGCTGTTTGTTAGTTTCGTTCAAAGTTCCTTTTATTAACAATGGAGAAAGTGTCACCTGGACCCCTTCGGGGGGTGTGGTCAAGAAGAAAATGAAAATGCCTGCAATAGAACTACACAGACCCACACCCCTAAGCCAATCTCAGGTAACCTGAGGGCAAAGAAAAGTAAAACAAAACAGTTGGATGTGTAAATATTGGAGCTCAGTTTGAAATATACAAGGCATGTTAGACTGGTATGTGTCATTCGTGAGTTTTACTGTTTGTTTCCTCTGGTCGGAGAAGTAGATATTTCACTTTGTCAGATATCTTGGGAGTAAGTTCACATTTGTATCACTTTAACTGCATTTCACGGTTCCACAAAGACACCTAATGTATCCTCATTGTAATTCTGGATACTGCTGCAGATGAAACAAAATCTCCACAGCAATAAATAGTGAATGGAGCTAATGCCCTTTCAGCAAATCTTATTCTTCTGGCTCAATCTAGCTCAGTGGAAGCGCTCCAATATATAAATCTGTGTGTATCACTCTGTAAAAATAAATCTTAGACGTGTAGTTGCACTACACTTAGGTAAACTACAATATAAGGAAATGGGGACTCTTGCATGATTGCTCATTTCCTACAGTGTACAGCCTCTTCCCCTTGCTCCATTGCAAAACAACATATTTGTCTCCGTCTGCAGAGTCACATTGCATTCTCAGTACATGTCAGTAATCCGCTGTTCAATTACATATTTCATGTATATTTGTTTTGTATCATGCTAAACAAATGTGAAACGTTATGGATTGCAGAAAGGCAGAATATGGCAGCTTGAAGTGACATATGCCTTAAACATCCTCAAGACATTTTATTCAAAGCTGTACTTGGATTTATTTGGGTGAAAAAGTTAATTAATTGGATGTGTAGCTAAACTACATACTATTTAGAAATTAATAAAACAAGAAAATAGAAGATGTTTGGCTTATTTGTACTGAAAACAGTTTTTATCTTATGATTGTTGACATCATCCAAGGCAAACAACTCAAAAAAAAAACAAATTGTATAATACAATAGCTTAGTTAGACGAATCACTTTCATTAATGTTTGTTTGATTTTCAATTAATGTTATGCATAATATGTCTTCTTTCCATAATAAATTCGTTCCTATTTTCCTGTTTTATTGAAAGGTCTATTTTTCAATTACATCATCCTGGATGATTCTAGAGCGTCAATTAGGGTGGGCTTATTGAGGGCTGGATGTCTAAAATGTGCTGTCAAGTCAGTATGAGTGGCACCCCATAGTCTTCAGCCTTGACCTGTGGCATGGCCACTAGCTCAAGAAGTACTGGCACTCCAAGCATGTGATTCAAATTCCTCCTTCTCCTGTCCAATACTGGATAATACTTGGTGGCTCAGTGGTTAGCACTGCTGCCTCACAGCACCAGGGTCCTGGGTTCAATTCCCACCTGTCTGTGTGGAGTTTGCACATTCTCCCTGTGTCTGCATGGGTTTCCTCTGGATGCTCCGGTTTCCTCCCACAATCCAAAGATGTGCAGGTCAGGTGAATTGCCCACAGTATTAGTCAGTGGTAAATATAGCATAGGAGAATGGGTTTGGGTGGGTTTCTCTTCGGAGGGGCGGTGTGACCTTGTTGGGCTGAAGGACCTGTTTCCACACTGTAGAGAATCTAATCTATGTGATTGGGTCTACACATATGCTGAGAATGGGGAATAGTCAGTTAATCAGATGGAGCTGACACTTCCCTCCCAGATGGGGACAGATGTCAATTAACAAGAGAATGGTTTTAAGATTAGGTCGTGGACCCCCAGGCTTTGTAAAGGTGGACTTCTTCCAACTCTTCAGCTGGGTGGGTGGTGTAGGTAGGCCATTGCTCAGGACTTGTGCTCAGAGGAGCTGTGATCTTCCAGGATATGCTACTCATACCATTGTATTCCAGTAATTTATAGAGTCCCTGAAGGCATCAGATAATTGGCTAAGTTAATCTCCAGAATGAAAAATAGCGCGAGCAAAAAATGATCTAGTGGATGTTGTATAATCGGGAAAGTGTGCCCTGATAATTCATCATAACCTACAGGTGGAACTTCATCAGGCATTTAGAGGCAGATTGAAAAGAAGAGGTGCAAATAAAATTGGAGTAAGGTTTATTGGACTGGGTTGCTGATGTGATGCTGCCACCCTTTGCAAGAGCTAAGTGTAATGTGGGCAATCAGGGATGGAAAGCCAATTCATGACATTAAGAAAGTAATTAGTAGCAATGTTCCCACCATAATGAAATGATGCATAGGCCCCTTGCTGTGTCTACACCTCACCTACTCAAAGAGGTCAGGAGCACAGCAGGAGGACAGAGCCACATGCAAATCAGACGTGATCTGACCATTTACAGGTGTGAAGAGACAGCCAGAGGGCTTTTTTTTCAAGAATATACTTTATTCATAAAATATCTCTTTGTCTATACACATAGTCACAAATGTAGTCCAGTGCTGTACAGTTGTATATCAAGTAAATAAGCAAATATTCGATTTTGACTCTATCTGAAAAACCAAAGACCTCCTTTTTACATACAATACTAATACTACCATAAATTAGGAGAGTCCGATAACTGAACAGACCCCCATTTATCTTCAGCAGAATGTTCTCAGACCCTTCAACCCCAGGGCATCAATGTAGACTTTATCAGTTTCCTCATTTCCCCTACCCCCACCTTACCCCAGCTCAGCACTATCCCTCATGACCTGTTCCACCTGTCAACTTTCTTCCCAACTATCCGCTCCACCGCTTCTGTCTGTCCCATTACCTTTACCCCCACCTCCAACCACCTATTGCACTCACAGCTACCTTCTCCGTAGCCCCCCCCCCCCCCCCCCCCCCCCCTCCCCCATTTATCTCTCCACCCCTGAGGCTCACAAGCCTCATTCCTCATGAAGGGCTCTGGCCCGAAACATCGATTTTCCTGCTCCTTAGATGCTGCCTGACCTGCTGTGCTTTTCCAGCAACACACTCTCAACTCTGATCCCCAGCATCTGCAGACCTCACTGTCTCCATGTTCTCAGATAAAGCCTGGTCTCTCCTGCATTTCACTCACAGATAATGCTCAAAATGCAGAGGTAGCTGCTAGTGGCCCCAGGTTTACTCACAATTACTTCATTCCAACTTGGTTTGAGGTTTATATCTCTGCAATGCACAGATCATCCAACCGGGGTACAGACCCTAACTTCTCCTGACAGCTAAAACTGTCCTCTAAGTAGCAAATTCAGCCCATTGTAATTGTAATGTCCTGCACAAATGTTTTCACCTTGCTCTAACATTCTCTCAGGATTGGCTTTTTATTGTGCAGCCCAATAGAATATTATTTACAGTAGAAATGTATATTTTGTGCAAAGAAATTACAGTGCCCACAGGATTCACTGATGAAAAGAACACTGATTGTACTATATCTCATCCTTTAGAGTATATTTCATTCATTAATCTTATGTCACCAGTCATAAATCAACACACTGGAGCTTCTCCAGTCCCAATTGTTTAAACTAAAGAATTACGTAACCGAATTCACATAAATTTTGCATTGGACCTGTCCCGACTAAATTTGTCCTTCAAATTGTTCCCTCAAAATTTCAGCATCATGTAAATGTGAGACAAAATAGCATCATCCACTGGAAAACTAAGCCTAAGTGTATGTGAAATTGTACAACTCTAATTGCAAGTACAGGACAAGAGAAAGAAATAAGTGGATAGACTTTTGCTGTAAAACAAAAACAAAAATAAATACTTGCATTGATATAGCACCTAACCTGACCACTGAAAGACTCAGAGCACTTTATACTCAATGCAGTACTTTTGAAGTCTTGTTACCATTGCAATATTAAAACACAATAGACAATTTGCACATAACAAACAGCAAGGCGATAATAATCTGTAAATCTGTTTTTAATGATGTTGATTGATGAGCAAATATTAGACAGGACACAGCTCCTAAATAATGCCATGGAATCTTTTATATCCTTCGAGCAGGCAGATAGGGCTTTGGTTAAATACCTCATTCAAAGCAGGACACCTCTGGCAGTAATACTCCCACAACGCAATGACAGAAGTGTCAATGTAGTTCCTTGCATTCTCACAATGAGACTTCATCTTGGATCCTTGTGATTCAAAAAGGCAAGAATGCTACCAATTGAGTCATGGCTGTTGGAGCAGATGTGCTAGAATAGACAAAGCCAGAAATTGCTGGAAAAGCTCAGCAGCAGGCCTGGAAGTATCTTTGGAGAGACATCAGCATTAAGTTTTGGGTCCAGTGGCCCTCCTCAGGCTTGCTCAGTTTTTCCAGCGATTTCTGTTTTTGTTTCTGATTTCCAGCATCTGCAGTTCTTTTGGATTTCATCTAGCATGGACAAGTTGGGCTGAATGGCCTGTTTCTGTGCTGCAATTTCCATGTCGTTAATTGTAAAGTAACAATAAAATTACTTCAGTTACAGGCAATTCTTCGAAGAAGAGGGAAATTAAATCATCATCACCTTTTTTTCTGTGTTTTAGATCTGAAAATGCTACAGGATATAAACTGAACGCCACTGACTCTGACAGCTGAATTTTGTTCTAACAGTAATAGCTCATGAGTGCTCCATATGTCTATCTCTGTTTACATAATTTCGTCAGCTGCTATGAAAAGTTACTTCCGAGTAAAGATACATAAAAGCTCCACATCTTTCACAGCCCCACCAAGGTGCTTGAAAAGATCTGTTTTGACCCCTAAGTCTTTGACCCCTAAATCAAATCAGTAATTTACTCTTGTTCATATCCTTTTCCTGTGTGCAGAGGTAGGGGAAACACAAGATAGCCCTTCACAGATAATTCAGTGCAACAGGGACATGTGGAAGCAGTGAATCGTTAAAACAAAGGCTGCAGTTTGAGTTAGAAAAAAATTCAAGGGGAAAAAGAATTACACCCTCCAGGAAGTGGCAAAGTTGCTGAAGTCTGAAAAAAAATTCGTATTTATCATTGGAATACTCAGGCCAGCTGCTCCTGTTGTGTGCTCAGGGACTTAATCCCAGGTCATATATATAGATCAGTCTGAGGCAAGTGCTGATGTCAATAATCTGCTACAAATCTGTTTTATTGTGTGCACGCAGAGCTGTATCCCAAGCCCAAACATTCCCTCTAGGAAGTGTTAGACATTTTCAGGATGTACAGCCTTGATAGAACATCAGAAATCATTCTTGAATAACATTCCAGTATTACACCATTGTAAAAGAGGTTCAGCAAAACAAAGAAAAGATAAACTGCTAGTTTGAGTGCCAGTCTGGTCGATATAAAAAAACCATTTGAGCTCCAGCATGTACACTCATTAAAGATCATCTGTCAATATAGTGGTTGAGTAACTGTGTATAGGGTAATATGTTTTAAATAGCCATTCAAAAAGATAAAGAGATGAGGAAGCAGATTTTCCCAAGAATGCAAAAGCGAAATGCTACCGATGGTGGAAATTCTGAAATAATCGCAAAGGGGCAGCACGGTGACTCAGTGGTTAGCATTGCTGCCTCACAGCACCAGGGACTCAGGTTCAATTCCACCCTGGGGTAACCGTCTGTGTGGAGTTGGCATACTCCCTGTGCCTGCACGGGTTTCCTCCAGTTCCCTCCCACAGTCCAAAAGATGTGCAGGTTCGGTAGATTGGCCATGTTAAATTACCCATAAACTTCATGGATGTGTAAGCTAGTTGGATTAGCCATGGGAAATGCAGGGATAGGGTGGAGAGGGTAGAGATACTCTTCAGAGGGTCAGTGTTGACTCGATGGGCTGAATGACCTGCTTTCACACTGTAAGGATACTATGATAAAATGCTTGGGAGAAAGAAGCTCTGCAGTTCAGAATGTGTCTGTGCAGAGAAATGGAGTTAACATTTCAAGGTGATGAAGTTTTCAAAGTGGCGAAAGAGCATCACAGGGAAATGCTTTTCAAATTGAGACTCCCTGAACTGCTGAGCTTCTTCCAGCACTCAATGTTCTAATTTCAGAATTTTATTCTGAGTATAAAGCAGCATATGGAGGGAAAGACACTGCAGAGAATTGCTTGTCTGGAGGGCCTAATTTTCCAGGTCATTTGAAATTCTTTTTAATTTTTCATGGGGTAAGGGCATCATTGGCAAGGCTGGCATTTGTTGCCCATCCCTAGTAGCCCTTGAACTGAGTGGCTTCTTTGGCACATTTTAGTTAAGAGTTAACCATATTGCTGTGGACTTGGAGTCACATGTAGACCAGACCAGGTAAGGATTACCATCCCTAAAGGACTTCAGTGAACCAGGTGAGTTTTTAAACATCTGCTGGCCATTTCACAATTGCTGAAATGAACTTTTACATTTGATTTTTAGTAATTGAATTTACATTCCACAATATGCCAAGGTGGGATGTGAACCCATGATCGACAGGCATTAGTCCGAGTCTCTACATTACTACCCACTTTGCCATTATTGGCATTTTACAAAAGGAAGAAATCAGGTGGACGCCATTATCAGTGTGTAGTCCTTCCTTCCTCCATCAACTGCCCCCATATCCTACTTTGTGTTTTTGCAGATTTCAGACCAAACTGACCACATACCTTTAAGACAGTATGATATCAGTATATGTGATGTTCTGGTATAGAGGTATTTGCCTCACCCTCAGATACACTCTCACTAAAACAGTCAAGGTACTGCATTCAGCAGTCAGCTAGATGTATGTAATGTACAGTAAGAATCAATAAGCACAGATCCAGATTATGTATAAATCTGTGATAATATAGCAATGTTTATAGGTAATGTTGTTATTAAACTTCTAGATAGCTGACTCAATGAGAACAGATCTTTATGGGATATGTCATGTGTGATGGTAGAGAGGGCCACTCTTAAACCATATTGTACTGGCAGTGGTGTTTGATCCAAGGAATCATGTAATGATGGCATCAAGTGAGCTCTAAAAGCTAATGGTAACAGTTAGTTAGTGGCAAATAGTTAGCAATAAAGGATGCAAAGACTTATTTTGCCAACAGTCATTCCTCATCATCTACTTGAGTTCAGAACTGAAATTAACAGCAAAGACTCAAATGCTATAACTTATACTGAAAAACAGAAACTGTAATTGAGGAACAGTTATAAGGACATGCTCTCTCTCTTTAAATTAAAAAGGAAGCTGCAACTGATTCCATTTTTAAACAGAAACAGGAGTTTTCAATATGCTAAAGGACAGCTACAATCTACTATAGCAATCCTAGAACAAAACAGAGGGGAAAGAAAAGCACTGATATCAAATATATTCATGTCGAGAGAAAGCTTTCTTTGGGTCTTTATCTTCCTGCTTGGCACACAAAAAAGGCCTGCGTGTTACCACTATTCACATTTTCTTTGACATGAACACTATGTACAGTCACAGCCTGCTGCTTTTGAAGCTACAAAAAGAAAGAAAAAGAAACAAACAAAAGAATAAAAAAAAAACAGAAAAGAAAGTACACTACAACACAGATTTTTACAGAGACATATTTTTATAAAAGCTTTAAGAACACAGTAACGATGGAAAGCAAATAGCTAAGCATGGAATGGCAGTCTATTGGCATTCCAGTAGAATTTCAATTATTTACCAAAATAATCAATTCTCAATTCTCAAACCTGCAAACCACTGAAATGAAAAGACAAGCAGTAAAACGGATTATCGTTTCAGGAAACAAGATTAAAAAGGATCAAATTCTTGGATGGGTCAAAGCTCATAATAAATTTTCCACATTTTCGAAGATCAACATAAAGTCTGAGTTAACTTCAAGATATACAGCTTTGGGTTCACATTATATTGCCAACAGGCAGATGATAGTCTCAACCAATTATCACCAGTCTTTGATGTAAAGGTACAGAATGTGAGTTCACCAAATTTAACCGAGCTGAAAGGATTCCAGAACGTTCATGTCACCCATTAAATCCTTCAGAATATCCTTTTGAAAAACATATTCAGACAAAGCTAAGGAACATGTCATTGATACATTGATAGAAGAGGATGGATGTTTGAAATAGTTGTAACTGGTTAATAATATCTTCCGGTGTTTGATTCTGTATCAACCATTGTGGCAAACAATTCAGAAAAAAAAATCAAATCTTGAAAATGTTATGTCTTGTCTCATCCGGAAAGATAGTGTTCTGCATTTCATGACGTATGCAAGCAAAATTCCACAAGAAGACATTGAGCTAAAATGTGGAAAAAATGTATTTGTTCAGGGAAGCACCAAGTGCAGCACAGTGCCCCACCATAGCATGTAAAGAAAAATTACCTGAGGAATAATGTCAAGGAGATTTCTAATTTTCATCATGAAAACAAGCAAGTCAAAGCAATTTGAGAAGTATCTGCAATGTGTCAGTTTACAGATCCTAGTTAGATAATACACATGTTCAATTTGACAGACTCCTGCATGCATGGACCTCCATATTAAGATGATCCATGAGGTAAAAAACGCATCACTTATGAAACAAAATATTCCAAACTACAACATTGAGTCTAACCATCAACTTGAACAATCAAGAGAACACCGCCTTTTACATGAGACTTTGTTTGAGCCACAGTGTAAGATTGTGACTGCAAGTCCATGACCAATGATACAACTACATTCTGGTGACTGATTATTTCTCCAAATTCCCTTTTGCGCAACATTTTGACTGACATATTCAGTGTGTTTCATGGTTCTTCAATAAACTGCGTCTTCTGGCAGTCCACAATACACTAGTGCATCTTTCTAAGGCTCGTGCTGTAAGTGGGATGGTCAACATATTGCCTATTCTCCTAACTATCTCAGTCAAACAATCTCACTGCATGTATTGTACATATAGTAAAATCCACATTGGTTAAATGTAAAAAGACTTGCTAAGATTCTCAGACAGCTATGTTAAATCTGCATGCTACTGCTCAAGGCAACGGTTTATCCTCACTGGCTGCACTTTTGCCTCAAAGACAGATCCACACAATTATTGCCTTCCATACTGTCACCATTCAACCACATGGCTTTGATGCACTGTTGGAAAGAAAGGAGCAAATTGGCAATGAGCATGTGGTTACCGCAACAAAGGGACAAAGCTTAAGAGTTTGAGATTTTCAAACAAACATATAAGTTTGCGGCAAGATACTTTCTTGCCACGTCCAGCCTAGGTCAGTCTATAATGAGATGATGAGCAATGATCAAGCCCACATATCCAAACTGTATAGTATCAACCACTGCCACAAAGATGCAGCTCAGACACTAAAGATATCAATCCAGACAACAACCACACACCTACAACAAATGACACACATTTGTCTACAACAAAGAACTAGATCCAGTTGTGTCCTACATCTACCAAAGTGTTAACTGAATGTGTAGAGACAATAGCCTAGATTTTCCAAAGATCTGACAGTCATTCCAGTGGAGGCAGAAAGTTCCACATGGGAATCCGGTGGAAACTGCATCATAACAAACTCTGAAGGAATTGCTTGACAAATTGAACATTCCTCTGGTAGTTCCTCTATGTCCAGAACCCTCTTAAAGTTCCCTTTTAATTAGGAGAAATCAGAAATTTCTGATGAAATTAAATAAAAAAAACTCCAGGAAAGTTAAATCTTTAAATACATAGTTGAACTTCCGAATAACTATTTAACTAACCCCATACTTACCTCACACACCTTCAACTACACCTGCAACAGACCACTTGTAGACCCTAGATCCTGAACCCTGCACTGACACATTCAGGGCTAGCTACTCTACCCCCATCCTGGATCTGATTACCCTTCCCCCATCCTGGACTCAACCCACTTCACCCATGCCAAACCTAATTTGTCCCACCCCTCTTAAACAACCTTAAACAATTCATTCCCCCTTTGTGTCACATGATTCATTAACATGTGATGTTCTGGTACAAAGGAACCTGCATTGCCTTTAGTCACACTCTCAGTACAATGGCATCAATGTGATGTATTCAATCAGTTAGTTAAGTTTGATATACAGCAATAATCAGTAAGTACAGAATACAGACTATGTGTAATTCTGTGATATTAGTACCAAGAGACCATATCATTCCAACCTATTTGCTGTATTAGGCACTCTATTATGTCTAACACAGTTTAAGGAAATCTATGCCCACATTCTTTGTTAACTCTGATCAATGCCTTCCCTGTAGCTATTCTTCTTAATATATATCTGAAGTTATCTGCCATCCTACCCTGCAATTTCCATTCTACCCAGAACAAATGTAATGGACCTGACTTTAATTCTAAGTTGCTGTTTCAAAAATATGATCCATATTTAACTACCTAGCTTCAGTTAAATCCTGGGGACTGCCGATTGCTTGGACTAGCTTCTGAATTGTGACAGTAGTAGGTTGGATAGTTCTAACCTGTTCTTGTGGGGTTCAGAAGTGGAAATCTAGACCAGTAGGGTTAAAATTGACCCTCGTGTTGGTAAAGAAGTGAGAGACCAGACAGGTTAGAACAAACAATTTAATAATTTCAGTATGTGAATTCATCCTGAAATAATGCCAAAACCATAAAGTCTATTTTGAAATTTCTAACCTTAAATGTATGATTTGTTTTAGAGGGGAGTGAAAAGCTTAACCTTGATTAACTGAACATGATGGCTTATTTCTGTTTTGTTTGTGTGTATAGATACACAGTGTGGAGCCATAGGATCTGATTTCTATCCCATTAGAGTGCCCACTTGGTTATAGAAGGGTGATGAAGTTTGATTGAGTTATGGTCAATGTCATCATTGGGACTTAAATTGTACCTTGTATTGCTTCATTAAATATTCTGTTCATGCCACATTTTAGGTAAATAATTAAAAGTGAAAGATGATATAAATTTAAAATAGGAATTATTAGCTTGAATCAAAATAGTCATACAACATGGAAATACCAGGTCAACTTGACCATGCCAACCAGGTTTCCCAAGCCAAACTAATGCTGCCAGCCTGCATTTAGACTAAAACCTTTACTATGCATGTACCTGCCCCAATGTCTTTGAAATGTTGTAACTGTACTTGCATTAGCTACTTCTTCTGGCAGTTCATGCCACATATGAGCCACCCAATTAAAGATACAATTTTAACTGAGCCACCACAGATGCTAATAAAAGATGCAGCTCCATGGAAGGGTGGAATTCTGAGTAAGACTACAAGGCTCCAGCAATTATTCCAAGCTGCATATGTATATAAGTAATACTTTTATTTAAACTGCAGACAAAAGAATTTCAAATCCACCGTGTTCACTTATTTCCTTCTAATATCTCACAGTATAGTTTCAATCCACACGTACTTCAGTCATTTCAATAACTGACCTTATTAAATAAATAAAACACTGTTTGTGTTTGACCTAACATTTAAGTTTGAGCACTTATTCCAACAAGTCCTGATGAACCTAACCCAACAGTCACTGCATCAGAGGTCAGATCAGTTTTCCTTTGTGTAAATCTAAGAAAAGAGATAAGAGCAGACGGAGTACCAGGCCGTGCACTCAGAACAAGCACAGATCAACTGACAGAGGTCTTCTCGGACATCTTCAACCTCTCCCTCAGCAGGCCACTGTCCCTGCCTGTTTCAAGATGGCCAACATCATCCCTGTGCCTAAGAAGGTTCATGCAGCATGTCTCAATGACTACCACCTAGTGATCCTAACTTCGGTGGTCATGAATTGCTTTGAAAGGCTGGTCATGGCATTAATCATCTCCAAACTCCCCACGACTCTTGACCCACTCCAATTTGCCTATCGGACCAACAGATCCACATCGGATGCCATATCTCTTGCCCTTCATTCCTCCCCAGAACATCTTGACATCAAGAACAGCTACATAAGAATCCTACTCATTGACTACAGTTCAACCTTCAGCATTATTATCCCCTCGAGACTGATTACTAAACTTAGTAATCTCGGATTAAGCTCCACTCTCTGCAACTGGATCCTCAGTTTCCTGACCCACAGGGCACAATCAGTGAAGACTGAGACAATATTTCATCCTCACTAACACTCAACACTGGAGCCTCCCAGGGATGCGTACTCAGTCACCTACTGTACTCACTGTATACCCATGACCGCGTTGCCAAATATCAGATGAATGCCATTTACAAGTTCGCTGATGACACCACCTTGGTTGGTTGAATCTCAGAAGGCAACAAAACAGACTACAGATGGGAGGTGGAAGACCTGGAAAAATGGTGCACTGAGAACAACCTAGCTCTCAATGTTGGAAAAACCAAGGAATTCATTATTGACTTTCAGAGGGACATTACTCATGCCCCCCTACACATTCACAGCACAGAGGTGGAACGAGTGGAGAGTGTCAAGCTCCTGGGAATGGTCATCAACAACAAGCTTTCTTGGACTCTACATGTGGACACACTGGTTACAAAGGCCCAACAATGTCTCTTCATCCTCAGGCAGCTGAGAAAATTTGGGATGACGGCAAATACCCTTGCCAACTTTTATAGGTGTGCCATCGAGGCCATTCTATCTGGATGTATCACTACTTAGTACGGCAACTGTACCATTCAGAGATGGTTACAGAGAGCGGTGATCTCGGCCCGAACAATCACAAAGGCCAACCTCCCATCTATAGAATCCATCTATAGAATCCATCTACCAGGCCCACTGTCAAGGATAGGCCACCAGCATTCTCAAAGATCCATCCCACCCTGGCAATGCTTTTCTACAACCTCTATTATCAGGGAGAAGATACAGAAGCCTGAAAAATGCACCAGCCGGTTTTGAAACAGTTTCTGTCCTACTATTGTTAAAATATTGAATGGACTCACAAACTCTTAACATTCGCCTGTACCTGTGTTTTGGTTATTGCCGCTATTTACCTCTTATTTACTTATCTATGATATTTAACTCTGTGATCTGCCTGTATTGCTCACAAGACAAAGCTGTTCACTATGTCTCGGTACACATGACAAAAAATTCAATGAAGTTCCATTCAAACTCATGAGTATGTTATGCATCAGATTCAACAATTATGCTGATGTCACATTAGATCTGAGTGATACACCTTTGGCTCCAGAATCCTGAGCACAAAATCTGCTTTGACACATTAGTGCAGTGCAGACAGAGGGCTACACTGTTAACAGTGCCATCTCTTAGAGAAGATGTTAAGTGAGGCCCCAACTCCTCTCTCAGATGGATGAAAAGGATCTTATGGTACTATTTGAAGAACAGGGGTGTCCTGACTTACATTGATTTCCAAACATCATTATTAAAGTGATTTGCTGGTCATTATTCCATTGTCGTTTATAGGAGCTTCCTTTGTGCAAATTTGCAACTCAATTTCCTTCCACTGCAAAAATGCTCAATTGAATGGAATTCACTTTGGGTTGCTGTGAGGAAGTCAAAGATACAATGTAAATGCAAGTTTCAAAATGCTCTCCATTTGCCTGGATGAGTGCAGCTACAACAGACAATGCTGAACACCAAATCAAAGCACTCTGCTTGATTGGCACCCCATCTACCAACTTTAATATTTGTGCTCATCACCATTAATACATGGTGACAGCAGTGTGTACTATCTACAAGATGCACAACAGTAATCACCAAGGTTCCTTCGATAGTATCTTCTAAACACATGGCCTCCAGTATCCTTAGATGGACAAGGCCAGTAGATGCATGAAAACACAACCACCTGTAAGTTCCTTCGTATCTCTATCACCGTTCATTCACTGTGCATGAATCAAAATCCTGGAGCTCCCTTCCTAATAGCACTGTGAATGTGCTTAAGTACAGTGGTTCAAGAAAACAGTTCATTCCCACCTTCTCAAGGGCAATT
Source organism: Chiloscyllium plagiosum (assembly GCF_037043375.1). NCBI lineage: Eukaryota > Metazoa > Chordata > Chondrichthyes > Orectolobiformes > Hemiscylliidae > Chiloscyllium > Chiloscyllium plagiosum. Next base: position 27,339,724 of record NW_028270177.1, read on the forward strand.
AGGAAGGGTCAATAACTGCTGGCCTCGCCATTGAAGCCTGCATGAGTAACAAAAAAATTGTCTTTATACCCCTTATGTACTTAGCTGACAACACCCTGTATGTCGAGAGCTGTTGTGATTAGAACCATACTGTTCATAACTATTTCCCATTGTTATGTAATTTTTTTGCTGTGCTAACTTGCATAGGAAATGGGTTCTGAGGTAGGTCTTGCTGCTGACGGGCAGCAAGCTGAGGCTGAGAGGCCCGGCCAAGGTGCTGCTGCTCTGCTGTTCAGGGTTTTCTCAGTGAGGTCATCTACCATGAATGCAGAGAACAGCTCTGTTCATGGCCAAACCGTCCATCAAGTGGTTAGTTTCCTGCATGTGACCCCAAACCTACAACATTGAAATTAAAGCAAAAGTGCCGTCTGAAATGGCCTCACAACCCACTCAGTTCAAGGGCACCTAAGCTTGAGCAATAAATGTTGGCATTGCCAGTAACACCCACATTCCGTGAAAGAATAAAATAAATATCACTCCCACCATTCCCCTGCCAAACACTCCCCGAACAGTGAGAAAGTGCAAATCCCACATGATGACGCAAGTATTAAAAGGAACAGCCATGTCCATATTGACCGTATGGCCAATGACCATATTAAGATGCCGTCTATGAAGCCTTGCAACCAGTGTAATCTTACCGTTCAGTGAAAGCCGCATGTCTTGTCAAGCTGATGCCTTCTTTCAAGATGTTGTCTTTGACAAGCCTAGAATTTGTCCTTGTTTGATACAGATATGAACTACCTGCATTGTTATCTGGAGTACCTTCGAGAAAAATAGGGCAGCATAAAATTTTTCTTTTGTAACAGCCTTCAGTTCTACAAGAATTCCAATTTGCCCAAATGTTACCTTGAACTGAATATTATGATACACCGTCAGTGTGCTCCTTAACAATTCATTCCTCCCCTAAATGCCATAGCAATGCTGAAGATAATGATGTACCATTTTTCCTTATTGATGCAATAAAGTGTCTAGTCTCCCTCAAATAGTATCATATAGTTTGAATGTGCCCACCTATGTCTCATATTCAGTGGTGAATCTTATAAGTGAAGCAGATCAGCAGGCAGAAAACATTGGCAAACCCAAAAAAGACAAAGAACTGCGGATGCTGGAAATCAGAAACATGAGCAGAAATTGCTGGAAAAACTCAGCAGGTCTGGCAGCATCTGTGGAGAGAAAGCAGAGCTAAGGTTTTGGGTACAGTGACCTTTCTTCAGAACAGAGGAAGGGACTGAACAAAGGTGACTGGACCCAAGACATTAACTCTAAAGGAAAGTATTGGGCTTGCGCTTTAGAGGAGACCTGCCAACCCTCTATACCTGTGACTCCAGTCCTACTTCAATGCCTCTTAATGTCCTCTGAAGTGAACAAGTAAACAATCAGCTCTAATAAACAGCAACCACTGGCAACAGGCAAAGGCCCACTGCCACCATCTCGGGGCAAGTAGGGATGGCAAACAAATGCCAGCCTTGCCAGTGATAACCATAACTCGAGAATTACATTTGAAAAAGAATCATTGAATTTGCTTCTGCTGATTGGCGAGACGAATTCAGGAGGGAGGAGACTCATGGGGAGCGTAAACACCAGCAGAGACCAATTGGGCTGAGGGCTATCATTTTGTGTAACAATCCCCCCAGCAGCGCACTGGCCTTATTTGTATCATATTCATTCCAAATCAAGTGTTTTTACAGGGGAAAAGCTGCAGCAATAATGATTTCGCAGATTCATTTTTGGATTTTTGATTTGACTTGATTTATTATTGTCACATGTACCAAAGTGTTGTCTTACGTGCTTTACAGGCCGCTCATACTATTTTGAACCTCCATCCTACGTAAGTTTGATGTGGACGTGATGGTGTTGGACTGGGTGGACAAAATTAAATAATCACATAACTTCAGGTTATAGTCCAACAGGTGTATTTGGAAGTATAAACTTTCAGAGTGCTGTTCCTTTGTTAGGTAGCTAGTGGGACAGGATCATAGGACATAGAATTTATAGCCGCTAAAGACCTGTTGCTATAAATTCTGTGTCCTATGATCCTGCCCCACTCGCTACCTAACAAAGGAGCAGCTCTCCAAAAGCTTGTACTTCCAAATATACCTGTTGGACTATAACCTGGAGTTATGTGACTTTAAGTCATTTTGGCCGTTGGGGTACCTTGAGTATTTTCCAGCCTGGGATCTTACACATGATTGGTTTTATTTAAAATGTGGAAAACTGGACCTGAGTATCGTTGAATAAAACCCCAATCAGACTATTATTCACTGCTATTTCTTCTCAAATTAAACATTGTTGTTGCTATCTATTTGCTTCTACCTGCACTTGCTGTGGGAGGTTCACTGTACGTTTATCAACTTTCAGGTTGGTAACAGGTTCTCAGAAACATGCGGACCCAGTAAGTATTATGGAGATTATCCACTTCATTATAATAAGTCACCTTTCAACTGTAGAAATATTGTCCTTTCAGCTTTCTCACTTGCTGAGCTAGCACAGATGCTGTAGATAAAAAGGTGATAAAAAAAAGCCACTAACATTTCTTCACAATGGAATCGCATCTGATATTCTCTGCTTTTGATGCAAGACTTATTAGGTTGGATTTGCTTTCTGGCCTGGAATCCATAGGTTAATAGACAAACTCACAATGTGACAATAAGGAAATGGATCAAATCTTTGATCCTAGACCAAATAGTGATGGATCAAGTCTTTATTTCTTAGAAAGAGAAACAGAGTTACTGTTTCACGATTCATGGGGCCCTTATTCAGAACTGGAAGAAGAGTTCTGAAGATGGGTCATGTCAGACTCAAAAAATTAATGCTGCTTTTCTCTCTCTGTAAATGCTGTCAGACTTGTTGAGTTTCTCTAGCTTTTACTGTGTTTGTTTGAGATTTCCATCATCTGCTCTATTTTATTTTTATTCCTTGGTCTTTTTCTTTGATTTTGAGATGGTGCAAATTAACAAACCAAAATAAAAATACATGACCTTTTAATCAAGTCACTTTAGTCCAGTCCTTACAGAGTTAAGCAATCCAAGCATTCATTTTAAGTTGCATCGCATGGCCAAGGAGTACTGGATATAAATGCTGAGGTTAAAGAGTCCAGATGGTCTTTAAAATGTATCCTCACTCTAAACATGCGTGATTTATATGAAGCACTAATGGTATCTCTGTTAAAATCTGGCTAGCACTAGTCTTTCTGATCTCTAGCACTGAATTCATTGGATTCTTTTGCTACAGTCATTAATCTGTCACAACAAAGACTTGCTTCAATCAGGAATTCGGGAGGGTTGAAAAAAGCTTTTGATAAATGGTAATGAGTATAATCTGCCTGAATTACCATCCAGTGCTCTATTTATATTACTTAACGGTGCTGTTATTGAAGGTATTTGATAATAATTCTAAAAGGCATTTAATGCATTTATCTTCAGTATATGTTTAATAGTTTTGAATATTTTGCTTGTATAGTGAAGTGCCATTTATCACAAATGGTAGGAGTACTCTCTGTTGGGTCTGCGAATGCTGGGACTGGGCTGAAAGCTCTAACGTTTGAAATTTTGAAGAGAATATTATCTGTCAAAGATTTCTGTCAGGACTCCAAATTTTGTTTGTCATGTCTAGCTTTGTGCACGTGATACAAGCTAATGGCATTTTGATGAGTGAATTATAAGCATATTGTTGCTTAAGAAGAAGGACTTATATGCAATAGGAGAAAATGTTATCCATTGCATCATTTTTTAAAATATTCAGTTCAGGTCATTGTTTTTTGACTTTCTTCTCGTCCTGAATGTATTGATTAGAGGTTATATTCCTCTATTTGTGAAGTTCTACAAAACTTGAAAGTGTGCAAACTGCGACTGAGCAGAGTGGGAAAATAACAGCAAGCTACTTGTCGTGTACTGAATCTTCTTAATTCTCAAAGAAAGCTTTCAGAACTGCTTGCAAAATGTTGGGAGAAAAAGCTGATGGAACCTGCTAAAAATGAACATGTGAGCAAGGATGCAAAAAGGCTTTCAGCTGATGGACATGGGAGTGGGATCCATTGTCAGGATGAAGGGCTGTGAGATCATAGTCATACAACATGGAAACAGACCTTTCGGTCCAACCAGAAAGATGGGGTCTTTTTAGTTTATTTTTGTAGCATTTTTGACGCAATGAATTACTAACGGAAAATGGGAGTTCTATCGCACCAAAGGTGTTACAGTTGAAGATTGGCATCTCATCCACCACTGCCGCTACTTGTATGTGATGTAAATATTTAAAAACCCACAGAGGATATCTCAGGAATCAGCCATTTGGCATGCACTGCTCAGGATGGATGAAAATGCCAGCAGAATAATGCTCCCATTATATCGGTGAGATCTATGCCAGACTCAGCCTCCAAATATTTGTTATAACCAAGGTTGAAAGTGTGCACTTATTCCTCCACTGATCATGACAGTCTTTAAACTTAACCAAAAAGGTTTTATGGCCAATTATGTAGGTCTTAGACAAATTCGATGTACTATTCGAACAAATCAGCCAGCTTTCTTTAGTCAACAAAGAATAACTTACTAATGATCTTATTACAAATAAAATCTTTTCAACTTCAAAGATAAAGCTGCCATAGTCCCCAAGGGCTATTCGCTTATTCAAGAGAGAGATGACTGGTGGTGAGTTTAACTTGAGGGTCATCACACCATGGATAGGAGGTAAGTTTGAGAAGGAGAGTCCTTTATGGTAACCTCCATCGGTGTGGGAACAATGCAAAGGTTATTGGCAGATAGTTTGGATGAAGGAAGTGTAGAAATAACTCCTCCTCCAAAGTAAAGCTAACACACATGCCAGTCTGTGGAAAAACAAAGTAAGAAGTAAAATTTTCAGAATATTATCTTAAAAGTATTTTGGCCAACTGAACATTAAGCTCAGATAAAAAACAGATCATGATTGTTATTTCATTGTGACTACAAATTTTACATGGATTAAAATACCTTGTCTTTTCCCTATTCCTTAATCAAAAATGGATACCACTCCAATGCTCATCATCTGGAAGCTTTCTTTGCATCTTTGTCATGCCCAATCTGAACTCTGGTAAGAAAAAACTTCATTTTTCATGTGTAATTCTAGAATAGTTATTCTCTCCTGACCTTTAACAAATTCAATCAGACTCTTCTCCCAATATTTTGCAAGTAGCTCTGAAACCTTGCTTTGAGATGTAAAAAGATTCTGTACAGGACAATTGGCTTGCTGTTATAGACTGCTGCTGTTGTAAATTCCTCATGGATAGCATTGGAAGTGCCACTTTTAAAATGGAAATGTACCTATTCAAAGGACAGCGGCAGCATTCTTTAACAACCAACACTAAATATATGTTAGCCTTTATTCCACTGAACAGCCACTTTCCAATGTTAAACTAAGCCAATTGGAGTAATAAAGAAAATCTGGCCACTCTCCAGGGTCTAATGAACCAAGTAGTAGCCAGTTTTCATAACTGTATGGTATACCTTGATGAAATACTGGTACATAATGATAATTAGTGGGCTCACTTGGAATAGCAGATGCCTTTTTTGAAAAAGTATAGTCAGGTGATTATTTGATAGATTTGGTTTTGCAAACGCATGTTTAAGTGACATAGGTCATATAATGGCGCAAAGGCAGGTACAGCCAAGAAGAATATAAATACTTTCTCCAATGCTAAATGGAAAACATGAAGCTTTTGTGGATCAGAAGAAAAAACAGAAATTGCTGGAAAAGCTCAGCAGATCTGGCAGCATTTATGGAGAAAAATCAGACTTAACATTTCGGGTCGAGTGATCCTTCCTCAGAACACCCTGTGGAAGGGTCACTTGGTCTGAAACATTAACTCTGCTTTCTCTCCACAGATGCCGCCAGACCTGCTGAGGTTTTCCACCATTTTGTGTTTTTGTTTCTGATTAACGGCATCTGTGGTTCTTTCAGTTTTTTTAATTTAGATTTTTGTGGATGTTTGATTAATACTGCAAGCTTGTACTAAATGCTAACACTTGAACTAGTTGATTGATGGGCTTGTTACAGATGAAAACAAAAGTGCTGTGCTTAGGATAATGGCAAGCACATTATTCTAAAGAGTTTTAATCTTCAACTCTTTAAAATCTTCAACATTTTAAAGAATTGAAAATCGTCTTAAGCAACAAAGCAGAGCTAACTGCCCTAAATTTAAAGAAACCCTTCAAGGTAGCATTTGATGTTAGTGACTGGTATAGTCCTGTTTCAACAAGATGGGTCAGACATAGGGAGGCCAGTGAAATAGAGTCACTGAGTTATAGATTTATACAGCATGGAAACAGACCCTTCAGTCCAACTCGTCCAAGTCAACATGGTCCCAAATTAAACTAATCTCGTTTGCCTGAGTTTGGCCCATATTCATGTAATTATCCAAATATCTTTTATATGTTGGAACTGTACCTGCATCCATCACTACCTAGTCTTCAATCCACATCCGAACCACTCTCTGTGGAAAAGATTTGCCCCTCATGTCCTTTTTCAATCTTACTCTTCTCACCTTAAAAATATGCCCCCTAGTTTTAAACTCCCCCATCCTAGAGAAAAGAGTCTTGCTATTCACTTTATCTATGCTATTCATGATTTTATAAATCTCTATAAGGTCATCCCTCAACCTTCTATGCTCTATGGCAAAAAGTCTCAGTGTATGCAAATTATCTTTATAACTCAAACCCTGCATTTCCTGCAACATCTAGGGAAATCTTTTCTGAGCCCACTCCAATTCAATAATACCCATCTTACAGTAGGGCAACCAGAACTGTACACAGTACTCCAGAAGAGGTCTCATTATCATCTTGTACAACCTCAACATGTCATTCCACCTCCTATACTCAAAGGTCTGAACAATGGAGGCAGACATGCCAAATGCCTTCTTAACCATCCTGTTTACATATGATGCCTGAATGCCTCGGACTCTTTGTGATCCACAACAGCATCCAGGACCCTACCATAAACTATATAAGTCCTGCCCTTATTGTTTGACCAAAATGCAACACCTTGCATTTATCCAAAATTAAATTCCATCTGCTACTCCTCAAAATGCTACTCAGTAAAAGTTAAATCAACATCAAAATAAATATTTTACTGTGGAAAAGGAAAGCTTGGGACCATTAATGATTTCTTAAAAGCTTGAAGTATATGTCCAGCAAATGCACAGAGCATCATTGGTATAATACTGACCATAATCCATTTACATTTTTGAAAGTAAAATGTCAGATTATTTCTACAGTGTTTGCTACTACAGTCATATAAAATATTTCCAGGGAAAAACAAGGTGATGGCTGATAATTCAGTAGGGTTCCGGCATCTATGTTTAATCTCTGTGGGAGCACATTGGCAATAGCAATCATTGCGCTGTTATAGTTAAATTGTTGAGACAAATGAGTGCTATCAATAATTTAGTATTAGTATCAAGTTACAACAGGATGAATTTTACACTTAATAGCAGATAACTTGGGGAAAGCGCATAGAAGAGTGTTATTGGAGATTATCTGTGATTTGGAAGTAATCGAGGTGAAGGACAAGAAAGTTACTTTTATCCCACGAGAAAAAAAGATTTGAGTTTATGCAAGGCCAAATTGGCTAGGGACATTTATAGAGCAATTAACCTACAAATAAACATTTCTCAATAGACAAAAGACTCAGTGGTTAAGAAAGCAGGGACTATTGTAAAATCCAATCAAGAATAGGTAAAGCCAATATACTAAGATTGCATTTGAAAAGGAGACAGCAGACTATGACACAAATATTAGCAACGTTTTTTTCAATAATATTAGAAACCAGGAAACAATTACTTAGTATAACACCGTGTTTTGAAGCATTTAATTTGGACAGATTTGGTGTAAAAACATAATGTTTGTTTATGAACTGAATGCATCAGCTTGCACTTTGGACGTCAAGGCTACAATTGCTGTGTTGCAGAGCAGTATATGGTTAAAATTGTATCACCAGAAGTAGCTATATAAGTTTTTTTTCTAGGGATAAGGCATCCAATCCAGTGCTAAAGGAAATATGAAATATAAATCAGCCAGTGTTGGATACCACTGATTGGATTAAGTGATCCCATTTTAAGAAAAAAACACGAAACCAAACTATAACAGCAAAGTTCCTGTTTGAGTATTGAGGTAAATTAGTGACTTCTTTAGTGCTGTGGAAGTATATCAATTCTTGAGTTTCATTATCAATGTCATTTTCACATTGAAAGTGTTCTGTGGTTGTTTTCAGCAATCAGGCAAGTGTGGGGAAGGGGTTTATAGGAGAATGTAATGGAGGTGAGTCGAATTCAGGTATGCACTGCTGCTTTATAGTCCCACAAAATGCAGAAAATCTACCAATTTGGGACTCTTACTGACTTTATCTCTCAGACTTGACTTAAAATTACAGCCATGGGCTGATGAGATCAATGTCGATGTAGCCCAGTCCACATATTTAACAGACTAGATTTGGGGGGAAGACTAACTGCTGGTGTAGAATTGGAACATAAAAATTGCACTGGTCATATTTACTCGGCTTGTGGGAAGGTAAGGATTATTTTAACTGTCACCTACATGCAGGTCAGGTTAAAATGTCCCCCAAAACTTTTGTTTGGGAAAATTGTTCATCGTTTCTTAAAAAGTTTGAGGGCATTAAATAAAATATTCCTCAATTAATAGATGATGTTTGTAATTTCAAATCCAGTTATTAACTCTGACATACTGATTTAGATGTTTTTAGTAACTTGGTTCATTTTTTTAAATATATGTTTTCACTGGATATGGGCACTGTTTACGAGGTCAGCATTTATTGCCCATCCTAAATAACTTTTGAGGATGTGGTGGTGAGCCACGTTTGTGGACTGTTGCAATCCATTTGGTATAGGTACACACACAGTGCTGTTAAGGAGGGAGCTCCTGGATTTTGACCCAGTGACAGTGAAGAAAAGGCAATGTATTTCCAAGTCAGGATGGTGTGTCATGTGAAGTGGAATCTGTAGGTGGTTGTGTACCTGACCCCGCTGCCCTAGTCCTTCAAGGTGGTAGAGGACACTGGTTTAAAAGGTTATGAGATACTGAAGTGCATCCTGTGATGGTAAACACGACTGCTACCATGTATCAGTAGAGGAAGGGTTAATTAAGCAGGCTACTTTGACCTTGTTGGTGTTGAGCTTCTTGAGTTTTGTTGGAGCTGTACTCATCCAGGCAAGTATTATTAATATGGACATCTGAAGTGTAATACAATTGATATTAAGAATTGCCAAGCAAGTATTTATTGTTATGAGCTGCCTTTAATGCTCTCAGGACATCCTAACCATTCATCACAAATAATATGCTTTTAATGAGTAGTCAATGTTGTCATGTAGAAAGTGAGCCAATCAACGCATGCATCCGGTCCCAAAACTAGCAACGTGTTCACAACCATTTTAGTGATGTTGATGGAGAAATAAATATTGGATAGAAGAGCAGGCAGAGTTTCCTTTGAGATTGTACCATGGGATCTGAGTCTAAAATGTAAAGTGATATACATTAGTTAAAAGTCTGTATCACATTCAGACTTGGAATATTCATCCAATTCACCTTGCCTCACATCCAAAAGATATTGTGCCTTTGAAAAAGGAGCAGAAAAGAGTGAACAGGATTATACCGAAAGGCTAGCAGCTATTCAGTATTGGAAAATGAGGCTTGAAAAAAAATTAAAAGAGGCTGTTAGAAGAGGGATGGATATTGTCTTGTGAAATTTAGTTGAAAATGGTAAGGAAATAAGACTAGAGGTCATGATTGCTAGTCAGGTATGACTGTAAGGAAAGTCTTTCTGTCATGTTACATGTTTCCCTCATGAGATTCATGTCCAATTCTGCCTTTTCTTCAGAAATATTCATAGCCCACTTTTGTGTTTCTCTTTAAATTATGCAGTTTCTTCCAGAATTCCTCTTGCATTATACTAGTGGAGGAGAAAGTTCTGACGGTGTGGCCAATATTTCATCATATCTGAGAGATTCTTTGTTTATTAAGGGCTGTTCTTGTCCATCAAAAATGTGTCCCAACTTCTCCATTAATCAGGTCACCAGCACTTGAAGGACTGTCTTCCTGAAAGTAGCTTCAGGTTGCTGGTTGCTGAACCATTTCCGCCATCATTCCATATTCTAGATTTAGGGCCTTTTCAAAATTTATAGAGATCGAGCAGTTCATTAGCTGTTTCAGAAGCACGAAGAGATTATTCCTGCAGTTGTGTCATAATTAGTTGTTACTTTGTCATTACTGCTTAAGAATTTACACACAAGCTAAGGTAATTTCATGAGCAGGATCTGTTTAAATTCAAAACACATGCATCAAATTTTTTTTATGAATTGGGAAATGGAAAGCCCTGGGTTTTTCTCGTGTTTTGGACATCACAAACTGCTTTTATGGGGAAAATCACCAGTCTCAGAGTCAGATGACAGAGTTTATTGCACAAGAAAATACCAGAGCTCCGGGGAGAGAAAGACACCAACAGCACAGTGGTCAGCTGCGATTCTTCCCTTGACCTAGAGCACGCGTCAAGATACCTTTATACATCTTGTGATACAATAGGTCTGTGATGAGATTATTGTCTTTGCAACATAGTTTGGTTCTGATATCATTGCAGAATCATTGATAGTTTCGATATAGTCATTGTTAGTTTCAGCATAGCCTTTGTTAATTTCAGCACAGTTGTTAGTTTCAGCACAGAAATTGTCAGTTTCAATGTCTACGCAAAAGTCCATTGGTCTAGTAATGAGTGCTAATCACTCTTCCTAAGAAGGATGATTACTGCAGCCCTGGCTATTAGCACTCTGTATTGAGTCCGTATCAAGCTGTTAGCATTTCTGTCAGAGGTGTTGGCTGGACCCTTACACTTCAGCAGGCAGTGTACATTACTCATGTATATTCTCTCCCCCAACCGCCTTAAACTAATCAACTACATTGTGAGTGCATTGTGCTGGCATTCTGGTGGCCCCAGGCAGCGTCTGTATTTGCTCTGCTGTCTCTCTCCATATTGTGGTCCAGCGGCCATCTTATGTGTCAAGTGGCCAACTGATGGCTCAGCGGCCATCTTGTGTGTCCATGTGCCTAGTGTCACCCTGCCCTGTGCCTTCTTCCACTTCACTGCTAAATATGCATTGTTAGTAAAAACAAAATGGTGCCTAACAAATGGTCATTTCTTAGCGTAACAGATCAACCACATTGCATCTATAAATGCTGAAATTATTTCATCCAATCTTTAATGGTACATAGAAACAAGAGAGTATTTTATTGAAGAAATGATTGACTATCATTAAGGAAGACGTAAGGAATGCATTATCTTCAAAACTGCTGCTTCACAATAGAAACCGGTGAATTCATGCACTTCACTGAGTTAAACCCTGATTAGGATGTGAATTTAAATGTATTTGGCTTTGATTAGCTTCTTTAAACATCTGTCCACTCTCCTCCACAAACTGCATTACCTGACCCCATCCCTGTACAATAACCAGTTTATTTGAATCCAGTCAGTTTTTTAAAATAAATGTTAATGTAAATTCCTAATAGGAAGACTGATACAAAGCTGAGCTACAATAAAAAGGACCAATGTGTAATCCAGACTTGACTATTTAACCGCATGCTCCACATGAATAACTTATATATTCTGTCATGTTATTTACAACAGTGATAATTTGGCAAGTGTCTCAGGTTGTGAAAGACGTTTTGTAAATGTTTTGTTCCAACTTACTTTCTCATCTCCTCATTTTCGTTTAGCTTTTCGTTTCCCTTTGCTCCCTTTCTTCAATCCTTTGCCTTCGCTCATGACATCCCTTTCTTTCTTCCCTTCTTTCCTCATCTTCAGCCTACCTCCCTTCCCAACCTATAACAACATTTTCAAAATACAGAAGAATCTGAACCAGAGATCCATAGAGCAAATAGATATATAAATGTACAAATAGGATTGATTGTGCCTATGCTTTGCCTGTTGGTCCCATCAGGGTCAGGTTTATGCAATATTTGTCTTCATCACAGTTGCTTCTCGCTGAATCCTGGTGCTCTGCCACCTAATGTATAAATACACACAGAAAAGCCAGCCAAACCCACAAATTGGCTATGAATAATGTTTTTTTTCTCGGTCAACTGCATCTGCTGTGTATATCAGAAAGACATTTCACATCCCCTTGTATCCCTCATGCTTAATCAATTTCAGCCCGTTTTCATGTGTTACCCGTTGAAATACACCTGAAATTGACTCACTGACAAGTCGAAATTCTATATGTGGTGCTAAAATTAATGAGAGGCACCACTTATGTCCTGTATTGAATTGGTCCCTGGAGTAATATCACAGGCAATCAAAAGGCGGAAGAATAGTCTCTGTACCCAAATGAAGAGAAATCTATGTGATCAGCTTTGAATTGTGCCATTCGTAATGGTGGCAGAAAATAATTATTAAACATGTAAAGTTGGCCATGACAATCTCTTTTGTTTTAAGTGACCACTATAATTAGGTTAAGTAAAGCCTTTTAATGTTAGTAAGAAGCCTTGGTTAAGAATTTGAATAGATTTGAAATTTGGAGTGATTTAATCATTAGTGCAGAAACTCTGTATTGGAATATGAAATCTGCATCAGGAAGCTGCTGTGTGAACAGAGAAGATATTCATGGGGATTTTCAAGGATTACTAGATTGCAGAGGTTCAGTTGCATCCATGCTGCCAATGGGATCAATTAGTTATTTTTCAGGTTTCTGTTTAGTTCCTATAGGGTTGTCCAAATTATATATTGAACAGAAATTAAGGCAAAATTACTTACCTAAAACTGGACATTCAAGAATAGTCTCTGCATCCATTTAAAGCTTGTTTTCACACTTTGGCCAAAATAATTGCCCTTATCTGGCAGTTTCCATGGTGCCAGACTTTGCACTGTCTTTGATGGGGATTTTTTTCCCCCAGATGTATTTTCTAGATTGGGTGATGTGAAATGAGGAAGGTTGGGGGCGGGGGGGAGAGTAAAAGATACGCTTGTCAAATATTGTGACTCTCGTAGCTAGTATTTCATACACAATTATTAATACTTTACTGCAGCCATAGGCCTATTTTGATTTTTGGACCATAACTTTATAATTACTGAATTGGTGAGGAGGGCATTTTAAAAAAAGAGAATCCAGAGGTGTATTTCTGAATTGATAATATTCTAACCTGTGATATGTGCAGTTAGCTTTTACCAGGTAGTTTGGATTCATATTGTGAATAGGATATTGCTGCCTCTTCCATATTTTTTGCAGTTTCTTCTCACATGAGCATGTATTAAACAGGCACGTGAAAATATATTGGTGTATCATTCAATCCTGATTATAGGGGTAACAAAGCTAGCAACTAACAACAGTGATTCAGAAGGTGATTCAATTCGGAAGAAGAGTCATGATGAACTTGAAATGTTAACTCTGTTTCTCACGGCTGCTGCTGTCCGCAGTCCTGCTGAGCTTCCCCAGCACTTTCAATTTTATTTGAGATTTCAAGTATCTGCAGTACGTCGTTTTTACACTGTGATGATTAAGAAAAGGGGACAATTAATTATTTCCGATGACAATGCCTATGGAGTGCAGATGTGCAAATGCCATTTAACTTTTCACATCCTACTTAGTATAATCCTATAATATACAGGACTACAGCTAGCTAGGTGTATTACATGCAACAGGACATAGCGCAACTTTCAAATCAAAACTACGTGTTGCTGAGCTAAATGTGACTGCAAATAATATCTCAAGCCTCATAATACTTCAGTCTAAACATTTTACATGACAATATTAGATTTTTGGAGGAGAAAATGATTTTAAGTATCCACATCGGCTAAATGTTAGAATTTAAAGCTGTAAAATATGTATGTTGTGCTTAATAATGAGTGGATTTTAATTTTGTTGGTCATCTAATTTAAAACTATACATACTTTATTGTATATGAAACAGGAAAATAATCTTTGTGATTATACGGGGAGGGTTAATGTACGGTGTCCCACAGGGATAGTTCGTGTATTGTAGGATGTAAGATTACATTCAATTGTTTATAGTCTTAGCATCCTACATTTATGTTACATCCCATGCAGCTGTAGTACTTTATCGTCTCTTCTGCTTCCCTCCTTTCTGATTGCCTAGATGACAACTATTGTAATCTAGCTAACAGGAACTGCCTCTCCAGGGAATCCACCCATTTCCATTTACTTGGAGGCTATCTCAGTCCTTCCAGCTGGTCATAAAGGAAGGATAAAAGACGCTTCAGTCAAACTGAGTTCTTCAGTAAATCTTCAAAACCACGGTGGCCACTAGAATAGGTTTGAGCTGAAGGAGGAGTTATTGGTGCCAAAACCTAGACGCCTTCAGGTCCAAGTGGAATCTAAGGATTACAGAATTTTTTACAAATTCATTGATGGGATGAGGGCATCACGGTCTAGTCCAGCATTTATTGCCCATCCCTAATTACCCAGAGGGCAGTTAAGAGTCAACCACATTGCTGTGGGTTTAGTCCAGATGACATAAGAACAAAGAACAAAGAACAAAGAAAATTTACAGCCCAGGAACAGGCCTCTCAGCCCTCCAAGTGTGAGCCGATCCAAATGTACTGTCTAAACCTGTCGCTCAATTCCTAAGCATCTGTATCCCTCTGTTCCCCACCTACTCATGCATCTGTCCTGACTCATCTTAAATGAATCTACAATGCCTGCCTCTACCACCTCTGCTGGCAATGCGTTTCAAACGCCCACCACCCTCTGTGTGAAGTACTTGCCACGTGAACCCGCCTTAAACTTTCCACCTCTCACCTTGAAAGCATGACGTCTCGTTATTGAATCCTTCACCCTGGGAAAACACTTGTCTCTATCCACCTTGTCCATGCCCTTCATGATTTTGTAAACCTCAATCAGGTCCCCCCAAATCTCCTTTTTTCTAATGAAAATAAATCTAACCTACTCAACCTTTCTTCATAGCTAGCACCTTCCTTACCAGGCAACATCCTCGTAAGGTGAAAGTGAGCTCTGCAGATGCTGGAGATCAGAGATGGAAATGTGTTGCTGGAAAAGCGCAGCAGGTCAGGCTGCATCTAGGGAACAGGAGACTCGACGTTTCGGGCATTAGCCCTTCTTCAGGAATCCTGAAGAAGGGCTAATGCCCGAAACGTCGATTCTCCTGTTCCCTAGATGCTGCCTGACCTGCTGCGCTTTTCCAGCAACACATTTCCATCAACATCCTCGTAAACCTTCTCTGCACCCTCTCCAAAGTGTTCACATCCTTTTGGTAATGTGGTGACCAGAACTGTACACAGTATTCTAAATGTGGCCAAACTAATGTCTTGGACAATTTTAACATGACTTGCCAGCTCTTATACTCAATACCCCGTCCAATCAAGGCAAGCATACTATGTGCCTTCTTGACCACTCTATCTAGGGTACAATGGACGTACAATGGATCTCTCTGCCCATCAACTTTTCCCAAGGCTCTTCCATTCATTGTATATTTCACTCTAGAATTAGTCTTGCCTAAATGCATCACCTCACATTTGTCTGGATTGAAAACCATCTGCCACTTTTCCACCCAACTCTCCAGTCTATCTATAATCCTCCTGTATTCTCTGACAGTCCCTTATGCTTTCTGCTACTCCACCAACCTTCGTGTCATCTGCAAACTTGCTGATCATACCAACAGTGCCCTCTTCCAGATCATTTATGTATATTATAAACAACAGTGGCCCCAATATTGACCCCTGTGGAACACCACTGGTCACCTTTCTCTATTTTGAGAAACTCCCTTCAACTACAACTCTCTGTCTCCTGTTGCTCAACCAGTTGTTTATCCACCTAGCTAGAACACCCTGCACACCATGTAACTTCACTTTCTCCATTAGTCTACCATGGGGAATCTTATCAAATGCCTTACTAAAGTCCATGTATATGACCAGTTTCTTTCCCTAAAGAATATTAATGAGCCAAATGGGTTTTTCTTGACAATCATTTGGTCATCATCAGACTCGTAATTCCAAATTTTAATTGAATATGAATTCAGCCATCTGCCATTATGGGATTCGAACCCTGTTCAGTTCTGAGAAGGGTCACCAGACCCAAAATGTTAACTATGATTTCTCTTCGCAGGTACTGCCAGACTTGCTGAACTTTTCCCAGCAATTTCTGTTTTTTCACCCAGAACTAGGCCATCCCCATAACATGTGTTGATTCACTGTAACTGCCGTACAAAACTTCCAGCTACAAATATTGAGGTTCCAAATTGTAAGTTAGATTTCAAGGAGAAATCTGTCATGAAAACAGAAAAGTAACAAGGTTCGTCCCGATATTACATAAACTGTTCGTTTTCGAACCAAACTGTCAAGACACAAGGCTGTTCATTCACACACACTAAACTGAAGGAAAAGTGCAACTTTTCTAAAGCAAAACCTTTGTATACCCCTGATCTTGAAAAAGCAAGTTTGAATGATTACGCAGAGTAGAAGAATGCTGAGCATGTCATTGTTATAATTAAGGTTTTCAAGAGGGGAAAGAAATCACCTGTGTTATCAAAGCAAGACACTAGAGACTTGAAAATACTCAGTGTACAGGCAATGTGTTAACTCATTTATTGTGTACTTTCAGACATGTAAAAGTTTACCTTTCAAAGAAATTGGGCACACAAGAAATGGCACACAACTGAAGAATGAGAGACAGTTCTGGCCCCTGGTAAAAAATATCTGGATAGTATCAGGCCTATGCTTTTCTTTTCTCACCTTGAATTAGCTTTACTATCACATGTACTCACATGAGTACAGTGGGGGAGGTGATAGCCAAGTGGTATGATCACTGGACTGTTAATCCAGAGACTCAAGTAATGTTCTGAGGACATCGGTTCAAATCCTGTCACAGCAGCTGGTGGCGCTTGAGTTCAATAAAAATCTGGAATTAAGATTCTAATGATGACCATTGTTGAGTTGTGAGAAAAACAAGTCTGGTTCACTCTCATCCTTTGGGAAAGGAAGCTGTCATCCTTACCTGGTCTGGCCTACATGTGACTCCAGACCCACAGCAATGTGGTTGACTCTTAGTTGCCCTCTGGGTAATTAGGGATGGGCAATAAACGTCCAGCTATCGATGCCCTAATCTCATGATTGAATAAAGAGAAAAAAAGAAAGGTTTGTACCTAAGATGGTGCCATAAGTGGTGACTTGTAAACTTTTCTTTTTTTCTCTTTATTCAATCACGAGATAAAGGGTGTTAAACATCTGGTAAAGGTACTAGGTTTGTACAAAGGTATTACCTTTGTACAAACCTAGTACCTTTACCAGATGTTTAACACCCTTTATTTAAAAAAGTTCTGCATGCTATCAGCTACAAATATAATTTTTTTCGTTGATGCTAACCTCATCCTATTATGATCTCTCAATGTAATATGATTTCCAGGATTTCTGCTGATAAATTAACATGTTTTATACGTCAATATTTGATTGGATTTTCAAGTCCCGATTTGGGAGATTAATGCTGTTCCATATTGTGCCAGCTTCCATAATACAATACAACTTCCAAATGCAAAGTGGCTAGTTCTCCCAGTGGTGAGTTCAGTGCTAACTTTGTAGTGCCAGGAACAGCCTAGAGACTGGGCAGAGGACCCTTCGAAAGGCAAATGGAAGCTATGGCTGGTCTTTCTGTTCACTGATGGAAACAAGAGTAAGTGCTGGTATGAGTAGGCATCCATGAGTAGACTTAGTGTTTTAGATTTAGATTAGATTACAGTGTGGAAACAGGCCCTTCGGCCCAACAAGTCCACACCGACCCGCCGAAGCGAAACCCACCCATACCCCTACATTTACCCCTTAACTTACACTACAGGCAATTTAGCATGGCCAATTCACCTGACCCTGCACATCTTTGGATGGTGGGAGGAAACCGGAGCACCCGGAGGAAACCCACGCAGACACGGGGAGAACGTGCAAACTCCACACAGTCAGTCGCCTGAGGCGGGAATTGAACCCAGGTCTCTGGCGCTGTGCAGCAGCAGTGCTAACCACTGTGCCACCGTGTCGCCTAGTGTTCTTGGATATCTCCCTGGCACTCTAACAGGTGTAGTGGCAGGCAGGACGTTTGTGCCTGAAAGAACATACATTTCTATAGACCCAAAGAGAGTCTGGATATAGGTGACGATAGAGATAAGCAGCCAGAAGGACAGAGATCCAGTGTCGAAAGTACTACAATAGCCTGATAAAGTTTAAATGATGAATAGCAAGCAACACCCACATAATAGACCTCTGCCTCTGTCCCTACCTCTAATCATATGAACTCAGCAGACCAAGTGTCCATCATTCGCCTCAGCTCTGTCAGTTAATGTAATCAATTGCAGCAAGAATAGTCAATACCCTTAGCCTATGGGTCACCGTTCAAAAGTGGCTGTCAATGAGCAGTATTACATTTCATCTTGGCTTGACTCACTGACAGCAGAATACGTGTTCTGATGGCCAGTGCTGTGTCACATTTCACACGCTGACACCAGTGATAGGAGTGGCACAGGAAATCATGAGGGTTGCATTTAACTGTACGTGGACATTGGCAACTTGGAAGGTTGCTAAGAGCAGGATTCTTTAATAACTATATCTTCAAGTGAAGAGGATGGAGGAAACCCGTGCCTAATGCATTCTATGGCTCCTTGACAACTGTCATCTGTTGGGATACAGGCACGTGTTTGGGACCCAATACACCAGCATCAACCTTGATACCCTTCATCATTAGCATACAGTGGCAGCAATGTGGACTGCCACAAGATACACTGCAGTTACTCACTAAGGTTCCTCTGGCAGTAAGCTCTCAACTTGCAATCTCTACAAAGGAGGACAAAGACAGTCAATACATGGTAAAATCACCACCTGAAAGTTTACTTTTAATCCAAATAGTATCCTGTCTTGGAACTATATTGTTGTTCCTTCACTGTCGCTGAATCAAAAACCTGGAACTCCTTGACCAACAGCTCACTGGGTGATCCTATATCCTAAAGATTTCACCAGTTCAAGAAGTTCACTCACCACCACCTCCTTCGGGGCAGTTAGGAATGAAGAATAATTTGGGTGGCTCAGTGGTTATAGCACCAGGGTCCCAGGTTCGATTCCTGCCTCAGGCGACTGTGTGGAGTTTGCACATTCTCCCTGTGTCTGTGTGGGTTTCCTCCGGGTGCTCCGGTTTCCTCCCATAGTCGAAAGATGTGCAGGTCAGGTGAATTGGCTATGCTAAGTTGCCCCATAGTGTTAGGTCAATTAGTCAGAGGGAAATGGGTCTGGGTGGGTTACTCTTCGGAGGGTCAGTGTGGACTGGTTGGGCTGAAGGGCCTGTTTCCACACAGTAGGGAATCTAATCTAATAAATGCTGGCCCAGCCAGGCATGCCCACATCACGAGTGAAAATGCAACCGACTGTGTAGGCTGCATTCTCACAACTGCCTCCTTGTGTTCCCCACAGGGCCAGTACTGAATGCAGAACAATATCTTGATGACGGAAGGAAATCCCTGAGTTAGCACAATCGCATCATTCCTCCATGCCTTCGGTTCAAACACAACACCTCAGTTGGAAGGGGAGCACTGGGTGAGTATGGAAGTGGATAGGCATGCAGTGATCCAATGATTTAATAGTTATTACTTAGGTCTTTGTTCATACTTTTGTGCTAACCTTCGTGGATGTCAAAAGGGCATAGAGTTAACAAGTGAGGATGAGAGGTTACTAGAGTTATCTTGGTGTCTGTGCAATCAAAGAAATTTAGCTGTGGAGATCTTAGTGTTTTGGGTGACAACGGATCTCTCAGATCTCAAGTAAGTTAGCTAGTTTTGAAAAGATTTGTGGCTCAGGTTGAGGTTCTGGATGTAGGTTTGCTTGCTGAGCTGGAAGACTAATTTTTTAGGAGGCTTTGTCCACAGGTCACTGAAGATGTTACCTAGTATGGTGACGAAATGTCTGAAAATGAACCTTCCAGCTCAGCGAGCAAACCTACATCCATCTCGAGCAAGTGATTAGCTTCAAGTGATGAAGTTTGAGAACCCCAAAAGTAAAAAAGTTCTATTATACTGGCTTGTCATAGTGTTTTGAAGTATTGGGAATTAAGGGTTAAGAATCCCCTGTTAGAGTGACTCACTGTATGTTCGATTGTGTGCCTGCCAATCACAGTGGGTGTCTGGCTACCTCCGAACTGCCACAATGGTCTGGAGCCATACATGAGTATTTTACTCCCAGCTCCAAGAAAAGATATTTGTTTCCCTGTATAAGACTATCTGCCCTGGTTATAGATCTTATTAACTGCTTTCTGTTCCTATTAACATACTTCCTTACCTTTTAACAAGTGCATGTGAAGACAACAATGAGAACAATACAATAGTCCTATTATCTACCTCCTTACCTATTAACATAAGATTGTGAACAATAGAATAACAAGCTCCTGTGAACATTTCGATATTTGTCACAGGAAGCAGCAATCACTAGTCATTGAAAGATTGAGAAATACCTGTTTTAACGACATAATAACAATTAGCCATGTGATGTCAAGAACTTTGTCTTAGTCACACCCAAATAAGATATAAAACATACTGCTTGCCTGTAATGTTCAGAGATTCATCAAGGGGTGCTGTCACAAGAAGGCTATGAGGCTCCTTTAGTGTCACCCAGAATCTCTCGCTGTTTATCCTGAAATAAAGGTTTGTTTCTCTTAAAACTGAAATTTGTGTCGTTCAGAATTAAGAATCAACATTGGGACCAATAGTCTCAGAGTAAGTACAGAAATGCAAATTAAACAATGGTTTGCTCTGGTTAGAGTAATTAAAGGATATACATTGGAGCATTATGTGATTGAAAAGTACTACTGAAACTGAAACGAAATGCTTGCAAGACAGTGTGAGACCGGCCTTGTTATATAGTGCAGTATCAAGAAGAGAGGAACAATGATTAGATACAACTGAGTATACACAGATTGAGATGGATCAATGGAGTGACAAAGGTGAATTGCCCATAGTATCCAGGGATGTGTAGGTTAGGTTGATTAACTATAGGAAATGCAGGGATAGGATAGAGGGGTGGATCTGGGTGGGATGCTCTTTGGAGGATCAGCATGGACCAAATGGCTTGTTTCCACACTGGAGGGATTCTATGAAAAAAGTTCAAGGGTTTTCATTCTTCAAGTGGTATGGATCCTTCACATCACAATTCATCCTTACAATCCTGTAAGAATTACTTTTGAGGAATTTGATCCACAATACTGTAGGGAGAGAGTTCATGTTAACTGGTTAACTGCGGGGTGAAATAGCTGTCTCAATGATATAGGTAAAAACAATGACTGCAGATGCTGGAAACCAGATTCTGGATTAGTGGTGCTGGAAGAGCACAGCAGTTCAGGCAGCTTCCTGATGAAAGGCTTTTGCCCGAACCGTCGATTTTACTGCTCCTCGGATGCTGCCTGAACTGCTGTGCTCTTCCAGTATCACTAATCCAGAGTCTCAATGATATAGGTGACTGAGTGTCATAGTAAACAGGAGTAGAAAATCACATCTGGCACTGCTTATTCAAAACGTTATGAATGCATTTTGAATGCATACATTAAACACATGCTTTTTAAAGCATTATGTGTGTGGAGGAAGAATATTAAAGACTCTTTGAAATAAGGCAATCAGACAGGACATACTTAAAATGTATAAATGAGTGTGAAATACAGAAGAGAATTAGGAACAGTAATTTCAACAACAAGCTAGCCTATCCAGTTCAAAGTTTCATGCAGTTAAACAGATTTAGCAGCTGTGAGGCCAGAAATGAAGCTTTTGGCCTTTGTTGCATTA
This sequence comes from Chiloscyllium plagiosum, assembly GCF_037043375.1. Classification (NCBI taxonomy): domain Eukaryota; kingdom Metazoa; phylum Chordata; class Chondrichthyes; order Orectolobiformes; family Hemiscylliidae; genus Chiloscyllium; species Chiloscyllium plagiosum. The sequence goes on from NW_028270177.1 coordinate 27,361,553, forward strand.
CTTTGGCTTACTATACGTCAGCTCCAGAACAAGAAAAATGCGAACTCTGGGTTTAGTGAAATCATTTATTAGGACAGTGTCTGATGTTAATATCCAGATTCTAAATATAACTTTGCATAACACATGGAGACACATATGTTACTTGTTCCTCAGTATATGCTTTTCAAAAAATTTGAAAGGAAATGTAGTGCTATAGCCTTCTGCTGTAACTTTTACACAGCGTAGGGTGATATGATCGTGATTACCAATGTACAAAGTACCAGCTCCGAGAATGCTTTGCACTTTCAGAGGAGAAAAGTTCAGCAAGTTACACCCAAAGTACATGATGGAAGAGGTGATAACATCTTCCAGCATCTGCTGCTTGAAACAGATGCAGGGTGGATATTTCCTCAATGCTAAGATTTTTCACAGGGTCATCCCACAGAAAACAGTTCAGCACATTGAAGAATCACTTCAATGTTTTGAAAGGGCACATCAACTGATTACCCTCTTACCATAGTCCTTGAATCAGCAGGATACAGGGAGAGTCCAAGGCAACAAGCAGACATAAGGCATTGACACTCTGATGCTAACTACACTTGTCTATGATTATGTCTGTTATCTCTACAGATTAACATAGGTACAAATCCTTGGAGTTTGCCAATGCCTAACATGGCACGAAAGTGTCAGAACAACTTGAAGAGCCACTTCAAAAACTGTCCAAAGCTCTCTTCTTGATAAATTATATCCCAAATGTTCAACCAAAATTAATTTCTGATGAAGGTAATTATTTCATTTTCTTTAACTATGCAGATATTGTGCTATTTATTTACTGTTACAAATGCAAATAAGCCTCCAATTTGCAACACTTCAACATGCGAAGTATAATGTCTGTTTGGTGAAGCTCATGTGCTGATGCTTCAGGCAGATATTATTTTTAGATGGGTGTTAACCCATTTACAATAAACAGGTTAATGCCTGTCTGAAAGTAACAGACAGAAGAATGAGAAGCAACTATATTAAACAATTCTGAATGCACTCTGCTAATCAAAAATTGGACCCTAGCTTTCTCTTTCCCCAGTTACCATGGATCCTCTTACTCTGAGATAAGTCTACATGTCATGATTTCTGAAATGTTGTGGCACATGTTACACTTTCAGCCCGGATTTCTCAATGTGTGCGTGTTGTTGGCTCAATTTAATTGTTACAAGTCACTGCTTTGTGTGTCTCAAATCCATCTTCAATTGGTTAGTGTCACTTAAAACCCCTTAATCAGTTCAAATGTTTGCATTTTGCTTAGGTTTCTTAAAATGGCTTCATCAAAATCTGTTAACAAACCCCTACTCTTACACAAACAGCACCAAGTTTGGATGAAACAGAAAATGTATAGCTTCATATCTGTTTTTGACAGAGAGTGATTAAAAACTACATTAAATATAACTGACAACAAAAATGTTCAAGGCACAACATATGAAAAAATAGCAGTAAGGCTACCCACAAATAATTGCTGCTTTAATCTACAGTTCTTGCATATATATTTGCAGCAATCATTTTCTGTATACTGTTAGCAATAGGAATCTAGATTTATATTCAATGGAGTTTAGAAGGGTGAGGGAGGATCTATTTGAAACATACTCAGTACTGAATGGCCTGGATAGAGTGGATGTTGGGAAAATGTTTCTATTGGTAGGAGAGACTAGGACCCAAGGGTTTAGCCTTAGAGTAAAGGGAAGACCTTTTAGTACACCAATATGGAGAAACTTCTCCAACCATAGAGTCGGGAATCTATGGAATTCACTGCCACAGAAGGCAGTGGAGGCCAGGTCATTGAGTGTATTTAAGACTGAGAAGATAGGTTCTTGGGGATCAAGGGTTACGGGGAGAAAGCGGGAGAATGTGTTGAGAAACTGATCAGCCATGATTGAATGGTGGAACAGACTCAATGGGCTGAATGGCCTAATTTCTGATCCTATGTATTATGGTCTTGTGGTCTTACTATTGAGTGGGCCATACCTAACATCCCAATGAGACTACAGCAAGTGAATTGATGAATTAATCTGAATGACAGTTTGAGGCTTTTAACCAAATCAACAAAGTAAATAAACCAAGTGTGTGGGAAGCATGTAACCTGAGGTTCAAAACTGGACTTGAATGGTCACAATTGATTTTGATGGGTCAATGGTAGCACCCATCAGTTACGTACTATGTGAAACCTGACAAGCGGAGAGGAGAGAAACTGGGACATTGATAAATGCATTGATATTGACAAAAAAAAAGAATGATGGGTGGAACATTGAGATATGACTGGGAAACTTTTATGATGACCAATAGACTAAGAAATAGGGGTTGTTCAGTAAACTGGCATGGAATAGGTTTGTGCTTGGGAGGTGAGCTAAACACGCAGCCTCCAGATGCAGGCATTTGACATTTGATTTCAATCTTTCAAGCTGGTGAGCCACAGATATCAATAAAATGCCATGATGCAATTCATGAGCTGGGATGTTCTCAAAGTTGTTTACCCAAACATTGAGAGATCTTTAAGTGTATATTAGAAGGAGATTTGGAGGATGGTTTGGGGGATAGGGGAAGTGAACATTGTCTGCCAGAAGCATGTTTCTTTATTGTAATCTGATATCTTCATGATTTGGAGATGCCGGTGTTGGACTGGGGTGTACAAAGTTAAAAATCACACAACACTAGGTTATAGTCCAACAGGTTTAATTGGAAACACACTAGCTTTCGGAGCGACGCTCCTTCATCAGGTGATAGTGGAGGGCTCGATCGCACCACAGAATTTATAGCAAAAATTTACAGTGTGATGTAACCGAAATTATATATTGAAAAATTGATTGTCTGTTAAGCCTTTTATCTGTTAGAATACAGTGATAGTTTCACTTCTTTCATATGTAAATCACAAAACCTTTTTTTTAAAGTTGCATTCTCGGGTTAGCTGTTAACAATGGTGATAGCTAGACAATATGTTGAAGGTGTTGGCCCCCTGTGTTCTCTGTCTATGCCATGATGTTTAGATAGATTCTAATCTAAAAAGTGAGATAACAGAGTTTTACATAAATTCATGCAGTTTTTGAGTTCAGAGTTCTACATGAATGTATGCAGATTTTGAGCAAAGTACAATGAAACTCTGCAAGTACAAATTCACCACACAAAATATATGTGTGCATGTGGGTCTTTGTCTGTCAGTGTGTGTCTGTCTGTCTGGGGTGGGGGTTGTGAGTGTGAGAAAGTGTGTGTGTGTGTGTGTGTAGTGAGTGCAGAGTGTCTTAAGTCTGTGGGGGGTGCATGTGTGAGTGTGGGAGTACGTGTGTCTATAAGGGTGTGTGTGTGTCTGTGTGCGCATCTGTGTGTACCTGTGTCCGTGTATATGTGAGAATGTGTGTGTGCAGGAATATCTGTGTGTGTGTGTGTAGTGCAATGGTGATCACCTGTAATGTGACATGAACTCAAGGTCCCAGTTGAGGCCCTCCCTATGGGTACCGAACTTTGCTATCAGGCTCTGCTCGGCCACTTTCCTCTGCTGCCTGTCCCGAAGTCCACCTTGGAGGATGGTCACCCGAAGGTCCGAGTCTGAATGTCCTGGACCACTGAAGTGTTCCCCAACTGGGAGGGAACCCTCCTGTCTGTTGATTGTTGTGCGGTGCCCATTCATCTGATGTCGTAGCCTTTGCTCGGTTTCCCCAATGTACCATGCCTCCGGGCATCCTTGCCTGCAACGTATAAGATAGACTCATGAGTACCTGCCATGTACAAGGTGGGAGGTGTTCCCACGCGTAATAGTGGTATCTATGTCCTGCCACGTCTTGCAGCGTCCACCGTGACAGGGTTATATGGAGTTGTCCTGAGAGCCGGGCAGTTTGCTACGAACAATGATCTGTTTGAGGTTTGGCGGTTGTTTAAAGGCAAGTAGTGGAGGTGTGGGGAAGGTCTTGGTGAGGTGCTCATCCTCATTGATAATGTGTTGCAGGTCACGAAGAACATCGTGTAATTTTTCAGCTCCTGGGAAGTACTGAACAATGAAGGGTACCCTGTCAATTGCAGCACGTGTCTGTCTCTTGAGGAGGTCATTACGGCTCCTTGCTGTGGCACGTCGGAACTGGCGGTCAATGAGTTGAGCATCATACCCCGTTCTTGTGAGGGCATCCTTGGGTACTTCCAGGTGTCCGTCACGTTCCTCCTCACCTGAGCAGATCCCGGTGTATGCGTAGGGCCATCACCATTGTTAACAGCTAACCCGAGAATGCAACTTTAGAAAAAGGTTTTGTGATTTACACATGAAAGAAGTGAAACTATCACTGTATTCTAACAGATGAAAGGCTTAACAGACAATCAATTTTTCAATGTATAATTTCAGTTGCATCACACTGTAAATTTTTACTATAAATTCTGTGTTACGATCGAGCCCTCCACTATCACCTGATGAAGGAGCGTCGCTCCGAAAGCTAGTGTGCTTCCAATTAAACCTGTTGGACTATAACCTGCTGTTATGTGATTTTTATCTTTGATATCTTCATGTTAGCTAGAATAACGATATGCCTGAGGAATGTAATTTTCTTTACAATTATTAATTGCAGTAAATGTCTTCATTACCACAATATCCATGCCCATGTCCTTAATTTATGGAAGATGACATAGTCATTGCTATATCAGGTAAAACACACTATTGGAGACATGACTCTTGTCACATCTCGCTGAAATTAATTTTCCTTCGTGGTTAAAGGCCACCCAATTGAAAAAGTCAACTCTTGAGAAACCTGACAGCAGAAAGCAGAGATGTAATTGCTGAGTTGTATATTTCTTATCCACTTTGGGGTAATTACTTGCTTCTTTATGTTTATAGTCTTATGGCTTTAAACGAAGCTTCCAGTCACACTTTCACTTCTGGAAATACAATTGATATGTCCAAGTGGACACAGGCATCCTGTTTGCTGGGGCTATCTCTGAGACCAATTGGCTCTCAGTAAACAGAGGGCAGCTTCTTTTCTGAACCACACGCAATCATCAATGCAGTGAATGGGCCAAAGGATAAGTTGAACAACAATATGCTCAAGTCAGTCTGTTCAGGGTTTGTGCTCCAATTATCCAAGCTGGGCCAGGGTGGGTGTGGTAGTTAACAACACAGGAGGGATCAACCATGGGTCATGAGATGAGTTGGGAGTGAATCAATGAGCTGTTTGACTCTCACCCAGCTGATAGTCACTCAAATGAACTATGCGAGGCTCTATCACTGTAGAAATGGCTGCAGACCAGTGAAGAGGTGTTTTCACTTGGCAGAGGATGGACAACTGAAGGAGCCCCATATTAATCAGAAACTCAGTGGATTGACAAACAGGTTCAGCTGCCCTCAGTTGTTATGCTGTCAGAAAATCAACAGCAATCATATTCCAATGAGATTTCTTGATCCAAAGTATGTTTTTCCTGTCTGCCATCTCATAATCTATCAGGTACACAACGTGTAATGCAGGGAGGAAGGCATGAGCAATGTAGGAAGTAGCTCCAGTGGCACAAGCCAACTGTCCCAAACACTACAGGTTTTCACAACTTGGCTGGATGGCACTGCCAACAAGGGAAAGGGTAGCAAGAGTTGGTAGTCAAGGGAGGACAGAGTTGGGATTCTGCTGACAGCACCATCATTCTCTGTGTCTGTGTGGGTTTCCTCTGGGTGCACTGGTTTCCTCTCACAATCCAAAGATGTGCAGGTTAGGTGGATTGGCCATGGGAAACGCAGGGTTATGGGGATAGGGACAGGTTAGAGTTTGAGTGAAATGCTTTTCGGCGGGTCAGTGTGGACTCGATGGGCTGAATGAATTGCTTACACATTGTAGGGATTCTATGATCTACGATGAGCTGCGGGTGCCAGCTGGCGCACTCTATCACCAGGGGCATCTGGAAAGTGGTGGAGATGCCTTGCATCTTCTTTGCCCTCTTGAGTGTCTGGGTAGCCTTTAAATATGGCAACGCAACCTACCCCCTCAGAAGGTGCCTGTGTGGGTGAGCACAACAACTGTATTTGATATGTTTTTAAAATCACCAAAGGACTTTCTTGCTTATAAAATGAGCTGAAAAACATATGATGGTGTAGATGAAGCAGAGACTCAGAATCATAGAATTCCTACTGTGTGGAAACAGGCCATTTGACCCACTGAGTTTATACTGGCACTCTGAAGAGCATCACACCCAGATCCACACCTCTACCATATCCCTGCATTTCCCAGGGCCAATTGACCTGGCCTGCGCATCCCTGGACAATTTAGCATGGCCAATCCACCTAAGCTGCACAGCTCTGGACTGTGGGAGGAAACTGGAGCACCTGGAGGAAACAAACATAAACACATGGAGAGTGTGAAAACTCCACACAGACATCATCCAAGGCTAGAATTGAACCAGGATCCCTGATACTGTGGGGCAGCAGTACTAACCAGTGAGCCGTCATGCTGCCACACTTGTAATCTTCCAGAAAATTCTGAGAGGATTTGAAAGCTGCCAATGTTAAACCATTGTTCATGAAGGGGGGAGACAAAAAGAAGTAACTGTAGGCCAGTTAACTAATATCTATTCTAACATATGTTACTGTGGAGTATCTGAAATGTGTAACATAATCAATCAGATTCAGCATGGGTTCAAAAAAGAGACATCATACTTGAGAAATTTGAGTGAGTTCTTTGAGAAAGTAACAAGCTGAATAAATAAAGGGAACCTAGTAGATGTAGCATATTTAGATTTCCAAAAAGTTTTTGATAAGGTACGACACATAAGAGTATTTAATATGATTAAAATTCATAGAGGGAGTATATTCATATGGATAGAGGATTGACAAGATAAGAGAAAACAGAGAGTTGGGATAAAGGAGGGCATTATTAGGATGGGATCTTGCAACCATCACAATGCACTGGTATTATTGCCACAGCCATAATTATTTACAATACATATTAATGACATGAAAAAAGGAGTGAAAGTATTATCACCAAGCTTGAGAATAACACAAAATAGGTTAGAAGGCAAGCAGTGAGGATGACACAAAGAATCGATAGAGAGATATAAACAGGTTAAATGAATGAGCAAAAACTTGAAAAATGGAACACAATGTGGGATGATGTGAGGCTATGCACTTTGGCAGGAATAGTACAAGAGCTGAATATTATTGAACTGGGGAAAGACTGCAGAAAGCTGCAGCACAAAGGAAGTTTGTGGTTTCATGCACAGATTACATAAAAAGCTAGCATCCAATTTGAGCAGGTAGTAGGGAAGGCAATGGAATGTTGACCTTGGTTTCAAAGATAATGAACCACAAAAATAGGGAGGTCTTACAAAATTGATGCAAGGCACTAATCAGACCACACCTCCAATACTGTCTTCATCTCCTTAAATAAGCAATAATGTATTGGCATCCCAGGGAGGTTCATTCAGTTGATTTTGGATATGGAGGGATTTCCCTATAAAGAGTAGGTTGAGCATATACTTGCTGAAGTACAGACGAATGAGAGGAGACCTTATTGAAACCTATAAAGTTCTTAGGGCACTTGACAGAGTGGATGCAGAAAGGTTCTTTCCTCTTCTGGGTGAGGCTAAGGCCAGAGTGTGTAATCTCAGAGCAAGGGATCATACATTAAAGACAAAGTTGAGAAGGAACTTCTTTCCATTTGTATCTTTTTATTGGCTTGCATACTTTAGGTCCCTGGCCTTCAGTCTGTCTCAGATGCAACCTTTAATTCTGGTGATGCTCCTGAAACTCCAGAGCTACCAGCCCTCTTGTAACGTCATCTTTAGTACAGAGACAGCCACTTGATTGCCTGCTGACTGTAAAACTGACATGGAGGACCTGCCGTGTACCTGTACGTGACAGCAGCCTACACTTCCCGCTATTTGTGCTGACCATCTGATTGACAAAATGCAGTCTGACCTTTTGAGTTGGACATATTCCGATGGTTAGTCAGTTGACTCAATTAGCCAGTGTGTGTTCTGAAAAACAGCGCAAGATTGGCTTTTATAATGACTGAGTTACACTTGGAACCTGTCTCATTGTCCTGCTCCTGATGGCAAAAAGTCATGGTAAACCACCGAGAACAAAAAAACACCCAGGAAACAGCTGAGGAAGAAGAATCAGCAGACAATGAGCCAAGGATCTGCCTTCAGGCAAGCTCATCATTCATTCATTTATAACTCTGATATAAGTGCGAAGATGGCCAGTAATATCTGACCTCTATAATCCATTGTAAAATATAAGTACAGATACTATAAAGTGCTTTGCTATTTATTATTTTTCCAACAATCAAAACCATCTGGGAGTGTGAGTTATAGCTTTATTTTAGGACAAGAGTTGCAAATTAATGCATAAAATTTATACTCAAGGCTTTGTTTATAAGATTTGTTGTGACCTTTATTGAACTTGAGTAGCTTAGGTTGAAGTCTTTCTTAAACAACACCGGACAGATAACTAAAATTCCTGGAGTACCCAGCCAATATTTTCAGAGGCCATTTAAATTTCCTTTGGAAAGCCAAAATACGCATTGTAATTGACCATGACAAATGAGGGGTAGAGGCTGTGTGTATGTCTGGATAGTGTCAAAGACTAAGCCACAAGACCTTGAAACTAGGTTGTGTCAATTCGAGGCCCAAATCCTAGATGTGTTCATCTGATACAGCTTGGGCTCCACTTTAATGGGGGCATTAACCCATTTGGATTTTCTTCAGTGGACAGTGGAATTTCAGTAGACTGCACTAATCATTTGTATGCTAATCCCTGCACAGCATAATTTCAATGCCAAAGATTAATGTTCTGACTGATGCACTGTGGATTAGTGTATATCTGTGTGTGATGATTTATTATTAAGTTTAAATAGTAGTTCTGTGTTTGATCTGAGCTTGGCTCATTACTTAACTCAGAAACCATTGCAAGTAAGGTTTAATTAAAAAGTTCATTTGTATGGACAACATTCTGGTGTAGGACATCAATGTTTTGAGTTTGAGTACTCTGTATTGTCTGGATGGCTTTAGTCAGGCATTTTACACTTATCTAGGGTGGGTTATTTTCCAAAAAATACCCAGCATTTTTGTGTGTCCATAGTGAAAAGAAACAGATATTACAAACAGCTCAACACAGCCAAACATGGAAGATAATTAACTTGCACATATGCATAATAGACACACAGTGATATGCCATTATTCTTTCTGATATTTGGGAATGCAGAAGGACATATTGTCCTATCCACACCCACGAGGAATAATATATCTGTGCAACTTAAGGCTAACCATTGCTGTGTTTTTTCTCATAACAGTGAAGATTTAAATCACGTTTTAGTCTTGGAAAATAAATCATTGGCTGGTGATACATTTAGACCATGTGATATTGTCTCATATTTAGAATAATCCCAAGTTCGTGTCTTATCAACAGAACATAGGATGTGGCGACATAAAATATTGTTCAGTCTTGACAATTTATAAAGCACAGATGTAAACTGACTGGTGAAAGGAAGTGCAATCGTCTGATAGGTTGACTAAACTGGTCGAGGTACCTATCAGTAGCATTTGAAGAATTCTATTACAGGGTAAATGGTATTTCATAACGATAAGGTAAACTCACCATAGTCTTACCAGACCACAAGACTGCTCTCATTAAAGAGAGGCAACTGGTATAGTTGAATCTGAGGGTCGCTACACCTCAGCCAAGGTGCAAGGTTGAGAAGGACAGTCCTTCATGGTAACCTCAGTGAGTTTAGGAATTGTACCTGTGCTGTTGGCATCACTCTGCAATGTAAACTAGCCATCCAGCTATCTCAGCTAACAGGCCCCCAGGTATTTTGGGAAATAGGGTATTGAAAAGAAAAACGAATGAAGATAATGCTTTTAGTGTGAGAATATCAGGCAGGATCCTCTCAGCCTCGGAACAATACGGGCCATGGTGCGACACCAGGGAGAACTGTGTGAGGTGGCCAGCAAGGGGTTTCTTGGTTTCAAGGTCAAAAGTCCTAATTTCCAACCAAATACTGAGTAGTGAGACAAGATTCTGGGTAGTGAACAGCAAGAGATCTATTTGCATTTGTTAGCATGTATTAACATCTCATTATTACCTCATCATTGATATACAGTATCCCATTCTTCCCCCCACCTGAAGAAACTACACTATACCAATTCCCAACGTGAAAGTGAAAAATACCCAATACTTAATATTTCCATATTGGTCATCAGGGACACGTCACAGAGTATACTGCATGGGCAGTAACTACCTGAATCAGCCATCCACTAGACTTTGGCATCTGATATGTACACTGCACACTCATGGCACATTTCCAATCCACTTACAATATGGTTCTACACATCAGTTCTTCTTTTTGAAGTGTACTGGCAGCATTCATTACAATTCTGCTGCCAGAACACTTTGCATACAAGGTTGGTGTTATCGACAGTAAGTGGCAACCCTGATTTCCATGGGGGAGTCAGTACGTCAATGTATCTGGCACGTTGACTCAATATGCCAATGGGTGGGGTGGGTACAGAGGGAAGATGGAGACTCAGATAGAACAGATTGCCTGGAAATGTGGGGCAGTCAAAGCTAGGGGAGGACTACCTGAAAGGGAAATTTTACAGCTTGGGGGAGTTCAAGGCTAAGCCTGAGACTCGCTGCTTGAAGAGCGAATGCTGTTTCCTTCCATCATGGTCATGTACAGCGGAGATGAAAACAGCAGCCCCCAAACCTGGAATGGGCAAGTGAGTGTGTCATTCTGTGAGGGAAGGGGGCTTCCATTTCAAGCAATGTGAGGCCTTTCAAATGGCAACAGCATTGCACAGACACCCATTCTGTGAAGACATCTACAAGGGCTGTGTGAATCCTAGGCATTAACTTACAGTGCGGAGTGCAAATCCTGGGACCCAGTATTATTGACCACATCATGCAGCATCAAATCGATGCCAGTAATGGCTGAGATTCACAAGCAATGCATTGTGTCCTGGAAAGATTCACCTTCGTCGCCAAAGTAGCAAGCACCCTCCACGTCACATTTTTGCAAAATAGTTGAATGGCCAACTCACCAAACGTTGCAGTGTTTGCGCTAGCAAATAAAGATTCACTGGAAAAAAAATGTATTTGAACCTTAGCAAAACAGAAGCAAGCATAGAAAAATTATAAGAGTGGCAAGGAAAGGGAATGAGAAAGGGAAATAGATGAATTTCATAACAACAGATAAAATAATTACACTATACACCCAGACAAAAATGTGCTAGTGACTGCATCTTAAATTTTGTATTAGTTACTATGTTACTGTGAGCAATCTTAAATACAATGTGTTGTATCAGAGGTCAGGCTATTTCAGGGAGAGTTATAGCACAAGGCTATGATAGTTTTAAAATAAACTACTGAAAATAACGCAATTGTCTCAGGGGTTGAATCTAGATCAGAAGAATAACCTGGCATTATTTTGGGATCCTTAACTGGAGCAGTAAAGTACTGAATCACCTTCATTTACTGTAGCAACCTGCAGAGTGATTGCAGAGATGACATTAATTTATAATTCCTTTGTCAAACTATATTCTCAGAAATACATTTAGGAAGATATCGGTGTCTATTAGTTTTTAACTTAATGCATTCTAACATGCAAAACATATTAAGATAATTTTGTGGTTCTAAAATGTAAGTAATGAAAATAACCAATGTTTGTGATGAAGAGGTCAGGATAAGTTCGGAATGAAAACACAAGAAATCTTGGGCTGTTTATTTGACATGATATGTACCAAATCATCCATTTATTCTGAGGACATAAGCATTACATTCATTATATCATGGATGTGAAGTTTGTAAGATTGCTTTGTTTTGGGACTGCTTCTTTCAGGAAAAATGAAGAAATAAAGGGGCTAATGATACATGTTCTTAATTTATCTTGACAGCAAACTTGGGTGGCTTGGTTACGACAGTTTAAAGTGCATGGAGGGGATAGTTTGTCTTACTGGGGAAAAAATGCACGATACTCAGACAGAGGAGCAACTGCTAAACTCCAAGTCATAACGAGGTGTTTAGGTTGTCAGATTTTGCAAACATCTATATTTTAAACTGTCTATTTAATTACAAAATAAGATAGAGTTATGTTTGAGAAGATAGCTAATTAGCATTTCCAACTGGATACAAGGCTCATGTGATTCATGTTGTCATGGAGATAGACTTCGAGAGGATAAGAGTCCATTCATAGGGTTTTCCAAAAAGTATCCCTGAACTACACAGACAGGCCATCCTGAGAGAACAGAGAACTGAAGGCAGCCAGTATCTATTGGTTATCATATAGACTAGGTGGTTACACTACTGCCTCACAATGTCAGGGAGCTGGGTTCATTTCCACTCTTAGGTGACAGTCTGTGTGGAGTTGGTATGTACTTCCTGTGTCTCTGTGGGTTTCTCTGGATGTTCTGGTTTCCTCCCACAGTGTAACCATATGTAGTTGAAATGAATTAGTTATGCTAAATTGTCCAGAGTGTCCAAGGATGTACAGGCTGGGTGGATTAGCCGTGGGAAATGCAGGGATACAGGGATTGGGTAGGTCTGGCTGGGATGCTCTTTGGAGGGTCAGTGTGGACTCAGTGGGACAAATGGCTTGCTTCCACATTGTTGGGATTCTATGACCATGGTGAACAGGACACTAAGATTATGAGGACTTGTAGTGAGTTTGAAAGATTTATCTACCTTTGACCAGAGAGATGCCTCTCCAAGGTAACCCTCATAGAGAATATCACTTCAGGGATTAGACATTTTATGCTTAGAAAAGGAAAAAAAAAAGCAGGTTTTCAGGAGCTGACAGTGGTGTTGGACTGGTGTCTGAGGATCTAATTGGCCATTCAAGGGTGAGGACAATATATAAAGGGATGGGAACTTTTGAGTGTTTTGTAATTAAATGGGGAACAATACCACACCCCTTACCACCACCACCTTCAAAACACTTTCCACTTAGCTTGCTGAAAAATTGGGTACAAAGTATAATCTAATTGGGCTGCAAGGCCGAGCAGTAGAATGGAAAGAAAACTGAAATTGCTTTGTTATAGGCATGTGATCCTTCCCAAATGAATGTCTCATTTACCTTCTTCAAGTGCTGGGTTGATTCGAACTGTAATTAATAATATTGTTCACTTGTAGCTGCTATCCAGAATAACGCCAATAAATAGAGTTGTGAGATGAATGAAGGAGAAAGCACAGAGTAGTAATTTAATAAAAGACTCACATTGTTTGCTAATGCAATACTACAACATAATATATCTCTATTTCTTTCTAAGTTCCAGAACCTCACGCTTGGGCACCATGCTAACGATGAAGGTAATGCAAAATAAGAATGTATGAACAATTTTGGTCATTTTGTCTACCTTTTGCAGAGAAAATTCATTCGTGCCATATGCAGTATTTCAAATAGCATGCTACATCCCATATTCAAAGCACAAAATCTGAACAGAGTTAGCGAGCAGGAGAGTTTTGTAGACAACAATTCTTGAAACGGCTGATAACAAAAGCATTGTAAATGCCCAATTTGCTCCATGATGAAGAAGTTCTGGAGCTGTTCTTCATATTCCCATATTGACATTTTGAAGAAGACATGGAAGGTTTTGTCATTAGAGAGAACAGAACATGAAGGGCATATACCAGTGAAGAATCAGGAGACCTTTCTGAAGCATTTGAGCAAAATGGTTATAATTCAAATACCAAGGCAGGTACATTTTGTTTCAAACCAAAGAGAAGTGCAGATTTTCTCTGCAACATTTTCAGAGTTGTTATTACATGCCTCTGGAACAGGTGGGACTTGAACCCAGATTGCCTGCTCTCATGCTAGGGACACTATGATTACGTCATGTCAGCCCTCTTCAAGTGAAAGAAAATACAATATATGAGATGATCATTTTCAGATGCACAACGCAACAATGAGACAATTAAATAGTACAGCATAGCCTTGTAAGTGGGTCGTGAAGCACACATAAGCAGGCAACAAAGGGATGGTGAAAGGTTAAATGAGTGTGCAAAAATCTGACCAATAGTATAGAATGTGTGAAATTGTCCATTATGGCAGAAAGAATAACAAAAGAATCACAATATCTAAATGGTGTGAAGCTCTCTGAATAATGCTAGAGCATGAATTGCAGAAGGTTAGTATGCAGGAACAGCAAATAATCAGGAAAGCTGTTGGAATGTAACATTTTATTGTGAAGGGAATTGAATATTAAGATAGAGAAGTTATATTTCAGTTGGGCAAGGCATTGGTGAGACTGCATATATACTGTACTGGTCACCATACTTACAGAAGGATGTTAGTGCATTGGAAACAATTCAGAGAAGGTTTACTGGACTAATACCTGGAATCAGCAGATTGTCTGATGAGGAAGGACTGGACAGTACAGGTCAGTATCCTTTGGAATTCAGAAGAGATTACTTAATTGAAACACGTAAGATTCTGAGGGTTTAAAAAAAACCCAAAAGAACTGTGGATGCTCAAAATGCCGAAGAAGCTTATCAGGTCTGGCAGTATCTGTGGAGAGAAGACAGAGCTGACATTTTGAGTCCAATGACCCTTCTTCAGAACTGATTGCAGCTAGGAAAATGTTGGTATATATGCTGAAGATAGAATTGTGGGAGGGGCAAGGAATACATGATAGGTAGAGAAGGAGCCCAGAGGGAGAGAAAAACAGTTGGGCAGGTTAAGTACAAGTCAGCCTGGGGGAATCAATTGCTGCTAATAAGAACCATTCGTGGCTGACAATGGGTTGATTGTGGTAGCAGGCTTTGTGATGACAAGGTCTGGTGTGTGGGGGTTGAGATAAGGCCATGGGAGAAGGTGTTCAGGCCTAAAAGTATTGAACTTGATATTGAGTCCTGAAGGCTGCAGGCTGCCCAAGTGAAACTGATATTTTGTTCTTCCAGCTTGTGCTGAGCTTTGCTGGAGTACAATACCAAGAACGAGACAGAGGTGTTGACAACAGAACACAGTGGTCTATTGAAGTGGTGAAGTGGCAGGCAACAGGAAGCTAAGGGTTACTTTTACAGACAGAAAGTAGATGTTCTGCAAAGCGGTCTCCCGGTCTGCGTTTCTCCCTCCGACCAAGGTAGAGGAGACGACATTGTGAGCAGTGAATACAGGAGACTGGATCGAATGAAGTACAGGTACATCACTGCTTCGCCTGGACAGTGTGTCTGGGGTCTTGGATAGTGAAGATGGAGGAAGTAAACCGGCAGTTGTTGTCCCTTCCGTGATTGCATGGAACGTGCTGTGAGGCTGTGCAGAGATGTTGGGGGTGGAAAAGGAGTTGTTCTGTTGGTTACAGTCCTGCAGAAGGCTGACAAGGGAGCGGAGGAAAATATATGTCTGGTGGTAGCATCCTGAGGGAGGTGGCGGAAATGGCAGTTAATGATCCTCTGGATGTGAATACTGCTGGGATTATCAGTGAGGAAATAGTTGTGTCTGTCTCTTTGTGGGGTACAAGGAATATTCCTTGTTCCAGTCCACTCAGGTCCCCACCCACGACTCTTTTCTTGGTGCATCAATGACATCTTCCATGCTGCTTCCTTCTCTTGTTTGGAATTGTAAAATTTATCTATTTCACCTCCAATTTCCACACTTATCTCATCTTTACCTGGTCCATCTCTGATTCCTCCCTTCCCTTCCTCGACATCTCCATTTTAAATTCTGGGGATAGGCTAGCCACTGCTAATCCACTGCATCACACACTTACTGAGACTGTATATCCTCACACCCTGCTTCCTGTAAAGACTCCCATTTTTGCAGTTCCTCTAACTCTGTCGCATCTGTTATGGTGATGCCACCTTCTACTAGGGCTGTTTGAAATGCCCACCTTCTTCCTCAACTTGCGTCCGGCCCATCTCCTGCACTTCTGCTCTCACCTGTCCCCTGGTCCTCACTTCTTACACCTCAGCATCCATATCCAAAAGATCGGAAGCTGCCAATTCCACCACCTCTAGTAGGATGCTACCATATTCCCCGCCCCTCTTTTAACAACATTCTACAGGGACTGTTTCCTCCAGGATACCTTGGTCCATTCCTCTTCCATTCCCAAAACCTTTCACGGCATATTCCCGTGCAACTGCAAAAGGTGTAACATTCGCCTGTTTACTCACTTCGTCCTCATTATCCAAGATCCCCGATACACCTTCCAGTTGAAACAGTGATTTACCTGTACTTCATTCAATCTGGTCTACTGTATTCACTGCTCACAATGTGGTGTCCCCTACACTGGGAAGAAGAAATGCAGACTGGGTAACCACTTTGCAGAACACCTACTTTCTGAGTGCAAAAATGACCCTTAGCTTCCTGTTGCCTGGCAGATCACTGTGTTCCCTTATCAACACCTCTGTCTTGTTTTTGCTGTAGTGCTCTAGCGAAGCTCAGCACAAGCTGGAAGAACAAAATGTCAGTTTCACTTGGGGAGCCTGCAGCCTTCAGGACTCAATATCAAGTTCAATAATTTTAGGCTATGAACTCCTCCTCCCACAGGTGAAAGTGAGGACTGCAGATGCTGGAGATTAGGGTTGAGAGTGTGGTGCTGGAAAAGCACAGCAGGTCAGGCAGCATCCGAGGAGCATGAAAATTGACATTTCTGGCAAAAGCCCTTCATCAGGAAACCTCAATCCTCCTCCTCCTATATCATTTCCTCAACCCCCAAACACCAGACCTTGACATCACATCGGCTGTTACTTTAAATAAACCATTGTCAGCCACTAATGGTCACTATTAGCAGCTATTGATTCTCCCAGACTGACCTTTACCTATTCCTTTGTCTGCCCAAGTATTGTTCTCTCTTCCTCTGGGTTTCCTCTTGTTCCCTCCCCTCCCCTACCCCACCTTCAGCAAATATACTAATCATTTCACAGCTGCAATCAGTTCTGAGGAGGGTCACTCGACCCAAAATGTTAACTTCACTTTCTCTCCATGGATACTACCAGACATCCTAAGATTTTCCAAGAAAATGAGAGGACTTCATCGGGAGAATGTGGAAAAGATATTTCCTCCTGTGAGAGAATCTAGAATAGGGCACATGATTAAAAAATCACGGATCATCCAGTAAAGTCAGATGTGGTGGTGCAGGTGTTGGACTGGGGTGGGCAAAGTCAGAAATCACACACCACCAAATCAAACAGGTTTATTTAAAATCACAAGTTTTGAAGCACTGCTCCTTTGTCAGGTGTCTTCACTTGATGAAGGAGCAGCGCTCCAAAAGCTTGTGATTTTAAATGAACCTATTGGACTATAACCTGGTGTCATGTAACTTCTGAATAAAGAAAGGGAGGTGAAGATTTCTTTTCTCTTGAAGAGCTGTGAGTCTGTAGAATTCCCTGCCTTAAGGCAGTGCATACAGAATCTTAAAATAATTTTAAGGCAAAGATTGATAGATTTGTGATTATCAATGGGATGAGAAGTGATCAGAAGTGGGTAAGAATATAGAGTCGAGGTTAAAATCAGATCAACCATGATCTTATTGAAGGGCAGAAGCAGGTTGGTAGGGCTGAGTGGCCTACTCCCATTCCTTGTTTGCATGTCCGTGTCTGAGCAGTCAAATATAATTTTTTATGATTTAAGAAGTGAGATAAAAGTACAAATCTTCCAAGCATACCAGAAAACAGTGAAGAAGAATAGAAAATCATCCGAGCTACTGGAGACTTTAAGTTAGTCATCACTGCCTGAATCTATAGCCATTTAATTTGAAGCTACCCAAAACTGCACTGCAAGTTAAACACCTGTAAACACTGGTCATCACTCTTGTACTAGAAAACAAAGGCAGCTGCCATTGTGTGGATATGTGATATGTCCTATCAATGCTTCCATTGGTGCGGTATTTATCCACACTACACAGAGTCTCTAGCAATGAAAACCCTATGGAAAACCTATCACCACTCTCATGTTTGCGATTCTTCGACTACTAAGACTACCATCAGCAGAAGGGTTCAGTCTACGCCTACCAGAGCAAAAGGGGGACAGAATGCAGCCAAAGTAAAGGTAGATGACCCTGAACAGAAACAAACTACAAGTCACAGAGACCATTAGCTGCAGTGATGTAGAAGCTCCCACAGGTACAGAATCTTCTGTCACTGTCATGGAGACAAAACATTCAAAGAAATTTCAGGCTTACACTCTATAAATCAGATAATGCAACACAATAATCCCTTCTAATCATGAAAAGCCACAAAAAATTCTCGGGACTTTTAAAATACCTGTCTCATTCAAAAATGCCAAAATGAATGTTGTATTTTATTTCGATATCTGGAGAATAGACATAGTCATCCACTTTCACATCGCCACAGATCTACACGATTATTGTCACAGATATGCAATTCTAAACCATCAAGAAATTATATCTATATAACATAAATGTTAATGCAGTGTCAAAGTTGCTAAACCCAGCTGGCACGAAGGCAACAGTAAAATAAGATGAAACATTGTAATTATTTATAATGGCAATGGAATCTCAAAATTGGAAAGATGTGATTAATGGAATGTCTACAAACGAAATCGCTCTCACACTGTCTTCACAACATTCAGTCTGAGTTCACCATTACAACTACAATTTACAACAAACTGTCATGCGAACAAGGACTAAGACTCTTTGAGCCTGCTCCGCCTTTCAATAAGATCATGCCTGATCTGATTTTAACCTCAACTCGACATTACTACATACTCCTGATCATTTTTCATTGCCTTAATAATCAACTTGCACCATTGCAACTGCAATTTATTATGCATTAACTATATTCTCATTCCATATGCATTAAGAGAATGCACAGAGAATTTAATACATGTAGGTCACCAGGGAACTGTTAAAACCAAGCAAGTCCTCAGGGAAATGGAGTGGTTGGCAGAAATTGACCGTCTAGTAGAGCATAAAGTCAATCAGTGTTTGTCAAATCTTTGTGATTCCCTCTAGCTGTCTGATCTATCTCCAAGACCATGGATCGAAATCAGTGTTGATTTCACAGACATGCACACTGGTGCATACCTACTTGTTGTCACTGAAGACTGTTGCCAAAATAGCATGTTCACTTCAATGAAAACAATCATCGCAGATCTTCATTTTGTGTGGAATTGTATACGCGATGAGAAATGACAATGGACTTCCATTCAACAGCAATGACTTCAGCAAATTTGTAAACTACTTGAGTTTCACTTATGAAAACATCACACCTTATAGGTCAATAGCTAACAGAGAAATTGAGAGATGCTTGCATGAAAAAGAGCAAAGCTACAGCTAAAAACACAAAACTTGTTGCTCTCTTCATAATTCGAGGGCAATTTGTTTTGACTATTGGAAAGCCTCATATTTTTACATATGATTACATATTCTAACTCTTATGTTAAATCTTTCATTTTTGCATATTCTGTACAAACACATTTCTCATGTCAAATGTAGGAGTTTTGGGAGAGTTTAAGGATTATCTGCAATAAATGTCATTGGTTGCAAATCCTTTCAGATCAAATGGATTGGTTAGAGCAACAGTTAGAGGCATGAGGAATTTACAGGACCTAGGGGGTGTGATGGATGGCAATTATAGGAAGGGAGAAAAGGTACAGATATGGTCAGATAGATGGGTTAACTCCAAGAAAGGTGGGAGGGGTAGGCAGGTAGCGCAGGAGTCTTCTATGGCTATTCCTATTTCAAACAAGTATGCTGTTTTGGAAAATGTAGGGGTGATGGACTTTCAAGGCAATGTAGCATGAACAGCCAAGTTTCAGGTACCGAGATTGGCTCTAATACAATGAGGGATACGTCACAAGCAATGGATTGTGTTAGGGGACTGTCTAGTTGGGACGGAGACAGATGTTTCTATGGCTAGCAGTGAACATTCAGAATGGTGTGTTGCTTCCTTGGTGCCACGATCAGTGATGTCTCAGAGAGGGTGCAGATTGTTCTCAAAAGGGAGAGGCACCAGCAGGAGATCATTGTACCCATTGGAACCAACAACATAGGAAGAGAAAAGGATGAGATTCAGAGTTAAGCAGGAATTTAAAAATGTAGTCCTTGAGGGTGGCAATATCCAGACTGCACCAGGTGCTACAAGCTAGTGAGGGTAGGAATAGAAGAATAGAGCAGGTGAATGTATGACTGAGAAGCTGGTGTATGGGAGAAGGAATCACATTTTTGGATCATTGGAATCTCTCTGGGGTAGAAGTGAACTATACAAGAAGGATGGATTGCACCTGAACTGGAAGGGACTAACATACTGGCAGGGAGATTTGCTGGAGCTGTTCAGGGAGATACTGAAGAAAGAGATCAATCTGAGACTGGTAGGTTGAGAAAAGAAGCGAGTCAAGCAGTCAGGGCAGGCAGGAACAAAGAAGAGAACAAGGTAGGACTGATAAATTAAACTGCATTTATTTCAATACAAGAAGCCTAACAGGAAAGGCAGATGAACTCAGGGCATGGTTAGGAATATGGGACTGGAATATCATAGCAATTACAGAAACATGGCTCAGGGATGGACAGGGTTGGCAGCTTAATGTTCCAGGATACAAATGCTATCGGAAGGAAGGCGAGAGAAGAGTGGGAATGGCATTTTTGATAAGGGATAGCATTACAGCTGTACTGAGGGAGGATATTCCAGAAATTCACTCAGGGAAGTTATTTGGGTGGAACTGAGAGATAAGAAAGGGATGTTCACCTTATTGGAATTGTATTATAGACCCCTTAATAGTAAGCGGGAAATTGAGAAACAAATTTGAAAGGGGATTTCAGATATCTGTAAGAATAATAGGGTAGTTATGGTAGGGGATTTTAACTTTCCAAACATAGACTGGGACATAGTATTAAGGGTTTAGATGGAGAGGAATTTGTTAAGAGTGTACAAGAAAATTTTTAGTGTCAATATGTGGATGTAGCTACTAAAGAAGGTGCTAAACTTGACCTACTCTTGGGAAATAAGGAAGGGCAGGTGACTGAGGTGTCAGTGGATGAGCACTTTTGGGCCAGTGACCAAAATTTTATTACTTTTCAAAGCAATGGAAAAAGATAGACCAGATCTAACAGTTAATGTTCTAAATTGGAGAAAGGCCAATTTTGACAGTATTAAGCAAGAACTTTCAAAAACTGACTCGGGGCAGATGTTCACAGGTAAAGGGACGGTTGGAAAATGGAAAGCCTTCAGAAATGAGATAAAGAGAGTCCAGAGACAATATATTCCTGTGAGGCTGAAAAGAAAGGCTGTTAGGTGTAGGGAATGCTGGATGACTCGAGAAATTATGGTTTTGGTTAAGAAAGAGAAGGAAGCATATGTCAAGTATAGACAGAAGAGATTGAGTGAATCCTTAGAAGAGTACAAAGACAGTAGAAGTATACTTAAGAGAGAACTCAGGAGGGCAAAAAGGGAACATGAGATAGCTTTGGCAAATAGGGTTAAGGAGAATCCAAAGGGATTTTACAAATACATTAAGGACAAAAGGGTAACTAGGGAGCGAATGGGGCCCCTCAAAGATCAACAAGGCAGCATTTGTGTGGAGCTGCAGAAAATGGGGGAGGTACGAAGAGAGTATTTTGCATCAGTATTTACTGTGGAAAAGAACATGGAAGATATAGAATATAGGGAAATAGATGGTGACATCTTGAAAAATGTCCATATTGCAGAGGAGGAAGTGCTGCATGTCTTGAAACGCAGAAAGTGGATAAATCCCCAGGACCTGATCAGGTGTACCCGAGATCTCTGTGGGAAGCTAGGGAAGTGATTGGTGGGCCCCTTGCAGAGATATTTGTATCATTGATACTCACAGGTGAGGTGCCAGAAGACTGGAGATTGGCTAATGTGGTGCCATCATTTTAAAAAAGTGGTAAGTCCAAGCCAGGGAACTATAGACTGGTGAGCCTGATGTCAGTGGTGGGCAAGTTGTTGGAGGGAATCCTGCGGGATGGGATTTACATGTATTTGGAAAGGGAAGGGCTGATTAGGGATAGTCAACATGGCTTTGTGCGTGGGAAATGATGTCTCACGAACTTGATGGAGGTTTTCAAAAAAGTAACTTAGAGGATTGATGAGGGCAGAGTGTGGACATGATCTATAAGGCATTCGATAAGGTTCCCCATGGGAGACTGGTTAGCAAGGTTAGGTATCATGGAATACAGGGGGAACTAGCCATTTGGATACAGAACTGGCTCAAAGATAGAAGACAGAGAGTAGTGGTGGAGGGTTGTTTTTCAGACCGGAGGCCTGCGACCAGTGGGGCAAACTTTTCACACAGAGGGTGATATGTATATGGAATGAGCTGCCAAAGGAAGTGGTTGAGGCTAGTACAATTACAATATTAAACAGCATCTGGATGGGTATATGAATAGGAAGGGTTTAGAGTGATATGAGCCAAGTGCTGGCAAATGGGACTAGATTAGATTGGGATAGCTGGTCAGCATGGATGAGTTTGACCGAAGGATCTGTTTTCATGCTGTACATCTCTATGACTCTGTAACTCAGTGGAACGAATGATCAATATGTGCACAAGCAAAATGCAAAACAAAGAATCAAATGATTTTCTTATTTTTCTTTGGCTGTCTTCTGGTATCAAGGATAATTTTCTTCCAGTCCAGAGTTGTGAGTTCTGAGATGATGTAGTTTTCAATACTGGAACCACAAACCTTGCCACACGTGGAATGGATGGTGTACACTGAAGGAAGTGGGTGGGATGCTCAAAATTTTACCCAGTCTTTCCATTGTTTCCACTTGGTCTCTTTACACTTTAGACCTGGGCCTGTCAAAGATACTCAAATTAAATGAGCAAAAATGCAGAATGAAACATTAAATTCAATGTTGCGTCTTTAAGGCCAGAGGATAAAGTACTCGGGGAAAAATAATGGCCATGTTGGAATGCATCCAATCATGTGTTGTCATTGACGCAAAAGGATTAAAGATCACTGCTAATCATGGTCCACAAATCATCACACAGAAAGCAACATTCTTCAATGTGCTGAAAAGCTAATCCTAAGCATTGTATCTGATTCAAACACCTCATTGCAGGTGAAGAGCATGAGTCAATTAAGATGACACCCAATATTAGATGATATCTTCAGTGACAGAGAAGACAACTTATATGATCTCATGAACTATTTTCAGTTGACGAACAAGTCTTTCATCTCACTGTATGTAATAGAGTGCATTAGTAAATTAATACGCAAGTTAGGATATAATATATACATTGAATAGCAAGGTCATGCTTCAGCTTATTGTTGAGACTACAGAGACAAACTAAGAAGGAATGTTTTGATATTTTGTTTTGAAGATTAATTTATTCACTTGTCACTACCATACAGAACAACAACAGATAGAAATGTAAGGAGAAGCAAGAAGAAAGTATGAAGTAATTGGTTAAAAAAGGATTCATTTATTTTCTCATGTGATATTAAATCCTGATTTGTCTCTAGCTAGTTCCAATTCGAAGAGTATCACACTTAGCCAAGAACCCCACATTTTCTACCTGGATGATAAATTATTGTTCGATAGTATAGATGGCAACCACTCCCACAATCTCCTAGATACTGTCAATGAACAGATAGAAATATACTGGATCAATTGGACACCCAAATGAATAGTTAAACTCGATTCATAGTCTGCACTGCTGTTTGCCTGTGGTTACACAGCATTTTGTGTTACTTTTGCATAACAGTAGTGCAGCTAATAATGGGGAGGATCGTCATCATCAATTGTACAGGTCTACTCCAGAGATGTGATCCAGAAACAAAATCTATTCATCACAGTAGAAAGCATAATAATATGTTAGTTTGCTAAGTAGAAGATGAAGCACTTATTCTGGTGGAATTCCCATTGGTGCAGTTTTCAGTGTTGATGATGAGCTTGTAATGCCAATGTCGTCACAAGCAATTATGATATGATGATGTCTTTTCCAAGCGCTACATAGTATTGTGGAACAGACCTAGATAAAAGAGAAAACATATACACTCTTGGTGCAACTTAGCACATTTGCTTTATGTTATAAATAGATTTAATACATTATCCAGTGAACTGTATGTCTGATCATTATTTACTTTAATACTAATCCCTCCCCAATATAGTTCTTGCCTCTAAGAGCCTCATTATGGATGATCTGTCTACATTTTATTGCTTTTTGGATGAAACCATTCCATTACCCCAGAAGCCAAAAGCAGTTGTCATATCGCTCACTGTTTCAAAACTACTGCACTGCAACTAATGTGGCTATATCAGTTCATGTTTTTGGACTTCTCCTTGCTATAAATGTACAATGAAGGAAGTTGCCTAAGGAATTTGGACAATTATTTTGGAATTCATTCATACCAATTTCTATTATTTTAATCAGATCGTTATTTATCCCAATTACATTCATAAGAATTATTTTTTAGATTCCCTAATAATTGAAGGCCATGTGCACCCAGTTTACTGAGGGAGTTATAAACTTGTTCATTAAACTCTACCTTAATGATTAAATGACAATGATATCATCTTAATATTCCTTGACTATTTTTCACTTCTGTAACCTTAGTGTCAATTCAAATGTGGATATGAGACGGGGGTATAAGATTGCTAAAAGATGTGTTGATTGGTACATAGAATGTCAATAACCTCTTTTAATCACAAAGCTGATAAGTTGTTGGCAAGATAATTTTCATTTCACATCACCAATAAGCATTTAGACCCTTCTTTGCAGAGGTTAACAGTGATCATGACTTCAAAGTTAAATAATCCACGATGAGTGCATATTTATTCTATTTATTTGAAACATTAATTATTAATTTTAATTGGAAAGGTAATATGTTGTCTGACATTTACATCTGTTCAAATATCATTGCTCCAGAGATAAAAGCAATACTTTAATAACCTATCCAGTTCACCTCCAAATAACTGAAGTCCATTATTATCATCCTGCATCTTTTAATTCTTCAAGAATTTTTTTTTTCCCCCCAGTTTGGTCTCGGAAACATACGCCACAAAGGAATCATCATTATGACTTTTAATATTGTTACATTAAGTAACAGCATGCCTAACTAATTTAACAGATTGACAGCTATAAAAATATACCACACAGCCGAGATTATTGGGCCAATGTAACAGATACCATCTGCCAACACAATTGATCTGAGGACTCTGAAAATCAATTCAAATTGGCAGATTATTATTGTTCTGCAAACGGATTTTTTTTTTGTCCATTACCATACACTGTACAGAAACATCAAGTTCTCTGGTGTTATAAATGGCACTCTGCCAAGGCTCTGTGCAAAAGAGACCTTAGAGAGTGTCATTAATAATGTAGAGTATGCCAGGTAGTCTTTTGAACACTGAAGTGCTGAAGGAACAATTGAACCCAAGGACGCTTTGACTTTTTGCCTACACATCACAAGGACACTTTGTGACAGTGCTGTGATTTAACTCTTGCATGTCCGTGATTATTTTTAAGTTTAGCTGTTCAGATCAGCACCGTGACATGTTTCCATCTTTCAACTAGATTGAACACTTAGCTGAGTAAAGAGGGAAATGGAAAACAGATAAAATTGCCTTTGCCTCATATTCTGGAGTGAATTATTGTAAGAGAAAAATAGCTTTCTCCATGAATGTAATCAAGACTGTAGTAAAATTGAACTATAGATGCAATTAAGTTGTGGTATCACCCAACATTACTGGGGTATATGTGTAGTTATTGCTCAATAAATAAAATTTTGGTTTCTGAATCATGTTGGCAATCAAGTACAGAATTGAGATGGGTGCTGCACTGTTGCAAATGCTGCCTTTCAGGTGAAACTGAGATCCTCTCCCTCTTCTCATTGATGTGAATGATCTTATGGCAATGGGGAGATGGTGCCATCCTAAAAATAATGCACCAGTAATTCTGAATCTTGAGTTAATACTCTGAGGAGAAAATCTTCACTCAGAAGCTTGTGAGAGTCTAGAAGTCATTGCTTGAAAGGATGATTGAGTCAGAAATGCTCATAACATTTAAGCAGTACTTAGATATTCACTTGCATTGCCAATACCTCCAAGGTGTAGGCCCAAAAATGTACAATTTGATTAGTGTACTCAAATCTTGGTTAACTGATGCAAGCACAATGGCCTATTGTCCACTGGCAGCCTTCTCATGATTGTAGATGGCAATTTAAAAATCCATTGTGCTCATTATTGTGCTTTAAGGAAGAGAAAAATCTGTTCTCTTTACCTGGTCTAGCCTACATGTGACTCCAGTAGGGTTGAGTCTTAATTGGCCTTTGGGCTCTTAGAAATGAACAAGACACGTTGGCCGAGCCAGGAACGTCCACATTCCATGAGCAATATTTGTTAAATAAAAGACTTTGAGCAGGGAGTCCTCACCATATTTATCACTCAGTAAACTTAATTGAAATATTATCTCATTGAAGTTTGTCCAATTTAGTTGTGTATACGTTCACTGAAATAATTCCTATAGAATGATAGTGACTGCAATTAAAATATACTTCATTGACACAATGGAATGTTAGGTTTTCTGTCTTCTTGAGCTTTCATCTTGCACTCAAGTCTTCAATCTTCATTATCTTCTCTACTTCCAATCTGGCTATACATTGTTAAGGCATGACTCACCATTAAGGACAGTCTAGTAGACTGTACTGTCAATTATGAAATGGTAAGAGGAAAGCTCAAGAAGGTACAAAACCCCTCAATGACCATAGATGGACCAACATGCTGACTAACAACAGACAGCTAATGTGGCATGTGGATCTTGGAAATTTTTTCTAAAAGTGCCATTTCTCCATCAGCCATTTACTTCCACTTTTCCATTTCCTTTACCTTCAGTGGTTTCACTCGTATCTCTTACAGCTACGTGATCACAACGTCATTAGCAAGTTTTGAACTTATCAGAAAAACATTTATCAAAAATGACCACATTGTAACTGGGTCTTGCTATTCAGGTTCAGGATTAGCCAGGGCCCCAGTGCAGCTAACTTCCACCTCTCAATATAAATCTCTTAGGCATTATGGAGAGGCACAAACAATGTTGCACAATACCAAGGAATGTCCCCTCTACAGGCAAAGGGACAGATTTACCAGTTTACACTCAACAAATAAGGGACATATTGGTTGACTTTGTGGGATTTAGATTCCCTGGATTTTCCTTACCACCTCTCTTAAATAGTGGCACCAGCATTCCCAACTTTCCTCCCTCTCCTCACCACTGAACTTTCTGAGTCCTGGAACCTATCTTGTCCATCGCTTCTGCACTCTCTTCAACATGTTGACATCTTTCCTATAATGGTGCCAACAATGGTGCACAATAGAATCACATTTCCTTTTTTTCAAAACAGGCAGCAAAATGGAAACAATTCAGGCAGCAAGTCCCCAAATTTCTTTTGGAAGGTTTTGTCAAAATGGGACAAGGTTCATGGATCTTTGCACAATTTTGTCCCCGCTTCTCTAGTTTCCAAAGGCCTACACATTTCAAGCTTTAATAAGATTGGCAGAGCGAAGAGTAGAAAATTGAGTTGCTGTTAGATCTGAAGAGCAGAGATTAAAAAAAAAATGAATGATTACTCAATTTTTCTTTTGTTTGCTGCATGCTGACATTGTACTTTTGTGCAACAAACAAGGAAAACCAAGGAGCCTCAAATACTCCTCTTTCATTTTAATATGATTTAAATATTCCTCTACTGCAAAGGCTGTGAAAATTGCTTTTTTGAGAACTAATTTATGTCAGGCATACTAGTTGCCAGCATGCTGTTTCTGAACACTGGGAGCATCGGAATCTCTGTACTTTATAATTGCTGCAGTGTTTTTTTTCTCTCTTGTTTCCCCCCCCCCCAGCTCAGTCCAATTGCTGAGAGAGAGTCATCAGGGATTAACAAAATAGTCCCCAGATTAGTATCAACAGGATACCTTGCCAAAACTCATGGCATTCACCCAGCTCAGGGCTCCCATATAGACACTGAGGAAATGTGAATGACCTAAAGCAGGATATTAAGGAAAAAGATGATAGACAGTGTCTTTTGTAAACAGGAAAATAAACTGTTCTGCTGGGTTAGGTAAAACAATACCTACTGTGATAATGTCCCTTGATCCACTTTAAGGTGATGACATAGATATATTGATTACGGAGCTTTCCAAGATATCTAATGGTTGTAAATTTCCACGTGTGCTGAGGAAAGTCGATAATTTGATACTAATTTTAAAAACTTTAAGGGCTGTCTTTCATTCAGAGAATACTGTTGATGTGCATGCTTAATTTGGGCTCACACAGCATGAAGGGAAGACCAAACCGAAATCTTGAGTGAAATCCAAAAAAGGCCATTGGTCTGTCAATTAAGAAGTACAAAGTTAAAAATCACACAAGACCAGGTTATAGTCCAACAGGTTTATTTGGAAGCTTTCGGAGCGCCGCTCCTTCATCAGGTGGTTGTGATAACCAACTGATGAAGGAGCAGCATTCTGAAAGCTAGTGCTTCCAAAGAAACCTGCGGGACTATAATCTGGTGTTGTGTGATTTTTAACTTTGTTCACCCCAGTCTAACACCGGCACGTCCAAATCAAGAAGTGCAAAGTCTTACTTCCAGTTGTTGGCAGTCATTACTTTCCTGGTCTATTTGATAAGATCCCATCATTGATTTTCAGCTTTTAAATAAGGGAATAAAATAAAAATCATTTATCCTTCAGCCTCCTTTCTCGTTTCTAACAGCCTCTCACTGTTTCCTCAAATAAATTAAATTCTCATGTTACACAATTATTTGCCTTTTTGGCAAATGCTGCTTCTTTCATTTTAAATTGAGCTGCCTACTTATTCTTCTTTTTCAAAGATATTGTGATATATTATGTGGTGTGCCTGAAATTCAGAGGTATTTATATTAGTAACTCACGCCACTGTCTCAGTTACTGAATAATTTCATGAATGTGGCATCTTCAACATCTCCAAGATTATTTCAGACATTTTTAGTTTTTGATGCATGAAAATCTAAGGTTGACTTTTACATGTGATGTTTGAAAATTATCCAAAAGTCATGGGTCACTTATTTTATGAGATCGACGTTCACATGGGTAAATATGGCAGTTGTGATTGTCTGAACTTTGAACTTATTTCGTACGTCATTGATCGGCTCACTGTTTTAAGAAAGGCATTATTTCATTTTAGTAAAATTGTGGAGAGGTGAATGTCACTTTAACCCATTAAGCATTTGTCACAAATGACCATTTTTATGTGCCTGTCTTAATTTGGGAAAACATTCACTGTTGGAAATCCTTGCCCAGGCAGTAGAATGGGTGTCACATGGGCAGTAAGGAAGGATGAGACCTGAATGAAATGCAATTGTACACAATAACCTTCTGTTTTACTACTTGGTGTGGGTCATTAGCAGGAACCTGAAGTGCCTTTCATTTGACTTCTGATGAGATATTATTTGTAGTTCATGCAAAGTCATTAACTGCTCCAGTTCTCAGTTTAAATGGTTACCAGCACTTTTGCATGCCTGTGTCCCCATTACGACTATTGCTTGTACTGAATGAATCACAATCATAGTTTGTTACAATATGGGGGCTATTCTGCTCACCAAACCTGTGCTAAATCTCTGTGGGAGATTTCCTGCTAACCGCTGCCTTGGGATAAGACTAGGGGATGGACACAGACAGCGTACATCACATTTCATTGCACATTTTAACATTTTAGTCTCATTTCCCTGCCCTTTCATGTACCTTTTAAACTTGAATTTTTCAGATACATTTTTTCAGATTTTCCATCGGGCTCTCTGGCGAGACATCTCATTCCTCAACAATCTACTGCAGTAAATCTGAAACTTTGCTTGGAAATATGACAGTGACAAATACTCTCTGTAATGAAAACCCAAACAGATCCATTGTTAAAGGTATTGTGAATAAAGAATGATGTATTTGGGTCCCAACGCTTGGTAACACACCTGGATCAATAGTTGAGATTAGAATGGACATTCATTTGGATGTTTTGCTGAAATCTAAACTGTAGCTTATATGGAGAAAAAAAATCATTGAGACAATAACCTTGATGTTTCCAGCAACCTCCCCCTTCCCCTTTTCCTGGCACCACTCGTCAGCTTGGCAGCAGACCAATGTGATCACTGCCAAATTTCTGTTCTGGTTCGGAACTGTAGCTTTTCCCCTCCAGTTTGCAACTGAAAGCACTGATGGTATTTTTCAGCAGCTAATGAGACACACGTGTAAGAAAGTATACATGAATAAGATATCAATAATAAAAATCTATATTCATACGCTGAGCTTCCGCAGAGTGAAGAGAAATAACAAGTGTTTGTAAATACTGATGTGTTCACTCATTGAGAAACTCCAATTGAACAGGGAGTTGTTATGTGACAATGCAGCGCATCTAAAATCCTACAACAATGAGCATTACAGTGTGAAGGGCATCACCCCAGGGCACTTTTCAACATATTCTTTGGACAATGATAAACATTAGGAATACATTGTATGGTATTTTGCAATTTGGAGGAGAAGAGGATGATGATGTTGCAGTGCTCAATGCTGTAACTTACGTACAAACAACTCTGTTTAGCCAGTGCGTGCTTTCTGTACATTGTAAGGAATAATGTGAACACATATGATATGCTGCTGTTCTGCACCAGGCTTGCACTACAGTCAACAAATGAGGTCCTTCTGGATTCTGGCTCATCATGGCTGAACGGAACAATTACATGTTTCAAGTTGCCGATGAGTCTCTTTGGTGTTGCATGTCCAGGTAATGAGATCGTCAATGCCTTACAACATCCATAAATAGCATGGCATTTCTCCATAACACTGCTTCAATGATTGGGTGAGTGTAGGTGAACAGTGGGAGAATAATGAACAAAACTTGGTTTTAGCCCTAAGCTTTTTGGATCCCAATCCTGATCCTTCCCTTCTCCAGCAATTACTTCCAGAACCTGCATGTGTGCAGCTTTCTCCCAACAAAGGGGCAATTGTCTTGCTATTCCATCCATTTTCCAGGATACAAGATTCAATTATATAAACACTTCCTTTGCAAATGAATAGGATAGGACCACATGTTGGAATGAGGAGAGTAAGGAAGCCTCCAGGACTGTTCCTTGCCTAATGCAAATTTTTGAATGCATAATATGTGGGTCCCCTGCATTGACAATGAACCTTTTATTTGCACCTTACCACATTTCTTGGGCATTCAGCAAATGCTTTGACTTGGCAGCAAAACCATGCACCATGGGAGTGTAGACTTGGAGGAATGCTGGTCATTCTCTCACTGCAAGCCTATATTCTTTTGAGTAGAAATGATAATCAGATATCAAACTCCTGATGCTTTTAAATAAACTTGCTCTGGGGCTGTTTGCTTTTCTGCAATGTTGGCAGCCAATAGTAAATAAGGGGTGATAGATTTAAGACAGATGTCAGAGGCAGGTTCTTTACTCAGAGTGGTAAGGGCATGGAGTGCCCTACCTGCCAATCTAGTCAACTCAGCCCCATTAGGGAGATTAAAACAATCCTTGGCTAAGTGCATGGATGATGGATAGTGAAAGGGGATGAGCTGAGAATAGTTCACAGATTGGCGCAACATTGAGGGCCGAAGGGCCTGTTCTGCGCTGTATTGTTCTATATTCTGAGGATGTTGTCGCCATCAGCACACTCACATTCCTCTTTTGTCATGTGTTTTTTAAATCACATGATGAGTTTTGGGTTTGAAATAACGGGATCCAAGGGAAGGCACATCAAGGCTCATACTTCAAAGCAACAATACTTGTGAAACTGGCATATTAAATACTCTAAGGTATGATGATCTTATGTCAGGCTCTAATTTATACTTAGATTTGGTCATGACTAATCAACCTTCTTCAAATGTTTATGTCCATGTGCGCTCTATATTTCATTTAGAGCATCTCACTCTATTATGTCTTACAGAGTGTTCTTTCAGAAACTGTTCAAACCCTGCCCACAGTGTGATTTTTATAGCCAGTGATGTGCAGCTCCATGATATCATGGCTAGGCTCCTTCACAGTCCTCTTACCCTTACACAACAGAAAATCCTTACCTTCTGCTAAAAATTGAGTTAAGTGCTCCTATTTCACCTGGTGTTTATCCTGTCATAAGGAAGTTGCTGCTTAATTTTCACTCTTTGTCTTGTTTGCAGCTGGCTGATGTTTTCTGATCCACCCCCACACCAGCCTAGGCAGAAGTCAGACAGATGCCAGGAGATTAACAACAATTTTATCTGTGTGAGTTTTAATTGGATATCTATTTACAGGAGTTATTCCAAAATTAATTTCGTAGAGTGCATTTTATAATTTTGTAAAAGTTAATGAACAGTGAAAGCACTGAAGTTCTACAATTTATTTCTTCATGACACAACATTGCCAATAGCACAAAGGTAGCAAAATAATGTGGGGAGACCAAGCTGTACAGGTAATGCACCAAGCATGGCATGGGCTTCGGCACTTTGTGAGTTTGTTATGCAGCATACTGTCATGTAACAAGGATCACACAAAGCAAAGGGATTGGAAAGTGCAGTATATAGTTACCAATCTTGTGCTGTAGCATTAGCCAGAGGAGGAAGAGCAACAGGATATGCTTGGTTCTGCACAAAATGTGTCTCCTGGAAATTTCTTTGTTGTCTTTGTCATTTGTAATTGTCTGTGTGGATTTCTAATATTTAAAAAGAAATATTTTCTACAGGACTTAAATATGGCAATTTTGTAAACAGATTTAGACAGCAAAACATGACTTATCCCATCTTAGGCTGACACAAAATCCAGTGTGTAAGACTGCCAGTACAATTTGAACTTCAGAACAAATCCTGTACCAAATAAAAGCTGAAAGAACTGTGGATGCTGTAAATCAGCAACAAAAGTAGAAATTGCTGGAAAAGTTCAGCAGGTCTAGCAGCATCTGTGGAGAGAAACCAGTTAACGTTTCAGCTTGAG
The DNA here is from genome assembly GCF_037043375.1 of Chiloscyllium plagiosum. Taxonomy (NCBI): domain Eukaryota; kingdom Metazoa; phylum Chordata; class Chondrichthyes; order Orectolobiformes; family Hemiscylliidae; genus Chiloscyllium; species Chiloscyllium plagiosum. The sequence goes on from NW_028270177.1 coordinate 27,394,376, forward strand.
TGACCCTTCCTCAGAAATCTTCTACCACGTTTTGGTACCAGGTGGCATTAATTTCAACAATAGATTACATGGTATTCCAAACTCTCATTTCAAAACTACTATCTTCATGAGAAAAAAACATGGTTTGGGTTAATGTAGATCACTCGGTCATTCTTTCTTTCTAATTATTCTCAGGATGGAAGCTTCAGCTGATCCAGAATTTGTAGCCCATTCCTAATTGCCCTTGAGAAGGTGCTGGTGAGTTGCCTCGTTGAATCACTCCACTCTGTTTGGTGTAGGCACACCCACAAAGCCATTAGGGAAGGTGTTCCAGGATTTGAACCCAGCAAGTCTGAAGAAACAGCAATATAGGGCTAAATCTTTTTTTTTGGCTAAGTGTAAGTCATGTCAGGTATGCTGGAGTAATTTTTGTTGCAAGGCTAAGAGAGTTTTCTAACTGTATCTTGCCAACACTGTCACGTTCATTTGCATTTCATCCCTTACAGCGAGTATCACATCAGAATCCCATCTTACTTTACCATATGCCATCCCCACAGCAACTCACCACTCATCTGGAATTGATCAGAAACCCTGACATCAGTGCTATCATTAAAAGACTGTTGTGCACCTGTACTAGCACTGCCAGTCTGGAGCTGCCCCACAGTTCTGACATTTGCTCTAGACATGGCAAATGAGGGAGATCGGTGACCTATTTTGTGGTCAGCATCCTGGAGCTCCTGTTGGATGGAGTGGTGCACAAACAGGACCCTTCTCTTCCCCCAGTGCCAGCAGTGGCAGTCTTGACACCAGACCATGCCAGTTTAGTGCATGGTTGCCATCTAAGTCAGTTCAGTCTGTAGTAATGCCATCTGGAGGTCAGTGTCCTTCTCCACTCTGTTAGGGTAAGTGCCGCTATCTATTCTTCGAACCTCATACTCCTTTCCTGCCACTGTAGTCACCTCCCACTAAAGTTCATACTCTACCACTCTTATTAATTCATGTAACATCTTTTCCACATGCCCTCACCAACCCCAATCTGTGATGCCATCAACGCTACATGCCCTCTGTGCTGCCTACTCACTCACTTGAAAAACCTTCCCATTAGCACCAACAGTTGTGTCACCCATTTAAGCTTTTGTGCCAAGGTATTGTAGATGGCGCTGTGAATGGTGACATTGTAAACTGTTCACTGTACTCCAGTATCCCTGTATTTGAATGCACATGACAATTAATTCTAATTCCAATCTTCTGTAATAGTTGCTTCTCTCTTGTTCCAGTAGCAAACAGCCCAAAATAGGACAGCAAGAGTCAGGATGAGTAGCGTACCATATCTGATTCAGCCCCTAACTCCATGTGAGGAGAGGAACCTGGTTCTAACCATTCTGAGCAGGAACTGGACTGGTATCAGACATTACCCTGGACTCACAGTGGCAGGTTCCCCTGGACGAAGGCTATGCCTTGGCTTGGCTAATACATGCTGACAACCACAACGAGCTTCCTGACTTTGTGTCCAGAATAACTGACCTAGCAAAACAATTGTAATATGAACCTAAAGCTGAACTAATTAGATTGCTTTTTTCCTGATGAAGGGCTTTTGCCTGAAACGTCGATTTTGCTGCTCGTCAGATGCTGCCTGAATTGCTGTGCTCTTCCAGCACCACTGATCCAGAATCTGGTTTCCAGCATCTGCAGTCATTGTTTTTACCTACCTAATTAGATTGCTCCTCTCCAATATGCGATCGCAATTCACTGACACACATTCAAGTTCAACGTAATAAGAGATTCCTTTAGTTTTCATTTACTTTTGTTTGATTAATTCATGGGTTGTCACATCACTGGCTAGACCAACACTTATTGTCCATCCCTAATTGCCCAGAGGGCAGTTAAGAGTCAATGACTTTGCTGTAGGCCTAGAGTCACATGTAGGCCAGATCAGGTAAAGATAGCAGTTTCCTTCTCTAAAGGATATTAGCAAACCATATAGCCTTTTCTGACAATCGACAATGGATTCCCTAACAGTCTTTGAGCCAATTGAGTGGGTAATCAGGTCATTGCAGAAGACAGTTTCAAATCACATGCATCGTTGTAGGTTTGGGGTCATATACGGGCCAAATCTGGTAAGGTTTGAGGGTTTCCTTACTTCATGGAAGCCAAGGAAGCAGACTGTTTTTTGTGATGATCCAGTAATTCTATGGTTGTCATTGCTGGTTCTAGCTATTTGTTCTAGCTTTAGCTCAATCACTAAATTTAAATCCTCTAGTGCTATGGTGAGATTTAAACTCAGGTTTCTACATTACAAGGCCAATAAAATAACCATAATTCAATCATTCTCTTGTTGGGTGTAACTCTTTGTTGGTGGCGATATTCAACAGACTGTGGTGCATATTGTCTCTCTCTTGTTTCTGCTGTTGAAAAATAGTCTAAGGTGAGAAAGGTATTCAGGAAGGATGCAATCAGTTATTAAGTACAATAGGGATGTGACAAAATATGAAGAACAATGGATATCTATTGCAGAAGGTGCACAAGTAACTGAATATAGTACTTGAATGTTTTTGGCAAGTCATCTTTGACTCTACAAGGATAAAATACAGTACCATAATGTACTGATACAGGACAACATTGTTACTTCAAAGCACCAAGGGACTAGGCACCATCAACAGAATCTAAGGTAAATTGCAATCATGGTAAATACTTACACTTGCTGCAGAGAGGAAGGCAAGAGGAATATACAAGCAGATATTGCTGGAAAAGCTCAGCAGGTCTGACAGCATCTGTGGAGAGAAATAACAGTTAACATTAACTTCCTCAGGAGTGCTGAGGAAGGGTCACTTGACCTGAAATGCTAACTCTGATTACTCTCCACACTAGCTGCCAATTCGCTGAGCTTTTTCAGCAATTTCTACTTTTGTTTCTGATTTACAGCATCAGCAGTTCTTTTGGTTTTTAGTTTGGAATATACCAGCAGTCAGGCCATAGGATTAGTGAGAAAGGGGCAGATCAATGGGGAGAAGGAACTGAGTGTACATCCCAGAGAGAAGCACAAGTCAAAAAATAGAAAATTGATGTGTTTCAGACCAGGTAAAGAGAATAAGGCAGACAAAGGCAGAGTCTCTCAACTCTGTTTCAAATAGAATAATAAATGATAAGTACTCAAGTTGGCTATGTTCTGGCCTCTAATATGAGCTTATGTATTTTTGGGCTTCTTTAACACATTGTGTTAGCATCCCATGTTGCGTTGATCATGTCCAAGAATGGCCCAATCTTTGGCCTCAAGTGTCATCAAAAAGTAAATGGTTTTCTTCAGGAGTTAACACAGGTTGGTGCTCTAATTTCCAGGTAGATGACTGGGATGGACTACAGGATCTGTCAGAGTCTCAGAGTCTGTGGACACACTTCACTAGGGGTTTGGTTAGGGAGCTCGCAGAACTGGCAGCGCCAACTATCAGCAGTTGGATAGAAAGATGAGATCTTGGGAAACAAGGGAAAGGTGTCCGGAATTAAGCAGGACCAATTAGTAGAGTTGGTCAGACAGACAACAGTCAGAGAATGGATCAAAAGACTGCAGGCTCTAAAATGGTATTGGGGAAATCAGGCAAGAAAATCTCAGTCCCGAGGAGTAATATTCAGGATAAAGGAATTCTGTTGGGGGGGTGTAGGAGGTCAGGACTGCTCCCTCAGGAGGTTGGAGTAAAGGATGGGGGAGGAGCTGCGTGAAGATTGGTGTCAGGCGTGGAGCTGGAATTTACAGGACTGGGGGCAGCAGTGATGATGATAAGTACTTCCCTTTTCTTGCTTGGGTGTTATGTGGCATTGGTATCCTGGAAGCAAACAGCAATAGACCTGACTGCACAAGGCAAACCAAACCTACAGTCAGCACCAGGAGCTCACATGGAAATGGACTAAAATCTGTTTCGGTTGTGGGTATTAGTCATCTCCTTTGGAAGGACACTGTCCAGTGGGATTTGCAGCCGGAATGTGTCCCCAAATGGTCCCTGTAGCACTCAAGAAAGAGACAGTACTTTCCCCGATATTACACCTCACATCTTTGTACTGACCAGATAACCAACTTAATTAAAAATTGATATTAAAAACTGAAATTAAAATTATACTTTGCCTTGATGTTTGTGATCAAGAGTGTGGTGCTGGAAAAGCACAGCAGGTCAGGCAGCATCCGAGGAGCAGGAGAATCGATGTTTCAGGCAAAAGCCCTTCATCAGGAATGGTGCATTTGACACTGAGTGAGGTTGGAGTTGGGGGGGTATGGGATGGAGTATTGGTGGGGATGCGGTGGGGGTGCTGCTGTCGTGAGAGAGACGGACATTTATGGTCTCCTTAAATTTCCATACTTACATAATGATTGTGTGTAAACAAAAATGCCGTTGTGACAAACAAGGAATATTTCTGTATAATATGTAGCATGGTATTGATTTATTTCATTTTGTCACAATATGGGACAGGTTTTATGCATAGGAATCATATTGCAGCTTAATGTAAATTATTACAGATTTTACTAGATTGATCTATTGCATGAGAAAGGTGATTCAATGCATTCAATTCAAATGGAATCACTTTTGACATTTTGTTCAATTTCTGGCAGAATTTTCTCAGCTGCTGAATTACTAGGCAATGATGAACAAATTGGGAAAATTGTTTGAGATGGCCAGTGAGGAGTCATTGAACCCTAAAAGTCTCATTTTCCAACCAAGTGTTCAATGGCGAGACAAGATTCTCACTAATGAATGATGAGAGACCTATTTGCATGCATTCATTTGCACTAATATCTTATTATTATCTAATCTAGCTTCATTAATGTGCAGTTTTCATTTCTCCTACTCCCAGATAGTGATAATTCCCAACATGGACGTCAAAGCGGATATCTGGTGATCCTAGCTTTGTGCGTGCTCTTCTAGTCTCCCACATGGACAGCAAGCACCAATGGCTCAGGGCAGCACTCGCAGGCACCTCCCTGTCATTGGATATTGGCATCCAGCACATACCAGCCCCACCACACTTCTATAGCACCTCACCGACACATGTACAGTACAGTTCTGCACTTCAATGCTATGCTTTAGAGTGTGATGGGTGCCTTTCATTGGAATGCTGCTGCCTGAACATTTGCATTCAAGGATGGATGGATTGGACCTGAGTTCATCTCATTGCTCCTTGCTTGCTGTCTTTGCCGTCATTCACTTTCTACATTGCTGAATGCTCCCAGAATCTTGGCCTTGCCTTGCCTTTTCATGTCTTGCAACCTCAGCCAGAGCTTTCAGACTCCCAGTACATCTGTCCTGACTTGCCTTTTAGTGCAGTCACAAGGACTGGAAGCTTGTCATCACTTTTTCACAGTGAACAGTCAGGGAAGTGGGCATGTTGCTGAAGGGCACTGAACTACATCATTCTCATAGCTACATCAAGGACAAGCCACGTAAGTGATAAAAACATTGCATGTGCTTCAAGAAAATGGTCATGCCTCAAAGTCTAAAGAGTGCAGTGTTCAGTCAAGGGAGACACTTTTAGTCATGGGGTACCAGCTCAGTACGTCAAGGGTTGACTCTGATATTAATCCAGGGGCATGGGCATGGTTAGTTGGCCACTTGGTATGTTTAGGGTGAGGGGATGGTCACTGTACTGTCCAGGGAATGGGTCCGATGGATCCATTGCAATTGTCTGCAGAGTCACGGGAAGTCAGTTAGGGAACTGCTTAGAGACCCAAAAGGGATCCGGTCAGTACTTGTTCAGGTTATGTAAGTTGGTCAAGGATTAGCCCACAGGCAGCCCTGTGGTTTTGCCCACTAAAGATCAATGATGCAGGGGGGATTGTTGAGGACACTACTGTGAGAGGGAAGTAGGGGAATGATATTGGAGCTGAGGTGCAAAGGGGACAACAATTGTAAAGGAGTTCAACTCAATGTATAAGAGTGGAAGACAAGAGAGAATAGAAGAGGAAGGGTAATGTAGCGGGAGGATCACCAATAGTCAGCAACACCCTGGCTTTGATGAAGGGACTACTATATCTCAAATGTTGTCTCTACATGCTTGGTCCTGGGGCTCTATAGTAATGAGATGGTGTTAGATAGGTCGCATGGGAATATTGGGAACATCAAAGTCAATGGGGAAGACAACCAAGAGGGAATGTGTAGATTTGGGAACTTTACCAAGGTTTAGATGCTGAGTCTGAGACTCACATTGTGAAGTGTTACTGCTGCTTCCTTCCATTGTGCTGCAAATTGCAAGTGGGCAGTGGAGCTGAAAGTGGCAGGGTGAAGTGTTTTGTGAGTGGCCGTGTTATACTTTGGAGCAATGTGAGGCTGTTGATAGGACGACAGTATTACACAGCCCCCTGTGCAGTACAAGTGAAACATACGCACCAGCACTACATGGTGTACATGAAGCTTAAGCATTAAGCGAAGGTGAGAAGTCCACATTCTGGCCTGATGGACTCTGGACCACATCACACAGCAGCAGGAATGAATGCTCTGGATGGCTGTGATGTAAAACCAATGTGTTACAGGCTGGAAAGATTCCCGCTAGTTGCCAAAGTAACAAGCCCCTTCCAAGTTCCCACAACCTGCACATGAGGCAGGACCTGCTCGCTCCGTAACTTGGACCATTGAATAGGACAAAGGAGGCTAATATCTGTACCTTCCAGGTAGTAATTTTGGATTGACAGCCAATTGCTCACAAAGCTGATGATAGATAGTGAATATATGTTAACAAATGTGAGAATGCATTTACACTAAGGTGTCATCTGAGTCATCTATGTGCCTTCAGAAGATCTCATTCTTCCTTTCCCTCCCGTGATGTTTCAGTAGCACCGTAGTGCAGCACTGGACATTGCTTCATAGTCGGTTGCTGGGACATGAAGTTTTAGCATGCCCACAGCAATGATTCCAACCCTTGCCAGAGGAAGCCAGGAACCTGTCTTTATAGGAGCTGAATGTTGGGCACCCATCATGTCCTCCCCATTCTGGGCCACTTTCTCCTGTAATGAGACAAAGGGAGCAGTTGAAGGAGATGAATGTGTGTGGCACAGCTGTCGGTGCTAGTGTAGGTAAGAGAATAGGTAGTGCAGTGTCCAAAATAATTAACAAAACCACAAAAGATTAATAATGTGTGTGTGTCAGAGTGAGTGAGGAAAGTTGTTGCAGGCTATAGCGAGAATGGTAGACCATGAGCTTGAATGGCAGGTCAGGACAGGATTAAACATAGCGTGAGGGTGAGGTAGCTGAAGCTCATGACACTTACCTTGGTGTGGTGGAGAAGGTCATTGACCTTCTTCCTACACTGCAGGACTTCTCTAGTCTGTAGAGAGCACACTAATCTAAGTGGTGATCTCAGACCAAGCTGGCTGTGTTGATGTTGTGTCTTCCTCTGCCCATCAAGAAAGAAAGTGGACCTCCATGACTCTGTTCGCCAAGCATGGAGCCAATGTTTTCCTTTTCTGCCATATCCAGGGTGTGAGTCATGCAGAGCAGCTCTGGACTGACAGCACTTGATCAGCTGTACAAAGACCTTTTCAATAGGGATGGCCATGCCAGGAATCTCAGGATGGCCCAGCCGTGGTGAGCTTTTCCATCGACACGACTGGGAGAATATGATGAACTGGGTGTCATCAGGGATGTGGTGCATGGTTAATTTGGTGTTTGGAATGATAACATGAGAAACCTCACTCGTCCTCGCAGAGAGAAAACCTTCTAGAAACTTGCCAAAAATTACATGTTGCTAATTTCTGGTATGTTTGTAAATATGTGTACACATGAACATTGTATAACTTGATATGTTTGATTGACAGCTTTCTTTTTAAAAATTAACGCATAAGTTGTTTAACTTTGTTTGGTCTTTATCACTCTTTGAAGCTATCTATCAATTAGAAGAATTAGAATTAGAATCCCTACAGTGTGGAAACAAGCCCTTCAGCCCAACAAATCCACACCAACCTTCCAAAGAGTAACCCACCGAAACCCATTCCTCTACCCTCTATTTGCCTAATGCTCTTAACCTACACATCCCTGAAAACAATGGACAATTAGCATTGCCAATTCACCTAACCTGCACATCTTTAGACTGCAAGAGGAACCAGAGCACCCAGAGGAAACCCATGCAGACACAGGGAGAATGTGCAAACTCCACACGGCAGTCACTGGAGGCTGGAATCAAACCCAGGTCTCTCGTGCTGTGAGGCAGCAGTGCTAACCACTGAGCCACCGTGCTGCCCCAAAATAGAAAGTCACTTTGCCAAATCAGAAAGACACTTGATAACCACCAAATAAATATAAAGGTAGACATATAGTTATATAACAGCATGGTAGTTTTTTTGTATATGATCAGGAAGGAAACGTGAGGAAGAATATTTCGTACAATATAATTTAGTATGGCAGTGACAAAGCAGTTAATATTTTCTACTGCATATGTGACTGTCTGACTTTAGCAACTATTAAAAAATTAAATTGTCCTAGTGGCTGTAAATATTTTGAGATTTATGGTCATCATAAATGCACTCATTAAATGTAAGCCTTTTCCTTTTTCTCATTGCTACCCTTCTGTTTAGCAAGCCGAATTATAGTGTAGCACAAAGTGTTGCTATTCTGGTACATTCCAAAGCACAAATGATATGGGCCAGTAGTTGAGATAAACTGAAGAGATCTCAATGCTTAATCATTGTACTCACCACTTATTTAACCAGATAACTGAGCAAATGTAGACTCTAACTTTTTGTGACATATTGAACTAGGGCTTAATCCTAATGCTAACCCTAACCTACATGAGTAGCTTGAAACACAAAAGCCAAAAATAGTTTGATTGAAGCAACACCCTTCACAGTCAACTCTGGTGTAGAGTCATCTAGACTCGAAGCATTAAACTTCCTCTCTCTCCATGGATGATGCCTGACTTACTGTGATTTCCAGCAGTTTTGTGTTCAGTGTAAAATGTAATAGCTTTGCTCACTACTAAATACTATAAATAAAAGGTTGGATTTAGTATGATTTTGAAATAAGTAAAAAAGCTTTGTGCATTTTCTTTTCTTTTGTCACATGCTTAGCTTGAACCTCTGCTGTGTGGCTTCCCTGAATACTAGGTGGTAAAGCATTGACTTCATGAAGATGAAATCTGGCTGGAATATGCTGTAATTAGTAAATCCGTTATGCTTTGTCTTATTGTGGAACTGAAGTTGCAAATTCAACCTGTCATGTTCCGAAAATTATTTGTAAGATGATGATCACCCATGGAATTGCATGTACTGTCGTTTCACAGTGTGTGTCGGAGAAATGTGGATATTTCACTGCTACATTGTATGTACTTCCACAATATAATTTATTTTATACTCCCTACTTACTTTAATCATGCAGCTAGTATATCTATTTGTATTTACGTTTAGCTGCAGAACTACCACTAACATACAAATCCTTACCTAATTCTGAATTAATTTTGCAAAGCTTTGGTGAAGTAAGCAGACTATTGTAAAGTTAAATGAAGATATTTTTCTTTCTCATACAATGTATAAAGTGGTGAAGAGGTTAAATTGTGCCAGTCAGCTATGTCGTGAATTGCTTAAAACTGAAGATAGGAAATGTGTGTGAGAAGCTGGCATGAAACAGCTTGGACTTTCCCAGACAAAAAGGCTCCCAAAGTCTCAACAAAGCTGCTTTCTTCACAGGTTTATATAAGTTCACATTCACAACTGCATCCTTTTAGACCCTGAGTTCTGTAAAATAACCTTGATAATGTTTCAGCCTCTGCTTGCAAACATTGACAGTGAGCAAACTCCTTCAGCCCTAGGAGACCACTTGGTAAAATACCTCCCACATTGCGACCTTAGCAAAACTGGATAGTGCACAGTGTAATTTTATATTAATAGCCAATGTAGTGACATTCAGTGGCTAGGTTGCAGCCCATTGAAGCACATTGGAAAACACATTATGTGAGCTCTGGTTCTTTGGATTGGATTGCTTTCTCCCCATGAAGAGCCTCAGTGAGTTCAGTAACCAAACACTTTTGTCAAAGCAAAGAGGAAACAGGAAATTAGATATCTGTGGAGTGTAGTTGAGGACTTAACCTACACAAATAAACTGCTCACAACAAAGTCTACAATCCAGGAAAAATACAATGACATATGTTTGAAACTAGATGGTTCTGCAAATAATTAATTATGGATCAGTTAATTAGGATTCTGATAAACACAAGCCTACCTGTCTTTTTAAAGGGACATTGAAAGAGCTTTCCCCAAGGATTGTTCTAGTATTTGTAAAGTCCAGCAAATATATGAATGAATACCAATTATCTCAGAAAGCCTGAGAGTAATGTTCACGTGTGCATATATTTATAAGCATCCACAAGAAATTATTTTTAAAATTTTGATGCAAAGTTGTTCAGCTTGCCTTCTTTGTGCTTTAATTTCCAGGGCAAACAAATTCTTCAACTTTTGCACGCACTTTGCTACTCCAAAAGCGTATTATTTTATAAGATATTCAACTCCTGGACTATATGTTTTAATTTATAATTTCATTTTACAAAAATGACTGTGAAGTGCTTTGACCTGTCTGAAGGATGAAAAGCACCATATAAATTAAAAATTCATTCTTTCTCCTCTTAAAATTGAGGATGCTTTCTCAAATGCTTACAAGCAATGAGGAACCTGGACCTTTTAGTGGCATATATTGGTTAATCACAGACTGCATGACCACTAAGTGTTGATGGCTGCTGAGATTCCTCACCATCATTGCATATGCAAATCATTTTGCCCACAAAGTTTAAGCACACAGCATTGTTAAGTTTACTTGTTGTTTTTATATATTCATGATGTGAGACAGTGGAATCACTAGATCAGTACCATGATGTAACAAAAACAGAAGTTGCTGGAAAAGCACAACATACTTTTTCAACGCTGCACAATTACATTGAAGAAAGTGGTCTGTTAAGTCCTACTGGAGGACTTTACGAACCCATAATTAGTCTCTGTGTTCAAACGCCCCATTTTCCTCATGCATAAATAATTCATGATGATTTCACAAATAAATTTGGAAACAAAAGAAATAAGCAACACCTTTGAGGGAGAAGTTAAATTTAACATTTGTACCAAATTTCTATTTTTGGCACTTTTAATTTATATATAATCTTTCATCACTTGCAAGCCCAGAATTTGTAGCACATCCCTAATTGCTCTTGAGAAAGGCAACATGAAATGCACACACATTTTTAAAAATCCTTAAATCGGTAAAACACAGTAAAATATCAAACTCCAGAGGATGTGCTGCTACAATGTATTGAGGAACATTTAAACACAGGCTTGCTGATTTAACCAACTATTGTGATCTCATGCATTTTTCAGATAACAGCAGGGATTAAACATGCCTGTGGAGAATCCTAGCAGTTTAGTTATGTTGCTTAAAAAGGGATTGGATAAATTATATCATCGCAGATTCCTGGATGGATTTCTCAGTTATGTTAACAATTTGCATTGAAAGGAACAACAAGCCACAAACAGTGCTGGAGGCCTGCATTATGATTCATGAAACTCAACTTGCTCCATTGTTTTGCAAACCTGCGTTGATAGAAGCATCCATTCTTCCAAACTGATCACTTGCTATTTTCAAGAAAAACAATTTGAACTTACGGTAAAAACAGCATTGGTTTTATTTAACCCCCAGTAAAATTTATACAGGTGTTATCTTACTGCGGATTAGAATAGATTCCCTACAGTCTGGAAACAGACCCTTCAGCCCAACAAGTCCACACTGACCCTCCGAAGGGTAACCCACCTAGATTCATTCCACCTCATTCACCCTTGACTAATGCACCTAACACTATGGGGAATTTAGCATGGCCAATTAGCCCGACCTGTGCATCTTTGGATTGTGGGAGGAAACCCACACAGATACAGGGAGAACGCACAAACTCCACACAGACAGTCACCTGAGGCTAGAATCAAACCCAGGTGCCTGGTGCTGTGAGGCAGCAGTGCTGACCACTGAGCCACCGTACCACATGTGACAGTCTGCTGAATTCTTTGCAGGCAAAATATATTACTCTCTCAAATGTACTCGCATGCAATTTTTTTGTAGATTTCCATTTCTGCAAGTTAATTCCAGCATGACAAGACGTGAAAGAATTCATCACTTAGCTGCTCTGACTTTTTTTGTGCTTCTCTGTTTGTGCATAGTGACTGAAGCTGGCTGCTCTACTGCTTGGAAAGAAATACAAACTTAACAGTTACAATAAGTAGGAAAATTGTTTTGATGGTTAAAGAGTGACTACATTGGTTTGAAATGCTGGATGCTTATCATAAGTATACGGCAGTGCTAACATTCAGTTGGATAGCACCACTGCAAACAGTGTGACGTTTGGGCAGGTTCAAACTTTTTATGCAGACAGGTAGGAGGTTGGAAGAACACAGCAGGCCAGGCAGCATCAGGAGGTGGAGAGGTCGTTTCTTATAGACTGGTGGTGGGTGTAGGGAGAGCTGCAGATAAAGGGGGTTGTGGGGGCAGGGTGGTGAATTGGGGATAGGTGAAGACAGCTAGAGGGTATGACCTGGTTGGTCAATGGGAGGAATGAATCCGGTTGGTGACAGGGAAGAGTGGAAGGGAGGGGGAGAGGCTAGGAAACCAATCGGGGGATCGGAAGGGAGGTTGTTTGAAATTGGAAAACTCAATGTTGAGTCCTCCGGTCTGTAGCCTGCCCAGGCGGAAGATGAAGTGTTGTTCCTCCAGTTTGTGATTTGGTTCATTGCGGTAATGGAGGAGGCCAAAGATGGTCATGTTGGAAAGGGAATGGTTGGATGAATTGAAATGGGCGGTAACTTGGGTTGCAAGGGAAGGTACCTGGGGGTTCGGGGGGTGGGGGGGTTGATGGGGAGAGTGGCACAATCCAAGGACTGTCAAAGGGAATGGTCCTTGCGGAAGGCTGAGAGGGGTGGGGAGGGGAAGATGTTCTTGGTGGTGGGGTCAAGTTGGAGTTGGTGAAAGTGTTTAAGGATAATGCATTGGATGTGGAGACTGGTGGGGTGGTAGGTGAGGACAAGGTGAGGACTCTGTCTTCCTTGGGTTGGGGGAGTTAGAGCAGTGGAATGGGGAATGGAGGTGGTGTGGTAGAGGGCTGTCTGGATGATAGAGCGAGGAAAAGCACTTTGTTTGAAAGAAGTGGACATCTGGGATGCTTGGGAGTGGAGTGTCTTCGCATCTGAGCAGATGCAGCAGATGCAGAGGAATTGGGAGAACAGGATGGAGTTCTTGCAGGATACTGGGTGGGAGGAGGTGTAGTCCAGGTAGTTATGGGAGTCTGTAGGTTTGTAGTAAACGTTCACCTGGAGACTGCTGCTGGAGATGGAAATGGAGAGGTGAAGAAAGGGGAAGGAGGTGTCCAAGATGGACCAAGTGAATTTGAGGGCGGGCTGGAAGTTGTGGGCAAAGATGATGAACTATTCCAGTTCAGCCTGCAAACTTATGACTGTTTTGAGAGTATGCTGAAAGAGGGTTAATTGGTTCCTTTACTGATGTTTTAATTTTGCCAGAGACCAGCAAATCGACTAAAAGGGGTTAGAAAGTTTGGGGTTTCTGTCGCATGAATATTGTCTTGATGCCAGTGAAAGACTGTTCATAAAGATATACTTACCTTATCAGTGAGAATAATACCTGGGAACTTTGAATGGAACATGGTTGCTGGTGAATGCAACTCAAGTGATGAAACAATTTGGTTGGAAAATAAGAGATCCTAATTATCAGAGGCCAAGTTGGAAAAAGCTATGAGATTCGGCATGATGGTACATTTACATGGAAATAATGTGAGTGCTTGCAATGATGAAATGTATCATTATCATATCAACTGTTTAAAGTGAACTTTGTCTTCTTAGACAGACAGCAGAGGAAAGTGGCCGAGCAGAGGCTGATTGCTAAGTTCGGTACCCATAGGGAAGGCCTCAACCGGGACCTTGGGTTCATGTCACATTACAGGTGATCACCATTGCACTACACACACACACACACAGATATTCCTACACACACACACACTCTCACATACACATGGACACAGGTACACACAGACGCGCACACAGACACCCACACACACCCTTCTAGACACACACACTCCCACACATGCACCCCCTCACAGACTTAAGGCACTCTGCACTCACTGCACTCACTACACACACACACACACACATCCCCCACCCCAGACAGACACACACACACAGACAGACAAAGACCCACATGCACACATATATTTTGTGTGGTGAATTTGTACTTGCAGAGTTACATTGCACTTTGCTCAAAAACTGCATACATTCATGTAGAACTCTGAGCTCAAAAACTGCATGAATTCATGTAAAACTCTGTTATCTCACTTTTTAGATTAGAATCAATCTAAACATCAGGTCATAGACAGAGAACACAGGGGGCTAACACCTTCAAAATATTGTCTAGCTATCACCATTGTTAACAGCTAACCCGAGAATGCAACTTTTAAAAAAAGGGTTTTGTGATTTATACATGAAAGAAGTGAAACTATCACTGTATTCTAACAGATGAAAGGCTTAACAGACAATCAATTTTTAATGTATAATTTCAGTTACATTGCACTGCAAATTTTTGCTATAAATTCAGTGTTACGATCGAGCCCTCCACAATCACCTGATGAAGGAGCGTCGCTCCGAAAGCTAGTGTGCTTCCAATTAAACCTGTTGGACTATAACATGGTGTTGTGTGATTTTCTACTAGAGTCATAGAGACATACAGCACAGAGGCAGACCCTTCAGTCCAACTTGTCCAACCAGACATCCGAAATAAATCTAATCCCATTGGTCAGCATTTGGCCCATATCCCTCTAAATACTTTCTATTCATACTCCCATCCAGATGCTTTTTAAATGTTGGAATTGTACCAACCTTTACCACCTCCTTGGGCGTGTTACCATACACATACTACGCTTTATGTGAAAAAGTTGCCCCTTCTGTCCCTTTTAAATCTTTCCCCTCTCACCTTAAACCTGTGCCCTCTATTCTTCATTCCTCTAAGCTGAGAAGAAGACTTTGACCATTTACCTTAGCCGTGCCCCTCATGAGTTTATAAACTTCTTCAGTTCTGATGCTCCAGGGTAAAGGTCTTCACTTGTTAATTCATATTTGATCTATGATTATTTTAGTTGTTTTCTGCATTGGAATATTTAAGAAGTGAAATGTTGCTCAGCAGTTTCCTTTCTGTTGGATTTTAGGAATTCTTAAAAGTTATGTAGTTCTCCAGAGATGATCATAAAATGAGTGATAGGCCGAAAGCCAAAATAAAAAGAAGGCACAAGGACCATGTGAATATTATTAAAATGATAAGATGAGTTTAGAGAGCTTAAATAAGTAAGTGCATGGGTTCAACAATCAGAATGGCAACTTCAGTATTAAGTGTTGTGTACATTGTTATATGGAATCTTCTCTATTATAGTTTAACATGCTCACTTCCGGAAAGCAAGGTCCACATTAAATTATATTTTATATTTAAAATTTAATGTGTATGCGTACATTGTTGTGATAACACTTATTTCACAACTGTATTCTGTCATGTTCGTTTCCATCAAGTGTTTTTGTCATACTATTCCTATCACGATTTGGAGATGCCGGTGTTGGACTGGGGTGTACAAAGTTAAAAATCACACAACACCAGGTTGTAGCCCAACAGGTTTAATTGGAAGCACACTAGCTTTTGGAGCGACGCTCCTTCATCAGGTGAACACAGTTCCTGACACTCATTTCAAAAGGTCCTCAAAGCCTTTCTCAGCTTCATCAGTTATTTCCTTTGCCCTTCTAAAAATATTAATATTGAGAAAATATTGTTAGGTTATTTTATGATAAAATGGCAAGACCTAAAAGTTGCTTAATAATCAGAGTTGTTTTGGAGTTCTTCTAATGTCAACCCCTTAGACTGTTTCTGTTGAGGGTGAGGTTGAGGGGAGGGATTTAATCCCCTCATACGGCTCCTCTCCTGATCCCCACCTTCTTTGCCCTATTGTCCTTCAACAAAAACATCCCATGATAGCCTGCACCTTCGGAACTATACAGTAAAAACATTGCAATTTTCAATCAAGGAACCTCCCTGGGATCCTCATATTTAAGAGCATAGAAAAAGTTATGGTAACACCAAGAAGCAGCAGTAGATAGAAAGAGAAAATAGAGGTGAGTTCAGAGAAAGAGAAAACCAAGAAACAAAATTGGAGAAGGTATAGCACTTTATGTATTAAGATTGAGTGTGATTTATTCAACCATTTTAAGTCAGTGCTGATTGTTTGTTGTTTGTCCCACAGCTTTGCTGGCCTATTCCTATTGACAGCACATTTTCCAACCTATTGCAAGCAACAAATTTCAAACTTTGCTTTTGAATAAAGTTTCCAAACATATATTCCCAGCTTCTCGCCCAATAGAATATGACCTCAGATAAACCCTGTTGTATGAGAAAATAAATTGCAGGAGTTTCATATGGAAATCCAAATGATTTTCTAGTCTGCCAAGTCAGTTCCTCTCAAAAAGAAGCATCACTTATGTATAAATAATACACTTGTTCATGCACTTAAAAATAGTTACCCTAACGTGTTCTTTATTAATACTTTGTTCATCGACATTCCCATGTTTTGGTTTATTTTCTGTTTTTATCCTTTAGTTGTTCATTCTCTTAGTTTCCACAATAAATTTTTTCGCATTCTGCACAGTAAAGACATGCAGACCTTATTAACTTTGCATCAGTACAGTCTCACCTCAGCACTCACTGTGTAAATGTATCGGCCACAAGAGGCTGATGAGCTCCTCATTGTTTCTCTAGGCTCCACTCATAGTAACTGAATCATCAGATGCCAGCCTGCAGCTCATCTTGTGAATGAAGTTTGAGATCTGCAAGTGTTTTGTTTTCTTTCTCTTATCCTTCCTTTCTTTTTGCAACATTTTTGCAGCTGGCTTTCATCTCCCTACCCAATTTCTGGACTGCTCAAAAACAACATTACTTTCCAGTGTAATTTTTTTCTTTTGTCTGTGTTCAATTGTGAGCATGCCAAAGTGAACTGAATTAAATAAAGCATGTGATATGTTCAACGCGACAAAAAAAAGCCAAACAGACATTATGAGATTTACATGATTTTCATGGATTGAGCTGACCAAGTCTTTGAAATAGTTCCATTTCCTGCGCAGCAGCAGTGTCAGATTTAATTTACTTTCATAAAATCATATTGGGAACAACTGTTCAATGCACCTTTTGTTGTCCTTGCACGAGAAACTTAACAGTGACAGCCTTTGGCATTGTCAGTGATTCATTATCACAGACTTTGCAGAGAATGTCTTTATATAATGCTCATCAGAAGTTTAATTTATTGCTTACAGAATGTTCTTAAACATTGTCTAAGCAAAGATATAAATTTTTCTTGTAAAAAAGACATATTCAAATAGAGACAGATAACCACCATTGACAGTGCCCGAAGGAAACCAACTGTTGCTAGTGCCATAATTAAACATATTGAGCAGAAATGTTCAGACGAACAGAAAGTTACCAAGTAAATTCAAACTTACTGCAGCCACAAAGAAATACCATCGTTCTCACTTCAGTTACTTAGTTTTTCAGCCAATTAAACCATTGTGGTATGGAGCTGAATTGGGCTATGCTTTTAATTCTAGGTCAAAGAAAAACTTATATTTCATTGTAATTAATATCCTGTAACACAATAGCTTGAAATTTTGAACTTTTTGAACATTTTCTTTCTGACTCCGATTTGTCAGTGATGATGAAACACAAAAGCAGCCAATCACAAGGGGCCAATAATAGTGGTGTTACAGCACTTTTCGCAGAGTTAGCAAGTAATTTAACAGGTATCAATGTCAGAACATTCACCAATCCAATTGTGGAGCATAGAATCTTTGTGGGAAACTGTTCAAAGACGATTGACAAAAATAGCACTTTGCAGACGCGCAACAATGTGCTTATGTTATGATAGAACATCATAGAGTCATAGAGATATACAGCATGGAAACAGAACCTTCAGTCCAACATGTCCATGTCGACCAGATATCCTAAATTAATCTAGACTCCATTTGTCATCATTTGGCCCACATCCCTCTAAACCCTTCCCATTCATATACCCATCCATATGCCTTTTAAATGTTGCAATTATACCAGCCTCCACCACTTCCTCTGGCAGCTCATTCCATACAGGCACCACCCTCTGTGTGAAAAATTTGCCCCTTAGGTCCTTTTTAAATCTTTCTCCACTCACCTGAAGCTTATGCCCTCTAGTTCTGGACTCCCCACACCTCAGGAAAAAGACCTTATCTATTTGTCCTATCCATACTCCTCATGATTTTCTAAACGTCCATAAGGTCACCCCTCAGCCTCCGATGCTCTAGGAAAAACAGGCCCAGCCTATTCAGCCTGTCCCTAAAGCAAAAACCCTCCAAAACAGGCAACATTCTTGTAAATCTTTTCTGAATCCTTTCAAGTTTCACAACATCTTTCCTATAGCAGGGAGACCAGAATTGCACGCAGTATCCCAAAAGTGGCCTCACTGGTGTCCTGTACAGTCACAACATGCATATGGAAGAGTGTATTGTTAAGCACCATGCCAAGTATTTCACTCATAGTCACTTAAGTGAGTATTTAATTTTGAGGATGCATAAACTTTGACTGAATTTTGTTGGTGTATGTGCAGCAGTTAATTTAACTGCTGCCATAAACAATATGCAGCAATACACTGTAGCCTCTCCATTCTGAAATGCTAGAAACCAAGTCATTTCTGGACTTCACAACATTCTGAATGATAGAATGCCAGATTGCAAGTGTGTGAAATGGAAAAAACGTAGATATAAATATTTAGCTGAAGCATGAAACTGTGAGAAAATATTATAAAAATGCAACAAAAAATAGTTTTACTTATCCAAATATTGCAAATTCCATGTTTCCACTGCAAAAGACTGTAACTAAAATGGTACCCTGAGTTACTTCTGTCTTCTCAAAAATTTTCCAGACAGTTGGTGTTTACAGACATCGAATTTATAGTCAGGTAAGGTTACAGTATACATTCCCACTTATGTATAAGTGGGACAAATCTGCAGTCTGTAATCATAGCCTTAATGGAATAGTTATTAATAGTTATGTTACTGGAACATTTTTTAAAGGTTGTCATACAAACTTGTAGTTGGTTAATCACAGGACAAGCACGTTACCACACTTGAGGGCTAAAATAATTACCGCAGAGCAATCCTGACAGAAAAAAGGCAGTATTCCTTTCCTTTCCATATGGGCTGCATTTTAATGTTTTTAAAATCTCCCCTGGTTTGGAGGAACACGAAGCCATAAACTTGCATTCTAATGCATACAAAGTCATTGTTTATGTAATTTATCATGGGTTACTTAGCTCTTTCAGCTAGAAGACTAGTGTGTGGTGTAAAATAGAGTGAGTAGTTCAGTCCCTGTGTTAGCTGCAGTGTTCATGGAGGCCTGCATCCTCACCTTACCCTATCCTTGTGAAGTATTGTCCTCAAGCTACATCTAACCAATTGTCTCTGTCCAATGGAGAGAGATGGCTACTGCTGTTTGTGGGCAATGGCTTCTTACTATCCAATTTATCATTCAGCATCATTAACTGTGATGCACTAAAGTTGTTCTGGCAGTTTTAAGTAGGTAAGCCAACTAATTTTAATGGTAAGATCTAAAACATGATTCATTTAATGAGGCAATTCCATATACAGAGGAACCTCGATTATCCGGAATTTGATTATCCGAATATCAGATTATCCAGCAAGATCGCAAGGTCCCAATGCTCGGCTAAACCACGTTATCTGGCATTCAATTATCCGGAATTTGATTAACCGAATGAAATACTGCCTGCCTGTGCCCTTCGAATAATTGAGGTTCATCTGTACGTGGGAAATTTCACCTCTATACGCACTCGATTAATTGATTGGGAAAGTTGGTTTCAACATGGGACCAGGAATGAAATGAATATCTAGAAAATGTTCAATGACAAATTTGATCTGCAGATTTCAGAACCTCAAAGTGCAGCCCTCATATTCTTTCTCTTTTGATTAATTTTGATAATGTGAATCTGACTTCTGGTGAGGTGTTAGATTTTCGAAACAGAAGTGATGTAAACCAACTATAAAGAATTATAAAGAAAAATACCTTAAACTTGGGGGAAAATACAGAAATACAGAAAGCCAGCCCCCTGATGCAGCAGGTAATCAAGAAGGCTAATGGAATGTTTGCCCTTATTTCAAGGGGGTTGATGTATAACAGTAGGGAAGTCCTACTGCTCCTGTACAAGGTCCTGGTGAGGCCTTGTGTGGAGTACTGTGAGCAGTTTTGTTCCCCTTATTGATGGAAATATGTCATTTCATTGAGGCAGTTCAGAAAAGGTTCATTAAGATGATCCCTGGTATGGAGTGATTTTCTTATAAGCGAAGGTTAAACAGTTTGGGACTCTACTCATTGGAGTTCAGAAGAATGAGAGGTGATCTCATTGAAACATATAGGATTCTTAAGGAGCTTGACAGGGTAAATGTTGAAATGATGTTTCCTGGCATGTAGGACCAGAGGGCATAGTCTCTGAATAAAGGGTCACTAATTTAAGACCAAGATGCGGAGCAATTTCTTCTCTCAGAGGATTGACCAAATGACCATAAGACATAATTAGGCCATTCAGTCCATTGAATATACTCTGCCATTTCAACATGATAGATTTGTTTCTCAACCTCATTCTCCTGCCTTCTCCCTGTAGCCCTTGATCCCCTTACCAATCAAGAATATCCCAATCTTAAATACGTTCAATGGCTTGGCTCCCACAGCCTCTGTGGCAATGAGTTCCACAGATTCCCTGCCCCCAACTGCCAAAATTCGTCCATATCTCATTTCTAAAGGGTCACCCCTTCACTAGTCCCTCCTGCTAGTGGAAACATCTTTTCCATGATCAGTCTCTCATTATTCTGTAAACTTCAATCAGATCCCCCTCATCCTTCTAAACTTCATCGAAATGTGAAACATCCCTTATGACAAGCCCTTCATCACCAGGATCCTTCTTATAAAGCTCCTCTGCATCCCCTCCAAAGCCAACATTTCCTTCCTTTGATATGCGACCCAAAACTGCTCACAATATTTCAAGTGCAGTCTGACCAGAGCCTTATAACCCTCAGCAGTACCTTTCTGCTCTTGTAATCTAGTCCTCTTGAAATATAAGCTAATATTGCATTTGCCTTCCTAACTGCCAACTGAACCTGCATGTTGATGTTGAGAGAATCCTGAGTTAGGACTCCCAAGTCCCTTTGTGCTTCAGATTTCTGAAGCCTTTCCCTAATTAGAAAATAGTCCATGCCTCTATTCTTCCTACCAAAATGCATAACCTCACACTTTCCCAAGGTCTTTGATGTGTGATTGCAACTTCTTTGCCCACTCTCCCAGCCTGTCCAAGTCCTTCTGCAGCCTCCCCACTTCCTTAACATTACCTGCTCCTCCACCTGCCTTTGTGCCATCTGTAAACTTAGCAACGATTCCTTTAGTTCCTTCGTCCAGTTTGTTAATGTATAACATATATACTTATGGTCCCAACATGGACCCCTGCAGAACTCCACCAGTCACCAACTGCCATCCTGAAAAATACCCCTTTCTCCCCACTTTCTTCCTTCTGTCATTCAGCCAATCCTTTATCCATACCAGTAACTTGCCCCTAACATCATGGGCTCTTATGTAGCCTCTTGTGTGGCACCTTGTCAAAGGCCTTCTGGAAATCCAAATATATCACATCCACTGGCTCTCCTTTGTCTAATTTGCTCATTAATTCCTTAAAGAATTCTAAGAGATTTGTCACGTGTGATGCCCCTTTGTCGCTGCCCTATTTTACCAGGCACTCCCAAATACTCTGCAAACTCATCCTTCATAATGGACTCTCAAATCTTGCCAACAACCCAGATCAGACTAACCAGTTGTGAATCTTTGGAAGTCCTTGCCAAAGTGAGCTGTGGGAGTAGAGTTGTTGTATATATTTAAGAATGAGATAGTTAGATTCGTGAGCAACAAGGGAATCAAGGTATGCAGGACATGGGCAGGAAAGCGCATGTGAGGAACACAAGATCAGCCATGAGCCTATTGAATGATGATGGAACAGGCTCGAGGGGCTGAATGGCTAGATCCTGTTCCTCTCTCTTATGCTCTTAACTTGTATTACCTGGGCAGCATGATAGCAATGTGTACCTGTGGCTAGTTTAGATTTGCTGTCAGTTCTCACCTGCAGAATCCTACCATTTTCTCTTGTAAGTATGTTATTTTTCTTGGTGTAATATGAAAGCCTTTCTCTCTAAAATGCACTTCTCTTTGATCAGGACAAAATAACGGTACATCATTATCAGATGAGTGGCTGTGTCCTTGATATTAAGTAGCATTGTTTGAATTATTTCGATTCTGCTGGTGCAAAATTTATATGACTGAATTAGGTGAACCTCTGGGGTCGTAAGTCCAAGTGATTACTCTGCATTTATTCATCAGTAACCACACAACATACTTCTGCTCCCTAATCCCTCCCCACAGCACCAGGAGCATGAACAAAAAAAAATCACTTACTTTAATGGAGAGAAATCTAGACTTGTTATCCTGTTGACCTGGGTGTTACCTGGTTCAATAATATCACAGAATTAAAGGAACATTTGATGAGTATGCTGAAAGTGATTGTGGTAAATCTGACAGCAAAATAATGAAGAGATTAGCCCATGATTATTATTGGAGAACTGAATAAGTATATCTGGAAGCATGAAATAGTTCATCCAGAGGCAGAATACATGCAGAGTAGATCAAATTGCAGCTATGACAATACTTTTGCCTCTGAAGCTGTAGGTTGAGGGATCAAACCCCATTTTAAGGATTTGTGCCCTTAATCTGGACTAATACTCCAGTGCAGTGCTGAGAGAATGCAACAGTGATAGAGAAACCATCCTTCATCTGAGATGTTATACTAAGGTCTGATGTGCACATCAGCAATTTGTTGCATTATTTCTGAAAAGGGCAGGGGAATTCTCTCTGGTGTTCTGCCCAGTATTCCTGCCCAGTACCATCACCAGATCTAGTCCTGCATCTCATTGCTTTTTATCGGGAACATGCTGTGTGTAAATTATCTGCTGTAGTTATGATATGACACTGATGAGTATTGTCATTCGGACTTCACTGGCTGTAAAACATTTTGGGAAGTTCTGAGGTTGAGAAAGGTGCTATGCAAATGAAAATGATTGTTTTTATATAGAGATACTGAAAGGATTTGTGTAAACGTTCTTCCCTCTTCATTTTAAATGAGTACTTCCACTAGGATTGTGGTTGAAGCAAGTTTACACAGATGTCTGTCTCGAGTCTGTGTGTTTACCAGGTCATGTGTTTCCTCATCTTATAAATCTGGAAAATCCCTCACATCATTTCCCAATTTTTTTTCTTTATAACAAAAATGAATTTATCTGCATTATCCACCCTTCAGGGATGGGAACTGGACCTCTGCAGCTGGTTGAACATTTATCGCAAGAAGCAATTTGTCCATGGTTTGTGGAACAAATGTGGCCTGTAAATTGCCTCACCGAATCACAAATCTTTCTCAGCCGCAAGTTCACGCAAAGTGAATCATTTGAGGGGAAGTTCAAACTGACAAGAAAGTCGAGTTTAAAAAAAGGTCACACTTTTCTTCAAAAATATTATGAGCCAATTCACTTTTCTTTTGCTTAAAACATATGAATTTAAAAAAAAAGTATATTTAACTTTGGTGCAATGTTGACTTTCGAAGTTTTGGAGCCGTTTTTGAAGAGGTGATGTAGAGTATGATCTGTTGAATGCTTACACGCGATACTGTTGTGGTTCCTTGAGGCAAGGGTCTAGTCATAAATTATCTGCTTTATTTTACTTTAGAATCAAGTGAAATGTTATTATGCTTTCACTGGGACTTTTCCTTCTTTGAATTATTACAGTAAAACAACTCTGGAGGTCTGAGTATTAAAGGCAGGGAAGCTTACTTTCTGTGCTGGCCTGCACATATTTCCATGTCAGCTTATATTAGGGCTCGAAGGCAGGTTTGCCCTGGAGGCTATAGGTGCTGCTCACATGCATGACCAGATTTCATACAACACCTTGGTACGAAAACAAGGGCGAGGCTGAAAAAGTCAGGACATGTAACCCTTCTTCTCACAGTCAGGTGTACTGCAGTGCATTCCAAGAGCTATTCCCACCTCCTGTTGAAAGAGTGTCAATGAGCCATTCCATGATGGGATCTCACTCAACCGAACCTAAACGGTATTGCTAACTCCCTTTAAATAATGCTATAAAAAATTAAAAGGATGGAATGTAAAAATGTAAGGAATGGGTTTTCCCAGCTCATGCACATTGCCATTGTCAGCAAGGGATTTGCAGATCCAGTTGTGCTATTCACAAGTTTGTTTTTTATTTACTTGTTCCTACGATGCAGGCATCGCTGGCTGGACCAACATTTATTGCCCATTCCTAATTGTCGTTGAGAAGGTGATCTTTAGCTGCCATTTGAAGTGCAATAGCCAATGTGGTGTAGGTGCGCCCACAGTGCTGTTGGAGAGTGAGTTCTAGGATTTGACCCGATGGACGCTGAAAGGGTGACAATATAGTTCTAGATCAGGGTGGGGAGTGGCTTAGAGAAGAACGTTCAAAGGGTGGTGTTTCTAAGTATCTGTTGCTCTTATCCTAGGTGGTCATAGAATCCCTACAGTGTGGAAGTAGGCCATTCAGCCCATTGAGTTCACATAGGCCTCCAAAGAGTATCCCACCTATACCCATTGCCACCCTCTCCTTGTAACCCAGCATTTCCCATGGCTGATGCACCTAGTCTGCACATCCATGAACACTATGGGCAATTCAGCTTGGCCAATCCACCTAACCTGCACATCTTTGGACTGTGGGAGGAAACGGGGAGAATGTGCAAACTTCACCCAGACAGAAGATGAAATTGAACCTGGGTCCCTGGCACTATGAAGCAGGAGTGTGAACCACTGAGCTACTGAGCTGCCATGCCACCAATAAAGATAGAGATCATTGGTTTTTAATGTGCTGGTGTAAGAGCCTTGGTAAGTCTGTAATGTAGTAGATACACACCACAGCTACTATTTACCATTAATGAGTGGAATGAATGTTTAAGGTGGTGAATGTTTAAGATGGGATGACACTCAACTAAGTTTCTTTCTCCTGGTGCTTTGAACTTCATAAATATTGTTGGAAGTTTTAGTTTCCTTTTTGTTTTCAGCCAACCTGCCCTGTATTTACATCATCTCTTATTATGACCTGTAGAAATCACTTGAGCTGCAAGTTTTATTTTCAGAATTTCAGTTTAGACCCTGGGAGATCTGATTCCTGTCAGTTGTATTGAAATCTTATTCAAATTGCAGACCCACATTGTCCAAGATTCATCAGTAAACCAGACTTAAAATAACAAACTTTCAATCCTGGACAACAATCTTCCAGTCACAAAGCATTATAAATAGATTAGAATCCCTACAGTATGGAAACAGGCCTTTTGGCCCAACAGGTCCACACTGAACCTCTGAAGAGTAACCCACCCAGACCCATTTCCCTACCCTATTTTTATCCCTGACTTGGCAATTTAGTATGGCCTATTCACCTAACCTGCATTTCTTTAGATTGTAGGAGGAAACCTGCACAGATATGGGGAGAATGTGCAAACTCCTCACAGACAAGGTGAGAATCTAACGCAGGTCCCTGGCACTCTGAGGCAGCAATGCTAGCCACTGGGCCACTATGCCACCCCATGGCTTTACTAAAGACAGCTTCAAAGAGCTTTGACTCCAAAGTGCAGTTATGTCTACTTACATCAGTATTTTAGGAACCATCCCAAATTTGGCAGTGTAAATAATTTTTTGGTTTAACTTGCAACTGAGGAGGCATGCAGCTTGTTATTACAATGCAACTTACCTGCAACAAGAAGGCGCCAATAAAGAAAAGCTGTGAGTAGGAACAAAAACATGTTACAAATGTGAAGCTGCCAGCAATAACTGAGTGACACATGGGCCTGGATGATGTTTTCAATTGAATTATGTGAAGGAAGTCTGTGCTGAAAATGTGTTGCTGGAAAAGCGCAGCAGGTCAGGCAGCATCTAGGGAACAGGAGAATCGAAGTTTCAGGCATAAGCCCTTCTTTAGGAATGAAGGAAGTCTGTACCAATCTAAACCTAGTGTTACGTGCTTTGTGAAAGTAGGGTAACAGGAATCAATCAGGGATGTGAAGGAGTTTCCCAGTGTGGGTCAGCCATCAACCAGGACAGTTATTTTTTTTTCAAGATAAACAGAAAGCAAACATCTCCCTAGCCAAGGGACCTCTCTTCCTCCTCACAGTACACTGGCTGTGGCCAGCCAGCCAGCTCAGAGGCAGTCACCTGAACTGAGGGGATTCTAACTGGGGAATAATAAAATTGTTTAAATTAGACATGCTCAGATTTATATAAATCACCACATAAGTAGGAAGATTTTTGTTTACATGTGCACAGTAAGGACAAGGGCTTACATTTTGACAGGCGAAGAAGTCCTGAAATACGCCATGCACTTAATGTCATTAACAAACTACCACAACTAGGTTCACTGAAGATTAAGAAGAATTACACGACCCAGGTTAATAGCAGTGGGCAGTAGGTTTGGCTTTCCAGAATTATCCAGAACAAATAATTATTTCTAAATGGATCAAGTGTTCTCTTCGGTTCTCCACATGCAGCATTTCCCCATCTCTGCTTCCACTACTTGAGCAGTAAGCTAGGTCGAAGCATGGTTTCTTTGAAATGCAATTGTTGCAGGAAAATATGGCAGTCATTTTCAAACAAGCGCCATCTTAAAAATAGCCATAAGATGAGTGGCAACTCAATCTTGTTTTGTCGAGTTGCAGGGTTAGTTGAGTGATAATAGCAGCCAGCAGAACTTCAGCTGTCCTTTTCTAGGAGACATTCAGAACTGCTTTCAAAGTGTTTAAAGGCATCAATGGTGGATATTTTACCAGTTGTCTGCAGCTGTCTGGTGAACCCTGGTGATCTTGCTGTAGACTTAGTGAGTATGAAGCCCTATAAGCAGGCGCTCTGAGACTATTGGTCACCCTCATGAAAACAATTCCTTTTTCTCTCTCATGGCATCCTCTTCCCCAAACTCCAGCCTTTGCCACACCCGGCAATCTTTAACCCCACTCACCTTGTTCCAAAGATGATGTTCTTCACTGAATCAACTACTGGACGAGTTCCAGCAATGTCCACTATCCCAGTGGCGCTACTAAGACTAAAGTTCAGGAGCTTGCTTGCCTTTTTGAAAGGAGCTGTGCATCTAATTTGCTGCTGGTTGGGTCGAAAGTATGACCAGAGCACTTAGAAAATGACTGAGCAGCGTTGTGTTGTCTTCAGCTCCGGCCCATTGTCAGTGACTCTATCACCCTGACAGATTTGAGTCCTAGTATTTCTACTGATCAAATAGTGGAAGCAAGTGACAGGATTTGATGCACATGGAGAATGGGAGGTGTCACTGTTGATGTATTTAACAGTTGCTACCTATTTTCATGAGTCAGGCAAGCTGCAGCTACTGCCCATTCCTATCAGCCTGGACCAGAAGTCAAAGCATGTTTCTTTACCTAAATGGTTTACCATGGTTTACCACAATGGCTTCAAGTGCGGGAGACTTTTCAGGATTTTGAATCCAGTGACACTGAAGGATGTTCAAGATGCTCGTAGGGGAATTTGAGAAGATGGTTCCTCTATAAAATGGTTGCTCTTTCTGCTTTTCTAGGGATGTCAATTGCTCTGAGTTTGACATTTTTTAATTAAGCTCTACAGACCTTTGGAGGTAGGAGTTACAGATTTCCACCCCCAATGTGTGAAGGACTACGACCTATTCCTAAAAGAGCATGAGTCAACGATACGTGTGACTATCACCACTGCCTTGAAAGTCCCCTTGAAGCCACACAATATCCTGAATTGGAACGTTACTGCTGTTTCTTCACTGTTGATGGTTCAAAGTCCTAGAACTCTCTCCCTAACAATAATGTAGGTGTATCTGCACTGCAAGAACACGAATAGTTCAGGAGAGTGGTTCACCATAAACTTCTTAAGGGTGAATCACGATGGGAAACAAATTCTGCCCTGGCCAATGATCTTGTGAAAGAATTTTTAAAAATCTTGATTGGGGGCTTCGGTCTAATTTTAAGGATATGTGCCCACTTCTGAATCACCTCATTCATAGGAAATCATTTGCTTTTTTATCCTATCAAATCTTTTAGCTTTATCTGGTATCAAGCTCTCTAAGTGTTTTTCTGATTAAATACATTCAAGCACATGGTGAATATTTCATAATATTTCTGACATGAGCCTTGATGATGGGATGGTTTTGATCAGTTGTGACAGGAGCCATCTATTGTACAGTTTGCAACCTTTGCCCTATTCCTATTATTCACTTGTATCATCATTACATTTACAAGGATTAATCATGCAGAATATTAAATATTCTACAGCCTTTCATTATTGTGATCTCCTCATAAATGAATATAACTCTTGTCATTGGCATCTACTCAGTAGTGCCTGTCTTATTTAAAACCTGAACTTTAACTTTAAAAGTTTGAAAATTGTATTCAAATTCAATTATTTTTTGTATTTCATACTGGAGTGCGGTGACTTTAATAATTATTCAATCATGAATAATTTTATTGTCAAATATCCTGATAAAAGAAAATTGTATCTGCGTGTTGTGATGTAATCTGCAATATGTTGTAATTCAATCAATCCGACATGTTAACGGAGAATTGTATTCATTATAAGCTTCCCATGCTCCTGAATATAGAGGGAGCTCTCTGTACACTTACTGATATCTTTCAGCCATCTCCCTGTTCATGGTTTCTTTTCTGCTTTGAAACTTCTCGGGTCAGGGTGTTGCCCCCAACCTCCTGCTGGTGATATCACAGCAGGAGACGGTTTTATATGAAAAGTCTGTTACCAACCTGATGGAAACAAGATTGCAGGCCAGTAGAAATCGTGTCAGTATCTGACTCTGTAATATATCAGCAATATTACATCCCCTTATAACTATTACAAGACCCTACCTTCTATCAGTAGCTAGTTAACACTAGTTCTATAGGTTATAAAAGTTAATCTTGCTGATGAAAAGCAGGCCTGATTTCTAAGAATACTTCACCAGCACTATCTTAGAAGTGACTCTGAAATATTCTATGAACAAATTTTCCCGACTATTTTATCCTGAATATGCAAGACATGCATCATGTAATGTCACAAGATAATCAAATGTAGATTATTGCTGTGTGGCAAATCAAACTGTACTTTACATGCAGCCTCATTTCCTCCCCCAATGAATTGATACATTGAAGTGAAACAAAAAGGCATTTGTGTGTGGTTCACTCAAAATACCAAACACCTATCAAAACAAAGAATTTGAATGCTGAGCAGCTAATGGGATCTGGGTGGTTGGGGAGAGTGGGTTAGAGTGAGCTAGTTTCCCAACCCAAAGCCCTTTGGGCATGCACCTGGTGTCAGGTCATGTTACACTGACACTCCTAGACCTGCAGGTCAGGACCTAGTTGCTGACAGACCCGAAACCTCAGCATGTCTTTGAGCCATCTCCATGAGGCGAGGCTGTCAAACGCCGATCCGTTTACTTTCATGGACATGCAGGCAGCTTTATTAATTATCAAAGCGTCCATAGGTTTACATGTTGTCAGAAAATAGAACATAGTCAAAATGGTTAGGATTATTTGGCAAATGTCTAAACTAACAAAACAGATCAGTGCGTTGTAATCAGTCACTTCTTTCTTGTCTCCTCTTTCAGTGACATTTATGGGAAATGTGTCCGGCAAAGTTTATGGAAGGTTCAGCATTCCAAACTGATTCAAGCATTAACCACTTCATTACCAAACCTCCTGTGCAGCTTGTACAGTGTAAGTATCTATTGCATTCTAGAAACACAGAAAAGTCACTTAATCATGAATGTACATGAAGATTAGAATACCAAAGTGTTTACAGTAATCAGAAACTGGGGGGAGAATGAGGCATGTGAAGGAGCTGGCTAAATATTTTGTCAAAGAGATAGATTTTTTAAAACTGAGAATTGGACAGGCAAAATGGTCAGGGAATTGCAGAATGTAAGACCTCGACTTTCAAAGCATTATTTCACTGGCCAGAAACATTTCCTTCATAAATGATACTTTTAGATATATCAAGTAAACTTTTCACAAAAAAAAACCATGACGTTTTATTTTCTTGCAAGCCAAGATTTTTTAAGTAGTGAATTTGTTAAGAGGTTATTAGGATTGTGTAATGAGCAGCACCAAACACATTTCTTGGTGAATTAGAATGTACTGCAGACATGGGTTAGTTTGGATACATATTGACAGGGCAGGTACCATGTTTTTGCATAGTACATGGTCCATTTCTGGCCATTGGTTCCCAGCTAGTGGGCCAGCAATTGGTTCTCATCTAACTACAAAAGCAGTGATCAATTGGAGATGGGAGACTTCTCAGTGGCATTTGGATCACTACGTTTGGTACACCTCAAGAAAGGCACACTGACCTTGGAGGGAATGCAGTACAGATTCACTAGATGGATAACAGCACTGGCCCTAAAGATAGACAGAAACAGCTCCAAATATTCAGCAGGCCTGACAGCATCTTGCAAAAGAAGTCTGGAGAGAGAAGCAGTGATTTTTGGTGATGTTCATCCCGTGTTGCTCTGTGATGCAGCACTCTATTCTCTATGGCCTGTTCTCCAGGGGGACACTGAGACAAACATTGAGTGTGCCTGGAGGAGCATCAACTTGGTGAAGGATGTTCTTTGGCCAGGGATGGCACGGTGGCATAGTTATTAGCACTGCTGCCTCACAGTGCCAGAGACTTGGGTTCAATTCCCGCCTCGGGCAACTGTTTATGTGGAGTTTGTACATTCTCCCTGTGTCTGCGTGGGTTTCCTACGGGTGCTCCGGTTTCCTCCCACAGTCCAAAGATGTGCAGGTTAGGTGAATTGGCCATGCTAAATTGCCCGTAGTGTTGGTTGAAGGGGTAAATGTAAGGGAATGGGTCTGGGTGGATTGCTGTTCGGAGGGTCGGTGTGGAATTGTTGGGTTGAAGTGCCTGTTTCCACACTGTAAGTAATCTAATCTAATCGAAAATGTGTTGGTCTTCCAGCATAAGGAGTTGACCCCAGCCGAATGTTGCAGGCTGGCACATTCCAAGGGTCCAGTGCTACATGCTGAGGGATGCACTAAAGCTTGGGGCAGCTATCCCCAAAGCATATTAGGGATAGACCAATGTCTAAGGTCTTTCTGCCAAAGGTAAATGGGGGAACCATTCAGTTATCAGACTCTTCTGGTGCACCAAAAGCATGTAAATATAATCTTGTACAAGTAAGAGGTGCCTTTGGTTTGTTTGTTGGATAGAGTCAAACTCCAGTGTTTGTTTTCTTCTTTTACTACTGGGTGGTACCGAACTATGTTTGTGATGATATTTTTCTGAATAAAGTATATTTTAAAATTAGAAGACGGTCTGATGGCATCTGTAAAGAGAGAAGCGTCACGTTCAACTTGAAACTTTAATGCTGTTTCTCTCTGCAAGACAGATCCTGTTGAGTATCTCCAAAACGTTTTGCTATTGTTTCAGATTTCCACCATCCACAGTATTTTGCTTTATTATTGTGGAGTTACGTTATAAGGACAGGTTACATAAATGTTCCTTTTATTGAGGGGAAGATTGAAGTGTTCGAAATGTTAAATGGTTTTAACAGAGTAGATACAGAGAAACTGTTTCCTTTGAGTGAATAAAAAAGTGAATATAATTTCAGAATTAGAATTGGACAAATCAGTAGTGAAACAGGGAGCCCTTTCCATGCTGAAAATGTGTTGCTAGAAAAGCACAGCAGGTCAGGCAGCATCCAAGGAGCAGGAGAATCGACGTTTCGGGCATGAGCCCTTCTTCAGGAATGAGGAGAGTGTGCCAAGCAGGCTAAGATAAAAGGTAGGGAGGAGGGACTTGGGGGAGGGATGTTGGAAATGCAATAGGTGGAAGAAGGTTAAGGTGAGGGTGATAGGCCGAAGTGGGGGTGGGGGCGGAGAGGCCAGGAAGAAGATTGCAGGTTAGGAAGGTGGTGCTGAGTTCAAGGGTTGGGACTGAGACAAGGTGGGGGGATGGGAAATGAGGAAACTGGAGAAATCTGAGTTCATCCCTTGTGGTTGGAGGGTTCCTAGGCAGAAGATGAGGCACTCTTCCTCCAGCCATCATGTTGCTATGGTCTGGCGATGGAGGAGTCCAAGGACCTGCATGTCCTTGATGGAGTGGGAGGGGGAGTTGAAGTGTTGAGCCACGGGGTGGTTGAGTTGGTTGGTCCGGGTGTCCCAGAGGTGTTCTCTGAAACGTTCCGCAAGTAGGCGGCCTGTCTCCCCAATATAGAGGAGGCCACATCAGGTGCAGCGGATGCAGTAAATGATGTGTGTGGAGGTGCAGGTGAATTTGTGGCGTTTATGGAAGGATCCCTTGGGGCCTTGGAGGGAAGTAAGGGGGAGGTGTGGGCGCAAGTTTTGCATTTCTTGCGGTTGCAGGGGAAGGTGTCGGGAGTGGAGGTTGGGTTGGTGGGGGGTGTGGACCTGACAAGGGAGTCACGGAGGGAGTGGTCCTTTCGGAACGCTGATAGGGGAGGGGAGGGAAATATATCCCTAGTGATGGGGTCCGTTTGGAGGTGGCAGAAATGACGACGGATGATATGATGTATATGGAGGTTGGTGGGGTGGTAGGTGAGGACCAGTGGGGTTCTGTCCTGGTGGCGATTGGAGTGGCGGGGCTCAAGGGCGGAGGAGCGGGAAGTGGAGGAGATGCGGTGGAGAGCGTCATCGATCACGTCTGGTGGGAAATTGCGGTCTTTGAAGAAGGGGGCCATCTGGGTTGTATGGTTTTGGAACTGGTCCTCCTGGGAGCAGATGCGGCGGAGACGAAGGAATTGGGAATATGGGATGGCATTTTTACAGGGGGCAGGGTGGGAGGAGGTGTAGTCTAGGTAGCTGTGGGAGTCGGTCGGTTTATAGTAAATGTCCGTGTTGATTCGGTCGCCCGAGATAGAAATGGAGAGGTCTAGGAAGGGGAGGGAGGAGTCTGAGACAGTCCAGGTAAATTTGAGGCCGGGGTGGAAGGTGTTGGTAAAGTGGATGAACTGTTCAACCTCCTTGTGGGAGCACGAGGCAGCGCCAATACAGTCATCGATGTCGCGGAGGAAAAGGTGGGGGGTGGTGCCATTGTAGCTGCGGAAGATGGACTGTTCCACATATCCTACAAAGAGGCAGGCATAGTTGGGGCCCATGTGGGTGCCCATGGCTACTCCTTTGGTTTGGAGGAAGTGGGAGGATTGTTCAGAGTGAGGACCAGTTCAGTCAGTCGAAGGAGAGTGTCAGTGGAAGGGTACTGGTTGGTACAGTGGGAAAGGGAGAAGCGGAGAGCTTTGAGTCCTTTGTGATGGGAGATGATGGTTTGGTGGTGGGAGATAGGGTCATGGTCAAGAGGGCAGTAGGAGGAGGTGGATGTCCATGGTGAAGATAAGGCGTTGGAGACCAGGGAAGTGAAAACCATGGAGGAGGTGGAGGGCATGGGTGGTGTCCCGAACGTAGGTGGGGAGTTCTTGGACTAAGGGGGACAGGACCGTGTCGAGGTATGCAGAGATGAGTTCGGTGGGGCAGGAGCAGGCTGAGACAATGGGTCAGCCGGGGCAGTCAGGTTTGTGGATTTTGGGCAGGAGGTAGAAATGGGCGGTGCGGGGTTGTGGGACTATGAGGTTGGAGGCGGTGGATAGGAGATCCCCTGAGGTGATGAGGTTATGGATGGTCTGGGAGATGATGGTTTGGTGGTGGGAGATAGGGTCATGGTCAAGAGGGCAGTAGGAGGAGGTGTCCGCGAGCTGGCATTTAGCCTCAGCGGTGTAAAGGTCGGTGCGCCAAACTACCGCGCCTCCTTTGTCTGCCGGTTTGATAGTGAGGTTGGGGTTGGAATGGAGGGAGTGGAGGGCTGCACGTTCTGAGGGTGAGAGGTTGGAGTGGGTGAGAGGGGTGGAGAGGTTGAGGTGGTTAATGTCGCGGCAGCAGTTGGCTATGAAGAGATCGAGGGCGGGTAAGAGGCCAGCACGGGGTGTCCAGGTGGATGGGGTGTGCTGGAGGCGGGAGAAGGGGTCGTCAGAGGGTGGGCGAGAATCCTGGTTGGAGAAGTAGGCGCGGAGGTGAAGGCAGCAGAAGAATTGTTCGATGTCTCGCCGCGTGTTGAACTTGTTAATCCACGTGGTTCTAAAGGAGAGTAATATTGGACACAAAATGTTAACTTCACAGATGTTGTCAGATCTGCTGAGTTTCTTCAGTTACTCTCAGTTTTAATTTTATACCTCTTTGCAAACAAGTTTAATAAAATTTTCTATCTCATATGCCTGTGGAACCTGAGACAAATGGAGCTTGTAGGACATAGATTGCTGGATTTTTGTGAAGTAATCACATCCAGAAGAGCAAAGAAAGTGGACAAAATGAAGTTGAAGTGAAGGTCAGCTACAATTTCGCTGAAAAGTGGAGCAGACTGAAGTAGTTTAATGCTCTAGTCCCTTTTTGGATGTTCGTACTAAGAATGGTGCAGAATATGGAGGAATCTAACTCAATATCTTGGCTCGCATTTCCACAATT
Source organism: Chiloscyllium plagiosum (assembly GCF_037043375.1). Lineage (NCBI taxonomy): Eukaryota > Metazoa > Chordata > Chondrichthyes > Orectolobiformes > Hemiscylliidae > Chiloscyllium > Chiloscyllium plagiosum. The sequence goes on from NW_028270177.1 coordinate 27,429,029, forward strand.
TCATCCCGTGATATTTCAGCTCAATAATATTTTCAAAGAAACAGTTAAAAAAAATTAAAAAGCAAATTTTACTTTCAGTGTTTACTTTAAACTTTTAACCTAAGAATTTGTTTGTAAGATTTTATAAAACCTAAGAACTGCAATCACGAGCTTGCACAATTTTGATTGCACATTACAACTAACATTTGTGTGACTCTGAGCCATGCCTAAAGGAATTTCTCCTGAGAAACATTTGTCCTGATACCAAATATAGAAATATTAGTAAGTGCTGCATCTTTAAAAAATCTTTGAAACCTCAATGGAAATTCTACATCTTATTTCTTAAAAAAAAGGCTTTTTTCGGTAAGAAACTGTTTTATCTAGCTTTCTGCTAAATAATAACAGCACTATGTAATTCTGTTTGAACAGATCCAGTATCATTAAATAACAGCAGGATCAAGTTTATTTAAATATGAGCACAAAGGCGTGGAAAGCCAAAATAAAAACTTAAATTCTGTAACTTTTAAAGTCTGATATTGCTGTCTTTTCAATATTTGAATACTCCCTCGGGGTTAGTAACATACACTTTGCCAGACATAAACTGTGTCATACACAGAGTGGTTGCTTTACATTGGTTAAAAACTCTTGTTACATTAAACGTCAAACCTGAAAGAAATAAGAGACGGCTGGATTCAGGAAAAATAAGATACATTTTGACTATAGCATTTCTTCACAAAAATCCAGCCATCAATGTAAATCTAGCAAAAATGAGAAATGCTTTGAATTTTTTTCACATTTTGAATTCTTGTTTGAACTTAGCTACTAAACCGAAACTAACAGCACAGTATTGTTTACTATAGGTATGTAGTGTAAGGCTGGTGAGTCGAAATGTAGTTTAATTGATTGTGAAATTCCTCAAAGTGCCTCTAGGTTAGCTTCTATCCAGCAGGGGGAGCAGGGCACTAGCACACAGGCTCAGGATCTTGACGTGATCTTCATGATTAGCCATTTGTTTATTTCCATTATGATTCACAAATATAATATTGGCTGCAGATAATTTGAAGTAGAGGGTCTTGTTTTGCAGTAGGAGTATCCTGTTTCCTGCTGCTCTTTGTGCTGGAGCCCTAAATGGAGACATTCACCTGATGGATTTATGCATTTCCACAACACAGTGTAATTAACCCCTTGAGAAATATGGCATCATGATGAACTGTAAATATACAAGGTCAGGTTTTTTGTTGCTTACTCAATGGGCAATATAAGCAAAAACTCAGTTCTGATTCCCTCATATTTCTCTCATTTAGAAGTAACTGTATTCACAGCTGGTTGTGAATCAGTTCTGTATATCATGAGCAAATTGTGGTGTATTTTGAAAACTGCAAAAGGAAATGCAATTCTTGAAGGGAAAACTTCAGTAAGTATGCATAAATCAAAGAACCAAAAGTTACATGCAAGTTTTTGTTGTTTATGACATTGGGCTCTGTCCCAATTTTAAATTGACTGTGGTGAATTGCAGACAATATTTGGCCTGACATCATCAGAGAGACAAATTCACAGTATCCAGAATGTGACAAGAACCAACTTGACCTTGTGTCTCTTGGTTAATTTGTTTGCTGCATGGCAAACATTTCTAAAGGTTTTCCAGTAGGTCTTGTCCGCAGAGCAGAGCAGTCACTTTTGCCTCAGTCAAAGCCCCATTTACTCTGGAAAGTGGCTCCCTATATCCTAGGGACAAGCTGCTGTTTGACCCCCAGAATGTCGGTCAAACAGATATAATGTGAATGGGGCTTTAGAGCATCAGCAGAGTGGAGTTCAAGTCCTGCTCAGCAACATTGCCAATTGAAGCTGTGTTTACATTAGAAATGACTTTCCCTAAGGATGTGGAGAGCATTTAAAAAAGTAGTTTTCTTCTTGCTTGCAGGGAAAATGATGCTTTGCATCCCACTGGGTTTGGTGGGTGACTGTGGAGAACGAGTGGCTGCCAATTGCCTCTTTAAAATTTCTCTTCAAAGTAAAGTGGACTACCTTTGCCTCATCCGTCTTTGGAAAGGGAAAGCTTTCCCTCTGTCACTATGTCACTACCCCAGGGTGCGTTCACACTGGAATATTCCGCTCCTGGAGATCATGAGGGAAGCCTGTGAAGATTCCTGCCACCATGAAAGAGTTAAAGTTTCAAATTCTGTTCAATCCGTTTTATCCTGAAAAAAATTGCCCAAATGTAAACCCAACCTCGTCAAATGATAATGCAACCAACCCTTTAAATAAATCTATACAAAGGAAGTAAAATGTTGAGGTACAAAGCAGGCAAGAAGCAGTTCTGCATGCAAGTTGTGATTTTGTATGTTCAGGCTTGATTCTGTCGGTCGATAATTAAAGGAATGCCAGTTTCACTGCTTTTTTTTGGCCAGAGTGTAACATTTTTCTCTTCAACAAGTCTTCCCTTGCATCTCTCTTCCCTGGTCCTAGTGCATTTCCTTTTAACAGCATTCCCCATTCCTCAGCCTCCACCCCCCCCCCCCCCCCCCCCCCACCTCCTGCACATGGCTGTGGAGGTCACGCCAGTCCGTGCCTGGATTTGAAGCATATGGTGCTAACCCCTCAGATCTGCTGACCTCATCATTTCTCAATCGGTGCATTTGACAAACAGTTACTCACAGAGGTTCTGGTTGTGGGCTCCCGCCACCATCCCCCCCCCCTCTGCCCTCATCGTATGTACCACCCAAAAAATAAAGAATGTCTTCTATATTCTTGTCTGCCTCACACAAGCCGTTTGAGGAGCTATTTAGTAGAATGATTGCATGTTAGCAGGCTGGTTACTTCATTAATCTTAGTTACTCCTTACAAACCTCTCTTTCACCGTCCCCTCTCTCTTTAAAACCACAACTGTGGACAAGTTGATTGAGGAATCTGGATTCTTCGACCAGAGTGGTCTGCCTTTATGAATCATTCTTGAGTGATTTCACAGTCGGCCCTATCAGTGGAAATTGTGCTCTCTTTCAGAGCCTCCATCCAAAGCCAAACAGTGACTCATTGTTTCAAGCAGGCCAATGGATTAAGTATGCTGACTGTCAGATTGACAGATGCTTTATATTTTAAAAGTGAGATAAAACATTTCAAGTCAGGCAAACTTAAGCCAAAAGATGTCATTGTTCCAATTTTGTCAATAGAGGTATTTTTAAGTGATGGTGTTCGGATGGTGGCTATTTCCCTCCTCACATTTAATTTTCTCTAATTGTTATGACTCTGCTTTTCCTGAAAGCTGCAGTATCTCCCTTTTCAATATTCTTTATTATAGTGTGACAGAGCACTGCAACATCCAGTATACACTACATCCCCTTTCACACATCACTGGCTTCTCACATTTCCACATATGGGAGCCCTCTTACCCAGTTCCACATACAACTTCAGAATCCCCTCGGATTTCGCTGCTCTCTTTTACAGTCTCAATGACAAATCACAGGTGTGTTTCACACTATTTGCTTTTACACTATTATACTGAAAACTATAGATAGTTTTGTCAGCACTTAAATCAGGGAGATGGAGCTTAATAACAAACGTCATGATAACCAATGTTAAGTGGATCCTTATAAATTCACTTAGTAATATTTAGGTCAGTTTCTGAAAAACAGTTAGCAATGTTTCTGAATGGGTTTGAGAAGTTGAGGATCAGATGATGCTCCTTCAAGCCGACTTCATGAAATAAGATATAATCTTTAAAGACTTCTTTTGGAAATTGATATAGGCTGATAAGAGGCTGTTACTTCAGAAAATATTGAAACATTGGTAAGCTGGGTAGACAGAGCAAGACAGTCTGATTAAATGATGGAAATATGGTTGTCCTGTGACTGTTCAAAATTCTTTAAAACTTCTATCGAGTGAGGTACTTTTTTAAAACCATGTTTGTCTGTTTGAACTGATATGATAAAAAGGAATAAAATTAATCCTTCAATCAAAATTCAGAAGTGCGCTTCACTGAATACTTGTTTTCCTACAGTTAACGCTGAATCCTCATCTGTTCACAGATGAGTTGATACCTTATCAGAACTTCTTTTTCATTATAACATGAGAGTACCTATGTTGATGTTTATTTTACATTTGTAGTGGAGGGGATATTACTTTGAACAGTGCTAAACATCAGGCACATGGCTCAGTCCTGCTACTGAATTAATCTGAATTAATCAGAAACCTCCCCCCACAACCCTGCCCCCATCCCTGGGTTTAGTTGATCTTGTAAGAGAAAACTCCTTCACAATGAGGAGAGCACTGCCTTGTAAATCATCACCAAATGTTCTGTATCTTCAACCTTCAAAACAAAATAGTGTCGCTGAAGATAACCAGTAACTCGTTAATATTCACTGCAATTCTGAGGCACTTTCTCTAGTAAATCAGGAGGGCTAAGGTTGTCTGTTTCAGTGTTCCTCTTTTGTATTCACTGTCTCTCAATGATAATTGTCTTTCTGAAGTGTATAGCCTTTATTGCTATTTTATATCTGAAATGTCTTTGAAAGAAATTTTCAAGTTTTATTTTGCCAACCGAGTTTGACAATAACACAGAAGTACAGATTTCAACTTTCACTTGTTTTTATTATTTTATTATGAAATGAAGTAAAATCTGTGCCTAATCCCTGCCTCTGCTACTTTTAATATGTAAAATTATCCAAGTAACACAACCCCAAGGGCATGTGGCCTTTCTCTCACTCTCATTATTTTTAAAGTCAGAAATTAGTTTGTGTTTACCTATTAATTTAAATACGTAAAAACAGTTTTATCAACCATCTTCACAAATTAAAGCATTCACGGAACCTTTAAGATTGCATAACATACATTTGATCCAATTCAAAACCACTTGACTTTAATCTTCAAAACTAAATTATGTATCTTATTTTTTAGTAAATAGATTTTCTTTAATTTTGTAGAAAATTTTCTTTTAACGGACTGGATCTCCATGTTAGTTTTGACTTGTTTAAAGGTACAAAAGCTTTGTGCAGACCTTGATGTAACCCAGATGCCTGTATCATCTACCGTTTTTTTCTTTAAAATTGATCCTCTATAGGTTTCCTTTTATAAGTCTCTCAGCATATTTTTAGCTTCACAGACCAGCCCTTGATGAAAAGTAGATGCTAAATTCAGCAGCCAGGCCTCACCTAATTAGCAAAATGGGCTTTTTCTTTCTTTCTCTCATTCCTTTTTAAGCATTTAGTCTCAGGAGAGGCATCCAAGCTCTCAGCTGGGCTGTTTTGAAAACATTTCTTTGAATGCTTCTCCCTAATTCACAGCTTTGTTTTTAAGCTTTTGTGTTTGACTGTTTGACCATATAACATTATACATCTGGTCTAAAGCATGTTTGTAGTTTCTTCTCCCAGGGAACCTATGCATTCCTTCAACTCCTCCTGTGCAAATTCCAACTGATCGTGTAACATAAAGAGGCTAAAGTGGTGCCAAGCCGAAATGAGTGAAACATGAAAAGAGTTGAAAAGAATTCTTTCACTCCTTTTTTTCTCTCCACATTCTGCGCAACTCAGTGTCAACAGCAACAAGTCCAAATCATATAACTGTGGGAAAATGACATATAGTAGAATGGAGAACTCATTTAAATTCTCGCTAGTAAACATTTCTTGGCCACTTTGCCAGGCAGGGGGGTGAAAAATGTCCCTAGATTTTGTCCGTTGCATAATGCTATAAGTGGTCTGAGATCTCTCATTGAAATGACCTGTCCTGTTGTTTCAAGATCTTTTTGATTGTTTAGATGAAGGACTCTATGACTGCTGCGCTGCTTAGAAATTAAAACCTCCTAAATAGCCCCTTGTAATAGACTGAAGTCTGCTGAAGTAGGGATACATTCTGCATGTACCTGGCAGGGGAATGAAACAGATACGAGACGTTGGTGCTCAGATAATCCTGTTTGGGTGTAGCATGTGGTAATGGAGATGTTTATTTTATGAAATGTCACAACAGGGATGCTATAATCACAAAATCATGTAAAAGATCTGCAATTAACCAATAATGATGAATGAATAACAATGCTGCATACATTTTTTTGTGATGGTACATCTTTGAGTTATGCATGTGCCTGTGTGATTTTTATTGGGAATTAGATATCAATTATAATAAATTATGATTTGCAAAATTGCAAACGAAAGGATTAATTTTAATATTCCTTGTTTTTGCAGCCAAAACCCTTACAAGTGAGCACTTCTGACTTTTCTAAAGACGGCCACTAACTAAGACAGCAACTGAAGCTGAAGAATTAGGTTGTCAAGCTCAGCTTGTCATTTTCAAAAAGGACTGCTGCTTGTTACATCTTCACAGACCCTGGCTATTGCACCCGACTTTAAAAGAAGACAACCATAGCCTGCATTGATCATGGATGTCCTGCTTTTATACATTAGAAGCTGTAGGGCTGTAAAGCTAATCACATTTGTTGAGTATGAATTTATCTAAAGGGAGGATTTCATGTGGAACCTCGAGGGTTAATGGAATGCTTGGCTGCACATTCTAAGAGAGTAAGGAGGCTTCTCCCAATCAACTGTCAGCAGGCATAATAGCACAGGATGGGCTGTGTTAAGAAACAATATTCAGCAGTTTGAAGGCTCCCTTCAGCCTTCACAGGGAGGCTGAGATACACATCACTTACTCCGATATTGAAAACACCATTGTTTTTTTTTCCTCCTCACTTCTTCCTCCTGGGTTTGAATGACTAACCAGTGGAGCTGATCTGCCCACTTTATCTCATTAGATGCACCAGATAGAACACATTGATGTCAATCTATTGTTCACAGTCTTGATTTGAACAAGAGCTCTGGTCAGGAGGGGGATGCTTTCAACGTGTGGAGGGCAAAAGAAAGTTGAATAGAGTTGATATCATACAAGTATTTATCTTTTTGTCGTAAGATTGGAAGAAAAAGAGTCTGCACCAAAAGTAAATTGTGGTCCCTTACAAGTATACTAAGGCAACGCAGTTTAATTTTGTGAAGTCAATTAATTATTTTAAGTGCACAAAAATAATCCTTGACATTTATTTAACAAGCTATGTGCATTATTTTAAAGGTAAATCTAAACAATTAAAATCTCATAAATTGTAACGGATGTGTGTGAGTGTCATCAAGGCAAGAAAGACCTGTGACATTGTTCATTCTATTTTAACTCTTCTTCTCATTCTTTCCCTTTTCAGCTTGCTTGATAGCACACTTCACCCTGCAGCTGGGAGGCTGGGTCCATCCCCTCCTGCACATTTCTTCATCAGTCCTGTCAGTGCTGGCCCGCAATCACCTAAACAATGGGGGATGGTGAAGCTGCAATGGTGCGAACCCAACAATGATGCCAAGCACTTTAACGCCAACGCTCGCTCCTTTGCCCAGTGGACTGGTGAACCCTCATGTGGACTGGTGCTCAGCATACTTTATGGCGAGTGGACTATGTAGATAGCTCAGCACATGCAGTGTGAGCTAAATTATCTCCTGTACTGCAAAATCTTATGATTTGAGGTCAACATGAGTTAAATATAGAACAAAATACTGTGTTCCTACACTATTGTATCACAATGTAATTTCCAGAACTGTATTAAAATCAGTGTGACCCTGTTTATACATTGAACTTATTTTAATAATTATTAAAATAATATTATTCTAATATTATTAAAATATATGTTATCAAAGCAACAAGTTTGACAAAGAGGAAAATGTCAGAAGAAGAATTTATCTTTTCATTGATGCCTCTCAAAAGTGTTCTGCAAAACAGAAAAAAAGTGTGTAGTTGTTCACAAATATGATGTATTTATAAATGATATTGAGGAGGTGCCTTTTGGTCTTTTCTTTTACCATTTTAAAGACGGCACAGTTTTTTCTTGCATTTTTTGTAACAATAAATAGTGATGTCTTGTTCCAAATGTATAACAGCTTGGTTAGAGCTCTGCTAGTCTAAGACCCTTAAGGATTCCTTAACTCAGATAATATATTATTGACGTAGAGAAAGTGCAATAAAGAATCATTAGACTTGTTAGATTGTCCTATGCAAAGATAATCAGCAAATAATGCCTGAATTCTCATGATTTTCAAAGAATCAGAAGTGGTCTCATTTCCCCTCAAGTCCCACTTGCTTCAGAGGTATGTAACAACATTTCTGAACAGGTTGATTAGAAAATATCTAGAAAGAGACAGATAGGGTATATGCAAATAAAATGTTTCCCATGATGGGGAAGTCTCTAAGATGTGGAGATATTATTTTACTTAGAGGATTGTGAGAGTTTGGAACTCGCTAACAAAGAGGGTTTTGGAGTCTCGATGTTTAAGGTAAAGATTGTTAGATTTTGGATTATCAGTGAGGTACAGCATGAAGGAGATGGGTCAGTAAAAGGGATTGAAGTGTTCAATCAGCCACTGAATGGCCTATTCCTATGTTTCTATGTGGAGGAGGAGAAAGTTGGGGCTGCAGATGCTGGAGATCAGAGTCAAAAGTGTGGCGCTGAAAAAGCACAGCAGGTGAGGCAGCATCCGAGGAGCAGGAGAGTTGACATTTCAGGAATAATCCTTCATCAGGAATGAAGGGCTTATACTCAAAAAGTTGACTCTCCTGCTCTTTTGTTTCCATGTGCCTATTTCAGGTTGAAAAATTGAACAAAGTGAAGAGAAAGAAGCTTCATGTGCAAAAAATAAGCAGCAAAGAATTAATGCAATCTTGAGCTGAATTTTTTTTAAAAATGGCCTTATGCTTTTCAGAATTGTTTGCAGAATTAGGGCCAAATTACCTATTAGGTTAGGCTGCAGATGTTGAGTCTATTCCCTTAAGATCAAGAAGGATGAGGGAAGGGATTTCGTTTTACAGAATAGTGACAGTTTTAGATAAGGAAAAAACAAAATATGAATCGCATTCACAGATGGCGTGAGTGCCATAGGACATAGATTTAGGGTTTTGGACAACAGCTACAGATACAAGGAAGAGTTTCCATAAGCAGCAAGTGGTAATTGCGATGAAAAGCATTGTTGACAAGGATGGAGGAAGTAGAGCTGATCAATGATTTCAAAAGGAAATTCCAAAGATGAAAAAAAAATATGCTTGCAGGTTTGTGCATCTTGAAAGGAGACAAAAGGAATTACTGGATAGTTCTATGGACAGCTGGCATTGCTTTGATGGACTGAATATTTCTTTGCTGTGCTTATGGCACATATCAGTGTTTAGAATGCCACATCAGTGAAAGGATCTTGTGCATAAATCTTACCCCATGAATGAACACGATAGAAGAAAATGGAAATGCCTGGAGATGGAGACAAATGGAGAAGAGTAAAGAGTAGGTCGACCAGTACTACATGATAACAAGAAATATATCAAACACAAATGCAAAGGACAAGAAATGGAAGAGTTTGATTCTTAAAGTCTGCTTGGCCACAAGTGCCTGTCACTCTAACCACCAAAAGTGACATTTGTCAGGTTTTGAATATTTTCAGCTGTGCTAAAACTTCTGAACTAACAATATTTTTATGCTGGTCTCCAGTCAGAAGATATTTGCTGTGTAAATGTGCAAAAACGATTCTATTTCAAAAGGTGTTTGCAATGCTACAGTGCAGTTCCTTTTTCAATGAGATAGTTAGTCTTTTTTGCATTATCTAAAACTGGATTTGTACAACATTATTTTGTTTTCCAGGTCAGAGAGTAGTGGCTTCAACTATTAACTAACCAGCAGCTCTTGCTGCTGTGATAACATAAGTGCAGACATTATGATTTAAGTAATCACTTTTGTTAAATCTACGATATCAGTGCAAAACAAAACAGCAGTGTTGTTGACTTACATCAGAAAAATGAATTGCAAATACAAGTCAGAATCATGTCAGATATTTTCTGAAGCTTGGCCTTTTTATTTTCTGTGCTGTTGATACCTTTTGCATAAATTGGTGGCGAATAAATCAATTTAAACCATTTTGCTGTACATTGGAGATGGGCTGTATGAAATGGCATTGGTAATGTGCACATGATCCAAAATAAACCAAAGTGGTAAAGTGAATGACTCCTGTTACAGATTTCATTGTGAAATCTAAAATTGCATTTTTACATTAATACAAGGAACAATGGAAGTTACGTGTTAACATGCGACTAAATATTGTCTAAATATAAGTAAATATTAATCAGACTCGTAATTGTGTTCATTTTGCAGAGCAGGAGGATGATGGGAGAAATATTCCTTGTAGAGTGTATGTGTTCTTCATTGGCTCAATCATGACGATTATATTGAATGATGCTTATGTATGTTTGTACTTAACACATTCCAAGAAGAAAATTTCAATGTACATTGGTTCTTGAAAGCAAAATATTAATGTTGTGATTTGACCCTTTGGGCAATTGTATGTTGAAGAAGCATAAATGTCACATAAAATTTGTGGGAAATATAAGCAACAGGTCAATTAATCCAACACACCAATAGTTTAGGATTTTTGTAAATCTTTTCCAAACCCAAGTTTATCTAATCCAAATTGCATATATCTCCACACCTTTCATTCTTAACATGTTCTTTCCTTGCTTCATTTTAAAAGCACCAATGCTATTTGCCTCAATTACATTCCAACAATAACCTGGATAAAGAGGTTTCTCCTGAATTCTTTATTGGATTTATTAGTGACTACCTGATGTTAATAAACCCCTAGTTTGCAGATCTTTTGCAAAAATCCAAAGTCATATTATTGGATGAAAGTGGCATCTGGTTGAAAAGTTATATAAGAAGGGTGGAGTTCCTTTTATTGATTATTCATAAACATCCGCAACTTTTTGGCAGCCTGAAAAAGGAGGCAGTTCTTCATTTGCAAAATAAATGGATACCATCAACACACTTAGAAAACTCTCTCTATCACCTTGTCTCAACACAGTTAATGGTTACAATTGATAGCGCTGGCTAGAAAGTCAATATTTTATGCACTGACACAAAAATTAACATCCAGACATTATGTTCAATGGTTATCACTGCTGTTTGATAGGTGTCATTCCTATTCGAAGCAAAAAATTAATTTTCCCTAGATGAGTTAAAGAAAATTCAAACCTGTGAACTATTAGTAATTACATTATCTAATTAGGCTGAAAAATAGAAAATTATTTTTCATATAGCAAGGTAACCGTAACTAACACAGCGACTATTATTTTGGTAATTAGCTTGTGTCCTTCAGTGTAATATGTTGCACAGGTAGGATGACTTCTGAACAAACTCTCCAAATCTCTGTCAGTTTTTAAATACAGAACATAACTAATTTGCAAAGATTTGCAGCTTCTTCGATTTAAAAAATGGTTTATTGAATAAACAACAGATCAGTTTTATTTCTCAAACTTGAATTAGAAAGTAAAAACTCCTTTTTTCAGACAGGAAGCATCGCTGAATGTGTTTTCTATGGTAAAGGACAGCTGGCTGGAAGAATTAACAGTCCGCTTTGATCTTTAAACTGGAAGTTTTTTTTTAATCTAACATCCCCCTGTTCTCTGATACAGTTAATAATATCTGGATGGTATGTCAAGTGTTTAGCATTTTCTAAATGATCTAGTTGATATCCTGTGTAAAACTTTGTTTTCACGAGACAACGTGAAATTTCCACCTCGGGTCAGCTTGTTTCGAGACTGCAAGAAGTTGCATGAATAAAGCAGGTCCTGGCCATCGAAAATCTGTCATCATGGAATAAAAATCTTATTTTTAAATGAAAAATAGGCCTATCTGTAATTAACCGCCCACTAACAAAAGCACACGGCATTGAAATATGCATTTTTCTGAGACAGAGATTTCATTAACAGCTCATTAATTATGAAGGAAAGCAGGTATTCTGCTTCTTCTTTCCAGTAGTAGTTCCACCCTGTAAGCGTAGGACTGCTGGAGAATCTTCATTGAGCTTAATTTCGCAATAAAATTAAATAAAGTTTTGGAATAATCTACTTGACTCCTTGCCGTTTATTTTTCAAAGGCAGTTTTACTTCCCCACTGCTGGTTGTATTTTTCAGAAAATATGCATAATGGATATTTACATTTGATGCATTCTGTTGATTAGAGTCAACAATAGAGTGGTGCTGGAAAAGCACAGCAGGTCAGGCAGCATCCGAGGAGCAGGAAAATCAACGTTTCGGCCAAAAGCCCTTCATCAGGGATCATCAATTCCTGATGAAGGGCTTTTGGCCGAAACATTTTCCTGCTCCTCGGATGCTGCCTGACTTGCTGTGCTTTTCCAGCACCACTCTAATCTCAACTCTAATCTCCAGTATCTGCATAACCCACTTTTGCTACACTCTGCTGATTAAGTTTTCTATATTGCATGGCTTCTTCCACCTGGTTGTGTGGGTAGGTGATGGCCTAATGGTGTTACACTGGACTGTTAATTCAGAGACCCAGGTAGCATTTTGAGGACTTGGGTTCGAATCCTAACACGGCAGTTGATAGAATTTGAATCCAATAAAAATGTGGAATTAAGAGCCTAATGATGTTCATGAATCCAGAAAAAAACATTTAATTTAATAATGTCCTTTAGGGAAGGAAACTGCCATCCTTATCTGATCTGGCCTACATGTGACTCCAGACCCACAGCAATGTGGTTGACTCTTGATTATGTTGATCTAGTCAGTGACACCCTCATCCCATGAATGAATAAAAAGAAAATATTATGACTAAACTGTAAGAGGATGATCAGGAACTGAACAGCTCACTTGTGGCCACAAACTTGAAGGTGATGGTCTTCCCTATGGTAGGACAACTGTTAAAGCTCAAAGGCTGAGTGGCTTGGTAGGTGGAGGTGTGTGCCTTCTCACCAGCTCCTGAGCGTCTTTCCAGTTGGTCTTCCCTGCCCCAAAAGATGCTACTCTACCTTATCTTTTCTAACAGGCTTTTTTTGCTGTTGAAAATTATGTAAGCTTGATCAGTGAAGATTCAATCAACTTTGTGAAGTGCTTTATGTCAAACTTGCTAAGCTTTATGGAGGTGTTTAGTATTTCAAATTCAAAGTAATTAAGTGTTTTGGGTTAGGTGAGGTGATAGAGGAGATTATGGATGACTTCTGTATTTTTCCATTCACTCTCAAGCTTGTGGTGTCACTTGCTAGGCCAGCATTTATGGCATAACCATGATTGCTCAAAAGAAGCTGCTTTGAGTTGCTAATATAGACAAAAGTCTTCCTCAGAGTTCCAGTAGTGTGGCCTAAAATTAAAATAATAGAACAGAATTTAAATATTCCTCCAGTAATCGCCTCTCACACCTCCTTCATTTTTCTAACACCCAACCACTACCTATGCCCCATCTGTGCTAACCCAAGCCAGTTTATGTCCTCCATTCATTCCCATAGGCACTCATATCCCCTGTGTCAACTTAGTGCTCACTTTCAACCAATTTTTACCATTCAGGTACCATGAAATTCACCCAGTGTCCATAAATACCAGCTGCAGACAGGAGAAATAATAAAGTTCTGGATTACAGCCTACACTATTCAGAAACACTTATATTGATAAAAGGACATGTTCACAAGTATTGACAGATGTTGGCATTTCTTGCCAAGGCAATACATATTGGCAGTGCTTGATAGTTCTTGATAATTCTTGATAGATTGATTCTTCTTGCCATTTTTGATAAGTTTTGGACTTCTCTTGATATGTCAACACCACTTGGCACTTCTTGAGAGGTTGATACATTCTTGACACTACTTGACAGGTCTTATTAGTCTTACACTTTTTTTGACAGTATTTACACTTCTCAACAGGCTTTGACACACCTCTACAGGTCCAGACATTTCTTGAAACATCCTGACACTTCTTGACAGAACACGTAGGATATTTCCAAAACACAGATATCTTCACAGGGCAATTGACCCATCCCCAAAGTGTCTCTGACACACATTGTTACAAAGGTGCCCTGGGACTATGTCCATAAGAGTAACTCAGCTCTCTAATCCTGGTTATCCATTTAGTAATGTATTGAGAACAGACTTATTTTTGATTGATCCAGTTTCCATTTTCCATGTTCTAGACACCAGGGACTCCAAAAATCACATTTCAGTGAGGTACTTAATCATTTAAACAGCCAGCTTCATCCATGAAGTGATTATAAACATGCATTGCCTCCAATCCTGAACCAATATAAATGAAAAACACCTGATTTGGGGTGAATTTCCAATGTCTTCCACTATTTTCATCGTAGCTGAGAAGGTCGTGAAAATCTGGGCCTAAATTATTGCAAAAACTGTAAGTCCCATGTTATAAACTTGGCAAGGCAGTGAATTTCTGAAATTTATTAATGAAAAATGTTTCTGCTACTATCATGTCTCATATGTTATCAATTCAATAGACACTCACATCCTATGTTGTAGATTCTTCATACATTTGTGATGGTGTTTTGGGAAATGTACCATACAAAATTTGATTTGATTTGATTTATTGTTGTCATGTGTACCTAAGTACAGGGAAAATCTTTGTATTGTGTGCAGGATAGGAAGACAAAAGATACAAATATCATAGGATGATAGAACTGAGCAAGGAATACAAAGTTACAGCTGCAAGGAAAATGCACAAAAAGCAAGATCAATATTTGATTTGAAATTTGAGAGGTCCATTCAGAAATCTAACAACAGCAGGGAAGAAGCTGTTCATGAAACTGTTGGTATTTGTGTTTGAGTTTTTGGATCTTCTGCCTAATGGAAGACATTGGAATAGATTACAACCTGGGTAGGAGGGGTCTTTGATGATTTTGGCTGCCTTTCCAAACATTGAGAAATGCAGATTGAGTCAATGGATGGAAGGTTAGCTTGCGTGGTCGACTGGGTTATGAGGAGGTGCAGTGGCCCATCTTCACTGATTGTGGTCTGTGCGTCAGGCACAGTGCTGCCACAGTGAGAACCTTTTTTTAAAAAGTGTCTTTATGTCTTTACTATTTTCTGATGTTATTTAAGGAAGTACTCCAGTACAAGGTTCAGAGTATTGGCATATTTCTCAACCTTTATTCCCTACTGAATGATATAGTTTGAACCACGTGTTTGGGTTTCTCTCCAACAATTTTGAGCATGTTATCCATTATTATCGTGTGTATTTTCATTTTCTGTTGCTTTAATTATTTTTGTTTTCTTTAGGCTCAGCATATTTTCAATATTCTTCCCAGATGAGGATTGCATGCAAGTAAAGCCATGATAGATCTACAGTGAATTTATTGCTGTTTTATCCTGTTCCCAGGAAATCAGTCTTCTTTGTGATAAGATTCCTTGAACTCTTGTTTCTAAATTTATTTCCAAGAATCAGCACTATCCACTTGGAGCAGCACAGTCCACACTTGTATTGACCAAATTATCGTCTGTGCACTTTCTGTAACACATGAAACCCAAGCTTAGCCATAACTGATCACAGTAATTTTATATCTTTGAAATCTATTTGCCAACTAAGTCAATATTACAATTTTGACAAATCTCTTTACAGCTCATTTTTACCATTTGTTGCTCTTTAGCTGTCCCTTGCCTTCCTCACTCTGTTCATCTCATGTAAGCAAAGGAATAGTTAACATTGAGGCTTTACTCATGAATCCAGAATATCTTTTAAGAATAATTCTTAACAGCAAAAAAAAAGATATAGTATACCAGCTGGCTTGAATAAATGTTTTAAAAGAAATCTGAAAAAAAACTATAGCGGAAAGTTTGTAGGGATGAAATGCTCTGCTCAGACACAATGGGCTACATGGCCACCGTTTTGTAGTTCCAAGTGGTAGGAGTGAGTCATGCCATAAAATGGGTAATTTCAAACATAGGAAATTCATTTTGTTTCACCTTATTCATGATGCAGGCTGAAATCCAGAAGGTCAATGGAAAGCAATGGATAATAATTACACTTACAATGTTTCAACATGTTTTATGTTGAACCAATGAGCAGAGAGCTACACCTCATGTTTTAATCAGATCAGGGTCCTCTATTTCAACATTAGACATGATGGAGCATTTATTATAGACTTAAATAGATAGATGGGATTTAACTGATTTAAATTTCAAATTCATGGTCAAAATACAACAATATGTGGGGCTTTAGAAACTTGTACATTATGACTTCTGACCCAAGAATTGGAAACATTAATGTATATTAATGTCTGTTGTCTTGGATAATCAGGTTCCTTCTTTTGGTTAATCTATCTGCTAATATTCCATAACATATACAAGAACTTCCATTATGCAAAGGTTCCATTTTGTTTAAGTGTGTTTTTATAGTCTTCTTTTCATGAGAATGCTTCCATTTAGTCATCATTTGACTCATCATTGTGATAGAACTTCTTAGTGTCACAACCCATTTGTTTCCATTATCTGGATAGTCCTACCTTCCATTTAGAAAAAAACAGTTGGTCAGTTCCCACACAAAAAAATGAAAATTATTACGTATGCAATGCAAAGTAGCAGAGGTCTGAAGTGCATTTTCTGCTCTTGTGCGTTCCCTGTGCAAGATATTATTTATGTGGATTTGCCCCAAAGCAAGTGAGTATCATCACAGTACTTTAGTCATAAAGATACTTACGTGGTGATTTTGGAGAGTGTTCAGTCATAAAAATATCCATAGAATGTTACAAAACTGTGCTAGGTTGTTTATTTGCTTACTTGCTAGCCTAGGTCACCTGAGATCCAAGCCAAAGGTTCACTAAAAATCTTTATCAACAAGTTACTTTTCGATGGCAACATCACACTAACATTCCATACTGACGAATTCCTTCACTAATGAGTGGATAGACTCTCTCTTGGCCCGTAAAGGCTTTGGTCTGGCCATCAGCATCTGGAACACTAATGTTGCCATACTGCCAACTATTAACATTGATGATGTGACATTGGTGTAGCTGACAACATCAAATATCTTCCACTGCTCAGCGCAGTCACTGGCAATTTCTTTCACACACACACCCACTCTATGTCAAATGTGTATCCTCAGTACACTGCTCTACAGTGGTAAGACCTGAAAAATTTAAGCTTTTCTTGATGGCTCAGATAACTATCTTAGAGGTCTGAGAATTTATTAATTCCATCACTGTGCAGTTATCATTAACTCAACAACAGTTCTGCTTGCTCAGCCATGTTCATCAGATAGATGATAGTTATGTCTTTGCAAACCTTCCGCTAGGGGCATTGGCCACTGGGTCACTGGCGGGATGTATCCTTACCTCTGCTGTTGGGCCGTCTATATGTGAGAGATGAACATGACAAGGATTGACAGCTGGGAGGTAGTCACTAATTGCCACGATCAGGAGGCTGACTGTTTGGAAGTGTAAGGGGGGAGGTGAAGAAAAGTTCAGCTGGTAGAAAAGAGTGCCTCGAGAAAACAAAAGGCATTAAAATGTGTGCATCTTATCTGTTCAGTGCAGCAAATGTGCCCAAGACTGCCAGGCCAGAGATGTGCTGCTCAACGACACCAGGTAATGATTAACACGGAGCTGACCAACACAGTGCAAGCCATCATTTTCGAAGATGGAGGGCTGCCACAGTTGACAGAAATTGTTGTTCTTTATAAACTGATATTCCTTAGAGTCTCTAAATAGAATGGATTAGAAGAACCATTTAGCGGCAATATAAGAAAAAAGGAACCCAAAACATCTCCACATCAAGAATCTACAGCAGGCCATGCTATAATAAATTAGTGTCTGTCAGTATTACAATGTATATTAATAGTCACACCTCTTCTAATGAGTTTGGCATTGACAGCTGAGAGGAAATACAAGCCATCATCGCTTTACTCATGCACACCCCTGATGAAAGAATCAGTAATAAATCTTCCCAACAGCACTCACCATAAATATGTATCACATACTACATCTGTTTAAGATTCTGCATATAAATCAGCGCCACTGAATGGCAATGAATCAGCCGGTCGATGGGTGATTTGATGACAAATCGACTTAGATCTGAGATGAGAATTTACAGCTCTTGTCCGAAAGATAGCCAATCAATACTAGAGATTAGTGCCAGCCTTTGAATTCATTGGCACAGGGATGGGGGTTGGAGGGGGTCAGACATGCATCTGAGGGAGGACAAGGTCCTCAGCATACAGGTGAGTACTAACATCTGGAATTAAACATCTGGATGAGATCATGTGATCACAGCAGATGCTGTGGGTTTGGATTCCTGTCTGCTATTTTTAGCTAATACAGTATACAAAGCTGCTTCCCAGAAATGTCCCTTTGGCAGCAGAGTGATGGCTAGGAGGGCGCGGGAGGGGTATTGGGGTGTGGATGGAAGAGGGTAATGAAATCTCTGTGTTTAGAGAGTCGGGTTAATCAAAGCTAGGTGTCAAGTGTATACTAACAAAATCAAGCCATCAGTGTCCTTGATGTTCAACTGCAGCCTTTGATCTAAATTCCGGAATAATTGAATCAAAGGGTTAGTCAAAAACAAAGAGGGTTCCAGTGCTTGTATGCTGTTCTTTGGCTGTGAAGAAAAGAAAGTCATTTCATGCTTTAAAGTGTATTGTGAATGCCTAGTGTGTGCTATCAGTAGAAAGAATTTCTCACTCTATTGTTCAATAAAATAAGTAAAATAATAAATTAAGTTTTAATTTGTTCAGGTTTACAAACACCCATCTCACTTATCCTAAAACCTTTTAGGCACATTTTTAAGGTGAGAGGAGAGAGATTAAAAAAGACATGAGGAGCAATTTTTTATGCAGAGGGTAGCTGTTGTGTGGAATGAACATTCAGAGGAAGTGGTGCATACGGGTACAATTACAATGTCTAAAAGACATTTGGATAAGGACATGACTAGGAAATGCTTGGAGGGATATGGGCCAGGAGCAGGCAGGTGGGACTAGTTTTGTTAAGGATTATGTCAGACATGGACTGGTTGGACCAAGGAGTCTGTTTCCGTGCTGTATGACTTTCTGACTCTACAAGACGTTTTTAAACGTGGAGCAGAAGTTTCATCACATTCTGTAACATATATGCATTATATGTAGGATTAACCATGACACAGATCTTAGCCATTCTCATCGGTAAAGTATAAGTAAGGCTAGACATTGCAACATATAAAATTTTGTTTCCTTCTTGCATATGAATTATCACAACATGACATCATACATCTGTTTGGTTTTCAATTTTTTAAATTCAGTGGAGGGACATGGGTGTTGCTGGCTGGCCCATCCATTGTTGCCCTTGAGAAAGTGGTGGTGAACTGCCTTCTTGAACAACTACAGTCCATGTGGTGTAGGTAGACCACAATATATATCACTGTGGTTTTAGAAAGCACACATGTAAGATTAGACGTTCCCTTATGGAGACTGAAATGACTCCACAGAGGCTGGTATCTGGTAATCAAATCACCCTTTATTTACACATGAATAATCCTTGACATTAGTATTCCTTCAGTCCAAGTCAGCTAACAGGGTGGCAGTATCACTTACACTCCCCTTTTTTCTCTTTTTGGAAAAAGACACAAGGTGCACGAATCTTTATTCAAATTTCCACCACCAGGAAGAAAGGAAACACCCAAGTGGCCTGTGACAAGCAGTACCCTTCACATCAAAGGGCAATGCTTTGTGATCAAAACAGTGAAGGGGAGGGTAGGGACTAAATCAAAATAGAGTTGGAGGGGGAAATAATACACTCCACTCCCTGCGGCACCCACCTCTCCCTGAACAACTCCAGGGTGTTGGTGGAAACCGCGTGCTCCTTTTCCAGAGACACCCGGGCTCTAACATAACCACGGAAGAGGGGCAGACAGTTGGCCCTAATGACCCCCTCCACGGCCCGCTGCCTGGACCTGTTTATAGCCAGATCGGCCAGGCCCAGGAGCAGACCCACGAGGAGGTCTTCAGACCTGCCCTCCCTCCTCACCGGGTGCCCGAAATCAGGAACGTGGGACTGAAGTGCAATCAAAAGCAGAGGAGGAAGTTTTTAAGAAACACTCCTCTTTTATGTTTTTTTTCCACCCCACACTACTGCCTAACTGCGGTAGTGCTTATTTTTTCCCCAGCACCATGTGTGTGTGTGCAGGTATGAGACACAGTGAAAGACACAAGGTACATGAATATTTATTCAAATTTCCACCACCAGGAAGAAAGGAAACACCCGAGTGGCCAGTGACAAGCCCTGCCCTTCACATCAAAGGGCAATGCTGTGTGATTAAACAGTGAAGGGGAGGGCAGGGATTAAATCAAAATAGAGTTGGAGGGGGAAATAATGTACTCCACTCCCTGTGGCACCCACCTCTCCCTGAACAACTCCAGGGTGTCAGTGGACACCACGTGCTCCTTTTCCAGAGACACCAGGGCTGTAACACTTCCTTTTTTTTTCTTTTTTCTTTTTTTTCCACCACCAGGAAGATAGGAAAACACCCGGGTGGTCAGTGACAAACACTGCCCTTCACATCGAAGGGCAATGCTGTGTGATCAAAACAGTGAACACTTCCCTTTTTTTCTGACAACCAGAGCTCCCTGATTGGACCAGATTAACAGCCCCAATCAGGAACTCATATTCTATTAAATTTAGCTGGCTGACTTTGTTTCAATCACTGCCAATAAAATGTGGAGCTGGAAAAAGCACAGCAGGTCAAGCAGCATCAGAGGAGCAGGATAGTCGACATTTTGGATAGGACCCCACAATCGCTATAGAGCCGTCCAACAGATTTCTTCCCCTAGTTGGTATTTTGAACTAAAGTCAGTGCATTCAGAAATACTTGTTTGTGGTATATTGTGAGAGCTGATCATGTTGTGATGCTGCCCTCTCTGGTTGGGAGGTATAAATAATGTATGTCAATATAGCCAATTCAATAGAGACTCTGTTTGAAAGTCAAGAAAATGGCAATAGGGGTGGGATGAATTGTTTTTTCTTCTATGTTTCATTTGAACAATTAAGTACCAGAGAACATAGTGAAACAGTCTCATTTTTATTTCAGATGGTGGTATCAAGGAGGCAATATCAGGTCATCTAGTCATTATACTATATACAGTATCTAATATTTGATTCCATTGACTGCAGTATCAGGTACCTCATATGTGTGCAGTCATTCCGATTTCCATATCATTCCCTGAGATGAATATTTCCTCCGTTGTACTTGAAATGCCTCCTCTGATTCAGATGTTGTATGATAATTAAACAATTTGACTGGCAGAAAGAGAAAGGCCATGTGAACTTTGTGTGATAGCCTAAAGTGACATTGGATTAGCCATCCAAGAGACCTCCGGTTTCCTTTCTTTGAAGTCAATGCTAAAGAAAACTATTGGGGGCATGGAATGGAAGGTTAATTCGCTATTGAATTGAATTGAATTTATTGTCACATGTACCGAGGCACAGTGAAAAGCTTTGTCTTGCAAGCAATACAGGCAGATCACAGAGTTAAGTAACATAGATAAGTAAATAATAGATAAACAGCAGCAAAAACAAAAACACAAGTACAGGCTAATGTTAAGAATTTGTGAGCCCATTCAGTATTCTAACAAAAGTAGGATAGAAACTGTTTCAAAACCAGCTGGTGCGTATGTTCAGATTTCTGTACCTTCTCCCCAATGGTAGACATTGTAGAAAAGCATTGCTATGGTGGGATGGATCTTTGAGATTGCTGGTAGCTTTTCCTTGACAGTGGGCCTGGTAGATGGTTTCTATAGATGGGAGGTTGGCCTTTGTGATTGTCCGGGCCAAGTTCACCACTCTCTGTAACCATCTCTGATCTTGAATGATACAGTTGCCATACCAGGTAGTGATACATCCAGAAAGAATGCTCTCAATGGCACACCTACAAAAGTTGGCAAGGGTATTTGCCGTCATGCCAATTTTCCTCAACTGCCTGAGGAAGAAGAGACGTATTGTCCATTTATCACTCCTATTTCAAATTTCCTTCAAATTGCTTTATATTCATTAATATATAGCTCCATAACATGAACATTGCTATACAATTGCAAAATGCCTACGCATTAATGTTATTCAGTACAGGAATAAAAGTTGGCTTCTTTGCTGACTCAACAACTGTTCAAGAGAGTAGCTGAACCGTTTAAGAAATTCTGCGGTTTGATTGTCAGTTTGTGCTGAGTGAACTGATTTTCCACTTGATCAGTGCTATCTAGGAATGGAAAGTAGCAAGGTCTCCTCTCTAGGTTTCAACTCATGGCTATGGTGATACAGCGTTTGCATTAGACATTGGGAAAAATAAGATTTGTCTTTGATGTTATCCAAACTCATTGCCAACCACATTGATGTGTCGACAATTTTATTTGGATCAAATACCAAACTGCAGTCAGCAACCATAAAATATTGCCTCAGCAAGATGCCAATACATTCAAGATAAATTGTTTTAAAACAATATACATACATCCAGATGATGTGAGCCTTGTTGTCAGACCCAATATTTATTGGTCATCCCTAATTGCCATTGAGACCGTGGTAGTGAGCTATCTGCTTGAACTACCAGGGGAGGATGGCAGATTTCTTTCCCTGAAGGATATTAGTGAACCAGATGATTTTTTTTTCCTGACAATCAAAAATAGTTTCATGGCTATCAGTAGATTCTTAATTCCAGATTTTTTTAAAAATTGAACTCAAATTCTACCATCTGCTATGACAGGATTCAAACCTAGGTCCCCAGAATATTACCTTGGTCTCTGGGTTAATAATCTAGCAATCATGCCACTAAACCATCTTATGACTGCAGCAGACGTCACATAGACTGTAATGTCTAGCTTTTCAGCTTTATCTCGTATTTTCCTAACTTATAGTATGAATATCTGTAATGTAGTGTAGCTTTTTAAAAATTTTCTCTTTTTTCTGTACCCATGATTTGTATCTATGTACTTTGTACCATGTGTTGGTAACATTGTACCCTTTTCACTCTACCCCTGTTCATTTATAAGTTGAGTACATGTAGCAATAAACCTAATTCTAAGATTCTAATTCATTTGCAAAATGCATTCTGTGTTATGCATAAATCATGAGGCCAAAACACTTTTCTTTTCAAAAAGTATACTTTATTCATGAAATTTATAAAAATATATCACAAATTATTTCCACTTGAATTTTACAATATTAGCGAGAAATTCAACTTATAGCTTGTTCTGTTCAAAGCAATTATAATGGTCTTAATAATAACAAAATACATTCCTCATTAAGGACATAGCTCAAGATCATCTACCAATTCCAGTGTACCATGACTGAGGCGCCTTATGCAGTGACTTTATGGCTTTCCTATGATCTCTCTATTCATGATTTCTCCTCTCATCAACTCCTTTAGATGCTGCTGACTGCTCACCTCACAAAGCTCAGTTCACCTGTTCTGTGCTGGAGTTGGAGTTGGAGGGGAGGGGGGAGCAATGAGGAGACAGTCACAGGCACTGCAGAATGCTGAAGTGATTTGCTTGAAATCATGTATCATTGTTCCATGGACAATGCACAGTCATATTAAAAGCTTGGGATGGCACGGTGGCTAGCACTGCTACCTCACAGCACTAGAGACCTATGTTCAATTCCACCCTCGGGCAACTGTCTGTGTTTGCTTGGGTTTCCTCCGACAGTCCAACGATGTGCGTGTTAGTTGGATTGGCGATGTTAAATTGCCCATAGTGTCCAGGGATGTGTAGGCTAGGTGGATTAGTCAATGGGAGGTGTAGCTGATAGGATGGGATGCTCTTTGGAGGGTCGGTGTGGATTTGTTCAGCCAAATGGCCTGTTTTCATACTGTAGAGTTTCCAGATTACTTACAGTGTGGAAACAGGCCCTTTGGCTCAACAGGTCCACACCGATCCTCCGAAGAGCAACCCACCCAAGACCCATTCCCCTACACCTAACACTACGTGCAATTTAGCATAGCAAATTCACCTAACCTGCACATCTTTGTGACTGTGGGAGGAAACTGGAGCACCCGGAGGAAACCCACGCAGACACGGGGAGAATGTGCAAACTCCACACAGAGAGTTGCCCGAGGCGGGAATTGAACCCGGGTCTCTGACGCTGTGAGGCAGTAGTGCTAACCACTGAGCCACCGTGCCACCCTAGTTCAAATCTAGTTCTAGTTCGAATCTCCAACATTCCTCTCTCCACACCATTTATTCTCGTGACTCAATCGTGTGAATTTTTGCACCCATCATCACCCTGTCTGATCATACCTCCACCCAAATATATGTAACACCACTCACCTCACTGGTTCCCTATATCCCATGCCAACTTGCACAGCTATACCCATCATGTAATTACTGCAGAAGGCTAAAAGATATGGTAATGGGTTAAGTAAAATCATACAATATGTTCAGAGAAGATCTGAAAGGCAATGGTAGCTACTTTCTGAAGATGAAGTAAGGGAAATAAAAGAGAAATTAAAGTGAAAATTCAATCAGCAAAGAAACCCCAAACAAGATGGGATTAAGATTCTAATCTAAGATTTGAATATTGAGTGCAAAGTAAGATTAAAGAATTTCTTAAGCTTGCAGTAAGTTTCCTTAGAATCCTGTAGTAGGTACAGGACTGAGTGGGAGAAAATCTGGACCATGAAACTTACAAGGTATGGAGTCACTTTGTCTTGGATAAAATATGCTTTTATTACTATCTGGGACAAGAACAATGACTTCTGGAGACACAAGACATTTGGACATGGTAGGAAAGGTTTAGAGGGATTATGGCCTAATGTAGGCAAGTTGGATTAGTTTAGTTTTGGCCTGGATGAGTTGGACTGAAGGGTCTATTTCCTTACTGTATGACTCCACGACATTGGAACTTTATGACTCATGGGTCCTCATACCCTGTATGCCAAACTATTACCCTCCATCCACACTCATGACCCTTAATAACCTGCATGTGCAATAATGTATTTGAACCCAAATTCTATGGCCTATTTTAGCCCATATGGAAACACATGACCCTCATGACTCACTTCATGGTTTCTTCACCAACTTGTTGCCAACTTTGCCAAAGCATACTACGTGGTCCTTCTACACTTAAATCTTTTATGTCAACTCCACTGGTAGGCTTATGCTCGAAACATCGATTCTCCTGCTCCTCGGATGCTGCCTGATCTGCTATGCTTTTCCAGTGCTATACTTTTCGATTTTGACCTCCCACTCTTCTCGATTTTGACCTCCTACACCTGCAGTCTTCACTTTCTCTCAGTATTCACCATAGGCTAACTTTAGGAGTGCTGCTGAGTTGAAATAAAGCAGAAGTAATTATTAATAACAGCCCATTCAATATATATAAACCCCTTCAAGTAACTGATACTTAATAAAATCAAACATTTGGAATCATAGCCCCACATCAAAGGCAGCTAATCCCTTATTAATATCTTGATTATATCAGTCAAATGATGACAAGTCTCTGATTGTAATTACAGTCTGTCGTACTGTATGTTATAGAATCAGTTGAGCAGCAATTGTACTACAATGAAAGTTCCTTGTTTTGTGTCAAAGAATAGCTATTGAAATTGCAAGCACTGAGTGTTTTCACCTTTGTGGGTAGAATCTTCTCAGGCAACTAAGTTCTCAGTGTTGAGATCAGATTCCTGCTTGTGAACAGTGAGGCGCCTATTAACATGGGTTATCATTCATCAGCACTGAGCACGGTGGCTCAGTGGTTAGCACTGCTGCCTCACAGCATAAGAGACCTAGGTTCGATTCTCGCCTTGGGCAAGGGTCTATACAGAGTTTTCATGTTGTCCCTGGGTTTGCGGTGGGTTTACTCCCATAGTCCAAAGATATGCAGGCTAAGTAGTTCAGTCATGAGAAAAGCAGGGTCACAGTACTATGGTAGGAGAGTGGGTCTGGGTGTGATGCTGTTCGGAGGATTGGTATGGACTTGATGCTCCACACTGTAGGGAGATTATGATGCTCATTACCACTGAATCTCATCTCATTAATATGAACGTTCCCATTTTACCACCCAGTGGATAGAAACTAGATCCTGAGAATTCCTGACATGAAAGTCAGAGCAGATTCCTGGTAACTCCAGCCCATTGTTCCTCCTCTAGACGTCCAGCTTGGACATCCAGCATCAACATATCAAGGAATGCTCCATGGACAGCAGCCCCGGCACCTCAAATCCATGGACACTGGCATCCGATACGTGCCAGCCTCTCTGCATCATGAAGGCACATCTCCAAAATACTTACTGTATGCTTCTGCATTTTAAGTTGCACTTTGGAGTGCACTGACACTGCTCATTGCAATGTTGCTGCAGGATAGGCACCAGATCACAGATCTGGTCCTATTTTCCTTCGCCCACACATCCCCACATCTAAATTGCATCTACCTTAATTCCGGAACTGCAGGAGTTAAAACAAAAGTATTTCTGCACAGTGGAATTGCAAGCTTCTGTGATTGTACTGTACAGATGGTGTTTTATGCTTTTCTGACAAGGAGTTATGACAGCACAATGTTGTAGGATATCATTTACAGTAAAGGAAAGCATTAATGAGAGAAAAAGAATTAAAAAGGAATTATTGTACAGCGACATTGAATCCAGAAACTTTACTGTTGTGGTGATCAAATGGGAGTAATCTTCACTGCTCAAATGGGAGCCTGTTTTCACCTACAGAATGCTGAAGGTTCAGCTTCAACTTTGTGCCTATCCTGTACTGGACAGATTTCATTTTGGCAATTGTTCCAGCTTTTGTTGTTATCTGATGCCAATACTTCGAATGGTCTTTGTCATTATCATCTACACGTTGGCAAGCAAAATTAGCACGCAGCCAGAATAGTAAATGTTACAAAATGTGGCAACAATTACTCTTCCAAAGTATCACTGTGTCTACCTTAGGTAGGTTAACATGCTATAAATCTTTTAAAAAGGAACTCAAGTGATTTGCATATGTAAAGATGAGTGAGAAAAGGCCAGTGATCAGCTTGCTGTTGATTGGACAACATTGCACCATGTACTACCCAACCCAACCACTAGAAATGCTTAATCCTAAATGTCAAAAAATAAGAGAATTTGCAGCAAGTTTCTCTTGACTCCCAAAGACGTTCAAATCATTCCCAGGAGCTCTTGCTTACCCATAATGAATTGGTAGACATAATGAATTGATCAGATAGGCAAAAGTGAGGACTGCAGATGCCGGAAACCAGAGTAGAAATCAGAGAGATGCTGGAAAAGCACAGCAGGTCAGGCAGCATCCGACGAGCAGGAAAATGAATTGATCTCATAATGGTCCCATCCTCCCCAACTAGGACAAGGAGAAAATATTTCCATCTATCTGTAAGTTGTGCCTCAATTTGTCACATCTTTGCCACTGATTCAGAAACCCCACTTCTGAGAATTGAGCTTAGGATCTAGCATGATACAGTACTTCATTGCAATATTAAGGGAGAATTACAAAGGGTGGATGTGTTGTATGTTGAATGAAACTTGTCTACCATCTCCAGTAAACATTTGATAACATGACAGTATTTGAAGAAAGATGAGGAGGGATTAGTGGTGGCTATGATTGGGAGTTCTCTCTCACACTATGGCCAATGCTTAGCTATCAATAAACACTACAAAGGTTGCACCGCAAAAATAAATTATTTGGGGCCCTGCTGTGCATCAATCAGTTGCTATGCCACAACCAATAATTGCACAGAGAAATAATCTGTTCGCTCAAAAGTGGGTTGGAACGTCCAAAGGTTGCGAAAGTCATTATATAAATGAAAGTTTTTCCAGGGCTGCCCCAGACCTCCTCATCAATTCTTGTGACTTTCAACAGTCATAACAACCACACATGTATCAATTCCACTTTTCCTTATTAGATTAGATTCCTTACAGTGTGGAAACAGGCCCTTCGGCCCAACGAGTCCACACCGACCCTCCGAAGAGTAACCCACCCAGACCCATTTCCCTCTGACTAATGCACCTAACACTATGGGCAATTTAGCATGGCCAATTCACCTGACCTGCACACCTTTGGACTGTGGGAGGAAACCAGAGCACCCAGAGGAAACCCACGCAGACACGGGGAGAATGTGCAAACTCCACACAGGCATTTGCCCAAGGCTGGAATCGAACCTGGGATCCTGGGATCCTGGTGCTGTGAGGCAGCAGTGCTAACCACTGAGCCAACATGCCACCCCTCATTACATTGTCAATTTCCTTGACACAAATATTCTACCATCTCACAATCCTGCATGTGAAGACTTATATCTTAAATAAATTATTGGTGTTTTCCATTTTAGTGGGAAGTTTTTTGTTTGCCAATTTCAGTATTTTCCAAAAATCTTTTGCTTAATGGTCCAAACATAATTTTGTTACACGATGGAGAAATTTACCTCATAGCGTTTACCATTTGAAATAATATTAAAACAATTGGGCCCTTTATACAATGTTTCTCTTCCCAACAAATATTGGCAACAACTCTTTCTGCTAACTAGAGCATGGGACAAAAGTCTACCTTAAAAAAAATTGAGCTGCACCAGGTAACTTCTTCAACAAGAAATACTTTGCTCATAATAAAGGTGGCATATTGGCTCAGTGGTTAGTACTGCTGCCTCACAGTGCCAGGGACCTGGGTTTGATTTCAGCCTCGGGTGACTGTCTGTGTGGAATTTGCACATTCTACCTGTGTCTGTGTGGGTTTCCTCTAGGTACTCTGGCTTCGTCCCACATTCCAAAGATGTGCAGATCAGGTGAAATTGTCCATAGTGTTCAGGGGTGTGTAGGTGCATTAGTCAGGGGTAATGTACAGTAATAGGGTAGGGGATTGGGTCAGGGTCAGTTACTCTTTGGAGGGTTGGTGTGGACTTGATGGGTCTAATGGCCTGCTTCAGCACTGTCGGGATTCTATGATCATATTAGTCAATTAGTTAAGGAGTCATGAGGTTACAGAAGTCTGAAGTTGTTGAACTCAAAGTTAATTTCTGTTCTACATTTTGATTATAACAAACACACACACACAACACACACTTCCAATGTATTATTTGTATTTTTTGATGGCTTTGCTCTCAGCAAAGTCATCCCATCTTCACACCTGTCATTTAACATTTCTATCACACCCTTACCACTATCTCTCTGCCTTTGTCTTTTGCTCTGGACACACACACAACCTGTTCTACTCATTCCTCCTTCCCTTCTCTTTTTAAAAATTCCATTTTCCAGGCCCTTTCAGTCCTGAAGAAGTGTCACATTAGACTTGCAATTTTAATTTTGTTTCTCTCTCGACAGATGCTGTCAGAACTGCTGTGTTTCTCCAGCAATCCCTGGTTATTTCAGATCTCCAACATCCACAGTATTTTGCTTCCACTTGAACAGAAATATAATGGTCCATGTGCCTTACAATTCAGGAAATGTTTTCTCAATCGACTAGAGTCTGAAGCAACAATAAAACAAAACTACTGGATATATGTGATGAGTTCACTTATTGCAGTCAACCAGCAGTAACATTCTAAATTCCACAACACATGGTGCTTATGAATAAAGCATTAAACCTTACTGGCCCTGAAATTACACTGCTCGGTATTAACATGAAAGAACTGCATACATTTGTTTTGAAATACCTCTTGAACATTTTAACTATTTAATGATTCTGTTTTAAATAAGGGTCTGCTTTTAGATACAAGTCAGTTTCCAGTATAAAGCAAATGTTATTTCAGAACAAAAATCAAAAGAAAACTTCTGATGTTGGAAATCCGAAATAAAAACAGGAAATGCTGGTCGTACTCAACAGATCAGGTTGCATCTGGGGAGAAAGAAACACAGTTTAAGAGCTGAATCTTTTAAAAGGAGCCAAATTAGCCAAAAATTTTATCAATTACTAAACAGGGGAAGACTTACTAGTGCAACAAACATACAAAAAATTAGGAATAAAAAGCAAATCCAAAAAGATAAAATTAATAAAAAATAGATACATGGATCAATG
The DNA here is from genome assembly GCF_037043375.1 of Chiloscyllium plagiosum. Taxonomy (NCBI): domain Eukaryota; kingdom Metazoa; phylum Chordata; class Chondrichthyes; order Orectolobiformes; family Hemiscylliidae; genus Chiloscyllium; species Chiloscyllium plagiosum. The sequence goes on from NW_028270177.1 coordinate 27,458,746, forward strand.
TCTGAACTGTTTGTGAAGAGTGGAAGGTTGAATATTGTGGCTATTGCATTGAGATAGTGTTGAAATTTGTAGTTGAACCGGTGGATTCACGATTCCTGGTTTTGACGGCTGATTGACGTTCCATTATCCTATTCCCCTTTTAACAGGTTTGCAGCATTTGGAGTGAGAGAAGGTGCAACGTAGGGGGAACTTTGAGTGTGACAATCACAGCATGGTAACACGTGAATCCAACATTGCACACACAAGAGCATTTAGTCCCACAAGTTCACTGCAAAGACATTTCTACTCCCTTCCTTGCTTATCCTTCAAAAGGAAAAACCCTAATTAACATTGTAGTCAAAAGAGATCACATTCCAATTTGTTTGAAGTCTTTTTGACACTGTTAGTTGTTACATCTCATCGCTTCCACACAGAGTCCATCCACACCTGCATCTTGTCTCTTCACATGTTGTCTCTGTAAAAATCCTTTTTTAAGAAGCGCATTTTGGAATTATGGGTTAATAATGTTGTGGTGTTTTAGAGTTCTGACCTGTCATTCTCCACTTAAATGAGTAGACTTCTGTTAACATTAACTTTCCAATTCTAACCAGCACTCTTAAAATTCTGAACACAGCACCTTCAGTTACATTGAATTTCCCAGCAATATGGGTGATTTTTATGTGGTACGTTTGAAGGAACACGCTCCCATTAAATATCTTGGTCTTAAACTTTTCACAGAAGTTAGTGAGTTGTGGTTAGAAATAGATTGTGTCTCTCTGTGCTTATTTCAGGCATGTATCTCGAAGTGTCTGAGAGCCGCAATAACCAAGGGTTCCCTTCCCTCATTATTTGTTTAATTTTTGGGGGGTCTGATGTACCCAATTGCTCTATCTATCTCCGATTCCTTTCCAATAGCTGTATTAAATGCTATGTTAAAGTTCTAAGCTGCAAGCACAAGCTCTCTTTTTAAAATGACCTTCAATATTTCAAAGGAAGCATGGAAATTTCAGCCCATTATTACCTTTGCTTTTCTCTGCAGTAGGCCTGTCAGTAACACAACTATTGTACTAAAGCTTGCAATGAACAATATCCCCAAGAACCTGACAATTTCTGTTTTGCTGTGGGAATGAGGCCATTGTCGAAAGTCGGTGACTTGCTCTTGAACATGAATCATCAGCCATTCACTATCATTGTAGTCACAAGAGATCTCAGTCCAATCTGTATGAAGTTTCTTTGACACCTTTAGGTGTCACACCCTTCAGTTCCACATAGAAAGCTTTTTGCACTTGCAATGATTTTGTCTGCATCAAGCTTCTTTTTAAAAGTACATTTTGGAATTAAGGAGTAAAAATATCTTTGGTATCATGATGTTCCAATCCACCATGATAACAATATCTGGCCCCTTGACTTTTCAGCACAGGCAATTATAACAGCTTGTCTGGCTTTCCTGAGAAGCAAGTCAAGACAGAAAGGCTGTGAGCTTGTAAGCTCTGAATGAAATGATCTATTGCAAAAAGGCAAAGCAAGGTTGAGATTCTGAGAGCATCCAAATCTGGACAAAGTGACTGAGCACTAAGCAAGTCAGATGAGAACCCCCCCAGAGATGCATCCTCTGCTGATGTTGAAGATAGGTGGGTGTCTGTGAATGTAGAACAACCTGGCAGGAGCTCTGCAATGCAAGGCACCAGTGAGCTCTGAGCTAAGCTTGTGAAGTGCTAAAACATCTGGCTGGTATTCCCAGATTGGCCTTAACTATGTGACCGGTCTGGTATTTTGCCAATGTCAATGTCTGTGGACGGAGAGTGGAGGTAGCCACATTAAGTGGGTCACGAGATGCTGTTGAATAAACATGAACATAGAAGTGTGGAGAGTCAACTGGTGTGCTGATAACTGTCAGGTAACTGCTCAGACATTCGAGTCAGGAACTGATGCTGTTTAGTTTCTTTTCATTGCATGGGAGAACTGCAAACTGCATATAAACGAGCCAAGATTAGGTAATAACGAGGTTCAAATGCTTAGAAATCATGTGTTTGACTTGTACTAGCTATTGAAACCTTAAGGGGAGAAACAGAGACATTTTGTTCGACAACAAGAATCTGATTTTTTCCATTCTACCACATTTCTCACCAATGTCAATGGTGCTCAAAGGCTGGGAAAATCCCACTGTCTACTTCTCACTTTGCAAATGCTGACAGATCAGTTGAGTCTTTCTAATATCTTCTGTATTTATTCAAGTTATTCCAAAGATAGAACTCAAAATCCACTTGAGCAGGCAGACAGCTAAAATTATTTTGGCTACTTATTGTCCTTTAGCTGACAGTTACCACCTTCCACAACTTTGATAAGGTCTACTGGACTTTGTGTTTTCCAAAAACAAGTAGCTTCCTCATCAGCGTACCCAAATTGATATCTGATTTGTCACTAGGGCCTAGCTGTGATTTGAACTCTGATCTGAGTGAGGAACTCACTGCTATTTTCCAGAAGAATCAAACAACTGAAGGATCATAATGGATTTCTCATAATGTCATGACCACCAAATCTCGGCAACATGGTCAGTGATCTATGAATGAATATATTTCATGTTGCCTGTTTTAAATTGTAATGATTCAAGCTAAAGCAAACCAACAGCCAAGGTTTTGCTTATATGGATAAGGGTTAAAATCAATTGCAGACATGAAGATTAAAAACAAATTCAAATTTGAGAAAAGTATACCTGTGTGAAGAAAGTCCCAATAAGTCTTTGTGGTAAATATTTGGGGCGTGTTGCTTGAGGTTCTCAATATTTAGGTGGAAAGGCTAACACTGAAGTTGGGTCTAGAAAGTGTGATGGCTTAATGGTTGAAAGATTGATGTTTTCTTAGATAGCAAGACATCAGACTTTGGGAGAGAAGATTCCTGGTTTCTGGTTCTGTAGGAATGGTTTTTACAATTGCCTCTTTACTTTGTAGCAGACAGCTGTTATTTTTCAAATAGAAATGCTGTGTTAGAAATGTCTCTCTCTCTCTTTCTCACTCTATCTATCTTTGCTTGGAGAGTTGTTTCTTCCAAGAAGCTTTAAGATGAAATCTCTCTTTGTATAAGCAGTTTGCTCTATTGAATCACTCCTAACCGGCAAGATAAGGTAACCACTCTTACCATGCGACCAATGCAAAAACTAAATAATGATACATATACACCATTCAAGGCTTAGCTCATCACCGACTTTTGTTTTTTTTTTGTTCAATAACCAACATATATTCTCAAAATAAATTGTTAAGGATTTTTATTCTCTGAGGAGCAAGAGTTGCCAAATGTCTCTGTAACCAATGTAGAACTTTCAGTTTTATAATCAGGTGACTTGTGATAACCATGTTTCTAACTTCCTTTTTTCAAGTAGTTGATACTTTTTACTGATTAGATTAGATTAGATTCCCTACAGTGTGGAAACAGGCCCTTCGGCCCAAGCAGTCCACACCAACCCTACAAAGAGCAACCCACCCAGACCCATTTCCCACTGACTAAAGCACCTAACTCTATGGGCAATTTAGCACGGCCAATTCACCTGACCTGCACATCTTTGGACTGTGGGAGGCAACCAGAGCACCCGCAGGAAACCACGCAGACACGGGGAGAATGTGCAAACTCAATATAGACAATCGACTGAGGCTGGAATTGAACCTGGGACCCTGGTGCTGTGAGGCAGCAGTGCCAACCACTGAGCCACCATATTACTCTATAATACATCTTTTTCCTAAAATTGTTGGACCATTAATTAAATAATTGTGACAGTATTTTTTTCTTTTATCATTGAGAAGCCAATAGGAATAAGAATGCTTACACTGCCCCACAATCCCCCCATGAGTCCCTTTTTCTGCACATGAGAGGTGACCATAAATTGCCTTATTTTCTGAAGAACGGTAGCTTTTCTGCCATAATTTCCCATCCCACCTACTACCAGTGGATGCACAGTAGACTAGCAGCATGCTCAGGAGACTTAGCAATGCACACTGTCACCCATTCATCCGCCCAAAGCCTGCACACAGTTAAAATCAGGGTTTAAATCTCTCAAATAATTAGGACATCACTGGCATAAAGTTCTAAAATTCATTCAATGGTGGTTTCTTCCTTATAATTTGGAAATCACTGTTTGCTGATATAGTTCTCATTTGGCAGGAACTGTAAATTCATTTGCACTACAGTGTTTTCAATTATTTTGAGAAATTCTGACCTCTGAACACAGCATTTGAAATCATCATTTTCATACAGGTATCTTTCATAAAGCAACACCTAAAATGGCACTGACAGGGCAAAGGCATAGTGAAGCCATTATCTACTATACTATAATTGGAAATGTTTTTTCCTGTGCATTTCATGAGTACTAGGTGAGCTGCCATGGTTATTCTGGGTCTAACATTTTAAAGTAATTCTTCTGTCAAGGCTGACATAGTAATAACAGGCGTAGTTCAATAGATTTTCAGCACATTTAATGTTGCAACCTGTTTCAAGAGTAATTAAATAACTCTGCTGGTACAAAAGTAACATACACTGACAGTCATTCTAATAAGAGTATGATTATTGATTATGACAATATCATAGTAATTTATAATGATGAACGGGCTAGTATTCAAAGTTTGTTACCAAAGAGTAGGGAAAGATGCTCTCTGGAGTTTTCAAGCTGCTGCTTATTTACTAAAACACAGCAGACATTGAGACTTCTATTTGAAGTCGACATTTCTTATTCCTTCACATTTCATTGTTCATATTCAGTAATTATTGTCTTCAGTTCTATATGGCAAAACACTTGCTTGGAATCTTCCACAAATTTTACAAAATTGCTCTTGAATATCTGGGTAAAAGCACACAACTAACATTTCTGGTTATCATCAGAATTAGCTACCAAAGCAAAACCTACTTTTCCAAAGGTAGGTATGTTTGAGAATATTAAATAAAATTAATTAGGTTAACACTTTTGTCTCAAAAGTCCAATGTTTAATGATTGAGTTTTGTAGTGAGTATTGCAGGTTGAAATTTTCTTCTATAAATTGCTTTATTTTTTTAAATTCTCTCTGTGCATGCTTTTACATTGTGTTACAAGGCTATAGACTCACCTCCTCCATGTGACCCAGTGATGTGCAGATCCAAAATGAGCCAGCTGCTTTTCATATACAAATCAATAGCTAATATCAGTGTACTCCAGTACTCCCCTGTGTCCACCTCTTTTTAATCCTCGTATCTACGCTTATAGATGCAATTAGTGATTGATAGTGCAAGACATATGAACTAAGCAAGTGGCAAACATCAAAATGTTGGAAATGAGCAATGGGGTTTCTGGCTCAGAGCACCAGTAGTTTGAACATAGATCTATATCATGATGCCTGCATTGTCAGTAAATGTTCATTATTAGCTCTGTTCTAAAATCTGTGCCTGTATGTGTCTTGCATTCAAGTCTACCTTCAGTACCAGCAACTAAACAGGTTATTGATAATGCTCAACCAATTTTTCTTTTTTTAAAATTATTCATAGTTTTGTTAATATCAAGGCATCTGTTGTTCACAGTTTGGCATGTTTGCAGTTTCTGAGTGCCTCAACACACAAACCACTATATTCCACATAAGACTGACATTAATCAGCAGATTGTTGCTAAACTGGACATGGGAATTTTACTTTACGTTTTTAAAAATGTAATCCACTTCTGGCATTCCCAGAGTTAAAACAGAATAGGACACTTTAATCAACCAATAAAATACCCTTCTCATCAACAGAAAAGAATCACTCGTGAGAAATGTAATTTACTTTATATGACCTGCTATTGATTATTCTATGTCTGCTACACAAATATCACAGGAATTATTGATCGTAAAACCTTGAAGATAATAGCTATACTGAGGAAAAATAATTATGCTTACTGTGTGGTCAAATGCACACAATGTAAGCAATACTGGCACATTATCAAATATATTAATCACTCATCCATGTCAAGTGGGCACAGAAACCACATCAAGATTATCTATTTATTCTTCTTAAGCAAATTCGTTTCTGTTTCTTGTCTCATGGTACAAAGAATAATGATTTTCAAACAAATATGAGGAGAAAAAGAATATTTTTTGAGAAAACAGTGAGCTTACCAGAGAGAAGGATTGTTTAAGGTGAAGCTTTTCATGTTTCAATTCTCTATAATGCCTAACTCCAGGAAAGAACTTGTATGAAGCACTGAATAATGGATTTCACTTTTACACAATTAATTGGCAACAAAACAATAAATGATCTTTGAATAAACAATTTTAAACAATAACACATTGTGTCATAATAATATGTTTCAATTGACCAACTGCAATTTATCAATACAATTAAAGAAATTTAATATAGCCTGAATTAATATACAGATGTCATTTATATCCACACATTTAGAGTGTGACTGTCACCTTTTATCATTTGAATGTCATCATATTTGGACTACACATGACCAAATATCTCAGAATCAAAGGGAGCAAATGATAGAATCTGTGCATATTGTTACAACATTAACCTCTCATGAGCTGGTTGTAAGCATAACGCAATATTGAATTAGAACCATACCAAACTGGAACTTTACAGGAGTGGAACTAAAAGTGATTCCAAATACTACATTGTTCCAAAAGACTCGTGAAATTAAAACACTGTTCTCATTCATTTGTATTATAATATTATCTAAACGATACATCATTTCCAAGGAATCTGTTGTTTAAATCTTTATGACTCATTTACACATTTTGAATATTCTTTGAACTGTATGTATTTTTTATAACGATCAGCTTTTAATAAACTTTGGTACGTAAAATAGCTTCTTGGTATTTTCAAAAATAGAAGTTGTTTTCCTCAAATTTTCATGTTATATCATTTGGATTAATAAGGTAAATTATAATGCACGCTTTGCTCATTCAAACTATGGTAGACTTTAATTTTCCTCTGACAGATTTGCTGCATTGTGGTTTACACCTGCTTATTCATTGGCAGATAGAACAGTTAGGGTACTCGGGGACTCTGCAGGAGTATTTGGCTATGATTAATTGCCTTGTCTTGTGAATGGAGAGTCCTGAACAGCAGGATTCTGTGCATATGTAAATACAAGGCACTTTAATATCTTACTGCAAAACTGAGATTAACGAAATGGTTTAACAAGGAGATTGAGTTTCCTCCATGTGTCTATTAGGTAAACTATTTAAAGGGTGTTTACAACATTTCCTAGATTCTGGATAGTTGCTACTCTTCATTGAGAAGGAGGAAATGGTACAATGTGGAGCTAAAGAGAGACATGCTTGCACTTTCTGGTACCTAAATGCTGTTATTGTGTTAATGAATGCTCGATATACTTGAGACATTATGAAGGGCTAATAAAGGGCCATTTTTAAAAATTAATGCTTTATGGGTTGCAAATTGATCACCCAAGACCAGCGAAAAGGGAAAACAGCAGCTTTGAAATAAAACAGATGCTGAGCTTAGCTCTTGAGACCAAGCATATTTGTCAAACATTTCAGTGCAACTCTTTTTGAAAACTATGATGTAGGTGAGAAGGATCTCAACTTTGTTTTGAAATCCAACACTTTGCACCAGTCGGTGGAAATAGAAAAGCAGATTTGATACACCAGAAAACATGAAAAAAATCAGAGCTCTTTAAACATGCTGGGGATTGTCACTTGCGTTTATGCAAAGACTGAACTATTCTGCATTCAATGAAATCTTCAAGGTTCAGCCTATATTCCCCAGACACTATGTGTTGACATTTAGAGATGTGATGATTAATGAATAGTGCAGTCAGTTAATCGTGACCTGTATCTGATTATTAATTGATCAGCCGGTCAACCATTATAACTGCTGGAGCAAATTAATTCAAAAGGTACAACCAATATACAAAGGTCATTTAGAAATAGTAAAACACAATTGAAAGTTTTTTTAAAGTTGCATTTACATAATAAATCTCCGCAAGGCTTAACAAATACCTTTTTTGATTAGTAAATGTTGGTAGCATCCCTCATTACATCCAGCATCATGAAAAGGTCACTGTAAAACAAACGTTTAATATGAAAGAATAATTAAGGATTCTTCTGAAAATAATTTGAGTTTATCATATTTGTTGGATTGCAGCTTATGCCAGGGATGAAGGCAGATGATGTGCGGATATATCAAAATATGATGCTTACGACAATTAGAAACTGCCTCATGTCTCATCATCACTTGGAACCTTGTTGACTATGGGAGTTTTTTTCCCTCTGGCAGTCAGTGCAAACCTTTATATATAATTCCTTATGAAAATAATCCTTCTTTTGTTTACTCAATAAGGTAGAACCTGCCAAGATAAGAATTAAGATTCAAATCATTGGTTAAACCAAGATTCTAATTCCTATTTTACATCCTCTCAAAAAAAATCCTAAATTCTTCTGGCTACATAGTGTGGTGATGTTTTAGTTTCCCTAACCAGCCAATTTATTTGCCAATGTGAATTAGCTGGCCAAGGAGTATTGAGCTGTACATATTTCTCAAAATTTGTTAGATATTAGTATATATAGGAAACCAGTCTTCATGGTCCAAATTCATTTTTTCTGAGCACTTATTGGTAACTATGAGGGAATTAATGCTTTCATTCTTTCATTTGGGATTTAGATTATATTTTCACTAATTTGTACATTAGCGGTATAATGCATTTCACCATCCAACCTGTTTATTTAGTGATTGCATGTAAATGATGTCAATCAATCCTTCAGATAATTTGATAGACTGGTCAATAGCATTAAAAGCAAATTACTGTGGATGCTGGAATCTGAAACCAAAAGAGAAAATGCTGGAAAATCTCAGCAGGTCAGGCAGCATCTGTAAGGAGAGAAAAGAGCTGATGATTCGAGTCTAACTGACCCTTTGTCAAAGGGTCAGTTAGACTCAAAATATCAGCTCTTTTCTCTCCTTACAGATGCTGCCAGACCTGCTGAGATTTTCTAGCATTTTCTCTTTTGGCCAATAGGATTTGTTTGTTCATGCACTGGTCCATTTAATTTCCCCTCATGTTATGCTCATTGTAGAAATATGATAATATACTCAGAAAATATCTTGTCTGTTTATTGGCAGTTTTGCAAAAAATATTGTTCTGAACTTTGCAGTTAGAAGCAAAGTAAGGATAGTCACTATTGACCTTGAAGAAAACTAGCCACAAAGATCCAGCAAGGTTGGTGATATGGTTTTCTGCTTTTGCAATCTGTGTATTCTCTGAAATGATCACATAAAGCAAACCAGAAGGTTAAGAATTTAGAAATAGGGGCAGGCAATGACCATAAGGTATGCTGACTATGTCACGATGTTCAAGAATCTTGGCTCATCTCTTTCAACTGCACTTTCTTACCTCCTCCCAATATCCCTTGATTTTATGACTGACTGAGAACCTGGCTACTTCTAACTTAAATATATTTAATGATGGAACGTTCTCAACTATCTGTGATCGAGGATTCCAAAGTACCACAGCCTTCGAATGAAGAAGTTACCTTCATCTTTGTCTTAAATGATTGATCCCTTGACCTTGATTAGCCAGTCAGGGGAAAGAATGGGTGGAATCTTCTGGAAGTCTGAGCGATATGACTTACTGTAAAACGTGCAGCAGGATCGAATGAGAAATCTGATGAGTCCCAGATTGATATCAGGAGCAATGTGTGGATTGTTTATGGTTTTCTCAAGTGGCATGGCAGCTGTCTCAGGAGGTAGCAGCGAGCTGCTCATTTCTGACACATTGACTGGTTGCTAAGGCAGCAGAGATTCGCTGTGCACTGGACTCACATTGTGTCGCATAGCATTGAAAGCCTGTACCAGGCAAACTTTGCACAAGTGGCCAGGCACCTCCACCTTGTTGGATTGCGCCAGCTTGCATCTCAAGGTTACTCACTTGCTCTCTTTGTGCTTGCTTATTTAGCAGTCCTGATGAAGGACTTATGCCTGAAACATTGATTCTCCTGGACCTTGGATGCTGCCTGACCTGCTGTGCTTTTCCAGCAACACGGGTTTTCCACTCTTGCCTATTTAGTACCACCCTGCCATGCCATCCCTGTTAGTGCATGAATGCTTCAGCCAGAGCCAAAGGCCATGACTACTGCTGTATTAAGGTTCTCCTTAGTGCAGAGACACAGAGAGGCTGTTTTCCAGCAGGGGTCGGACTGAGGTGGGGAGAGTGGAAAGGCGGAGGAAGTCTCACTTTATGGCACACTGAGATGTAAATCTAATCCACTGCATGTTTATTCAACTAAATGGTCTTGTGGGAAACTGGTGGGAATTAGTCCTCAGTCCATTCAATGGGGGAGGCAACTATCAGACATAGTTTCCAGGTATCATCAATAACGATACAGTGCACACACAATTCCAAGGTGTCTCCATCATTAGTCATTCACTTGAGCTGCTCATCCCCTGGGGATCTGTCCCAATACACTCCAGGTGTTGGTGGGGAGTGAGTGTTCAATGGTCAACCCTTTGTGCCAGCAGATTGGAGGTGCTTTGGAGTCAGATGATGTTCAAAGTTGATTTGCAACATGCCACTGGTAAACACAGTTTGAACCAGGGCATCTCAATAATGTGGAAGTTAGCAGCAACCACATTATAAACAGCCAGTACTGGCTGATGGGAAACAAGTATTTATGCAACTTCCAAGGGTCGGCTGAGCCGCATAACATTGCTTCTTTATCTTTATCTGTCATGTAAATGTAACAATGGTCTGTGCTGAATGCATTGAGAAATTGAATGTTTGATGTAAGTCTGGCATTGGAAGAGTGCAGTGCATGAAGATATTCTGTTTTCCTATTCTTTTGACCAAACTGAATAATGTAATCTTCACCATGTTATACTCCAGCTGTCCCCTCTATGCTCACAGACATTCTATTTATATTTCTTTGCAGCTTCTTTGTGTCTTGCTCACGTTTTGCATTCACACTTCACCCTGTAATCTTTACATTACTCTCTGTCTCTATCTTCTGAGAATAACTAAGGATTCAGCACTGTTCCTTGAGAGACTCCCACTAATGCCCTTTAGTCAGGGAAATCTGTCACCCTTATCTGACTTCAGACCTACTCTTAATCGTAATCTGAAATGGTTTGAGAAAGCCACTCAGATCAAGGAGCAATTATGGATGGACAATAAATTCTTGCTTAGCCAATGATGCTCATGTCCCATGAACAAATAAACTCCACTGGTCACAGCCTACTGATTACTTATATCTGCTTCCTGGTTTGATTTCAGCCTTGGGTGATTGTCTGTGTGGAGTTTGCACATTCTCCCCGCGTCTGTGTGAGTTTCCTCCCACAGTCCAAAGATGTGAAAGTTAAGTGGATTGGCAGGTTAAATTGCCCATACTATCCAGGGATATATAAACTTGGTGGATTAGCCATGGTAAATGCAGGATTACAGGGATAGGGTAGAGTGGGGGCATGTCTGGGTGGGGAGCTCTTCAGTTGGTCGATGTGGACTTGATGGGCCAAATGGCCTGCTTCCGCACTGTAGGGATTGTATGAATCTATGAAGAATTTTAATATATCATTGTCCCCCCGCCAAAAGGGTGATCCATTATCTTGTGTATTAACCTTTTACAAGGCAATGAATGCCTTTTGGAAATCAAAGAATACTAGATCAATTGGTTTTCCTTTATCAACCCAACTCATTACATCTGCAAAAAAAATCAATAAGCTTGGAAAACAGGATTTCACTTTTGTGAAACCATGTTGGCTTGTTCTAATCAGTTGCCCAATGAGAGATGTCAGGTTAACTGGTTTATTCTGTAGTCCCTTATTTTCTCTTTCTCTCCTCAAAATCACTCATTATTCTTTACTTTCAACTACAATTTTCAGAGAATGAAATAATTGGTTATGGTTGAATTAAGATGGAAACCAAAACAAATATATAAATAAATTAAAATATTTTCTTCAATCATTACTTAACGCGTCATAAATATCATAAGATTTTCGGCCCCGTAATGGTGCTTAGAAGTAATTATGAAGCTAGTATATGTTAAAACCCAGTTGCAGTTTATTTAAGAAGGTGTGGCCTTTTGAAGGGCTATTGCACAAAACAAATCGTGTGAAAGTGAACCTTCTGAACAATGTGATTGTTCCAATCAAATGATGGAGAAGACTCAAAGGGTCAAATGGTCAATTCCTGCTCCTAATTCAAATGTCTATACGATCGTCATTAATTGCAATTTGGGAGTGTCTCAACAGCACACCTTCTGGAGAAACTTAAAATCACTGAGGCAATTTCTCGATTTCCACAGTTAACTACGTGTGTGTGGACTCCAGACATTGTTGTATTTTCAGTAGAATGATGATGATGAATGCCGACAGTTTTCTTTGTTACTGAACTCGGGCTCTTATGTACAGTTTACACAGTGTTTATATGTGTGTGAGTGTGCATATGGGCATTCTGTTAATGATATCTACGAGTGATTTTTTTATATATCGCTTTAGTCTGATAAATTTCTTGTGAAGTGTCTTAAGCAGTTTTGCTTTGTGAATGGTGCTATATGAATGGAAATTGTAGTGAATATGTCATTGAGCATATTGAGAATCTTTTATCACAATGGCAAAGAGTATCACTTTGTTGCAACCTTCAATGAAGCAAATATTATATAACAGTCAGATAATTATGTAAGATTTTTATTTCATTAGAATGACAACAGGTCATTTGCATAATGGTCTTGATGAATGTGTTACAATTTTCTGTTGAACGCATTATTCAGATTTTGACCTACAGAAGTTTCTTGCATCCACATAACTTTAAATCCAACTCCACAAAATCCTGAGATGGCACTTTTGACTTTTATTTTTGACAGTAGTAAGTTTTATTTATTATGTCCCTTAATCAACCTGTTTAAATATTTAAGTACAGTCATTAGGAATGCTAGAATTCTGTCACTAAACAACAAATAATCTTCAGAGAAAGAATATGATTGAAATCAGTCTGCATATTGGATGAAATCTCTGCTTACATAGCCATATTACTCCAGCAAGACCAAAAGGTTTGTTAATGTATTTTGATGCATAAAGATGTCAGTCATTCAAGCTTCTGCAGTGTGTAAATTGGCCAGGTTGTTTTAAACAATGTACCACCTCTACAACCCAGAAGGATGAGGCCAAAGATACATCGGAACATCAGTACCTACAGGTTTCCCTTCAACACACATCCAGACATGGAATGACATCACTCTTCCTTCACTGTCACTGGATCAAAATTCTGGAACTTCCGGTTGAACTGCACTGTGGGTATACCTACCCCAAATAGACAGCAAGGGGGTGTCTCACTATCCACTTTTTCAAGAACAGTTAGGGGTGAGCAATGAATGCTGGCCTAGCCCTATTCCAAGAGATAATACTTTAAATTTAAGAAATCCACTAGTGAATAAGCTAAAGTTTGAATTATAGAAAAGAACATTTCTGACATTCCTTCACATTCTGTAGTATACAAATACAATTCACACTACACTCCGGGGCACTTCACACCCTTAAAGCAACTCAGGGAGGAAACACAGCTTCCCCCCACCTATACTTACAACTAAATAAATTATATTGATTCACTCTGTGAGGTCTTTGCTGTTTATGATCTCTCTAATCCTTCCAAATATCGTAGCTGTCCTAATTTGAATTGGTGAATTGGTCATCAAAATTAGACATTCAGGCCCATTTTAGAAGTACATTTTTCCAGACACATAATGTTTGCAGACCTGAAGCATCTTCATTAAAGTTTACCTTATAATACATCAGAAGTGTTCCATTTAGCATCAAAATTGTCAGATCCGATTGTGAAATTGGTATTGTTTTCAAAGACAGCCCTGCCTCACAAGATGAGGTTTCTCTTTCAGCTCATTGTGCTCTGAGAACAAAAGATGACCATGAGCAGGGACATAACCACAGACTTTTGCTAGTTCAAGCCTGTGTCCAGCTTATTAAATGGTAAATTACAAGGGAAGCTCTAGTAATTTTCCTTATTTTCATTGCCCTGGTAACACACCTCCATTTGACTATGGCACCTGATAATGATCTAAGGTTGCCAACTTTGGTGGATACTTTTTCCAAACTTTGTCAAAAACTTGTATTTGAGTTACAAACACAAAGACCTCCATCTCCAATTTTTTGTTATGTCAAGACATCAAGGTCATTCTTCCGTCTCAGCAGCTGTGAAGATTTATATGGAAAGGTTTTCGCTCTAATTTGCACCGTGTTTTCTGTGTCCTATTGTGAAAGCAGTAAGGACACAGTGTGAAAGGTTTCATTTGTACCAAACTCACACCTCTTTTTAGGAGTCTCAGTAAATAAACTATCGAGTCTAGTCCCTGTTAGTGAATGCAATATATCTGTATAGACTTGCAATTTGCAACACTATAGCCTTTGCCCTTGAACTCTGCTTATTAGCGTGCTCTGTCTCCAAATGATGCCATATAATTTCTCACTGCACACGCATGCTGAACAGACACACACAGCATATTCCCGACACCAAAGGCCATGGCTGTCAGACAACCACTGCAACAATACCTCAAGTCTAATCAGATCACTTGCTCTTGGTAAGTCTTATCAGAAGCCAAGCTTAAATACTTCCAGAGGCTGGTGACAAGCTTTATTGTAGTCACAGTCCAGTGCTCATCAGTCTATCGAGATACTGTCTGCCTTGAATTTGTAGCTAAATCTCTATTTCCTGTGGGTCCATGATGTCTGTAGATTTCTGCTAATTGGAATTTTGCTATAAAGCACAGAAACTAAATTGCTCACTTTAATTGCTGCATAGTGGGAGTGGGTTTGGTATGGCAGAGACCAGGTTGAAATATGGGCGGAGATGTCATAAGAAGTAAAATCTCAAACAGGCAGACAATCTCGAGGCTGGGGAGCCTCGATGGAATTCGGGAATGGTAAAATCACAAAGCCCTACAGCAACCTGGCCAATTGTTTGTTTCAAAGTAACATAATGAGATCTTTTATTTAATGTTAGAATCAGATGGTGTGAAATATTCACAAATAATCATACAACAGCATTTATGTGGCTGGATATCTTTTGGAAACATCCAAATGTGAATGAGCATTTTATAAACTTTTCTCTAAAGTAAACTTCAGAGGAAAGTTTGAATTGTGGGAACTAACAGGACAATTTTAACCTAACTCACTTGGCTGCTCACTGATCGAACTGGCTGCCTTTAATACACCCAGCCTGAAGTTTTTTTCCCCTTTTTTAGGCAATTGAAGAACAAATATGAACACATTTTATTAATATTATCTCTAAACTTCTGTTCAATGGACTATGATAAGTTTTCTGTGTTTTTTTTAATTTGTTTCCTAATCAGATTTTGTCATGTGTTGTCATCTCCCACTCAGTTCTCCTCTATGTTCGCCAGATGGCTGATTATCAAAGACCAATACCTAAGGGAAGAAAATCTACCTCTTAAAATATTACAGAAAACAAAGGGCGTTAGTTGACAGAAAATTTATGAAAACTGGATTCAGTAGCTAACTTGAAACAAGTTTAATGTGAATATTCTGATTCAATGATGGGATGGAATTTCCTCTTTACACCTGGGAATAAGTGTTACAACTTGCAAACTTTAAATAAATATGCTTCAATTTTTGACCTCTTAATGTAAATGACAGGAAACGTGCATGCAGGTTATGCCTAAGTTTGCAATCAAGGCCTCACCAAGCTCAAATAGCACAAGTCACTTTATTAGATACAATTGTGTAATATTCCTATATAATTTGAATAGATAAAATGCATTGGAAATGACATTGCATTGCATTTGATAGCACACATTCCATAATAAGGGGATAGTTCATTAATAATACTAAAAAAAATACTAAACTCACTCATTGCATTATGTGAGACAGTATAAAGGTTTGACTCTCTTATTTGCACGGTTGTTATTCTAAAGATCATATGATGATTCTATTAACATTACTTCTAAAATGTTAAATGAGACATTGTCTTCAATAAACCAACTGGAATCAGCAAGACTCAGTCATTGTATGAGAGTGTTCGATGTGCTGGGACATATTTTGTAGTTTCTACCATGCTTTTAATAACGTGTGAAAACGGCAAGCGTGTGAGAAAACAGTCGGAACTGTCCACTTGTGTTACAGATTTGCAAGAATCCACTTGTCAGAGGAGTGTGAATGAGAAAATAAACTAGTGTGTGGTACAAAGTACTCAGAGTTTAAATGATGATTGAGTTATGCAAATATAGCAAATCAGAAATAATTGGTGATAGTACTAGCAACAAGATTAAGTATGTTTTTATTTTTACCATTGTACTTTCATGAGAAATACTTCTAGCACAATAAAATCCTCCCTGCATCTTCCCTGCCTTACCTTCCTTTGTCTTCTCTGTATGGTCTCTCTTTCTGTCTTTTCCCCTCTGTCACACACTATCTCCCAAGGTGTCGGGAGTAAATGCATAATTTAAAAGCACCTTAATCTGCTGTGTCATTCCCATTTGGTCTGAGGCAAGATACACTTTATGATGTCAGCTTCCTCTCTAAAGGTCAATGGCAGCTTTCTAAGCCACACTTATGAGCAACGTCATGCAAAAAATGTTTTTCTAAATGTCCTGTCACACAGGCAACACGGTGTGACAGCAGGTAACCTTCACCAAGTGTTCCCCTCTGAATTGTACTTCCCACAACCTTCGACTGCTTTTAGATGATCAATTTCTAATAAGTGCAATTCCAACTTGTGAATATGCAGTCCAGTTCCACTAAAGAGATTTGTACATTTGACTGGCAAAAGAAGAATAAGTTGCTATTTAATTATTCAGGGAGTTAACTGGGCATTAAGAGCATGGGAGCCAAATAATAGTTGAAAAAGAGGATGAGTCTATAGTTACAAATATTGATCCAAAAATACAGACCAGCTTGATAGTCTACAAAGTCACTCCAATGTTGTGAACCTGGCAGTGCTCCATGTTATATTCTTCAGCAAAACTCAAGAATATATTCTATTCATCTGATAGTTGAAATGATTTTAAGATCATTGTGACTACTTTTTAAAATCAGTGCATGGGGTTTAACACAGCACAGAGGAAATTATTCAGCTCAGCTGCCTCTTGGAGGCTCCTCCAACTGTTCTTCATCAAACTCTATCAGCATATTCTTCTAAAATAATTTGATTTATGTGAATCCTGCTCAGATCAGGCTGATTTCATGCTGCAATCTTCCATTGCTGCTCCTATCCATTGCTGTCATTTTGTGTGCTTTGTTTTACCTGTTTCTTATCTTCTTACCTCTGACTCACCACATTAGTTCCACAAGAAAACGAGGGCGAGCTGTTCGTGACAACCCTCAGCCTGCAACGTTCTTTTGACATAAGCTTACATTCCTTCTAAAATTGATCTTCCCATTCTCTCAGGAAATGCATCCTTGCTAACCCCCCTGAGGAAATGGTGTCTGCTTGGCATTGGGAGGATGGGAGAGATTTCAGAGGGGTATGCTAAATTTGTTGAAATATTAAATGAATATGCCAGCCAGCCATGTTTGACCTCTCCAGATGAGACTTTTCCAGATTGGAGCATGCAGATTTAACAGTCGCATGACTCAATGTTCCATTAAATTGCATTAAACAAAATCCTAGAATAGAAGACCTCAAAAGAGTTAACTGTTCTCATAATATATTCTTCCAATTCTTTGTACCTTGGGAGTACTTCAGCACTTCATCTACATTAGATCCATTAGTGTATAGTACTGCACTGCTGCAAATTGGGTGATGAATTGAATGCTATAGGGTTAATTTTCTCAGTAAGTGACTGGACCCTTAAGAATCCTCACTTATAACTACACAACAGTGATACATTTGCACTTTCAGGACATAACTCATGCTAAAAGATACCAAACGAATATCTGAGGAAGGAGAGGGCCATGACATTTGGACCATGTGTTGGCTTTCAGATGAGCCCTGTATTGACCCAGGAAATGTCTTAATGGCTGCTTTGACACAGTGAGGTATGTATCCAATGGTTCTACTGATTATTAGTCATATTCATCTCACAGAAATCGGTTAGGGAGAACTGAGTGTTTGGGCACTGTGACACCTCAAATGAGATAGTCATTAAGCAAGTGAGACAGCAATGAATACATGGTAAACACATGGGCTGGGAGTGACTGCACTGGAGAAATTGATAAAGTTACCTATGAACCTTAAAAGGTAATTAGAGCTTGGTTTACAGAAAAGATCAGTATATCAATAGTGTAATCACTGTAGACCAATTATAGTAAATTACTGTTGAGGTAAACGCAGTGTGTGTCCATTGGATGTTGCAGTTTCCAGACTGTAAACAACATATAATTATCCTACCTTGTGATTAGTTACATGTGTACAACAGGTCAGTATTCTGGGTGAACACCATTAATACACCAAATAACAGTGACATACCAATCATTATCACATTTTTATAGACATTGTAAAATACCTCAAAAATCAAAACGAGAAAATCCAGATGTTGCCCACATGGCCATATTAAGCATTAGTGTAAAGTCAGCGTTTGAGAAGAATGATTACAAGTCATTAGGAGATTAAACAAAATTTAGTATAGCTTCACCCTTCTTCCTAGAACAGGTCTCTACTATACCTGATTATTGTTTTCAGCACAATTGTGTTCCACAGGCAACTGAGCATATGAACATAGTTGATGTATGACTTGTACTTCAGTTTATTTCTGCATAAACATAATTCATAACATAGTGTGGTATTTTATCTGGAATGCAAGCACAGAATTTTCAGAATAGTTTAGCAAAGCGATGGTTTCCCAGTCAGGCATTCATATGTTATAGTTTCTTCTGTCTCACAGGTGAAGACACTGCTTTTTCCATTTAATTGGACGTACTTCAAAGCACTAAGTGAATTCATTGTGACTACTAAATTGTTTCAATTAACCACAAGAACATTGCCATCATCCAGGAAAATTCTTTATTTGGAAAATTAATGGTACAATGAACTACCAAAATGTACGACAGGATCACTGATAAGCTGACTAATAACTAATTAGAATTAATTTTAGAAACTAGCCAGAGCCACAGAATGAAGTTTAAAAACATCTAGTGGGGTATACAATGTCTTTTTAAAGGACATCAGATGACATGCAACTCAATCTTGCAGCAAATAAAAAAGGCATCACTTCACAACAAGAGGATGATGTAGGGTGCTGAGGCTACTAAAATTACCACTATGTAATAGGGTCTGGGCCCAAAGTGACAACCATTTTCTTTTATATTTATCATGTCTTCATGGTAGTAGCCAAGCCCTAGCAATTACACCAGTACTCACTGTCCTGTTGCCTTTTAGAATTTATGACAGGTCCATTATTAGGAAATTGGACTGAAATGGTATAGTGGTATGGCTTTCTGAGGATGCTACGATAGCCTCTTAGATTATGTGGATGACAGCTTTGTCAGCTCTCAAAACAAGCTATGAAGTAGTTTGATATCATTAGTTCTATTTTCTTAATGGGCATCTGCTCCCAGTGGCTGGAAGTGTAATATATTTCTCAGACAGCAATGCAGGTCAGTAAGTGTTCAGAGGGATTGGAGTCTTCTCCTAATAATGCAGGATATTATCATTAGCCAAACACAGCATTAATTAAAGGAAACTTTCGTTATGGAATAAATAATTAGCCTTGTGTCGTGAATGAGAATTCCATTATATAAATTAAAACAAAAAAAGTATTATTCTGATAACTCTAATAAAATTGCGCAGAAAGTTATCATTCTTCATTCAGAAACTATGCACCTTCAGATTCCCCTATCTTACCACTATTACTAATTATACATATAATAATAATTACATGATGTATTATTTAAGTCCTGGTGGTGTTCAAAGGAAGTAAATTGCAACAGCAACTGATAACTGACTAATAATTGACCAGAGATCTGAAAGCATTAATAATTAAGAACAATAATGAAAACTTAATTCAGAAATTGACCCAATGAAAAGTAAATGGGATTAGTAAAAGAATTGTAGTTATCTTGGTTTGCTGGCTTCCTGGTCGTCTCAGTGGACAGTATGTGTGAGGATCCTCATGAATACAGCCTTTAAAGTAGAAATGAAACAGCACTTATCACTGCATTGTAATGGAAGTTCAATTTATCTGGTCAACTCAGAATTATGTCTTTAAATTCGCCCTTCTGTGCTTCTGCAAGCAATCTGTAGGCCTGCTTCTACATTACAGATCATGGTCATCTCAACTAAACTTGATCACGTTTGCTACTGTCCTGAATGTCCTCCCTAAAAATTATTGCAAAGGCAAGTGGGAAGGGTAGAAAATGTGCAAAGCTGTTCAAGGCTGTTATCTTCAATACTGACAGCTTCATACAGCAATGCTAATAGGCTCCAAATGCATAAAGACATCATAAGTACATCTTGGCATGTAGATTGCAGGTTGACGTCTGGCACCCTCTCATTATAGAATTCTGCTTTACAGGAGTTCATTTGTACTGAACACGTAATTTTCATTCAGCTGATTATTAGAAGACAGTTTTTGTTTTCACAAGCTTTCTGGATCAAGCCAGTCTCTTTATTGAGTGAGGAATGGTAAGCCAGAGCATTGTGACACCATCCTTCCTTGCTGGCAGCAGTGCCAGCAAGTTAAAATGACACTATTTAGCACTTGAGGATGACACAGTCAAGAATGTGAGCATGTAATTTAGGAAGCAGCAATCTGGTTAATAAATGCAAAGTGACACAGCGAAATATTTGAACATGAAGAAAGTACTAGATTTTTTTCTGGAAAATTGGCATTAAAGTATAATATAAATGAATTATTCAAAATGCAAAGGGAGTCTCCAGGGTTACTTGCTCATTCCACACACCCTTCTTTATGGATGTTCTTGAGTTATAGCTCAGATATAATCCATCAAAATTATGAAAAATCATTAGTACTGTCAGTTCTTCTATGATGTGATGCAACCCTGCATCATACAAAATTCACGATTTAAAAACAGCGCTTAAAGTGTTGGCACTGTAATTGCTTTACAGCCAACACACATTTTAAAAGTTCACACTTTAGAAACAGTATCCCCAATTTGTTAATCTCGTTACAGTGAATTCGCATTGATGAAAGGTGCAGTATAGAAAACGCCCTGTACTTATAAGTGGGGGGCCTGGTGGGCTCAGCCTATCAGAGATGGTGGTCAGTGGCCTGCGAATTTTATTTTCATAATTTATATTGTGAAGAACTGTAATGTAGAACTCTTAGCTTTGTTTTTCTTTATCAATTTTTGTACCTGATCTATTTTAGTACCTAAGATTTGTAACTAGGTAATTTGTACCTAAGATGGCGCAGTGTGTGATGACATTTTATACATTTCACTGTACTCCTGTACTTTTGTACTTGAGTACACGTGACAATAAAGCCTAAATCTAATTCCAATTCTAGTCATCTCTATCCAGACCAATTTCATCCAACTGTATAGTGTAATTTAGCAGTTCAGGTAAATTAACAGTCTTTGAAATGTTTTAAGTGTTACATAAATTTAAAAAAGTGTGATTCACATGATTTATGTGATTGCTATTTGTTGCAGTCAGACCTCACAAACAATTGGATTAAGCCTGTCAGTTTCATTTTTCATTGCAACTTCATAGGCAGGAGACAGAGGAGAGCTGTATGCAGTTAGTCTGGATGGGATACGGATACAGATATGTCTAATGCACAATGGTAGAGAGCTTCCACAGAACTAGGATTTTAGTGGAATTATTGAAGTGTTTACAGCACAGAGGGAGACCATATGATCTACCATTTCCATATCACTTCCCTGCAAGAACAACTCATCTACTTCTACTGCCAGTTTTTCCCTGTATCCCTACAAATGTTTTCAGTAAATTATCCATTTTTGTTTTGAAGGCTCTGTTGATTTGGACAGAGTCTCAGAATATATTTAGGACTGAGATGATGAAAAGATATCCCCACTCAGAGAGTGGTGTACCTTTGGAGGTCGAGCTGTGGAAGCATTGAGACCAATTGATCTCTACATATTAAAAACATCAAGAGATTTGGGGTAGTGCTAGGAAATGGTGTTGACGAAGAACATAAGCTATTATTTTCACTGAATGATGGAGGGCGTTTGAAATGTTAAATGGCCTACTTTTGCTTTTCCATCTTATGTTTTTATGCACTTATGAATCTATTCTCCATCACAGTCTCAGGCAGGGCATTTCAGATGCTAACTGTTCATTCAATAAAGGTATTTTCCCATCTATTGCTACTGCTTCTTTTGCCAATAGTCTTTTCTGCTTCTTGACACTTCCACCAATGGAAACAATTATTCTTGATATGCTCTGCCCATATGCCGCATAGTTTTGAACATCTTTATCAAATCTCTTTTCAATTTTCCCTTTACCAGAGAATTCCAGCTTCTCCATTGTATCAACATTCCTGAAATTCCTCACCTCTGAATCCACTCTCGTAAATCTTTTCAGCGTCCTCCCATAAAGCCTCCACATCCTTCCTAAAGTGTGATGCCCAGAAGTGGTCACTATGCGGTTGAGACCAAGCCAGTCTTTTATCCTGTTTCATTTGAATGGTCTTGTGTTTGTAGTCTAGGTCCCTATTTGTTAATCAGAGATCCCCATGCGTTTAATTAACAGCTTTTTAAATTGGCCCTGTCATCATCTATAGTTTATGCAGATCTAATTATTAGTTCTTCTGCTCCCTAACCATCTTAAGAATGCTGCCCTTTATATTATGTCATCCCTTTCTCATTCACTCAATCAAAATGAGCAAATTAATTTTTTTCTGCATTAAATGTCTTGCAGAATGAAGAAAATCAGTGGTCCTTTTACTGACTCTTCAGGAACCTCATAATAGACTTCCTTTTTGGTGTTAAGGGGCAGTAAATTGAAATATGGACACTGAGGTTTACTAAAAATCAGGTAAGTATCTGTTTTGGTGAGTTTCAAGGAGGGTGTCTCTCCATGAGCCCTTTTAAGCTTTCTCATGCAATTTTCCACAACTCACCTCATTACCCATTCACCGCTCTTCTACTGTGCCCCACTCATCATATTCTCTAACTCACCACACATGCAGGTATGGATCATTGCTGGGATCTCCAAGGATTCCTGGTGCTAGCATCATCTTCAAAGCTGAGCCATTCCTTCAGTCGGGTGCCCGTAGTCCTCAATGACTCAACACTATAACTGTCAATTGCCTGGGATGTGTTGGACAGAGTGAGGTTGACTCTCTGCTTTGCTGACGGGGTCCTGGACACCCTGTTTGATGGGGAAGGGCATGCAGTTGCTGTCCATGGACTGTATCCTGAGATTTTGGTGTTTGCTTTCCAAGATAGAGGGCTTGAGGAATAATTGATGAGCTCACTCACCAGATAATCGCTCTGATTTTTACATCACGAATTACTGTCACTTAGTTTCTATCATAGGTGAGAGAATTGGAAACTGCATACCAATGAGGCAAGATAATGTAATAATTAGACTATTAGTACATGCAAATATACATCTCAATAATCACGAACAAGAATCTTGAGTCATCGTTCAATATTTGGTCAGAAAGGTAGTCAACATCGGGATTGACTCCATCTACACTTCCATCTGCCTCAGGAAGGCAGCCAACATCACCAAAGACCCCTTCCACCCAGTTATAAACTCTTCCAATCTCTTCCATCAGGCAGAAGATGCAAAACCTTAAACACACCTACCAACAGGTTCACAAACAGCTTCTTCCTCGCTGTTATTTGATTTCTGAATAGACCTCTCAAATTTCAAATCTAATGTTGATCTTACTTTTTGTGCACCTTGTATTCCTGACTCTGTTCTGTCACCCTATGATCTTTGTATGGTCTGACCTACCTGTACTGCATGCAAAACAAAACCTATCACTGTACCTAGGTATGCATGATAATAATAAATCAAATCAAATTCTCCTTATTGCTGATCTCATGAGAGACACTGAACTTTCTCACTAATGTGTATGTTGTTCAGTGGCTGGGAAGATTCTGCCCAACATTTGGTTCACTGTTGTTAATAAAAAATTGAAAGCTTACCGAAATATTTTCTGGTATCAAGTGATATTGTTTTTGTAATCATAGGAAAAGTTTGAGGGAAGTTAACTATATAATAAATAATTGCTTGGTTTCCAAGACGTTACTTTAAAAGACAATGGAAGTATCACTGGCTGGTCACCAGATGACCCTTCACTTGGTTGAACAATTGCTAAGAAATATGCAGTGCCTTTACCTAACATTAATCATTTCTGCACTTGATGTGGTCTTTAGATGTGTTTTATTTTATTTTTCACCTCTAATGGTTGTTCCCATGTACAGTCCTTCTTATAAAACTAAACATGCTTAAAGTTTTTTTTGTTCCTATAAACAAGAATTTGACCTTTAGTTACTTAACATTTTTTTTCCCTGGAATAATTATCAGCTTGTGTTTCCGGAATGAACTCAGAGTATAAGAATCATAGCTAATTGCATTTTGCTCCTTGAAGCCAATCCTTTCTGGTTTTCCGTGTTGATCGGATGCATCTGCACAAGATCAAACTTATGAACCCTTTTCAACATGCATAAATAAGAATTTAATAAGAAGTTTTATTGGAAATGTTGGTGGAGCACAGAGACGAATGGAAATTTAAAGATAAGGAACCACAGAGGTGGGGGCGTGCAGCTGTTGGCATTGCTGAGGGATAGAACCAATAAGGAAGTAACTATTTTTCTAGGCTTGACGTGAATTATGGTCTCAGAAGGAGTGTATATTTATGTAAGGCTGAAGATGGGAGTTTAAATGGCTGAATATTGCTGGAAGAGTTCTGTCTGCATTCAGCACAACACAAAAGATGGAAATGAAGTAACTTCCTTGTAAAATAGCTCCCGACAGAATAATTCCAGTTCAGAGAGGCTGCCTTGGGCACAGGCAAGAGCTGGCTGGAAAAATAGGAAATGATAGAGTCAACTTGTCAGGCTGCTAAGTTAGAAACAAAACGGTTGAGTGTCCTTGGGAAGGTAGACTGTATATCTTTCAGAAATGATAAACAGTTTATCTGGACCTACATAAATAATCAGTGAGACAAATTCACAAAAAAAAGAGGTGAAAATTTAACTTTGCAAATTGAATGTCTAACTTTCATCCATTTTGGGAGGTTTTTCAATAATCATTCAGTGCTTTAAGTGATCATTTACATTCTAATGATTCACTCTTCAAATTTGTCTTCATATTTTACAATTCGATTCAAAGCAATTTTTTTAAAAGACAAACCTTTCCGTTGCAAAAATTATGTTGTACTTATCGTGTGTCACTGATTGTATTTGTAACTTTCTGCATTTAATAATTTTTTGTATAATTAGAAGAGTCACTTTGGTGTATGAGGACTAGTTGAGGTGTGTTTGCCTAAAGTAAAGTTATATAAATATCACTTTATATTTAAAACATACCTATAAAGGTAAGAGGTATGGAATACATGGAAATGTAATATAACTAAGATATTACTAAGTTACAGTCATGATATTATTTTAATGTGATTCTTAAGAACTATACTAAATAATTGCAGTGACATTTATCCTGTTTTCCATGACGTGCAACTAAATCTTTGAATGAAAGAAACTCGTGTTTTTCATTCCATTCATGTATTTGGGATGTCCCGCAGCATTCCTCAGTTGAAGAATAACTATCTGAAGTCTAGTCACAACAGAGTCCCACAAACATCAATGAGGTAAACGGCCAGGTTTAGTGATATTGATTGAGAGTTACATGTTGGCTGGGATATGAGAATGGCCCTCTTCCCCTCCGAATTGGATCATAGGAATATTTTGTGTTCACCTGGGGCTTGGCTTAATGTCACTGAATGGGATTCTAACTGACAAGTGATACCTGTTTCTGACACAATGGAGTGGACACAAAACACACAATCTAGCAGTGAGTGAGCTCATACCCAGTCTGCGTAGAGATTGGTTCAATTATCAACTTCAGGGGTCTCATTTTCTATGGCTGAAGCATGTGTGTGGCTCATTACATATGTAAATTAAGTGGCTAATTTAAGGGATCACTTTTACTTAATTAGTCACATCACAAGTGAGACAGTCATTGGGTTTACCATGTTTCTTTCCATGGCCTTAACAGCATACCAAAGACATTTCACATTTCAACAACATAAATGAATGAAAATGAGAAAGAGTCCTCTTAGGAAACTTGGATTTGAAAGACATAGTCTGGCACTGAGTCAGGACTGGTGGAGGGAGTCATTTTGGATGAGCCAAATTTGTCTTGGTGCATGTTGGGAAACGTTTTGCCATTTAGACTAGCTCTAACATATCACTACATCTTTATTTACTGGTGTATACACTGCTTAATACTTTTGGTGAAACAGAATTAACTTACTAATTTGAAACCTCCGACATAAAAATTCATTAAGACATTGAGTGAACTAAAAAAAAGTGACACTCTCTTTTAGTTACTAAACTATGAAAAACGCCGTTATATATGGATGCATTTCATCATGTCTAACTGTTTGCTCTTTACATCTCTCACCAACAGTGGGGCCTAAATTTAATAACGACTGATATGAAGCATAAAATGGTTGGCATACTAGATGCTTGTGCTGAGAAATGGAAGCCTGAGGGTCATGCTAACTTAATGGAGTAAATCATCTGTGGGAGCACACCTCAAACCCTGACATAGCTGTTGCAATTGATAACAGAAAGTATATCGAAGGAGTAAGGATGGCAGGGGGCTAGAAAGGGACTGGCAAGAGAATGAAGTATTAACATGGAGGTATGAGAAGCAGTCACTACGTCTTTAGTTCTCGGTTGAAACAATGAAAACAAACTTTCCTTAGGAGTTCTTCCAAGATGCATCTAGTTTGAACTAATTTCCTCTGATGGTAAAACAGACATTGGTTTGAGAATTAGTAACCTATACAAAATTAGTCTTTTCATCTAGAAGGAAATTACTAATCAGGGATATAGAAGCAATGTGCATTCAGTAGAGAACTGTCTTACCTCATAAACATTGGCAGGAGCACTTTGGTTGAATGGCATGTTTCTATGTTGTAGATTCCTATATAATTTCATCTAACTTGTACAAACACAACAATTTAAAATAATACCATTGTCTATTGTAAAACTGTAATTAATCAACTCAAAAATGAAGGAAGCTTTAGTCTTAGTAATTGTGTTTTCTAGATCAGGGAAATATTTGATTTGAACAGGCTGTAGCAGAGAAGTTTGCATGAATGGTATAAAAAAATGTTGTAATTAACTTGAACAATGTTTGTTCATTTTACATTCATGGAAAAAAAATAGTAGTTTATGTGTGACCTGCATTGAATGCAAGCTGTTGAAATCCTATAGGCACTAGGCTCTCTGAAGGCTGAGCATTTTGAAATAGTGTTACTGGAGTTTATCTCCTTGCATGTGCAGGGCTAACTAACCCTTCAGGTCGCTAATAAAATCAGCATGCAGCTTCTTGGATGGAAAAGCTCATTATTTTTCTCTCCCCCCTCTTCGCAATTAAAAAGTTCATAATGTTAATTAACAAAGGTAGTAATAATAAAATAAAGTTTGCTTACTAAATGACTATTGTTTACTTTTTCTGTCACTTCCAAGGAACGAATAAGTGCACAGCTTTCATGTTTACAGCAAAACAGAATTTTTGTCTTTTTCTTTCCTCTTTTCTCTCGTTTATGAGCATTTTATATCCAGCGGGTGCAGCTGATAGAAACACTGACCTTTAAGTTTGTTGATTAATAGCATGATCTGTTTTTCCTTTTTCACTGTTTAAAATTACCATCTATTATAAATGTGAGATGACTGTGTGGCATTAGCCCTTTTAGTAGTCAGGAAATTATAAAATATACACTTGCACAGTAAGCAATTTTAACAATCTGCATGGTCATTCATCTTTTTAATGAGCCTTGTTTACAGCTCTCTACCATGTTCATCGTCACTCTTCCTATTTACATCTTAGGCCCTTTAATTAAGAGAGAACAGTAAAAATAGGAATTTTTAAAAATAAATTCTGATTAATTCGGATAGCAGAAGGTTATGGGGTAGGGGGTTATTATAACCTATAACGTCTGCTAGTGAAAGCTTTATTCCTTTGTTCTTTATTAGATACAGTAAATTAGCAACGCTGAATAGCTGTGACAAAAGACTCCTTCATATTATGCCTTACCACCTACTGCAAGGGCAAGACCTGAAAGTTAGGTCCCTATTAGGCAAAATAAGGACAAATAAATCTTAGCTCTACCTCGAACAAGAACTGCACTCCTTGCTACCAAAAATTAAAGAGGTTAGCTACTGCTTATTTTTTACACTAATATACTTTTCACAATAAAACTGCACTTCATTTTTAAAGCAGGTGAAATAAAGAAAATTGTTTTTAACTTAGGAAAAGAGACCACCATTGAAAATAAGAAACATTTATAGTCTAAAACTATATAGTAACAAGTCTGTGGAAGGTATGCATTATTGTGAAATACTTTTGTCAAATGGACCAAAGTCTCTTTCCTCTATTAAAATGAATATTTTCAACTAGCACTAAAGATTGCACTTTTTGTTTGACACTCAAGAAACTACAGATCATAAAGTGTAGATTCTAGTACATAATGTGATGTAGCTGCTGTTGGAGCTTTGGACAAACCTCGTAAACAATTAAGAATTAAGCCTCTTGAGCTCATCTTTGGCTATTTAGAAGCCTAAAAATGAAGCAAGAATAAAATATTTCCAAATACAGCAATCACATATTTGTGAGAAAATCACATATTTGTGATTGTTACCATAATAAATATTTGCAAACTTTTACTTCTCTTCAATAAAGATAAAGCTGTTGAAGGAACAGTAAATACTAAGTTTCAAGGATATTAATTTTTATCATTCTTAATTGCAAATAGTTATCTCTAAATGAGATGTAGGAGTGAGGAGTACCCTGGCATTTCATAACTGTAACCAAATGAAACCCATTTCTGCAGCAGTGGTTGAGATCTCTTTAAAGTGGCTTTTAATATTTAGGGACTTAAAATTAGAGCTAGGCTATTTAGAAGGAAAATCAGGAAGTAGTGTTTTATACCTGAAACATTGTAGAAATCTGCAATTCCCTTCAACAAATTTCTCAAGATATTGGATCAATTGGAGTTGTAGTGATAGGCATTGAGCTGTATGTGACATGCAGATGACCTGGGGCCCAACTCCAGGTTATAATCTCAGGGAATGGAACTAACTGTGACCCTGAGGCACTAGAGGGAGGCTGTGCAGGGAAGAGTTGTTGGATTTCTTTATCCAGAATTACTGATCTTTTAATCTGTTTATGTGTCGGAAGGTTAATTTTTAGTGATGCGTGAGGGATGATGCAACACTCCCACACTCATGCAGGGAAGTCATGCTTATGGGGATCCCAGATCAGATAAAAAAATTTTTACAGCATTATAGCCAGAATTTTCTAACCTAGTCTTCTCAATGGATTCCCATTGCTAACAGGAGATTATGCTCTGACACCTGGATTGAAATAACAGTGGATCAACATAGTGCTTAAATATATTTGATTGGCTGTTTTTGTGAATGGAACTTTTTGATACAAATGATATTAATTTGCATCCAGTGAATTTGAACCAATACCTATTCCTCATGCTCCACTGACATCTCAAAATTGCCCAGGATTCAAACTGCTAAATTTATGAACTAGGCCTTTATTTTATTTTATTCCTCATGGAGAGAATACTGTATGTCGTAACATGGAATGCTGATAATAAAAAAAATGTACTTATCTTGCTCATGAATGCAGCAGAAAATCAAAGTTAAAAATCACACAACACCAGGTTATAGTCCAACAGGTTTAATTGGACCAGGTGGTTGGGAGCAGCACTCCGGAAGCTAGTGCTTCCAATTATATCTGTTGGACTACAACCTGGTGTTGTGTGATTTTTAACTTTGTACACCCCAGTCCAACACCAGCATCTCCAAAAGCAGAAAATCAAGGCTGAGGGAATGAACACTGTGGCAGAAATGTAAAATGAGGAGAGCACCAGATCAGGGAAAAAGTCTGACTGATGTCTTAATGATTTTACAGAGACAGAGGAATTGGAATAGGCAGGGAAGGGTGAGCTGCCAGAAGGGCTGTACTTCCAACAATATTGCTGGGAAGTTCATTTATTTGTCACAATGGTTCAGGTTCCCTTGTTTTGTGGAGAGATCACTTAAGACTGGATGTCCCACACATAAAATCTGAATCTTTTCCGTTCTTACCCTTTCACGTTTACAGTTATCTGACTGCATGTAACACGACACACAGATCTCCTGTACGGTGGGACATATGCAGTCAAGATCTGAACGTCAAACTGTTTGTGGAGACAGGAATTGAAAAATGTTGGAACAATCTCAAGGCTGAAAACAATCTAGAGAACTAAACCTAGAGGCAACTCAAATTCACAATTGGTTTGATAGTCCTCCAAATGTGAGATGAAAATATTTTGAAATCAGAATTTGTTTTAGGACAAAAGGTTAAAAATGCCTAACTTTTGTTGAGAACATGAACATCTGTGCTGAGTTTTCTTTTCATTCATTCACAGGATTAGGGTATTCACTGACTAGGCTAGGATTTATTATCTATCTCTAATTGCCCAGAGAGCAGTTAAGAGTCAACCACATTGCTGTGGGTCTGGAGTCAAATATAGGACAGACCAAATAAAAATGGCAGCTTCCTTCCCTAAAGGACATTCTTGAATCAGATGTATTTTCCCAACAATTGACAGTGGTTTTGTTGTTATCGTTACAATCTTAATTCTGAATTTTTATTGAATTAAAGATCCACCATCTGCCATGTTGGGATTTGAACCTGGATCCCCAGAACAGCCAGAATGGCAGTTGAGGTAAGTATACTGTGGGCTGGATTTTGAACTTCTTTCTGGCCCAGGAACAGAGACAATCAATCACTAAAAATAATGCTGCCAGCCTGTGTACTTGTCCTGTTGATCCATCCCACACCTGGGCTATTTCCTAAGAGTCAGGACAAATGATTGCAGCAGGATTGCTCGGCAGCATCCGGAATTTCCCCTCAACTTCCAGGTTACCGGAAATTGAACTGGACATTCAGCTGCTCAGAGGTAATCTCCCAACTGTTAGCTAAGAAGGGTAGAGAGGCCTTTTCTGTCTGTCTGGGTACAGCAGCGCACTCAAGCTGCTCTACAGAGAACTAGCCCTGCTCCCTCAAACCTTCTCCCATGCAATACCTCACATCACCAGCCCTGCTCCCTCAAACTTACTCCCATCCAACACTCCAGATCACCAGCCTTGCTCCCTCAAACCTACTCCCATCAAACACTCCAGATCACCAGCCTTGTTCTCTCAAACCTACTCCGATCCAATACTCCAGATCACCAGCTCTGCTCCCTCAAACCTACTCCGATCCAATACTCCAGATCACCAGCCTTGCTCCCTCAAACCTACTCCGATCCAATACTCCAGATCACCAGCTCTACTCCCTCAAACCTACTCCGATCCAACACTCCAGATCACCAGCCCTGCTCTCTCAAACCCAATCCCATCAAACACTCCAGATCACCTGCCTTGCTCCCTCAAACCTACTCCGATCCAATACTCCAGATCACCAGCCTTGCTCCCTCAAACCTACTCCTATCCAATACTCCAGATCACCAGCCTTGCTCCCTCAAACCTACTCCGATCCAATACTCCAGATCACCAGCCTTGCTCCCTCAAACCTACTCCGATCCAATACTCCAGATCACCAGCCTTGCTCCCTCAAACCTACTCCGATCCAGTACTCCAGATCACCAGCCTTGCTCCCTCAAACCTACTCCGATCCAATACTCCAGATCACCAGCTCTGCTCCCTCAAACTTACTCCCATCCAACACTCCAGATCACCAACCTTGCTCCCTCAAACCTACTCCCATCAAACACTCCAGATCACCAGCCTTGTTCTCTCAAACCTACTCCAATCCAATACTCCAGATCACCAGCCTTGCTCCCTCAAACCAACTCTGATCCAATACTCCAGATCACGAGCCTTGCTCCCTCAAACTTACTCCGATCCAACACTCCAGATCACCAGCCCTACTCTCTCAAACCCAATCCCATCCAACTCTGCTCCCTCAAACCTACTTCCAACACTCCAGATCACCAGCCTCGCTCTCTCAAACCTACTCCCATCCAACATGCCCAGGATTACTATGGTGGCTTAGCTGCAGAGGCCACTTATTTCATTTACACCTTGAAAAAGTTGAAAAGAAGGTGCCTCCATTTTTGAAGCACCCTTAGTTCACTTTCATCCATGTCATTTGGCTGTTGCTTTAAGGTGAAAGGTCTCTGATGAACCCTCCAGCCCTGAAAACCCCACCTTTTGATGTTAATTAAGCTCCTTCTTTTGTATTGCTTAGTCTTTCTGGGAAAATCACAATGAGTAATTGTTTCACACATAGTGGGAGAATTGGACCACTACTTGAGCCTGAAGGGTGAGGTTTAGAAACCTGCAGGGAATATTCTGCCCCGTTATCAATGATGCTGAGTTGCATCATAGGTAATCAATCAATGATGCTTAAGATATTAAAGATTACTGACCCTAGTTAGATTTGGATCCAGCACATCTCTCCCAGTTGAATAGCCTACCACCACCTTTACTCAGATGTGAGTAATAATTATGGCCTTCATAGCGAGAGAATTCTAGTAAAAGAGCAGGGATGTCTTGCTGCAATTGTACATGCCCTTGTTTAGATGACACTTGGAGTGGTTTTGGTCTCCTTATCTGAGGAATAATTTGGAGGAACCAGTGCTGGACTGGAGTAGACAAAGTTAAAAATCATGCAACACCAGGTTATAGTCCAACAGGTTTATTTGGAAGCACTAGCTTTCAGAGCACTGCTCCTTCACCAGGTGGTTGTGGAGCAGGACCATAACACACAGAAATTGTAGCAAAAGGATTACAGTGTACAGTGTAACACTTTTGCTATAAATTCTGTGTCTTATGGTCCTGTTCCACAACCACATGATGAAGAAGCAGCGCTTCGAAAGCCAGTGCCTCCAAATAAACCTGTTGGACTATAACCTGGTGTTGGGTGATTTTTAATGTTATCGGAGGAAGGACGTCTAGCTGTGGAGGTAATGCAACAAAGATTTGCCAGATTGATTCCTGGGATGGCAGGACTGACATATAAAGAGGGTCTGGATCAGTTAGGTTTATGTTGACTAATGCTTAGAAGAATGAGGAAGGAATCTCATAGAAACATTAAAAAATCCAATAAGACCAGACATAATAAATGCAGAATGAATGTTCCCAATGGCCATGGAGTCCAGAGCAGAGATCACAGTCTAAGGATATGGTGGAGACCATTTAGGGCTGAGATGAGGAGAACTTTCTTCACTCAGAGATTGGTGAGCCTGTGGAATTCTCTGTCACAGAAAGCGATTGACAGCAAAATATTGAATATTTGCAGGAAACAGTTAGATGTAGTTCTTAGTGTTAAACGGTTTATGG
The DNA here is from genome assembly GCF_037043375.1 of Chiloscyllium plagiosum. Classification (NCBI taxonomy): domain Eukaryota; kingdom Metazoa; phylum Chordata; class Chondrichthyes; order Orectolobiformes; family Hemiscylliidae; genus Chiloscyllium; species Chiloscyllium plagiosum. The sequence goes on from NW_028270177.1 coordinate 27,492,148, forward strand.
ATCAAATGTGAACAGGGCACTGAAATGGATGATCATATTGAAAGGTGGAACATGCTCGAAGGGTCGAACAGCCTTCGCCTGCTCCTACTTTCTATGTTTCTATGATAAATTTAAACAAATGACAGGATGGACATTCAATAGCTTTCTGAAATACATGAGTGAAGAGGACAGTATCAGGTAAATACCTTGATGGGCAGGATGCAAGTGGTTAGATTTGCTCAATAGCTTGGAGTTGACTGATAAAGGCAGCAGAGACCAAGAGAAAAAAAAATAATTCAGCACATCACCTGATATGATTTTCAGCAGCTGAAGCAGGAGTCAGGTGAGCCTATTGAAAATGAAATGTGCAACTGGTGGTGGGCAAGGTGTTGGAGAGAATCCTGAGGGACAGGATGTACATGTATTTGGAAAGGCAAGGACTGATTAGGGATAGTCAATATGGCTTTATGCATGGGAAATCAAGTCTCACAAACTTGATTGAGTTTTTTGAAGAAGTAACAAAGAGGATTGATGAGGGCAGAGCAGTAGATGTGATCTATATGGACTTCAGTAAGGTGTTCAACAAGGTTCCCCATGGGAGACTGGTTAGCAAGGTTAGATCTCATGGAATACAAGGAGAACTAGTCATTTGGATTCAGAACTGGCTCAAAGGTAGGAGACAGATGGTGGTGGTGGAGGGTTGTTTTTCAGACTGGAGGCCTGTGACCAGTGGAGTACCACAAGGATTGGTGCTGGGTCCACTACTTTTTATCATTTATATAAATGATTTGGACGTAAGCATAAGAGGTGTGGTTAGTAAGTTTGAAGATGACACTAAAATTGGAAGTGTAGTGGACAGTGAAGAAGGTTACCTCAGATTACATCGGGATTTTGATCAGATGGATCAATGGGCTGAGAAGTGGCAGATGGAGTTTAGTTTAGATAACTGTGAGGTGCTGCATTTTGGGAAAGCAAATCTTAGCAGGACTTATACACTTAATGGAAAGGTCTGAGGGAGTGTTGCTGAACAAAGGGAACTTGGAGTGCAGGTTCATAGCTCCTTGAAAGTGGAGTCGCAAGTGGATAGGATAGTGAAGAAGGCGTTTGGCATGCTTTCCTTTATTGGTCAAAGTATTGAGTGCAGGAGTTGGGAGGTCATGTTGCGGTTGTACAGGACATTGGTTAGGCCACTGTTGGAATATAAAAACAAACAAGTCTTTTCCCTGGGGTCAGGGAGTCCAGAACTAGAGGGCATTGGTTTCGGGTGAGAAGGGAAAGATATAAAAGAGACCAAGGGGCAACATTTTCATGCAGGGGGTGATATGTGTATGGAATGAGCTGCCAGAGGAAGTGGTGGAAGCTGATACAATTGCAACATTTAAAAGACATCTGGATGGGTATATGAATAGGAAGGGTTTAGAGGGATATGGACCGGGTGCTGGCAGGTGGGACTAGATTTGGTTGGGTTATTTGGTCGGCATGGATGAGTTGGACTGAAGGGTCTGTTTCCGTGCGATACATCTCTATGACTCTATGACTCTATAACTGGAAAATATAAGTTCAAAGACATAGACAAAAGGCTACTAGATCAACTCACCTGGGGCGCTGCACTTGCTGAAATATAAGAAGATTGGAATAAGAAGGACAAACTCACAGTCAAAGCATAAATGTACAAAGGTAGACAAGCGAAGACATTGACTATCCATTGGTGAACTTGCAGCTAATTTAAGCGCACAGCAAATGATTTGATGCAGTGAAACATTTGCTAAAGAATGTACACCAGACAGAAAGAGAGATGTGCAGGATTAGTGGACCACTACATAACTTCATACAAGGAAATACTCCTAAGGGTTTCAATTTATTTATGTAAATTGTTCGTCTGTATTTTAGGAAAACGTGTTAACAATTGGAGCAGTTGTATTGCTACAGAAGCATTTCCTATATTTTTTTCAAAAAGCGTTATGTAAGATTGTAATATTGGGAGCTTACTTATTTAGAGCTAGGAACTAATTTGTATGTGAATTTATATTCCCGTGTGCGTCACTTATTGCTGTACTCCAATCACAATGGGCAATAATGAAACAGTCTATCATCTACCAGGCAAATGGAGAGCTGAAAAAAAAACATTGATGCAGTTCTAACATTTTGGGTTTAAAATGTGATTCTATCAAACTTAGAGGTATCAGGAGCTGAAACAGTGGATGAAGTTCCAGTTTGTTATGTAACTTATTCAGTTAAATCTTTATGTGGGGCACCCTTTGTGCAACTGTAATTAAGAGTCTGTGGAAGAGTCACGAGGTTATGCTGCAGCTCTATAAAGCTCTGGTTAGACCGGAGTCCCATACAATCATTCTGACTTTCTTGTTGGGAGTTGTTGCTGTGTGATTTCTGTCGGCTGCTGGGGGAATGGGAAACTGCTTGTCAATGAGGTGAAATTAACTAATATTGACAAGTTGCTCCAAGCAGATAGGCCTCTCACCACTCAGCAGTGAGAATCTCACCTCATCATTCGACACTTGATTGGAAAATGACACATTCTGCTCTTTGATGGTAGGGTTCTCCCCACTATGGATCTCAAGCAATTCTCCCACCTTTCTTACTGACAACCATGTTGCTTAGTGGCTGGCAAAATTCACCCTCAGTTGATGAAAATCCTACAGATTTAGCAACTTGAGTTTTTAAATTCACTCACGTAAGCACCTGGCAAACATTGTGCATGAGATGTAGCATGGTTGGATGCACGTGAGCAGAATTGGTGAAGTAGATGCTGAAAGGATGATTGACCTTTTAGGGAAGACTCAGCCTCAAGGACAAAGATTAAAAATAATCAGTCTCCCATTTAGGATGGAGGTGAAGAGAAATAATTTCTCTCTAGAGGATTGTGAGCTTCTGAAACCCTCTTCTTCAGGACGCAGTGGAGGTAGGGTCATTGAATAATTTTACGGTGGGATGTGGATAAATTCTTGGTTAACAGGAGAATCAAAGGGTTTGGGGATAGCCAGGATAGTGGGTTGAGACTACAGTTAGATCAGCCACCATCAGATTGAATGGCAGAGCAGGGTTAAGTGGCCAACTGGCCTACTTTGGATTGGAGCTTGCATTTTCATATAATGTAGCATTTGCCATATGTACATCTGGTTGCCTGCACATGGGCATTTCCCCAGCTAGTGCCAATGGTGTTGGAAAGTCAGGTGGGCACGAAAATTTGTCTTATTCTAGTAGAACACAGATCCAAGGCATTTCTTGCTGCTTACCATCAAGTTACAAAAGATTACTGGAAGCCAATAGCTGACAATAGATAACTTCTGTTTTCACTCAGATTATAGCAAGGAATCAAGGGATGGAAAAGGCACAGCAAGCCAGCCAGCATCCGAGTAGCAGGGGAGTCAACATTTTGGGCGTAAACGAAAGGGCTTTTGCCCTGAATGTTGACTCTCCTGCTCCTCGGATGCTGCCTGGCCTGCTGTGCTTTTCCAGTACTACACTCTCGACTCTGACTCTCCAGCCTCTGCAGTCCTCACTTTCTCCAAGGAATCAAGGGAAGCCTTGTTGGATTTTTACAAACCTTGCATGCGCAAACATATCTTACAATTATCCTCTTCAAAAAAAAAATTGGCAATACTTTACTAGCATTTTTTGGTTGTAGTATTCTGCACAACTGGAATGAAATTCCAAAATCCAATATCGTCACTAGCCCCTCAAAAAATACCAGGCAGCAAGACAACAATTTGGTGAAAAGTTACTGAGGTTCAATTGCCAGCTAAAATGTTGCCCCATTCTCTAAACTGATTGAAAAAAAAATGGTCCAAATTAAAACAGGAAGGTCAGTTTTTATTGGTCATAAAGATAGATCTTGTCTTCATGCATTAGTGTAAAATGTATGATAAGTAATCGTTAGCCTATTTTACATCTCTCCCAACTTTTCTTATTAAATTCACTTAGAAGAGGTTTCAGATAGACTTCAGATTCTCTGCCACCTCTTCCCACGCAAATATACCCCTTGTGTAAATGACTTTGATGAAGGGATTAAGAGCCGGGACAGTTTTACGAGGTGACTTGATTGAAACATATGAGACCTTGAACGGTCTTGACAAGGTGGATGTAGAAAGGACATGTTCTCTTATGGGAGAATCCAGAACTAGGAGTCACTGTTTAATAAAGAAAATGGGTCAGTCATTCAAAACAAGGATACAGTTATTTTTATTTTCTCCCAGAGTCCTTTTCTCTTCCTGAAAAGGCATTGGAAGAACATTCCCTGAATATGTTTAAGGCAAAGGTGAATAGATTCTTAGTGAACAAGGGAATGAAATGTTATTCAGGGTGGATTTGTCATTATAATTAAATCAGTCATAATCTTATTTAGAACATAGAACATAAAATTCCTAAGGTGTGGAAACAGACCATTTAGCCCACAAACCCACACCGACCCTCCGAAGAGTAACATACCGAGACCCATTCTCCCTACCCTATTACTCTACATTTATTTCTGACTAATGCCCCTAGCCTACACATCCCTGAACACTATGGGCAAGTTAGCACGGCCATTTCATTTACCTGCACATCTTTGGTCTGTGGGAGGAAACTGGAGCACCCAGAGGAAACCCATGCAGACAGGGTGAATTTAATGCGAAAGCAGGTTTGAAGGACTGAATGGCTTACTCCTGCACCTTGTTCATATATTATTCATATGTTCGTTTAGTGACAGCAAGCAGATGAATATGGGTCAAAATTTAAACCTTGATTAACATTGAGATATTCAGGCCATAACCTATCTGAAGGGACAAAAGTTCAAATCAAGTAGACTGAACCTATTCGAATGGTCACATTTTCACGACTTTAGATTTTCTTCCCTTCCCTAAGTGCTCAGCTCATAAAAAAGAAAACCCATCAATATGCCTGGTCATCGATCAACACACCAAAAATACATCTTAGAAAATGAAAAGAGCATGTGACTGCCTTTAAAGAAATGTGTAATCAAATAGCTCTTTGAGAAAGGGAGAAATTTTTTTGAGGCATAAAGAACCAGAACAGCTTCACTTGACAAAAATGCTGTGTTTATGTGGTCAAAGTCCAAATTCCATTACCTGCTTCTGCCAAAGGCAATGTACAAATTTCATGCAGAAGCATTTTGCCTCAAAACTTTTACAATGCGAAAGAAAGGCAGATGGAATTCATTGCAATTTGTAAAGCCGTAAATATTTGGGTCCAAAGGATTAATAAAAGGCAGCTGTTAAAATGAACAAGGGATAATCCAAAGTGCAGAAGGCGCAGAGATGTACCATGAAGAACGTAAGGTAAAGCTTTACTTAAATGCTATGGGCATGCAGTTCAGGATTGAGAGCACTGCTGGAATCAATGCTAAAGAAGCTGGATGCCCTCCTTATGGCGTGAACAATGTCACCTGCTAATTGTTTTCAGAACAATTTACACTGGGCACACAAAGGTGGAAAATCATGATTTGGAGATGCCGGTGTACAAAGTTCAAAATTACACACCAGGTTATAGTCCAACAGGTTTATTTGGAAGCACTAGCTTTCGGAGCACTGCTCCTTCATCAGGTGGTTGTGGAGAAGCAGTGCTCCGAAAGCTAGTACTTCCAAATAAACCTGTTGGACTATAACCTGGTGCTGTGTGATTTTTAACTGAGTTAGAAAGGGCACTCATGTGGGTGCCACCTATGTGTGCTGGAAGGAGTTGAGCTGATACCAGTATGCCCAACTTCCAAATTAGGGCACTTGGGTCCATGGACAAATTCCCTTTGACCCACAAATAAATGTGTTCAGCTACATGTTCAGCAGCTAGTGTTATTTAAAGGAAAGGCACTGACAGCTCAAGCACATTAGAATAATCTCCACTGTGGAAAATTCTCTGGAGTGTTTTTGCAGATGAGTTCCTAGATTTGGGAAGGAGTGTTACTGCATCCTCATCGGACTCTACAGGAGTGACCTGTCCACATTAAAGACATCGATAGGTATGGAGGCTGTATTTCCATGTGTGCATGACATGGAGGAGAGGTTGCCAACAGGCGATGTTCCACACAATGTCTTCTATTTATTTGAAGTCAGGCCATTTTGTGCTCCAAGAGATTGTCTCAGAGGCAAATCAATGCACACAGCACCTTAGTTTGCATGCCCATCGCCCTTCACATGAATGCTCTTCCATCAATGTCCTCACCTGAAGCAGAATACTTTGGCAATCTTACCCTCCAGTTAGCAGGAAAACAAGCTCTCTCTTTGATCATAGGGCCTAGCTGCTTCCTCGGAAATCTGCCCTGGTCTCTGAGGAATGCGCTGTGCCAGTATCTGAGCTATTAGGATGGGATCAGATGGTGAGACCTATTCTCCAGCACTATGCTGTTGTCTGTTCTGGACCTGCTGTGATTGGGCAGGTAGATTCAAAGGGATGACACATCAGCACAATTTGTCATGATGATGATAATACCAGTGCCACAGGAATATGTAAAGAGAACCTGAAATAAGTAGACACTTTGCCAGGTTCTGAATAGCGTGTGAGTATCTATTAGGTTGTAAATAACAAGTTCATATGAAAAGCACCCAGGACTTAAAGTGCAGTATTGGGAATTGCTGCTAGACTCTATACACATGTTGAAACAGCAAGAAAGTCTGGGGTATCTGAAATCAGAAGGGGAAGTTTGAAATGAGGGTAGAGGACTGGGAAGTATGTATCCCATATTCATACCATCTGCAGTTTGCTCATTACGCCACATGGTTACAGTGAATTGGAAATTGAGAAGGGACATGAACAATCTTCCCAGTTGTTCTATGTGGTGATACTGATCATGGGTGACTCGTAATTGGGATAGATGGTTGTCATGATTCATAGTTTCTACTATTACTTGAAATAATTAGGTGGCGAACAAAAAACTAGCGTTGACAGTGCCAAAGGATCTCTAAGTCCCTAAAGATTCTGCAATCTTCTTAAATTATCCTCCTCTCTGGATTTGACGCGTCAATAATTCCTGTTCATTCTCCACAATTCTATTGAAGTCATTAATTATACGATGTGTGGATTGTCTTGGATGCTGAAACTTTTATTTAATCTTGCTCTTTCACAAATTTTATTTGTTCTCAGATTGATGTAATTACTAAAAGCTATTAGAACTTCTTTAAAAGTATCTGATTTTTATATTTTGATACTTTATAATGTCACCAGCTGTAAAACCCACTGAAACTAATAGCAAATTTACTCGTTCATTTTTAAGTATATTTATTTAAATTTTTAAGTATTCTGTATCTTAAGAACTGATTTCACTAAGTTGTCCATTCCCGTATTCATACCTGCCCTCTCTTTAAATATTGACGGTAATATTATTTCTCCTTAATGTGATTATTTATTCTGAATATTTGAAAGCTGTTTTAAGTTGCAGCATCTCAATGCTGTTTGCAATTTGCTTCCTTAAAATCTTGCAGAATCCTAATGATGTTCTAATTCATTTCCTTTAAAGTGTCTACAAGCTTTGAAACTCTACATTGTAACAATTTTTCTTCTATTAAAACCTCAAATTGCATGTTATGGGCAGATGGTATAATGTTAATTATTAGAACATAGAACATAGAAAAGTTCAAGTAATAGTAGAAACTATGAATCATGACAACCATCTATCCCAATTACAGGCCCTTTGCCCCATGGTGTTGTGCCGAGGTTTAATCCCAATGTAAAATATAATAACTTAACCTACGCACCCCTCAACTCACTGCTATCCATGTGCATGTCCAGCAGTCACTTAAATGTCCCCAATGACTCTGCTTCCACCACCACCACTGGTAACGCATTCCATGCATTCACAACTCTTTGTATAAAAAACCTACCTCTGACGTCTCCTTTATATCTTCCTTCTAATATTTTCAAACTAGGACTCCTCGTACCAGTCAATCCTGCCCTGGGGAATAATCTCTGGCTATTGACTCTATCCATTCCTCTCATTATCTTGTATATCTCGATCAGGTCTCCTCTATTCCTCCTTTTCTCTAGAGATAAAAGTCCGAGCTTATTCAAACTTTCTTCATAAGGCAAGCCCTCCAGTCCAGGCAGCATCCTGGTAAACCTTCTTTGCACCCTCTCCAAAGCCTTTCCTTTAGTAGGGTGACCAGAACTGGACACAATAATCCAAGGGTGGTCTCACCAGGGCCTTGTAGAACTGTAGCAAAACCTCGCGGCTCTTAAACTTGATTCCCCCGTTAATGAAAGCCATAACACCATATGCTTTCTTAACAACCCTATCCACTTGGGTGGCAATTTGGAGGGATCTATATACTTGCACACCCAGATCCCTCTGTTCATCCACACTGACAAGAATCCTGTCTTTAATCCTATATTCAGCATTCGAGTTCGACCTTCCAAAATGCATCACTTCGCATTTATCCAGGTTGAACTCCATCTGCCATTTCTCAGCCCAGCTCTGCATCCTGTCTATGTCGCGCTGCAGCCTGCAGTAGACCTCTATACTATTGATGACACCTCCAACCTTTGTGTTATCTGCAAATTTACAAACCCACCCCTCAACCTCCTCATCCAAGTCATTTATAAAACCTACAATGAGCAGAGGCCCAAGAACAGAGCCCTGCAGGACCCCTCTCAACACTGACCTCCAGGCAGAATACTTTCATCTACAACCATTCTCTGCCTTATGTCAGCCAGCCAATTCTGAATCCAGAGAGCCAAATCTCCCTGTATCCCATACTTCCTGACTTTATGAATGAGCCTACTATGGGGAACTTTATAAATTGCCTTGCTGAAGTCCATATACACCACATGCACTGCTCGACCTTAATCAACCTGTCTTGACATCTCCTCAAAGAACTCAATGAGATTTGTGAGGCATGACCTGCCCCTTGCAGAGCCATGTTAACTGCCTTTAATCACACTATGCTTTGCCAAATAGTCATAAATCCTATCCCTCCGAATTCTTTCCAAAACGTTGCTGACCACAGACATAAGACTGACTGGTCTGTAATTGCCAGGGATTTCCCTATTACCCTTTTTGAAAAGAGGAACAACATTCGCCTCCTTCCAATCCTCCAGTATGGCTCCCGTGGAGAGTGAGGAGGCAAATATCCTTGCCAGTGGCTGAGCAACCTTCTTTCTCGCTTCCTGGAGCAGCCTGGTCTGGCCCTGGGGACTTATCAATCTTAATGTTTTCCAAAATTCCAAACTTTAAATTCTTTTTACATCAAATATGAAGGTCCCAGTCTTATCACAGTCTTCAAATTCTTGTAACAATTTTTTACATTAGACTCTGTTTTCAAAATATTTAAAAATGTCCTTTAATTGCCCTAAAAGTGCTTTCTAATGCTGCAGCCTTAGTATAATGTTCTGTTCCTTGCTGTCTACTAACAAAGCCTGCTCATGATAGTGAAGATGCTTATTCCGAAAGATAGGTTTTCCTTTTTACTTCTATCACTCCTTGCCTGATCTTTGCACCATTATTTTAACAAATTGCCCCCTCGCCCAAACAGATATCAAGTATTAATCAAAGAGCAGTAAGCTGTGTCCAGAGGTCCTTCTTTACAGACGCTTTCAATTCTCAGTGTGACTAACAGTTATTTTCTTGCCGACCCATATTTTTCCCTTGCACCTCTTCCCAACTCTGTGCTGAAGATTTGTTTGACTTCCACGAGTGCTGCTGACTTTCTTTGTGTAAGCGTTTTCAGCCACTGACCGACTGAGTCTTTTTCATGTGGTATTTTTCATAAATTATGGTGCTGGAAAAGCACAGCAGGTCAGACAGGCAGCATCCGAGGAGCAGAAGAATCGATGTTTCCGGCATAAGCCCTTCATCAGCCCTTCCTGATGTAGGGCTTATACCTGAAATGCCGATTCTCCCGCTCCTCAGATGCTGCCTGCCTGACCTGCTGTGCTTTTCCAGCCCCACATTCTTGACTCTGATCACCAGCATCTGCAGTCCTCATTTCCTCCATTGTTCATAAAATGGTAAACTCATTTTCCCTTTGAAACTTTTCTCTCTTGGGTTGGACGGATTTTTTTTTACCCCTTTTTGCTTGAGATATTTATGCAGCAGTTCCCAACATTGATCATTAGGGAATAAACAGAGAACAAATAACATTCCCTTGAAGGTGAAAGCATGTGTTATCACACAACACTCTTGTATGACATGAGGTATAACTGACCGTGCAGAGTGATGGAAGATTAGAGGATGAATACATGGTGCATAATGCAGGAACATAAAATTTACAACTTTCTTTACAATGTCAGATGTCATGGACTCAATAAACAAAAACTTTCTCAATCAGTAGAGACAATGTGGAGCAAGGGTACAAATTTAGAATACATTAAATGAAAGCCAACAAAATGATGAATGCTAATTTGCAGAAAAATATGGATTATCTGAGTAGAGAAAAGGAAATGGCATTATTAACTGCATAGAGATCATTAAAATACATTAAAGTTGGCTGAGCAAGAGGAATTGAGAGGAAGGCATCATAAACTGACATGGATTTGACGCCAATCAAAAGGTTGTGTCCTTAAATGAAAATTTTCCCACGTTAGCAAAAGTGATGAAATATGGTGCTGTACTGGTGCCTTGAGAGAAAGAGAGAGAGACAGAGAGAGAGAGAGAGAGAGAGAGAGAAAGGCAAAGACAGAGAGAGAGAGATTCATGATTTACTGGAAGACACATCATAGAGAGTTAGGACATGCACCATCTCAGTTCTTTAATCTGTTGGTAGCACTGATGTGCGATGAAGCAGCACCAGAGGTAAACAAAGAAAAAAGAGATAGATCAATATTGTTGTGTATCATATAGGTAGTTGGCTAAATATTGACAAACACTATCATTTGAAAGAAAAGAAACTTCTTATATTCGAAAACATAACACTGAATTTCAATGTAATTAGCAAAAGGGGAAGAAGGACATTTCAACATAGGGACAAAAAGAAGCATCGTAACAAATACATGAGTCACAATATCATAGATTAGAATTACAGAAGGTTACCACACAGAAGGAGGCCATTCAGCCAGCTAAGTCAATGCTAGTTCTCTGCAAGAACAACTGAGCTATTCCCACTGCCCCTCCGTTTCCACATAACCTGGCAATTTTTCTTCTCTTTGGGTGTTTATTCCAATTCCCTTTGATAGCCACTATTGAACTTACCTTCACCACCTTCTCAGGCCATCCATTCTAGATTCTAATTGAGTGCTGCAGAAATAAATTTAACCTCATGGTCTCTTTGCTTCTTTTGCCAATCAACTTAAATCAGTGCCTTCTCATTCTCGATCCCACAACCAACATACAAACAAATGAACAAGGAGTGAAAATAGGGCACTTGGCCTTTCAAGCTTGCCCCTCAATCAACTGCATACCTCCAATAACATTTCAAGGGGAACAGTTACTCTCTACCTTTTCTGTAAGATCCCATGACTTTAAATTTCTCTCCAATCTCCTCTCAATTTTCACTTCCCTAAGAAGAATAGCCCCCACATCTATAATCTATTCAAGTAATGGAAGGCTCTCAGCCCTGGAGTAACTCTTGATAAATCTCAGGCCTGGTTTTCTGATAGCTACATCGTTGTTCCTGTGGATACATTGTGAGTTGCACATCAAGACCCCCACACTACAGACCCTGAGAAAATGAAAGATTCTGATGGACAGAACCTGTGCCCAAAGCCGCCATATAAATATCCATTTAAATCGGGGAAATTGGAGGGTTCACCTGCAGTTAGGTAAACAGTTTTCTAGGAAATGTTACAGGAGTCAAAACCGAGGGTGGAATGTTACAGCGGTCTGAGTGACATGGGCTTTGGTGGGATTTGTGACAGAATCAGTTGAGAAGTCTGGCAAGCCTATCTCAATGTCGAGAGCATCTTGCTGTATCTTTTATACTTCTAACAAGCAGTGTAGCAGTGTAGCAGGTTGTCAATTAAAGGCGATTATTGCACCTTAAATGCCTCGTTCATGGAACAACTCACTTCATTAGCTTCATTTCTCAACATAACCAAGCAAGATCAATGAAAGAAAATTCAACTTGGAAACCAGTGCAGGTACCAGGTGGATTCATATCGCTGCTTGCACCACATCATATCCATGTTGCTTGTGACCAAACAACATCTTAGTGCATGGTCTAAGACCACCAGCCACACATTTTTCTTGATCACTGACACTGTATCTGGGACTTTCCAATCCGAATTTTTAAAAAATGAAGGAATATCTGGTCAATTAACGCTCTTATATTCCATTGAGAAGCAATTATATACATCTTGAAAGCAGCCCTCCCACTGCCAGTCCACCAAAAACTCTACCCCATATACTAACCCCAATCCATTTGTATAAGGTAATGAGTTTGAAGGAGTTAATGTTAATGGTATATTGCCTCCAACCATTCTACTGATGTCTCACACAGTCTGAGACCAACAACATTTAAAAAAAAATAATTTACAGAAAGTGGGTATCATAGGCATTTACTGCCCATCTCTAAATGCCCATTAAGGATCAACCACATTGCTTTGGGTCTGGAGTCGTGTGGAGGTCAGTCCAGGTAAAGATGGCAGATTTTCTTCCCTTAGAGAACCAGACTTTTTTTTTCCTGACAACTGGCAATAGTTTTATGATCTTCATTGGATTTTTATTTCTAGAATTATTCAAATTTCACCATCTGCCATGGCAGATTTAAATCCAGGCCCTTCAAACATAATCTGGATCTCTGGATTAATATTCTAGCAATAATATCACCAGGCCATCACTCATTCTAACTGTGGATACTTTACTCATATATGATGAAAGACTAGTTCATTCAGATAACCTTCGGGAAAATGTAGTCTTTTGGAATGAACAAATCAGGGATATTTCAGCATTGCCACTTATACATTAAGAGCTCATTTGGTGCTGTAGTGGTCAGGAAAGGATTGTCAAGTGTGGAAAACACTCCTGTCATCAACAAAGATGTAAAGCTAAAGCTCAGTAAACCAATAAGAAGAAATGAATACGGAACTCAGAGCTTAGTGGCATAGGTTAATTAAGCCAATTCAGGAATCTTTACTCATCATCTTCAGACAGCAGAACAGTTAATGCAAAGTCAGTGACAAATTTAGTGATAATTAGATTAGATTAGATTACCTACAATGTGGAAGTATGCAACAATCATTCAGTAACACAACTGAAGGTCTGAGACAGTTTCATTCATAGGTTAAACAGCCACAATGAGTGAATGAAAATATCCAGCATGATCAACAACCTGAGGGAGAAAAACTGCTTATGGAACCAGTCAGCCCTCCACAGATTCAGGACTTGGACAACAAGAAGAAACTGCATAGTTTACACATCCAGGGAACTGCAAAAAAAGGGATTACCTCTTCCAATGAGGAAGTAGTTGCCTGATGCTTAAATCTGATCTACTACAAGAATAAAAGTACTTCCAGCAGAGCAGTTGACTTCCAGGAAGGAAGTTCAGGGTATTCAAGATCTTTCAGATAATATATTGGAACAACAGTGTCTACGAAGGACAACACGTTCCTTAAAAAATCCAGGTCAAGAGTCCTCAAGCAAAAAACATATCAATCTTCCAAGTCCAAAGAGAAATGCATTCTGAGAAAAGTGTGAAATATTCCAGCAACTTGTGTTGTGAGGTCAGACTTTGGAGGAGATGGGGTAAAGTTAGTTTTAATATTATGTATGAATATATAATTGATTAATGATGAGAAAAACAATTTGGGGTGGATGTTTTATGAGGTAATGGCTCTGAAGAGGTAAATGTTCAAGTTATATTGGCTCCAACTACCCCACTGTTGCCATAGAGACAGTATGTGGCTGTAGTCAAGAAATTGTACTTTAGCTTATGGAGGGAACATATGTATCTGCACAACTTCCTTAAAGACTGAGTAATTTTGCCTGATCAAATATATTTGTATTTGTTACTACTGTTAAAACAACTCATCGTATTATCTAAGAACAGTGCCTGCTGTATAGATACACTTCAGTGCTGCATTCTCTACCATGAATCACTAGATCGGCCTAAGAAATAGAATCCCTACAGTACAAATGGAGGCCATCAAATGTGTACCAACTATCCGAAGGGCATCCCACACAGAAAAAGTGCAAAGTCCATACAGACAACCAGCCAAGATTAGAATCAAACCCTGGTCTCTGGTGCTGTGAGGCACCAGTACTAAACACTGTGCCACCCAGTGGAAGAGGCAGAGGAGGATTGTAGAAGTGAACTACTTCAAATAACTCTTACCCAGTGCCAAGTAATGGTGGAGGTAGAAAATATCAAAAATACCAGGAGTGGACATCTGGAAAAATGTCACATAGTCAACCATACAATCCCTACAGTGTAAAATCAGGCCATTCAGCCCATCAAGTCCACACCAACCCTCATAGAACATCCTACCCAGGCCAACTCCCCTGCCCAATCTGTAACCCTGCATTTCCCATGGTCAATCCACCTAACCTGCACATCTTTAGGCTGTTGGAGGAAACTGGAGCACCTGGAGGATATCCACACAGACAGTCACCCAAGGCTAAGAATTGAACCCAGATCCCGGGGCTCTGAGGCAGCGGTGCTAACCACTGAGCCACCGTACTGCCTTGTTACAGTAAAACAAACAGAAAAAAAAATGAAAAACTTAGGTTCATTAAGGGAAAAAAAAATATGAGTAAATTCTTGAGCATGATGAAACAAGTTCCAGTTTCATCTCAGAGTAATCATTTATCTTGTAAGTGAAATTATACTTGTCTCACTCAGGACCTTGTCCAACTCTAAATTGGACATTTGCAGAAAATTTGCACAATGCCAAAATTGCTGATCCTCTTTGTAAAGAAATACACCTTGAGGTCAAGTTCATTCTGCTGTCATGTCCTCTGCTCCCAACTGAAATAATCTATTCTTAATGGAAGTAAACCAATCTGTTAATTGTCTTGAAGAGTCCATTTATCACAAATTGCTTTGTTGCAAGGTGTAACAGTTACAAGACCTAGTTAAAAACAAAGTTACAAGTGAGCACTCGAACTAATGCAGTAACTAAAGAGCTTCAAATTAATTAGAAACTGGTGGTTCTTCGCCACATGGCCTCTATATTATTTGGTTGAGGGGATGAAAACTGGCCAAATAATTGAACAAGGCTGATCCAAATTAGAATCCCTCCAGTGCAGAAACAGGCTATTCAGTCCATCAAGTCTGCACCAATCCTCTTCCCACCTCATCCCGAGATCTCCCATGGTAAATCCACCTAGCCTGCACATCCTTGGACATAATGGACAATTTAACATGGCCGATCCACCTAACCTGCACATCTTTGGACTGTGGGAGGAAACTGGAATACCCGGCAGAAACTCACACAGATATTAGGAGAACGTACAAACTCCACACAGACAGTCACCCAAGGCTGGAACCAAACCCAGGTCCTTGGCATTGTGAGGCAGCAGTGCTAACCACTGAGCCACCGTGCCACCCAAATTAGTTCCAAACAAAAATAGTGTAGCTCTGGTGAAATATTTTATGCTCTTACCGCAGTGACTGATTGATCAGCGATGTGTTTCTAACATTCCATGTTCCTATTTAGTCAAATTCCCATTTGAATATGTTTCTCAGCTCTTGCCCTCCTTTCTCATGAAGAGTGGTTAAGGCAACTTGGTAAATAGCTGTTGCTCACTTCCAGCCTGCGTGGAATCAGCCACTCCATTTGGACTGGCTCCTCGGAAAAGACAGGGAAGATAAGTGAAATCAGTATGATTATATGGAGATCAGAGTCTGATCAGGCCTCAGCTATAAATTTAACGACAGTAAAATGGAAGAAAGTGATGCAGGGTAAAGGAGACAGGAGAGAAGCTTTGATCAGAATATGCACAAACAGCTCAGTAAAATTTTATATTTTCCTATTGCAGTAGGAAGAGCAGGTATTCTCAGTTGTACTGATCTTCTTTTTCTTGTGTTTGAACCACAGAAGGCTCGTGTGCAGGTACAGCAGGTAATAAGGAGGGCAAATGTAATTTTGGCAGTAATTACTAAAAGAATAATGTATAAAAGTAGGGAAGTGTTGCTGCAAATGTACCAGAGACCAAGCATCTGGTGTAATGCATACTGCCTTAGCCCCCTTACTTGAGGAATGGTGTAATTGCTTTAGAAGCAGGTCTGAGAAGGCTCACTAGCAAATTTTGAGAAGGTTTGTAGCTCAGGTTGAGGTTCTGGATGTAGGTTTGCTCGCTGAGCTGGAAGGTTCCAGCTTGAACCTTCCAGTTCAGCAAGCAAACCTACATCCAGAAGGCTTACTAGCTTAACAGAAGACTCATCTTATGAGGAGAGATTGAGCAGTTAAACCTATCCTTGCTATAGTGTAGAAAAATTAGAGGACATCAAATTGAGGTGTATAAGGGATTGGCTAAGTAGGGCAATCTAGAATGAGAGGTCATAGTTTTAAGCTAAGGGGAGGCAAATTTAAAACAGGGGTGAAGAAGAATTACTTCTTTCAAAGGGTCATGAATCTAGAATTAATTTTCACAGAGTTCAGTGGACACTAGGATACTGAATAAATTTGAGGAGGAGACAAATAGATTTTAAATACCAACAGGCTTAAGGGTTACAGGAAGTGGGCAGGAAAGTAGAGTTGAGGCAGAAATGAGATCAGTCATGATCACATTTAAATGATGGAGCAGGTTTGAGAGGCTGAATTGCCTTGTCCTGGTCCTAGATTATTTATGTATAAAAGTAATACAGCACAGAACTAGACCCTTTAGTCCAACTCGTCAATGTTGACCAGATTTCCCAAACTTTATAGAGGTTTATAAAATCATGAGGGACATGGATAAGGTAAATAAGCAAGGTCTTTTCTCTGGGTTGGGGGGAGTCCAGAACTAGAGAGCAAAGGTTTAAGATGAGAGGGGAAAGATTTAAATGGGATCTAAAGGGACCTTTTCACGCAGACAGTGGTGCGCGTATGGAATGAGCTGCCAGAGGAAGTGGTGGAGGCTAGTACAATTACAACATTTAAAAGATATCTAGATGGGTATATGAATAGGAAGGGTTTAGAGGGATATAGCCAAATGCTTGCAAATGGGACTAGATTAATTGAGGATATCTGGTTGGCATGGACAGATCGGATTGAAGGGTCTGTTTCTGTGCTATACATTTCTATGACCCTACAATTCTAAACCAGTCCCATTTGCCCACGATTGGCTCATTTCCCTCTAAACCATTCTGATTCATGTACTTGTCCAAATATCTTTCAAATGTTGTAACTGTATCTACATCTACCACTTCCTCTGGCAGTTCGTTCTGCTTATGAACCACCCTCTGTATGATATCTTATGTTCATACGTTTTTGATCATCCATGCACCCATGTGTAAGGGATTGCCGAATACAAAAATACACAAGTTTATTCTTTAAAGAATTGAGGAGACGGTAGCAATACATTTACGTGTGTCTGAGTTTGTAGTTTTCTCAGAACAAATAGAGACTAGTCTGAATTGCGTAACGCATTGTATAATTTTCCCCTTTAGTGACATACTCAAAAACTCACATCCACATGTACTTAGGTTGTGCTGTAATATGCTCCACAGTAGAGGTAGGCTAAGTTGCCACAGTCTTACCAGACCACATGGCTGATGTCTCAGTAGTTGAGAATGGGGTGCTGGAAAAGCACAACGGGTCAGACAGCACCTGAGGAGTAAGAGAATTGATGTTTCAGGCAAGAGCCCTTCATCAGGAATTCTTTATGAAGGGTTCTTGCCTGAAACATCGATTCTCTTGCTCCTCGGATGCGGCCTGACTTGCTATGCTTTTCCAGCACCCCACTCTGATCTCCAGATCTCACTTTCTCCTCGTTGATGCCTCATTAGACAGAGATAACCAGTGGTTATTTAACCTGAGGGTCACCATACCTCAGGCCAGGAGAAGGGGTTGAAGAGAAGAATCCTTCACAGTAACCTCAGCCAGTGCAGAAATTGAACTCACGCTGTTGGCATCACTCTGCATTGCCATCCAGCCATCCAAGCTAACCAATTCTCACTCTTTTGTGTGCATTAAGGAAGACTTAAATCCTCCAGCTTGTATTCCTGCTCTTCCCTTTTGTCAGCTTTCACCTATGGCTTTTCTTGCTTCCTGAAGTTGTGCACCCATGCATCCACCAATCTGATATTGCAGCTGAGGCCTAGGGTCTCAGGCTTTTGAGGTTTGACACTCACCTCACATGTTCAGTAGATGGTTCCAATTTCTCGTTCAATTGTTGCATTGGTTAGGTCCAGGTTAGCTTGCATTTAAGCTTCCATGTGTGTGCATGTATCTTGCAAGTTTAATATTAAAAATGCAAAGTGTGTTCTGCAGCTGAGAGGGTTCTCAATATTGTGCAGTTCTAGACTACTGTATTAACTGCAGAGAGGGCAAGGAGCACTCACATGAAGTGGTTTTGTTTTTGAAATTATGGTCACATATCTGAACTGAACTAAATGACTCATCCATCATAACATTCTTGCTGAATTTAGTTTACTGTTGCAAAACATTTCCAAAATGAAAAATGCAGCAAAAAACATTCCTTCACTGGCTGAGATTTCATCAAGTATTGTCGGATGGAGAACAGAGAAAGGTAATGAGAGAATAGTTGGAAAATCCACATGAAGGTCACTTAAATAATTATATTAAAACCTACCTGTCTTTATACATGTAGGTAAAAGAAACTCACACAGAGAGAATATGCAAGTAAGTTCTCCAATTACCAGGTTCTAAGGAAGCTCTTGTCCTCAAGCACCCTCAATCAAGATGAATAGCTGTAGATTTTTCCATTCATTATTCTCCTAATCCAATCACACAAATTGGTTCAAAACCTAGCAGGGACAATGTCCTCATCAAACTGAGTTGAGACGGTTGTGTAAGTAAAGTAGTGACAACGTCCAATGTAACAGTTGACTCGACAATTTTCATTGGGAATCACAGACCAGGCAGATCAAATGATCTCCCAAAGCAGGTTTTATGAGTCCATGAAAATCATCCTATCAGATTTGAGCTAGTGGGTAGGAAAAGTGTGAACCAGACATGTGCAGCATGGGCTAACTATGCACAGTTAGTACAAAAAAATGTAAATGTTTCTTGTAAAATTATGAGGAGAATTAATTGTGGTTTCTCTTTTACAAAAACATGAGGGTAAAGAAAATGAAAAGCATATCAGAATTTTTGTGACTCTTTTCTAATCAACCCGTTTGAACATGTTATGGCACATGGGTAGGTGGGATGTGAACCTAGACTATCTGGCCCAGTGGTTGGGAAACTACTATTGCACCCCAACCATTTTTTTTTCTGTGTACCTTTGGCTCCAAATCTCTCTCAATGAGTACAGGTCCACCTTGCAGAAAATTGCACCTATACTTTATTTGCAAATGACTGGGTAAATCTTGACAGAAATTAATGTTAGGAACTTTGCCTGATGAAATAAATATGCATTTGATGAGTTTTGTATAAAATAATGTACAAAACAGTTGATTGCTGTTTTGTTGTCATCCACGTCTTGTTGAAAGTGCAAATCAGATCAAATCCAGTTGAAGACAGTGATGTGATGGATTTTAGCATTGTGCGTTAGTGTGAAACATGTGATGGTGAGTTAACAGCCTGTTTTCTATTTCTCCCCATTAAGTCAATGCAAATAAAGATCAGGAGAGATGTAAAACAAGTCAAAACTCACTTTTTCACAAAGCTCACGTCTACCCCAGATGTGTTTATTTGTAACACCAGGGAAAAGCAGGCCAACAGCAAATCAAAACTGAAATAGATTTCAAATGATCTCATCAAAATTCAACAAATGCACATTTCTTTCATTAGGGAAAATTTCTGACATAAGCTTCTCTCATGATTAGTCTATTTATTTGCAAATAAACAAAACATAAGTGCGGATTTCTGTAGGGGTTATTCATTTAGAAAGAATTGGTGGCACACACAGAGAAAATTGTCACCTAACTGATATGGTTCACATTTTCCTTTATATCTGTACAGCTTTATATAGGAGAGAAATTTGCTCTTCTTGTGTCTCAGATGCAGCTGTGCCCCCAGTGAAGCTGGTCTCGCACATCTGCCAACAAAGTGGAAAATTACCCAGGTATGCCCGGTTTACACAGAGCGGGACATATCCAGTCTGATCAATTACCACCCCATAGGTCTCCCTTCAATCATGAGAAAAGTGATGGAATGTGAAATCGACAGTTCAATCCAGCAGCACTTTCTCACTGACATGATAATATAAAATACAAACTAATAATCTGTAAAATATCACTGACTAACTAAAAAGCCTTGGACTTTAGAATTGAGAGGAAAGCATTTAAACATGAGCTGGAGCACATTAAAATGGTCACCACATGACCTGGTAATAGCTAAACTCTCAGGAAAATATAAAGGAATGTTGAATTGCTTGGGCAGAGACAAGACAGATGACAATGGTCATCTTCCAGGATAGAAGTGTAAATGCAAACAGGGTGTCCTTCTGTGGCCATGAAAAGAAAGGTTTCTGGACAAAGGTAGCACTGCAACAAAGACTTAAACCCAAAACTGTTTGTAAAGTTTGATTGTCCCCCATTCTAGACCAGCAGCTGGTTTTGACACACCAGAACCCCAACATCTGAGATACTACTTTGTGAATCCTGCTGCAGGGACAAATATGAAACGATGGAATAAATTCAGGAAACTGATGTAACATCCAGGATAAGGGCTCTCTGCCTTAGGAAGTGGTATGCAATTTTCTAAACGGTGATTAGCCTGAAGATAAAACTGCCTATGAACCAGAATATTTTCAATAAATGCAACATTCACTATGGCTGACTGCATCTCTTAAAACAGCTAAACAACATGAGCTGGAGATTAAAAGACAACAAAAGAATTCAAAACCATTTTTTAAACCTCTATAAGTCAATAAACTGTATGAGCAGAAGTAGATCATCCAGCCCCTTGTGTTTGCTCCACCATTCAATGAGATCATGGCTGAACTGGTTATCCTTAACTTCACTTTCCTGCCTTTCCCCATATTTCCCTTACTGATAAAAATCTCAATGTTGAATATGCTTAATGACCCAACATCTACAGCCCTCTGCAATTAAAAAAAACTGAAGATTCACTACACTCTGAAAGAAGAAATCCGTCCTCATGTCTGTCCTAAATGAGTGATCCCTTACTGTGAGATTATGCCCTCTGCTCCTAGACTCTCCCACAACCATTCCGTATCCACCTTGTCAACTCTCCTTTGAATTTTGTTGTTTCAATAAGGTTGCCTCTCATTCTTCTGACCTCCAATAAGGCGGTCCAATCTACTCAACCTTTCCTCGTAAGACAGTACTTCCAAACTTGGGTTTCAACTGAGTCAACCTCCTTTGGACTGCTGGTAATTGCCAGTTCTTAGATGAGCAGACCAAAACTGTTCATAGTATTCCAGTTGAGGTCCAATTAATGGTTTAAACTGTTTTAGCAAGCCCCCCTTATTCTTATACTCCATTCCCTTTGGAATAAAGATTAATATTCCATTTGTCTTCGTTATTATCTAATTTTTTATGATTCATGCACAAGAACTGCCAAAGATGTTCCCATTGATGAGGGAGTCCAGAATTAGGGGTCACAGTCTAAGGACACAGGTTCGACCATTTAGGATTGAGATGAGGAAAAATTTCTTCACCCAGAGAGCGGTAAGCGTATGAATTTCACTGTCACAGAGAAAGATTGAGGCCAAATGTTTTCAGGTAGAGTTAGATATATTTCGTAGGGCTAAAGGGATCAAAATGTATGGGCGGAAGTGGGAACAGGGTATTAACTTGGACAATTAGCCATGATCATTTCGAATGGTGGGCGAATGGCTTACTTCTGTTTTTTTTTGTTTCTGTGTTTCAACTTGCTGCATGATGTTGAGTTTTGCATTACTTTTCTCAAGTTTAACGGATAATTAATTTGCTCATTATTTGATTCAAGAAAATCTTGTTGATTAACATCTTATTGTATGCAGCAAAGCATAGTTAACTGGATTTGTAATTGTAGAGAAATAAGCTCATGCAGAAGAAGAATTTAAACCTTTGTTGTGATCAATCAAGGACGTTGAGTGGAGCAGAGCCAGTGCAACCTCTTCTCTGGTCATAGCACTCACCAAGAACCTGGACACTCAAGCTCAGTTTAGGTTCTGCCAAGGCCATTTGACTTGAGACCTCATTATATGTAGATTAATGCACAGGCCAGGATCTTCACTCCTTGGGTCAGGAGCGCTCAGTTGGGACATTTCCTGGATCCACAAATCTGACCGGGAAAAGTGGATCAGAGTGTTAGATGTTCATTTTGCATTGGCACTAGCCCTCTGAAGTGAGCCAGATAATCTTAACATGAGATCAGAGGTTGCTGGGTGCAGAGCTGGATGTAGGGGTTATAACGAGGTCAGCCAGCTAGACATAACAGAATGTGGAACAAATACAGAAGTTTCTGGAAAAGCTCAGCAAGTGTGGCAGCATCTGTGAAGAGAGATCAGAGTTAATGTTTCAGGTCTGGTGACCAGAACAGTTCTGAGGAAGGGTCACCAGACTTGAAATATTAACATCGATTTCTCTTCACAGATGTTGCCAGACCTGCTGAGCTTTTCCAGCAACTTGTGCTTTCATTTCTGATTTGCAGCACCTGCAGTTCTTTCAGTTTTTATGATAGAATATGAGTTTCCTGACTGGGATTATTTGTGGGTGGCATGGTGGCTCAGTGGTTAGCACTGCTGCCTCACAGTGCCATGAGTGTGGAGTTTGCACATTCTCTCCACGTCTGCGTGGGTTTCCTCTGGGTGCTCCAGTTTCCTCCCATAGTCCAAAGATGTGCAGGTCAAGTGAATTGCCCATGCTAAATTGCCAATAATGTTAGGTGCATTAGTCACAGGGAAATTGGTCCAGGTGGGTTACTCTTTGGAGGGTTGGAGTGGACTTGTTGGGCCAAATGGCCTGTTTCCATACTGTAGGGAATCTAATCTCATTAATCTGCTCCAATCAGGGAGCTCTGACTGATGTATAAGAAGGCAAATGTTTGAGATAATTCCATTCTGGCCTCTGACTCTGAATGAGGCAGTACTAAAGTCAAGGACAGTTCGCGTGTAAATAAAAGGTGACTTGATGTTGGATACTGGCCTCTGTGGAGTTATTTCAGTGGACAGACGCTTGCTTTGATGCCCTATCATTGTTTTGAAGTTTAATAAAATAGAATAAGACAAAAAAAACAAATCTTACCAGTTTTCATCCCTTACCCTTCCTCACTAAGCTCAACCGCCACACACGCTCCCCATGCCCCATATAGTACAACCTATAACCCCTCATGTCCTGTACCCACTCCCACAACCCCTCATAAATTCTGTCAATCTTTGCCCCTCCACTTTCTCCCACAGCCTTTGTACCCTCTATGCTAACTTAGTGTCAACTCTTATCACCCAAGCTTTCTGATTCTTTGCTCTTTAATCTACCATACTAACTCACCTTGCATCCACCTTGGGCAGATCCCAGGATTCATGCAGAGATGAGATTTAAAAAAAATGTGTTTTGTCAATTACAGTCCTAACTCTATTGAAAACAAACCTCTCATCCATAAACAAGTATTTAATATATTCGTGCTCCTTCACCTGTATAATGTCTTCTAAGAACAAGCATTGTATTCAAGCGCATAATCCTTTGTAATATCAAGAACTAGAATTCATTCATAGCCCCACTTTAATAGTCTATTACCTCTTTGTACATGTAGACAATCCTTTATCCGAAATCCCGAAATCCGAAAAGTTGCAAAATTCGAAGGTTTTTTTGTGAACTTTTTATCTCATTAACAAGGTTGTTTGGCGTGCAAACAGTTAACCCAACTCCACACCCACTCAATGCATGTCACTCAAATATGACATGGGTGGGTGTGGCTCAACTCTGGCAGGCCTCAATTCTGTCTCAGGGCCCATTACTCACAGTGAGTTTGCTGTTCAGTAAGATTTTTAAAAATTTCACAGTTGAAATGTCACTAATTCCAAAATTCGAAAAATTCTGAATTTTGAAAATCAGCTGGTCCTGAGCATATTGGATAGAGGATTGGGTACCTGTATCGTTATTCAACTGGCAACCAATAGCTGTCAAATCAATCATGCTTCTGTAATCCAATAATGGAAACCTCTGGTTTATGTCAACAAACAGTAATATTCCAAGTGCTATCTTTTAAGGTTTGAGCATCCTCTTCCACGTCCTTAACACAGATCCCACACACCAGGCCTTGTCATCACATAGGTAGCTAATATAAACAACTCTTTGTCAGCTAATATTGGTCTCCATTAGCAGCTATTCATTCATCCAGGCTTACTCCTACCGCCACCACACCACCCTTCAACATCCACACACACACACACACCCTTCTTTAGCATGTATACTAACCCATTCCAGCTACAATCAGTCCTGAAGAAGGGTCACTGGACCTGAGATATTAATTCTGTTTCCTCTCCACAGATGCTGCCAGATCCATTGGGTTTTGTTTTCAGCAATTTCTGTTTTTATTTATGGTTTTCAGCAGTTGCAGTTCTTTGCTTTTTTGTTTAGAAAATTTATAATTAATATTTCAAACTCTACATCACTGAAAGTTCGACAATTCAAATTTCTGAGTTCAATTTTAATTGTCCATTGCACGTCTTATCATTAACACTGTATCCTTAGCAGGCATTTCAATGGATTAAAATTTCATATTTTAACCCCCTTTAAACATACTTTATATCATCTGAATAAATCAAGCATTTTCATTCACAAAAGACAGTAATCATGGGAAACAGCACAAAGGAGCATCATTTTAGACTGATGTTTTGCACTTGAGCACGTTAACTTCAGTCAGCTGATACTGTGCTGATATAGATAATAATTGAGTCAAAATATTAACTTGGATTACAAAATAAAATCACTGCGATTTCTGTTATTTTTTTCATCGCAATCCACATGAAATAAGACAGTTCAAAGCTTAGAAAATGCTGTTAAAATAGCACAGAAATTGTGACAATTTTACAATCCAATCTTTGTCTTGATTTAAACATGTGAAATATTTGAAAGAGAGTAATTTATACCTGTTCACATGTTAATAGATGCAGGTTGTTTATTAATCCAAGTTTTTTTTCTTATTTATGGCTCTTTATGTGTCCCAATGGGTAACTTAATTAAGATGTTAAACATGGTGCAGTGATTGCAGAGTAGACATGAATAACACTTGTTTTGAATATTTGACTGAACTAGATCATTTATAAGAAAGAGATTGTACTTATGAATCCATGCACTCTGCCTCCTCTGTGTGACACTAAACAAAGAGTTTTAAGTAGCACAAACCTAATGGATTATTGTCCTTGCACTCCTGAGAGCTGGTTGTGAGGTGCTCAAGAACAACAAGAGCAGCTACAATTTGATATCTAGATTATCTAGTTAAGATGTCTCAAGGTACTTCACGTATATTAGGACAGACGACCCTTGTCATAGCAGGAAGACATAGGCAACCACTTAGGTAGCTTCTGACTTCACTTGTCAGGTTTTATGAGCCCTCCCCAAAGTCTGACTTTGATCAGGGCAGTTTAATTGCTGTGGCATAAGTAGAGATAATTGGAAATGTTGAGTTGTACAAATGAATTTAGGGCCAACAAAATGTTTAAGGGTTTTGGAGAGGAAAGAGATGTTGGGGGCAGGGTGGGGAGTGGTGCAGTAGATCAAAATTGGGCAGTTAATGGTGAGTTCAGCTTGTACTGTGGATAAAGGGAAACCAGTAGATGTACTTTGATTTACAAGGTACCACATCAAAAGTTATTGTAGAAAATAAAAGCTCATTTTTGGGGGGAAGCATAGTGGCATGGATGGATGATTGGCTGGTGAACAACAAGTAGGGAGTAGAAAGTAGACAGCAGGCATAAAGCAGGTCTTTTTTCCCGGTTAATGGGCTTTTATCAAGTTATCAAGCTTTAATGATTGGTGCTCCACATGAATTGATACAGGGACCTTAATTGTTTGCAACTTATATAAATGACTTGGATGAAGGGACTAAAGGTATGGTTGTTAAAGTTGTGGATGATTCAAAGATACCTAGGCAAGTGAGTGGTAGAGAGGTCACAAATCAGATACAAACAGATATTGATCATTTAAGTGAATGGAAAACAATGAGGCAGTTGAAGTATAACATGGGAAAATATGAAATTGTCAATTTTGGCATAACTAATAATATAGGGAAGCATTTTATTCAACTGTTGTGAAATTGCAGAGCACTGAGGTCCAGATGGATCTACATGAATTGCAAAAGGTTGGTTTGTAGGTACCGCAAGTAGGAAAACTAATAGAATGGTATTGTTTATTATGAAGGGAATTGTATATAAGTGTAAAGGGCCCATACTTAAGTTAAATGGGGCATTGGTGATATCACATCTGGTGTACAGTGCACAATATCGGTCACTTTATTAAAGGAAGAATATAAATGTATTGGAGGCAGTTCAGAGAAAGTTTACTTGACTAATATCTGGAATGGGTGGGGTGGCTGATAAGAAAAGGCTGGAGAGGTTATGCTTGTATCCGCTCGAGTTGAAAAGATTAAGAGATGACTTGTTGGAAACATATAAAATCCTGAGGGATTTTAACAGGGTAGATGTGGAGAGAATGTTTCCTCTTTAGGGAGAATCTAGAATGAGAGATCTCTGCTTAAAAATCAGCTATCGTCAATTTAAAACAGAATTTATGCAGTTTTGATTTCTCTCAGAGGTTTGTGAGTCTTTGAAACTCCCTTCCTGAAAAGGTGAGGAATAGACCTCTTGATTATTTTTAAGGTGGATATAAATAGATTCTTGTTAACCAAAGACTAAAGACTAAACAGTTTGGAATTTGGGAGTTACAAACCTTATCAGGTTTGTCAGTGGCAGGTCACTGAACTTGCTCTGTAAAGATTATGATTTAGCATTCCTGCCTTCCCTGGATCCCAATCCTATGGGGCATTGAAAATCCAGCACTTGCCATGGTTCTTGTGTAGGGAATGAAATTTGGAGACTGTAAAATAAAGAAGGCATTTCTCAAATAAAGTGAGATTGTCAAGAGAGGAGAATGTAACAGAGGAGTAGGGAAATGTAGCAAGCCATGATTTGATCATTATAGCCATCTCAAGAATGCAAGATATAATCAGAGGCAGAGGCTTCATTAAGAACAAAGATGCCATTTCACCTAGGAGATAGGTTTATTGTCATAATTATGGTGTCCTATACTTGAATGCTCCCTGTCTCTGAAATCAACATCATGTGTTAACATCTCTACTGTACATATTATAATGCATCCAGTTGAGTGTATGCAATCTTAGGTCAAGTAAATAGCCAAAAGCATTTTTAGAGAGTTGCAAAAATGCCCATACATAATTTGTTCAGTACATGGTACCTCAATGATAGTTGGGTTATAGGTTTCAAGTAATTAGCAGCCATTTTTTATTTATTTCATGTTCTGATGGTCTCATCCTTGTTATGTATACATGACCATTACTGTCATTCACACATCAACTATGTTTTTACCCTTCTTATACATTTTCAATCACTACTTCTCACCTTGTTTCCCTCATTGTGGTTTTCCTCTTTCCACTGGCTTTCCTGAATCCATCCTAACTTTGATATATTGCAGATTTCTGGCTCTATGTACTCACTTGCTGATTGATAAGATCTGAAACCAAAAGCACATTTGTGCAGCTCGGTGCCAAGCTAGTTAAAGTTGCCATCTCTTTTACAGATTAGCAATCTTTCATTGTGGAGTTTCTGGAAGATATAAGCAAACATAACAAAATTACTCCCAAAACAAACTCTGATTTAATGAAAAGTGCTTTACAATTCCTTAAAAAGGGAAAAGAGCAGCCCTGCAAATTTGGCCATTCTAATTAAAATATGGTTTAAAAGCATTTTATACATAGCTTCAAAGGACATGGGAAGGTGGGTTTAATTTTCAAAGAACTTGCACAGGGACTTGGCAGAATCTTTTCTTTGCTGTTGTGTTATGTTGTGTCTGTCAGTTATACCGCAATTGGAAAATTACTGTCAAACTAGTTTGTGAAAATGGCATTGTTGGTAGCCAATTGTGCCCACTCTAGATGCTTTATAAAATGTTAAACAAGTCCAGCTTTCAATACAACAACTTGTATTTATACAGCGCCTTTAAAACAGAATAATATCCCGAGGCACTTCAGAGATGCATAATAAATAAAATGATACTTGATTTTCAACCCATTCATTACATGTAACATTCATTCCCTCCCCAGGTGATGAACAATGACAACAGCATATTATCATCTACATGATGTACTGCAACAATTCACCAAGCCTCTTTATAAACAGTACCTTCCAAAACCATAACATCAACCAGCTAGGAAGACAAGGGGAGCAGTATCAAGAAAACAAAATTTACACATTAAATGTTATTTAACAGTCAGGGCAAGAACATAGCACCAATTTAGGTGAATAGAATTGACTGGCTGTAATATTACAATAGTGTTTAGAATACACAGCGTGGCGCGGTGGTTCAGTGGTTAGCACTGCTGCCTCACAGCGCCAGGGTTCCGCCGTGGGCAACTGACTGTGTGGAGTTTGCACGTTTTCCCTGTGTCTGAGTGGGTTTCCTCTGGATGCTCCGGTTTTCTTCCACAGTCCAAAGATGTACAGGTTAGGTGAATTGGCCATGCTAAATTTCCCGTAGACTTAGGAGAATGGGTCTGGGTGGGTTGCTGTTTGGAGGGTCGGTGTGAACTGTTTGGGCTGAAGGGTCTATTTCCATACTGTAGGGGAATCTAAGAATCTAATCAAATAGAAAGCATTATCAAGACAGTCAATCATTGTAGTACTCCCATGGAATCACCCTGACCAAACTGTGTCTACCTGCCTGGTTTGAGTACTAAGATTGATGGTTAAGTGTTCCTACTGCTGTTGCATGTCAACATGGCCCAACCAACCATCACTCGCTTCTCATGCTGTACAAATTGGTGTCCTTTTCTTCTAAGTCAGTTTGTTGTGTCATAATCCTGATGAGTGCAATCCAAAATGTTTTGGCTTATTGTCTCCTTTCAGCCATGTTTAAGATTAGAGATACCTGTATTTTTAATCAAAGGATCAGTGAAATGATTACTTACAGTGTGGAAATAGGCTCTTCGGCCCAACAAGTCCACACCGACCCACTGAAGCGCACCCACCCAGACCCATTCCCCTACATTTACCCTTGCACCTAACACTACGGGCAATTTAGCATGGCCAATTCACCTAACCTGCACATTTTTGGACTGTGGGAGAAAACCGGAGCACCCGGAGGAAACCCATGCAGACACGGGGAGAATGTGCAAACTCCACACAGTCAGTCGCCTGAGGCGGGAATTGAGCCCGGGTCTCTGGCGCTGTAAGGCAACAGTACTAACCACTGTGCCACCGTGCCACCCACAAATGGTGCTATTGATAGTGGAAAATTGTTTGAATATGGTATTTATTGAAAATTCCTTGGTTCCAAATATTTGCTAATTTTGGTTGCTGGAACACACAAATGATTTGACTGACTAGGTTTGGACTATATTTTGCAGACTAAGACTTTGCTTGGATTTTCATTTGGAGAACGCTTGCTTAGAAATTAGCCGCTCATCGAATGTCTACTGTTCCTGAAGCACATTCATAGTGAATTCAGTGTGAAACTTGATTGTCTTCATTAAAAAAGTGACCGTAAAAATTCTCAAAGTTTTGTTCCCTGAGCAAGCAGCATTTGCCAAGATCCCAGAGACTGGTGCCTACATTGGTGACACCAGTCCAGCATTATCAGAATGTCATACCAACAGCCATCTGACCATCTCAAACTTTATCCTTTTTGCATCCATGAAGTAAGACTAAATATTCAGTGTTTGATTCCCCCTAACTGAATTTTAGCTGAAGGAAATGTAACTTTCCCCTTTACTCAGTACACTTGTATATTTGTGTGTATGTATGTGTGTGGGTGTGTATGAGACAACTTAGGTATGCTAATCAGTTTTCTATATCTTCATTGAATTGATTTTGTTTTATAAAATAAATCAATATTTTATATTTATTGAAGACTTTGTTTTGTAAGAATGGTTACATTGGGAACTGGATAAAACAATTAAATTTATATTTTGACCTCTAGGGTGCTGAAACCAGAGAAAGACCATCTTGGTCATAACAACAAGTGGATATTATGAAAATAATAGCACGATAGCAGAGACAATGTGAATTTATGAAAGGGAAATCATATTTGATTAATCTGTTGATGTTTTCTTTCAGTTGTCTCTAGCAGAATGAATATGGGTAATTAGTGAATGTGATACATTTGAAAGCTTTTGATAAGTTCCCACATAAGAGGCTAGTGAACAAAATTAGATCAAAAATGCCACAAGGGGGTGCAAACATTAGCCATTCAAAATAGATTTTGAGATAATAAAGTTATCAATTGATTTGAGAATAATTTTAGAAAATGATTGAATGACAGAGCAGGCTCACGGGGCCAAATGGCCTACTTTGGCTCCTATTTCCTATCCTCTCACAGCAAAGTTTCCAGGGTATGATGTCTACTCTCAACAGGCCTATACACTTTCTCTATAAGGATATCGGCTGGGCAAATACACTTTAAATAATGGCCTGGCATGTGACTGTGATCACCAGGCAATCGGACTTGTGAATTCACCACATTGTGAATAGATGTAGGTTATTGAAATAACTGCACAGAGGCCGGTATCCCATCACCAAGTCACTCTTTATTTACATGTGCACAGTACAAAGACTCTGACCAGCCAACTCAAAGCAAGTCCCTAGACTGAGGAAACCTTCTGTATCTCCTGTTTATTTTTTTTTGAGACACAGTGAGAGACACAAGGTCTTTTTTCTCCCTTTTCCCACACTACCGCGTAACTACGGTAGTGCTTATTTTTTTTCCCCAGCACCCATGTTGAGTGTGTGCAGGTGTGAGACACAGTGAGAGACACAAGGTGTACGAATCTTTATTTAATTTCCACCACCAGGAAGAAAGGAAACACCCGCATGGCCAGTGACAAGCAGTGCCCTACACAAAAGGCAATGCTGTGTGATCAAACAGTGAAGGGGAGGGCAGGGATGAAATCAAAATAGAGTTGGAGGGGGAAATAATGCACTCCACTCCCTGCGGTGCCCACCTCTCCCTGAACATCTCCTGTTTATTTTATGTTTTTTTCTTTTTTTTTCTGGTTACATTTTTTTTCTTTTGTTTTAAATTTAACCCCCACACTACCACCTAAGTGCGGTAGTGCTTATTTTTTCCCCAGCACCCATGGTGTGTGTGTGCAGGTGTGAGACACAGTGAGAGACACAGTGCACGAATCTTTATTCAAATTCCACCACCAGGAAGATAGGAAACACCCGCGTGGCCAGTGACAAGCAGTGCCCTACACAAAAGGCAATGCTGTGTGATCAAACAGTGAAGGGGAGGGCAGGGATGAAATCAAAATAGAGTTGGAGGGGGAAATAATGCACTCCACTCCCTGCGGTGCCCACCTCTCCCTGAACATCTCCTGTTTATTTCTTTTTTTTTTACACCCGGGTGGCCAGTGACAAACACTGCCCTTTCTCCTGGTTTTTCTTCTTTTTTTTTCCTTTTCCCTTTAACCCCCACACTACCACCTAACTGCGGTAGTGCTTATTTTTTTTTCCCCAGCACCCATGGTGTGTGTGTGCAGGTGTGAGACACAGTGGAAGACACAAAGTGCACCAATCTTTATTCAATTTCCACCACCAGGAAGATAGGAAAACACCCGGGTGGCCAGTGACAAACACTGCCCTTCACATCAAAGGGCAATGCTGTGTGATCAAAACAGTGAGGGGGAGGGTAGGGACTAAATCAAAATAGAATTGGAGGGAGAAATGATGCACTCCACTCCCTGCGGCGCCCACCTCTCCCTGAACAACTCCTGTTTTTTTTTTTTTTTTTCTTTTAACCCCCACACTACCACCTAAGTGCGGTAGTGCTTATTTTTTCCCCAGCACCCATGGTGTGTGTGTGCAGGTGTGAGACACAGTGAAAGACACAAAGTGCACCAATCTTTTATTCAATTTCCACCACCAGGAAGATAGGAAAACACCCGGGTGGCCAGTGACAAACACTGCCCTTCGCATCAAAGGGCAGTGCTGTGTGATCAAAACAGTGAGGGGGAGGGTAGGGACTAAATCAAAATAGAACTGGAGGGAGAAATGATGCACTCCACTCCCTGCAGCGCCCACCTCTCCCTGAACAACTCCTGTTTATATCTGTCAGCCTGGGATCCCTGATTGGCCCAGATTAACAACCCTAGTCAAGGATCTCCTAGTCAGTGAGATTGTCCTGGCCATGCTTCAAATCACTGCAGTTATAAAAAGATGCCACAGGGTGGAATCAATCTAACTAGCAATATGCAATGTTGTGACCAGTGTGTGCACTTAGACTGAGCCTTGTAAAGCTGCAAGATGTCATGTATAAGAATAAAAAAAGGCTGACTGCAAAGTTTGTGTCAGCTGGTCTGGTAACAGGCAGATGTTTTGGGGCAACTACAGACCTACCCAGATACCAATGCCTCCCTGTGCCCCAGTGTTTTCTTGTGACAAGTAGTTGGTCGATTTGCCTGCTACCCAGGGTGAAGTTTGTTACTTCTACATGTGATGGGAATTGCATGGCCTACTTCCTCCACTTCCCCAAGGATTAACGTTCCCATTTCTCTTTTACTTCCCCTTGAAATTTCAGGTGCATGATGTAGAAAATCATGGCCAAGTCAGGATGGTGAGTGGTTTGGAGGAGAACTTGCAAGTGACTGTGTTCCCACACATCTATTGCCTTTATCCTTTCAGGTAGTAGAGATGCTGCCATACACACTGCTGCCACTGTAATGAGATGATCAGATGCCTAAAGTGATAGATGGGGTGCCAATCAATTGATCAGCTTTGTCCTGATGATAGAGTCATAGAGTCATACAGCACAGAAACAGACCCTTAGGTCCAACCAGTCCATGCTGGATATAATCCCAAACTAATCTTGTCCAACCTGCCTGCTCCTGGGCCCTACCCCTCCAATCCTTTCCTATTTTTGTACTTATCCAAATGCCTCATTAACATTGCAATTGTACTGACATCCCGCACCTCCTCAGGAATTTCATTCTACACATAAATCACCCTCTGCGTAAATAATTGCTCCTCATGTCTTTTTTAAATCTCTCTCCTCTCACCTTAAAATGTACCTTCTCGTCTTGAAATCCCCCATCCTGGTGAAAAGACAACTACCATTAACTCTATCTATACCCCTCATTATTTTATAAATTTCTACCAAGTTGCCTCTCAACCTCCTACTCTCCGGTGAATAAACGTCCCAGCCTATCCAGCCTTTCTTTATGACTGAATCCTTTCATACCTGGCAATATCCTGGTAAATCTCTTTTGAACCATCTCCAATAATGAGTTTTGTTGGAGCTGTATTTATCCAGGCAAGTGGGGAATATTCCATCACACTCCTGACTAATGTTTTGTAGATTATGAATTGGCTTGAGGTTTCAGGAAGTGATTTGCCTGCTTTAGTAGATGTTTATAGAGTTCATGCAGTTCAGTTTGTGGTCAATGGTAACCCCAGGCATGTTGATGGTTTGGGATTCACCAATGGCAATGCAGTTGAATTTCAAGGAAGATGGTTGGAATCTGTCATCTTGCCAGATGATTGAGTGGCATAAATCCGAAGGATTATTTATCAGACCAAGTTTCAATGTTGTCCAGCTATTGCTCCAGTATATGAAGAGCTGTGAATGGTGCTGAACATTGTACAGTCATAAGTAAACATCTCCATTGGTGACCTTATGATGGAGAGAACGTTACGATGAAACAACTGAAGGTGGTTGAGCCAAGGACACTATCATGAGCAACTCCTGCAGTGTCCTGGGACTGAGATGTTTGGTCTCCAAAAACCATAATTATTGATTTTAGTGCAATGTATAACTGATATCAGTGGAGAGGTTTGCTGCTATTCCTATCAATTCAAATTTTGCTTGGGCCATTTGATGACACACTTGTCAAATCCTGCCTTGAGGTCAAGGGCAGTCATCCTCATCTCACCTCAAGTTCAGCTCTTTTGTCGATGTCTGGACCAAGTTTGTAATGAGATCAGGAGCTGAGTATCCCTGGCAGAGTCCAAACTGAGCATCTGATGAGTAGGTTTGCTGCTGTGTAAGTGCAGCTTGACACAAATATCAACAACTACCATCACTTCACTGATGATTGAGAGTCAACCAAAGGAGTATTTATTATTTATAGATTTTTCCATTTGACATTTCTGGTTGAAAGCATTTATTATTGCTTTTAGCTGTGTCTTTTGTGCTGTGCTCCTTAATCATTTAAGATATTTGTGTAGCTTCCTCCTTCAGTTTGTTGTTTAATTGCCTAGTACCATTTGTGACTGAATATGATAGGAATGCACAGCTTCGTTCAGATCAATTGGTTGAATATTCTGCAAGATTAGAGTGGTGCTGGAAAAGCACAGCAGGTCAGCCCTTCATCAGGAAGGGCTTTTGTCCGAAACATCGATTTTTCTGCTCCTCGGATGCTGCCTAACCTGCTGTGCTTTTCCAGCACCACTCTAACCTTGACTCTGATCTCCAGCATCTGCAATACCCACTTCCTTCTGAATATTCTCTGTAATGTCCCTGTACTGTAATATCTCTCTGCACTGGTACCAGGAAGGCAGAATGCCAGCCTAGATTTGCCAGTGGCCAAATACAATTATTTGTCAGGACTTAAGGACCTCCTGATGCACGAACTGAAAATTGCCCAGGAAATTCGTGACACCTAATAATCACCCTCCCATTCACAGGAACTGTCAAAGTGGCTGGCTGCGCTGCTGGGCATTTACATCACAGAAAGAGGCATGGTGACTGCTGCAAAATGGGATGTAGTTTCCACGATTCTTTCCCTGCTGCCGAATGGGTACCTTCCAGTACAGAAATCTCCAGTACAGAAATAGTATTTCCAAACCTGAGCAGAATACTGGGGTCCACTAATCAGAGTTCACAATATGGTTACAGAAATAAGTTCTACTTCAACAATAAAGCAATCTAATTTCTAACGTCCCTCTGAGCAAATAGAGTCAGGGAGCATGGCATAGAAACAAGCCCTTCAGTCCAACTAATCCACACCAACCATGTTCCCAAAATAAACTTGTCCCACTTTCCTACATTTGGCCCTATCCCGCCAAATCTTTCTATTCATATATTTATCCAAATTTTTCTTAAACGTTGTAACTGTGCCCAAATCCACCACTTCCTCTGTTTGTTCATTCCACACACGAAATACTCTCTATGTAAGGAAGTTGCCCCTCATGTCCCTTTTAGAACTTTCTCCTCTCACCTTAAAATTATGCCCCCTAGTTTTGAACTTCCCCACCTTAAGGGAAAAGACCTTTGCTATTCATTTTATCTATGCCCCTCATGATTTTATGAACCTTTATGAAGGTCACTCCTCAACCTCTACATTCCAGTGAAAAAAGGTCTATCCAGTCTTCTTTTATAATTCAGAATAATTTTGGTCTGACCTCCTATTTAATTATTTGTTTAGATTATCTTAAATTTTGACTTCATTAACTGCCTTATTGATGAGTGGAAGTGCTCTATCACTGTTTACTTTATGATAACTGGTCATTATCTCGAAGACCACTATCACATCACCTTGTAACCCTCTATATTTCTCAGACCTCTCGATCTCTTGTAGTGAGTGAGTAGTGAGTCCTCAACTTTTTCTCAAGTGGAGGGGAATGGGGCTGAACAAGATAGGCAGAGCAAAGTGGAAGGATTGTTTGGTAATTGCCAGAAATAATTGCTAAAATCTGACAATTAAGTAACAGAGATGCAAACTATACAAAAGTTGGAAGGATCGTGACAGAAGAGAGATTTAGAAAATATTAAAGGCCGTCAGAAAACAAGTCACTTTTTCAAAAGATTAAATGTTATTTTAAAATATGAAAATTGCAAGGCCTGTATAATTAATCATTATTTTAAAGCCCCACTCCTAATATTGAAAAACCAGTGTAATTCTCATCTAACAGGATTTTTCAGCCCATAGATGGCAGAATTTACTGGAGTTACTAAGGGTTAATATAGCGCAAATGTCTTAACCCCAAGTACAAATGATGATGAAGATATATTAACAAATCTCCAATGGCATATTGCACACTGACAAATTTTCTTACATGATGTAGCCTTCTGAAACACTTTCAGAACTCTCCTTTCAATAAGAGACATAAATGGAGAGTACTCTAGTTAAAACTGAACTCGCAAAATTTAAAAAAAAAAGTCACGTTCACTTTCAGAATAGTGTACTCCCAGTTTGGAAACAGACAACCTGAACAGTTGGTCGTCCGGGATCGAGTGAGCTTCTGATACTGGCATTTTACTGAGCAGAGTGCAGCCAATTATGATAGGCACGAATAATTGGGTACTTCACAGCCTTTCATTCTATTTTACTCAATTATACAAAATAGAGGAAACCGAGCAAGTATTTCTGAAATTGCTGCCTTGTCCTGAATCACACAGCAAAGTTGGATTGATTGTCCATTAGTTACTACTTTAAAGATCAGCACAATCAATTTAGAAGAAATGCATGTAACTGCCCAGCAGAAGGACCTGCCCTGTTAATATTTAAAGAACAAAGTTTAATTGATTATCAATTCATTATCGGTTTACAAGTCAGAGCAGTAATTGGAGGCTACAACAAATCACGTTAGGTACACATGTTGCAAAACCAGCACAGATACACTAGGAGTTAAATGGATAAACAGATATAGTTTTTCTTAAGGTGTGGCAATTAGGCTATCGATTTCAAGCAATGCCTTCTAAATTATGCAATAGACTTCATCTTGTGTTTTAATTAACTTGACAGTCTATAAAATCAATCATGTGATGGCAGCACATAGCATTCCTCTCTTTTAAGAGATTAGCAAATACATTTTGAAGTCAGCGCAAGTGTGACAGAAATGTAAATGTTTATTTAAGGGAATTTTTGGAAGAAAATGTGTTTAGGTTCCAGGCACAAAAATAATTTTCTGCCTGCATTGTGCGTTCTGTGCAGCAGCTGGGGTGCATTTGTACTGCAAAGAAAAGTCAGCCCTTACCCTTGCTTTCTCAAAGCGCTGAAGCTGTAAATTAAGCGCAAGTGAACTGTCTGAGAGCCTGTGCACAAAAAGGCTGGCTTTATTTGCTAGATTTATAATGTTACTAATATGGCATTAATAACGGTTAAGGTTGTAGTGCTATAGTTCGAGATGGTGGAAATCTTGCAGTTACAAGAAAGCCTAGAGTTCAGCTGGTTGTAATTTCAGTGTAGCAGATGTGTTTCTGGGAGCCTTGATCTCATAATTGATTGCTGGTGTTCAAGTACTGCCTCACCCATACCCCCACCCCCAGCCCCCTCCCCAACTCCCCCGTATAAAGAGTTTACAGTTTATTTGTGGTTCTTTGCCTGAGAGCCACCCTGCGACCTGTAAATTTCGCAGCTGTTAGCCAGATGCCAAGGAGATGAGGAACATTAATATTCTAAAGGCAGGCTGAAGGAACTGAGAGGAAATCGTCCTTTTTTTTGATGACACTTTAAAAGGTCCTGTTTCTCATTGGAACTCTTCATCCATTCAGCCACCTTGACTGACATTGGATATTCTTTCATACATTTACTGTATTGGTCAGATTAGACCATTCTACTCCAGACTGATGTAATGAAGAGGTCAAAAAACACCAACAGAAAGATTGCAATTTTTTTCCTTTTCCCTAACTGGGCATAAAGAGTGTGAGTGCTTTGAAGCATCAGCTCATTGCGAATATGTTTCTAGAAACACAGCATTTGAGATGAAATTCCAACTTTGTTGCTTTCACATTCCTTTCACTGCTGTTTCATTTTCCCTTCTCTTTCGCTCACCAAGGTAGCCTTCCACAGACATCATTTCCTCTCAGTCATGAAGGTAGAGTTGATCGCAGACATCTCTGCAGTTGCTGTTCTGTTGATATGCTGAGATACTCTCTTCCGCTTTCCCTCCCTTTGCCTGATATCTGCGTCCTCTTATCCTGAGAATTTTGCCACTACTTTTCTCTTCATTGTTTTTTTTTCTTCTTCATTTCTTGCCTCTTTCCTTCTCTTCCATGAGGGCCTTTACTCTTTCCTGTTGTTTTCCCGTTGGCTTCCCATCCGCCTCCCTTGTTAGTTAAAGCACTACGGCACTTTCCTTTTTTCTTTTAGTAAAGTAAAGAAAGTGTTTTTTCTGTGTCCAACTTGAACGACAAAACTATGAAATGTGGAAGATTTTCTGGAAGGATACTTCTGAAAAGTTGCACTTGAAGATTTAACTATCAAATGTGGCCTGTTCCATAATTCTACAGACAACTGAATAGCAACCACAAGTCTTGGTTTGTATTTTCAATGAGCACAGTTGCACAGTGGCCACATCAATGGATTATTATTCCAGAGCAGACTACTATGGATACTGGTAATCTAAAATTAAATAAAATGACTCGAACTGCTCAGCAGTTCTGACAGCAGTCATGGTGATGGAGACAGAACTACCCATTCAATTACCTCTAAATAAGCTTGACAATTCCTGATCAATAATGTGATCAGAATTCCATTCAGCATAGTGAAGATCAAAACAAATAATTCTATAAACAAATAGATATTGAAATGTATGTGTGGAGGTGGGATGGGATCTGGGAGATGCCTTTAAATGGACCTAAGGGGCAACTTTTTCTCGCAGAGTGGGGTGTGTGTATAGAATGAGCTGCCAGAGGAAGTGGTGGAGGCTGGTACAATTACAACATTTAAAAGGCATCTGGATGGGTATATGAATAGGAAGGGTTTAGAGGGATATGAGCCAAATGCTAGCAAATGGGACAAGATTAATTTAGGATATCTCATTGGCATGAACAAGTTGGACTGAAGTGTCTGTTTCCATGCTGTACATCTATGTGACTCTGGGTTTTCTGTATAATTGCAGTAAAGGGGTTTAGAAAGGACTTTGTCATCACTAATGATTGTCTCCACATGCAGAAGTTTATAAGACTATCATTCCAACAACAGCCTGCATTTATATGGCATCTTTAAAGTGATAAATCCTTTCTGAAGGTAATATTTGCTTGTGTAAAAACTGCTCTGTTGTCACCACCAGAAAAAATGCTTTGTTCAGACACTACAAAAGGTGAGTTTTGTATAAAATATTCACAGCATAGAGACACAAACCAAGGTCACTTGTGCAAGATTTCATCCAAACAAAACAAATTAATTACACTTTACAAGAATGGGCTGATGATCTTTACTCAAAAAAAATAGCATTGGTTATATAATTTCTTGTGCTTGGCATTCTAATATTTATAATGGTATTTTAATAGCGGTAAAGTATCACTATTATTTCAGGCCTAATTTTAGTTTTTACTCAGCTGCCTCTTTTGATATGAAGAAAGAATATATCACATTAGATATCATTATATGTTAATTAATTATGTGTTGTTTCTTTTCAAGAAAAACCTTGAAATTATGGTAATATGTGAAGAGGGCAAGTTAATGAAATCATAAAAATGTAATGAACATACTGATCTCGCATTGCTATAATTGTATCAAGGGTACCAAGGCCTTCTTCATATTAATTTGCAGCTTTCTAGTAGTAGTGATGTATGACTTACTTTACAGTGACTGAAACAACATTCCTCTGCTCATACTGAACCCAGCTCCTGCACAAGGTTGCACAAAATGTAAATGCCATTCTGAAGAATAGCTTTGTTCATTCTGCACAATTTTGACAAGAGGGAAAAGCAAGACCTGTCACTGAAGAACAGAGAGGTTCGCCCGGTGTGTTTCAGTTAGCACACCTTCCAACAAACGTCACCTAAAGAAACAATTATTTGCTCATTTATCATGTTGCCATTTGTGGATCCGTGCTGTGCATTTTTGTGTGTTTTCCTGTTTTACAGTATTGACAGTTTTTAACATTACTTCATCGGCTGTAGTGCTTTAGAACATGCTGAGGTCGTGAAAGGTGCTATAAAAATGCAAGTTCATGTTCTCGTCTTACGATTAATGGAAAATTCTAAATATAATGCACTTTGTACATTTCACTCACTGCATCCGAATTATTCCGGATGATTTTTTCTATAGGTTTTCTGTGACAAATCAAAGATTATGGTGTTGGTCTTCCTAATATTTAGTGGGGAGGAATTGCAACTTATATAAGACTGGATGATGAATAAATACTCTGACAGCACAGTGAAGGGGTCAAGAAAAAGTGTAGATAAAATCATGAGGGGCATGGACATAATAAATAGACAAAGTCTCTTCCCTGGGTTGGGGGAGTCCAGAACTAGAGAGCATAGGTTTAGGGTGAGAGGGGAAAGATATAAAGGAGACCTAAGGGGCAACGTTTTCACGCAGAGGGTGGTACATATATGGAATGAGCTGCCAGAGGAAGTGGTGGAGGCTGGTACAATTGCAATATTTAAGAGGCATTTGGATGGGGATATTAATAGAAAGGGTTTGGAGGGATATGGGCCGGGTGCTGGCAGGTGGGACTAGATTGGGTTGGGATATCTGTTCGGCATGGACGGGTTAGACCGAAGGGTCTGTTTCCATGCTGTACATCTCCGTGACTCTATGAGTAAGAACAGGAGAATAGACTGCTGTGTTATCTTGCACATGTCCCAAACTTACTGTCAGTTTCAGTGGAGTAATGATGGATATCACTGGCAAATTCATGGTTATTACCTCCATTGAAAGTGAGCCATTGAAAATGCTTCTCAGGACATGCCTATAAAAGATTATTATGTACTTGAACTTGACTAGCTGAACAAGTTTGGCTTATTTTGATCGATCCTACAAATTGTGGATGCAGACACCTAGTGATGATATAAATGTAGGGTTGAAATGCAAATTTAAACAAGATAAGCACTTTCCTCAGTTCAAGTTTATCTAAAGATCAGTTACAGGTACTTTTGGATTTCTTTAAAGGTCAAATTGAACAAGAAGTGTTGTGCAGTTCTGACTTTGCTATTAACCTCAAAGGTAGAATAACACTTCTGGTGATCTGATGATGAAGATTGGACTGGGTTCAAATTTTAAGGTAAATATTTTAATTCTCTAATACTGAGCAGTTAAATGGATACTCTGCTAAATGGAAATTCCAACACGTATTGAATTTAGAGGTCTTTTATTATAACTTCGATGGCAACTTTATCATCTTTGAGTTTTGTGTCATGCCTTAATGCTGAAGACTCTAATAATTGATGTATGAATTTGCTGATTAATTCAAAACAGATCTATCTTTTGACGAGAGCTTAAATAAAATCAATTAACACCACGGGGATGAAATCCATTCCAATAGTTTCTTCCAAAATGTTTGGTTTCACTGTACTATCGGGAAGGGCCCATTTTTGGTGAAAGTGTTGATGAGATCAGTTCCACTTTCCTTTCCAAAACTCCACCACACGCCAATAGTAAGGTATTTACTCTACAAATGTATCCCCTATTCCACAGCATTGTGCTCTTTAGATTCTTAAAGCTTCCTTTACATTGACAAATTCCATCAAATTGCACTAATAATTTGACTTCAGGAGTAACAAAACTTGGGATTCCACAAGAAAATGCCAGTAACATCAGAGATGACACAGTTGAAAGATGGATGAAAATGAATGGGAATGTAAAGGGAATTTTAACAGAGGAATTCAAAATCATGAAGCATTTGAAAAGGGACAAGAACTGTTTTCATTTGGAAAGGTTCAGTAACTAGGGGGCATAGATGTATGAAATTTGACACAGGAGCTGGGTAGAAAATAAATGTTTTAAATGTGGTGACAATGATCTAGAATGCAGTATCTCAAAGGGTGTTAGAAGTAGATCTACTATTGACCTTTCAAAATGGAATTGGATGTACTGTATACTTCAAAAGGCAATATATGCAAGGTGAAGAAGAAGGAGTGAGATTAATTGAATACCTATTACAGAGAGCTGGCAGAGGATTGAGGGCAAAGTGGTCTCACTCTGTTTCATATGATTAAAGTTTTTGAAGACATACAACATGAATAAGAAAATTGCTGATTATATCCAGTTCTAAGTGTGATGTTTTACAAATATTGCCCATAACTACTGTCTTCATTTAAAAAAAAATATGTTGCCTGAAACAAAAAGAACATGCTTAATTGTGAATATAACAAGACCAGTAAGGATTGGAAAGCTGTTTCAGCAGCTTAAACAAAATTGTTGAAACATTTCTGGAAGCTCTTCTGCTCTGTATTCATATATTGTGGGATACCACAAAACTTGGCTTAAGAAGAATGTGCTACTGAATAGCTTTAGTTGGCTGTAAGTATTAGCTTGCTTGCTGTAAGTATCTGCGCAATGTTACAGTGGTGAATGACAATTGAGAACATTGGAAAAATCTGACCAACTAAAGAGAAAACATCAAATTAACTGGAAAATATTTTACACTTGTAAAAATAGGCTGTAACTGACGAGGAGGTTGAACAGTTCATCCACTTTACTAACACCTTCCACCCCGACCTCAAATTTACCTGGACCGTCTCAGACTCCTCCCTCCCCTTCCTAGACCTCTTCATTTCTATCTCGGGCCACCGACTCCCACGGCTACCTAGACTACATCTCCTCCCACCCTGCCCCCTGTAAAAACGCCATCCCATATTCCCAATTCCTTTGTCTCCGCCGCATCTGCTCCCAGGAGGACCAGTTCCAATACCGAACAACCCAGATGGCCTCCTTCTTCAAAGACCGCAATTTCCCCTCAGACGTGGTCGACGATGCTCTCCACCGTATCTCCTCCACTTCCCGCCCCTCCAATTGCCACCAAGACAGAACCCCACTGGTCCTCACCTACCACCCACCAACCTCCATATACATCGTATCATCTGTCGTCATTTCCGCCACCTCCAAACGGACCCCACCACCAGGGATATATTTCCCTCCCCTCCCCTATCAGCGTTCTGAAAAGACCACTCCCTCCATGATT
The DNA here is from genome assembly GCF_037043375.1 of Chiloscyllium plagiosum. NCBI lineage: Eukaryota > Metazoa > Chordata > Chondrichthyes > Orectolobiformes > Hemiscylliidae > Chiloscyllium > Chiloscyllium plagiosum. The sequence continues at coordinate 27,535,085 of NW_028270177.1, forward strand.
CCCTCATCAGGTCCACACCCCCCCACCAACTCAACCTCCACTCCCGGCACCTTCCCCTGGAACCGCAAGAAATGCAAAACTTGCATCCACACCTCCCCCCTTACTTCCCTCCAAGGCCCCAAGGGATCCTTCCATATCCACCACAAATTCACCTGCACCTCCACACACATCATTTACTGCATCCGCTTCACCTGATGTAGCCTCCTCTATATTGGGGAGACAGGCAGCCTACTTGCGGAACATTTCAGAGAACACCTCCGGGACACCCAAAACAACCAACCCAACCACCCTGTGGCTCAACACTTCAACTCCCCCTCCCACTCCACCAAGGACATGTAAGTCCTTGGACCCCTCCATCGCCAGACCATAGCAACACGACGACTGGAGGAAGAGCTCCTCATCTTCCGCCTAGGAACCCTCCAACCACAAGGGATGAACTCAGATTTCTCCAGTTTTCTCATTTCCCCTCCCCCCACCTTGTCTCAGTCCCAACCCTCGAACTCAGCACCACCTTCCTAACCTGCAATCTTCTTCCTGACCTTTCCGCCCCCACCCCCACTCCGGCCTATCACCCTCACCTTATCATCCTCACCTTAACCTCCTTCCACCTATCGCATTTCCAACGCCCCTCCCCCAAGTCCCTCCTCCCTACCTTTAATCTTAGCCTGCTTGGCACACTTTCCTCATTCCTGAAGAAGGGCTCATGCCTGAAACGCGATTCTTCTGCTCCTTGGATGCTACCTGACCTGCTGCACTTTTCCAGCAACTCATTTTCAGCTCTTTAACTGATGGTGTCATGAGTTATCTACATTTACCAACATGTACTTTCTCAGCTCCATTTCCTTTTAATATCATTTTTCTCATGAATATTTGTAGATTATTTCATTGGATTACACATCAGTGGTTGATTTACTGGAAAAATCGTAAGATTCAATGAAATTATTCAACATACTCATCAAAGAAATATTTCTGAAGGCAGTGATGAAGGGAAAATGTTATAATCTAACCCAGAGTCAGACAGTGAAGAATTTATGACTGTCTTCTCAGGATTGAACGTATATTCTGGTTGTCTTTGCTCCATCTACCACATCTTGAAGTTAATTTGGCTCCATGGTCTGTTTTCATATGTTGGCTAGAGTGCTGCACTGTTTTGAAGGAAAGATGGCAGGTTTTGCAATCACAGATTACAAAAGAAGAAAAGCCATTTCCACTATGGAGGTGAAAATTTGGAGACAATTTTGAAATAACTAAGGCTGTGCAAAATTAAAATAACTATGACTCAACAGAAAAATTGCTGGCACCTTATATCATGACCAATATTAATAGAATATATATAAAACAATTGCTATATGGCATGCAATTGAGACAGCTAACAAACATATGGAACTTTGTTGATTGTGAACATGTTGAATGAGAAATCAAATCAAAATTAAAACAATCGACTATTGTTTCTCTTAAGCAAGACAGAAAGCTCTCAGAACTGCTGGGGTCAGCAAGATTAATAGCACTTTCAGATTGGGGTAGTTTAAAATCACGCAACACCAGGTTATAGTCCAAGGTTTATTTGGAAGCACTAGCTTTTGAAGCTCCGCTGCTTCATCAGGTGGTTATGGAGGTTAAGATCATGCTCACAGAATTTATAGCCAAAGGAGTCCAGTGTCATGGAGATGTGATACAGTAAACAATCTTAGATTAAAACTTTCAACTTTTTAGAATGGGATATGCGGGTTTCTGTTCTTTGATATGTAAATCCCAGAAATTCTTTTGAATTACATTCTCAAGATAAAAATCACACAACACCAGGTTATAGTCCAACAAGTTTAATCGGAAGCACTAGCTTTCGGAGCGCTGCTCCTTCATCAGGTGGTTGTGGACTACACAATTATAAGACACAGAATTTATAGCAAACATTTTGCTTTAAATTCTGTGTCTTACAATTGTGTACTAATGAAGGATCAACGTTCTGAAAGCTAGTGCTTCCAATTAAACCAGTTGGACTATAACCTGGTGTTGTTTGATTTGTAACTTTGTACACCCCAGCCCAACACCGGCATCTCCAAATCATTCTCAAGAAATCTCAGCTTTTTAAACAATGGGTATGAAGTCTGTCTGTGTCCCAGTGCTATGTCAGACTGACAAATCCTCTGTATAGTCCTACAGAGTTTTACATGGATTCATGCAGTTTTTGCACAAAATAAAATGTAATTCTGCAAAAACAAATTCACCCCATAAGCTTATAGGTGTCCGCATGTAGGAGGGACAGATTGAATGCACACGTGAGTGTGTACATGTGGGTGTGAGTGTACGTGGTAGAGAGTGTGTGTATGTGAGTGTGTGAAGTCACCTGCGATGTGACATGAACCTAAAGTCCCAGATGAGGCCATTCCCATGGGAACCAAACTTTGCTATCAGCTTCTGCTCAGCCATTCTGCGACGTTGCTTGTCCTGAAGTCCACCTTGGAGGATGGTCACCCGAAGGTCTGAGGCTGAATGTCCCGGACCGCTGAAGTGTTCCCCAACTGGGAGGGAACACTCCTGCCTGGTGATTGTTGTGCGGTGTCTATTCATGTGTTGTCATAGTGTCTGCTCAGTCTCGCCAATGTACCAAGCCTCAGGGCATCCTTGCCTGCAGCGTATGAGATAGACAACGTTGGCCGAGTCAGAATGGCAACTATAATTACACATTTCAATTCCAACACTGTTCATTGTTCCCATGCTAAGACTCTTTCTGCAGAGTAAAAACAGCCCTGTCACAACAGGGTTGCAAACATACTTTATCCAAATAATATTCTCATCATGATGAAGTTCACCCATACCAGACAGAATGTCCTGCTGCTCTCAAACAGTGTAAAGTTTGTGGCAAATTTGACCACCTTCTACCCATTGCTCACTCAACAACAAAGACAAATGCCACCAGAAAGGTGGTGCATATGAGTTCCACAACAAAAGGGCAAGAGAATATAGCCAATGTAAAGCCAGATGACCCTGAAATATTTTGGTCCTCTTTTTTGGACACAGGAACCAGTCACGTTACAGTGACCATTAGCTGCTCAAACCAGATGCTGTCAGAGTCACAGGAGTGTCTGCCAATGTTATAGGAAACAATATATTCAACAAATTTTAAGGATTTGAATGATTTATTGTCATATATATTTTACAGTGAGAAAAAAGCAGTAAAATAGACTGTCTTGCAATCTGATGTCATTGTTTTAAAAATAAGAAAAAAAAGTAGAAAAATCTAGCTTAAAGAGAGTCGATCAGTCCTGAATCAGGTCATCATTGACAATGCCTGTATCATTATTCCTCCTTCACTGCCTCACTGCCATCTACACCAGACCCAACCAACATTGAACTCACCACTGTTAAGGCTCTACCTTTTGCCACTGGGCCCATTTTCCTCCACCACCGCCTCGCCTCTGCCAACGCTGGATCCAACCAATGATGAGGTCGCCAATCCTCGGATGGCACCTTTCACTGCTGGATCTACCTCGCCGACATCTACCTTCGCCAATGTAGCAGCCACCGATTCCACTGCCAGGTCCTGTGCTTGCCCTGGAAAAGTAAGTAGGGGCTCACTCACCACCACGTGGTCTGTGCTGGACCCACTTGAGTCCAGGCTGGGGTTCCTTACTGCTACTGATGGTGAGTAAAGGGAAATAAGTAGGTAAGTAAAGTAAAGAAAAATAACAAGAAGAAGAGGAAGGCAAGAAAAGCAATCGATGTGGAGACCTACTCTGCTGTCAACTTGACGACACAGTTCTCTGTAAACAGGGAGTACAAAATATTTCCCTTACAACAGTGACAAATCACTAAAAGTTCCAGGGACAGTTGGAATGTCAATCACCTTCAAGAACATTGGAAACAATACTTTATTCTCTGTTATGTCCGGAGAATGTGATGCAGTGATCAGTTTCCACACAGCAACAGAGCCACACATGATTACAGCTCCATCTACGAAACCCACAGACACCAAGAACATTCTTGAATTGTGTTTGATCACTTCACTGCCATCAGCAAACTGAAACCTGTAATGTGCACGCTGCGCATAGACCTTGGTGTGACTTTAGTTCACACATTAAAGGTGACTGACACCATTTCATCTCAGAAAGCAGGTAGAAAAAGAACTTCAGCATTTGCTTGAACTCGGCATGATTGAGAAGGCTGGGGAGCATCTCATCTATTCACATCAACAAAAGACCTAACAGCGAGAATAAAATTAGAATCTGCATTGACATCTAGTCATCAAATCAGGTGAGACAGCATGAAAGACATTGACAATTGATGGCATTTTGTAGAAAATTTTCACTTTGTTAAGACTTGGCCTCAAAAGAGGTTGTTGTTAAACCAAATGATGAAGAATGCAGTTTTTTTTCCTGTGCTTCTCTGTATTCTCACACTATTTTAGTGAGCTAAGTGATTCAACTTTGGAGTTAATTCAGCAGCTGAATTCAGCCATGATTCAGGCCATACACAAGGTCTAGGTGCTCTGAACATCAGTGATGCCATTCTCAGATGGAAAGAGAGCCTGAGATAAGCCTGCTTGTATGCCTATTACATCCTGAAAAATGGAGTCTCATACTAAAAAAGGACAAATGCCTGTTCAATGAAATCAGAATCAAATTCTCCTGACACATCTTCAGTGTGGGTCAGATCTAAGATGGAGGCAGAATAGGACTGCTCAGGCAGAGCTCATCTGCTTAATCTAATTCTTATTTACCTCTTTTGTTTCTCCTATATGTGTTTTTTTTTGGTCCTTCTTTCTTCTCGGCAATGTCCTGAACTCCTGGCCTCAGCACGGACAATAACTCCCGACCTTAAAACAGCCTCGGGCTCTTGGCCTCAGCGCAGACCTGGCGTGGCGATCTCTCAGACTGGCGTGGCAGCCTCTCAGTGGCTTGGTGTGACTGCCTTTCAGCCCTGCTTGGCCTCACCATGGACCTCCGACCTTGAGATGATTCCAGAGTGATCTCCCAGCCTCAAGAACCTCAAGGTGAAGCCTGGCGATTTCTGGAGTCTTGGTCCAGTGCAGTCTGAAGATGAGGTGCAGCACGGATGTGGTTGGAAAAACTGTCATTCTGAACTTTTTATTTTTTTTTTCTACTTTTTACCTAAGAATTTGTGTTTAAGACTCTTGTCCTAGATACCTTTCCACTTTCTGTGGCTACTGGTAAACTTTTCACTGTACTGATTTGAGTACATGTGACAATAAAGTTAATTCTATTCCAGGTATTACCTGATCCATGGAAAGTTGAAGCCATTGTGAACACTAGCAAATTGTAGCAAATCATGAGCAGGAAGGATAGAGTCCACCAGAATCCATTGTGAACTATGTTCATTTCATTCCTGACTTCACAGTCTGCTCCCTGTAAAATCTGAGATCAGAACTCACCAAGTGTTAGTGTCACACATAAGCTGTGCATCCAACCTAACAACTGTTGCCAACTATTTTTCCCAAAGGTCTACTTTACACTTGAGGGAACTGCCCAGCTTGTTGTAGATTTAGATGTAAGCCCAGTTGATGTAGATGTTGTTCTCATGCAGAAAGTTAAGGTATATATCCTCATGAAACTTTGTGATACCAAATAGATCATGGTCTATACTTCTGGGCGGCACGGTGGCACAGTGGTTAGCACTGCTGCCTCGCAGCGCCAGAGACCCGGGTTCAATTCCCGACTCAGGCGACTGACTGTGTGGAGTTTGCACGTTCTCCCCGTGTCTGCGTGGGTTTCCTCCGGGGGCTCCGGTTTCCTCCCACAGTCCAAAGATGTGCAAGTCAGGTGAATTGGCCATGCTAAATTGCCCGTAGTGTTGGGTAAATGTAGGGGTATGGGTGGGTTACGCTTCGGCGGGTTGGTGTGGACTTGTTGGGCCGAAGGGCCTGTTTCCACACTGTAAGTAATCTAATCTAATCTAATCTAATCTAATCTAAAAACAAATCACATTTGCAGAGAGATAAGTGCTCCCTGTCTTAAAGGCAACCTTATACTTCCACCTCTGCTTGTATGGAAGTGAGGTCAATATAATAACTGATCATAGAACACTAGTAAACATGTTTGACAATCATACAGAAAACCACCCCTTCAAATAAAGCATTTGAAAACTGTTTTGAGTGTCAACCAAGCAAACGTAACTGAGAGAACTATTTTGCGTGACATCTATTTTCAACAGCCGCTTCTACTAGTTGTGAAGAAGATGTTATCAAACAATTTCTTAACTGCACTGACCTAAATGCCATGCTGAAGTTGCTAAACCTAGCTGATATCAAAGCAGAAATAGGACATGATGACGCAATACAACTATGTAGCTATGGAATTACAAAACTGAAACTATGTGGTCAAGCAAGCTTCTACAAACAAAATTGCTCACTATGTTCAAAATGAGCTCCCCATTGCAACTACATCTTGTGCAGTATTGTTGCTCCATGTTTATTGAGGGAATGCTTTGTTGATGTAACCCAAGATCATCAGGAAATTGTTGAAGCCAAACAACTTCTTCGAGAAAAGTTATGGTTTCCTGAAATTGACCATGTGGTAGAACACAAAATCAATTAGTCCTTGCTGTGTCAATCAACCATATGTCATAATGTCAAGATGCCTGAACAACCTCCCATGTGTTTGATTTGAGGTCAGTGTTGATTCTACCCTGACCTTGCTTGTTGTCATTGATGACTAAGCAAAGTGCCAGTCACAGTAATAGTTATGTAGTTGGTACATTCCTGATGAAGGGCCTTCACCTGAAACATTGATTCTCCTGGTCCTCAGATGCTGCCTGACCTGCTGTGCTTTTCCAGCACCACACTCTCGACAGTAATAGTAATGTCCACTTCAACAAAACCAACCAGCTCAAAGCTCAACCAGACACTTGCTTTGTTTGGATTCTTTCACATGGTGAGAAGTGAGAACGAGCTTCCATTGTTAAGTCTTAATAACTCTTAGTTATTGTTTAAATAAACATCCTGATTTGTAATGAGGTCTGTTGGAACCTTCTTGGTTTTAATCTTCTCAATTAAACTTTAATGAAACAAAATGAGTTCCTTGGTTCTCCTCCTAGACTTCCGATGGTGTGTGTATGGTAGACAATGAGTTTAGTAAATTTGTGAACCATATAGCCTTCGACCATCAAAAAATCTCATCCCATTAGCTGAGAGCAAATGGATAAGTCAAGAGATTTCTGTGAATCTTGAAAACAGTGATAGATTTAGCTACAATCAAGCCATGAAGGCAAGAGATACATCATCTGCTTTGCAATGTCAGAACAATCCTTATTCAACAACTGAAAAGTCTCTCACGTCATTTATTGTTGCACATCCTTTGCACACATTTTCTTGAGCTACCCGACAGTGCTAATGATCAACATGTACATGAATGTGATAAAGAACAGAAGGAATGAATGAGTGTTAATGCCGAGCAAAACATGTAGTTCAGAGCTACCGCACCAAAAGAGAAGGCAAAGAGCTTGTGAAATATGATGTTCTCATGGGAAAGCAAACAACCTTTCATGACATCCAGCTATTTGTTGTGACCAATACAAAGGGATCAATGATCATTCCTCAGCATGGTTTGCAAATCATCAAATGAAACGTGTCATTTTTCAAAGCTTTGAAAACACCATTTGTCAGCATTGAATCCAATTCCAACATCTCCAATGAAGAACATGTGTTAACTGAGACCACACCTAATGTCAGATGATATCCAACCCGTGAGAGAAAACTTCCACCATACTTAAATGATTATGGTATAAAGTAAACCATTCTCAGTTGATGAACAAATCTTTCATCTCATTGTAAATGTCTGAGAGCATTTTTAAATTAACACGAAAGTTTGTGTATGTGACAGTGTCACTGGTGAAGTTAAATGCTCAGATTCTATTCAAGCTTTTTGCTTTTACTTTTGGAAACAATCCCATTGAAACATATTATGCCTCTCATTTACTAAGAGATGTAATGTTTTGAAAATTGCATTGTGTACTTTATACATTTAAGCCCCCAATATAAATTTACCAGCTGAGGGAATTCAGAAGGAGATTGCAGGAAATGTTTTGAACATTTTGGCCCGCTTAAGATCACATTCACAAGAATAAAACTAGAAACATCGCAGATTAGGACTTTTTTTTTAAAAAAAGAGCTATACTTAACAAGTCAAGGCAATGACTCAGATACCTCTCTGGCATTTACTCTCCATCTGACAAGCATTTCCCCTCATGAGTCTTTAGCTCTGTTGCCTTCTGTGTTCTGTTGTGTCATGGATTGTAGATTCACTATTTACCAACTCTGCTGTTTCTGACTCTGGGACTCTGTTGTTTTTAATCAATGACGATCTGTGAACTCTGACTTTTTAACTAGTTTCGACAATCATGGTAGGAGTCACGCAAGCCTGCTCAATGTCTTAGACCACTGCTTCCCAAAACCTTTTCTTGTTATGATGCTATTTTAATTCCTCAGGCATTGTGTGACCCCAGAATAAAAATATAGGTGGTTGTGAAAGTTGTTGAGCAGAGAAGTGGAGTGGCTGTGGGATGTGTCTGTTCAGTGGAGGTAAGGGGAGGATGTGGAATAATGTGGAGATCTTTCAGCTTTTGAACAGGGGAGGCACACTCATTTTTGTCAGGAGAAAGGAGTGAGGATTCATGAAGTGAGTGTTGGGTCAGTTCATCAAAACAAAAGCCCAATACTAAAATAAAAGTGCAACAATTGGGATTCCAAGGCATGTTAGGCCATAAAAACCATGTCCAACAATGAGCAAAAGATATGGATTTGAAGAAGGTCTGTAGTCATCAGCCATTGCTCTTACCATCAGCCATTGCTCTTACCTCACTGCAGCCATTACTGCCTCTGAGCTTAGTTCCTCAAAATCTTGCTGTGTGATTCCCACTGGGGTCATAAAAGTGTGAAATCCCTTTTTCATTTATCTAGTTAGTACTGAGTTAATTTCACCCACTCCTCTGGTCCCAGTCTGTGGAGGTTAATCAGGAACAATGCTCCAAACAGAAATCCATTTCTATCCAGATACCAATGGCACGAAGGGACATGATTAGATTACCTACAGTGTGGAAATAGGCTCCTCAGCCCAATATGTCCACACCGACCCTCCAAAGAGCAACCCACCGCCCTACATTTACTGCTGACTAATCCACCTAACACTACGGGCAATTTAACATGGCCAATTCACCTAACCTGCACATCTTTGGACTGTGGGAGGAAACCGGAGCACCGGGAGGAAACCCAAGCAGACACGGGGAGAACGTGCAAACTCCACACAGACAGTTGCCCGAGGCGGGAATTGAACCCGGGTCTCTGGCGCTGTGAGGCAGCAGTGCTAACCACTGTGCCACCGTGCCACTCATGGGATCAGGTTGGGACACAAATACTATTTACAATGTTGAATGTGTAGTTCTGCTTCTGAATGACTTTGACAGATTGTCAACAGGATATTTTTGGGAAGAAACAATCAGAATATTGGATGCCAAGAGGGAACCTCCAACAATGTTTGATTAAGTCACAAACAATTGGAAACCTTAGGCATTGTAGCTAAAAAAGGAACCAAGTTCACTCATTAGCCTGTAGGTTCCTTCTCCCCTATAGAGCTACACCCACTTGTCTCTCTTCGCATTTGCATTGTAACTCATGCAATACTCCCTCTCTACCTTCACTGTTTCAGCCATACCCGGTAGTGGCCAGCCGTGTCAATGCTTACAAAACGTCATCTGAATAATTTACACTGTTGATGTGTTTAATGCCACACTTCATGTTGTCAGGATTTTCTTCTGGGGCAGTAGCAGAGAAATACATGACACCCAATTGTCTGCGTCTTCGATTAGAATCTCTACAGTGTGGAAGCAGGCCATTCAGCCCATCAAGTCCACACTCACCCTCTGAAGGGCATTCCACCCCAGAAGTGCTGCATTTAGCCATGTCTAATCCACCAAACTTATAAATCCCTGGAGACTAAGGGCAATTTGGCATGGCCAATCAACCTAACCTGCACATCCTTGGAACGTGGGAGGAAACCTACACACACATGGGGACAATATGCAAACTGCACGCAAACAGTCACCTGAGAGTGGAATTGAACAAAGGTCCCTGGCACTGTGATGCAGCAGTGCTAACCACTGAGCCACCGTGCTGTCTGACTGCAACATCTGGATACATGTATGCAATGGCCCTCCATGTTTTGACAGTTCAAGACATGTTTTGCCAAAGAGAATGTATCCTGTAAAATCTGTTCAGCTCTGTTAGAACTAGGAACACACTTTCACGCAGCCTACAATGTGAGTAAAGTCACACGTTCATGCACATGTAAGCAGTACACTCACACACTTACATCTGATTGGCACATGTTCCATGAATTTCCTGGTTGCATGCTTACTAATCAAAAATGTGAATTACACAAGTGATGTCATTTTAAAATGTTGTTTCCATTGACTGAATGTTGTAAGATAAATATAATTCTAGCAAAGTGTCAATAAATATTGTACAGAGAGGAACGAAGTAGCTGTCTTTCATCCGAAGATGGGAGAATAAAATATCAGTTACAAATTTTCAGAGAAAATTTATTTTTAACCATTAGATGATACACTGTACTTTCAGGAGAATATCCCTGATATGTAAGAAGCACATATTGGTAAGAAGCACAGTGCAACTCTAAGCCAATCTAATTAGTGTTTAAATGTTTAGGCATGACCTACTCCCAAAACAATATTACTAAATGATCTTCTCAAAGAATAAAAGGATTTATGATTGCAAGAGCTTACCAATTATAGTGTTATATAAACACTGCACCCATAATTATAATGCCAAAGTATTAATTTAACTTAATCCTTGCTTTCCTAATGTATCAAATTATAATGTTTCTGCATCATAATGTATAATGCAATGATGAAAGGCAGGTTTTAATGAACCTGTGACATGACATGAAAGGGAGCATGTTAATAATTGCAAAATAAATCAACAGAATAGTCCTTTCTAAAACTTTCCTTGAAGCATTTTTTTGAGAACAGTCAGTGTTGGAGAAATGTATTGGATGCTATTTGTAAATTCAGCCTCAGCAAAGCATGGGAAAGACCGTTGACTTGAACAATATAATTCGTATCATGTAACTTGAACTCTAACTGTTGCTTTGTATTGCAACGGCTAAGCTTAGACTTTATACTTGTGGAGTTGAGGCTCACCCCTTCCATGATGGCTTGACCTATGGAGGTTATCAATTCCACACCCTATTTTTTCCTTTTCTTTCTGCAAAGTCAATTGTTTGGCAATCTAAAAGCATTTGTTTGAATTGTGAGAAATAAAGTCCAAATTAGGTAATAAGACCCCAGGATGTATATGCAACCTTTGACAATCTGTCTTTTTTAACCCATTAATGAGTCTGCTGACTACAATATTTGGAGCCTGTCTACTATGAATAGGATTGATGACTTTAAGATATGACCTACACTGGCTAAGGAAAAGGATGTTGTGAGAGAAGCATTGTTTTGTCCATTTTAATAACTGTCGCGAACGGAAACAAGATTTGGTTATCCAATTAATTAATTACTTCAGGTTCAGAAGGGGTAACCTCTGTGGTGGAAATGGTTACAATAGCAAGCAAGTACTGATGCATTGATGTATTTAGGATTGAAGTTTTAGCTTCAATAGGCTGCATTCATTTTTGTTTTACAGAACATGAAAAGATTTGGGGCAGATTTAATGGTGGTGCATAAAATTATGAGGGGCCTAAATAGAGTGAAGAGTGTGAACTAGTGGAGAAACCATAGCTTTCAAGTAATTCATGTTAAGAAGGAAATTAAGGAGGATTTTCTTTTCATCTAGAGTGGTTATGGGAATCAGAAATTCACTCCCTTGAAAGAATGGTGGAAACAGAAAGCCTCATTACATTTTGTTTGATACATACTTGCAGTGTCATGACCTAGAAGAGCTGGAAAATGAGATTAGCCTGCCTTGCTCTTTTTCAGCCAGCACAAATACAATGGGCTGAACGGTCTCCATTTTGTGGTGAAAATGTTCTATAGACTGAATCTCACCACATTTTGGCAAAGAATGGTGATTGCCAAGTTTCATTGAGGGTTTCTAAAGAACAATCAATGGATCGGAAACATTAACTGTGATTTTTAGAGGTTTACAAAATTATGAGGGGCATGGATAGGAAAAATGGGCAGAGTTTTTTTCCCTGGGGTGGGGGAGTCCAGAACTAGAGGGCATAGGTTTAGGGTGAGAGGGGAAAGATATAAAAAGGACCTTAGGGGCAACCTTTTCACGCAGAGGGTGGTACATGTATGGAATGAGCTGCCAGAGGAAGTGGTGGAGGCTGGTACAATTGCAACATTTAAAAGGCATCTGCATGGGTATATGAATAGGAAGGGTTTGGAGGGATATCGGCCGAGTGCTGGCAGGTGGGACTAGATTGGGTTGGGATAACTGGTTGGCATGGATGGGTTGGACTGAAGGGTCTGTTTCCATGCTGTACATCTCTATGACTCTATGACTCTATGACAGATGCTACCAGACCTGCTGGGATTTTCCAATAATTGCTTGTTTTGTAAGTATATTCTCTCTTTTCACCATACCTATGTGTGTATGAGTTTCTGTCTCGCCACAATTGCAACATTGAAGGTACTGAACCATCTGTCCTTTGCGCCACACAATGTTCGATTGGTCCAAAGTGTGAAGGCAATGTGCAGGTAATGGGTAAATCTCAGGTGCCCATTATTTTGACAACTGGGCTCCGTCTTTCCAGGTTGACAATCATTGTTATTGTATCAGTAATTGGGGCAATTCTCTTTGTCTGACATGGCAATGGTCAGGATTGCATGGGGCAAGGCACTGTGCTGCAAACTGCATGCTGATGTCTAATGTTCCCAAATAATACCATGCTCGCCTCACTCACTAGATGCCTGGATAACACTATTGTCTTTGCAAGGCCTCACATCACTTGAACTTGAAGCCCACACTCTTACATCCATGCCGGGCATGGTCACAGCCATTTTCATCTCCATTGTGCTCTTCTGCCTGACAAGACGATGGAAGGCAGCAGCGGCTGCTCCTCACACAGTGTGTATTTTGTTCTCTCCCTTCTTAATGCTGGTGAAGTTCCAGACATAAGTATCCCCTTCCTGGCAAACACATCAGATTTACATCAAAATAAGATAAAGAACTGTTGATGCTGAAAATCTGAAACAAAGTCAGGAATTGCTGGTGAAACTCAGCAGGTCTGGCAGTATCTATGGAGAGAGAAACGTTTTGAGTCCAGTGGCTCTTCATCAGAACTGATAGCAATTAGGAAAAAGTTGTATTTATCCTGAAGTTGAAGTTGGGGAGGAATGTGGGGTGAGACCTGAGTGGTAGACAGAACCCACAAGGAGAGAGAGAAAGTAAAGGGGTAGGCAGATGAGAGGATGATTGACAGGAGGCCAGATCAGAAGAGAAGTCACCAAGTGATATTGAGATCAGGGAATAGGAGAGCATGTGTGGGCTGTGCTTAAAAACAACTTATTGTCTTTACAGGACCAGGAGTAGGGGTGGGTAAAAAACATGGAAAGTGGAATCAGGCTGTAAATTTATTAAACTTGATGTTGAGTCTGAGAGACTGCAGGGTCCGCAAATGGTAAATGCTGTTCTTCCAGCTTGCAATGGAACACTGCAGCAGGTCTGTGACAGAGATATTGCCATGGGAACATGGTGGTGTGTTGAAAGGACAGGCAAGCAGAAGCTCAGGGTCATTTTTGTGGGCATTATATGGATGTTCTGCGGCAAACCAAATCTGCACTTTGCCTTCCAGTGCAGAGGTCACACTGTGAGCAGTGAATATAATAAATTAGACCGAATGAAGAGCAAATAAATCACTGCTTCACCTGGAAGGTGTGTCTGGAGTTGGGGTGGTAAGGAGGGAGGAGGTAAATGGTCAGGTTTTACACCTTCTGCTACGAATGCATGGGAATGTGCCGTGAGGGTATGTTGAGGTGCTGGGAGTGGAGGAGGAGGGTCCTGGGAACAGTCCTTGTGGAAAGCTGAGAAAGTGGGGACAGGAATGCCTGGTGGTGCATTCCACTGGAGGTGACAGAAATGGTGTCTTACAATCCTTTGGATGTGGATGCTGGTTGGATGGTAGCTGAGGACCTGGGGGATTCTACTTATGTTGTGGGAAGACAGAGAGGGGTGAGGACAGAAGTGCAGGAAGTGGGTCAGACATAACTAAGGGCGCTGCCAACCACGGTGGTGAGGAATCTTCGACTGAGGAGGAAAGCGGCCATTATGAGGAGCCCCCTTGCCAAAGCTGGCATCATCAGAACAGATGCAACGGAGACAGAGAAACCAGGAGAATGAGGTGAAGTGCTTACAGGAAGCAGGATGTGAGGATGTATAGTCCAGGAAACTGTGGGAATCGATGGGAGTGTACACAAGATTTACATCTCCTCAAGTCCCCACTCAACCTGCTTATCTGATTCTGCATCTGCCCACTTTACCTCACCAGCCCAGGTGCCAAGTAAACATACCAGGACAAGCTAAACAAAGAAATGCACGAGAATTCCTAGAAGCATGGCATTCCAACTGGAACTCTATCAACGAACACACCGAGTTAGACCCCATCTACCACCCCCGAGAAAAGAAACAGGAAGTGACTTCACCACATGAAATGACAAAGAAACCCAAAGAAACCCAAACATATAAATAGAAAGTAGAACTTTTAGCATTGCTTTGCATGAGGTCCACTGAAGCTGTTACCTAGTAAGGTAACGAAACATCTGGAAATGAACCTTTCAGCTCAGCGAGCAAATCTACATCCAAACATGCCAGGTTTTTTACTGCACTGTCCCTCAATAGAGGCTAGGCTGCTGGTTACTGTGATGATCCTTTCCTGCCCAACTGCTTTCCCTCCCATGCGCTGTCATGTATCTATTCAGCTGTCCCCTCCTCTCCACTTCAATGTGGCCATCCCTTCTGCATTCCAGTATTCCTCTTTCAAATGTGTGATTAAGTTTCCCTGTATAGCTGTCCCAGTGCTGGCCACCAATAAACCCTTACTCGGCATTTAGTGGACATCGCCTCTTGAGTCACTCAGCCAGATGGTCTGAACGATGAGTCAACTGACCCCTGATCGGTATCTGTACAGCTCTCTGACTGACTTCCCACAATTCCACAGGCTGTTTGCACTGCGCTCATAGGGGCTGGGTGCGAGCCACTCCCTGGACTGAAGAGGTAAGGACCCCCTGACCATGATCACCTTGACCAGATACCTGACCTTCCTCAAGGCCCTATACTGAACTGGTGGGCAGCCTTACTGTGCTGGGACCAGCTAACTGAGGGGTGTCTCCCTTTACTTCACTGAGGACTACTCCCCTTAGACTTTGAGACAAGGCCGTTTGTTTGCAGCAGTGTACTGTGTTTGTCATGTATATGCTGCCACGTGGTGTAGGAGTGAGATTGATGTAGCACACTGCCATCCAGCAAGATGTCCACCCCCTTGACTGCTGACTGCTGACTAGCATAACGATCTTCCTGGCTTGGTATCTGCACTAAACTACGAGATGATGCAGCCATACTGTGAGCCCTTAAGCTTTGACTGATGGTGCAGTGCATGAAAAGGCAAGTCAGTCAGGGACACTGGGAACATCCAGGTAAGCACAAAGTGATTGTGAATAAAGTGAGCAGCCTTGACTCTGTTTCAATCCATGAGTTGGCTGCCTGTCCCTGTGTACAAAGTCACCTTGCTGTAATATTCCAATGATTAGTTGTCAATGCACCCCATTTGCAGTTTGGCAATGCAGACTATAAGTGAATCAGAGGTAAGCCATTATGGTGCAATGGGGCTGATAAATGTTCACTGTCAGTGTCTGTGGATGTGAGGTACGGGCAGCCACAGCCCATGGGGCATAACCCGAGATGTTGGTGCTGCACGTCCAAGATGGAAACCCAGAGGAGTGAGTGGTGAGCTGGACCCACCAGGTACCTGCTTGGACTTCCATGCTGGGAATTATCTGGTCCAATTTCTATGTACACTGTAGTGGAATGGGAACCTTACCATTAATGAGGCAACATTAGGTGGTATTGAGGGTGATACTGCATTATAATCCCTGTTACTGCTCACTAGGGGGAATCAAGTCTGAAAGTCCAGAAATTATTTGGAAAATGCTATTTATTGCTCTCATTGTCGAGAAAAACCTCATTTGACTTTTCACACAATCATTCCGCATTTCTCATCATATCATTCAGGTACTGGGAAGATTCTGCACTCTATTTTTCTTCTTAGACAATCTGCTATCATTATTTGTTATGTAAAATTTACCCTGGTCTATTAACCTGTGCTCTTAAGAAAAAGAGGAAGATTGAAGCTACAATCCCAATCATTTTTGTAAAGAACCATCCACTGAATGCTGTTATAATACAGTAGATAGATCTAAAACAGGGCTTCAGTGACAGAACAGTGTTCTGGATCATGAATATTATGAAAATGCTCATTACTGCAAAGTACATCTCTTAGTCTGTCTTGCTACACCATAAATTTTATGTAAAATTCAACAATAACTATAGGCTACTCAATTTAAAAATGGAGTCTTACCCCATTACACTTTTATAAATGGAATTAAGAGTAATGGATAAATCTGACATGATTTTTTTTTTGGTCCATTTCTTAAAAACAAAAATGATGTTTAAATATTTAAACCTGGAATTACTGCCATATTAGCATACTGATATGTTCATATGATGTTCATTGTTCTACTCGAATGGGAATTAACCCATTTGAAATAAACTCTTTACAACTTTGTTAAATTAGTGCTAAGGGGAATGATCCCATGACCACAATAAATGTCTACATAATGATATCGCAAACAATCTTCTGAGGTTTCATTGGGATTGAGTGGTGCTGAAAAGTACTTGACGCTCATTCCTATAGTTTGAAAACCAATCATGAGTGTGGGACACAAATCACATGTTAATGATGAATTACTGATCATATGTAGGTTGCAAAATTTAAACTGGTTACAGGAATATGAATATTAATGATGTTCACACAAGTACCATTATTTTGAGGAAATAAAGCTAATCAGCTGTAAGCTGTGAAATATCAAAGTAAGACATAGAAGGGAACATTTTGCAGTATACTTTATGCCGCAAAATTATAAATGCTTTTAAAAATAGCCTTGTGTGTAGCAAACAACATCCTCCACTGACTTCCTTCGGGATAATTTATGCATCTGCTGCACAGATCCATTGTAATTGATCCAATATAGAGTCATGGGGTCATATAGCACGAAAATGGACTTCGGTCCAAATAATCCACACTGACCCTGTTCCCAAACTAAACTAGTCTCACCTGCCTGCTCTTGGCTCCTATCCCTCCAAACCTTTCCTATTCATGTTTTTACCCAAATGTCCTTTAAATGTTGTAACTGTACCAACATCAATCACTTCAGTAGTCCATTCCATACACCAACAACTCTTAAAAAAAAAAGTTGCCCCTCATGTCCTTTTTATATCTTTCTCCTCTCACCTTAAAAATATGCTCCATAGTTTTGAATTCCACCACCTTAGGGAAAAGACCTTTATTATTCACCTTTTCTATCTCCCTCATAATTCAATGAACTTATGTAAGGTCACCCCTCAAAATCCCACATTCTAGTGAAAAAGGTCCCAGCCTATCCAACTTATTTAAAGTCAAAGAGTCATTGAGAGGTGCAGCACAGAAACAGACCCTTCAGTCCAACTTATCCATCTGTCCAGATATTTGGCCAGTTTCCCTCTAAACCCTTCCTATTAATATAGGCATCTAGATGCCTTTTAAATGTTGATATCGTACCAGCCTCCACCACTTCCTCTGACAGCTCATTCCATACACGCACTACCTGCAGCATGGAAAAGTTGCCCATTAGGTCCTTCTGAAATCTGTCCCCCTCACCTTAAACCATTGCCCTCTAAGTTTGGATTCTCCTACCCTCCATTCCTGGCAACATCTAGGTAAATCTTTTCTGAAGCCTCTCCAGTTTAATAATATCCTTCCTACAACAGGGCAACCAGAACTGCACATAGCACTACAGAAGAAGCCTCAACAATGTCTTGTACAATCTCAACATGATGTCCCAACTCCTATATGCAAAGGCCTGAAGAAAGAAGGCAAGTGCATTAAACTGAACTTCTACAATGGAGGAGCTCCTGGGTAGAAGGAGGAGGATTCCAACACCAGTCTAATGCCTTAAAGACCAGTTGAAAATCTGTCCCATCCTCTTAAACTGAAACTTGCAATTCTAAAGTATAGAATCTCCCCCTGGGGAAAGATTTGTTGAATAAGATTGGTATCTTTGGAGTGAAGGTAAATGAAAGCAAAACAAGACAAAAAAAGTAGGTGAACAGCAAAATGAATTTCTAATTAGCAGAAACAACAACTAACATAAATAGGAGTTTGGATGTTTTTCTTACAGAAAATATTTGAATTATTTCAGTTAAAATTGTCTGATAAGGAATGTCTACATAATGAAATATAATAACTTAATTAAACCAATAGCTTATTGCTACATACAAACTGAGTCAGTTAGGTCTGTTCTTGACATTACAAATGCAGTATAGACAATAAGTAATAATCCCATGTTGTAGTTATGGTAGATATTAATGTCTTCTTATAATGAAAAATGTTTGAATTTAAACTGTGGTCTGTTATGAGAACCCAGAAATATCATAGTAGGGTCAGGGTTAGTTTTGCATTAGCTTGTTTTACTTAAGAACTTCATTTGCTGGGAGTACATTTTGGGAAATTAAACATAAAAACAGAAATTGCTGGAATGCTCAGCAGGTCTGGCAGCATCTGTGGAGAGAAATCAGAGTTAACATTTTGGGTCAAGTGAGCCTTCCTCAGAACCATTGGTGGATTGCACGCGTGGTCCTCACGATATACCACATGAAACTTCAGAGAAAGCATGCTGCTGATTTCCTGGTATGTGCTTCTGCAGGGCATGACTTCACAGGTAGAGAACATATTTCATAAGTTGGAGAAGTCAGTCTGGGAGAAACACCCCTTGAATAGTTACTCTGAACTTTATTGTTGCACGTCGCTGAGAATTAGCATGTGGTTGGTATTTGGGATTAAATCAGGTAATAAAATCAGAACATGCCAAGCAGGTCGAGTATCAACCTGTAATCCCTCCAAACATACCAAGGACAGGCAGTTGATGTTGGAGCAATAAATACTGCAGATATTGAAGATCTGAAATAAAATTGGGAAGTGCTGGAGAAACTCGACATATCTGGAAGTATCTGTGGATTTTGCATTTCTCTAGCATCTGTGTGCTGGAAAAGAATTAGGGCCTCAGCCATAGCGGGCTATAGCTCTAGGCTACCACATACATACAGGATGCTTCCCAATACAGAAACGTGGACTCTGTAGGGGGGAAGGGGAAATGGGGAAGATTTGCCAGTTAGTCATATGGCTGGTGGGGTCAGATTAGTACCAGCAGAGGGATCATTCATTGATGCTTCCAGATGTATTGTGCATCACCAGCACTTTCTGTTTTTATTTCAGATTTTCAGCAACTGCAGTATTTTACTTTTTATCTGTCTCTCACTTGTACTGACCTAGCTGGTGTGGATTTGGGACTTGCCTCCTTGAGTTGCCCATGGTGGAGATCATGGAGCTAAGGATCAATCCTGCTTTTGCAGGGCAGCGAACTCTCGGAGAGAGCTCCTTTGGTATTTAACTTCCTGAGTGTAATATTTAGACTTAGAACTATGACTTTGCCACATAACAGACAATAATAGAAATTGTTGAAGAAGTCCATCAACATTTGCTTCGTAAAAGGATACATTGATGTGTGCTCGACCATCATTAATAGTAGAAAAAGAAAAATAATCAAGCTGGGAGTTTCCAGCTAGTCTGTTTTAATGTCAGGTTTCCAGCATTTGCAACTATTTTTTATCTATTAATCATATGACAGGTTGTCTCTAACACTCCTACAAGGCAGGGCAGGACTTCCAGCTCTGGATTCAGCTGGCTTCTCTGGCAATCCTCCTTTTCCTCAAAATTTTGTATGGAAGGACAAAGCTAGTTACTTCCTGTCATAGGTTTACAGTTCAGTTTGCTTTCGGAGCTCAAATCTTTCAGCTTCATTGTCTCAATTAAAGTCATCTTTGAAGTTTTCTGACTCCTCCTAGTTCATTACAGGAAGTTAACAAGGACACCAGTCTCTTGAGTCCCAACACTCCTTTCCTAATCAGGCAAATTTCAGGCCAGCAGCGATCGCTTCCGTCTGCTTGGTGAAATGTAGAGAAAAGATTCAGGTATTTTAATATATGCCACCAAGATGGTTAAGCCCTTTGGGCTGTATATTATTTTATCAAACCTTGTTCACAACAGGATGCAGATGTTTTCAGCTCTTAGTCCATTCTCATACAGTCAGCAGCATTACCACTGAGTGGCAACTCCTATTGAGTTGGCCTCTCACTCTGCCCAAACCCACATTTTTCCAAATCTCTCTTGACAAACTTTGGATGGTATTTTGGGTGCTTCTCCAAAATCTCCTTTAATGGTGCTTTGACATTCCTCTGAGGATGCCCAATGAATAGCAAATGGGTGGCTTTCCAGCTAATGGTTCTGCTTCCTTATTTGGGGCAGTAACTTTTGCTTGGTCTAGTTCAGTGGTTCTCAGGCACTTTAAGATCATGGTGTGAGTACTGGGGCTCCAATATACTGCATCAGCTTATCTTTCCTAAGACATGTTTTTATAACGCAGTCCAATGGGACTATGGTAAATTTACCTTATCTACTTATCATATTAAGTTATTATTATGACTTCTGTTAAAAAAAGAATATATCTTGTGTATATGAGTATGTGAAACAAGCTCGACCCTTGATGAACCACTATTGCAGTCTCATTGCTAACCTTTATAATGTGTTTAAAATATAGGAAGCTAAAATAAGGCTTTGCATCTGTTGTTTTTGCTTGTTTGTTACAATCTTAGCTGATCTAGAATGAGCTTTTTGTCATGAACCTGATATCATCTTTCTTTCTGTGTGTTTTAAAAGGAGAATGAGCTGAAAAGAGTTACTATCAAATCATGCTGCTGAAATGCATTAAATCAATACAAAAATCTTAACTGGCTTTCACCACTACTTGGAAAGATATCCAACTGAATGACCTTACTCACCTCCTTTTGGTTTAAGGTTACAATACATGGTTACTGTATATTGTCATGTGGGTAACTTTCACCTCCACATACACTGAGTCAGCTTTATATTTCTCTGGAGGATTCATTACAACAGGATTGTAGTCACATTTACAAGAAGAATGTTGTAAGTACATGCCAGCACATAGACAGACTGTACCTTATACTTAGGTTATTGCTATATTAATGCACTGTTCCCAAATTAGTATCCATACAGATGAAGATACATGCACACAAGTTTATTAAAGGCCAGTTGGAGAAATTAACTCACCTTTTTATTAGCAAATTCATCCTTGAATTGTCATTATATAATTATCCTTTATAAGTTCCAGCAGATTCATTCTGGTCTCTGTTTTTGTTCTCTCTCTCCAGGAGCTAGAATAAACCTTTATTTTTTCGGTCATGAACCGTAATGCATCTTTGAGGTGGTCAAACTTGAACTTCTCGAAGTGTTGCTGATGAGAAACCTCAGGAGATCACTACTTCACTGGCTATTTATTTATTAATGCTCTGTGTATAATGTTGTTGACCTTTGGAAATGGTCAGTTCATTGATACTGTGACGTTGACAACTGACTGACAAATCTTGCTGCAGATGAAGTCGTGCCCAAGAGTTGAAACAGTTAAATGCTTTTAAAATAGCCGTGTGAAGCACAGTAAAGCAAAGCGACTAGATAGCAAGAGGATGAGAACATGCACATAATAAGTGCCAAGTTTTATTTCCTAATAGGCAAGGAAACAATAATTCCGCTGCCACTGATACAATTTGATTAAATTGGCCTTGATGGTTTAGGGAGAAGTAATATGATTAAATGTCTAACAGCAAGCTTTAGGGTCTGTGATGGACAGCTTGGTTTACAGAGTTTTGAACCCTGGGTTGAGAGCAGCCTTAATGTCACGACGCCTAATCCCTTTACAGCCTGTCATACCTCACGGAAAAGGTTCCTCTTATTAATTTCGCCGACTAGCACTCACTTAGCATTTGCTTTCCAGATAATTGACAGCAAAGGTGACGTGTGGTGTAAGGGACATTGTAAATCAGAAATAATTTCAAAATTGCCTGACTCTTGAATCGTTGGATAAGCATATATATGTAAAAATATCTTTATTAGGGCTGACAGGAACAGCAAATGTCATCTGAGTATTTCATAATGTACCAGACAAGATTAATTTTGTCTCCGATTGTCAGGAGATTCAGTATTTTGTTGCATCGCCTGACAGGTCTATCCACATGGGCCCATGTAAATTTTGGACAATTTGGCTTGTATAATTTATGAGCAGTCATGCTATCGGAAAAAGGTCAAGTGTGTAGTATTCCACATTTTTTTTCCTTATCAAAGATCAACATGAAACCAGTAGGTGATCTTATATTTTTGCCTTTTTACTTTTCTCAACGTTATTATGTAAGCTATTCTTAACAATGTTTCGCTTACATGAGATTGGTGTTTATTTAGGCGTATGGAGTGCATAATAAATTTAGCATCTCTCAAACTCACTTGTGCAACTGGAGAGCCAGAGCAGTCTTGCTTATAAAGGTTGAATAGATCATCTTTTCGAAGTACATTTTTACTTTGCTGCATGCTCTTTGGACAGTAGTTTTAACACTAAAATCTAAATGCAGACAATACAGTATATGTGATGCTTGACATATAGCTGGCACACAAATGGAATTGTGCATGAGGGTTCATAGTAAGGTCTCTGAGCCAGGTCATTCTGCTCCTTTTAAACAAAATGCAGAAAATGTGGGAAATTAACAGTTGAAATGCTCTGAGTCAGTATTTCAAACTTCTGAATGTCTAGCTGAACAGA
This sequence comes from Chiloscyllium plagiosum, assembly GCF_037043375.1. Lineage (NCBI taxonomy): Eukaryota > Metazoa > Chordata > Chondrichthyes > Orectolobiformes > Hemiscylliidae > Chiloscyllium > Chiloscyllium plagiosum. The sequence continues at coordinate 27,558,035 of NW_028270177.1, forward strand.
AATAAACTACAAGAAAGGAAAAATAAGGAACAACATAGGAAATGTAATGATAAGGGTATTAAAAACAGAACAATGGATATCCAACAATGCTTGAAGGGCAGTGCAATGTGGTTAGGCTCCTACAGCAATCTGAACTATAAAATCACAATGATTGATGCTTGGGAAAGTTTACACGCCAAGTCAAATGCTACATGAAGTGATTTTGTGACATCATCTTACCAGCTGTATTGTAAATCCTGGTGAAATGTCTAACACAAGATGCTCTATCTTAAGGAGGTGAAAGCCTGAATGTTGCAGAGAAAGAACAGCATTGTGGGAAAACATTTGAGACACAATAAAACAACTTAATCCATTTTTGTCAAAGTGCTTCAAGAATTACTCTTGCTTGAAAAGAAAATGTACTGAAACACAGATTTAATAGGTAATTATTTTACTGGCATAATCATGAAATCACTAAAACTCGGTTTTAATTAGTAAAAATAAATTCTAATAGCAAAGTTGGGTTCAGATCTAACCCAGTCACATGATTTTAAATGGGAGTTTTATTATTGTGTGATACACAAACAAAGGCACGGCTGACCATGTAGCGCAATAAGTGCAATGGAGTATAAGAGACCAAAACTGGAAGAGTTCAATGACTTCAGAGATTTACAGGCCTGGACGAGGGTTACAAGGTTATAGAGGTTGGAGATGATGGATAATCTGGAAAACAAATATCAGAATATTAAAATGAAGATGTTGCTTATTACTAGGGCATAAACTGTCTTTATGTAAATTAATTGTAACTATAAGATGCTTCGCACCAAGACTTCAATTTTGAAGCAAAAACAGACAATGCTGGAGAAATCCAGCAGGTCAGCCAGCATCTGTGGAAAGAGAAACAGAGAACATTTTGAAATGTTAATGTTATTTCATTAGAACTCTAGTACCTGCAACATTTTCCCATTATTCAAGATTTAATTTTAAGTGGGATGGCATCTGAAATTTCCATAGATCTCAACTATCTTGGGATTTGTGAACTGAAATAGGTTTGGTATTAGTCATGCTCACTCTTTGGCTCTTAGACAGCTACTTGCATTTAATATTAAAACCAAGCAACCCCAAATTAAGTATGTACTAAAAGAGTAAAAGTTGCAACACAGAAGCAGACTATTCAATTCAACCAGTCCATGCATAAAAGTACTGTTCACATTTACCCACAGTTCCCATCTATCTTTAAGCACTTATTCCAACATCTAATCTAATTTAGAATGTTGACATAGAGCTGCCTTCGGCCACTGATTACAGCCTTACAACATTCTGTATAAAGGACATGTAATTATTAGAGGTGGCGAGGACCTCAAAGTCAGTGAGAGACCCATGTCGGTCTTATAGTGATGATAAGGAGTGGGCAACCTCAGATACAATGCTGTCACCCAGTCCTTCCTCCTATCCCAGTGGGGACTTTGAAATAAATTGTGGTGAAAGATGAAATAATTCTCAGTAGAAATAATATTTATCTTAAGTCTTAAAATAAGGTGTATTGCATCTTAGGAACTGTGTACAGGTTACATTATATTGATGGTAACATGACTGGTTCCAACTGTGGTTCCCTGGAACTACACTAGACTCCTAATGACTGCTCAAACACTCCCCAGTGGCTGTGTTAAATCATTGATTAACCCTTTCATATCCATTATCTGATACAACTTGCTTCACTTCCTGCCTGCTTAAATCCCAGTCAAGAAATTCCATCCCTGAGAGATACAGCTGATAGACACTGACAGCTGTGCATCTCTCACTAGTGTCACAGGGTAGACTGGTTACAGCTGCAAATGCACCCACCCAAAGGGCAAGGTCAGTGAGGGATGAAGGCAGACCGATAGCAGAAATATTTCATTGGGTTAGAGTGACGAGATAAGAAACGGGAGATCAGAGTCAAGGACAAGGGATGGTCCTTTGTTGCTCGATCCCAAACCCACCCCCTATTAAACTAGAACCAACTCCAAGAGGGCTTCTGTTACAGCAATTCCTCTGTGCCACTTTAGTTACCTATGAAAGGACATCAATTGATAGTGGGGCAATAAGTCCATTTCATAAGCAGAGACAGGAGCATGCAGGGTCCCCACCCATTATCCTTCTGTCCAAATAAACGCAGCCATTCCTAACCTCACCACCAAACTATGGCATCGAATTGCACAGTTCTGGTCACTTTCCTTTTCTCTCTGTTTTATATGGCTTACTTTGAATTTTGAATCAAAGATTCATCATGCTGGACCCTCAGTTTGGCTCAGTCTTTTCTTTTCATAATGTTAAACACTAACATCATCTTGCGCTACAACCTACATTCTTCTAATAAGACAAAAAACCTCACTATTTCTTCCTACTTCTAGTAGTGTACTCCTCTCAACGTTCCAGTAAATCTATGAAGTGATCTCCCTGAAACCTGCATATCTCTCCTGTATCATGGAGCCTACTACTGCCTAACAGTGCTCAATGAGGTCTTATTAAAGTTTTATATGGCTCATCATTACCTCTTGGCTTTTACATTCTGTACTCTCATGATAAAATCTGGAATTCCATTAACTTTTTTAACAGCCTTATCAAACTGCCTTTAATGTCCTGTGAACCTGTACCCCAAATTACTATTGGCCAGCCACTCATTGAAATTCCAATATGTTTCAGAGTATAATTGCTGTGAGATTTTTTTTTCAATGTAAGTATCACTGTACACTTATTAAAATTGATATACATTTGTTAGTCCATCCCCTCCCAATCTACTCAGCATCCCTTCACAGACTCCAATGGAATTCAATAGAATTAACACCTCCTCATCAAAAAGTACTGGGACTACTGAAAACAGCTCATCCCTGTTCAGGAGATTTGTCCTGGATTTTACTGCAAAGAATAATTTTATTTGTGCTAGTGAGTGACTGAGACAATGCATTGATGTATATTGGCATGATTAGCAATAGTTTTATGATGCAAATGATGCACAGATCTGATAAATGTCAGACTGGGGGAGATCCATGATTATTATAGATCAATATATCAGAGCAATAAACTGACTTCCAATTTAGTACTAACTTTTCTTCTGTTAAAAGTGATAATCATTGAAAGCATTAAATAGGGGCAAGAAGAGTGGTATTTTATATATGCCGGATACCTGTTTTATACAAGCTACAATGTAATTGAAATCTTGTGTGCAGCAAATTAACATTTGAAAACTGTAATAGCCTCAGGCTCACTCTATTTTGATTGACTCCAAAAATATTTCAAAAATTACTTCACAGTTGCTGGAGAGTTCTTGCAAAATTCTTTCCAAATTTGTAGTCTACTGCTTCTGATCATTTCTATCTAAGACGTATTGCACTTAGGGACTGTATCCAGGAATTCTACAGAAACAATGTCATTGAGGGAGACCTGCAGATTGAAAATTAATTTATTTGTATTGTTTTGTACTATTGTAACATTGGAAACACAGCAATCAGTTTACACACCGCAAACTGACACCAACAACAAAGTGCTAATGACTAGGTAATCTAGTCCTGTGATGTTGATGGGGGATAAATCTTAGTCAAAACATGAAGGATAATTCTCTAAAAACTAAAAAATGGTAAAGATCACAGCAGGTCAGGCAGCATCCATGGAGAGAAAGCAGGCTAACGTTTTGAGTCTAGATGATGTTTTATCAGAGCTGAAGTGAAGTGAGGTGGGGGCAGCATTTATGCAAGAGTGGAGGATAGATGGGGGCTGAAGTGCTGAGGGAGAAGGAATGTTGATAGTGCAGATTAAATGATCAGATAATTCTCTTCTCTTCCACCAAATAGTGCTGTGAATTATTTTGCACTCAGTTGAGAGGGTCTTGGTTTAACATCTCATTTGAAAGATGGCACCTCAATTTTGAGCTCACTCAAAATTGCATTGGAGAGTCAACTGTGATTCTTGTGCTCAAATCCTGCAGGAGAACTTGGGCCCACAACCTTCTGACACTGAGGTGAGAGTACAGCTGACATGCAATCAGAGATCTTGTAACACTTACAGGACTAATTGGCTATCAAAGCAATGCTCTAGGGCCATTTAGAATTGCTTCTGATTATTAAGCATAATTTAGTTAATCTTTGTTAACATACAGATCATAGTGTCTTACATGAAAGTGACTGTGTTTCTGAATGTCTCTATGCTTGCTGTTATATTCACATTTGTGTGTTGGTAAGTCACCGCCCCTATTATACACTAAGTGATTAATAGAATTTGACTCCGACCCATGTGCTCTTTAAAGTCAAAGAACTGAAATGTCCTGCAGCAAATGGGTTCACAGCATCTCTGCTGAGTATAGCTGTTGTACAATTCCAGTCGCTATGGGTTCAGATGTACACCCTGTGATTTCAACATTTAACAATGTGAAGAGCTCTAAGCTCAATATCTGCGAGATAGTTAGCACACACAGCCTGATGTTGGCCACTGATAGTGTGAATGTTTGAATGCCACTTTTGCTGCAAGTGTTTTCTTTTTACAACTTGATATTATAGCAACTAACAGGCTCAGATGTAGTGATCTCACTTCTTAGTCAGAAAATTATAGGTTCAGGTCCCATGTCTGACACTGAGTGTGTAATTTAGGAGATGTCTGCTCTTTCAGGTGGACATTAAATGTCCCACTGCACACTTTTTGAAGACAGGCGGTGAGGTTCTCCCAGTATCCTTATCAATGTTTATGCCTCAAACCTCCTGATGATAACAGAATATATGTGTTTATTATCATATTATTGTTCATAGGATCTTTCTGTTAGCAATTCGCTGCTGTGCTTCATAGTTATGTCATTGATTGTAAAGCTCTTTGGGATGTTCTGAGACTTAAAGCTACAATAGAAACACAAGTCTTTTGTTTTTTTTTACTTTAAACCAAGCTGTCTATATGTATGCAAGGTATTTAAATGTATGGATATCATTGTATAGACTTTCTTGACCTTCATATGTTTGTTAGAACAGCAACAACTTTCTTGCAACCAAACTTTTAGCCCAGCACAGGGACAGAGTTCGCCTTTCATATAAGCAGGAAAAGTGAAATTGCCTGAGAACAGTGCCTAAAGTATAATTGCCACTTAAGAGTCGTTTAAAATCATCCTAAATATGAGATCCTGTTCTCAATTTATCACAGTACCGCGTGCAAGACGTAAAACTGGCCTTTTCAACTTGGACAATTTCTTGCATAAACAGCAAATTTGTGCATCTTTTGTTGTAAAATGGGGATAGAATGTAATTTTACCTCAATTAAAAACAGCTGTAAAATTAAGCAACTCTTGTTCTTTCAATGATCAGCTCTAACAAGTCCCCCTATCGCTGAAAAAAATGCAAGAAACAAAATACGATTGTGTTTCCTGGCTTACAGCAAGCTGTGCGCACAGCACTGAGCCTTTGTATTTCACATCATGTACATCAGGTAATCATTCTTTTTCCAGGTTAACCCTCCATTTTTAGTGGCAGTGATGGAGAGGTCCTTCTCACAACTACTCCAGGATAAAATGATAAGAAGATTACAAGTAAAGCCTGTCTTTACCATTTCCACATCCCCTGTCAGATAGAAAGGTAAATTACAATGTTGGCCAGAATGTATTGATCACACACTATGTCCTCACGCGATGAGATCACACAACCTAGGGTGAAAAGAACTTCACAAGGGATAAGTGCAGTAATCTCAGGGAAGTTTATTTTAACCATTAGGGTTAAATGAGTTCAACAGGCATGGTCTTATAAACTCGCGTCAGTACAACCAATAGCTTGAGAGCACATTCATTCAGATCCATCTGGTGATAAGGAGTCCAGAGAATTGCTGGTGTCATCAGGCCGTCAGATTCATAGAAATTCAGTCTCACAACAATAGAACACATGTTTTGCATTAAGAATTGATTGCGGTATTTCATGCTTGCAGTAACCAAAGGCAGGATGTTTGAGGAATAGAAAAGTACAGTAAGAACATTTAAAGAGACACCGAAAGCACAGAAATTCTAAGAGGATGTTGCTGTGGCATAGACTTGTGTTTTCAACTCTCGCCGTACTTTCACAGTCAATATCATTGGTGCTTCAGAATGATCACAAATTACTCCCTCCTATTGGTCCAGTTTTTTGAAAAATTGTGTAGGCAAGTTGAAGTTTGAAACAATATTTCAAAAGTTAGGGAAGGGAGAATAAGGAAGAGTTGAAGCACATTGAGATTCTGCAGTGTTCATAGAACATAGAAGAACATAGAACATTACAGCACAGCACAAGCCCTTTAGCCCTCAATGTTGCACCGACCTGTGAAACTAATCTGAAGCCTATCTATCCTACACTATTCCATTCTCATCCATATGCCTATCTAATACCCATTTAAATGCCCTTAAAGTTGGTGAGTCTACTACTCTTGCAGGCAGTGCGTTCCACTCCCCGACTACTCTCTGAGTAAAAAAACTACCTCTGACATCTGTCCTATATCTATCACCCCTCAATTTAAAGCTATGTTCCTTTGTGCTAGCCATCTCCATCTGAGGAAAAAGGCTCTCCCTGTCCACCCTATCTAACCCTCTGATTATCTTATATGTCTCAATTAATTCACCTCTCAACCTTCTTCTCTCTAACAAAAACAGCCTCAAGTCCCTCAACCTTTTCTCGTAAGACCTTCCCTTCATACCAGGCAACATCCTAGTAAATCTCTGAACCCCTTCCAAAGCTTCCACATCCTTCCTAAAATGCCGTGACCAGAACTGTATGCAATACTCCAAATGTGGCTGCACCAGAGTTTTGTATAGCTGCAGCATGATCTCATGGTTCTGAAACTCAATCCCTCTACCAATGAAAGCTAACACACCGGATGCCTTCTTAATAACCCTATCAACCTGGGAAGCAACTTTCAAGGATCTATGTACCTGGACACCAAGACCCCTTTGTTCATCTACACTACCAAGAATCTTACCATTATCCCAATACTCTGCATTCCTGTTACTCTTTCCAAAGGGAATCACATTACACTTTTCCACACTAAACTCCATTTGCCACCTCTCAGCCCAGCTCTGCAGCTTATCTATGTCCCTCTGTAACCTACAACATCCTTTGTCACCATGCACAACTCCACCGACCTGAGTGATATCTGCGAATTTACTAACCCATCCTCCTATGCCCTCATCCAGGTCATTTAGAAAAATTACAAACAGCAGTGGATCCAAACAGATCCTTGTGGTACACCATGAGTGACTGAACTCCAGGATGAATATTTCTCATCAACCACCACCCTCTGTCCTCTTTCAGTTAGCCAATTTCTGATCCAAACTGCTAAATAACCCTCAATCCCATGCCTCCATATTTTGTGCAATAGCCTACTGTAGGGAACCTTATCAAATGCCTTACTGAAAACCATATACACCACATCAACTGCTTTATCCTCATCCACCTGTTTAATCACCTTCTCAAAAAACTCATTAAGGTTTGTGAGGTATGGCCTATGCTTCACAAAACTGTGTTGACTATCCCGAATCAACTTATTTCTTTCTAGATGATTATAAATCTTAACTCTTATAACTCTTTCCAATACTTTACACACCGCCGAAATAAGGATCACTAATCAACAATTACCAGGGTTGTCTCTACTCCCCTTCTCGAACAAGGGAACAACATTTCGTATCCTCCAGTCTTCTGGCACTATTCCTGTAGACAATGATGACATAAAGATTAAAGCCAAAGGCTCAGCAATCTCCTCCCTGGCTTCCCAGACAGTCTTAGGATAAATCTCATCCGGTCCTGGGGTCTTAACTATTTTTACACTTTCTAGAATTGCTAATATCTCTTCCTTATGCACCTCAATCCCATCTAGTCTAGTAGCCTGTATCTCAATATTTTCCTTGACAACATTGTCTTTTTCCTGTATGAATACTGACGAAAAGTATTAATTTAGCGCCTCCCCATCGCCTCTGACTCCGCGCACAACTTCCCACTACTATCCTTGATTGGTCCTAATCTTAATCTAGTCATTCTTTTATTCCTGATACATTGATAGAAAGCCTTAGGGTTTTCCTTAATCCTATCTGCCAACAACTTCTCATGTTCCCTCCTGCCTCTTTTTAGCTCCCTCTTTAGGTCGTTCCTGGCTAACTTGTAACTCTCAAGCGCCCAAACTGAGCCATCACATTACATCACATCACATCCTAACATAAGCCTTTTTCTTCCTCTTGACAAGAGATTCAACTTCCTTAGTAAAACATGGCTACCATGCTCAACAACTTACTCCCTGCCTGACTAGTACATGCTTATCAAGGACCTGCAGTAGCTGGTCCTTGAATAAGCTCCACATTTCAATTGTGCCCATCCTCTGCAGTTTTCTTCCCCATCCTATATATCCTAAATCCTGCCTAATCGCATTGTAATTGCCTTTTCCCCAGCAATAGCTCTTCCCTGTGGTATGTACCTATCCATTTCCATCACTCACGTAAATATAACCGAATTGTGGTCACTATCACCAAAGTGCTCACATACCTCAAAATCTAACGTCTGGTCGGGTTCATTACCCAGTACTAAATCTAATGTGGCCTTGTCCCTTGTTGGCCTGTCTACATACTGTGTCAGGAAACCTTCCTTCACATATTGGACAAAAATTGACCCATCTAAATTACTTGAACTATAGTATTCCCATTCAATATTTGGCAAGTTAAAGACTCCATAACAATTACATGTTCATTGAGATACTTCCCCACACAAGGCACGCAAGTCTTATGAAGCATTGGAAAGTGTGCAGGAGCATAGAAGTTTTGATATAAATAGGAAAACAGCAAAACAAATTACAATAGTTGGACTGACAGTAGCCCCTAGAATAATGGCTAACCTTCTGAAAAAGAAGTCAGAAGGGATGTAACTATGAGAAATGCTACAGAGAGATCCATAAGCATTGACATAATTTACAATGCAAGAGATAACGAGTTTGGGTCAACATTCTGACTCACTCCTCTAGAGTTTGAATTCATACACCTCAGGGTTAAGTAATAAATATCAGAAATTAAAAGCTGGTTTATGTGAAAAAGAAGAATATGAATCCAAATTGGAAGGAAGGAAATGATCATGTCACATTTTTACTATTCTGGAAATAATTTGTATTAGATTATTGAAAATACCAGAAATGGTTTTACAAAGATTTAATTAATTTCATGAAAACCTTGGCTGACACAATACAAATAACAAAATAGCAGAGGGAGGAATTTGATAGGAATGCATTAAACATTAATAGTGTTAATCTGTTCTAACATCACAGGTGGCAATTCCTAATCACTCAAATTCCACACATGTTTCTGATAGTCATAAAGATTGCTGACAATTTTAGAATTTAGCTCTTTCAAAACCAAAATATACACTTGACTCAAATTATGTAGATTCAATTTTTAATCACTAAATTCCATTATTTTCTTTGTTCAATTCTAAATCTTAAGAATAACAATGATCATACAGGAATTAAAATATTGCAATGGCTTTTTATCATTTATTTGCAGGTTATAGGTCTCACTAGAAGACACACATTAATTGCCTATCTATGCTTTACATTAACTGAAATCTTATGTTATAAATATGTTTCTGTTCTATCAATGTGGTCTTTCACTGTAACACAAATAAGTAGCAGTACATATCCAGTCCGAACAATGAAAAAAGCATTATATCATACAAAAAAATGAAAATCAAAATTGAATAATCTAAACTATTTACGTATAACATAAGATTTTGAAACATGTGGAAAAAAAATCTCAGTAATCTCAAAATCATTCCTTTATGATATTCACACCAGAAAAAGTCTCTTGTTTACAAATCTATAGTTTAATTTTGGCTTCAATTTCTCGACTGAAGAATCAGATAGTCCCTTCCTGGTCCTTTCCTTAGACTTTCTCTACTCAAAGTAACGCATCTGGTCTAGAAAGTTTAAACTAAAATCCTTAAACTGAGATAACCAATTTCTTAACTGTTCTAAGATATCTGACTTTGTCAAGTGCAACTGTTTTATACATTCAGCTTCAGTCAATATATCTCTAAACCTTCCAAACTGATATCTAGAAGCTTTTTTCAAACTATGGCATTTCCCAAATTCAATAGAAAAAAGAGAAAAAGAAAAACAATCTCGAACCTAATCTGAAAGCCTAATGCACAAATATTTGCTTTTTTACTCATAAACAAAATCTCCCAAATGTACATAAATTCTCATTAACCTGCAAAGCTATTTCTCACCATGGCGATAGACATATTTACAAGTTAATCAATAGAAAACCCACATGCCACTAGGTCAAAATTGAAAAATCCAAAATAAATGATATAAAATAAATATAACTCGCACATCATGTATCACAACATTAAAAATGTTTCATTTTTAACTCTGAATTCTGAGGAAGGGTCACCGGACCTGAAATGTTATCTCTGATTTCTCTTCACAGATGCTGCTAGACCTGCTGAGCTTTTCCAGCAACTTCTGTTTTTTTTGTTTATGTTCCCTTCTCCCTCTATGGCTGGATAACAATTTTATTGTTGACAGTGTAATGAAGTATTTTTGGATAGGTCCTCTTCATAAGAGGTACAATGTAAATATGTGTTGTTATCCCAAAACAGCAATTTTCAGTCTGACTTCTTCAAAACAAGCCACTTAATGTTAATTCAAAAGGATTTTTAATACAATGTTATGATGTAAATCATGTTTTAACTGTAAAACAAAATTGAATTGGACTTTATGCTCCCATCAAAATTGCATGGCACAAGATGAAAATATTAAATTACTGTCTACGCTCCTGATGTTGGTTTGCATAGCATGTATTGCAGATAGATTTTATGGATTCTCTTTGCTAGAGTTGATTGTGACCACTATACTTAAGGCTGTATCTTTATGAACAACTGTTTTTTGGATTAGAGTGGTGCTGGAAAAGCACAGCAGGTCAGGCAGTATCCGAGGTGCAGGAAAATCGACATTTCGGGCAAAAGCTCTTCATCAGGAATGGAGGCAGGGAGCCTCCAGGGTGGAGAGATAAATGGGGGAGTGGGGGGCGGGGAGGTGGGGGGGGGGGCATGGGGGTGGGGGGCTCCCTCTATTTATCTCTCCACCCTGGAAGCTCCCTGCCTCCATTCCCGATGAAGGGCTTTTGCCTGAAACGTCGATTTTCCTGCACCTCGGATGCTGACTGACCTACTGTGCTTTTTCAGTACCACTCTAATCTAAACTCTGGGTTCCAGCATCTGCAGTCCTCACTTTTGCCTAATTGTCTTTATGCAGAACTGCAGAACCATTCAAACATGATGAGTGGGACTCGATTCTGGGATTCTTGGTCCCATTTCCAGCTTTTCCAATTTGTTCTAAGGCAATGTATGAATGGGAGACTCTATCCTGTTCTTCTGACCTGGCCTAATCCAAAGGAAATGGCATGAGTGTTGGACATTTCCTGCAATTTCTGTGGACTCAGGCTCATTTTTACTTGATTGATGAATCATAATTCATCAGAGGAGTTGTAAATCATAGTCTGGATTTAGGTACTTTATTTAAAGGCAGGTTCAAAAGGTCTTACGTATACCGTTCACCCCTTTGATTGTCCCAATAACCCCTTCATGCCAAAATTCCTTACTCATGCTCCTTGTCCACCTCCATGTCAACTCAATACCAACTCATTCTCTTACCATGCTTATTCATTAAGGGGAGGTGATAGCCTAGTGGGATTATCACTGGAGACCAGGTAATGTTCTGGGGACTGGTTCAAATCCTGTTGTGGCAGATGGTGGAATTTGAATTCAATGTTTCTTACACTGAAAGACTGAAGCGACTGGGCTTGTATACCCTTGAGTTTAGAAGATTGAGAGGGGATCTGATTGAGACGTATAAGATTATGAAAGGATTGGACACTCTGGCAGCAGGAAACATGTTTCCGCTGATGGGTGAGTGCTGAACCAGAGGACACAGCTTAAAAATACGGGGTATACCATTTAGGACAGAGATGAAGAGAAACTTCTTCACCCAGAGAGTGGTGGCTGTGTGGAATGCTCTGCCCCAGAGGGCAGTGGAGGTCCAGTCTCTGGATTCATTTAAGAAAGAGTTGGATAGAGCTCTCAAAGATAGTGGAATCAAGGGTTATGGAGATAAGGCAGGAAGAGGATACTGATTAGGAATGATCAGCCATGATCATGTTGAATGGCGGTGCAGGCTTGAAGGGCTGAATGGCCTACTCCTGCACCTATTGTCTATTGTCTATTGTCTATTTAGTATGTACAATGTACATAAATATTCGCCATTTAATAGTATTTCCTTGAAAGCATATAACTGCTGAGAGGGTAAATTACATTGACAAATCTTCCCACAAGTGTCAATCAGACAAAACAATATAAGGGTAGAGAGGCTTCCATTATATCCTACCTCTTAATCATATGTAAATAAGCATTGAGACGTTGACGATGTTAATGATAGAGTGAACCACTTACTCCAGACACAAGAATTCATAATGAGGTTTGGCAGAAAGTCCAGACTGTTCAAACGGTAATATGAATTGATTCTACATTAGCAGTCAGTAAGAACATAAGAACCAGGAGCAGGCCGAGACAATTCAGCCCCTCGACCCTGTTCGCCATTTAATACAATCATCACTGATCTCATCTTGGCCTTAACTCCACTCTTTCCTGCCCACTCCCCATAGTCCTTTAACTCATTACTAATTAAAACTGTGTCAATATCTTCCTTAAATTAAATCAATGTTGCTTGATTGATAACTTTAAGTGGGTATATTAAGTGTTTCTTCTAGTGATCTCTTTTGTTGATGTCTCAATGTTTATTAACAAGATTAAGACCTGTAAAAAATTTGAAGGTTTTGTTACCAAAACTTTAATTGTCTCATCTGATTGGTACTTCTTTGGAGTTGTAGAAGCATGACGTGTTTTTCAAAAAGAGGATTCATGAATGAGCCTTTTTTTTTCCTCTCTCTCTTAATAGCTCCACATTTGCTAGTGCTATTATATGGCTCACTCATCATAGAATCACTATGGTATGGAAGCAGGCCATTCAGACCATACCAACACTCCAAAGAGCATCCTACTCAGACCCTCATATCCCCATAACTCCCTATTTAGCATGGCTAACCCACCTAGTCTGCACTTCCCTGGACTGTGGGAGGATAGCATGCAAACTCCACACAGAGAGTTGCCCAAGGGTGGAATCGAACCCAGGTCCTTGGCACTGTGAGGCAGCAGTGCTAACCTCCGAACCCTTTTCCCTCACTGTGGTCATTCATTGTGTACATTGGATTGATGGTAACAAAAGGGGTTAAGTTGGTAAAGGTTGACAGGTATGACATAAAAGGACATGGGAGCTGGTTGGGGGAGTGGGGGGATGGAAGAACTAAGTGCGAGATGGTTTAAGCTATTTTATTACAAATAAATTAAATTCTGAAGGAACCAAGGCAATCCTTTGAAACATCCTGCCCTGCTATTCACCTACTTATGGCCACCTAACATCTGCTGCCATGGTCATCAAGCCCAACTCCACCTCAGACCTACACTGCAAGAATAAAAATTATATGTACCTGGGCACTTTAAACTGAGGCAGGAAATTTCCATACTCAAGCCTTCCAACTTGGCAATAAAATATGGCCCTTGGTACTTGAACAATGTTTTTGTAAACAAGATATCTTAGTTGTGTTGTGCTTGTTGAGACTAGTTGAAAAAAATAAGTTATCCAAGATCAGTTGTAGCAATATCAGCATCACGTCATAGAAATAATCATTAGAATGGGCAAGGGTTATGAAGACATAAGACCACACAACAGAATTGCCAGCAGGGTCAGTGTCCACATCTCTCCCAGCTGCGCAAAATCACAAATTGCATCTCTTGTCCCCTTACATTTTGTCAAAGCTTTTTGCTTTTCACTCATCAGAACAATTCACAAGGAAATATTAAACCAAAGGGAAAACAACATTTACACTGCATGGTCTGCAAGTGAACGCCAGGCAAAGCTATCTGTTTCAGAGGTATGCACCAATAACAGGATGTTGCTGTCAAGCCAGCATGATGTCCTCTGTATCACAAGTGAGTAATGTGGCATTTGAATTTCAATGTTAGTGTGATGCTAGGTATGTAACCACTTTCAATACATGTCATTTACTATATCCATTGCTCCCAATGTGGTCTTCTCTACATTGGGGAGACAGGACGCCTACATGCAGAACACTTCAGAGAATATCTCCAGGACACCTGCACCAACAGACCCCACCGCCCCATGGCCGAACACTTCAACTCCCCCTCCACTCCACCAAGGACATGCAGGTGCTGGGCCTCCTCCATCACCAAACGCTAACCAGCCAATGCTTGGAGGAAGAACGCCTCATCTTTCTCCTTGGGACCCTGCAACCACACGAGATTAATGTGGATTCACCTCATTTCCCCTTTTCCACCTTATCCAAGATCCAACCTTCCAACTCGGCACTGCCCTCACGACCTGTCCTGCCTGTCCACCTTCATTCCCACCTATCCGCTCCACCCTCCTCTCTGACCTATCACCATCACCCCCACCTTTAATCTCAGCTACCTTCCCCCCAGCCCCACCACCTCCCATTTATCTCTACCCTGGCACAGTGCTACTCAACAGAACTCTCTTACTAACCAATCAGCACCCTCCTTGCATACAATATAAACATTGCTTTTCCATTACCATTTCTTGAAAATTGTCTTGCTGAGTGGAACTTGAGAAGTTTGGACAGCGATGCTCAATTACAGGGTAAAAACAATGACTGCAGATGCTGGAAACCAGATTCTGGATTAGTGGTGCTGGAAGAGCACAGCAGTTCAGGCAGCATCCGAGGAGTTTCGAAATCGACGTTTTGGTCAAAAGCCCTTCTCAATTACAGTTTGACTAAACAACTATTGTTAAACTTTGTTGGCCTCTGGCTAATAGGATTGTTACAGTACAACAATCCCTTGATTGATATAATGCCTGCTAATGAAAAATCATACTAAATACTATCGTCTTAGGAAGGAAGTTTTACTTATTAAACAAATTATAAGTATACATATGAAGGATCAACTTTGTTAAAGCTGAGGCTCGAGACATGCCAGAACAATAGGAGGTTTGCAAGTACAATGGAACTAATCTAGTTTAAATATTACATTTCAATATTCATTAGACATCTTGAAGTTTTCACCTTACCTCCACTGGAATACATAAACTGCACCTTCTTAGAACTTTCGCTGGCAGTTTTTTTTCATTTCTTAGTGTTTAAACTAATTTGGAGTTTGCATGAGGTTCATTGAACAAAAGAGATTTAATAGTTTCAATAATATTTCTCACTCCTTACTTCCCTGTGCTTAAATAGTGATCATCATTTAGGTGTATCAGATGTAAATTTGGTATTAGCATTAAGAGAATCAGATTCCCTGGAAGTCATGCTCTCCAAATCAAAACTAAATAGACCATAAAAGTATGCAGATCCAGTCACCATGGGTTTAGTTATAGACTTAATATTGATCTCCAGCAGGACATAGTTGTTAACTTCAGGACCACTGAACTTGCATCTCATATAATTCCATTCAGGGTAACTTGCAATCTTGTTCCCACCTTGCTAAATCATATGTCATAAGGCAACTGCTGAGCATGTTAACATTATCTCCACAATGGACTGTATTTGGAGTTCAATGTATCATGCATCTCAGCTACTTACCCGTAATCTTTGATGCCTTGAATATATTTTCATGAGCATGATTTCATAAGTTCATTGTAAACCAGCAATTACTGTTATTGTACCAATAAACTTACCTTGAATGTATGATCATTGAAATTGTTGTGACAATAGTAGGCATGAATTATGGATACATAGTTCTTCTATAGTGCGATAGTTGAGTTCATCTGCAAACCCGCAATATAGAAAAATAGTGCTTTAGAAGCAGCGCTTAAAATGTTGGCGATGAAATTGTTTTATAGCCAACATACATTTTAAAAGTTTGCACTTCAGAAACAGTGTTCTCAATTTGCCAATTGTGTTACAGTAAATTTGCATTGACGAAACATATGTTATGGTAGAACAACTATACTTGACTTTCAAACTGATTTTAATACCTGAGACCTCTTGTAGATTAAAAGATGGTTTTAAAACTGACAAATACTGATGCAAACTGGTGCTGTGATTACCTAACTAGATTGAGCCACCTTAAGAAACCATCAGGAAACATAAATCAATCTGAGTTAACTTAACATCAACTTCAAAGATGACTGAAACACAGATCTGTAACTCTTGGCTGATTCATACCTTTCTAGAAGTTACATGCTGATGGAATTCCAACTTTTGTCTGTGATCAGTAGAGCAGAGACAAGGAAACATGGAGTTGTAAACAAGTAGTGAAAAAAAATTGATCTGCCACACTGTCTCTCTCTCTCACACACACATACACTTTTAAAAGGCAGTAAATAGAAAGAAACCAACAGAGACTGATAACAGCACGGTTGCTGAAAGTTCATCTTTCCCTCTAACTTTCCATTCTCTCTCAGGGTCAGGAACTAGTCAGTGAGATGCAATTGGAACAACAATAACTGCTCATTGAGAAGTCCAAGATATCTGCAGCTTTGCCATTGTGAAGGAAACAAGACAACAGTTAAATTGTTGGACTCAGTACTTTACACTCTTACAACTCAAGGGTATCATAAGACCTGTAACTGCAATTGTTTCTTTTATGTCTGTCTGTACTAGACCTTTCTCTCACTCCTGTTTTTTGAAACATTATTACCTGTGTGGTGTGAAGTGTTTGATGTCAGATTTTCTTGAATTTAATAAGGAATGAAACTTTCTTCTACTCAAGGAAAGCTTGGAATCAGTTCTTCTTCAGTCTTGATCCTCTTCATTACATTTAATTAACATACAATAGCTATGTATTTTAAAAAAACTAAAACAGGTGTTGCCACTGACTGACAGCGAGTTTAAAATGAAAGCCAAGCACCCCTCCTCACTAGATCAAAGCAAACTCCATACTCATTAGTCCCCTATTGATGCTGAGCTTGTAACATGTAGAGTGTTGTCCATACAGCCTCTCTCGCCATTTTCTTACATTTTGTATCATATCATGATCAGTTAACCTACCTTTTGTCAATAGGTAAGAAAATCTTAGCGAGAATGAGAAAAATATTTCAGAACATCATAATTTCCAAAAGCTGAAGCTGTGAAACACATTGAAATTAATAGCCTCCTGTTTGTCTATGGGTGTAATTAATGGATGGTCAAATCTGAAATAACTTCTCATTATTGATACAGCACTAAGTTTAAGACTTACTCAAGGCCAACATGCACTCATAGACTCTATCTCCCCTCCCTTTGCTCATACTTGCCAATCATCCAATACCAAAGACTTTGTAAAGAGCCCCCAACATAGGTGAAGCTGTTCTGATTGATTTTGAGAAACAAACTGAGGTTAGCTATCGGGGATAAAAAAAAAAGCCTTCCTTGGGGGAAGAATGATGACCAGGGCAGAAGCAGGACATTCATTCAAACAATATCATAGGATATTTGGATCCATCTGAACATGGAATTGGTTTGACATCTCTTAAAATTCTTCAAAAATATAATGCTGCAATGTAATGTTATAACATGTTATGGAGTGAAGCTTCCACTTTTAGTCCATTTGATGATCTGGACACAAGGTCCAAGACTGGATTGGTTTTAAGAAGAAGCTATCATCTTCTCAAGCTTTAGCTCAAATCCATTTACATAACCCTAGACATGAAATCTGTCTGAAAGCAGTACAATTGGGCAGCGTTTTAGAATGTATTTTTTAAAATGCTTTGAAAGCACTCCTTCAAGTATTCAAGAGTGGTAACTTGATAAATTTTGGAGAATACAGCTGCAAATGCATTTAACACAAAAAAAAACATTTCTTAATCGCAACATCAATCCACCATCTGTGAAAAACCTGATTTTAAATTACTGAAAATGACTCTTGGAAAAAAAAATACGGAACCGTTTTTGACTTATATTGGGATACAGTAGTCAGTTTGTTAGTAAATTTAAAAACAAATTTAGTCCAAAAGCGCTTAACAGGTTCCTATTAGCCTCCTCGCATCCCAAAGGGAACCAGCTTAATTTTTAAAGCCTCCATGAAGGTTTGCAAATGAACACAATTAGTGGAAACTCCAGTGGTGATTAATTCACCCTGGGGGCATTGATGGTCTTGTGGGAAGGGACTTGTTCTAGCACAATGACTATTTTTTTGAACTAATTCGAATAATTGTGAAAACTCGAGTTAAACTCATGAAAGCTGCATTTAAGTTCTCTGATCTTTTGTTTCAGACAAATTGTATTTAAAAAAGTGTAAATGAGTAGAAGCCCAATTCCAATATACCTTAATGATGCAAATACAATCTGTTGGAAGATAATTTACCAAAATTCAAAGACTCTAACTTCCTCCAGCTGCTCTATGGAGAATTGTTGGCATGAGCTTTTGGAACTCTTTCGGTTTTCCTCCAATTGCTCTTTTCAGCAGTTGAATGCACCTTTGTTTAACTCTTCTTTTATGCTGCTGGAGCATTTTCCAATCATGTTTGAGACTGGTTTATCAACAGGTGCTGTGCTTAACCATCCACAAATTATTGTCACCTCACACTGTTTTCACACAGTTTGAAGATGGGATCCTAAAAACTGAGACTCTGCGGAAATGGCTTGTGTGACAAAACTGCCAACAACATTTTACAATCGTTGTGATATTTATGTATTTCTCATGCTAATTTCTTTTTATTCATTCTTGGGACGAGGTCGTCACTGTTTAGGCCAGCATTTATTGCCTAACCCTAATTGCCCAGAGGGTATTTAAAAGTCAAGCGCATTGCTGTGGGGCTGGAGTCATGTGGAGGCAAGACTGGATAAGAATGGCAGTTTCCTTCCCTGAAGGACATTAGTGAACCAGATGGGTTTTTCTGAGAATCAACAATGGTTTCATGTTCACCATTAGACCCTTCATTCCACATATTTATTGAATTCTAATTCCATCATTACTGTGACAGGATTTGAATCTTGTTCCCCAGTGAGCAAAATTCGGACAAATGGTATTGGGAGCAAAATACTGACTTGGATTGAAAATTGGTTGGCTGACAGAAAGCAAAGAGTAGTGATGAACGGGTTCCTTTTGGAATGGTAGGCAGTGACCAGTGGGGTACAACAAGGTTTGATGCTGGGACCGCAGCTGTTTACAATAGACATTAATGATACATATGAAGGTATTAAACGTAATATTAGCAAATTTGCTGATGACACAAAGCTGGGTGGCAAGGTGAAATGTGAGGAGGAAGTTATGAGAATACAGGGTGACTTGGACAGGCTAGGTGAGTGGACAGATGCATGGCAGATGTAGTTTAATGTGGATAAATGTGTGGTTATCCACTTTGGTGGCAAGAACAGGAAGGCATATTATTAGCTACATGGAGTCAAGTTAGGTGAAGGAGAAGTACACGAGATCTAGGTGTTCTTGTACATCAGACAATGGAAGCAAGCTTGCAGGTACAGCAGGCAGTGAGGAAAGCTAATGGCATGCTGGCCTTCATAACAAGAGGAGCAAAGAGATCCTTCTGCAGCTGTGCAGGGCCCTGGTGAGACTGCACCTGGAGTATTGTGTGCAGTTTTGGTCTCCAAGTTTGAGGAAGGACATTCTGGCTATTGAGGGAGTGCAGTGTAGGTTCATGAGGTCATTTCCCGGAATGGCGGATGATCATATGTTGAAAGATTGGAGTGACTGGGCTTGTATACACTTGAGTTTAGAAGGACAAGAGGGGATCTGATTGAGACGTATAAGATTATTAAAGGATTGGACACTCTGGAGGCAGGAAGTAGGTTTCTGCTAATGGGTGAGTCCAGAACCAGAGGACACAGTTTAACAATAAGGAGTAGGCCATTTAGAACAGAGTTGAAGAGAAACTTCTTCACCCAGAGAGTGGTGGATATATGGGATGCTCTGCCCAGAAGGCAGTGGAGGCCAAGTCTCTAGATACTTTCAAGAAAGAGATCGATAGAGCTCTTGAAGATAGTGGAATCAAGGGTTATGGGGATAAGGCAGGAACAGGATACTCATTGTGTATGATCAGCCATGATCATAATGAATGGTGGTGCTGGCTCGTAGGGCCTACTCCTGCACCTATTGTCAATTGTCTATTGTCTATAACATGAACTTGATCATTGCCGCCCCTATCTAGCAATACACAATTGATTTGAAAAGCTGTAATTCTTTCATGCTTTGTTGTTAACAGTAAGGGATTATTATTAAAGATGTCCAACAATTAATATAGAACAAAGGACACCACAACTCTCAGTTGTGGAGAACCTTGCAACATTGCAACACAGCAAGAAACACCCATCTTTGGATAACTCACGAAAACAATGATGGTGTTAGAAAATAGGCTGATAATGTCGCAAAGAATAGCAGAACATCTGTGAATTGAAAGTGTTGGAGAAACCAGCAAGGATCACCAAAAAGGAGAAAATGGAACATTTTCATGAAATTGAGGCAGGGTGAGCATTTGTTGCCCAACTCTCATTTCACTTAAACTGAATGGTTTGCCAGGCCATTTCAGAGGGCAGTTTAAGAGTCAATACAATACTAGTCTGGAGTGACATGTAGACCAGGATGGGTAAAAATATGTCAAATTTCCTTCATTAAAGGACATTGATGAATCCAATTTTTTTACAATAATTGATTATTGTGGTTGTGATCTCTACTACTGCGACCAACGTAATATTCCAGATTTATTATCTGAACTTATGTTACACTTGCTTTCACGATTGGATTTGAAACCATTTTCCCAGAGCATCAGCCTCTGGATTACTCATGGCTTTGTGCATGGGAAATTATGTCTCATGAACTTGATTGAGTTCTTTGAAAAAGTAACAAAGAGGATTGATGAGGGCAGAGTGGTAAACGTGATCTATATGGAATTCAGTGAAGTGTCTGACAAGGTTCCCCATGGAAGACTGATTAGCAAAGTTAGCTCTCATGGAATACAGGAATAACTAGCCATTTGATACACAACTGGCTTGAAGGTAGAAGACAGAGGGTGGTGGTGAAGGGTTGCTTTTCAGACTGGAGGCCTGTGACCAGTGGAGCGCCACAAGGATCGATGCTGGGTCCACTACTTCTCGTCATTTATATAAATAATTTGGATATGAGCATAAGAGATATAGTTAGTAAGTTTGCAGATGACACCAAAATTGGAGGTGTAGTGGTCAGCAAAGAAGGTTATCTCAGATTACAGCGGGATCTTGATCAGATGGGCCAATGGGCTGAGGAGTGGCAGATGGAATTTAATTTAGATAAATGTGAGGTGTTGCACTTTAGGAAAGCAAATTTGAGCAGGACTTATATATTTAATGGTAAGATCCTAGGGAGAGCTGCTGAGCAAAGAAACCTTGGAGTACAGGTTCATAGCTCCTTGAAAGTAGAGTTGCAGGTAGATAGGATAGTGAAGAAGGCATTTGGTATGCTTTCCTTTATTGGTCAGAGTATTGAGTAAAGGAGTTCGGAGGTCATGTTGTGGCTGTACAGGGCAGTGGCTAGGCCACTTTTGGAATATTGCGTGCAATTCTGGTCACCTTCCTATTAGAAGGATGTTACGAAACTTGAAAGGGTTCAGAAAATATTGACAAGGATGTTGCCAGGGTTGGAGGATTCGAGCTATAGAGAGAGGTTGAATAGGTTGGGGCTGTTTTCTCTGGAGCGTCGGAGGATGAGGGGTGACCTTATAGTGGTTTATAAAGTTATGAGGTGCATGAATAAAATAAATAGACAACATCTTTTCCCTGGGGTGGGTGAGTCAAGAACTAAAAGGCACAGGTTTAGGGTAAGAGAGGAAAGATATGAAAGAGAATTAAGAGACAACTTTTTCATGCAAAGGGTGGTACATGTGTGGAATGAGCTGCGAGAGGAAGTGTTGGAGACTAGGACAATTGCAACATTTAAAAGGCATCTGGATGGGTATATGAATAGGAAGGGTTTGGAGGGATATGGGCTGGGTGCTGAAAAGTGAGACTAAATTTGTTTGGGATATCTGATCTGCATGGATGACTTGGACTGAATGGTCTGTTTCTGTGCTGTGCATTTCTATGACTCTATGACTCATTCAGTAGCATTACCACTGCATGATTATCATCCTCAAATTAATGTGAGAGTTAACTAAGTATAAATAAAAAGACTAAGTGTAAGAGCTTTAAAATCTATAAAAAAAGAAAGGGTTGTTAAAGGAAATGTTCTGCTTCGAGCAGAAACAGGATAAATTATCGTGGGAAAAATGAAATGGCAGAGGCATTCAACAAATAGTTTGTGGTCAGGTAAAAATCACAGGAGAAGAAAAAAATACATATCAAAGAATAGAGGGTAGCACAGGACTAAAATGAGTGAGGAAATTAATGAAGCTAATATTATCAGTCAAAAGATATTGAAGAAATGTAAGGAACCAAAACCTGTTAACTCCTGACAACTGATGACCTATACTCAAAGTTTTTTAAGATCAATGCTCCGCACACAGTAGATTCACACATAGTGATTTTTCATAATTCTTTCGTTTCAAGAACACTCCCACTATTTTGCAAGTTTGAAAAAGTAACATGCCTTTTCCATGGATAAAACTGTAAAAACGGAAGGCCATTTAATCAAAGGTCAGTCTTTGGGAAAATGGTAGAATCTATTATTATGAAAGTTTAACAATGAATTTAGAAAAGCGTAGTATGATTGCAATAGCGTTGCATGTGTACCTTACCTTCAAGAAAGTTCATTTCTAAGGAATCTATATATTGTGTGTATACAATGGTGCAAAGCTACCTGGCAATTATTCTGTTCTGGATCTGCAAGTTGCACACACACAGCCACACGCACACACACACACACATACATGCGTGCACACAAATAAGTTGATTTGCTCTAATATTTGCTTCATGACATCTAATATGTTTTACAGTTTAAAATTATCTAACCAATGTAGTTATTCCATCCCTGATGAGTGATTCATTCATAGATTATTGACTATAAAGACAAGTGATGGAGAACATTATGTGCTTGAGGCTTAGCATCTGTGAACATAGAGCCAGCAACTCAATCTACAGGTAGAACACAGCATTGACAGGCTTGAATTATTCTGACGTGCATGAAACCTGACCATACTGTGTTCAGAATATAGTGAGCAGTTTTGGGCCCCGTATCTGAGGAAAGATGTGCTGGCATTGAAGGGGGTCCAGAGGAGGTTTAAAAAAATGATCCCAGGTATGAAGGGCTTGTTATAAAAGGATTGGTTGAGAACGCTGGGTCTGTACTCAGTGTGGTTTAGAAGGTTGAAGATGTGATCTGATTGAAACTTACAGAATACTGAGAGGTCTGGATAGAGTGGATGTGGAGAAAATGTTCCTATTAGTAGGAGGGACTAGGGTCTGAGGGCACAGCTGAAAAATGTGTTGCTGGAAAAGCGCAGCACGCCAGGCAGCACCCAAGGAGCAGAATCTGATTCCTGAAGAAGGACTTATGCCCGAAACGTCGATTCTCCTGCTCCTTGGATGCTGCCTGACCTGCTGCGCTTTTCCAGCAACACATTTTCAGCTCTGATCTCCAGCATCTGCAGTCCTCACTTTCTCCTGAGGGCACAGCCTCAAAGCAAACTCTTGAAAATTAGATGGTGAGGAATTTCTTCAGCCAGAAGATGGATAATCTGTGAAAACTATTGCCACAGAGGACTGTGGATAGCAAGTATTCTAGTTAAGACAGAGATAAACAGGTTCTTGATTGATAAGAGGATCAAGGGTTACAGACAGTATGCAAATGAATGAGATTGACAAGCATATTAGCCAAGATTGAATAGCAGAGCAGACTTGATGGACAAAATGACCTAATTCTGTTCTTAACTTCTGGTCTTGTGGTCTTATGGAAAGATCTCTCAGTATCTTTGCTTGTTACAGCATTGGAGAGTATTGTAAACAAATCTTGCTAGTAAGCAATGCTCTATTGCAAGGCCAGTTTAATTCACACAAGAAAGGGAAGTGTTCACAGTGCATGCTGAGTTGATAGCAAGCAATGGAATGTCAAAGGCATTTGTCAGAATACCAACAAAATCCTGAGTTTAAATTGGGACACAGCAGACCTCCTAACAAAATGTAAAGTGTTACAAGTTTCAGAGGCTCAGTTTTTAGATTTTTGTGTATCTGATACATAAAAGCGACCATTAAGATTGGGTTAGCAGTTGGGACTATATCAGAGGATCCAATCAGGGTCAAATTAAACTTCCATATTCATTCAAATGATGGCCTTCAAATGATCAAGGAAATGCCCAACTGTCAATCGATTCTTTCAAGAATCGTGGCAGAAAAGGCCATTGGCAGGGAAAGCGCACAACAGTAAACACTGATGCAGCAATAAAAAAAAACCACAATGTGATCCAGACAGATGATGCACAGGGAGTAGCCCCCAACTCCAATAAAGATCCCCTGGTATCCTGCCAGAATCCAATGACGTACACAACAAGGTAAAGAGTGGACAATATGTGTTTCACACTGTCAGTCTCATGGAAAACATCAAGGTCATCACATTGTCCAAAGTGTTTGCAAAGACCCAAATGATCTGTCCTCAGAAAAATTGTGATAATTATAAAGACTGAGACAGAAACGAGTGTAAATATTCTAACCCTGCAAATTATGAAAAAAAAAACACATGGGTTAGCAGATAAGGAAAGCTACAAAACCTATGAACATACAACACCCAACATACAATGGTTCAGTAATTCAATTTAAAAGATCAAAAGTGCTGAAGTACAAGTTCAATCAATCAGTGTGTACATCACAGATGGTCTACATCATAGCAGCAACTGCAGGCGTACAGAGCATGTCATGACATCACACTAGTCATAATCCATGGAAGCAGTCAGACATCAGTGACACTACAGAAAGATCAGTAGACTGTTCAAGAACCACTTGCAGAACTGAATAAGAAAAAGGAATGGAATATCTCTCTATTGTGCATTAGTGGAACTAAAATTGCAGCTCTCTACTGTGGAGAGGAAAATGAAACTTTAAGAGGAACAGGTTGAGCTACCAGCTTAGAATAAACTCAGACTTAAGAGAACCATCTCTAGGATGGTGAAATCTTTATAGAATGCAAGATTAGAGTGGTGCTGGAAAAGCACAGCAGTTTAGGCAGCATCTGAGGAGCAGGAAAATCGATGTTTTGGGCAAAAGCCCTTCATCAGGAATCTTTATAGGATGCCTCTGCTCACATAAGGATAAATGAAAAATGAAGTAAAGATAAAAAGAGAAAAAGAGAGAAAGAAAGAAAAGTCGTAGCAAATGGCTCAGCAGGCTCATCAGATTGTTCCTGTTCCTGTTTCTTGTGCTTTTGAAATTAGCAGAGCGATGTTGCAGTTCGACCGGTAGTTTCTTTCAAGAAGGAAAACATTTTGTTGTGACAAATTACATTATTTTGCCATGATGTACTACTACTTAGAAATTAATTCATAAAACATAGAACAGTACAGCACAGAACAGGCCCTTCAGCCACGATGTTGTGCCGACCATTGATCCTCATGTATGCACCCTCAAATTTCTGTGACCATATGCATGTCCAGCAGTCTCTTAAATGTCCCCAATGACCTTGCTTCCACAACTGCTGCTGGAAACGCATTCCATGCTCTCACAACTCTCTGTGTAAAGAATATACCTCTGACATCCCCTCTATACTTTCCTCCAACCAGCTTAAAACTATGACCCCTCATGTTAGTCATTTCTGCCTTGGGAAATAGTCTCTGGCTATCAACTCTATCTATGCCTCTCATTATCTTGTATACCTCAATTAGGTCCCCTCCCCTCCTCCTTTTCTCCAATGAAAAAAGTCCGAGCTCAGTCAACCTCTCTTCATAAGATAAGCCCTCCAGTCCAGGCAACATCCTAGTAAACCTCCTCTGAGCCCTCTCCAAAGCATCCACATCTTTCCTATAATAGGGCGACCAGAACTGGACGCAGTATTCCAAGTGCGGTCTAACCAAAGTTTTATAGAGCTGCAACGACTCTTAAACTCAATCCTCCTATTAATGAAAGCCAAAACACCATATGCTTTCTTAACAACCCTGTCCACTTGGGTGGCCATTTTAAGGGAACTATGTACCTGCACACCAAGATTCCTCTGTTCCTCCACACTGCCAAGAATCCTATCCTTAATCCTGTATTCAGCTTTCAAATTTGACTTTCCAAAATGCATCATCTTGCATTTATCCAGGTTGAACTCCATCTGCCATCTCTCAGCCCATCTCTGCATCCTGTCAATGTCCCGCTACAGCCTACAACAGTCCTCTATACTGTCAACGACACCTCCAAACTTTGTGTCATCTGCAAACTGCTGACCCATCACTCAATCTTCTCATCAAAGTCATTAATAAAAATTACAAACAGTAGAGGCCCAAGGACAGAGCCCTGTGGAACACCACTCACCACTGACTTCCAGGCAGAATATTTTCCTTCTACTACCACTCACTGTCTCCTGTTGGCCAGCCAATTCTGTATCCAGACAGCTAAGTTCCCCTGTATCCCATTCCTCCTGACCTTCTGAATGAGCCTACCATGGGGAACCTTATCAAATGCCTTGCTGAAGTCCATATACACCACATCCTCAGCTCGACCCTCATCAACTTTTCTAGTCACATCCTCAAATAACTCGATAAGGTTTGTGAGGCATGACCTGTCCCTCACAAAGCCGTGTTGACTGCATTTAATCAAGCCATGCTCTTCCAAATGGTCATAAATCCTATCCCTCAGAATCCTTTCTAACCCCTTGCAGACGACAGATGTGAGACTTACTGGTCTGTAATTGCCGGGGATTTCCCTATTTCCTTTCTTGAAGAGAGGAATTACATTTGCCTCTCTCCAGTCCTCAGGTACGACTCCAGCGGAGAGCAATGATGCAAAGATCTTCGCAAGTGGCGAAGCAATTGCATTTCTCGTTTCCCAAAGCAGCCGAAGACAAATCTGGTCCAGGCCTGGCGACTTGTCAATCTTAATGTTTGACAAAATTTTCAGCACATCAGCTTCCTCTATCTCTACCCATTCCAGCATGCACACCTGCTCTTCAAAGGTTTCATTCACTACAAAGTTTGTTTCTTTCATAAAGCCAGAAGCAAAAAACTCATTTAGGGCTTCTCTTACCTCCTCAGACTCCACACACAAGTTCCCTATGCTATCCCTGATCATCCCTACTCTTTCTTTGACCAATCTCTTATTCCTCACATCAGTGTAAAATGCCTTTGTGTTCTCTCTAATCCGTTCTGCCAAGCCTTTCTCGTGCCCCCTCCTGGCTCTCCTAATTTTTGAGCTCCTTCCTTGCCTGCCTGTAATCCTCTAGATTGGAGCTTGACCCTAGCTTCCTCCACCTTATGTAAACTACCTTCTTCCTTTTGACGAGAAGCTCCACTGCTCTCGTCATCCAAGGTTCCTTTATCTTACCCCTTCCTGCCTGTCTCAGAGGGACATATTTTTTCATCACTCACAACAACTGTTCCTTAAACAGTCTCCACATGTCTATAGTGTCTTTACCATGGAACAATTGCTCCAAGTCCATGCTTCCTAACTCATGTCTAATCGCATCATGGTTTCCTCTTCCCCAATTAAATATCCTCCCATTTTGCCTAATCCTCTCCCTCTCCATAGCTATGTAGAATGTGAGGCAGTTGTGGTCACTGTCAACAAAATGCTCTCCCACCACCATACCTGCTCCGGCTCATTTCCAAGCACCAAGTCTAGAATGGCCTCTCCCCTCGTCGGCCTGTCAACGTACTGAGTTAGGAAACCCTCCTGAACACACCTTACAAAAACAGCTCCATTCAAATCTTCTGCTCGAAGGAGGTTCCAATCAATATTAGGAAAGTTAAAGTCACCCATTACAACAACCCTACTACGTCCACACTTTTCCAAAATCTGCTGACCTATGCTTTCTTCAATCTCCCTGCTGCTATTGGGGGGCCTGTAGTAAACCCCTAACGAGGTGACTGCTCCCTTGCTGTTTCTAATTTCCACCCATACTGACTCGGTAGGCAGATCTTCCTCGACAATGGAAGCTTCTGTAGCTGTGCTACCCTCTCTGATTAGTAGTGCTACACTCCCTCCTCTTTTTCCTCCTCCGTATTCTTTTTAAATGCTCTAAACCCTGGAACATCCAGCAACCATTCCTGCCCCTGAGAAACCCATGTCTCTGTTATGGCCACAACGTCATAGCACCAGGTACTGATCCATGTAGTATTTTAATTTTGGTATTGAATGACTTATATTTGCTATACCATTTATGACAATTACCTTCAGTTGCTTTTGTCTGGACCACTGGGACAAATATCATGTTGATCTTCCAGAAAATAATTACTGGAATTATGGCATTTGTTGCAACTTCAAGTATGTATACAGACAGGATTCTATTTGCATCATCCAGAAGCATATATCTTTCCTTCTATTTGGGCCTTTGGCCAGTTTTCTGCTTGCTGATGCTGTTAACCCTCAAGAACCTGTTTTCTCCCTTTAATAAGATACCAACAGATCCCAACATGGCTGATGTCTGCTTTGAATGCTTGAAATCAGCAGAAACTCTGGCCTTTTCACAGAGTATGGTGTCATTAATTGGGTGCTGAACATATCTCTGCTATACTAACAGCATAGGGAGGTGATGGCCTGTTAATCAAGAGATCCAGGTAACATTCTGGGAACCCAGGTTTGATTCCGACCATGGCAGATGGTGGAATTTGAAATCAATAAAAATCTGGAAATAAGTCTGGTTTGCTAATGTCCTTCAGGGAAGGAAACTGCCATCCTTGCCTGGTCTGACCTACACGTGACTCCAGACCCACAACAATATGGTTGACTCTTAATTGCCCTCTGGGCAATTAGGGATGGGTAATAAATGCTGCCTGGCCAGCAAAGCTCATATCCTGTGAATTAATTTTAAAAACTTACAGTTCAGATTCGCATTGTTCGTGTGTTTGGGACCCAAAATGTTTTCAGGCATTGTTTTTCTGACTCTAATTTGAAAAATTCAATAAATTGTTTGTGACATTTGTGTGATTGACAAGACACAAGATCAGGATGGAATGAAGCCTATCTCCTTTGGCTCCCCTATTCCTCTGTGTTCAGCCCTGCCAAGATGGCAAGGTAAATCTTCTCTAAAGGAATCAAGAGCTTGTAATTTCCCAATGCTTTGACTGCTGGAGACTGCTGTCTTGAAATTCACCTCATATTGCTAAAGTGACAATTAAAATTACTTTTTGCCAGCTTAAAAATGCCAGATATAAAATGATTTTGAGAGTTGACAACTCAAGAAAGTAAGGTCCTTTCACCAAACTCCTTCTGAATTAAGAGTAGTACTGCTCTCTCCAGTCCCTTTATCCTCCATCTCCTGTAGCTAATCTCTCCCTTATCCCCACTATGATGGTAAGTCCCTCTCCTATGTTTCACCATCTAACCTGCACTGTTAATTTCCTGCCAAAATAGAAGTACGAGAAAAAGGTGCTGCTGTTAAATTTGCCGCAACCTCTATGTCCTCAGCATTGCTGTGTTCCTCATCCACTTACACTTCCCTGTAAATGCATAGGCCATGATTTTGTGTCAGCTTCTTTTTACCATCAGCCTACTCTTTGTTTCATTTCTCCCCTGTGTTTCCTTGTGCTGTGCTCATGATATCTGATGAGTCCAACTTTCCATTTTGCAAAAGCTTAGAGAAATCACTGTGACATAGCATTAAGGCTCTTAAACTAAGATTGAAATATTAGATTGTTCATATTCTGTAATGTCTTCTCAGAGTAAGGGGTCCAGTTAGGACAGAGATGAGGAACATTTTATTTTAATCTCAGAGGACAGTATATCTGTGGAGTTCATTAATGCAAAAGGAGGTAGAGGCAGGGTTGTTCAACATATTCAAGGCTAAAATAGATTTTTAATCAGTAGGAGAATTGAAGTTTATAGGAAATGGCAGGAATGTAGAGTTGATGATTATTAGATCAGCCATGATTACATTGATTGGTGTGCAAACTTGATAAGCTGAATGACCTATTCAGCTCTTACATCTAACAGCCTTATGGCAGGTGTAAATCTGCAAGAAATGAGCATCTAGTATCAATTTTTTATCTTTGTGTTCAACATTGTGTGCAGACCTGTAGGTTTCAATTTATTTGCGGACATTTTTGCATCTACACCTTTTTTCCAGTTTTCTTTGGTCCATCAATGATTTTCAGGAGAAAGTTAAAAATCACACAACAGCAGATTGTAATCCAACAGGTTTAATTGGAAGCACACTAGCTTTTGGAGCGCCGCTCCTTCATCACCCCAGTCCAACAGCGACAACTCCACTTCAGTAGAAAAGACTTGAAAATATCTCCAATACAACATGCTTTAGACAGCTGGCCTTTCGTCAGTAGTTGTAGTCAGCTTTATCAGTCGTAAAAAATGTAATGACAGTGTGTTTTTTAATGACATATTTTAACGCTTTTGAATTGCACCTGTGTAACCTTGAATTTGACCATAAAACCACCTTGACTCTGGAAGCTTTTCTGGTCTCTTTCACCTGTACGTTCCTGGAGTATTTTTGTTTATCTCGCCCTTGCCTCACCTTACTATATGCTTGTTTTACTTAAGCTTCCTACTGCTTTTGAAGAATACCTATGTATGGCTTGATAAATGAATCACTAAATGCACTCCCCCCATATCATGTTACGAACAAAGTGTGATAAGCACTTAATTCTTTGTCTTCATATCTATTATCATGTGTTTAAATCACCACTTGGTAATGTTCAATCTCTAAAGTAACAACAGTTGTCGACAAGGAAGTGAAATGCTGCAATTTTTAAAGTACTTTCATCGCAGTAAAGGTGATGCAACACAATATTTAATTAACTGAATAATTCTAGCACTGTGGCAAGAAAAGACATTGACCAGCAACTTGACTTAAATGATCTTGGAAATGATCCCTTTATTACTGGCAAGACAAAATTAATAGTAATCTACAAACAAACTCACCATTGAGCCATACCAGAACATGTTATGTTGCATCGTGTGACAAATCTGAAAAATAAATATTCTCACGACTGTGACACAAGGCAGGTTCAGAAATTATATAAGTGCTGCTTAGTAGTCATGTGATTATCACCTATGAAGACAAAATTGGAACATTTGTTGTGCTATGTTTTTAATTCTTGAGGTACTATTAAAATGTCATTTCATATAAATTCTGTTTAGTGAGTGTTTATTTTTCCTCAGAGTTCCTATTTGTGTCATTCAACAAAATAAATTTATTGCCAGATGTTTGAGAGTGGACTAGTTACTAAATATTCCAACTACTGGTCGATTCTTTTATACATTTGATATAATGCTGCACCAAGGTTTTATGTAATTTGATGTTATTTTGTGACAAATGTCCCAAAGTTCAGGATCTGTAGTGATAACACCCTTGCAGGTTTTAAAGTAAGTTGGCATAAGAAATTGTGGAGCAGCGTGTTGAGGTGTTCCCTTGTGAGGCAAATCGCTATGGGATCAACATTGAGCATATGATCTGGGCTGAGGAGTGAGAGAATTCCACACTATTGGATATGGTATGGTTCAGAGGAGATGTTCAACCAAACAACATCTGCCTCTAAGATCATAAGACCATAAGACCATAAGACAGAAGAGTGGAAGTAAGGCCATTCGGCCCATTGAGTCCACTCCGCTATTCAATCATGGCTGATGGGCATTTCAACTCCACTTACCCGCATTCTCCCCGTAGCCCTTAATTCCTTGTATAATCAAGAATTTATCAATTTCTGCCTTGAAGACATTTAATGTCCCTGCCTCCACTGCACTCTGCGGCAATGAATTCCACAGGCCCATCACTCTCTGACTGAAGAAATGTCTCCGCATTTCTGTTCTGAATTTACCCCTCTAATTCTAAGGCTGTGTCCACAGGTCCTAGTCTCCTCGCCTAACGGAAACAATTTTCTAGCATCCACTCTTTCTAAGTCATGTATTATCTTGTAAGTTTCTATTAGATCTCCCCTTAATCTTCTAAACTCCAATGAATACAATCCCAGGATCCTCAGCCATTCCTCGTATGTTAGACCTACCATTCCAGGGATCATCTGTGTGAATCTCCGCTGGACACTCTCCAGTGCCAGTATGTCCTTCCTGAGGTGTGGGGACCAAAACTGGACACAGTACTCCAAATGGGGCCTAACCAGAGCTTTATAAAGTCTCAGTAGCACAACGATGCTTTTATATTCCAACCCTCTTGAGATAAATGACAACATTGCATTCGCGTTCTTAATCACGGACTCAACCTGCATGTTTACCTTTAGAGAATGTGTAGAATATCTAAGATGTTATCAGAGAAGAACAGGGGAGTTCAACAAATATCTGCTACCTGTCAGCCAATGCCTAAAATTTGGTCAGTTATTTTAATGCTTTGTGTGGGGGTTTGCTGTACACAGTTGGTTGCTTTATTACAACACAAGTTAAATTTTAAATGTATTTTTTGGTTGTAAAGTATACTGATACATAATAATATAATTGAGCATGCTACATAAGTACATTTTTTTCTTTTCTATTAATACACCAGTGGACAATGTCACAATGGCAAAGAATCTGTTCAGTTATTTCATCCTAATTACTACCTGATTACAGTGTTAAGACTGTAGTGGCACAAATGCACTGGTATTCTTCCATCAATTGCACCATTAGTATAAATAATACAATTACTACTGTTTAGCTTTGATTCAATCATGAAAATGGTCAATTGTTTTTCTTTTGCACGACTACTCAGAATTCAAGAGAACTTCCTCAAACTTTTTCAATTAACTCAAAACAATCCATTTCTTATAGCGCAAAACTTATTCATAAAACAAGTGTTAAACCAGGGTTAACAATTAAGCTAAAATCCAGAATTGCACATAGACACATGGATAGAACACATAAGAAAACAATCTCTGCAGAGAAGATTTTTAAAGGAAGGCAAAGACTAATCCTCACACCCCACCCCTCCAAAAATGTATGGAATGTTTTATTTACCCATCCAATTCCATTTTGATTTAGCCCCTTTATGCTGTCCACCTGTCCCTTGCCTCTTGATGTTTATCATTGCCTTTAATAGGCTTTGCATGTAAATATCTAATTGACTACATGCGTGATTTACTGGTCACAGTTAATAGTGAAGGGGAAAATGTCATGGTAATTTGTTGATGGGGAAAACTGTTTAGTTGTGTGTGAGAGCACTTCTGAAAAAAAATCTTGTGGACTGCACTTAATTATTAAATTATGTGCTCAGATGCTGAACCATAACCTCTTCACTTAAGAGCAATTATCAATGAAGCTCCAAGACTTGGTAACACTTCCACAATGGAGCTGCCACGGTGTTCCAGATAAACTCAATGTAAGCTGGAGAGACAATACCTAACTTTCTGTTTAGGCACTAAACAGGCTCAAGGACACAATATTGAGTTCCACAACATCAAAATATGTCCTCTCTTCACCATTTTTATTCCAGTCACTTCCCAGCCATGTCTTGCTTATGTCTTGTTTCATTTTGCTCTCAACAGAGCAGACTCATTTTCTGCTTTCATACCTATCACTTAAACCTATTTTACATCCTCTATTGGTCCTTTATTACCATTAACACTTCCTTGTCTTCTGCCCTTGTCACTCTCACCATCTGTTGTATCCACACCCCCTTCCCCTCTTCCAATAAAAAAACTATCATTTTCAGCTCCTTTCAATCCCAGTGAAGAGTCATATCAACTCAAAACATTAACCTGTTTCTCTCTCCACAGATGCTGCCAGACCTGTTGAATCTCTCCAGCACTCGTTGCTTTTATTTCAGGTTTACAATATCTACAGTATTTTACTTTTATTATACATGTCACTTTTTATACCAAATGGCCATCTTAGAGGAAGACATGTATTGGTTCACCGCGTCATTTGAAGAAGCCATACATTAGAGTTATCATTCTTTTAACTATCAATAAAATTGTACTACAAGATTTGTTATAAGTTGTTGCAATTGATTATAGTTCAAAGTGAGAATTTGCAGTTCTCAGTTCAATGTGTACTGCGCAGCCAGGTAAAGGTCAACTTGAACAATTTCTTACCCTTCAATCAATCAGCCTACATGTAATTCCTAAAGACAGTATACGTGGGTCCATTATGTCTGTTTAACCACACTTTAAATCACATTAAACATACTTTAAGCAATAAATCAATTAGTTGGAAGGGAGGAGGTGAGACCACAAAGATTTTTCTGCAGATGTAAATGGTCCTGCAAAGCAAGATAATTTTATTTTATGGGTGTGGGAGTACATAATAATCAGCTGTCAAAGTGTTTGATTTGCCAACGAAAGAAATATTAGCACCCTGAGGCCAGGTATAATATGAGTTAAATGAAGGGTGAAGCTACCTGTGAGATTCCCTAATGAAGCAGCAGTATTTCAACTCTATAACACTATGACCTGCTCTAAAAGAGAATACTGTTTCCTTTCCTTCACAGCAGCCGTAATTTCTTGAACAAATAACAGACATTCCTGGAGAGACTCATTAAGTCCTGCAGTATCTGTGGAGAGAAAGCAGAGTTAACAATTCGAATCCAGTGACCTTTCTTCAGATCACACGATTTCTGAGTAAGTTAGTCATGAGTTATGTGTCACTTTGACATGTAGACTTGCCATCACCTGAAATGGCCTGAGATTGACCAACACATTTTATCCAGGATTGTGAGGAGCCCCAAGAGAAGGCTTTCATCCATCAGTCCAAGTTGGATTTTTAATGTGAGTCAAGCAAAACAAATTGCAAGCAAATTATAACACCGGGATTCTTTATTTCAATGGCATCAGATCTTTATCACATCAATGGAAAAGTTTAATTGTGAGAAGTGAACTATTTACATTGGACATTCATGGCTGGTGCTGCTGATACACCAAGTTACTGTTGAGAGCTGTTAACTCCTGATCCCTAATCAGCAGGGTAACAGAATTTAGTTGATGGAGCTCCTATTATTAATTTCTCATAACCACATCAACCAAACTGCCATGTTTTTCAGACATGAGGGGATTTCCAACTCAGGGTGCTGACCAGTGTACCTAGATCTGCTTGCCAGCTCCATTTCCCCTCCCCAATTCGTTACCTGTTGTCAGAGGCTTCAAATGGCCCCATTCAAGAGCTTAGACCTTGCCAGACTGCAATTCACACGTCCTCAATTTTTCCTCCTTGCTGCTCTCATCCTTACATCATGGCATCTAACTCCATCTCTCAGTGTGACAAAGACATGGTACTCTGCATGGAGGGACTCACGGGGCTGACCAATTCCCCTGTTTGGTGCTCTCTCTCTTAGCATTACCACCTGCTGCTAGAGGGCATGCTAAAGATTCAAATCCAGATGCTAGATGTGCCAACTCACCACAGTCAAAAACTGTGAAATTCCTGATGAAGGGCTTATGCCCGAAATATCGATTCTCCTGCTCCTCAGATGCTGCCTGACCTGCTGTGCTTTTCCAGCACCACACTTTTTGACTCTGAACTCCAGCATCTGCAGTCTTCACTTTCTCCAACCCACCACAGTGCACACTCCCTGGGTTTGAGCTGTTCTAACTTCCCTCTTTCTGGTATTTCTGACAACTTAATAAATGGAACAAAATAGAAATGAGTCAAATTTCCCCAATATCCTGATAAAGCTCTTTTTAACTTACTTTGTGGCAAATGAAGATGGCAGGAAAATGCTCGGGCGATACTTTTAGTTATAAGCATTCAATGCACCCTCTCATGACAAGCATGGACTGAAGATAGAACAAGACATATTGGTGTGTATTACTCACTGACTACTGATTTGAATTTCTCACTGAAAATAATGAATACTGAAATGAAAGGGATTCAGATATGAGTCAGTTGTTAGCATGTTTACCCTCGTTTCATCTCTACTACAGTTTAGAGAACAGTCTCATTCTGTTACCTCAAATGCAATGACACAGCCAATGGATTCTGAGGATGAGAGAATTCGCCTGGATAATCTCAACTATATTTGAATCCACATCTCAAGATGTACAAAGGACATAGTTGCACTCACTGCATGATTTAAACTAACAAAGGTTTTCCTTTGAGATAGTTTGATTTCACAGAGTTCACTGTCTTCAGTTGGATGACGATTTCATACTGTGAGTGACTTGAGAGGCTTTCCCAGAATCATTGGTGCTTCTTCACATCATGTAATTGACCTTAATATTTAGAAATAAAATCCAGACAGTAATATACCAGTGCGCTACTACTGCAGAAATCAGGTTTTGAATTATACAAGGATTGCAGATTAAAGGTCAAATTGATAGGTCATGGCTATTATAGGTTAGGGAGAGAATATTTTTATAAGGGTCTGAGTGGGTGTTGAAACCTGGTAAATATATCCATTTACAATCAGTTTCGACATAGATTAATCAATTTGACAATCTAGGACATTGTCAAACACACAGCAGCCGTTTACACCACAGTGCACTATCTGATTCCCTGCAGATCATGCTGTGAATCCGCCTCTGGAAGTTAGCGAGATAAAAAACTGTCAGTAACATTCATCAGGGGATTTGTAGAGATAAAACAATGTACACAGAACTCATAATTCTTCCTCCTAGTGATGATGCCTCAAGTTTGTTACTGTGGTAACAGCACCCATTTCTTCATCTGTATTGATTTTTCTCTTAATCCTTATGTTTCTCTTTTGTGCCTTCTGTCTGTCTTTTTTTTTCTGTCTCCATTTCGTTACCTCACGCTTTTAGCCTCCTTCTCTTCCTGATACTGCACCATTGTTTCTCAATGACCTATTTTTTTTGCTACTACTGTTCTTCCCTCTCTGCAACATTCTGCCAGGTAAAACCTTCCAATGGCTCTTCTGTCATGTGCCATGCTTCATTTGACTGATGGCAAGCTAATTGTTTTGTGAACCCCTGATATTGATTTCTGTTTCGCATCAGAGGCAAACAAAGAAAATATGTTTATGTGAAGAAAAATGAATTATGAGCTTTGCTGCTGACTATTGGTGCTCCTAAAATGCAGCAGTCAATTTAAACTGCTACAATAATACAATAGCTTTAATAAGCTTACGTGACCCTTTCTGTTATGTGCTAAATGCATTGAACTTATTTTCACATGAGCGATGAAGTGTTGATTTAAAACTTAATTTTTTGCAGTGTTTGTATTGGCGTTCTACTATGGTTTGTTGTAAAACCAGGACTTATTAATTGAGCTATTTTCCATTGCAATAAATGGTCATATATCATGTTAATAATGTATTGGCCTCCACTACAACGGTGCAATAATTACAAAATGCTCTGATCAGTAAATCATCAATCATCATCAACTTTTCTGTGAACTTCCACTGAATAACCGATGGAATAAGTATCAATGATGGGCCCAGCATTTAAGTTTTCTCCATGATTAGGACAAGCTTAGGATCTCATTGAAACAGTCAGCAATGTCATAATTGCAGGACTGTTTTCTTCAGCAGTCACCACGTGGCACACCAGAAAGAATACCATTTTTACCTGAGTTATTGTTGGGGATATGGTGTTTTCTCAGCCTCATCCCTCATTTCAGTTTCAATGTAGTTCATGTAAAGGGTATGTTTGATTTAACGAGAAGCCTGTTGGTTGCAGAGTGGAAGTAAGACTGAGGGCGTGAAAGGATTTTGCAGTTTTGAAGTGTCGGCAAGAAACAGGAAAGAATACAACATATTACTTTGCTACTTGTTCTTTATAGTGACATCAGGGATTTGTTACGTTGAGTTTATTAATCGACATAATGACAACATACAAGACCAATAGTCAAAAAAATTATTTTGTTGTTGCGTATTATTCTGCAAAATGTCCAAATACAACTGTAGTGATTAGAATGATGTAAAAGAATATGAATTCTCTGATTGGGACTGTTAATCTGTTCCAATCAGGAAGCCGTGACAGATATAAACAGAAATGTCAGGGTTTCTGCTCACTCTAGGTGTTGACTCTGAACTTGCTGGATCATTGTCATGTATTATGCAAGTGTAACTTGATGATAAAATATTTACCCTCGTGGAGTTTTTTTTAGCAACCACTCAACTTCATGTTCAGTACATTTGCGACAGAGTAAAGTTCTTGAACGGTATTGATAAGATGAAACCAACTATAGAACAAATGAGTAATGTTGTTGAAATATAACAACAACATTATAGTGAAAGATTTACTATTTGTGTCAACTTAGGTCAGAAGTAAGTGTTGGCCATTGAGATGGTTCTGGTTTTCATCATGAATTTCTCTTCTTACTGCACTTGCTATAGAAAGTGATAATTAAAGGAGATCTTTTTAACTCCATTTGAGTGAGCCCTTGTAGGAAACAAACTTCAGTATTTTACTGGATAGCAACCAGAGATGTCAACTTGAGGACACTTCACATCATTCAGGTCTCAGAAGTGGCTGGTTGCCAGGCAGCAGCAGGAAGTCTATGACTGTTGCCTAACTAAAGGAAATACAATGGCCCAGATTTTCTGCTTACAAGTAATGCTGAGGCCACCAATACTCACTGTTATTAAAGATGAAATGGGACAGCAACAGTGTATATGCAGTTAAATTCAGTATTCTGTGAGACGATATAAGGACTTTAAGAGGTATATTTTGTCCTGGTTTCTTTACAAAGAAATATTGAGGTAGAAGTTCCAAGTGGTCTGCTCAAAGCCAATAAAGTAAACAACTTATGAGACCTTGGGGTTTTTAAAAAGTTGGAACAATAGAAGCAGCCTGACTGTGTGAAATAAAGTTCCCACAGAACCAGAGTTTTAGTTTTAGCTTTCAGTAATTGCTAGGTCTTGAAACTGGATGTGGATTATTCCTCTCTCTGTTATAGCTAAAAGCTAAGTTTCTCACCCTGCTATTAGGATTTCATGTGAGACCATCTATTTTACTGAATCTGCCTTTGCTCAGAGTGTGTTTATGGGATGTTACTATATTGGAACGGATACCAGTAATAGTTAATATATGTTTTATTTTGTTAAGCATTTCGATAGAGTTACAGTTGGGCCAATTCTTTTATTTTCACTTTAGATTAGATTCCCTACAGTGTGGAAATAGGCCCTTCGGCCCAACCAGTCCACACTGACCCTCCGAAGAGTAACCCACCCAGACCCATTTCCCTCTGACTAATGCACCTAACACTATGAGCAATTTAGCATGGCCAATTCACCCGACCTGCACATCTTTGGACTGTGGGAGGAAACCAGAGCACCCGGAGGAAACCCATGCAGACACAGGGAGAATGTGCAAGCTCCACACAGATAGTCGCCTGAGGCTGGAATTGAACCTGGGACCATGGTGCTGTGAGGCAACAGTGCTAACCACTGAACCACCGTGCCACCCTGTGTGTTTTGCTTAAAGTCAAGTTTAATTGCATCTGGATTACACCACCTTACACTTGCCTTTAAAATAAGAAAATGTTAGAGTTGAGGTCTTAATATATATTGAGGGGGTTCAGTATGGTGCAAAACATATTGTCAGGATCAAAATCTCTAATTCCACATTGGTTTTAGGATTATGCTGGCATCAAAGGCAGTGAGTAGTAAGTGTTAGCATTTTCTTTTATTTCACGTATTGCATTTGTTGGTTTGAATAGGATGTGCCTTGAAAAGTTCTTTCAGTTTCCTGGCAGTGGAAGAAGTCATTTTGGGAGTTTTAAGGAAGTAAGCAAGGATTACTATAGGCAGAAATGTCATCAGAATCGGTGGAAATGGCTAAAATTCAATTACAAATTAAGTAGCTTGAGCATGAAAAGGAAATGAAACAGTTTGAATTATGATTGAAAGCAGAAGAAAGGCAGAAAGACAGAGTAGCTCTAGCAGAGAAAAAAGGACAGAATAGTTCTAACAGGACAAAAAGAAAAGGAAAGGAAGAGGAAAAGAAAGAGGGAAAGACAGAGTTTTTGAACTTCAGAGGTTAGAACTGAAAACTCAAAGACAACTTAAAAGGGCAGAAGTAGGGATGAAAGGGAGGAGGAGTGATAAGGACAGTGATGGAGAGCAATCCCATTGTAACTAAACACTGAGGGGTGGGGGGGGGGGGGGTTCTGTTCGAATATGTCCAATCTTTTCCAAAGTTCAACAAAAAGGATGTAGAAGCCATTTTCATTTCATCTGAGGAAGTGTCTAAACAAATGAAATGGCTGGTGACCATATGGGTATTGTTGATCCAAATAAAGCTCGTAAATAGAGCTCGTGAGGCATTTGCATCACTATCAGAGGAGGTATCTGGGGAGTAGGAGGAGGTGAAAATAGCCATCTTAAATGCATATGATCTAGTACCAACAGCCTACAAAAAATACTTTAGGAATCTAAGAAGGGAACCTAGTCAACCGTACACAGAATTTGAAAGAATCAAATAAAGTAATTTTGATAGTTGGATCAGGGCATTGAAAGTAAATCAAACATTTCTTAGACAATTATTTTGGAGGAGTTCAAAATTCACTTCCTCGCATAGTGAGAACTCATGTGGAAGAGCAGAAGGTTAAGACTGCAAGATTAGCAGTGGAAATGGAGAAAGTGAGGACTGCAGATGTTGGAGATCAGAGCTGAAAATGTGTTGCTGGAAAAGCACAGCAGGTCAGGCAGCATCCAAGGAACAGGAGAATCGACGTTTCGGGCATGAGCCCTTCTTCAGGAATGAGGAAAGTCCAGCAGGCTAAGATAAAAGGTAGGGAGGAGGGACTTGGGGGAGGGGCGTTGGAAATGCGATAGGTGGAAGGAGGTCAAGGTGAGGGTGATAGGCCGGAGTGGGGGTGGGGGCGGAGAGGTCAGGAGGAAGATTGCAGGTTAGGAAGACGGTGCTGAGTTCGAGGGATTTGACTGAGACAAGGTGGGGGGGAGGGGAAATGAGGAAACTGGAGAAACCACAAGGGATGAACTCAGATTTCTACTTTCTCAGGAAATTTGGCATGTCCATAAAGAGTCTTACCAATGTTTACACATGCACCATAGAAAGCATCCTATTGACATATAGTATGGTATGGAAACTGCTCTTCTCAAGACTGCAACAAACTATAGAGAGTTAACACAGCCCAGATCATCATACAAACCAGCCTTCCATCCATTGACTCTATCTATACTTCTTGAATGTCTTGGGAAAGCAACCAATATAATCAAAGACACGTCTCAATCTGATTACTCTGTCTTTGAGTCTCTTCCATTGGGCAGAAGATTTAAAAGTTTGGATATATGAACAAATGGACTCAAGAACATCTTCTTCTCTGCTGTTATCCGACTTTTGAATGGACCTCTTCAATGTAAATTCTGATCTCCCTCTCTGCTCCTTCTCTGTGGCTGTAACTCTGTATTCTGCACTCTGTTCTGCTACCTTGATGCATTTTATATTGTACAATCTGCCGGTATAGCAGGCAAGACTGCACTTTTCACTGTATCTTGGGCATGTGACCACAATAAATCAATCGACAAATCAATCAATTTGGCAGTAAAGAAAAGTCAAGCCAAAATACAAAAACTGCATAAGGCTGCGATTGACTTTTGCTGGACATGTTATATGTGTCAGGTAATTGTAAAACTTCAGGCACTGATAAAATCAGCACACTTAATGCTCATTCCCGTATTTGAACTACCTGCGAACTACAATTGAATCAAGGGTTAAATTTTACATCAAAATTATTCAAGGAAGTTATGGATAGCTTAGGAATAAAACAATTCAAATTTATGCAGGCCATCCAGAGTTGTAGGGAGCATTAGAACGGTGGCATCAAACTTCAAAGACCACTTTGAGGGTTTACAGTCAAGACTATCCAGAGGATTGGGATAAAGGAATTCCAATTGTAATTTTTGCAATTAGGGATGCACCTAATGAATCAACTAAATTCAGTCTGATTGAATTAGTTTTTGGGCATGAGGTGAGAGGATCTCTGAAATTAGTTAGGGAGAAATTAGTGAGTCATTGTTCACAGATTGCATATTTGGAGTATGCGTCAAATTTTAGGGCAACATTAAATAGAGCCGGCAAGTTGACTTGACAGCATTTTAAAGTAGCACAGCATGTGCTGAAACAGGAAGCAAACAAGAAATCAAAAATTCATAACTTTGCTGATGGAGATAAAGTGTTAGTGTTACTCTCCGTGGTGAACTTTTGAAGACAAGATTTATTGTGCTTTATCAAATCAAAAGGAATTTAAATGAGGCAAACTATTTGATAAGAATGACAGGTATAAAGAAATCTCAACAGAGTCTGCATCACAAAGCGAGTCCCTTTTCTTCGAAAAGCTGTTCCTTGGCTCAAGGAGATGTTGACCTTGATATTTTTCAGAGGGGCAATAAACCGGGGCGGGCTCCGATCAGTCTGGTTTGGTACAGAGATGAAAAGGAGTTTGAGAGGCCTTTTGTTTATATGTAAACAGATGAGACTTCAGGCCAAAGTGGTCATGCTTTAGAAGTGACCTCTATAGAGAGAGGGGAGTGGTCAGCTCTTTAGCTGAGCTGAGCTGAGTTGTTTTTAGTTCAGTCTTGAACTGGGAAGTTCAACAGGGAGGTATGTAGAAACTCTCTCTCTTTTCTGCCCTTCAACTTCAACCTGTAAGCATGTGTTCCATTTATATTGGCTTTTAAAGGGAGTTTGCTTATTGGGACTGTTGTGCATATTCAGACCAGCATGATTAATTCTAGCTGGATAGGTTGAGTTCTGTAGGCTCTGTAGGGTTCTTTATTCTGTTCTTTGAGTTTCATTGTAATTTTGTGAATAAACTTTTTTGTCTGCTTTCAAATCTAGTAGTCAGCCTAGCTATCTTACTCTGGGTAATTTTCACTGTACACTTACCAAAATAAATTGAAAAGTTAGGTCTCGGGCTGTCAGGTAAAGAACGTTTGGAGTGGTATGGCCTAGTCCATAACATTTATCATATGAATATGCTCAAATGTTATTTTGATAGGGTTGGAAAGCAAAAGGAAAATGTGATATTGGTTACAGAACAGAGTGAAGAACCATATTCAGCTGATTCTGAATTGGACACTCCTGTAATTAAATTGGACAACGAGGAAGTTTGCGATAATTGGGATAAATTGTGATGATCATAGGCCCTTAAAGTTTTCAGAAAAATTTAAGGCTAAAATTTCCAGACAGACTGGATAGAGCTTATTGTTGCAGCCAAAATATAATTACCAAAGCATTGTCACAGCTTTGATGAAGGAAGATCGAAGCACTCAGCGGTGGGAGAAAATGGGCTGAATACTGGTGAATGTTTGCATGCTTAAAGTCAATGTAATGTAAGTGCATTGTAATGTATACGTAGAGTGAAAATGAAAGTTTTTTTTTAAAAATGAAGTCACGTCTGTATATTGCTAGTTCATTTTTTTAAGGAGGAGGTGTAACAATACTATGGCTTTAAGAGGGGCAGTTTGTCCTTTTTTAATGAAGCTAGGTTGAGACAGAGGCAATGAGCAATCTGCTCAAAGCCAATGAAGTAAACAGCTTGTGAGGACTTGTGTTTTGTTGTTTTGAAGTTGAACCAATAGAAGCAGCCTGAATGGGTGGAGTCAAGCTCCCCTAGAATCAGGATTTTTAGTTTTAGCTTTCAGCAGTTGCTGAGGTCTTCAAGCTGTATGTGAAACCTCTTATTCTTCTTTGTTACAGTGAAATGTTGGGATTCTCTTCCTGCTGCTAGAATTGTGTGTGAGAAAACCTGTTTTATTGAACTTGCCTTTGACCGATGCCTGGAGGAAGAACGCGTCATCTTCTGACTTGGGACCCTGAAATCACACGGCAACAATGTCGATTTCACCAGTTTACTCGTCTCCCTCTCCCTCATCCCAGATCCAACCCTCCAACTCGGCACTGCCCTCATGACCTATCCTACCTATCCATCTTCCTTCCCACCCATCCTCTCCACCGTCCCCTCCGACCTGTTACCATCACCCCTCACCTGTACCTACCTATTACCTTCCCAGCTACCATCCCCCAGCCACACCCCCATCCTTCTATTTAACATCCCCCACCCCCCACACTCCACATCCTTGATGAAGGGCTTATGTCTGAAACATTGATTCTCCTGCTCCTCGGATGCTGCCTGACCTGCTGTGCTTTTCCAGTGCCAAACTTTTCGACTCTGAATCTGCCTTTATTAAGGGCGTCTTTATGGGATTTTACATTATTGGAGCACATTATTTGTAATAGTTAATACATTTTTATTTTGTTAAGTGTTTCGATAGAGTTACAGTTAAGTCAGTTCTTTTATTTCATATTTATTTTGTCTGTATTTTATCTGTTGTGTAAAACTAAAGTGTGTTTTCCTTAAATTCGTTTGACCAACTGTATTGCATCTGGAATGCAATGCCTTACACTGACCTTCAAAATAAGAAAGAGTTGAGGTCTAGGCTATCTTTGTAATATATTTTGAGGGGTTTGGTGAAGTCTATAACATTTCTAAGTTGCTGTCTGAGTTTCCATGTTCCACTGGTTAACACTGCCGCCTCACAACAGGGTTCAATTCCCGGGTTCAATTCCCGCCTCAGGCAACTGTCTGTGTGGAGTTTGCATATTCTCCCGTGTCTGCATGGGTTTCTTCCGGGTGCTCTGGTTTCCTCCCACAGTCCAAAAATGTGCAGGTTAGGTGAATTGGCCATGCTAAATTGTCTGTAGTGTTAGGTGATGGGGTAAATGTCGAGGAATGGGTCTGGGTGGGTTGCTCTTTGGAGGGTTGGCGTGGACTTGTTGGACCGAAGGGTCTGTTTTCACATTGTAAGTAATCTAATCTAATCTAAAAACTAGATGCTACAGGCCATTTGTGGTTTACCAGGTGACTCAGTGT
This sequence comes from Chiloscyllium plagiosum, assembly GCF_037043375.1. Lineage (NCBI taxonomy): Eukaryota > Metazoa > Chordata > Chondrichthyes > Orectolobiformes > Hemiscylliidae > Chiloscyllium > Chiloscyllium plagiosum. The sequence goes on from NW_028270177.1 coordinate 27,602,811, forward strand.
TGAAATGTATTGAAAGTTCCTGTATTCATACGTAGCATCATATTCTTACATGTCATCTACTTTGCTTTCCAAAAATAGTTAGAGCTTATTCTTTCCCAAGCAAATGTGAATAGAATGAAAATTCTTAAGTACCTATGAAAATTACTGTTTACAAGTGTAGCATCTCATTACTTCTTTGACTGGAAAGTTCGAAATAACATTTTCTTCCTATTTCTATTTTATTGTTTTTTTTCAATTCCATTTTTTTCCCTCATGAATTTACTTTCTGCACGTATTTGCCATTAAATTAATTAATCCAGACATTAGTGTAACATTAAGAACTCTTCAATTTAATTAAATAAGAGTTACTTGCTCTATTCGAAAGGTTTCCAAATCCCTTGTAGGGAGTGCACCTGAAATAGCTTTCTAATCAAGTTAAAAACCCAAATAATGCATATGCAACAAATTGCCCATGCCATTTGTATACTCCTGAGGGAAAACTCTGGACCAATGTAGCATTGTCACTAAACTGTAGGACAGGAGTAAGATATTGGCTTTGGATTGACTTTTATCTGAATATACTAGGCCTTTGCATAAATTGGAGCAGGTAACCACATCATAGATACGATGGAGGATTCTGGGTATATTTGGTGTCAAGAAATGTTCAAGAAGTTGCTTTAAAAGTGGCTGCACTGTGTACTGTCAGTCGCAGGAATCCAAACTTCAAAGTCTGACTTCTATTTCTTAGAATTACTTTTTTTTTAATGGAATGATCCTGGACAAATTATTTCATGTCACTGCTACTGCTTGAAAGAAAAGACAAACGATGCTAATACTAGTGGTCTTTATAATTGTCTAGTAGGCTTTGTATCTTACCATAGTATTGAAAGTTCCTGGACCCTGATTCAATCCAATGCTCTTCTGTGACTGGAAATCTCAGTGAAAGAATGATTACTGAAGACAAAATGGTCTGACAATTACTTGCAGTCCCTTTGTTGGGTCGCAAGAGCAAGGAAAGAGCATGGCTCAGCCTTCAGATCAAGCGAGCAATAACTAGTCAACATATTAAAGATAGGACTCCAAATGTAAATTACACGCAATCATGACTTCATACTTGTTCCATTGTAATGTTAATTGCCCCACTGGGTGTTGGAAAAATGGGAGAAGGAAAGATTAGGCAAATAGCTTTGGTTGCAATATTAATTGCATTACATGAACATTTGAATGAATTACACCTTTCGAGTTGTTTTTTTCACATAATGGGAATCTGAGCAAGTACATTGTCAGCTGGCGTTAGTAAAGCCAACCCATCTGTGCAACTACAGACTTATCAGCATTTCCTATGTATCATTAAAGGTGGTAAATTACCAGGAGAGATATTCCTGCACATCAGAGCAGGTAGCAGTGACAGACCAGTTTAACTAAACTGTACAAGTTAAAAATAACAATCAAATTACAGACCAGAATTTGAAAATGTAGTGTGCTCAGGCTTTTGTAGTCCATCATATTGTGGAGTGAATATATGCTAGGAACTCCCGTATTAATTTTAACAGAAGAAATGGGAAAACTCTAGAAAAGATTTGTGCCAAGTGGCACTGAGAACTGAGTTTAGTTCTATGCCAAAATAAATGATTAAATGAGACTGGACAAGACCCATTTCTTGAAACCACTAAAAAGACTGCAGTAGGTTGATAAAGTACTTGAAGTTCCAACAGACTTTCAGAACATATGTTCTTCATTCACATTGCAGTCAGGTTACATGCCACGTGTTATCAAGACCTAACATTGCAAAACTATCTCCCAAGAGAGTAACACAGTGACTGGCCTCTTTGAAATGAGATCAGGAGTGAGTTTGGCTGCCATGTGTAGATCAGTACACAGGCAAAATCTCTGGACTCATGCAATTGTATTTTTAAGAAATGATCAGACAAATTGGATAGACCTTCCAAGCTCTTGCACATCTTGAGAAGCTGCATGTGCTGGAGAATCATATAATCTTTGGCCATTTTTCATCACCACTCAATTCAAAACAGTAAATCTGCAATTTTATGATGTGCAACTGTGGATATATCTTATGGGGCTGGTTGTTGTCTTCATCATTATGCTAATACTAGTGGTCTTTATAATTGTCTAGTAGGCTTTGTATCTTACCATAGTATTGAAGGTGCAAGTTTTAAGTCCATTTCTCTATTTTGCCCCAAAATACTCACTTTCACATATTTGTTCGACATGCAACCATACATTTTTTGCTCCAATCCTACGCTCCTGAAGGTACTCCTAGTTTATATCCTGCATACTGGACAAGAAGAACGATTGAAAATGGTAATGCCTTTACAAAGTGCATCATCTCCTCTTGCATACATCTTGTCAACAAAGGAAAAATAGTCAGTCCAATACAAGTCCACTAGGATTAGGGTCTAATTACATGGAAAATAGGAAAAGTTAACCCTGTCTACAAGGAAAGTATATCTACAACCAAATGTTGCCATAAAACTTGAAAGCAGCTTCATATTTTCAGCTTGTGTAGCTCTTTCAGTTGTAATTCTATGATCAAACTCCAGGTACCAGATACTGCCATGCTCCATTGGGCCAGTAGCTTTTTAAATCATGATAATGCTTTTTACTGTACTTGTGATCACTTTTACACAGAGTGCTCGGTTGCTTTCTGTGTGCATATTATCCAGCATTACTCTTCATTGTGACACATTACCATGGCAACCAAATAAGGCAGTTCCAAATAGTTGTCACATATATTTCACCTCCACCCCCCTCTCCCCATTACCACATGCCTGCATCCAACTGTGTGGGCAAATGTTTGTATACACACACAACAGAAATAAGCTTTCCACATGCATTAAGAATATGTCAAGAAATGACTGCATAACTTTTTTTAAATTCCAAAATGGACAAATGCTCTTAGTGTATGCAGGGATCTGATTAAGAACTATTTTAATCAGCTGTATACAGTAAATCTGAACTAATTATTGCATCTGTTTATAAATACACTGATGTTTGTTTTAGTCTCTTTAGCACTTGAATTTGCCTTAAAAGGTCAAGTTTCTCGACTGATCCAAACAATGTATATAAACAGAAAACTGCAAAGTGGATTTTTTGTTTGAGTTGTTTACTGTCCTCCCTTGAAAGAAAATCCTTTAGCTGTCAGTTGTTTTTGTTAAATTCTCCCCAATAAAAAGCAGCAGCCAAGGATTTATTAGGTACTCAAGGCACACATTTAGTTTTTTGCCAGTTATTAAGTGAAAATCAATACAAAGCAAGAAAATGGAAGTTGTACAGCTGTTAGTGTGCTGTTGTTTCCCAGATATTATGTCGGCTGTCTTGTAGATTCATGACAAACGAAAGCTGCTGGAAGAGAACTTTTGCTTACATAGCAAGACCAAAGTGGGGTTATTCATTAGCGAGGCGACACGCCAGATAGATTTCTGCAGCTCTTTCCATTTGTCTTTAAAATGCTGGGATCTTGAGAAAAAGAACACTGATAAAATGTGATATCAATGTCAGTTTTATGTATCTAGATCACGATTTATCGTTGTTTCTTTCTGCAGACCTTTCTTTTTTAAGAAAAACACTTCACATGAAAAAGATATCTGCACCCTCATCTCAGGGCCCCCTCCACTGCTGTTTATTTTGCCAGATTTATGGCTAGACTGGAGACTGAACCAATGTGTTTTTACGTCAAATCCACACACAGAATTATTGAGCATCAAGCTATTTAATGTATGAAGTTCGAGACTTTGGGCTACCCAGATATAATTATCCCATCCCATTGCTTTCAACATTAACTTCAATAAAAGTTTTATGTTTGGCATACTTTTAAGAGTCATTTCCTTAGATAGCATTTCAAAGTAACTGCATATGACCTTGTCCCCCTTCTATAACAGTACGATCATTTATAGCCTCGTAGAGGTGGTAATTTTGTGGGGAAAGGGAAGAGAGAAAAGAAATACAACCTTTTCCAATTGTATCAACTTCCTCATTTATTCTGGTAGTTCCCATGTCTAATTGACCTTCTGTTTCAAGTAAGTGGCAGACTCCCCTGGAGGCAATCATGGCATGGTACCCATAGACTCTAGGCTCACTGGTTCTGGAACAAAACTGCTCACCTTACCTAGAGGGTAAAGTGAACCTATTTCCCTGGGATATCCCACACATTATCCAGGGAGAACAAAAGCTGGGCAGCTTGTCACACGCACAAGTACAAAGTTCATTTGTCAGCTGGCAATGAAATGTACACCTGTGACCTCAGGCATGTGCAGTGATCAAATCAGCTGCGACGGCTCAGGGGATTAGACATCTTGATAATTTTCACTATCAACAGCAATTTGGCGAGCGCACATTTAAAAATTCAACATCATATAGCGCTTAACCAAGTGATGGTGATGATGCCGTTTCTTCACATTGTGGAGGAGGAATTTGAGCTTTGGTGGCGAAAGAATTTCCCCAGCTCAATGTAACAATATATACCATCGTAGGGAACTCCCAGGAGGTATTCCATCCAGTGTCTGTACTATGAAATTTTGAATGTCTCTGCTACTTGTTTTGGACATGCTACTAGGATGAGGGAGGACAGAAAAGGTTATTGTACCAATCAATGTTTAAAAAGAACTGAAGGTTTCAAAGTAGGTACCTTTCAATATTCATCTGGCAATCACTGGAATATGAAGGCAGGATTCCAGTTGCTAATTTCAATCAATTCCAGTGAGTAAACGTTCAACACAGACTTTATGGATCAAAAGTCAAAAGTAATATTTTCTGAATTGATGATTATTTAACAATGAAATTTAGATTAACTAGAAAAAACATTTATGAAGATAAAGCACAGAGGAAGACACCTACACTCGTATTTATTATAAATACGGTCAAAAGAATTGGCACAACAGTGATAAATGCATATATTAAATTGCAAAAAATACAATGAAAATAAGAAAGACCCAACTACACCTAATAAACAGAAGTCTGTTACTTCTGCACTACAGTTGTCTATCAGTTTCATTTGCAGGAAATTGTTTGGGAAAAACGTCTATTTTCTCCTTCACTCATTGACACAAACCTATACATTTACCTCGAGAGTTGTAACAAATTTATCGCAAGTAAAACAAGTCATCTAACTCAACTGGTCTCTATGTCTCTTTGTGCCCCCTACAAGTTTCATTCCTCTGTTTACTTTGTCAGCCTATCATTTTATTTCTTTCTCTTCCATGTATTTATCTAACTTCCGCATAAACACATTGCTTCCATTCACAAGTTCCAAATTCCAGCCACTCTCTGGGTTAAAAAAATATTTTCACTTGGCTTTCTTATTAGATTTATTATTGATTACCTTAAACTGGTGATGACTATATTTGGTTACCTTGACAACCGGAAGCATGTCCTCTATGTCCAAACCATGCAAGTCTGTCTTTTCTCTTGTCTTTGTTTGTGAAATTGGGCAATGGACTTCCACTGGACAATTAATAATTATGGGCAAAGGATTGCAGTGGGCTTGTCACTGCCTTCGGCAGGATAGCTGACATGGAAACTCTACCACTCTTACCATCTGCTATAAGGCGCATTGGAAGGATATTTAGAAATGCATATTTGAGTTGTTGGTCAAATCTATAAATGTAATTCCCATGGCCAAGATGTTTTGGTGTAGGGCTTAATTCTAGAGCTTCTGGATCCAGATTTGGGATATCATCACTGCACCATAAAACCTCCATCTCATGACCCCCATAATTTCTTGGAAACCTCAACTTTAACCCTCAATCTTCTCTTTTCTCGATTAAAAACCTCAGACTGTGCAGTCCTTCCTGCTTGTTATTACTTGCAGTTCTGCCATCTTCCTTGTAAACGTCCTTGCACCTTGCCTTGCACCTTTATATCCCTTTTATGGGATAAAGACCAGAACTGAACACAGCATTCTAAGTATCTTCGCCAAGCTTCATTGCAAGATTTATCATAACATTGGTGTCATGGCTTAACACCAATCACCCTTTCCCATATTTCTTTTACTGGAAATAAATATGGATATCCTATACTACTAATTCTCATAACCAATTTTTACAATGTAAGGACTGTATTTTATTGATAGCATTGATAGCATTGGTCCAATAATTTATTAGTGCTGATTAGAGATGTGAATGTTATAAAAAAGCAGAACAACGAATAGTCACAACTGTGTTGGTATAAAGATTTATGACCACTTATTTACTAGCACTTAAAAACACCAACACTACTTCTAAGTAATTAGTTTTGAAATCAGTTCAATGGCCCTATCCAAATGGATATTCAGAATATTTTCACTTGATTCCTCATTACGATCCAGCATTTTCTACAGCAATGCTGAAAAACATTGATATCTCTTCCATCTCTGTATGCCCAGCAAGTTTAACTATTTTGTTCTACTTGGCCTTGTATTCACACATGTGCACGCTAGAAGGGCAGTTTGACTGGCACCTTGGCAGTGGTTAAAGCAGAAGAACGTCTTGACCTAGCGATGCATCAACCTGTCGACAATACGAGTGAGGCGCTGAGTCAGTCAATCTAGCCTCAAGTTTTCTCAGTTATGTCAAACCAGAGGCAGTTCTGAAACAATCCAAGTCCTGTTAAAACATCAAGTATAATCTAATACATCTCTCCATTCACAACTGATCAGAGATGTGGAACTGTGCCTGAAAGAGTTGGAAGGTGGTGGGGTCAGGCAACAGCCAGGATTGTCAGTCCTGAACTGAATGTGGCCAGTCCTAAACTTCTGCTGTGTAATTGTTCACATGCCTCAAAATGGAATTAGCGCTCTGGCTGCCCCATTGACATTGGCACTGTGACTGGCACCATTCTAAAATGCGCCTCCAACTTGGACTCCAAGTACGATATGTTCAAAATGGCCAGACTGTACACTATACTCTCTTTGATTGTTTTCATTGATATAGGAGAGATCCAGCCAAGGCAAGTTTGGTAACATTTCTGTGAGACTGAGAGTGCACTCCCAGTCCCAGAAAAATATTCAAGGCAGCTCTCTATCCTGGAAGCATCCTGTGAGCCCACTCACTTGCAATGCAACCTTATTTACTTTTCAACTAGCCCAGCCTCTGCAGCATTGATGGGTTCATCAGCAAGCTATATCATGCACCTTACTTAGTGTCCTGTAACTTGTCCTTTACAACAAGGCAATAGTTTATTTCTTCACTTCAGGAATGGTCAAAATTGAACTCCGGGACATCGTTCACCTAAAGCTTAAATAAACTGCCAAAGAGTTAAGGTATCAGGAAGGCTGCATGGGTAATAATGATAGGTTTTGCTCTGACATTGTAAAATGGCAGAAAAACATTCTTTATCATTGAAGCACTGCATATAAGGGAAAAAAAGACTATTTGCTTTTGTTTCGCTGCCTGGGAAGTACAGAGATCAAATATCTGTTGTGCCAACAAGTCAGGAGAGCTGAGGGAAGCAAAGAGATGAGAGAACAAAGAGAGGGCTGATGACTAACTACAGCTGTCCATGTTGAGACCACCTAAGTGCTGATCACAGCCTTTTTCCTTTGGCAGATATTGCAAAAGCTTTTTTTGGTCTCTGGGCTTCTTTTGGCAGAAAAAACTGAGTGGATTTTTGTGCAACAATGCTTTTGTTTTCCTTTGGTTTCTCTTGAGTGTATTTCTGTCCACTCTTTAAAGAAATACAATGAGAATATTTCCATACTCCCAGTCAACAAAGTACACTCAAACGTAATGGAGTTTGGGAGGGCTATATCTTTTTGTAGTCCTGATTCTCCAGCTGACATCCCTTGTCAGAAGAGATCCCCATGGGGATATTAGGATTTGGTTCTATGAACCTACAAACAAACAAAGATAGAATAGGAAGATGTTTCTGGCTCATTCTGACTACCTCACACAACTGGAATGCATTGTGAATCAATATATAAAGACTGTTCATCCCAACAAAAGGCCATGTGCTCCCCCAGAAGACGTACAAAATCAGATACAATCCATACTACTAAGGAAATACAAATCTGGAAAACTTCTCTGTTACAATTTTAAGTGATCTATTTTGACATAAACAAATGAATTGGAGGAATGAGTAGATCACTTGGCCCCTCAAGTCTTTTCCATCATTTAGTAACATCATGGCTGATCTGATTACTCCACATAATCGCATAGCCACGATAATCCCCTTGCTCATCAAGAATCAATCTCTCTATGTCTTAAACATATGCAAGAACCAGCTTCCAACACATTATGAGGAAGAAGATTCTAAAAATGCATGATTTTCTGTGAGAAAAATAAGTTCTCACCTGTGATAAAATGGGTAACAACATGTTTGAAACAGTGGCTCCTAGTACTATACGTATCCTGTCAAGCCCTTCACGATCTTAAATGTTCAACCAAGTTGTTCCATACTCTTCTAAACTCCTGTAGATAGATGCCTGTCCTGCCCATCCTTAAATCACAAGATTAGCCATACATTGTAGATATTAGCCTAGTAAAATTCTCTGAACAGTTTACAATGCTTTTGCATCATTACTTAATTCAGAAGAACAATACTATCCACAATATTCCTATGATTTCGTGAATTCCCTATACAGCTGACATTAACCTCTTTACTTTTGTATTTAATTCTCCTCACAATAAACAATAACATTCTATTAGCTCATTACTAGGTGTACCTTCATTGGAACCTTTCCCCATTCTTGTACTTAAACATCATAATCCCCCTCCCAAGCATCTCAGAGCTCTGCAATTTCTCACCTTTGACATGTTATCTTTTTGTCCATTCACAGATTTTTGCAGAAGGTTCTTAATGCAACCAACCTTTGTCCAGTTACTAGTCTATTTCATCCCCCAGAGAGTAGTGAACTTGTGGAAATGTCTGTCACTGAAAAAGTTGAGGCTGAAACATTGCATATTTTCAAAAAGGAGTTAGATTAGATTAGGTTCGATTCTCTATAGTCTGGAAACAGGCCCGTCAGCCCTACAATTCCACACTGACCCTCCGAATAGTAACCCACCCAGACCCGTTTCCCTCTGACTAATGCACCTAATACTTTGGGCAATTTAGCATGGCCAATTCACCTGACTTGCACACCTTTGGACTGTGGGAGGAAACCGGAGTATCGAAGGAAACCCATGCAGACTCAGGAGAACATGCAAACTCCCTGATAGAATTCTTAGAGTTAAAGGGATCAAAGAGTATGGTAAGAAAGTGGAACAGCCATGAACTTATTGAATGATGGAGGAAGCTCAAAGGACAGAGTAGTCTACTCCTGCTTCTATTTTCTATGTTTCTATCCATACCCTTTTGTAGCTTCTTTATGTCCTCTTCATTTTATATTTTATCTTTGTGTCAATTGGAACAAATGGGTGACAAAAATATAATGGCCTAGAAATTCATCTTTGATGTAGAAAGTGCAATTGGGAGGCTGTGGAGAGGCTTTGATTCCATACTTCATGATTGGTTCTTCATAACCTGAGTTAAAGGCAATAAATATGGCCAAGGAACCATGGCTCGCATTTCAAGGATGAATATAATAAAGATGTAGTTATGCTCCTTTCTGACTGCCATGCATTAATTCCCCTCCCTACCTCTCGTTGGAAGAGACTGTGCAGTTTCCTGTACTGAAATGGCCGATCAACAAAGTTGCCACGGGCAGGGTACCAGATGTTAGAGTTTCTCATACAATTGTGCTCCATCCAGCAAAAGTGGCCAGTAAGGAGAAGCTGGGAATAAGCTGGTAGAAAATAATAAGTGAATGAAATAGCATTCATGACTTATTCTATCCTTCTTACTTAAATTACCTTAATTGGACTGTCACCTCAGAAGTATAAAAACCTCTTTGATTATATAGTACACTTTGAAAAAAATAAGGAAAAAAATTCCAACATTTTCTCATTTGTAATATTGAATGCTTTTGTGCTTGATTTATTCATGGTATATATTGTTTTCGATGCTGCTATGCATCTCTTTTGGACCATAGCGCAGTGATAATTATGTTTGTGTTGTACCATATTTCTAGCTTATTGTCTGTGTTTGTGTCATGTACAAAGGTATGAAGGTACACCAATGCACATGTGAATGATCGAATGCATTGGAGTTCTGACTGTAGCATTATTAGATCAAATTTCCATAGCATTAAACAGAGAAGTAGCATATAACATACAACTGTGCCTGTAAATAGCAATTAAATTCCAAAATGGCTGAAGGCTGCCTTCTTTCAAAGCATGGAAAAGTCAGAAGAAAACTGCTTTTGCAGAGAAATTACAGCCAGTGAATTAGACACTCTCTGTTACCATAGATTTAGATCTAACAAGGAGATACTATATGATCTGTGCATGAAGTTTAAGAGGATTTGAAGTGTGAGGCCCTCTGGATCTTTTCTTACTTGCGTTAGTCAAGGTGACTGCGGCAGTCCTCCTGAACGTTAATGCTACCTTTCAGATCTCTGTAGGTAACACCGCAGGCAAATCAGACAGTGTTGTCAAAGTCTATTTTTCAAGATGCCTTTGCATTGCTGAGGAGAGTCGATTGCTTCATCTGCTTCCTTTCTAGCCTGTGGAAATAGGAATAAAACATGCTTTTTATTTTTACCTATTTCAAGATTTCCCAGCATCCTGAGAATTACCCGCTATGCTTGACATGCTCCTTCTATTACCCTCACTGACTGAAGCTATCCACATTCAGCAAGTTTCATGGTCAGGGCACATTACATCTTGGGGTCCATTCGCAAAATCACTGAGTACAAAAGCCTGGAGAATTTAGGCTGAATCTTTATAAACCTCTGGTTAGACCACAAGAGGAGTACTGCATGCAATTCTGGCTACCACACTTAATGAAGGATATGAAAGCCCTTTGGGAAGGTCCAGAGGAGATTTACCAGAATGGTTTGAAGGCTATAGGAATTTAGCTGCAAGGTTAATTTGAAGAAGTTGAAGTTGTTCTCCTTGTTGCAAAGTATATTGATGCAAGATCTAACAGAGGTATATTAATTTTAAAAAAATACTCACAGGCTGTGGACATTTATGGCTAGACCAGTTTTTATTGCCTGGAGGGCAGTTAAGAGTCAATCACATTGCTGTTGGTCTAGAGTCATATGCAGGCCAGTTCCCTTCCCAGAAGGACATTAGTTAAGCAAATGGGTTTGTTGCAACAATGGTTTCATAGTCATCATTAGACCCATGATTCCAGATTCCTTATTGAATTCGAATTCCACCTTAGCAGGATTTGAACCTGGGTCCCCAGAACATTAGCTAAGCTTCTGGATTGATAGTCTAGTGATAATACTATTAGGAGAAAGTGAGGTCTGCAGATGCTGGAGATCAGAGCTGGAAATGTGTTGCTGGAAAAGCGCAGCAGGTCAGGCAGCATCCAGGGAACAGGAGAATCGACGTTTCGGGCATAAGCCCTTCTTCAGGAAGAAGGGCTTATGCCCGAAACGTCGATTCTCCTGATAATACTATTAGGCCATTGCATCCCTGATATGCCAGGCTTAGATAAAAAAATGTTCTAATTAGTTGAAAGTACAGGGACTAATGGGCACAGATTTTGGGGCAAGAGACCTTTTTATAGAACATAGAACATAGAAAAATACAGCGCAGTACAGGCCCTTTGGCCCTCGATGTTGTGCCGATCCAAGCCCACCTAACCTACACTAGCCCACAATCCTCCATATGCCTATCCAATGCCCGTTTAAATGCCCATAAAGAGGGAGAGTCCACCACTGCTACTGGCAGGGCATTCCATGAACTCACGACTCGCTGAGTAAAGAATCTACCCCTAACATCTGTCCTATACCTACCACCCCTTAATTTAAAGCTATGCAAAGGATAATAATCACCTAGAACTCATGGAGAGTTGGAATGCAGAGATGACCAGTGATTTCAAAACAAAATTACAGGTTGTTGAGAGCAACACACTGGCAGGGCTATAGGATGGAGCAGAGGAATGGGACCGACTGAATTTTTTGTGTGGGAAGCTGGCATAGATTCATTGGGCCAAATGGCCGACATGTTTTCATGGCACTGGTTAATTTTTTATGATTCCCATCATCAGTATCTCACAAGTGATTGTCAAATTTGGTATAAGGTGACATTACAATGAAGACAATTTTGTCTTTCTAATTTGATTTCCCATTCTCTTGAGATCATTTGCAGCTGCTCTTTATTATTATCTTTCAGCTACGCTGAGGGGTGGCACGGTGGCTCAGCGGTTAGCACTGCTGCCTCACAGCACCAGGGACCTGGGTTCCATTCCAGCCTCGGGCGACTGTCTGTGTAGAGTTTGTACCTTCTCCCTGTGTCTGAGTGGGTTTCCTCCGGGTGCTCTGGTTTCCTCCCACAGTCTGAAGATGTGCAGGTCAGGTGAATTGTCCAAGCTAAACTGCCCATAGTGTTAGGTGCATTAGTCAGAAGGAAATGGGTCTGGATGGGTTACTCTTTGGACTGTCGGTGTTGACTTGTTGGGCTGAAGGGCCTGTTTCCACACTGTAGGGATTTTAATCATTCAGGGGGCAGAAGCTGTGGTCTGAAGTAGTGACTCAACCCACTGGGGTCAAATCTACAGAACTCCAGCCCAAGAACAATATAATCAAGTCAAATGATTTGTTACAGAGAGTACTTTGGGGATTTTAAACATGTGTTTCCATTGTTTAGATTTTATGGAGGAGTGAGCTTATAGCATTGTCCTAAGAGAGTTGACTTAATCTTTATAACAAGCTGTGTTTCATATAACATTTCTACCTCCCACAGTAGACCTTTCCGAACGCAATAGCAATAGAAAAAAAATGAGGAACAGGACACAGTGAAATAACAACTATATGGGGTCATGGACATTTATAATGTTGTAATATTGAAATTCTTTATGCAAAGGGATAGTCAATATTTTTGGCACATTTTTAATTGCTAGAGTGTTATTTAAAGGTGAGGTCAGTGGCGCATGTTTGACAACATTGCCTTTTTTTAGTCAGCTAGTGGTAAGAGGAATGTGTCTCTTCCTGACTCTGAGTTTGTAAAACCACTAAGTAGGCTTCCTGTCTCCACCCAGAATGACCAAGCCACACCAAAACACTTTCCTTCGAGACAGATCAGCTGGGGACACTTCAGGGGTGTGTACACTTCTGTCACTGATGTGCCTTATGGACCAGTGGACAGTACTCTCGCTTCTGAATTCTAGAACTAAGGGGCACAGTTTTGAAATAAATGGTCTCCCATAAAGGAAGAAAGGATTTTTCTTTTCTCTCAGAAGGTTGTGAGTTTTTAAAACTCTGTTCCTCCGAGAGTGGAGGATGTAATGCATTGAACAGTTTAAAGGCAGAGGGAGATGAATTTTTGAATAACAAGGGAATCAAATGTTTTCAAGGGTAGACCGTAAAGGGGAGTTCAGTCTATAATCAGATCAATCGTGTTTTTTTGCATGACAGAGGAGGTGACAGAGTGCAAACTCTCCCGTCTTTATTTACATGTTGAGGTGTATATTCGAGTTAAGGGGTCAGTGGGTGCAAGCCACAAGCAGAGAAGCTAGGCTGTGCAGTACAGTGGGACTGCTGCAATACTGTTTCTCAGATAAGTCATGACACTGAGGAGTTGTCCTGCCCTCTCAACTGGATGCAAAATAAATAAGTTTACAATTCAACAAGGGGAAAGGAGCTGTCTCCAGTATCCTGACAAATGTTTATTGATTAACCAACATCAATAAAACAGATTATTTGTCTGGTATCTGATTGCTGTTTGTGACATCTTTTTGTGCACAAATTGGCTGTCTCATTCCATCTAGTACAACAGTGATAACTTTAAATTCACTGTAAAGTTGAGATTGTGAAAATATCTAGAACTGCTGACTCTTTTTTTCTTACTGCACATTCTTATGGCAGGAGATTTGGAACAGTCTAGCTCTGTTTGCTCATAATATTTTCCAATAAGTTTTAGAAAAATAACCAAATGACACAGATGTTTGTTTTTACTCCCCTTAAACACCTTTCATAAGTAAAATAGCTTTCGGTCCACCAACAAACTGGCCATAACAATGGAGTGTACATTTTTCAGGGAGAGTGCCAAAAGAAATCAAAGAAAATGGAGGATTGATGAATTAACTTCTCTCAAGATACTTAAGTAACAAACAACGTAAAAATGATAAGTGATTTATCCAGTAAAGGTTATGGTTTTAAAACAGTGTTGATCTCTTTTTAATGTTGAAGCCTTTATTATAATGTTTTACCATGTTACAAGTGATTTTTTTTACAAAAGTTGCCACTGATTTCTTTTGGGCTCCATCTCAAAATGCTTCATATTTTGGAGCAAGCACATTTTGTGATGTCTTTGAAGTTCTTTATAATTTAATGCTGACAATGTGGTCTCCTTTACATTAGGGATACCAGATGCAGACTGATCTCTTTGAGCAACAGCTTCATTCAACCCACAGGCAGGTCTCCCCACTTCTGTCAGTTTAATCTCATTTTAATTTTCTCCCTTGCTCCGAATGTTTCTGTCCTCAGTCAACCATATTGTTTTGATAAAACACTTGATGTTCTATGTCTCATTTTTTTGATTGTGTATATTTCCATGCCTTCAAAACACAACTTGAGCTCAATAATTGTAGACCCAATATCTGTCCTTATTCTGTTTTCTTCCTTTCTGTCATTTCCCTCATTTTCTTAATTTGTACATGGCTGCTGTTCAGAATCTGACCATTCACACCGCCTTGAGATAGATTGGACTCGATTTTAGGCAGCCCATTGTGATTGAAATCATGGTATTCACGCCCACTGAATCTTGGGAAAGGCCCCACAACAGTCTCTCAGCACTGGGAAAGCCCTCAATGATAAAGTCAGTGTATAGAAGGGACACTACTAACATTAGGTTGTCCAGTTACTATGATCAGTTTTCACTGATAACCTATTCTTCTCTCACTGACTTCACTCCTATTCAGCCTGACATTGGAGACAATAAGGAACTAGCTTAACCTTATCATTTAAAATAAAAACTGAAATATGCTGGAAAAGACCTAGCAGGCCAGGCAGTGTGTGTTTAAAGAGGAGCAGAGTTAATATTTCACGTCATTGATGACCCTACATTCGAGCAGAGGAACGTGCACTGACCTATCTATACACTTCACTTAAACTCTCAAGATTGCAAACTCTATCCTTGCTTTCCTTCACAGTTGGAAAGAGTTCTCTCCTCTGCTTTGGCCTTCATTTGGTAAGCAGTTACACTATGGCCTATCTTTTGACAATTGAAGCATTTTACACTTCTGTATTACTATCTAAGGTAATGATCATGAAAGAGTTAAAGGAGGAGCTGTGCTAGTGCTCTGACAGTGTGATTTGTAACGCAGCTACTAGATGGGTACAGGACAAATTGGAAGTAGTTGATTCTACATATATTCTCCTCTATTTACCCTGTTACAGTTCTAATACTTAATTAGCTCCCTCCATCAGGAAGGGAAACAATTTGCAGTTCTTACCTGGTCTGACTTACATGTCACTCCAGATCATAACAATGTGGTTGACTCTTCTGGACAATTAAGGATGAGTATTAAATGGGGGCCTGGCCAGCAAAGCCCACATCCTGTGAATAGAAAGAATAGATATATCTTGCATTCACTTCAGTATTGGAGATTAGAGTGTGACTTGGTGTTTCAAATTTTAAAAAGTTTTTGATGGTGTAGATCCAAAGTAACTATTTCCTCTGCCAGTGGAATCGAGACCAAGGGAACATAATCTTCATGAGTGAAAGTAGGAACACTTTCTCACACAAAGAAGAAATCCGGAACTCTGTTTTCTCAACGGTTGTGAATGTTGCATCATTTGGAGCATTTGAGACCAAGATCGATTGACTTTTGTTGTGTTCAGATGAGGAGAGAAGGTAAGAAAATGGAATTGAGGTACACAACCACCATGATGTAATACACTGACCAAGAAGACTTAATATTATTTTGTTAATATGTGGTCATAAATATGCAGCACTTTCTGGCATCTCTTGTATTCCTGTTATACTGTAAGACATTTTTACTATCACTATCCCTTGTAGTTCAGTTTGTACATAAACCGTTGTGATGTAGGATAGTATATGTCCGTGAAATGTGGAGGACATCAAAGTGATCGTAACTGGACAACCCTAATGTTAGAATGCAACTTTTAAAAACGTTCTGGGATTTACATAAGAAGGAACTGAAACTAACATGATTATTCTAAAAGATGAAAAACTCAAGCTAAATTTGTTTAATATTACATTCCATGACACTGCAATTCTGTTGCTATAAATTCTGTGTTGTATGATTTTGCTCCATAACCACCTGATGAAGGAGCCGTGCTTTGAAAGCTAGTGCTTCCAAATAAATCTGTTGGACTATAACCTGATGTTACCTGACTTTTAAACTTATGCAAAGACAGTGTGATCATTTTCTGGTCCCAGCAGAGGATGTCTCCAAGTGTATGCCAGCAATTCATATAGTATCAGTATCTTGGTAAGGTAAGAAAAAAGTCATTCACTCATCTCCAGAGATTAAGACCAATTGTAGAAAGGGTGTCTCAATGACATTGTTGACTTGTCTGTGCAGGCATGTGTTTCCTAATTCCGTGTATAAATTCAATATGAGCCCTAGCACTAAATTCTTCAGTCAGAATTCATCTCCTATCACTTTGATGTCCTCCACATTTCACGAACATATACCATTCTACATCACAACTGGTTACAGTTTACTTACAAACTGAACTACAAGGGATAGTTGTATCTCTTTAATGAGAGAGCAGCATTATGATTTGGTAGGACCTTTAAAAGTTAAGGACCTCAGATGCACTGAGACGCCTTCAGAGTCTTAGAACAGTGAACAAAACATCCAATGTTAGCTGCTTACTGGCCACATTTGAACACTATTTGATGCAATCACATTTTGCATCCATTCCCAGAAGCAATGCATACTATTTATGTGTATTGAAATTATTTTTTATGTTTGATGTGATTGACTAGCGGTGCGATTTACAGTTTGTGACATAAAAGAACATTTCAATACTACATGGAAATAAAATGCTGACTGAAATGGCATTGAGACAATGCAAATCGCCAATTTAAAACAAAGCTTATTTTATGCCTCATGTTTGGCTTCAATTTGTTTTCAATTATGTATTTCTTTTCTAATGACATTTTAACGTTTACTTCTAGTTGTCTACAATCTGGTGACATCAAAGTCTGACAATGGAAATTGTGGCAATTTTGTTTAAAGGGCTACAAACTTAACCACTGTTCAAAGATCCCATTCAGTCAATAATGTTATCTTATAAAACATTATTATGAAGGCACTTAATTAGATATTTATGACCTGCAATAATTAGTTTTGGGTTTATTTGTATGCTGCTCTAAGTTTATTTTGAAATGTTGCATTTATTAAATATTTTGTGCTACTTTTAATAATTCTTTAGTTAAATTCTTTAGTAATACCTTAATTATTCTTTTTCTTAAATGATTCTTATTTTCTTCCCCAGTATTTCATTTCTACTACTTTCATTTCAACATAAGCAAATCTTAGCAGGACTTATACACTTAATCGTAGGGTCCTGGGGAGTGTTGCTGAACAAAGAGACCTTGGAGTGCAGGTTCTTAACTCTTTGAAAGTGGAGTTGCAGGTAGATAGGATAGTGAGGAAGGCGTTTGGTAAGCTTTCCTCTTTGGTCAGAGTATTGAGTACAGGAGTTGGGAGGTCATGTTGCGGCTGTACAGAACATTGGTTAGGCCATTGTTGGAATATTGTGTGCAATTCTGGTCTCCTTCCTGTCGGAAAGATGTTGCGAAACTTGAAAGGGTTCAGAAAAGATTTACAAGGATGTTGGGAGGGTTGGAGGATTTGAGCTATAGGGAGAGGCTGAACAGGCTGGGGCTGTTTTCCCTGGAGCGTCGGAGGCTGAGGGGTGACCTTACAGAGGTTTACAAAATTATGAGGGGCATGGATAGGATAAATAGGCAAAGTCATTTCCCTGAGGTGGGCGTGTCCAGAACTAGAGGACATAGGTTTAGGGTGAGACGAGAAAGATATAAAAGAAACCTAAGGGGCAACTTTTCCAGGCAGAGGGTGGTACGTGTATGGAATGAGCTGCCAGAGGATGTGGTGGAGGCTGGTACAATTGCAACATTTAAGAGGCATTTGGATGGGTATATGAATAGGAAGGGTTTGGAGGGATATGGGCCGGGTGCTGGCAGGTGGGACTAGATTGGGTTGGGATATCTGGTCGGCATGGACGGGTTGGACCAAAGGGTCTGTTTCCATGCTGTACATCTCTATGACTCTATGACTCTATCTACCGATGTTATTGTAAATAACAACTTACATTTGTGATTTGTCTTATCTATTTAGGGGATGTGGGCATTGTTGTCTGTGTCTGTTGTCCAAACCTTGTTGCCCTTAAGATATAATGCTGTTAGCATAGTGAAAAAACTAAGATTCCGCTCAGGAGCATTAACTGAAATATAAGGCATCTGAGTGCTTCATCAAAGTGTAGGTTTAAAGTAACATCTTAGCTGGAAAGGTTTAGGAAGGGATTTCCAGTGCTTGAAGGCAAAACAATTGCAAATACAACTGCTGATGGATTGAAGAAAATCAGGAATTCACCAGACAGTAAAATTGGAGGAACACAAAGCCTCTGGAAGTTCTGATACTGGAGGAGGTTACTGAGATAGCGTGGGTGAGTCCGTGAAACATGGGAATGGCAACTTTAGATTTGAAACTTTACCAGACAGAGTAAGTCAGGAAATATGTTACTGAAGAATAGATTGATCCAGGTAACAGAATTTTGGATAAATTCAAGTTGATGGAGGGTGAAAGGTGAGAGACTGGCCAGGGGACCATTAGAATTGTAGAAATTGCAATGAATGAGCAATTTAGGATCAGTAAGGGGCTGTAAGCTTTTTCATGGCTTTAACACTAAGTTGGCTTTTTGAGAACTGTCTTCAAAAATCCAAATGAGGATTGCCCAACTCCCGATAGTTCATTCAGTTTGGAAAATGCCTGGTGAAAAATTACAGCAAATCAACAGAGGAGCATGTGTAGGCCATTCTGCCTCTTGAGTCTGTTCTGCTATGATGGAAAATCCATGCCTTGATTCCATTCATCTGCCTTGATTCTATAACTTTTACTAAATTTTGCTTAGTAAAGAAATATTAATAATGGTAAACACTAGACTGGCATTGATGCTGGACTGGAGACCCAGGTAATATTCTGGGGACCTGGGGTGTAGTGAACCAGACCAGATCTCCTCAAAATATATTAAGAAGGTAGCCTAACCTGTTCTTATTTTAAAGGTAAATGTGAGGTGTTGTGTTCCAGATACAATTCAATTAGTCAAATTATTCGATGTTAAGCAAAACACAATTTATTCAGACACTATTGTTGAAATAAAACAAAAGAATAAAGAACTTGGAATAGCTTAACTCTATTGGAAAAGTTAACAGAATAATAGATTATTTTACTACCAAACAGTAACTGTTCCAAAACAGTGAAAATCCTACAAATAAAGCAGATTCTGGCAAAATCAGGCAAAATCTGGCAAAAAAAGCAGATTCAGAAACAGATTATCTCCCATGCAGTTCTCTAATCCAGGAGGAAAGAACATTAAAAGATAATTCTGAGAGAAAACTCAGAGGGACAGTATAGCAGCCTGGAAAGATCCAGTGCCTTTCAACCCTGCTGAGACCCCAGCAAAAAGCTAACTAAAAATCCTTGTTCTGGGGGAGCTTGACCACACCCACTCAGGCTGCTTCTATTGTTCCAACCTTTAAAAAAACTCGAAGCCTCACAAACTGCTCTTCACCTGTCTCCCAATCTCATTAAAAAGGAAACAAAGACAAAGCACACTTCTTAAAGCCACAGCATCATCACGTGTTCAAACCCCACCATGACAGATGGTGAAACTTGAATTCAATAAAAACATGCACATTAGAAGTCTAACAATAACCATTGTTAATTGTCATTAATATCTTTTAGCAAAGGGAAAAATTGCTGTCTTTACCTTGTCTGACCCACCCGTGACTCCAAACCCACAGCAATATAGTTCACACTTAACTATCATCTAAAATGGCTTAGCAAGGCATTCAGTTGTATATAAACAAATCTCAAAAAAGGAATGAAAGTATATGGATCTCCTGGCATCAACTGACTCTATGAACTCAGCCCTATCAACCCTGCAACATCCTCCTCACTACGATCTGAGACCTGTGCAAAAATTGGGAAACCTGTCTCACAGACCAGTCAAACAACAGCCTGACACAGTCAAAGCCATTGGATTTTGCCTCGCACACAATGTCCCAGATAATGCAAACAGTATCGCTAGAGATATCCTGCCCCATTGTACCCAGCAGAGGTAGTGGCGGAGTGGGAGACAGGCAAGAAGGAGTTGTTCTGGAAGTATTCAACCTTAGCTCCAGATCCCATGCAGTTTCATTGCATCAGGACAAACACGTGCAAGGAAACCTCCCTCTGATTGCAACATAAACCTTTCCATTACTTAATTGATGACTCATTACTTAACTGTACAAACCTTCACAAACCTTGATGACTCAGTATTACTCCACATTGAACACCACTTGTAGGAAGCACTAATAGTACAGAATGTACGCTGGGTCGATGACTTTAATGTTCCTCAACAAGAATGGCTTGGCCAGCACCATTACTAGCCAAGTGGGACAAATTCTTAAGGATATAGCTACTAAACTTGGTCAGTAGCAGCTAGTGAGGGATCCACCTGGGGGGAAAGACATACTTGACTTCATCTTTACCAATCTGCCTGCTTGAGGATGATTCTGTCTAAGACAGTCGGAGTAATAGTAACCACTATATAGATCTTTGAGGAGACTAAGCCCTGTCTTCACATTAAAAATGCCTTATATCACATTGTGCAGCACTGACATCACTCATGAAACGTCAGTACATGGATGACAATGCTGTGCTATCGCTGCTCTCTCAGAGGTGAAGCTTCAAGTCTCAAGCAATGTCTCTGCAGAAGCATATCAAAGAATGGTCTCAGCCTCGACCTCGAGAAGAGCCAAATCATTTACCTTTCTGGGAACGCTCAAATCTACCCTTACACATTGTATTTCAACTTACAAAGTACAGATATAATATTTTAATGTCTTTTTCTGCGAAAAGAAGACCTCGGAAACTCCACTCTCGTTTTAATATTGATTCTAATGGAAACTATATTTCGCTTAAAATAATTTCATTTAAAATTGCAAATTTCATGGAAAGCAACCATAACTTTAAGTGAGGACTTCCTGCAGTGAAAAAAAAATGTTTGGACAAGAGTCAACATCGTACAATATTCAACTCTTTGGTGTGTAACCATTAAGAAGTTAAATCATTTATTAGTTAACTAGAACTCAGAGCATATAAAATTAGATAAAATTTGCAAAGTTTGTGGTTTTTGTGAAATTCCACAAACATGATTTGAGAAGGTGTAAAATTTTAAGTTAGTCTGATGCTAATGTATGCATTATTTCTGATTCTGCCATTTCATTCAAATTTGTATTTGCAGAGGTTTTAAGATGTCACAGTACTTCATAAGTGAAGGATACCATGTTGGTACCATTGACAAAGAGTCTTCTTTTATTCATATGCTTTATGACTGTGTGACATTCTTGATCATTTACTCGTCTGGTTTTGATCAGCAGAATTCATCCTCAACATCCAAACAGTATGATATTGCTGTTTTATTTTGCTTATTACAGTACAGCATGATGACAGTGATGTGTAAATTTGGTTACATAAGCAGGTCTAACGTCTTGCACATGTTGGGACTTAATTACATTATATAACTGCTGTAGGAAGCTCCTGCAAACAAGCCTTTGGCCACACGTTGGCAATGTATTTTTCACAAATTCCATTCCTGTCTACGTTTCTTTCAAGAGATGTATACACATGTCATCTGATTTACCAAGTTTAGTAATATATTAATTGAATCCTATTGCAAATTAAGCTGAAGGCATTATTAGTTTCCAAAGCCTCTGGTATTCACTTAATGTCCAACTCAGATTGAATTCAAGCCTCCGTTATTACCAAATGGTTCACAAACTGGCTCTTTTGTCCACATTGTATCACTCCTTGCAAACAAGTGAAACAAGAAAGAAAATCATTCATATGAATTCTCTTTGAATGACAATGACTGAACAGATGTGGGAAAAAATGCATGGAATCTGGTAAACCTCTTTGCTCCATTTACAGCTGCTTATCTTTTTGAAAGTACAACATGTGGAGATTTTAATTGTAAAATTGTTTCAATGAGTTTTGAATGGATTGGAAGATTGACATCATGGACATAATATCATCCTTCATGATATTCAGTTCCATTTTATTATTCTGAAAGATCAACAACTATAAGATTTACCACTTTGGTGGTTCTTAATCCTTGCAAACAAAATTAAAATTGAAACCTGAAATAAGTGTAGAAATATATTAGAATTCTTACAGTGTGGAAGTAGACGGCACGGTGGGCGGCACGGTGGCACAGTGATTAGCACTGCTGCCTCACAGGGCCAGAGACCCGGGTTCAATTCCCGCCTCAGGCGACTGACTGTGTGGAGTTTGCACGTTCTCCCCGTGTCTGCGTGGGTTTCCTCCGGGTGCTCCGGTTTCCTCCCACAGTCCAAAGATGTGCAGGTCAGGTGAATTGGCCATGCTAAATTGCCCGTAGTGTTAGGT
Source organism: Chiloscyllium plagiosum (assembly GCF_037043375.1). Lineage (NCBI taxonomy): Eukaryota > Metazoa > Chordata > Chondrichthyes > Orectolobiformes > Hemiscylliidae > Chiloscyllium > Chiloscyllium plagiosum. The sequence goes on from NW_028270177.1 coordinate 27,625,449, forward strand.
AAGTGGTAAAGGTAGGGTTATGGGTGGGTTGCGCTTCGGCGGGGCGGTGTGGACTTGTTAGGCCGAAGGGCCTGTTTCCACACTGTAAGTAATCTAATCTAATCTAATCTAAGTAATCTAATCTAATCTAGACCATTCAACCCATCGAGTCCACACTGGCCCTCCAAAGAACAGCCCACCCAGACAGACCTAGTTTCTGTAACTCTGCATTTTTCCAATGCTAATCCACCTAACCTGCACATTCCTGGACACTAGGGGCAATTTAGCATGCCCAATCCAACTGGTCTCTGAGAGGAAACTGAAACATCCAGTGGAAACCCACGCAGACGCGGAGAGAAAGTACAAACTCCACGCAAACAGTCACCCGAAGGTGGAATCAAACCTAGGTCCCTGATGCTTTGAGGCAGCAGTGCTAACCACTGAGCCAAACACGTGCCTTTGTTTGCATTGAAACAACAGATTTATTCATCGCCTTAGCATTTCTTTTGTTTTTATTTTGACACAATTTTTTTGTTCTGCCTTGAACTTCATAAAATATTACATTTGAAGCTTTACAACGTGTAAACCAATAAATTAAAACAGAATTGCTGGAAAAGCTGAGAAGATCTGCCAGCATGTGTGGTGAGAGGAACAGTTAATGCATTGAATTCCAGTAACTTGGAAATCTGTGTTTTCACCAACACCTTCTGTTTTAATTTCAGATCTCCAGCCTCTGCAGTATTTTGCTTTCATTTTCTTGTAAACTACCAAGGGCTGCTTGCAAATAGCAAGCATTTCAATGTTTCAGTACCAAGTTACTGGCCTGCATAGGAAATTGCAATAAAAACTTGCATTGCGGAAACATCGTTCAGAACCTCAGGACACTCCAAAGTGCTTTACTGCCAATGAAGTACTTTTGAAGTGTGGTGAATGTTGTACTGATGAAAATGAGTTAGCCAATTTGCAGGCTTACAGAAACAATAATGTGCCTATGACCAGATATTCCGTTTTCTGATATTAATTGCAAGGTAAATACTGAGCAGAATAGCAGCTAAACTCCCCCGCCTTGCTTTGCAATAGTAACAAGTGATATTTTACATCTACCTGAAAGGGCAGGTAGACCTCCACCTAGTGTTTGCTGAGGAACCATCAACAGTGCAGCACTCTGTCAGTAATGCACTTGAGCGTCAGCCTGGATTTTCGACTTTGGAATGAAAGTAGAACTCAATACCTGCCGAACAAAAGATGTGTTACCAACTGACACTCTAAAAATATAAATGGCCAACGGCAGTTATGAGTAATCGGCTTCTGTGTTTTGGCTCTGGAATTCCAGATGGTAGCAATAACCATATTCTGATTGTGTGCATTTTTATGTACAGTCAGTTCTGCTATAATGTAGTTCAATTCTTGTGCAATCCTATATTATAAGAAAATCACGTAACAGCAGTACCATTCAAACTAATGGGGCCAAAATCGTGTTATAACCAATACATGCTTTAAAACTTCGCGCTTTAGAAACATTGTCCCCAATTCGTCAATCGTGTCATAGTTACTTTATGTTAGAGGAAACACATGTTATAGCAGAATGACCTGTATTTATGCCTGTCCTTTCTGTTATGACCAGATCTTGGCAGGATTCCTCAATTTGTTACAGTTCCAGATAGAATACTCAGATATTAAAGCTCCGAGGGAAAGAGAAAGAAACGGACTCACTTCCTTTATTCACCAATTCCCTTGTGGATACCTTGTTCACAGACCCAAAATAATTTAAGTTTTAAAATTTAATGAGGCTGTCTTGATAAACAAACAGAATGAGTTTACTAATTACTAAATGGAAGAAAATATAATAATGCTACACACATGCACACAGATTTGAGATGAGGTAAGTCCAAAAAGACAACAGTAAGAGAAAGTTATGCAGATCAGTCTTCAAATTGTTCATGAAGAGCAAATAGCTGAAGTTAGCGGCCATTGCTATGAAGGTTACCAGGAACCTTAATGCTGATAGTTGAACAGTCAGTTTCATAAATTTGTAGTTTTGCAGATTGGTTCAGATTCTGTAGTTCTAAATCTTTTTGATTGTGATTGAATTCCAGCTTCCAGGTTGAGCGAGAGTCCATTTCTTGTCCTATTTTCCTTTTTAATTGGTTTACAATATTTGGAGTCAGAGATTGTTTGCCTGCAACACAGGGGTAACTAGAGTATAGGTTTTTGACTATAATCTTCTTTTACTGGAATTCAATGCATTGAACTCAGGCTTGTAAACAAGGGAATATTGAGTCTCATGATTTATTCACACTTCAGTTGAGTTGAAACTCTTGTTTTAATCCCTATCTTTGTGTCTGAATCGCAGAAGAAAATGATGTGTATGTGACGTCACTTGAAGAGGGTGTGGCTTGTTGTTGAGCTGGGGGTCAGCAGTCAATATTACCTTTAATGTGACAAAAAAATCACAGTCCAGTCTGCTTTCTATGACACATTCATATTAAAACCTGCAGCTCTCTCTCTCTGTCTCGACAGCTACATAATTCAGATATACAGCTAATTATGGCTTTATCAGCCCTCTTTGAAAAGATACATTCTGCATTTACAAATTAACGATGTCCACAGAACTTTGGAATTCTGACCCATCAACTCAACACTTTCTCTACAACGAAATCTCATTGCTAAAGATTTCTTGGTGGTTCAACTTAGGGCTTAATTCTGACATTTGGAGAACCGTGTAATCGGGACATTATCAAGCTGTCTATTACACATTTTCCCTTGTTTTCATTTCCATTGTAGTGAAGAGAATTGAAGATTACAGAGGTGGGGATGTGTGGCTGATTTACGATTGGCCATTTTACACTGTCTTTACAGTTTAAATTAGTGCCTTTCTTTACTTTGATATTAGAATTAGAATCCCTACAGTGTGGAAACAGGCCCTTTGGCCCAACAAGTCTACACCAACCCTCCGAAGAGTAACTCACCCAGACCCAGTCCCCTACCCTATATTTACTCCTGACTAATGCACCTAACCTACACATTCCTGAACACTATGGGCAATTTAGTACAGCCATTTCACCCAATCTGCACATCTTTGAATTGTGGGAGGAAGCCAGTGCACCCGGAGGAAACCCACACAGGCAAGGGAGCATGTGCAAACTCCACAAAGAGTGTTGCCCAAGGCGAGAATCGAACCTGGGTCCCTGGTACTGTGAGACAGCATTGCTAACCACTGAGCCACCGTGCCACCCTGTGATACGAAGCAGGAATGCTTTGAAAATGCGAACAGAATGTGAAAATGTATTACTAATTGAACCTGAACTTATCTTCTACAATTTCTTACACCTCCTTTATAGATAGGAGGAAATACTAAGGAATTTGCTTTAAGCATACACACCACCACTTAATCATTGAAGGTTGGTAGACATGGTATAATAGGAATTATTGTAGGAACACAGTAAAGGGACAAAGTGCATAATGGAATAGATACTTATCTTCAGTTTGTCTGTGAGGTGACACCCTATCAAGATTGATAACCCTTCCTGTGGACAGACTGATAATTACTTGAAAACCTACTTGAAATCCCTCCATGCACCTGTAATAATAAGGCACCCGCATGCTACCTCTTTGTAATGCACAACTGATGGTTTAGAACCAGCCACTGTTTTCCATCTGGATCTTGAGTTCCTGAAAGTCTCTGAAATAGATTGATCCTTTCTCTAAAACCTACAACATGACTTCAACATGAAATTTCCATTGACTGATAAAGGCTTAATAAAAACTGATTAAATCTATTCATATTATACAAACAAGAGCCTATTTACCAATATGCTGTTTTTATTTTGCTAAATGACTGTGAGAAGAACTGGAATTATGGACAAACTATTCTTAATGGTCTTGTTTATTTTATTTATTCAATATTAAAGCATCAAAAAATATCCAGTGGCTATATTAGCAAGAAGCCATGACATTAGAATTCCCTCCAGAGTATTTTGGGTAGCTCGAGCTGTAGGAATAGATATAGGAATCTACAGCTTCTGAACCACTTTAACCAGAGGTAGAATTGTGCAGCTAAAAGCTGACTATGGGTTACACAATGGCAAGAATCAAATAATGACACACATAAGAGATTTAATGAATCGTGGATCAACAAGGATCAATGTAAAATGACAGCTGGAAAAAGAAATTTTTGAATGTGTGAAACATATTGGAAATGTTTCACAAACTGTCACGTCAGGAAGGAGTTTGATAAATCTTGGGTTTTTTCATCTTGCATCAGCCCTTGATAAATATCAAAATAACTCATCCAAGAAAGTAACAGTTGTGTCTGACAACATCATGTAGTCATCAAAAATGGAAATTTAACCACCAGCACAAGGAGAATTAAGAGTTGTCATTCTTACAAAACAATTAATGTTGTTTTCTTCCTTATCTTTCTTTAGTATTTGATTTCATTATTTGGTTCAGTTACGTTGCTTGAACTTTGATCCTTTCCTTGCACTTATTTGGCTGCTTGTTATATGGTCGGTTCAGTAGTGCTGGGCTCTGACATTTCCAGTTGTATATTAAGTAGTAAAGGTTTCATGCAGTTTCATCGATCATGTTTGTTTCAGCGATATGATTAACTTGTCAGTATGTGCAGAGAAATGATTCAATGGGTGGCTTCATGCTGTGCATTGGTGATTTGTGTCATAGACTGAGGGGGGCATGGACTGACATCCTAGAATGAACTGACAAGGCCCAATTCTGTACCACTCAATAGCTGAGTGTTCGACATAGAGATAGGTGCATCTTTCAATTATCCATCTATCCTTCTATCCTTCGTGGTGGATAGATATGTGGGGCAATAGATCAAGGATACAGTATTTACCTATTGACAATAATGACCAGATAAGCCACCGAAGAAAACTTTTTAATTGTTATTATTTTGTTTTTAGCCTGAGATAAATGTTAATATCAAAACATTACAGCCATGTTTTGTTCCCAAGTATATAGACTTAGTTTTTTAAATTTTATTCATGAGAAATAGAGCAATAATAACTTATATGTTAAACCAACAGCATAGGACAGTGAGCACATGAAATGTTGAGTGAATAGTTGGGAATTGGGATGTAGACAATAACATTTTTGATGTTTTTATGTCAAAAAGGTGATAATATAAAAAAATTGCAAGGAAAGCATTAGACAAAATCACGTCTTGAGGTAATAAACAAAACCAATTTGGATTCACATCATTCTTTTAACGTAAATTAATGTCGCAGCTGCTTTGCGTGCCTTACCAAATCAAGAATTGACACCAACTTATTAGTTATTAGGTCAGTTGGTGAAAAATGCTTTTAAGGAGAAGGTTTTAAGGGGTGGAGAGATTCCGGACCTTTGGACCGAGGAAGAAAAAGTCATTGTTGATTATCATGAGGGGACTGAAACCCACAATGTTGAAGACACCAGAAATCGTGGTGTTCAAAGATCTCAGGGAGCTGCAAAACTATGGAAGTTCACAAATGTAATGTGGGGGATGAGGCAATGGTCAAATTTGAAAACGAAACTGAGAATCTTAACCAGGAGCCAATGTTGGGCATGGAGGAAATGGACATGCTGGAGCTGGGGTAAGTCAGGACACAGGCGACAGTGTTATGAATGAGTGCCAGCAGATATTCGACTGGTATCATTCTCGGACTGGAACACAACATTCAGGACAGTGCTGAGGGAGCACTGAGATGCCAATTTTTGGATGAGATATTAAACTACAGTGTATCTCCTGCCATCACACTTGGACAGGATATCTGTGCCACTGACAGTATTGCTGAACATTTGGAACTGAGTGTTGCAGTATACTTTCCCTGTATATACTGTACCACTGATGGGCATTTTCCCATGAAACTCCAGCAGCATAAATGCATGTTATTTTCCTGTTGCCAGTGCGCTTGATACTATGGTCACTGCTCCATTTGGCACTGTGGTCCCTGCTCTAGTTTCTGCCCTACCTGGGGAACAGCAAATAACAATGAAACAGGGCAGTGAGCTGAGGGAGATGATACAGGGGTAGGAGCAGGCTGGACAGGTTTTGGAGATAGGGTCATGTGAGTGCTGTAATCATAAGTTTTAACTCAAGTGGCTTGAAACAATTTGAAAATAAATTCTTTTAATCAGTCCCATTCTTTCAGTGACATCACAGGCAATGTGACTGCAGAGGTGGTAGGTGCATCCAAAGCAGCAAATGCACCAATAAATTAAGAGCCTGTCCACTATCTAAACTGTGTGTAAAATAATCCATGGCACTCGAGATGTACAGGTCTACAGCACAGAAAAGACACTTCAGCCCATCCAATCTGTGCCAGTCAAAAACACCTAACATTTCTGATCCCATTTTCAGCACTTGGCCCAGAGCCTTGTTTGCCTTGGCATTGCAAGGACACATAAATCCTTTCTAAATGTTATGAGGATTTCTGCCCTCTACCACTCTTACATGCAGTGAGTTCTAGATTCCGACCACACTCTGAGTGAAGAAAATTTTTTGTCACATCATCTCTAATTCTCCTGCCCCTTACCTTCAATCCATGCCCCTGGTCATTGATCCCTCCAACAAAGGGGGAAAAGCTTATTCCTTTCAAAAAGCAGCTGGATATGTATCCCTGATCCCCAGGCATCATCCCTGAGTGAACATCAAAATTTTGACCACTATCAAAATGCCGTTTGTGGAATTTTACTTTGTATACGTTTTCTTTTTTAAAATTAATTCATGGGATGTGAATGATGCTGGCTGGACCAGCATTCATTGTCCATTCTTAGCTGCCCTTGAGAAAGGGGGTGGTGAGCTGCCTTCTTGAAATGTTGCAGTCCATTTGGTGTAGGTACACCCACATTGCTATCAGAGAAGGAATTCAAGGACTTTGAAAGAAAAGTGATAAGTTTGCAATTAGAATGGTGATTGTTTTGAAGGGGCAGCTTGCGGCTAGTGGTATTCCCATGTACCCACTGTCCTTGTACTTTTAGATTGTAGAGATTGTGTGTTTGAAAAGCCTTTTCTAAGAAGCTTTGGAGCCTCAATGGTGGAGGGAGTGATTGTTTGCCAATTTGATACCTATAAAGCAGGCTGCTTTTTCCTGGATGGTGTCAAGTCTTTTGAGTGTTCTTGGAGCTGCACCCATTCAGGCAAGTGGGAAGGACTCCATCACACTTCTGACTCGTGCCTTGTACATGGTGGGCTGCAGTATTGTGAGTCTCTCTCCTGGCTGTAATCATTGCATTTGTACGGCTTGTCCAGTTCAGTTCTAGTCAATCAGAATGATGATAATGGGGAATTCAGTGATGGTAATACCTTTGAATGTCAAGATATGATGGTTAGATTATCTTCTGTTGCATGGCAGTTGTGTGGAATGAATGTTATTTGCCAATTGTTGGCCCAATTCTGAATATTCCAGGTTTTGCTACATTTGGACATGGCCAGCTTCAGTAACCGAAGAGTCACAAGTGGTGCTGAATCGACAAACATTCTCACTTCTGACCTTATGAAAGAAGACAAGTCGCATTTCGATGGAAGAATGCTGCCAGATTTCCCAAATTGCAACAGTGACCACAATAATTGTACATAATGTCTGGTGATTAAAATTATTCTATAAATGTAAATCTTCCTTTTTTTCTCAAGTTTGCAGAAGATCAAACCTGGAGATACATTGCAATCATCAAGGTAACAATGGCATAGATAAGAGTCAGCAGCAAATGTGAAGGTGAGCAGAAATGGACCATGCTTTGGGGTAAAAGTGTGCGGTTTTAGTGGTGAGGCCTGTATGGCAATAACTCAGGGCCAAAAGTATTGCCAAAATTGCAAGCAGTCAAATTCATCCTTAGGGAGTTGGCATGGAGTAAAATGGAGCCTGTAGGTGGGGAACAGAGTTTGTGGTGGGGACCAAAGACAATTGCTTCAGTCATCCAAGCACTAGTTGGGGAAATTTCTGCTCAATCAATGACAGGTTCCACAATAACCAAGGCACTGGAATGGTTGAGAGAAGTAGAATTGGATTCTGTTGACACATATGATGTTGGGTTTCTGCTTTTGTTGCCAAAGGGTAACTTTTTAATGAGCAATATAAGATAACATCCAATAGCCACAGCCAAGAATTAGTGCTGTGAGACACATGAGGTAATGGTGAAGGAATAGAAAGATGTCTTTGTAGGTGATTTTCTGGGATTAACACCTCAATTAAGAAGCAATTAAATTTATTGAAGCATTGAGAAATTTGTATTTTATTCTCAAATTTGCATGATAAATCCAGGTATTAGGAGATGAGAGATTGACAGTGTAATGTTCAGTTTGAAATGACAATGGGTTAGATTTGGAATAAATTAACTATATTTTAAAAGCTTGATTTGAGAAAAAGGATAGAGAAAGCAGTAACCAGTGTTGCTCCACAAGATCAATGCTGTGACCTGTTATTTGTAATGTATATAAAGGATTTAGAGTAGACTGTAGGTGGTCAGATTATTATGTTTGCAGGTGACATAAAGATTGGGGGAGCTGCAGAAAGCGAGGAGGATTGCCAAAGGATGTGGCAGGTTACAGATAGGCTGGGAACTTGGGCAGAGAAATGGCAGATGGAACTTAATCTGGGCAAATGTAAGGTGATACATTTTGGCAAGTTTAAAGCAGAAGGGAAGTATACAATAAATGGCAGAACTCTTAGAAGCATTCGGGATCTAGACATACAGATCCACAGTTCCCTGAAAGTGGCAACACAAGTGGATAAAGTGTTCAAGAGGGCACGCTTGCCTTCATCAATCAGGGAATAGAGTATAAACATTGGTAAGTAAATTGGCATGTTGTAGTTGTGGAGAATTTTAGTTAGGTCACATTTAGAATATTGCATACTGTTCGAGACACCATACTACCAGAAGGATGTGAAGGCTCTGGCGAAGATACAGGAAAGGTTTACCAGGATGTTGCCTAGTTTGGCGGGTATCAACTAGGAAGGATTTGGACAGACTGATTTGTTTTCACTTGCATGTCAGAAGCTGAGGGGCAACCTGACAGAAGTTTACAAAATTATGACAGACATTGATAGAGTGGATAGTCAGAGTTGTTTTCCCAGGTTAGATTTGGGTAAGGGGAGAGAGTTTAAAAGAGATGTGTGAGGCAGGTTTTTTACACAGAAGGTGGTAAGTGCCTAAATGTGCCACTAGAGGAGGTGGTAGAGGCAGATACATTGGCACCTTGACAGATTCATGAATAGAGGGATACGGACAACTATTTGGTGGCAAAAGCCTTTTCGTTTAGAAAGGCATCATGTGTCAAAGCAGGCTTTGTGGGCTGAAGAGCCTGTTCCTGTGTTGTACAGTTTTTTGTTCTTTGTTTAATATGGACTGATAACAGCAAGGATATTCAAAGTTTTTCTCCTCCTCTCTCTCACACTCTCTACATTTCAGAAATCATTGTCAATGAAAAGCAACATGGAAAAACTACCATTGACTAAAAAGCTAGATTTATTAATTGAATTCAGATATCATCAACTGGCATGATAGGATTCAAACCAATGTCCACAAAGAAGTAGCCTAGATCTCTGGGTAATCAAGTGATAATACCACTGCATCACTACATCCTGATAGCTCCTCAGTGGAGGAACACATAAATTATTGTGTGGTTTGGTACCATGTGTGCTATTAGTAGATATGGAGATGGTTATTATCATGGAAGAGTCTTCACATTAGGATCTATCAGGTTGTTAATCAACCTGCACATCCTTCCATTATTTCACTCCATGCCAAAGGCAATTGATGTCTTGATCCTCATTTCCTTTCTTCTCAGCTCTCTGTAAGGTGCAATTGTCATTACGTAAGATAATTGTCATTACGTAAAATAGCATGTGGAGGTGCCAGTGTTGGATATAAGTCACAAAAACAGGCTATTCGGTTCAATCAATGCGTATACATCATTTGATCCTTCTGCCATCTTTTTTTTCAACTAAATCTATCATCATAACCCTCTTTTCCATCCTCCCTCATGCACTTATCTGACATCTCCCTCATTATATTTGCTTCAATCCCTGTTGTACAACAACCAACATTTTCATGACTCTTTGGGTAAAGTATTTTCTTTTGAATTCCCTTTCAGATGTCTCTCCTTACAATGCACTAAGGTTTTGAAATGCTCTGCTTGGGTATGAGTAAGAAACCTGCCAAATAGCATAACATCTTACTGCACTCCGTAAATACATGGTTTATTTTTCTTATTGTCATATGGAGCCATAATTGTTTCACGAATGAATCATTGGGTAGAATTTCTCAATGCCCAACATGACGACAGGAATGGCAGTTGAGTTAACTTAATGGGACAAGAGGCCAAAATCACACCCTCACCTTTGAGATGAACTTCAACAATTACAGAACCCCTCTTTGAGGGCAGATTGAGTATGTGACCAGCAGGTGTGAAGACGTCTATCAACATGCAAAGTTAAAAAACACCCAACACCAGGTTATAGTCCAATAAGTTTATTTGGAGGCACTAGCTTTCGAAACGCTGCTTCTTCATCAGGTGCTCGTGATGCAGGACAATAAGACACAGAATTTATAACAAAAGATTACAGTGATACAATGATAACAATCTAGGTTTGTTCAATGTATTATTTTATCACTGTAGTCTTTTGCTATAAATCGGAAGAACAATTGGGGAATCTATTTGGCAGTTGCTAAGAAACAGCAAGGGGCAGCAGACAATGGATGGAATTATTTATAGGCCACCAAATGGTGCTGTTAGTGTGAGATATGATCTTAATCAGGAGATGAAAGAAGCTTGTAGTGTGAGCAACACAGTTAACATATGTAACTGCATAAACAAATTGAGTATTAAAAGTGTGGAGCACGGTTTTCTGGAATGATAAATTAGGGATAATTTTTGACAACAATAAATTGAGGAGCCAACTCGAAAACATGCATTTTTAAATCTACTATTATATGATGAGAAAGGGCTATATAATATGGCATAATGATTGAAAGTGAGGTAGTTCATTCTGAAGCAAAGGTGTTAAAATTGAATAATGAAAATCATGAGGGCATGAGGTACAAATTGGCTAGAGTGGATTGGGAAAACATATTAAAAGGCATGACTATACATGGACAAAGTTGACTGACCAGTTTTTACCTTCTTTTCACCTGGAAGCAATGCATTGTTGCTGTAAGTCATGTAATCAGCCTTCAAAGACCATACATAGACAATGTTTCAAGGTGAACAAACTTAAAAAAAGGTCAGTCAACTAACAAACAAAGTTCAGGATTGCATCAGGTTAAAAGCAAAGACCTGTAAAATTGCCAAAGATGGCAATATATCTGAGGACTCTTTTATGTCACAAAAAAAGGAGGATGACAAAGTTGATATGCATAAGAACATGAAGCAGCAATAGGCCATTCAGTACCTCATGCCTGTCCTGCCCTGCCACACAGCAAGGTCATGGTTGATCTGCTCCAGGCTCCAACTCCTGCTTTGTGTCAGCTCAGCACAGAATTCAATCCTTTGATATTTCAAAAATCTATCCACCTCCTCTTTAAAGACTTTCAGGGATCCAGCCTTCACAACTCTCTAAGCTAAAGAAATCCAGATGTTCACTACCCTTTGGGGGAAGAAATTTCTTTTTCATCTTAGTTTTAAATGAATGTCCCCTTATTCTTTAAATATGTCTCCTAGTCAAGACCCCCTCACTAGTTGAAACATCTTCTCACAACTATCATGTGAAGCTCTCTCAGAATTTTATAAATATCAGTAAGATCATTCTTCATTCTTCCATGCTCAGCCGTTCTTGATAAATCAAGCTCTTAATTCCAGAATTAACTTAGTGAATCTCTTTTGAAAATTCTTCAATGCTTATTTATTATTTTTTTAAACTATGAACACAAAACCTATGTACACTATTCCAGGTGTGGTCTCATCAATACCCAGCACAGTTGTAACAAGACTTTCCTATTTTAGACTCCAATTCCCTCAAAACAAAGGCCAAAATTTCATTTACCTTCTTAATTACTTGGTACATGCTAACGTTATATGTTTCATTCTCAAGAACATCAAGTTCCTTCAGTGCTGCATGTGTTTGGAATCTGTCTCCAAATTAAATGCTAACCTGCCTTTGGATTTTTCCTATCAAAGTGCATAACCTCATACTTTTGATCATGAAACCCAATCTGCCAACTCTTTGCCACTCACTCAAACTATCCGTCTTGCCTTGAGGACTCCTCATGTGCTCAGCACAACATGCCCTTCCACTTATTTTTGTAACAACAGCAAGTGTGAATACATGACACTCCACTCCTCTTCCAAGTCATTAAGATTCATAGTAAATACTTAAAGCCCTCATATTGATCTTGTGGCACTCCATTATTTATACATTGGCAACTGGAAAAGAACCTACTAATCCCACCTTCTGTCTTCAGTATCTTAACCAATCCTCAATCCATGCTTATGCATTACCCACAGTACTCTGAGCTCCTTTCTTGAGCAATAACCCTTTATATGGTACCTTATCAAATGCCTTCTGAAAATCTAAATACACTATAATTATCAGTTCCCCTTTATCAACTCTGTTTTATGGCATGCTGAAAGAACACTAGAAAATTGACAAACATGATTTCCTTTTCACAAAGCCATGTTGTCTCTGTTTGACTGTGTTAAGCTTTTCTAAATGTCCTGATACCTCTCCCTTAATAATGGACTCCAGCATTTTGCTTTCTGTCTCCCTCTCTTCTTAAACAGGGGTGTCACATTAGCAATGTTCTCAATGTGGAAACTCTCCTGAAATCCACAGAGTGTTGGAATATTGCAATCAATGCATCTTCTAACTTTCCAGTTAGAAGCCTTGGAAAGAAGCCTCTCCCTTACATCCTTTGGATTTAAGCCATCTGGGCTAGGCAACTTGTTAGTCTTTAGTCCATGCATTTGTCAAATACCTTGAGAATGTTATAAGATGTTTCCACCCTTTAGCACCTAATTGATCAGTTATCTTTTGGGATCTTTATAATGTCCTCCACAGTGAAGACTGATACAAAATATTAGTTTAAATTATCTGTCTTTTCCCTGTTCTCTATTATCAGTTACCCTGTTGCATCTTTCAAGAATCATATATTAACTTCAGTTGCTCTCCTTCCTTTACATGCACATAGAAGCTTTGTTTGTGTATTCCTAGCCTGTTTACTCTCGTAATCAATCTTGTCCATTTTTATTAGCTTTCTGGTCATCGGCAGCTGGTTCCTAAAAGAAAATCCCAAATCCTCTGTCCTAGCATTAGTTTTTGCTGTTTTATACACCTTAGCTTTTGATTGGATACTCTCTTTGATCACTATTGTTAACCACTGGTGATTCGCCCTTCTTGTCAAGTCCTTCTTTCAGAAATATCTGTTTAAATGTCAATCATTATTCATCCACTGACTTTTCCCTTAGTCAATTTCTCGAGCTTGCTTTAGACAACCTTCTCCTCATGCCTTTCTAATGATCCTTATTCAAGTTGGGAACATTGGTTTGAGACTCACTCACAAACCAAGTTTAAAATTCTGCTGCTTGTAATCGCTAACCCCAAGAGGATCCTTACTTATGACATTTCTTATTAATAAGAACATAAGAGCATAAGAACCAGGAGCAGGTTGAGGCCACATAACCTTTAGAGCCTGCTTCATTACAATTACTCTTACTAGATCTAAAATAGCATGTGCCCTGGAAGGTACTGCTCTAAGAAACAATTCCTGATGCATCTATATGTACCATGTGGTTCTTGCACTGATTGGTATAGTCAATATGCAGATTAAAATTCCATGAGAACAGTCAAACCCTTTTACATGTCCCTAATATTTCCCAATGTATGCTTTGTCCTGTAGTGAGGACCCTCTTCTGGGGCCTCTCGATGACTCCCATCCATGAACTCTTTCCCAGGCTACTCCTTCTTTTCACATCATGGTCGATTGCACCTGCACCATACTCACTATCATGCTGACCATCACCTTCACCTTCTTTCATTAACAAAGCTACCCCACCTCCTTTTCCTTATGCCTCTTCTTCTGGAACAATGAATACCCTTGAAAAGTAGAATGGAATTTGAACGCGGACTGTTGGATATTGCAGTCAGGGACTTGAAGGTTTACAGGGAGTGGAGGGTTAGCATTGCTGCCTCATAGTGCCAGGGACACAGGTTTGATTCCTGCCTCAGGCTACTGTCTGTGTGGAGTTTGCATTCTCCCTTTATCTGCGTGGGTTTCCTCTGGGTGCTCTGGTTTCCTCCCACAGTCCAAAGATTTGCAGGTCAGGTGAATTGGCTGTGCTAAATTGCCCGTAGTATTAGGTCCATTAGTCAAGGGTAAATGTAGGGGAATGGGTCTGGGTAGGTTCCTCTTTGGAGGGTCGGTGTGGACTGGTTGGGCCAAATGGCCTGTTTCCCCACTGTAGGAAATTGATCTTGAAGCAGAGTTCAAGGTACTGTGTTATATCTCAAGGCCAGTGTGTCAGTAATTTTTAAGAGTGAAGCTCTTGATATAATTATTGAATTATAGCAAAGTAGAGGGCATAGGTTTAAGGTGAGAGAGGAAAGATTTAAAAAGGACCTGTGAGGTAACTTTTTAATGTATAGAGTGCAGCATCTATGGAATGAGCTGCCAGAGGAAGTGGCAGAGGCTGATACAATTACAACATTTAACAGGCATCTGGATGGGTATATGAATAGAAAGGTTTAGAGGGATGTTAGGCCAAATGCTGGTAAATGGAACTAGATTAAATTAAGGTATCTGGTCGGCATGGCCGGAAGGATCTGTTTCCATGCTGTACATATCTATGACTCGATGACTCTATGTGACTGAGCATGCAAAGATCTCATACTCCTCTTACCTTGGACAACCTAATACATGACACTCTCCTCATTCCATGCTCCTCTATTGCAAACTAACAGCTTAATACTAGCCCAGGCACTCTAGTGCCTTAGAAATATTATGTTTATGTATAATACCTGCTGGACTCTTCAATGCCATAACATTCACACTCAATTTCTCATGTTACGGCAAATAACATAAGCATTGACCCATCAGGGAAAACACTTTGTTGAAGGCAAACTCACATTAGTTAGCAGGAGTATCTTGAAGATACAGTGATGTTTGCGCATAGATAATGCTTGGTTTTACTACCCTAGCTATTATTTTGACAGTAAATTATGTGTCACTATATTTACTTCTCATGTCACTTGTGAAACTAATATTTGAAACTCAGTTGGTTCTGTGAATGTAACTCTTTATTCTGTTTAAGTAATTTGGTTACACTTTGAATGAGAATGCAGATTGTATCACATGACACATTTGAATAATTAATAAGCCCCATTAAACTATATTTCCATACAATTGTTATACAGGAACATTTCCAATCTATCAGCTCCTTCTTATTTAGTAGGTACAGAGCAATTTCACCAGTGAATATTTCTGTTTCTATTAACTCATTAATTATATTAAGATTTGGTAATAGGCTATATTTACTAGCTTTTCTTCAATTATTTATTTAATTATTGTGTGGGAAACAACATGTTTAAGCCAATTACCAACAGCAATTAAATCCAGATCACATATTTAAAACTTGACCAGCAGCTTATCCATTGTCCTGTCCACGGTAAGTGGATTTATTCAAGTTTTATCATAACCTCAAAATGCTGTCAGAAATGGCTGAGACACTCCTGTGGTAGATAATAGCAGAAATAAACAGGCAATGTTGACATAGGTGTTTATAATGAAAGAAGATAACTTGCTTTGCTATGGCACCTTTCACTCCATGAGTAAAATACTCACAGCTTCAGTGTAAAAGGCACAGCAGACCATTTCCACGCAGAAAAGTTCCAAAAACAGACATTTTTAGTCAGGTTGGTTGAGAGGTAAGTATTGGCCAGGACACTGACAAAAACTGCTCTGCTGTTCTTGCGCAAAGTGCTGTGGACCTCTTCTATGTACGACTGAGAGAGAAGAATGGACTTAGCTTCAGCATTTATTCAAAAGATAGCACTTGTGGCAGAATAGCATTCCTTCAGTACTGAAGGAAACACCATCTCGGATTATAAATTTAAGTCCACCAGAATTCTCAGTGATAAGAAAGCTTGGCCTCTGTTGAGAGAAAAGGAACTGAATTGAATTGAATTGAATTTATTGTCACATGTACCGAGGCACAGTGAAAGCTTTGTGTTGCGAGCAATACAGGCAGATCACAGAGTTAAGTAGCACAGATAAGTAAATAATAGGTAAACAGCAGCAAAAACAAAAACACAGGTACGGGCGAATGTTAAGAGTTTGTGAGTCCATTCAGTATTCTAACAACAGTAGGGTAGAAAATGTTTCGAACCCACCTGGTGTGTGTGTTCAGGCTTCTGTATCTTCTCCCCAATGGTAGAGGCTGCAGAAAAACATTGCCAGGGTGGGATGGATCTTTGAGAATGCTGGCGGCCTTTCCTTGACAGCGGGCCTGGTAGATGGATTCTATAGATGGGTGGTTGGCCTTTGTGATTGTCCGGGCCGAGATCACCGCTCTCTGTAACTGTCTCCGATCTTGAATGGTACAGTAGCTGTACCAGGTAGTGATGCATCCAGACAGAATGCTCTCAATGGTGCCCCTATAAAAGTTGGCAAGGGTAATCACCATCAAGCCAGATTTCCTCAGCTGCCTGAGGAAGAAGAGATGTTGTTGGGCCTTTGTAACCAGTGCGTCCACATGAAGAGTCCAAGAAAGCTTGTGGTTGATGACCATTCCCAGGAGCTTGCCACTCTCCACTTGTTCCACCTCTGTGCTGTTAATGTGTAGGGGGGCATGAGTAACATCCCGCCAAAAGTCAATAATGAGTTCCTTTGTTTTGCTGGCACTGAGAGCTAGGTTGTTCTCAGTGCACTATTTTTCCACATCTTCCACCTCCCATCTGTAGTCTGTTTCGTCGCCATCTGAGCTTCAACCGACTGTGGTGGTGTCATCAGCGAACTTGTAAATAGTATTAGTCTGGTATTTGGCAACACAGTCATGGGTAGATAGTGAGTACAGTAGGGGGCTGAGTTTGCACCCCTGGGGGGCTTCAGGATGAAATCTTGTCCCCAGTCTTCACTGATTGTGCCCTGTGGTCCAGTTGCATAGAGTAGGGCTTAGTCCAAGATCACTAAGCTTAGTAATCAGTCTCAAGGGGATAATAGTATTGAAAGCTGAACTGTAGTCAATGAGTAGGATTCTTATGTAGCTGTTCTTGATGTCAAGATGTTCTAGGAAGGAGTGAAGGGCAAGTGATATGGCATCTGATGTGGATCTGTTGGTCCGATAGGCAAATTGGTAGAGGGTCAAGAGTGGTGGGGAGGCTGGAGTTGATTAGTGCTGTCACCAGTCTTTCAAAGCACTTCATGACCACCGAAGTTAGGCCCACAGGGTGGTAGTCATTGAGACATGCTGCATGAGCCTTCTTAGGCACAGGGATGGTGTTGGCCCTCTTGAAACAGGCAGGGACAGCGGCCTGCTGCAGCAAGAGGTTGAAGATGTCCGAGAAGACCTCTGTCAGTTGATCTGTGCTTGCTCTGAGTGCATGGCCTGGTACTCCATCTGGTCCCATCGCTTTCCTTGGATTCACACAAAGGAAAACTGATCTGACCTCTGATGAAGTGACTGTTGGGTTAGGTTCGTCAGGATTTGTCAGAATAGGTGTTACCTCTCCGCCGGAAATCTGCTCAAAGTGAGCATAGAAGGTGTTGAGACGATCTTGGAGGGATGTGTCATAGTCTGCTATCTTGCACTGTCTCCTTTTAGAAACTGTGATGTCATTCAGTCCTTGCCATTGTCACTGGGTGTGTATATGGGTCTCTACTTTGGATTGGTATTGGTCCTTGGCTGGCTTAATGTCTGCGAAGGTCATACTTGGATTCCTTATATTTGTGTTGGTCTCCTGACCTGAAGGCTTCAAGCCTGGTTTTTAGTAGGTTCTGTATGTCCTGATTCATCCAGGGTTTCCCGTTGGGGAACACCCGGATTGACTCCCTTGGTGTGCAGTCCTCCACACATTGCTGATAAAGTCTGTGATGATAGTGGCGTACTTGTCCAAGGTACCTGTGCACTGTTTGAACACGGCCCAATCAGCCAATTCCAGACAGCCCCGGAGTTGATCCTCTGCCTCTTCCGACCAGCACTGGGCCTGTATCCATGAGGGGATCTCCTGCTTGAGCTTTAGCCTGTAAGCTGGGAGAAGAAACATGGCATTGTGGTTGGAGTTCCCGAAATGAATGCAGGGGATGCTGCGGTTGGCATCTTTTACAGTTGTGTAACAGTGGTGTAAAATGTTCAGGCCCCCAGTGGGGCAGGCAATGTTCTGGTGGTATTTGGGCAACACCTTCCTTAGATTGGCTTGATTGAAGTCGCCAGTTACAATAAACAAGGCCTCAGGGTGTTCCGTCTCCAGGGTGTTAGTGGTGGAGTACAGCACATCCAGAGCTTCCTCAACCTTTGCTTGTGGCAGTATGTACACAGTAGTTAGTATAGCAGCGGGAAATTCCTGTGGTAGATAGAAGGGTAGGCATTTGATAATAAAGAATTCAAGGTTTGGGGAGCAATGGCTGCCCCAGGTTGCAATGTCCGTGCACCACAAGTTGTTGATTAAAAAGCAAACCCCTCCACCCTTGTCTTAGCCGAGGATGCTGTATGGTCTATACAATGGATAGAAAAACCATTAGCCTGAAGTGCGCAGTCGGGAATGAATGGGTTGAGCCAGGTTTCTGTGAAGGAGAGTGCGCAGCAGTCTCGCAGTTCACACTGGAAGCTGTGCCGTGATCTGAGTTTGTCCATCTTGTTCTCCAGAGATTGTACATTTGCTAGGAGTAAGCTAGGAAAGCTGAATAATTGTCACAAAAGGAATTAAAGCTTGTGACAAGGTGCATCCTGCCTGTGAAAAATTGAAAAGAATGTGTAAATTTGCACTAAAATTGGGTTTTTACTTTGGTTATGACTTCCTGAGAAGTTGTGAAATTTAGTGCACCACAGAATGGACAAAATTTCAATCCCACGTCTTTGCGCCTGGGCTGACATGTTATTGTTTGGAGTAACTGTGAGAGTGGTTTCTGTTCTGCTTCTACGGAGTTAATTCTTTTTCTTTCCGTAAATGTGTTCTCTGATCTCGTGCTTGTGATTCAAAATCTCCTGACTTTGCTGTTATCTTTTAAAGAGAAAACCATTAGCTTTTGCCTATATTTGATTGTGCTGAATTGAAAACAAGCATCATTAGTGAAATGTATTTACAAATAATTTAAAGATAGAGCTGATCAAGTTGCACTCAAATATTGAATGACAGTGATGTAATGAGGTTTTAGCTGCATGCACAAAATAGTTTATGTTTAAGTTAATCTTTTGTACGTTATTTTATTTTTAGTTATGATTTTAAAAGTTCTTGTTTTAGTTAATGGGACTAATTTTTCATTAATGACTATCTTAGTTATTGTTTTCTAGTCAATACAAAAGCTCACTTCTTCTCCTTGATTAAAAAAATGCCTGTTACACATCCATTGCTAATGGCTTTTTTTCCCATAATCCCCTTTTTTTTTACATTTGTAGTTTTTATTCTTCTTGCTGATAAATTAAATGAAATTTCATTTCTCTTGTTCAGTTAATGGCTTTTATTTATGGTAAGCTGTCTGAGGCCATAGTGCTTCTTTGCACCTGAGAGTGCTTTCCCATAGGGCATCTGGAGCACTGAGGTAAAATTTGGCCAGCTGCCCCCCTCATGGCCTACTGGGACCCTCAATCCAATTGAAGCATCTTAGCAAATGTGAATTTCAAGGTTACACCTGGGTGTTCAAGGGCAGTGCCAAGTGTAATTGCCACTTAGATTGTGGATTAATCTGATTTGCGATCTATTAGGTTTGATTCTTCCTCTTTCCCCGAGCTAGGATTATTGTGATAGTTTAAGATAATGGAATCTTATGGAGAAGGTCGTGTAGACATTCAGATTCAGGCACTGCAGATAATATGATTAATCTCAAAGCGCTTTCAGTAGGGTCACACCTTCATACATTTAATTGGTGAAGAGCGGGCCAGGGAAAAGAAATAGCTAACTAACTCACTCCATTTCAGACAACTGGATAAAAACCAACTTAATCCATCAAAAGGTTTCCCTGTGTACGCTTTACATATTTATTACTGCTAGACTATTCCATTCAGTGCTTTTTTATCAGCTTCTCCTTTTCAATGTGTGATGTAATGCCAAACTAGTCTTTTAACCCTTTTTGGTCTCAGGAATTATAAACTCATATACGTTAAATCACAGTTAATCAAATCATCACTTTTTTAATGAATATATCCATGTAAGGACAGAGAAGACTGATTTAGTGTGCTCTATATTGATAAAGTCTTTAATTCAGAATATAAATTTACATGGCAATCATTTATTTTTGTGATTCAGTAAGATTCTATATTGTTGGACATTGTAAGATAAAATGAAAAATATTTTTTGTGATTCTTTACTTGGAAATAATAAGAGCTGTAATTAATTGCACTATATAGAAATAATAAGATGTGAGTACACCATGGATGAATTATATTGTTAAATGTTGTCTCATAATTCTTTATTGTTTGGTGTTAAATTTTCTCATTCATTTTGCATTACATTACCAGTAGGTCTATTAGAAATGGTTGCTATTGTGTTTAAGACATGGGACTTTAGACTAATTGCTGTTGATCCAAGCATTATAATATGTCCCTGATTATGCCATAACCCAAAATTGTTATTGTAGATTTGTAATTGTCACTGCTGCCGTGATAGTTAGATATTTCAGTTAATGTATAAATATGACTTAAATCCTGTGAATGTTTTGAGCCAGTTTTCTTGTTGAGACAAAAAAGAAATGCAGATGCTGAAATCCAAGGTGGACAAGCAGGAAGCTGGAAGAGCACATCAAACCAGGCAGCATCAGGAGGTGGAGAAGTCAATGTTTCAGGTGTAACCCTTCTTCAGGGCCTTGTTTCCTTGTTGAGTCCATCACATTGTCGGGACATTATATGAACATTGTTTGTAATGAGATGTGTACAGATCTATCCCACATTTTATGGATTCACCTTGTCCTGTAAATACTAAAGGACAAGTTCCTTCTTAGGAACTTTCCCATTTGCAGTTAAAGGGTGTTTTCAAGTAAGCTTCCTATTGTGGCTCAGAGAAACTTTTCTCAAGCAATCCTCTGCTCTTCATTTCATTAATCATATACATGGGCTCTTTGGCAATCTTCCCCTCATAAGTCACGGCAGGAGAGGCAGAAATACTTGGCTTGACTAGGACATCCTGACGTTTGATGTCACTGTCACCATTTTTAAATCTCAGTTGCTGATCATAGTCTACCATTCAGACTGACTTATCAAGGCAGTCTCGATTGCTCTGTCTCCATGGATGCTGCCTGACCTTCTGGGATTTCTAGCATTTTCTTGTTTTCAGTTTCCAGCATCTCCAGTAATTTGTTCCCAATTGACTACAGCCTGGCCCCTGGCCTGACGTCTCCACAGCAGCTTGAGTGACGTGCCTGGACTGATTGTACATGATCTACATCCCTGACTGTGGCCCAATCCCCTGAATGCAAGGACATGAATCCTTGGACTTTGATAGTACTAGGCATCCGACTAATTACGCTCAACTCCCCAAATTGGAATTAGGTAAGCCCTTAGGTGAGTCAGGAACCCCTTGATTTACTGTGTCCCCCTTGACTGCACAGGACTGCTCCCTCTGTTTTTAACAGTTGCCTTGTTTCCTTGTACAGATGCAGTGCATTTGCCGCTTTAACTGAAGTGTTGCAGGTTTGGTGTTGGCATTGCATGGTGCTGCAGAGTGCCATGTCCATCTCTTAACTGTTCAGTACCCCCCACCATAACAATCCGCCTGCATCTCCCTTCTCGCTAAACAGCAATGCAAGCCTGCAGAGGCTGGAAGTCTGGAACTGAGCACCGTAAGACCTTGTGTGCTGAGGAAAAAAGGTGACCCAAACAGAACCTACTGCCTGTATGTCAGTGCTGAGTGTGTATGGTCAGAAAGCAATGCGAAATAGACAGGACCTGTCAAACTCCATGTAAATACAAAGCAAGCGAGCATTTAGAAAGCACGAAGACTCATAAGGTGCATCCTGTGCAGATGAATGAAATGCTTATGTGTCCCTTTGCACTGAGCAATCCAGCAGAAGCATGCAAGCTGTAGATGTCCCTGAGGTCCAGAGTGCCCAAGGCTTGAAGTGATGTGTGAGTTGGTCCAAGAGCAGGCATGCCGAGAGAGTAAGGCTGGCATTCTGCTACTTGTAACTTGTGTGGACTGAGAGTCGAGGGAGATGATGTCCATGGAACAAGCAGGCAACTTGTGTGAAAGGCACAGTCAGATGATAATCGGCACCACAACTGGTGAGCTGCAGCTGCTCGGGCCCCAGTCGGATTTATATGTTTGGTCATTGTGCTGTCTCGTTTCTTGGTGAAGGAGAAAAAGATTGGAAAAGGAAATAATATGAGCTGCAGTATTAATGAGATGCAAATGCATGGAAATAAACTAGTTGCCATTCTACAGTGAGACCCTGTAGTCATCATTTAAGGCTGAAAAGGAAAATCAAAAGGCCTTGTCTTAATGTCAAGAATCTGATTGTTTTTCATTCTCTCCGTGTTTTGCCAATTTGCTCATTGCTCAGGCTACATTAGAGAGAAAAGCATTCCACACCTTGTTTCTGCATATGATATTTACATTTTGTTTTCTGTGAATGCTCATTTTTTTCCACTGTCTCTGTTATTCCTTTGCTGTGTATTGATACTTAATATGTAGTTTTTTGTCATTCATTTGTGGGATGTAGGTGTTACTGGCTGGGCCCAGCATTTATTGCCCATCCCTAGTTGCCCTTGAGAAGGTGGTGCTGAGCTGCTTCCTTAAACCATTGCCTTCCACCTGCTGTGGGTTGACCCACAATGCCTTTCAGGAAGGAAGTCCAGGACTTTGACCCAGAGACACTGAAGGAACAATAATATATTTCCAAGTCAGGCTGGTGAGTAACATGGAGGGGAATTTGCCGGACAGTGATGTTCCCATGCATTTCCTGCCTTCATCCTTCTGGATGGATGCATTTGTGGGTTTGGAAGGTGCTGTCTGAGGAACTTTGGTGCATCTTGTAGATAGTACACACTGCTGCCACTGAGCGTCGGTGGTGGAGAAACTGGGTAAAGCAGATGTTGTGGTAATAAAGTGGGCTGCTTTGCCCTGATTGGTGTCAAGCTTCTTGAATATTGGTGGAGTTGCACCCGTCCATGTAAGAGGGGTGTATTCCATCACACTCCTGACTTGTGCCTTGTAGATGGTGGGCAGGCTTCGGGGAATCAAGAGATGAGTTATATATTGCAGGATTCCTAACCTCTGACCTGCTCTTGTAGTCACTGTATTTATATAAATAATCCATTTAAATTTCTATTCATAGGTAACCTCCAGGATGTTGATAATGGGGAAGTCAGTAATTGAATGTCAATTGGTTAGACTAGTGCTTATTGGAGATGGACATTGACCGGCATTTGTGTGATACAAATGTTACTTGCCACCTTTAAGCCCAAGCCAAGATAGTTTCAGGGTCTTGTTACATTTGGACATGGACTCGAAGAGTCATAGAGATGCACAGCATAAAAACAGACATTCAGTCTATATGGACTGCTTCAGTATCTGAGGATCTGTGAATGGTGCTGAACATCATGCAATCACCAGCAAATACACCTAATCATGACTGTATGATGGAGGGAAGGTCATTAATGAAGCAGCAGAAGATGGTTGGGCCTAGGACACTACCTTGAGGAACTCCTGCAGAGATGTCCTGAAGCTGAGATGACTAACCTCCAACAATCACAACAATCTTCTAATGAACAAGGTATGACTTCAACTATTGGCGATTTCTCCCTCCGATTCCCATTGGATTCAGATTTGCTGGGGCTCCTTGATGCCACATTCAGTCAAATACAGCATTAGTATCACAGGCTGTCACTCTCGCCTCACCTCTGAAATTAAGCTCTTTTGTCTGTGTTTGAACAAAGACTGTAATGAGAGCAGGAGCTGAGTGGCCCTGGAGGAACCCAAACTGGGCATCAGGTCAGGAGTGTGATGGTATACTCCCCACTTGCCCAGGTGAGTGCATTTCCAACAACACTCAAGAAGTTTGACATCATGCAGGACAAAGCAGCCCACTTGTTAGGGAATACATTCACAAACGTCCCCTCCCTCCATCACCAACATTCAGTAGCAGCAGTATGTTCAAGCTACAAGATGCACAGCAGAAATTCACTCAGACAGCACTTTCCAAGCCGATGATCACTTCCATCTAGAAGGACAAGGGCAGTAGATACATGGTAACATGACCACCTGCAAGATCCTCTCCAAGCCACTCACCATCCTAGAAGAAAGTGAGGACTACAGATACTGGAGATCAGAGCCAAAAGGTGCAGTGCTGGAAAAGCACAGCCAGTCAGGCAGCATCCAAGGAGCAGTAGAGTCAACATTTTGAGCATAAGCTGTTCACCATCCTATATTGTCATTCCTACACCATCACTGGATCAAAATCCTGGAACTGCTTCTGTAATGGCATTGTGGTCTACCTGCAGCACATGGATTGTAACAGTTCAAGAAGGCAACTCGCCACTATCTTCACAAGGGTAACTAGGGACAGGCAATAAAGTTGGCCCAGCCAACAATGCCTAATTCTCCATATGCTGTGAGTGAAAAAAACCAAAAGCTGTTCAAAGTAAGTTAATGCTATAGCAAGTGTCAATGACAATGTGTAACGAAAGCTTGACTAGAAGTATTTATTAGGATAAGTGTGTGACAGTGAAGGAAGAATTGTGATATTATCAAATGTTGTTCCATGAATATTTAACTGGCAAAATCTCAGTTTATATCGCTGCGCAGCTTATGATCAACCTTGATACTGTGATCGTAATCTCATTGCTAAAAGAACTATAGACATTGAAGTACATTTTACACTATATATACACTAAAAATATCTGATGCTGAGTGTTCTAATTGAAGGTGTGTGAGGGTTCCAAGCAATGCGTATTAGAGTGTCATGGGGGAGTCCCTCTGAACACTGACTTCTGTCGTGCTGCACAGATGTAGATTCTGCCTCCTGCCTTCTGTGCAGCATTCCACACCGTTCCTGTGCTGCTTGGTGCCTGAGTCAAGTGCAAGCCCCAGCGGCTTTGGAATTAGAGTATGGTTTTAAACGGGCCTACTTTGAAAATTAGATGGAACCTGAGGCCTCCAGCACAGGCTGAGGACGGGTTGGAGCTAGATCCACGATGAGTGAGCCACATCAAAAGTGGTCAGATGCTTGAGTCGGGGATGGTAGGATCACTGAGAGAAATCGAAGAAGGCGCACAACAATTTGAGACTGAGTCAGAGAATTCCTTGTGACAGCACTGTGCTTTTAAGGGAAATTTGTTTGGTGCTGTTTTTCTTGTACAGAAGTATTGCCACAAGTGGCACCAGAATAACTGCTCTCAAAGTGTTGGGTAAACAGATTTGAGTTCCTCAGTGCTTTTTCTCAAATGAACCAAGAAGCATGAGTGGGTGGAGTCAGGCTCACACAGACGCAGAAGGCTTTCAGTTTGATCCTCAGTTGATGAGAAGGCTTCTGATGACTGTTGAGTTAAAAACTTGAGTTCCCGACTGCTAAAGTGATGTCTGCGGGAGTGAGGCTTCCTCTTAAAAAAAAAGTGAAAAGGGGCAGACTTTCTTTCTTCTGCTGATAGAGTGAGAAGACAGTATGTGAGGGTGGCACAGTGGGTCAGTGGTTAGCACTGCTGCCTCACAGCGCCAGGGAGATGGGTTCAATTCTAGCCTTGGGTGACTGTCTGTGTGGAGTTTGCACATTCTCCCTGTGCCCGCGTGGGTTTCCTCCCACAGTCCAAAGGTGTGCAGGTTAGGTGAGTTGGCCATGCTAAGTTGCCCATAATGTTCAGGGATGTGTAGGCAAGGTCCTTTAGTCTGGGGAAATGTAGGAGAATGGGTCTGAGTGGGATACTCTTTGGAGTGTTGCCGTGGACTATTTCCACACTGTAGTGACTCTATGAAAACTGTTTTGCTAAATTGCCATGGCATGTATGTGTTATGGACTGCTGCTACATTTGAACAGTTAATGAATAGGAGTTAAGTAATATATTATTTTACTAAGAATTTCAATAGAGTCAAAGTTGTGCCAAATCTTCTTTATTGTTTGTCTTTTAATTATGATGTAAGAATATAGTATGTGTTGCTTAGACCATAGGAATGGAACAATTGCATGATATCTGGAATAATCGTGTTATACTTGACTTTAAATAAATTAAAAGTAAGGGTCTAAGCTATTTCCTTGATATGGTTTAGGGAGATTTGGTCTTGTCCATAACACCCTGAGGTGAATAAGACACAACTCCTGCTCTGAAGGACAATGCAATGTGACTCGCAATAGAAATGCCATGAACTTGCCAGGTCTCCATGCTGTTTCTTTGATGTGTTTCAAATCCAGTTGTAACTCTGAGCCCGTTTTGAGAAGAGTGGAAATTGGAGGTTAAAGAGAAAGCTTCAGAATTGCTAACCGCTGTTCCTGCTGAGTACAAGACATTCCCTCCCTGCTCCTGCTGTTCGATAGTAGACAGGCAGGCGGTTGGTAGAACACAGCAGGCCAGGCGGCATCAGGAGGTGCAGAAGTCAACGTTTCGGTTGTAACCCTACTTCAGGACTAGGGGTCAGTGTAGGGGGAGCTGCAGATAAAGGGGGTGGCGGGGGCAGGCTGGTGAAGTGGGGTTAGGTGAAGAAAGGTAGAGGGTATGACCTGGTTTGTTAGTTGGAGGAATGAATCTGGTTGGTGGCAAGGAGCAGTGGAAGGGAGGGGGAGGGGTTGGGAAGGGAGTCAGGGGATGGGGAGGGAGGTTATTTGAAATTAGAGAACTCAGTCTTGAGTACTCCGGACTGTAGTTCAACAGCAAAGTCTGAAATGTGGCTGATTCAAGGTTGCGAAGTGTGTGTGTCTATTTGGAATGTTTTTCATTGTAATAAATTCATTCTACTGCTTGTAGTTTTGGTCTCCTTAATTGAGAAAAGATGTACTGGCAGCGCGGGGGTGCAGAGGAGATTCACTAGATTGACTCCGGAGTTGTGAGGATTGGCTCATGAGGAGAGACTGACTAGACTGAGATTATATTCATTGGAATTTAGAAGAATGAGTGGGGTGGATCTTATCAAAACGTATAAAATTATGAAGGGAATGGATATGATCAAAGGAGGGAAGTTGTTACCACTGGTGGGTGAAACTAGGACAAGAGGGCATAACCTCAAAATAAGCAGGAGCAGATTTAGGACCGAATTGAGGAGGAACTTCTTCACCCAGAGGGTTGTGAATCTGTGGAATTCTCTGCGCAGTGAAGCAGTTGAAGCTTTCTCATTGAGTGTTGTTAAAGCTGAGATAGATCATTTTTTGAACAGTAAAGGAACTAAGGGTTATGGTGAGACAGTGGGTTAGTGGAGCTGAGTCCACGAAAAGATCAGCCATGATCTCATTGAATGGTAGAGCAGGCTTGCAGAATCAGATGGCCTGCTCCTGCTCCTGGTTCTTGCGTTCTTATTGCTTTAGGATAAATGCACTTGCAGATTTGATGCCATGAAATAAAAGATCAGTGTGCTGGAACTTTTGTACATTAGATTGTACAAAATATAGAATGGAAACAGGCCCTTCGGCCCAACAAGTCCACACCAACCCTCTGAAGAGTAACCCATCCCCCTAACTAATGCACCGAACACTATGGGCAATTTAGCATGGCCAGTTTATCTTTGGATTGTGGGAGGAAACTGGAGCAACCAGAGGAAACCCACACAGACACAGGGAGAATGTGCAAACTCCACACAGACAGTCACCCAAAGCAGGAATCAAACTGGGTCCCTACTGCCATGAGGCAGCAGTGCTAACCACTGAGCCACCATGCCTGAAGTTTGCATTTTATACTCATTTGAAAATTCTAGTTATTGCCCCATACAATATTGCTTTATTACAGGATGCCTTTACATGGCACCTAGTTCACCAACAGACACACATCCTCAGCCACAAATAAATATCAAGAAGTTCAATAAACACTCTGTCCTCATGTTCATCTCTAATTATCTTTTATTTTCAAATGACCTCTTAAAATACAATAGATGGAAAGGAGATCAGAACATAGATCATTTTATCAGTAGCAAATGGGAAAAAAAGCCTTTTACCTTCTGTGACAGAAATGCTGCGATAGACTTCAAAGGTTAGGTCATTTCAAAGATTAAAAGTAAACAATGAGATTTTAAGGGCATGGCATGTCTTTCTATGTTACAAAACAGTGGAACAGATCTATTGTGGTTGGTTGTGTTTTTGTGGAGCATAAACCGGGATAGCATGGTAAACTGTTGTTCATTCAAGATAAGATTATTTAACATTTCAAAATGTCTACTAAAACAGATACATAATCAAATCCTGACAGAAATAGCATTGAATATAACAATTTAGATTTTAATTTAAAATGAAATGATGTCTATTGTTTAATAGAAAAGAAAGTTAAACAATCGCTAATTTGAAGCTTCATGTAAAAATAGGACCAAACCCTTCATTGATACAAGTACTAGGAGATAAGCAATCATGAGTGCTCTAATGTTTAAGATGTAAATACTTACAAACATGTAAGATTAAATCATTCCTTTCTTCCAGGGGTAACAAGTAAGAATTGGACAAAGTGCACAAGTTTTGATAAATGTTATTCTTGTTATGTATTTAAACCACTTAGCTTTTAGAGGATTTTTGAATTAATATTTTATCCACTGGAGATTCTCATCAAGCTTACGTTAAGCATTGTCATTTGATCGTTATGGGAAATGCATTAATATAACAAGAAAGGAAACACAATATTAAAATTATTGAAAACAGCACATCTCTCCTTTGTATGCCATGATACATTAAGTACATTGGTATGTGTTAGCTGTGAACCTTTAAAATCCCCAAACAAATAAGCTTTCAAATTGTTTGCACTTTATATGCTATTTTGTCATGTTCTCTGGACATCCTGAAGTGCATCATAACTTTTGTTGGTGCCTGCACAACTATATTGTTACATACAGACAACAAATAAATCGATGACCAGTTTTGACCTTGTTGGTTCAGGGGGAGGTGTGATCAAGATTCTTTGGAGAACTTGTTCATAGATTTCCATGGGGTTCTTTGAGTCCAACTGAGTAGGTAAACAGGCTTTCAATTTTTTCTCCTTTTCCAAAAAGATTGCATCAATAACACAGGAGCACTCCCTCAATATTATGCTGCGGTCATGAAAGATCATGTGCTCAGGCAGTCATTAAGCATGAATCTATATCACAGTCGAATGATACTGAGTACTGAGATGAAGAGAATTTTTTTTCACCCAGAGAATGGTGAGCCTGTGAAATTCTCTGCCACAGAAAGTGATTGAGGCTAAAATAATTTGTTTTCAAGAAGCAGTTACACATAGTTCTGAGGGGAAAAGTGATCAAAGGGTACGGGAAGGGTAGTGGACGGCACGATGGCACAGTGGTTAGCACTGTTGCCTCACAGCGCCAGAGACCCGGGTTCAATTCCTGCCTCAGGCGACTGACTATGTGGAGTTTGCACGTTCTCCCCGTGTCGGCATGGGTTTCCTGCGGGTGCTCCGGTTTCCTCCCACAGTCCAAAGATGTGCAGGTCAGGTGAATTGGCCATGCTAAATTGCCCATAGTGTTAGGTATAGGGGTAAATGTAGGGGTATGGGTGGGTTGCGCTTCGGTGGGTCGGCGTGGATTTGTTGGGCCGAAGGGCCTGTTTCCACACTGCAATGTAATCTAATCTAATGAAGAAAGCAGGAACTGGATATTGAGTTGAATGTGGGTTGAGAGTGTGTTGCTGGAAAAGCACAGCAGGTCAGGCAGCATCCGAGGAGCAGAAGCCCTTCATCAGGAATTGAATTGAATTGAATGATCAGCCATGAGCATACTGAATGATGGAGCAGGCTCAAAGGGCTAAACAGCCTACTGCTCCTTTTTCCTACGTTTTTATGTACACTTTTCTGACTCTAAGATGCTACTAAGTGAGCCAGTTTGCAACAAATGAGAATGGAAAGTACTGTACTCGGCAGCTCTGGCAGCATCTGTGGAGAAAAACAGTTGGCTGTAAATATTTCAAGGGGTGCATTTGTTGCACCGCTCCCACTCTGAATGAGAAATATCCATGGCAAACTGTAAAAAAAATGGCAGCCTTAAGAAGCTCTGTAAGTCAGCAGAAGGTGCCCTGCCGGCCAAGCCAATTGGCTGGCAGCACTAGCAGTCTCACCAGCACCAGGACTTAGTTGTGGACATTGCTGGGACTGCAAGAAGACAACATGGATACCAGACTCCTGGAATCCAGAAGTTTTGAGCAGGAAGAGATTGGGTAAACTCGGGAGGTGTGGGAGAGGTATGTAGTGGGATTTGAAGAACAAGAGGAATAACAGAAGTGGTATTACATTCCTGGAGGGGGCAAGCCATTACCCGCCAATCCATCCAAATAGGTACTCCTCTTCCTTCTATCTGCCATAGTAGAATTTGAATTCAGGTCCCCAGAACATTACCTGGGTCTCCAGATTGACAGTCCAGCAATAATGTCACTAAGCCATTACCTCCCTTGATGTCCCTGCATTTCTCTGAAGAAAATGTTTTTACAATGATTTATGTTCCAGAGCTGTTCTCAACCTTAGCAAATGAGAGGAGGGAAGACTGATTTGCTTGTCCTGTAACATTAATTGCATTCTCAGGATTATTTAGCACATTTAGTCCAATTACAGAATGGCATCTAACATTGGACACTATGGGCTGAATCTTATCAGAACGCCTTATTGGAACACGGCATCAATGTGGGCTTCACTAGATTCCTCATTTCCCCACCCCCACCTTATCCCAGTTCCACCGTCCAACTCAGCACCACCCTCATGACCTGTCCTACCTGTCCACCTTCATTCCTCCTATCCGCTCCACCCTCCTCTCTGACCTATCACCATTACCCCCATTACCTCCATCTACCTATCGCACCCTCAGCTATCTTTCCTCCAGCCCTAACCCCCTATCTCTCTACCCCTTTGGCTTACAAGCCTCAGTCCTGATGACGTCGATTCTCCTGCTCCTCAGATGCTGCTTGAGCTGCTGTGCTTTTCCAGCACCACACTGTCAACACTTATCGGAAATCAGCTGAGTGCTGATTTTGGTGAGCTTCATGAAGGGTTCCTCTCTGCTAGTAGAGGGTAGCTGCTCAGACAGAAAAACAAACTGATCCCGTCCACTCTGTGTGCAGTCACAGCCATTTTCCATTTCCAGTGCTCATTTACAATTCACATGAAAGACAACATTTGGCCCAATGAGTCCCAGTGGTCACCAAAAGCCAACCATAATGATATGGTTCTGGAGTCACATGGTGACCAGACCAGGTGAGGATGGTAGTTTCACTCCCTAAAGGGCATTAGTGAACCAGATGGGTTTTTCAACAATTGACAGTAGCTTCATGATCATCATTAGACTCTTAATTCCAGATTTTTAAAATTGAATTTAAGTTCCACCATTTTATACATCGATGTGCCCTCCTTCACACTTATTATCTCCACTGCATCCAACATGCCGACATCAGTCCCAAAAATGAGTTCCCCACTTCCCTACTAGCAATATCTCAGTGGCCACAAATAAAGACGTCTTGACTTCCATTGAGCTGACCCCCCAAGGCTGACTATTGCCCACCCATCTGACTGACTTTGATGGACAATCCCAGCTGATGATTGACCAGGCTCCTGGCTGATCTATATACAGCTTCCCAGTTAACATTCCACAAATCATCTGGACCGGCATTCACTATCATAAACTGTAGTGACCGTCCACCCCCTGGCAGTGACCAGCTCAAGCAACTGAGATCAGACAATGAACCAAAGAAATATGAATGCTGGAATCAGAAACAAAAACAGAAATTGCTGGAGGAACTCAGCAGGTCTGGCAGCATTTATAGACAGAAAGCAGAGTTGCTATTTTGGGTGCAGTGACCCTTCTTAAGAAGGAGCTGCAATCCGCAGAATCATTCACAAAAAGCTCACAGATGATTTTATGGTGACAATGGTTGGGCCAAGCAACTACTCTCACATCTTTTTGGCATTCAGCTCATGCAGCCATATTTGGGTCAAGGCTGAGATGAGGCCAGGTGACAGGTCGATTTAGTGAAACCGGAATTGGTCGTCAGCAAGCAAGTTAGTGGTGAATACGAGTGATAATTGGCCAGGTTCTCTTTTTGAACAACACATACTTGGACAAGTTTCCCCATTATCACTGCCATTGATTTACATTAGCTCAGGGTCCAGTTAGTTTAGTTTAGCATGCACAGAAAACATAAGCAAAAACTCAGCTTCAAAACAATAATTTCTTCGTCTTAAGTATGATCTCAGTGCAATGCTTAGTTCCCATTACCTTCCATAGATCATGGTATCAATGAGGAGCTGATGACTACTTTGCATGAAGTCATTAAACACTTTTTAACGAGTACATATGACATGGATCAGATGAAGTATATCATCTGATGCAATGTAAAAATGCAAAACTGAAAGGTGGAATATGGAGAACACATTTTAAATTAGAGATTATTTTTAAGCATGCTTGTACTTTTGAAGTTGCTGGGAAAGCTCAGGAGGTCATGCAGCATCTGTGGAGAGAAATCAGATTTAAAGTTTCGGGTTGAGTGACCCTACCCCATACCCGAACCGTTAATGCTAATTTCTCTCCGCAGATGCTCTCGAGCTTTTCTAGCAATTTCTGTTTTTGTCTTTTATTTACAGCATCCACAATCTTTTCAGTTTTTATACTTCCCAATGATTAACTATCATTTTTACTTTCAAAGTTCTCTCATTGTGTCTGACTGTAACTGCTTGAGCTCTAAGCTACTAACAGTGACAATTTGTTGAACCAATAGGAGATACTTATCTGTAGCCTGGCCATCTTTTAATTAAGGGCAGCTCAGCTCAAAGCACATGATGTGTTTTAAGATGTTGTGTTAATTTATTACTTAAGGCTGGAATTCCAAGTTGAGTTCAGTAATTACGTTCTCAGCTTTCAGCTTGCAATGAAAGAATATCAGGCAGACGGTGTTGGTCATATTATTAAAGTTGTCTGGAAAACAGGCCTTTACACATTGTTTTAATGTGCATTTGTAATTGCTTATTTAAACACACATAGACTGCTGGCCATGAAATGCTTAATACAATAACAAACATCCCTGAACATCATATCAAGTATGTATAAGTTTGCAATTACTTGTTGATACTCTGTATTAATTTGTACATTGATGAGAACATTCCAGTTATGCTCACATCTTACAATCATTGTTAACTTAGAGCTCCGAGTGTCTACATTTTGGCTTTTATGGCACCTAGTCATTTCTGATTATAATACATCTACAAAGACATTTTCTAAGATTGGTTTATTTGTTGTCCATGAGGCTTGTGTCACAGTGATTGTCAGTTACCAAGCGGAGAGCTATGTTTAATGTGAACTCTTTCTACCACATTTGTTTAGTGAGATCTCACCTTTTATATTGAAGGAAATTACATCTTTTGGAGCCTGTATTTTCAATTTAGTTGGACATAGGAGGGTCATGTCTCCCACCCTTTAAGGATGTTTAGATTTTTTTATATATTAACCCGATGGACACTTGAGAAATAGGGGATTTTCTTTACCTGCAATTAACTCTTTCATGTACACAATCTCACTGTTTTTGCTTCACGCACAGTGATTAAATATTGTATCCATTCCAACTTTCTTCTCATTTATATACCATCAAGATCAAAGGTGAGTGACTGACCGGTCAAAGTGCCAGTAAAGTTGCTTCTTGCTATTGAACCTTTTACATTCAGTGGGAATTAAGGAGGTGAATTTTCTTGCAGGCCTCAGGAATCCTGCCTCAGGAACATTTGCAGATCACGATATGTTCCAATTTGGCAGCACGTGGATATTTTTCACACTAGAGAGTGAAACATGGAACCAGGTGACCAGTGAGAGCACCCACAGGACTGACCAACTGACAGCCGCACTGGGATCAAGGTGAGTACTCCTGGAGAGCCAGAAGGAGAGCGTGAAGGCACCTCAGATGAAGATAGTCTTGAAAGGCTGCAGAAGGTTCTGTAACAAAAATGGCTCGAAGCTCTTAGCATTGTAAATGCCAAA
The DNA here is from genome assembly GCF_037043375.1 of Chiloscyllium plagiosum. Taxonomy (NCBI): domain Eukaryota; kingdom Metazoa; phylum Chordata; class Chondrichthyes; order Orectolobiformes; family Hemiscylliidae; genus Chiloscyllium; species Chiloscyllium plagiosum. Next base: position 27,659,621 of record NW_028270177.1, read on the forward strand.
AACTGCCATCATGTGATAAGCTCTGCCAATCAGGTTATGAAGGCATGTTCCTGGAAGGAGGTAACCAGTTGCAAAATGGATATTTGTATGTTTTTATAAACGTTTTCAGTGTTTCGCTAAGCTGTTGTTCTACCACAGCTGCAGCTAAGATAATGTAGCTGAAAATGTGTTGCTGGAAAAGCAGCAGGTCAGGCAGCATCCAGGAAACAGGAGAATCGACGTTTCGGGCATAAGCCTCAATTCCTGAAGAAGGGCTTATGCCCGACATGTCGATTCTCCTGTTCCCTGGATGCTGCCTGACCTGCTGCGCTTTTCCAGCAACACATTTTCAGCTCTGATCTCCAGCATCTGCAGTCCTCACTTTTTCCGCTAAGATAATGTAGTCTTACTTGTAAGTTGAGTCTGAAGTCTTACAAAAAACCATCATGCATCCCAGGTGTAATGTAACTAGCTACTAAGCAACATGTAATAAAACTATTTACAGTTCATCAAAATTGAGCTGATCATTTATCTGGGTATCCTTCATCACTTTGTCTTAGTAGCTGAGACTGCGACTAATAGAAGGAAAGATGACAGTGAAAGGGAAGGTGACAGTCTAATGGGTTTTTTTTCTGGACTGTTAATCCAGAGACTCAGGCAATGCTTTGTGTTCCTGGTTTCAAATCCTGCCACACAGATGAAGGAATTCGAATTCAATAAAAAATCTGGAAATAAAGAATCTAAGAATAACCATGAATCAATTGTCAATTGTCAGAAAACCCATCTGGTTCAGTAATGCCCTTTCGGGAAGGAAACTTCTGTACTTACCTGGTCTGGCCTACATGTGACCTCCAGATGCATAGTAACATGCTTGATCTTAACTGCCCTCTGGGTAACTGGGAATGGTCCCAGTGCGGCTGTCAGTTGATCAGTCCTGTGGGTGGTCTCACTGGTCACCAGGTTCCATGTTTCACTCTCTAGTGTAAAAAAATCCACGTGCTGCCAAATTGGAACAAATCGTGATCTGCAAATGTTCCTGAGGCAGGATTCCTCGTGCCTGCAAGAAAATTCAGCCATTTACTTCCCACTGAATGTGCAAGGTTCAAGTAAGAAGCAACTTTACTGACACTTTGACCATTTAGTCATTCACCTTTGATCTTGATGGTATATAAATGAGAAGGAAAGTTGGAATGGGTACAATATTTAATCACTGTGCGTGAAGCAAAAACAGTGAGATTGTGTGCATGAAAGAGTTAATTGCAGGTAAAGAAAATCCCCTATTTCTCAAGTGTCCATCGGGTTAAAAAAAATCTAAATTGGGGATGGATGATAAATGGGCCCTCATCCTGTGATTGAATTAAAAAAAAAGGCTACCCAAGGTTCCTCAGTCACATCAATATAATATGCTGGCACAAATACAGAAAATGCTGGAAAAACTCAACAGGTCAGGCAGCATCTGTGAGAGAAAGCAAAGTCAATGTTTTGTGTCCTTCATCAATATGCCAGCAGCTCAGAGCTGTATATTTGAAGATGGTGAACAGCGGTGAAGGTTTAATCCATTATAATACTGCATCATTGGTTGGTACAGCCTTAAGAACTTTTAAGTTCAATAATAGTCGCAGCCAGTCAAGGAGAAGAAAGAAGAAAAAATTCCAATCAGTACATCTTTAGATATTTGGCAGCAAACAAAACACACAAGGCTTGTCAGCTTCTGTGAATGTAGTAATCAGCAGGTTAAAAACAAGCACTGGTATCTGCACTGAGGCGTCATGTAAAGCTTAACACAGCTGGAAATACTGTCAAAAACTGAAAACATTTGAGTAGACCACAGAGAGTCCCAACAGAACTACACGGGTAAAGATTCAAATCATAAAATCCCAGGATACAGCAGTCAATTAGATTAGATTTTTGTAATTAGATTACTTACAGTGTGGAAACAGGCCCTTCGGTCCAACAAGTCCACACTGACCCGCCGAAGCGCAACCCACCCAGACCCATTCCCCTACATTTACCCCTTCACCTAACACTACAGGCAATTTGGCATGGCCAATCAACTTAACCTGCACATTTTTGGATTGTGGGAGGAAACCGGAGCATCCAGAGGAAACTCACGCAGACACGGGGAGAATGTGCAAACTCCACACAGAGTCGCCTGAGGCGGGAATATCATGCCCCTGCTGGGGGTTAAGTTTCTTAGAGGAAGAGTGAAAATGCCTGAAGCCTTAGCTTGATTTACACCTCAAGCTAAGTGCTGATATGAAGTTGAAAATTCTTGTTAGTAATTCTGAGCTTATAAAAAATATTTTCAATCAACCTTTTTCAGAGATGCTAGTACACGCTGGAGTGGCATGATCTTGGACCTGGACTTCCTGGCTAAACCTGTTGGACGATACTGGTGTCATGTGACTTCTGACTTTGAGAAAGTGCTTAATACAGTTCTTAAGCTAAAGGGATTCAAGGGAATGAAGGCGAAAGTTAGATGATCAGCCTTGATCATGTTGAATGGGTTAGCAGAATCTAAGGGCTGAATGGCCTACTCTTGCTCTTATTTTTCTATTTTTTATGGCACCACAACTATACCACAACAGCCCTCAAACTGCATAAAGTGAATGCACCAGCATTTCTCCACTTTTCCGTGCTGTAAAACATTTGCATAATTGATTGCAAACATAAACACTTAATTCAAATATCATTGGATTATTGCTCAATTTGTAAGTCAATCACATCCCAGGAGGTCTTGTAGTGTAGTGGTTTTGTCCCTATCTCTCAGCCAGAAGCTCTGGGTACAAATAATTCACAACTTAGTAGCTACAGAATATCTGCACATAATGTGGTTCTCCCTGGTTGATTACCAAGCTGTAAATCCTTCAGAGATGCCTGTGGTAGATGGTAAGAACCTTTTGAGGACCCACAGAAGCTAATGACAAAGCACTGTATTACCTTGTAAAGCATAATCAAAGGTCTATGCAAGTACTTCATGGTCATAAATATCCTCTTACAGTGTTGTATTGGAGGATGAAATCACTTGCATTTAGTTTCATTGTAATTATCCTTATTCATTCAAGGGAACAATGGGGCTTGCAGGCTAGACCAGTTTTTATTGCCAATCTCTAATTTCTCTAGTGAAGGTGGTTGTAAGCAACCTACTTGAAATGCTACAGTATTTGGGTTAAAGAAAACACCCACAGTGGTGCTAAGCAATGCCATGTTGTCAACCCAGTTACAACAAATAAATGGCAATATACTTCCATGCTGGATGGTGACATTGCAGTTGTTCCCATGCACCGACTGCCTTATGAGTTTTGGGTTGTAGAAGTTGTGAGTTGAAAAATGTGGTGCTGGAAAAACACAGCAGGCCAGACAGCATCTGAGGAGCAGGAGAATTGATGTTTCGGGCATAAGCCCTTCTTCAGGAATCTGCTTATGCCCAAAACGTCGATTCTCCTGCTCCTCGGATGCTGCCTGGCCTGCTGTTTTTCCAGCACAACATTTTTCAACTCTGGTCTCCAGCATCTGTAGTCCTCACTTTCTCCTCCCTGTAGAAGTTGTGAGTTAGGAATGTGGTATTAAATGAGTCTTGGTGAATTGTTCCATGCCATCTTGTAAATGGCACACACTGCTACATTGGTGTAAAAACAGTAAATGGTAAAAGTGATGGATTTGGTGCCAATCTAGCAGGATGTTTAAACTGGTCTCAATCTCCTTGAGTTTTATTGAAGCTTCACTCATCCAGACAAGTAGAGGACATTCCATCATATCTCTGCCTTGTGCTTTATAGATGGTGGAGAGACATTGGGGAGACAGGAAGTGAGTTCATCATGACAGAATTCCTAACCAATTACACTTATAGCCATGGTTTTTATGTGGCCAAACCAGTTCAGTCTTTGGTCAAAATGAGCACTGGCAGGTGTCATATGCATCTAACACCTTGAATTTTGGTCCTCAAATCATGAAATACAGTCTATTCACCATTCAATTTATTAAAGTGAATGGCAGGTATTAGAAAAGTGATTGCAAAAATCTTTTCTTGGGCTGAATGTTCACGATGCCATTTTGCTTTTTCTTCAGGTGAATTACAGAGGGAATGATTACAAGTCAAATGATTAGTCAATTTTATCTGCAGCCTGTACAAGTCATGGTGTGCAGGAAAAATAAACATTTATTACTAATGTGGTTGAACATTTACCAGCTTTCAATTTTTTTATGTGAACTATTAAACCGTAACCATATATTTTGCATGTAGCTTAATATAGAATTTGAAAGGAAAGTTGAGGGGTGGGAAACAGTGTATTCTATGGAACAGCTTTGTTGTAAGTATTAAATGAAAGCACTGATTATTAAAATCAGTCTGACAAAATCTAAAGAAGCTATTGATGTTTTTGATGCGGTATAACGTGCAGGAAGCATTGCAAAGATTGCGCACGTCTTGAATTCAGCACAGAGAGAGAGGAAAAATAGCATTGTCCTTAGTGAAGCATGTGAAGAAAAATAGTGTTGATGAATGGAAGGAAGAACTATTAAAAGCAAAACTGAAGAATGGCTTTATACACGATTTGAACAGAAATAATAATGTTATGGCTATGAAAGATGACATTAGCACTTAGGGAACACATTTCTAATAGATCATTTTTTTCAAAATTGGAGATCAAAAATCATTTTGGCAGCTCAAAATTGAATTTGCTGTAGAAGGATTGGCAGAGCAGTGGAAAAACTATTTCATGGCCTGCCTTTCAGTGAATTTAATGGACATGCATGAATCTTTTTACTAACAAACATGAGTGACAACTAAAAGGTTTTGGAAATAATGCATGAACTGTTTAAGTTTTTACTAATATTTTTGCAGTTGAAAAGCATGTTTAAAATTGGTGTTGACTTTCTTATCCCTGCATTTTTTTTCTTTTAACATTGGAGTATCAAAGTAAGCTGTAGTTCTGATCTGATATCATTAGGGACTACGTTATTAACACTTGATGTGCTTAGAGAGAGTTAGTATATTGCTGTATCTGTTTGAATTTGTGATACAATTCTAAGCACAACAGCTGGGAGTGATGTTTCATTTCCTCTCAAGGTAAGAAGACATTCTCCTTATATATCAGGTATTGCTTATTCAGAAAATATTGCCAATGAAAGTGTTATCTTTTGTGGGAGTCTTGGTAAGGACTACAAGGATGTACTCTCATCTATCTCAGATTATCTGTGTCTTACTACTTCACATAGAGTCATAGGAATCTATAACACAGGAAAAGGCCCTTTGGCCCATCATGTCTGCACCAATCCAAAACAACCATCAAACAGAAAAGAGGAGAACCACCTATACAATGTATTCAAGAAGAACGGATACTCAAAAAATGCAGTCCACAGATTCCTCAAGAACAAACCACGACAAGCAGACAAAACACAGCCAGAAACCCTAACCACCTTACCATACATCGAAGAAGTTTCAGAAATGACAGCCAGACTACTAAGACCCCTCGGAATCCTAGTAGCACACAAACCCACCAGCACTCTCAAACAAAAACTAACAAACTTAAAAGACCCAGTACAACCCATGGACAAAACCAACGTCATCTACGAAATTCCATGCAAGGACTGCCACAAACACTACGTAGGACAAACAGGAAGAAAGTTAGCCATCAGGATACATGAATCCCAGCTAGCCACAAAAAGACACGACCCTCTCTCCCTCGTAGCCCTACACACGGATGAAAAAAACCACCATTTCGACTGGGACAACACATCTATCCTGGGACAGGCTAAGCAAAGACATGCCAGAGAATTCCTAGAGGCTTGGCACTCCAACCACAACGCCATAAACAAATACATAGATCTAGATACCATCTATCAACCCCTCAGAAAATGAACAGGAAATGACATCACCACAAACCCCAGGAACCCCATCCAGAACAAACATATAAATAGAAAGCAGGAGACAACAGCTTCGCTTCACTTGGAGGTCGCCACTGATGATGTTACCTAGCCAGGTAATGAAACGTCTGGATATCAAACCTACAGCTCAGCGAGCAAACCTACACCCTAAACCTCAACCTGAGCTATAAACCTTCACAAACCTTGCAAAAACCATCAAACTATTCTGATCCCATTTTCCAGTACTTGACCCATTGTCTTGTATTCCTTAGTTTCACAAATGCACATCTAAACATATGTTAAATGTTACGGGGACTTCTGCCTCCAATATCCATTCAGGTTCTCATCACCCTCTGGGTGAAAAGGCTTTTCCTCACATCTTCTCTAAATGTTCTGCCCCTTACCTTAAATCCTCTCCCCCTTACCTTATCTGTTGAAATATAAAATTAGTGCAAACCTGCTCTTAAATTGCAAGTAATGCTAAGTCTGTCTTATATTGTTCTAGAAGTTCTCCATCATTTCAAAAATGTTTAACTTAAACAAAAAGAGAGTCTTCATGGCCCACTGGGTCAACTATTGTCTTTGAACTCTGGATCTCTGAGCAAATATAAGTCACTTGGATCGATAGAGATTGGGTGAAATATTGACATGGTCAGTCTACCCAACCTACACACCTTTACATTGTGGCAGGACAGCAGAGCAACCAGAGGAAATCCACGTAGACACGGAGAATGTGCACACTCGACACAAACAGTCACCCAAGGCTGGAATCAAACTTAGATCCCTGGTGCTGTGAGACAGCAGTGCTAACCACGGTGCTACCATACCACCTGAAACTGACCTGAGGGAAATGTGTGATCAAGGCTTGAAGAGGAGCAGAAGAAAAAAATTGTAATGGAGAGCATTCCCTAAAATGTAAACTTCTAGCGTAAGTGAAGAATTTACTTCTTTACTGCAGAGAGTTGGGGAAATTTACTCGAAGATGAAGACAGTCTAGTGATTGAAGGGACTTAGAACAGAAGCAGCCTAGTAAGACATTGCATTTACTAAGTGTGTAAGTGGAGTCATAAGTAGATGGGATAGTAAAGATATTATTTGGTATGCTTGCTTTTATTGGGCAGTGCATTGAGTATAGGAATTGAAAGGTCATGTTGCGGTTGTCTTGGATATTAGTTAGGCCACTTTTGGAATAATGCATGCAATTCTGGTTTCCCTGTTATGTTGTGAAGCTTGAAAGGGTTCAGAAAAGATTTACAAGGATTATGCCAGGATTGGAGAGTTTGAGTTATATGGGGAGGCCGAATAGGCTGGGGTTGTTTTCCCTGGAATGTTGGAGTCTGAGGGGTGACCTTATAGAGATTTATAAAATCATGAGGGGCATAGATAGGATCAGTAGACAAGGTCTTTTCCCCAATGTGGGGAGTCCAGAACTGGAGGGCATAGGGTTTAAGGGGAGAGGGGAAAGATTTAAAAGTGACATAAGGGCCAACTTTTTCATGCAGAGGGTGATGCGTGTATAGAATGAGCTACCAGAGGAAATGGTGGAGGTTGGTACAATTACACAGATGTCTGGATGTATTTAGGAAGGATTTAGCGGGATATGGGCTAGGTGCTGGCAAATGGGACTGGATTAGGTTGGGATATCTGGTCAGCATGGACAAGTTAGGCCAAAACGTCTGGTTTTGACCTGTACAGCTCTATGACTCTATGACTCTAGGTGTCACTTTGGCAGTCTAGAGAACCAAGGGAGTCTAGAATCCCTGAGCGAACAACCAGCAAGCAAGAGCCTGCAGAACATATACCATCCACAGATATAACTAAGCAGCCCAAGGCCTGAGTACACCAGACTTCTCTCAATCTAGTTATCGCCATCAGTTCTTACCTCCCCTACTAACCTGCCAGTTCTTCATTATCTTCTAATTCTATCCCTACATCACCCTCTCCTATTTCTCTCAACTTATGCTTTAAAACTTTATTATCTCTCCGAAACCCCCCACTTAGAAGTATCATCTCAAATTTCTTTGTGAAATATTTTCCCTCATTTATACTCGTAGCTTTTACGTTGAGGAATACCCAATTACTGACCTTTTAAATTAATCTTTTGTTTATTATGATACATATGAAAACTGTTGATAGATTCGACCTGCACCAGCCTCCAATAGTGATCTCTGGTTACTTACTTTCTCTGCCCCAGTCAACTGGCTGTGAATAAGAGTGTACTTAGCACACAAACAGCTGACTCACCCAGAACACAATGTTGTTGGGGTTCCTGTTCTTCAACCAAAACTATCACCTGGTTTATTTTCTCCACTGCTAAATCACTTCATAATCACCTTGCCTCTACACCAGGATATTTTCTAATCAATCTGTTCAGAGATATGATAACACACTTCGGAGCAGGTGGGATGTGAACACAGGCCTCTTGGCTAAGAGATAGGGATACCACCACTGCATCACAAGAACCCTCAATTTAAGGGATGTTTAATGTATATTTACTTGATTCATAGATATACTTGTAACTGAATTCAGCTGTTTGCCCTTTCTGTTATGAAACAAAGTAAACATTTTCCGACATTCTTTATCCTTAGCCATGAACCTGCATGCATTTCCAATTTTAGCACATAGAACATAGAACAGGCCCTTTGGCCCTCAAAGATCAGACTAACCTACAGACTCTTCATTGTACCAACTTCCATGTACCTATCCAAGAGTTGCTTAAATGTCCCTAATGTATCGGACTCTACTCTCACTGTTGGCAATGCAAACCACGCACCCACCCTCTGAGTAAAGAACTGACCTCTGACATCTCCCCTAAACTTTCCTCCAGTTACCATAAAATTATACCCCCTCGTGATAGACAATTCCACCAAGAGAAAAAGTCTCTGGCTATCCACTCTATCTATGCCTCTCATCATCTTGTGCAACTCTATCAAGTCACCTCTCATCCTTCTTCACTCCAATGAGAAAACCTTTCTTCATAAGACATGCCCTCCAGTCCAGGCAGCAATGCAGTAAATCTCCTCTGCACCCTCTCTAAAGCTTCCACATCCTCCTATAATGAGGGGACCAGAACTGGGCACAATATTCCAAGGGTGGTCTAACCAGGACTCTATGGAGCTATAACATAACCTCGTGGTTCCTAAACTCAATCTCCCTGTTAACAAAAGCCAACACACCATATACCTTCTTAACAACCCTGTCAACATGGGTGGCAACTTTGAGGGATCAATGGACATGGACCCCTAGATCCCTCTATTTCTCCACACTGCCAAGAATCCTGTCTTTAATCCTGCATTCTGCATTCAAATTAATCACTTCACAGTTTTCCAGATTGAACTCAATCTGCCACTTCTCAGTCCAGTTCTGCGTCCTGTCAATGTCTTGTTGCAGTCTATAACAGCCTGCTACACTATCCACAACTCCATCAACTTTCGTGTCATCAGCAAACTTACTAACTCACCCTTCCACTTCCTCATCCAAGTCATTTTCTAAAAGTCACAAACAGCAGAGGTCCCAGAACACCACTGGTCACTGAGCTCCAGGCTGAATACTTTACTCTCTACCACCAACCTCTGTCTTCTTTGGGCCAGTCAATTCTATATCCAAACAAACAGGTTTCCCTGTGCCCCATGCCTCCTTACTTTCTGAATGAGTCAACCATGGGGAACCTTATCAAATGCCTTGCTAAAATCCATGTATAACACATTCACTGCTCTACCTTCATCAACATGACTTGTCACATCCTCAGAGAATTAAATAAGGTTTGCGAGGCATGATCTACCCCTCACAAAGCCATGCTGACTAATTAAACTATGGTTTTCCAAGTGGTCATAAATCCTGTCTCTCAAAATTCTCTCCAATACTTTGCCCATCACTAATGTAAAACTGACTGGTCTGTAATTTCCAGGATTATTTCTATTCCTGTCATGAACAAGAAAATAACATTTGCCACCCTCCAATCATCTGATAGTACTCTAGTGGGCAGTGAGGACACAAAGATTATTGCAGCAATCTCTTCCCTCTTTCCCTGTGGTAACCTTGAGTATATCCTGTCTGATCCAGGAGATTTATGGTGATGCTTTTCAAAATTTTCAGCACATCTTCCTTCCTAACATCAACCTGTTCTAGCATATCATTTTGTTTCACATTGTCCTCAGAAACATCAAGGTCCCTCTCACTCGTGAATACTGAAGCAAAACATTCATTAAGGACCTCCCCTACTTCCTCCAACTCCAGGTGCAAATTCCCTCCACTCTTCTGATTGGCCCTACCCTCACTCTAGGCAAAAGTGAGGACTGCAGATGCTGGAGATCAGAGTCAAGATTAGAGTGGTGCTGGAAAAGCACAGCAGGTCAGGCAGCATCCGAGGAGCAGGAAAAATTGACGTTTTGGGCAAAAGCCCTTCATCTTGGTTCATTTCTGATGAAGGGCTTTTGCCCAAAACATTGATTTTCCTGCTCCTCGGATGCTGCCTAAACTGCTGTGTTTTTCAAGCACCACCCTACCCTCACTCTGGCCATCCTCTTATTCCTCACAGGAGAAAGTGAGGTCTGCAGATGCTGGAGATCAGAGCTGAAAACGTGTTGCTGGAACAGCGCAGCAGGTCAGGCAGCATCCAGGGAACAGGAGAATCGACGTTTCGGGCATAAGCCCTTCTTCAGGAATCATTCCTGAAGAAGGGCTTATGCCCGAAACGTCGATTCTCCTGTTCCCTGGATGCTGCCTGACCTGCTGCGCTGTTCCAGCAACACATTTTCAGCTCTTATTCCTCACATAAATGTAGAACACCTTGGGGTTTTCCTTAATCCTAATTGCTAAAGCTTTTTCATGCCCCCTTCTAACTCTTCTCAGTCCATTCTTCAGTTCCTTCCTGGCTACCTTGTTGCCCTCTATATGATTCTTGCCCCCTCAGCCTTAAAAAGCTGCCTTCTTCCTCTTGACTAGATGTTCCACAATCCTAGTCATCCAAGGTTCCTTCATCTGACCATCCCATCCTTGCCTCAGTGGGACAAACCTGCCCAACATTATCAGCAAGTGCTTCCTAAACAGCCTCCATATTTCTAAAGTGCATTTCCCTGAGAACATCTGTTCCCAGTTTAGGCGCCCCAGTTCCTGCCTAGTAGTATTGTAATTCCACAGCTCCCCCAGTACTGTCCCATTATATCTGCTTCTATCCCTATCACCAAAATGGTCTCCCACCTGATCTTGCCCAACTATCTCATTCCCACTCCAAGATCATATTATCCGTGTGATGACTTTAACTCCCATGGCCTCAATCCCATAAAACTGCTGATTGCTCATCTTTTTATTCCTGCTTTCATCTCTTTCATGTCTTTAACTTTTTTGACCCATACAACCTTTCCAAACTCTCACTTCATGCTTGTATGTCCTTCATAACTCCATCTCATTTGTGGTAGTTGAGCATTCCATCATTTAGACATCATACTTCTGACAGTTTAACCCTAAATCCATCTTCTTCTCCACATCCAATATTTCCCCTCAATAAACCTCTTGTATTACCTCCTGCTTCACAGCTTTGATATTTTTGACTCTGTTTCTGTAAAGAATTGTGGACAATAGGATGTCAGAAACATTATACAAATGTAAATTGTTGTTGCAAAGGAAAAGTTTTATATACAAAACGGAGCATGGTTTGTTCAGTTTGGGATTATGACTTGCAGAGAATGAGAGAAAATGAGGGAATCGAATAGAGAGGAAACCCACTTCAACACCCATTCTGAATCTGATCATGCAATACCTGAAAATAAAGAATAGAAAAGGTGAAAATGTTTCATTGCCGCATATTATTACCACTTTGATGAGTTAACAAATGTCTAAATTAAGAGTGAAGTTAAGATACTTGTTAAGTAGTGCTGTGGTAGTGATGGAAGCAGCAGGAACTGCTGGCGTGATGTTGTGATAGTGGCAGTGATTAAGTTACTGCATATCAGGCTGTGTTAGCAATCTGACTGTGAAAGATAAACAGTTTGTTTTGGGCATATAGCAGAAGATGGTAAATGGGCACAAGAAAGTCAGATTCATGAGGAAATGAGAGTACAGATGTGTGATTATAGAAAGAGAATTGATGCTGTTCCAGTGATAATGACATTTCAAAAATATCTCTGCCAACACAAACTCCTTTTTAATGCACATATCCTTGAAATTGCTACTTACGAGATTAGTGAAGGCATGCTTAACATTTTTATACAATGGACTAATATCTCCATCAAATAGTGGTTCAGAGAAAGAAGCACTTCTGAATCTATCTTTCACACCATTTAAGATATTCCCACAATGCTTTGTTAGCAGTGAATTGCTTTTGAAATGTAATCACTGTTTTGTAGGTAAATGTAGCAGATAAATTGCACACGGCAATGTCACACAACCTATAATTTAATGAGTATCTCATAAGTTTGTTTTCCTATTGGTGTTGGTTGAACGAGACATGTTAACCTGGACACTGCCTAATTTTCTACAAAACAAGACATAACTTGAAGATTGCATCTTTGCCAAATGGCTCTCACTTGCTTTGAACTGAGTTCAGATCATACATCCAAAATCTGTCATGAGGTATGAACCAACATCTTCTGTTTAATGATCAGAATGGCACTGACTGGACCTAATCAACCTAATCAATAAATATGGATGTTACAGAAATGCAACTTAACAGAATAGCTTGATTTTGTCTTTCTGCCCAATATGAAGGATGAAGGCAAAGTGAATAAGCTGTCATTGATGACCTTTGTGCCCTATGGATCCTCACCCTGCTAACATTTTGATATTTTTCTCCTTCTGAGGTAGTTTGGCAGCATCAAAAGAAATTCAGTTCCCGAAAGGTTAATGCAATTTTTCAGACGTTGTTGAATACAAGACTGAAAATGAAGGTCACAGAAGAAAGATTCAAAACACTACTCTCCTAGTATTGATGCATTAGAAATGTTAGAAAATTGCTTCTTGAGAGTTATAGAATGTATGAACAGCAACAATTCATAAAATGTTTCTAGCGAAAGATCTGTACTGTTTAGTTCCTCATTGTCAAAATATAATCTGAACATCTTGCTTTTTGCCTATATTCTTTACTTACATAAGAATAACCACAGCTCTCCACAAGTAATTTACTTTGTGAAACACTTTTAAGATGGTTTGAAGTGATATTGTCCCAAATAAATGCAAGTATTGGCTTGTGATTTATTTTTTCACAAGTTGACCTTGCAGATTCATCATTGTTCTATCCATGTAAGGTACAAGCTTCTCACTGTTGTTGAGTTTAGGAGAATAATTATCATAGTCAAGAGCTAAGACTGTGTTCTTTATAGGCTTTAACAGCATTAGGAAACAATTTATACAAAACAGTGGCTTAATGCTAAGTAGGGGTTTATGTGATGAGGTTATTTTTCAGATTGACTGTGAATTCATGAAGATTTGAGCCTACTTACAGTACTTATTGAGTGGCAAACAATTTTGCATATCATTTGTATCCTGTAAGAAAGAAGCTAATATAAAGCATCTATATATTACACTTAATTAACATTACAGTACAGAATACTGTATGCATTAGCTAGATTTTATGGTATAGGAAACAGCCCTAGTGACCTTTATTATTTAATTAAATAATTGCATGAGTCTTCTGCAGTATATCATAGTCAAAATATTCCATAGCAGCTTCAAGCAACATTCCATATGTCACATATATTTGACTAATTAAATAATTACTTAACCAGTAACTAATTATAACTTTATTTTAATCAGTCACAATGCTCCAAAAAAAATGACATCCAAATACATCATACTTCCTTTCAGCCTGGATGGCTGATAATTGCACCAAGGTTTGGAGAGCTCCTAAGTGTCTTGTTATGGTGTGGCAGACACTTGCAGTCAAGCATAAAGCCTGTTAATTGGAGTCGAACTGCACCATTCTCCATGAAATGTTAGTCATAAAGTAACAGCGAGAGTGACCCAAGCTCCAGCTCAGGCTCAGCTTCCAGCTCACAGGAAGGATTCCAGTGTGGGCTCATTGAGAAACAATCTGTGTAGCAAAACCAACACTTTGGCACGGGACTGGAAGTGGAAATGTCATAAGTCACATCGAAGAACGCAAGTTTTGTTTTGTGAATCACAGTGAACAAATGATTTGTTGTTTCTCCTAACTGTATTACCTTCTTATCTCAGTTTACTGCCTGAGAATGATGAGCACACAAAAGGTAACCTCAGAACACCTTCCACTGTATTTTCCACTGTATCCTGGGAGAACCCATTTAAGAGGAGCAGAAAATTGGTTAAATAGCAGTCAGACTTTCTTTGTCATTCTTAAAGCCAAGTTGTGTATTGCCATTCTCTTTCTCTTTCTCTTTTCCGCCACCATGGTCTTTCAGGGCATTAGAAACTATGGCATCCACTGAATTGGTCAATGATCATGCTTGGCAAAATATTGCAGAGGCTTGCCAATGCCTTCTGCAGGATGATTGATAGGAACATTTCCCGCTATTATTGCCTGGCATCATGTATATTGGTAGGATTTGCAATTTGTTTGGCCAAATTATGAATGTAACTTCCATGACCATCAATGCCTGAAGTGGGATTTGAACACAATACCTTCAGCTCAGAAGTACCAATACTGCTACTGTCACATTATCTTGTATACCCATTAACAGAGAGTTTATCAATAAATTGGATTTATAAAGTCATTTTAAAGTAAGAGACAGAGGACAAGCAAGAGGGATTTAAAGAAATCTTTAGTTGATCTATGTGGATTGATACATTGATGTGATACAAAATTTAGAAATACTTATACCAAGAATGTACGTGATATGTTTTGTGACGATACAGATTCATTAGGTTATAATGCCATATACATTTCTTTTACTGTATTTTTTAAAATTGAAGCTATATTTAAAATTTGATGGAATCAAATCTTTTTTACATACCTTGGTCATCATTCAAGACTGCAGAGAGAGATGCAGTGCAATTATTTGAGGGTCTGTACAATTGATAAATCATGCAAAGTGTTTCATACACCGTTTTAGGAATTACAGAAGCATTTAACATGGAAATGAAATATAATTAATTTAAGTTTTATTAAATTTTTAAAATTCAGAAAAATGGCCTTAATATTCTCTTGTAATTCCAATTCATATCATTAAGCATTCAAGTTTATGTCAGGACAGTTTGCCAAACAGGTATGAATGAGCATAATTTCCTCTACTGTCCTGTCAAAGTCACAAAGTTTAATAACTGTCACTGGAACTCCACGTCTAACTACTCTGGCAGCACCTACACAGAGAATGACATTACTTCAAATAGATGGCAGCTTCTCACTAGGAGCTAGGAATGGGCAGTAAATTCTGGTCTTGCAAGCAACATGCTGCATTATATATTAACAATAAATGAAGTGTGTTTTCAGGAGAAAGCCAATAAGCACAGTTGGCTAGCAAGCACGTGATTGAAAATATACCAACAATGTGGAATTTCAGTTGGCAGGGTGGCATGGTGGTTCAGTGGTTAGAACTACTGCTTCATAGTGCCAGGGACCCAGGTTCAATTCCAATTGGAGTGATTGTCTATGTGGCGTTTACACATTCTCACTGTGTCTGTGTGGGTTTCATCTGGGTGCTCTGGGTTCCTTCAACAGTCCAAACACATGCAAGTTAGGTGAATTGACCATGTTAAATTGCCCATAGCATGCAGACAAGGCGGATTAGTCATGGGGAATGCAGGGTTATTGGGATAGGGTAGGGGTGTGGGACAGGGTGGGATGATCTTTGGAAGTCATTGTAGACTATATGGGCTCAATGGCCTGATTACCCAATGTAAAGATTCTATATGGCCTGCCTCCTCACAGTGTATGAACTGTAGTTCAGTAGCTCTCAAATCATCAAGGAAGCTGCCTGAAAGCCTTTTATCTGATAATAAAAAAAGAAAAATTCTGAAATACAGAACATTATCTGCAAAGACAAATGTCATGTCAATGTTTTGGGTAGATTCCCTCCTTAATTTTAGATTTCCAGAAGTTTCATTTTTATTTTTATCTCCTACCAGGAAATTTGTTCACTTATGTTTCCTTTTTTTTATTTTCCCTTTGTGAATGTTGGCTAATGAAGATGAAGAAAATATTTTCACTCTGTTAAGACGGAGTTGCAACTGATAATTTTGAAAGGAAATACATTAGGAAATTTATATATTAAAAATAAGCTGCAGGTGAGTGGAAATTGAAGCAAATAAGATCTATAGGAATCATTCATTTCTGGTAAATGGTGGGATGTGTTACTGGCTGTGTATCTAATTGCTACTAAATTAGAGATAGATCTCATGTGTAGCAATCTCTAGTTATTCACCATACCCACTTTTATATAGTCCATTTGCAATTCAGGTCTCCATCAAGTAAAAATAAAATTAATTTATCTTCCCCACAATGAATTTTTGTTCACATGATAATAATTGCACGACTAGATAACATAGGTAAATAAATATTTTCTTGTTTAAAATAATATTGGTAACCATCAGCTGTAATCATCTTATAATATATTTATTCTTGTCTTTATACATTCTGTTAGATATCTTTGTGATATACCAACAATTCATAAATCACTAGAAGATGATGCAGGGAGATCTAAAACATATTTTGTATGAGTACAAGAGGTGGACTTAATAAGTTTCTTTAACTTGGTGATGTATTAGACTGCCTACTTTATTAAGAAGACAATTGATGTTTGTGAAACAAAAACATAATACAAGTTTTCAGGAGAATTGGAAAGATCACCCAAAATAATGTACAAAATAGTAACCTATTAGACTTTTCTCCATGGGACACATTTGGTCTCAGTTTCTTTGGTTTGCTTGCCGATGTTTCAGTCTGAAAAAATCGATAATATCTTCCTTTTATGCTAAAATCTAGCAGTGTGGCTGCTTCTACAGAACATAGCTAGCAGGGAATCCTCTACACATGAAATCACCTGCATGTCCTAGTGTATAAAACTTTAAGTGAGGCATTAATGAAATGCAAAGCTTTCTATAAGACCTGAGCAAGCCAGCCCATCAAATCATCTGAAATATTTATTCTGTCTGCTGAATAATTGATAGAAGCATCAACTCTCCTGGTCAATTGATTTATTAAGGACTATTTGGAATTAAACAGCTTAAAGATATTAGATTTAGCATTGACCTTGCCTTGTTAGCATATTCATTTACCTACAGGAGCCACATTAGATATTGTTAATACATGACGTACCAGTCATGGCCTAGATCTTCTGAAATTACATTACCAATGCTTTGTGCGCTGCAGAACAGCCGATTTGATTGAGTGCTTCGTTTGTTATAATTAGATTTAGGCTGAAAGAGCCCTAATTTTTATGCTCTGCGTGATAAACCAGAAATGTCATCACCGCGGTATTAATTTGTGGACACACAGCACTTGGGGACAGAGGGATTTTCTTATTTTATTATTATTGAAGACTCGACAGTGAGCTAAACCGACAGAGCTAACGTATTGTAAACTTCAATGACATTTCTTTGTAAAGGTGCTACCAGCTTAATATAGAGTTTGTTTGATGTTTTGTCATCTTAATGAAATTCCATTTAACACTTTGATAACCTGCTTTTTGTGCTTTATACCATGAACTATCATTACTACAATAACTGATGTGAAAGGACAAACTGTCATTTGCAAACGCATAAGATCTCATTGAACATTTAATTAATTAATATTTTAAAGAAATGGAAGTGCTATTAATCAGAAACAGGGCATGTTTAGTGGATAACTGTTGAATTTAGATGTGTTCTGTTTGTTATCTGAAAATATGAAAAATTCTAGCATGTCATTCTTGGACTAATATATACCCTACCAGGTATGTGAGGTAATGTTGTTAGGTTATCATACGCTGACACATCATGAGCAAAAGCAACAAATTACATTTAGATAACACCTAAATCACACAGTGCTTCGCAGATGCATGTCAAACAAAATTTGAGGTCAAACCACTTGTGGAGACTTTGAGGAGAAGCTTGGACAGTTTGGAAGGTGTAATCGAGCACCTTTAGGGATGAGTGCTAGGTTGTGAGTTTCAGGAAACAACCCATATTATTAACATCTGAAAAGTTGATTAAAATCTTCACATTGAAAAGTTCAAACAGTAAGTTCAGTTGATTAAGGAAAAGGAAAAGATAAGTTAATACTTTTGGTGTTTATTTTTTCATTTGATCTCTACGTTTGAGAGCAAATAACTTTCTTTATAGCACTTTACAGAAGTAAATTACAAATGGGAGACAGAGGACAACAGATAAAACATTAGTGCCTCTTCATGTTTGGTTCAGTTCTACAAAGAAAATTTCTGGCCTTCATATTAGGAACAAAGGTGGATTATTCAGCCCCTCAAGCCTGCTCGCCATTCAACAATTGCATGACTGATCTGGTCTCAGCTCCATGATCATGCCCACCCCCAACATCTTTTGACTTTTCTGTTAGTCAAGACTGATGAGTTTCACCTGCAGCCTCCTCTGAAACATGAACATTCCTTTCCAGATGCCAATAGGCCTACTGTGTAATTTCAGCTTTAACTTGACATGTGCAACATTTTCAAAGTCTCTTCTTAATGCAATCCTGTTGGTGTTTTGCCTTTTGACTCTTGTAATATTTAGTATTATATACTTTTTTATCACTGGAATTTATAAACTCCCCAGTGTCCTGAGCACATGAGTGAAAAACAGCAGTGAGCATACATTAACCTTTACTGTAATAAACAAATGGGCATCAATCATGTGACTAACAAAAGGTTATTACAGATTTTTAAATAGTGAGATATCAACTAATGTGCTATTTTATGTGCAGTATAAATTAAAGGGACTTCCAACAGTAGGACAAAAGAGTGATTTAGATGACTTCATGGTTCATGCCAGTGAGGGAAGTCTATCAGTTACTCTTTCAAATTAGTGATGAGTGTGAAATACATCTCTATTTGATTTTGTGCTGGTGATCAATTAAGTTCACCTAATCATGATGGTTAAGATGAAGGTGTTATGACTGGCAATTCTAAAATCAACGTTAGCTTGGCTGTAGAGTATTTATTAATACCATAACATTGCGATCAATGCAATACAAGTTTTAAACATCATCTATGAACATACTTCTCCAAACACAAAGTAAGACCTGATGGACAAAAAGAGATAAATATTTTCCACCAAAAAGAAGTACAGCACAGAATATTGATGGTAAACTTTGACATTAATGCAATTAAATGTTCATATGGAATTACATCTGCCAATGACAAATGTAAATACTGACCAAATTAGTAATAAATCGTGAGCAAACATACTTATAGTCAAGGTAACTGATGATTTTGTTTGCATGCCAGTTGACTATAAAACTTAATGAAATCCAAAAATAACAAGTCAAGGTCCTTGTGTCAAGATAAAATAAATGTTTGGACAAACCAGCAAGAAACAAAAAAAAACGGGTAGTGGTTAATGAGAAAAACTTTAATCAGATTTGTGTATGCATTGATCCCAAATTGTGAAAAAAGGGCATCATTCAAGGTCAGTAACTGAATACATTCTACATAAAAGAATGTCATCAGTTCGAAGAAGGTGTTTGTTTTGTGGTGGAAATAGGGATGTAGTCAACCTTGAAAAAGGAGCAAGAAGGTAGAAATGTCAGAATCATGCCCAATATTGAAAGAACGTATGTCTTATGGTTATAGAGTTTCATTACATGCCAAATGACAGCATATTACATAGGTATACCCATTGCCCTATCAAACATCTTATGCCCAGATTAGTAGGAAACAGAATCGAAATGTATGGAGTTCCTTCAACAAATTTATTTTGGTTTACCTTTGGGTATTCAGATGAAGAGGTGTTTTGGGAGATTAAATCCTCTAAAAAATTACCTTCCTGACAACCCTCTTTTTTTTCCCTCTCAACTAAATTTAAGTGGAACTTGCTTTCCACAGGGAAATCCATTGTCTGAATTACAACAGGTTCAGGAAAACATAGCAGAACCAAAATTTAGACATTTGTAACCCAAGATTAGGGAAAGGGAACTTCATCACCTTTGATGCATCTTGAAAAGTGTCCAGTTTGGTTTCCTTCCCCGAGCCCCTTAAAATTTCATTTTTCATAAGCGATGCCAACCCAACTGTCCTGAACATTTATGAGTAAAGATGACCAAATCCATATCTGACACCAATATAGCAAATGACAAGCCTCTGTTTGATGTTATGTGACTTTCATTGAATTCCACATTGAAGTGCTTGTCCTCCTTTGTTAGATCTTTCTTTGTCTGAGGGTATGTATTGCATTATGGACAGACATCAAATGAGATCATTTCTGCTCCAATATAACCAATGAATTTCATTTACTTGATGTAAAAGGCTGAAAATAAGTATTGAAGTGTATTCGCCAACTATCCCAAACAGATATTTATCTTAACAGCCTTTTGAGTTCAATAATTTGCAACTAAATCCTAAATTACTTCGATGACATTTCATGTTCTCTCATCTTTCTATGAAATAAAAATAATCCACCCTTCATTCTTTTGCCAATCTTTATTTTGACGTCCTCCAATTACCAACCAGTTGAAATAATCTTTCTCCACATACCTTTACAAAACCTTTCATAAATTAGTTTTGAAAAGTTTAATATATCAGTCTCCTAATTCTCCTACATTCCTGCTTCAAAACTGAAAATTATGTTTTGTCACCTTCCTATAGCTACATTTGTTGTGATTTCATCAACATGGCTTTGAACACCTTCCATAATGATTTGGAGACATAGAAACATTTCAGTACACATAGAAACCATTCAGCCCATCTACAGTATGTCTCAAATTAAAATGATGGTCACATGACATCAAGTAGAGGACAAAGATCAAAGAACAATACAGCACAGGAACGGGCCCTATTGCCCACCAAGCCTGCACCAATTCCTCATCCTTATTTAGACCTGATATTTATTGTCCATACATAGATTCTATCCCTCTCTTCACCTCAACATCAAGTGTCCATTAAGCAATGCCTTAAACATTGCTAATGTGCCTGCTTCTACCATCTCCACTGGCAGTGAGTTCCAACCACCCACCACCCTCTGTGTGAAAAATGTTCCCCACACTACTCCCCTAAACCTTTTCCCTCTCACTTTAAACCTGCTCCCTCTTGTAGTTGACCTTTCCACCCTGGGAAAATGTCACTGACTATCCACCCAACTATGTCTCTCATAATTTTGTAGACCTCTGCCTCCATCTTTCCAGTGAAAACAATCCAAGTTTATCCAAACTCTCCTTAAATCAAAACCCCTCCAAATCAGGCAACATCTTCTCTGTACCCTCTCCAAAGCATCCACGTACTTCTGGTAGTGTGGTGTCCAGAACTGCAATCAATCTTCCAAATATGGCCTAACTAAAGTTTTGTAGCTGAAACAACTTTTATATTTGTTATCCCAGCTGATGAAGACAAGTGTGATGGATTTATTCTTGGTCATCTTTTCCATCTATGTTGCCACTCTCAGGGATCTGTGGACCTGTATGCCTGAATCCCTCTGGATGTTTTGCTATTCATTGTATAATTCACACCTGAATTTGATCTTCCAAAATGTATTACCTCAGGTTTACATTTCTTTAGATGAAACTCAATCTGACATTTCTCAGCCCAAATCTGCAATCTCTCTATGTCCCGTTTTATCCTTTGACAATCCTCTTCATTATCTGCAACTCCACCAATTTTGGTGTCACTCGTAAACTTACTACTCAGAGTACCATCAGTTTGCTCCAGCTCATTTACATATATTACAAACAACAAAGGTCCCAGCACTGATCCTTGCAGAACACTGCTAATTCCTGATCTCCATTCTGAAAAGCATGCTTCCAATGCTACTCCGTGTTCTATAACAAAACCAGTCTGCATCCATCTAGCCAGCACACCTCAAGTCCCATGAGACTCTACCTTTTGTATCAGCCTGCTATGAGGTATCTTATCAAATGCCTGACTAAAGTTCATGTAGACAACGTCCATGAGACATGGCCTTCCCCACACAAACTCATGCTGCCCGTCACTAACAAGTCTATTTGCATCCAAATGTGAATAAAACTGTCTCGCAGTACCTTCTCCAATCGCTTCCCCGCCACTGACATCGGGCTCACGGGTCTGTAATTAGCTGGATTATCTCTGTTTCCCTTCTTAAACAAAGGAACAATGTCTTCATTCTCACTTGAGGCCAAAGAAGACGGGGGAAAAAATATCTATTAAGGTCTCAACTATTTCCTCCTTTACCTCCCACAGTCTCCTGGAATAGATCCTATCTGTTTTTTGGCATTTGTCTACCTTAATGCATTTTGTGATGATGATGTTTCTTTAACAAGGTTATGCTGTCCTTGGCCTTTTTTTCTGAGATGTCGTAAAAGTAGCAATTCTGAAAAATCCAGGTTTAAAGGGGTTTAGGGCCAATTTGATTATAGCTAACAGATACTGACTCAGGAAAAGACACTTGTACAGTGGAAGGGGAGTGGCTAGTTCTCCCAGCTCAACTTTTCTTCATTTGGTTTGTTGTTTTTTAGCAGTCTGGCTGTTTGTTGAAAGTAGTCAGTCAGTTTACAGGCTGCTGGTCCAAGAAACAGTGACATGGAAGAAGGTGTTCAATGCTGACTTTCTCTTTCATCTCTCTCTCTCTCTCTCTCTCTCTCTCTCTCCTGTAGGAGCTTGTGTTTGATTTTTGTGCCAAAGGGTGTTTATGAGGATTGATACAAGTATTTGGAATAGCACCATTAAGTTGGGATAATCTGTTGAATTTTCGGATAGTTTATTCTGTTCTGTTTTGTTTGTGTTTCATTCGGTAATATTGCGAATAAATTCTGTTTTGTTTAAATCTAAGTGGTTGGGACAGCTGCATCACTCCTGGAATATCCACTGTACACCTGCTTAAAACAACTAGCAAAGTTATGGTCCAGGTTACTTTCTTGAAATGTTTTGAGGCAGTCTGGCTTGGTTCATAACAATTTCAAGACATCCAAATGTCCTCCCTCATTATGTTAACCTGCTTGAAAGCATTTACACAACTTTCCCTAACGTCGGCATCCCTCATGTCCCTCTCTTTGGTGAATACCAATGTAAAGTGCTCATTAAGAATATCGCCCATTTCCTCTGGCTTCACACATAACCTCCCTCCTTTATCCTTAAGTGGGCCCAGGCTTTCCCTAGCTACACTCTTGTTCCTAATATAAATATATAAAATAAAGAGGACTATTGTTTTATTAGATTGTTGTCAGATCTGGACTCACTCATTTTTACATTTTGGTGCATTGATTTCCTTTTTGCATTATTTTGATTATCATTCCAATTGTCTCTATTTTAATGACCACTGCATGCGATTTAAGAATTAAAACAAAAATTGAAAACAATTGGAAGACAATAATTAAACACCAAAGTCTAAAAGATGCCCATCAATAATTTCTACCTTGTTCTCATTATATATAATATCATTGCATCATCAATTGGATAAATTATGGACATTTTACACATACTGGCAAATCAAGAAGCCATCAAAGTATCTAAAATGTTTGCAGGATGTGCTAGAGTAGATACAGAGAAATTATTTCTTCTAAGGGATTCAAGAGCAAGGGTTCCTAATTGTAAAATTAAATCCAAGCCTTTCATGAAGAAAATTTCATAGCACCTCTTCACATGAAGGGTCGTCGAAATCTGGGATTCTTTCCCTTTAAGAAGATATAGATGTTTGGAGAATTGGATCTTGCAACATTGAGATACATTTTTGTGAGGTAAAGGTATCAAAATATATGGAACAAAAGTAGGTAAATGGAGCACCAGTCCTGATCTAACAGATTAACAGGAAAAGCTCAGAGCTGAATGGTTTACTACCATTGCTAATGATCTTATGTACATCTATAATTCTTGATCATATATGACTACACTGTTTCTCCATATTCAAACAATAGTTTTAACCTTTTAAATCGAGATATGTAGGTCACATTTGTATTTATTTTCAGAATTATTTTCACTGATTTCTTTAATGAGTTATGCAGCAGTGGGTACTCAAGCAAAGCTTTATGAGAAACCTGATTAGAAATGTGTTTAATTGTTTTAGACAAATGAAAGCTGTCAAAAGCTGGCTTGTAATGTGATAAAAAAATGAATAAAATAACAAACAAGCTTCCAACATACAAATGCTGCACATAACCTAGACCATGTTTTGTTTCAAACATTTGCTCTGTTTAACTTAATTAATCCCAGTTGAATTTTCAAACCCATTTGACATCCCATCAATGAATATGCCAACATTAAATTCAACAGTTTTGATTCTTATACCTGCTCCTCGATGAAAACATAATTGCCCAATGTAAAAACAAAAACTATCACCACAAGTCATTTTTTTAACTCTTTGCAGTTATTTCTTTAAAATCAATTAATCTTGTATTGACATCCATTTGTGATCGCCACCATCACAGATGTCAATTTGATTCACTCCTTATGATATCATGGAACAGCTGAGTGCAATGGATGCAGCAAAGGTTATCAGCTCCAACAATATCTTGGCTTTAGTACTGAAAACATATGATTGGCTGTTCATGTAAGCAAGTTGCTCCAGTTAAACTACAACATTGGCATCTACCTGATAATGTTGAAACTTGATCAGGTATGTTCAGGTATCAGGTAACATGACAAAGCCAATCTGGCCAGTTGGCATTCTATCAGTCTACTCTCTTATCAATAACAACATGATAGATGGTGTCATCAACAGAGTACTCAAACTGCACTACCCACTGAGAATGTGCACACCAATGCTCTTTTTGGGTTCTGCCAGGATCATTGACTCCAAACATCATTGTTTGAATAAAAGAACTTAATTGCAGAAATGATATGACAGTGATTGCATTCAATGGTAAGGTAAAAAGTGGGGTTGTACGCTGAGCATTGCACAGTTTTCAGATCTATTCATCAGTGCTAAGAAAGTAAATTAGTCTGTACCCATGTCCAGCAAGATGTGGTTACTGCTCTGGTTTGGAATGTTTAACATTTGGATTTTAATGGCATTATTGTCATTCAATCTCCACCATCAGCATTCTGAAGTGACCATTGATCAGAAATTAAAGTGGATTATCTATATAAATACTTTGTCTACAAGAACAGATCATAGGCTGGACACTCTGTGGTGAAAGTCTCACCTTCTGATTCCCCAAAGCTTTTCCATCTTCTACAGGGTACAAGTCAGGAGTATGATATTTTCTTCTGTATATATTCATATCGAGATGTCAGGATGGCAATTACGCTCATGAAGGGGGTGAAAGGTAAGTCTTTCGGGATTTAGCCAAATTGGTTATTATTGCCATTACTGAGCCAGTCTTGGTGATGGGTATTGTGAAGTCCCTACACCATGTACATTCTGTGCCCGTCTGCTACTCTCAGTGTCTTTTTTTCAAATAGTGTTCAAAGTGGAGAAGCACGGATTCATCAAGTGATGAAGCCTTGACAATATTCCAGCAGAAGTATCGAAGTCTAGTGTTCCAGAATTGGCTGCATCCAGTACAACTACAACACTGGCATCTAGCCGATAATGTAAAAAATTGTCCAGGTGTAACCTGCTCAAAAACAAATCCAACCCAGCCAATTACCACACTATCAATGTAGTCTTGATCATCAGTAAATGGATGGAAGGTATCATCAACAGTATAATCAAGCAGCACCTGCTCAGTATTAACCTGCTTACTGATACTCAGTTTGGGTTTCACTAAACTCACTCAGCTCCTGACCTCATTATAGCCCTGGTACTGGGCTCATTGGGAACAAGGTGATTACTCCACTTTGTATCCAGCCCTGGCCCTGACATTCCTACCCCTCTCACCTCCTTTGACAAATCACTAATGTATTATTGATCAAAATGCCTGGGAGGTAGAACTAACTGCCTGTAGTCTCATCTGTGGTGACTACTTGCTCTGGCAGTATAGAGACTACATGAACTACTGGCCAATCAGATTGGCAGGCAGTTCTCGAGGGTGTGAATTCCTATCTCTGAGGGGCAGACGTCCCACTCACAGGTAACTAAGACCTCCCCCAGCACATTATGGCTTTCAGGGCCATCAGATTTACAGTTATCAACCTGCTACCTGACTTTTCAACTGAGGGAGCAGAGAATGTGTTCCCTTGTAATCCATAACAACATTGTCACCATCACAGTTGAGAGCAGCTAATTCAGTGCTGGTACAATTTGGGATTTTCTTGTACTATGAGTTCACTGGACAAACTCACGAACCCCCAGAAATTGCAACATTAAGATCCTCCATTAGTTGTCCAGCACATGACTCTGGTTGAACAATTAGCTGGTAAGAATCCTTCCGAGATAATTTTAAGCAGGTCACATAAGGAGATGCAAATAGTTTAGTCCTTTAAATTACATTTACTGATGTGGACCAAGGGATTGGTTAGCTTGGATGGATTGGTTTGCAATGTAGAGTGATGTCAACAGCATGGGTTCAACTCCCACAGCGGCTGAGATTACCATGAAGGATTCTCCTATTCAACACCTTTCCCTGGCCTGAATTTGATGACCCTGAGGTTAAACCCATCAACAGTCATCTCTCCCTAATGAAAGAGCAACCCAATGGTCCAGTAGGTGTGGGCACTTTACTATTGCCATGGAGCAATAGACACCAAATAGGAGTATAAGA
The DNA here is from genome assembly GCF_037043375.1 of Chiloscyllium plagiosum. Classification (NCBI taxonomy): domain Eukaryota; kingdom Metazoa; phylum Chordata; class Chondrichthyes; order Orectolobiformes; family Hemiscylliidae; genus Chiloscyllium; species Chiloscyllium plagiosum. Next base: position 27,686,124 of record NW_028270177.1, read on the forward strand.
TGAATTAGGAGAAATGAACATAAGAACTTAAGCAATAAGAGCAGGAGTAGGCCATCTGGCCCATTGAGCCTGCTCCGCCATTCAATAAGGTCATGGCTGATCTTTTCATGGACTCAGGTCCACTTAGCCACCCATTCACCATAACTCTGAATTCCTTTGCTGTTCAAAAATGGGCTGTCTTACTTCAAGGCTGATTGCTCTTTCACAGGAGACAATTTACCAAAGCCCTCCTTATCTCATGTTTGAGACACTTGAATAGCTTTAAAAATTCAGAAAGGTAATTTAAAAATGCCTTTGTATGAGTTGTGGCATCTATGATACATCAGTATGTTTCCATGAATTACAGACACAAATACAAAACCGTCACGAAATGCTAACTTGGTTCAGGAAAATGTTACTCGGAACAACCAATGCTGTGAGGATACAATTTCAGTTTCGGGCTCAATGATCTGAGTAGAGATTGCCTTCAAATTAATCTGATTTCTAGGAGTTATTTCAGTATTTCAAGTTTTCACTCAAATTGATTGAACATAAAATCTGTGACAAATTAGACAGTTTTTAACCCTTTTTTTCTTTTAAAAATTTGCTCTAAGTATATTCTTTAATCTGCTAAGAATGGAAATTTTGCGTGGATTGATTAATACAGCTGGAAATAGCTTTCTTAAAAGTAACCAATATTTCAATCAGCATCAAACATTAAGAGCTATTCAGAAGTAATTTGCTCTTTATGATTGTACAACACATACAGAGCCATTTACTAGTTACGTTGGTATATGGCAGTCAATTACAGTGGTGAATAAAGTTTCAAAAATTAAGCTGGTTCCCTCATGAACAAAATAAAAAGTTTAATTGTGGAATCTTGTCAAAGACTTGGACTATCCAAGTGATGAGGTGTCCAAATGCTTGCCAGAGGGAGCAATAGGCACAAAATAGGAATATAAGCTGAATTAGGAGAAGCGAACATAAGGACTTAAGCAATAAAAGCAGGAGTAGGTCATCTGGCCCATCAAGCTGCTCCGCCATTCACTAAGATCATAGCTGATCTTTTTCATGGACTGAGGTCCACTTAGCCGCCCACTTGCATAACTCTTAATTCCTTTACTGTTCAAAAATCTACCTTCACCTTAAAAACATTCAATAAGTTTTCCTCAACTACTTCACTTAGTAGGAAATTCCAGTGAAGAATGAAGAAATTCCTCTTCAACTCAGTCCTAAATCTGCTTCCCCTTATTTTGAGTCTATTCCCTCTCGTTCTAGTTTCATCCACAATAAATTTTTGAAAAAGTCCTTGTTGATCAAGAAAGAGGTAGAAAACTGGGTGCAAATGAATTTCAGAGATACTGAATATTCTTTTACTAATGGTGGGGCGACAGATATAGAGACCCATTGTGACCCACGCTAGAAAAAGCACACTGAAACAGAAAAGATTGGAGACATGAATGAAATGAGAACTTCGGGTGGTTTGTTGATGGTGGGAGTAAGGATCAATGATCAAAACTAAACAGCTCTCATAACTGATCATCAGGCACTTCATAAGATTTTTAAAATTTTTCAGATAGAGAGGTTTTTCTCTGCAAGGTAATTTGATTGATAATGGGAATACAGGAATTTCTATGGGTGTTGCCCTATGTTTGTGAGTTTTGGATGCTGAGGAAGAGGATGAAAGATGAGAAGGCTCAGACTTTTCCCTCACTGTGCAGCTTTGTGTACATAGGAACACCCATAAGCAAGTGTCCAAATATAACTGCATTCATAGGATTTGTTACGCCAAGGAGGTCTTGACAATGTTGCGCCGATTGCTTGAATCTGACCTGCACATGAACTCCCCTTCAGGGACAGTACTGACATTAACAGTTAAGATCACAACAGCCATGAATTTCTTTGTGCCTTAGGCCCATTCTAAGCGACCACAGGGAATATCACCAACATCAGTCAATCATCAATGCAAAGATACATCACACAAATCGCTGCTGACTTATACACAGTACCAAACACCTCTATTGGGCTATAGAAAGCTAATAGCAGGATTAAAAAACAAAGTAATATTTTCACCACCATGGAATTTTTTAAAATCCAGATCATTATTGATAGCAACATTCTGTACTCATTGCCTTCTTAAACCATAGGAGGGTCCTCTTTCTCCAGATGCAGATTGTCCATGACCAGAACATAAAAACGTGTGCCTTCATCACAGGCCAGAGTTATCATTCCTTATTGGAATTGGCAGAGTGGAAGAATGTTTCCGAGTTGACAAAGGCTATTGTCATAAACCTTCACTCACAGCACTAATGCAAAAGCAAGAAACATCAGGTAAACGAACATGCATTGAGGCACAAAGCAGGAACTGGTATATTTATTGAGAATGTTATTGTAGGTTTGTCCCAGATTTGAGGTTAGTGTGGTGCTGGAAAAGCACAGCAGGTCAGGCAGCATCTGAGGAGCAGGAAAATTGACGTTTCAGGCAAAAGCCCTTCATCAGGAATAGAGGCAGAGTGCCTGCAGATTGGAGCGATAAATGAGAGGGGCGTGGGGGTGGAGAGAAAGTAGCATAGAGTACAATAGGTGAATGGGGGTGGGGATGGAGGTGATAGGTCAGAGAGGAGGGTGGGGGAAGGTAGCAAAGAGTAGTTGTCCCAGAGTTGGTTTTAGTGGAGATTATAGGGGTCTCACCTTTCAGCTGCAGAGTCATCAGACAACCCTCTTTTGGGAAAGTTACCAATGCTGCCTCTAATCTGCAGAACTGTATAGCCACTCAGAGGAAGTCCATACAGTACAGAAAATAAATCAGAGGGAACGTTGGAAGAAACATAGAATTTAGGGATAGGTTCCGGCCCTTTGAGCCTGCTCCACCATTCTATGAGGTCTTGGCTGGTCTAGTTGTGGTCTCATGTCCATTTTTCTACCTCCATACCTACAAAATTCTGGCAATTGATTGTGCCAGGACTTCTTTCTGCAGTTAAAATTTATAAAAATAACATTAAAATGAAAAATGAAATTGTGTATTCACATAATTTAGAAAGATGAGACTGAAAATAATAAAATGTTCATGCAGGTGATGAAATTTGTTTCATAAATACTGTAAGCAGTAAGTAAATCATTGATCTGAATTAATAATTGATAAATTCCTTACACTAACGATATTGGAAGATTCATCAGAGATGGATTGTTCTCTTGTTAGGAACAAAGGGAGATAAAAGAAGGAAAATAGCGATGCATGTAATTGTGTCTTGTAGGAAGATGGATATTCTAACATTCACCAGACTCATTTTTATAAAATGCAAACAGGTAGTTAAGAATCATTTGGTGTTGACTGGATTTGATTTTCATTTCCATTGATTTCATCACTTTGAAATAGGCCTTTACAAGTTGCCAGACCCTCAGATTTTCTCGTGCCAACACTGTGTGAGCCAACAGTGGAAGGGTTAATCCAAGTGGGAGATTCTGTTGAATGTATAATGAGGTTGACCCCAAAAGATCCAGTAGAATTGGCCATTGTGTACATGTAAAGCTTACAGGCCAATTACTGAGAATGCAATATTTGCCCTGTAATGATTTGAAAAATCAGTGAGGATTGGATCTAATAGTTTGACAAATGTGAGTTATGTCAATAAAGGAAGTGAAGTAGAAGTAAATAAATTGGACGACCAAGCATGTAATAGGGAATGATTATGTTCTGGCATATCTCTTCAGCAGAACTGTGATGAAACCACATAACTTATCTGTCTACAGGTAATAAATGCAATCTTCTGGGAACTGGGATTTTTTGAGATAGGTATATTTTAAAACCAGAGAATGCAAAGTCTCTACTTTAAAGTATTCTGATTCGAGCACAACTATGAAATATTTTGCACAGTTGAGAATCAGTCTGCTGTATTCATTTGATGCATTGCTATAGTTAGATTTACCAAAAGGCCAAGGAACAAAGTGAGAATGATCCTGCTCAGATCAGGAATTTTCTCTTGTGCTGGATGTGGAGCTAGTATTCCTGTTCATCCAATTGGAAAGCTAGCATTGGCAAACAATATATTCCATTATGTTATTGATAACCTGGTGACTGAATAGAATTCTGAATCGTCCCCTGTGATAGTGAACCACACAAATATGAAAGGAACTTGCATGATTCCGACTTCCTTGCAAAGATTTCAAAAATTGTTAATAGCAAAACCAGGTTTTTCTAAGTAGACAAAGTCACCTATGAAAGTGGTACTTTAACAGCTGCGGTGAATGGCACATCATAACACAGATTTAACATTTAAACTTTTAATGTGAAAAAATGCAGTGGGGAACGTGTGCAATTCTTACCATGCTACCCCATCCACTCTGAAAGGCTCAACTGCCAAACCATCGGATATTGAGATCAAGCTGAAGGTGCAGCTTGCAGACTTGCAGATTTATTTGCAAATCAGTGAAGAAATGCCCAACAAGATGGTACTATTATTGAAAAGGGGCAAAATTCAGCTTCTGCGGAACCACACAATAGGTGTTCGCGATCCACCTGTTATACAGCCTTTCCACATCCTGGATACCTTCAGTTTTGAATGGAATGTCCAATAGGTGATGAATCTGCCACTGTATTCTTTGCAATTACCCCAAAAATAACAAAGTGGTCTTTTGGAACTTAAAATATTTTGTTCTGAATACTTTTTTATAACATTCAATAATTAGCAAGACTTATGGAGAAAGCTAAACTTTCTAGACTTTCAAATATGATATTTGTGCTTGACTAAACAATACTACAATTAGTCATAGAGTAATAGAGTTACAAGAATACACCTTGACAATTCTGTGTAGGAACATCAACCAGCGTTCCTTCATCTGATTATAATTCCGTACCCACTGCTGCAAATTAAGGAAATTCGAAATCAAATGAGGGTAGAATCGTGTCTGTTTCCATCCCACAGTAAAATAACCTGTTAAATGGCTCACATGAAAAGCAGCAACTTCAGTTTAAAAAGATTTGCATTTGGATAACCTTGTGTTGTTCTAAAGTGCTTTATAACCAAGTAAATGCTTTTTCAAGTATAGCCACTTTTGTAGTGGAGGAATCAAAGCAGTCAATTTAAACGCAACAATGTCCTACAAGCATGAAACAAATGGTCGCATCATCTATTTTGATACTGATGGAAAAATAAATTTTGATCAGGACACCACTAGTTAAAATTACTTGTGCACTACATACAGTAATACCTGATATAAATTCTTTCTAACAGACTAGTCTTGAATGTTTGTAGATATCGGTAGTAAAAGGGAAAGAACAATTGAACAAATTTCCAACCGTTGTCTCCCTGTGTTCAGTCATCACGTGACAGAAGCTAAACTGTCCTCAAATAAAAGTGAGATTTGCAAAAAATTCCATTAACATTAATTCTGTGATCCACTGAATACTGCTGAGTTTGAGAACAAGGATTAACTACAATTCAGTTTTGGGGTCATAACTCACACAGTTAAAAATCTTTGGGCAGAATCATATCAGCCATGTGGAGATAGCTTTGGAGCCAGGAAGACAAGGAATATCAGAAAGTCTCATGTTGGGGCAGCTGTCAGATATATTTCTCTCTCCAAGTGATTTCAGCAGAGATGGAACCAGAACCCCACTAGCTACCCAATGGCACTGACAGGTAGAGTGGCCACCTGCAATTAAGTGATTGCTTAGGGGAAACTAGTGACATCAATGATGTCTTTCTGACAATGAAGCCTGTTCTAATTTCATCCCCACCCCATGGATGCCAGGGGGTCTTGGCTGTGCCACAGGTCATCCTATGACATGGTGTCCCATCACATGGTGGACTGGAAACGACACCAATATTGATGCCTTCGATCTTGAAGTGCTCTTTTCTACATCAGCAAGTTCCACATCTCCCAGTGGCCACCCATTGGTTCAGGAGCTCCATTAGTTCTCCCACCTGAGCTACAATCTCATCGTCTGAGACAATGACTCCTGCGGTTGGCCTGTTAATTGGTCACCTTTTGGAATATCACGTAGTCAGATGAACCTCAGAATCCTTCAGGATCAAGATCCAGGTTTCAATTCATACCTTAATAACAATGGTAAGATTCTGCCTTTCAAATCTGAATTTGCATTCGGATTGGGAAAAAAGACAAATTAACACCAGAATTGTCAGCTGAAAATACACACTGGACCAGAAGGGCAGGTGATACATCTATTAGAGCACTTAACTAGTTTCCTATGAAAGCATTCAGGACAGCTTGAAAAGGGAAATGAAGTGAGACTGTTTGACATTTATTGGTACTTTGAGAATACAACCAATACGTTTGCACAACAAATTGTGAGCAAAAATAAGAGAAAATAGAAGCTGGTGTATGGTAGGGATTTGGTTCCGAGGTAGAATCCGTACAGTAGGGATAATGGCATACATTCAAATTAACAGCATGTGAGTTGTGATGTCCATCTAATCCTCCTGCCGTTCAGGATTTGTACTGAGGCTAGCTTTATTCTACTACATGTACGATTTAGGTTAAGAATGGTAACATCCTGAGTGTTACCATTGACCAGAAACTTAACTCGACTGGCCATTTAAATGGCTGTAAGAGTAGATTAGAATCTCAGAATTCTGCAGCAAATAACCCACCTCCTGGCTGCCTAAAGCCTGCCCACTACCTACATGGCACAAGTCAGGAGTGTGATGGATCGTTCCCTACTTGTCTGGATAAGTCCGGCTTCAACAACACTCAAGAATCTTGACACCATCCATTTCATTGACACCATATCCTTAAACATCATCTCTTTCCATCCCTGATGCTCAGCAGCAGCAATGTGTATTATCGATAAGATGCACTGCAGAAATTCACCCACATCACCTCCTAAACCCATGGCCAGTTCCATCTAGAAGGACAAAGGCAGTAAATACATGGGAACATTGCCGCCTGCAAGTTGCCCTCCAAGCTACTCACCCACCCCCAGCTTGGATATAAATTGTTGTTCCTTCACTATTGTTGTGTCAAAATCTTTGAACTCCCTCTGTAATGGCATATTAAGGTTACCTACACAGCATAGACTTCATGAAGGCAACTCAATGCTACCTTTTCAAGGGCAGTTAGGGATGGGCAATAAATATTGGCCCAGCCAGCATCATCACATCCCTTGAGTGAATAACAAACAAAAAGGATCTTTTTTTGATGGCGGTAATTAGGTGGCATAGTAAGTATTGTTAATGGGAGCAGAACATTACAGAGAAACATTGTTCAGATGAACGACATGAGCAAAACTGTGGAAAATGGAATTTAATATAGGGAAGAATGAGATTACCATGAAATGATAGAATGGTCATCCACTTTGGACCTCCAAAATAATCAAAATAAAGATCAGATTTGTGAAGGAGCAGGACATTTTATAGATTCCATATAGAATTCACTAAAAACCAGTGAAATAGAACAAAAAAAAGGTGACTGGATAATACCCTATTCCTTGGTTGTGTAAACTCTGGCTGAAACACAAAACAATTTACAAAGAGCTGCAAGATGAGTTCCTTTCCAGATCACTAGAAGTCCACAGTTGGATACGGAAACACATGTGGTGTATCAGCTGGTAATGCACTGTAGTAAATAGGCACATTGAGATAATGTGACATCTCACATCTCGAACAAAATGGCACCAAGCATGTATTAGAGAGAATTTTTCTAAAGCAAGGGGCTATCTGAATAGAATCCAAATGTCTAAATTTAATTTGATTTATCCAAAGCAGATTAATTTACATTTTAAATTGAAGCCTTAATCTTATCATTGATTTTTCTATTCTTTAATTCATTCAAATCTGTTTGCAACATTTCTACAATCCTTTAACTTTCTCACATCTTTACTTTACCTCCTGTATAGTCCATCTGTTGTTTGTTTTCCTTGATTTCCTTTAAGGTTCATTTTCAGTTCCCTGTCTTCATTTTCTGTTCTTATTATTGCAGCATTTGAATAGTATAAACTTGGCAGGCCAATGAGAGTGATGGGAGGAGGACATTGTGGGAATCCATTTTGATTAATTTATTCAGTTCATCCTAACACTGGTAAATGCGCATTAATGTTGGGAAGATGCTCCTGCCTGTTTGTTGGATTTGCAAACATAGGTTCATGGATTTATTAGAGGTTTTAAGACACACGCCAAGTGTACTTACTGGTTAGTACTATCAATTCAGCTAGAATCAAGCAGACAATGTTTAAGCCTCATTGTGATACAGCAGGCTGCAAATGTGCTTGAGGTTTTTGGTGAGCCTTCAGAAATTAATAGTTCTGTGGCAAGACAACCCGCAGTGAGTGAACATTGTAGCACACAGTTTATTGGAGGAATGATTACATGATACTCACAAACTACTTCATTCTAAATCAGTAGTCACAAACATATTGGCAAAAGAAGTTCGAGACTCTGCTAACTCCTTTGTTTTTGTAATTAATATATTCAATTCTGCTGCTATCTTCCAGTCCACTGCTATGAGGGGAATAGGATGTACACCAAAGCCAAACTTCTCCTTCATTCTCACATTCTAAATGATGTGGTGGTGCTGGTGTTGGACTGCGGTGGACAAGATCAAATATCACACGACACCAGGTTACAGTCCAACAGGTTGATTTGAAATCACAAGCTTTCTGACAGCTGCCCATTCATGAGGCAAAGTGACATCAGGTGAAGGCTTCATCTGACAAAAGGGCAGCGCTATGAAAGCTTGTGATTACAAATAAACCTGTTGGATTGCAACCTGTTGTCGTGTGACATTTGACATTTTAAATGGACATTGGAATGTAGCTATGCAGAGAAATCCAGTTCCACTCTCTGCTTACTTTAGTCTCCTCACTTACTGATTTGAATATTCAGATGTATTCTCATCCAGACATTGTGAGATTTATATTCAAGATGGCTCCGTTTCTCAGCATGGTTTGAATTCTGTTTCCAGCCATTGTAAAAATAAAATAAAATGTTTTGTTTCTCTGAGTCTCCTCCAATATCTGAGTTGGAAAGTTGTCACTTAGTCCCATAGAATCATAGAGCTATAAAGCACAGAAACAGACCCTTCGGTTCAACTCATCCATGCCGACTAGATATCCGAACTTAATCTAGTCCAATTTGCCAGCATTTGGCCCATATCCCTCTAACCTTTCCTATTTATGTACCCATCCTGGTGCCTTTTAAATGTTTTAAGTCTTGCCCCTCTTACCTCAAACCTATGCCCTGTAGTTTTGGAGTCTGCTACCTTGGGGAAAATACCTTGGCTATTCACTTTATCAATGCCCCTCATGGCTTTATAAACTTCTATAAGGTCACCCTTCAGCTAAGATGCTCCAGGGAAAATAACCTCAGCCTATTCAGCCTCTCTCTATTCAGCCTCTCCTTTTAGCTCAAACCCTCCAACCTGCCAACATCCTTATAAATCTTTTCTGAACCCTTTCAAGATTCACAACATCTTTCCCATAGCATGGAGACAAGAATTGAATGTAGTATTCCAAAAGTGGCCGAATCAATGTCCTGTACAGATGTTCTTTATATCAATATCTTATTCTTGCCTTCACAAATTTTTTGTCATTAAATTTGGGAGTGTTTCCCTCTGCGCCATTATTGTGTCTTCCACCCAAATGAAGATGTCCAAATTGAGTTTGGACTTCATTATCATGAAAGGATAATGTAGCATCAAAAAAGTATTTACAAATTTGGCCAGTGCCAAGCACTTCCAGTCAGTTTGAAGTCCTAGTGATTGAAAGGCAAACATTATGTGGCCCAGTGCAAAGATCCATTGTGTGGCCCAGTGTAAAGACCTTAGAGTCATTGAGTCCTAGAGATGTGCAGGATGGAAACAGACCCTTTGGTCCAACTCATCCATGCCAACCAGGTATCCTAACTTAATCTAGTCCCATTTTCCAACACTTGGCATATATCCTTCTAAACCCTTCCTATTCATATATCCATCCATAAAATCTGCCTTTTAAATGTTATAATTGGACCAGTCTCTACTACTTCCTCTAACAGCTCATTCCAATCACACACCACCCTCTACATGAAAAAGTTGCCCCTTATGTCTCTTTTAAATTTTTCCCCTCTCACCCTAAACCTATGCCCTCGAGAGTAGTTTTGGAGGGGTGTTTTTCTGACTGGAGATCTGCGACCATTGGTGTTCCACAAGGATCAATGCTAGTACCTCTGTTGTTTGTAATATATGTAAACGATTTGAATGAAAGTATTGGAGGTCTGATTAATAAGTTTGCAGATGACACCAAAATTAGTGGGGTTGTGGATAGTGAGGAAGAATATCAAAGGTCACAGCAGGATACAGGTTGATAGGAAAGTTGGGTGGAGAAATAGCAGATAGAAATTAAATGGATGAGGTGATGCATTTTGGGAGGTCAAATGCAAGAAGAAAGTATCTCTTAAATGGTTGAATCCTTGGGAGCATTGATATCCAGAACAATCTTAGGGTCCAAGTCCAAAGCTCCCTGAAAGTAGCAACACAAGTGGATAAGGTGGTAAAGAGGACATCCAGCATGCTTGCTTTCAACAGACAGGGCACTGAGTGTAAAAATGGGAAAGGTATGTTGTAACCGTATAAGCATACAGAGGGGGTACGTGTATGGAATGAGCTGCCAGAGGAAGTGATGGAGGCTGGTACAATTGCAACATTTAAGAGGCATCTGGATGGGTATATGAATAGGAAGGGTTTGGAGGGATATGGGCCGGGTGCTGGCAGGTGGGACGAGATTGAGTTGGAAATGTCTGGTCGGCATGGACGATTGGACTGAAGGGTCTGTTTCCATGCTGTACATCTCTATGACTCTATGACTCTGGTCAGGCCACATTTGGAGTACTGGGCATAGTTCCGGTAGCTGCACTATATGAAGGATATGAATATTTGGAGACAGTGGAGAACAGGTTTACCAGGATGTTGTCTGGATTAGAGGGTATTAGCTAGAAGGAGATATTGGACAAACTTGGATTGTTTTTACCAGAGTGTCAGAGGCCGAGGGACGACTTAACAGAATTACGTAAAATTATGAGAGGCATGGATAGGGTGGATAGTTGAGATCTTTTTCCCAGGATGGAAATGTTAATTTCTAAGGGACATAAGATGAAGTTGGGGGTAGGGGAGTATAAAGGAGATATGTGGGGAAATTTATTTTTCTTTCCATCATATTGCTGACCAGGATTTCTCCCATTCTTACTGTCTGTCATTGGTGATTTTTTAACCAATTTGCAGGTTGATGCTGTACCAGTTATACATGCATGATCCTTCATCATAAATCCTGGAGTGGGCCTTGAACATGCAGCTACTAGTTCAGAGGCATGGACACTACACACTGTATTTCAAGTCCTGCCTACTAAGCATATTATAAGAAATGACAGGAGCTTTCACTCAAGCATCGCTTTTAACTTGTGCCTTCTCATTCTATTTTTATCAATACTTAGCTATTCTTTCCAGCCCAATTATGATGTTGAAAACCTCTATCAAATCTCCTCTCAACCTTCTTGTCTCCAAGAAGAACTGTCCAAATTCTTCAATTTATCCTCATAACTGAAATTTCTCATTCCTGGAACCACTCTTGCAAATTGCTTCTGCCCTCTCTCCACTGCGTTCGTTGCCTTCCTATAAGGTGGTACACAATACTCCAGCTGAGATCCAGCCAAGGTCTTATACAAGTTGCACATCACCTCCTTGCTCTTGTACTCTATGCCCCTATTAATAAAGCTGAGAACACTGTATGCTTTCCTTAACAGCTCTCCCCCTATCCTGCCACCTTCAATTACCTGCAAACATTAAAAGCCAGGTCCCCCTGTTCCTGCACCCATTTGAGAATTTGACCACTATTTCACATTGTTTTTCAATATTCTTCTGGCCAAAGTGCATCACCTCACACTCCAGAAGACCATAAGAAATAGTAGGCCATTCAACCCCTCAAGCCCACTCTATTATTCAATAAGATTATGTCTGGTTCAACATTTCTCACACCCACATCCTGTCCTTTATCCATAATCCTTGATAGCCTACTGAACATGAATCTATCTCAGCTTTAAAGATACATAAAGATTGAATCCCCACAGCTCTCTGTGACAAAGAGTTCCAAAGACTCTCAATCCTCTGAGAGAAGAAATTCTTTCTCATCTTAGTATTAAATTGATATCTGTTTATTTGAAGGCTGCACCCTTTGGACCTAGGCTTTGCCATGAGCTGAAACATCCTCTCAGCATTTACCCTGTTAAGCCCCTACATGATTCAATGAGATAACCCCTCTGCAACCTTGAACCCCATTTGCCACCTATCACCCATCACCAAAGCCCTTTTGGATTCCAAACTCTCCTCCTCACAATGTCAGTCTTCAATTCCACTTTCCTGTCTTTTCCCTATAACCATTTATTCCACTTTCCTGTCTTTTCCCTATAACCATTTATTCCTTTACTGATTAAAAATGTGTCCATCTCAACCTTGAATACACTTAACAATTCAACTGCTCCAGTCTCTGCAGTAAGGAATTTCACAGGTTCTTGACCCTTTGAGAAAAGAAATTCCTCATCATCGCTGTCCTAACTGGGCAATTCCTTACAATGAGATTATGCCTTCTGGTCCTAGGATCTATCACAGGGTTAAAAAAAGCCTCTCCCCATCTACTCTGTGAAGTCTTCTAAGGTTCTTATATGCTTCAATAGGCTTTGTTCTTTGAAACTCCAAAGAATACAGGCACAACCTACTCAACAATTCCTCATAAGAAAATCTCTCAATACCCAGAATCAACCGAGCAAAATTTCTCTGGACTGTCTCCAATGCCAGTATATCTTTTTTTTTTGTTTAGGGGACCAAAACCATTCACAGTTTTACACAAAGCTCTTACAAACAGCAATTTGACTTAAAGAACAAAATGACCTGTTTTGGTGACTTTTGTTGATGGATAAACATTGTCTGAGACTTTAAGAAGAATCTTCTGGTTTTTAACAAATAGTGCCATAACATCTTTAATGTCAACCAGAGAGAACAGAACATCTCATGGAAGGCATACTTCATCACCTCATGTGAAAGGTAACATCTCCGACACTGCAATCCTCCCTCAGTACCACAACAAAAACTTTTATTTAAATGACATTATTTATGCATTAAAACATCTCCAAATACTTCACAAGAGCTTTACAATGCAAAAACAAAAGCCACATAAAGTGATATTAAATTAGATGATGAAATGTTTGGTCATTTTTAAGGAGCATTTTACAGGAACAAAAGGTGATTGAGAAGCTTAGGGATTTATAGCAAAAATTCTAGAGCGTAGCATCTTAGACGATGAGGGCATGGCTTCCAAAATTAGAACAGTTAAAATTGGGGATGATCAAGAGATAGAATTGCAAGTTATCAATGTTCTCCTGACAACACCTTCCAAACCGTCAACCTCTACTGCCTCGAAGGATAGGACACCAATTGGTGTGGACACCACCCCTTGCATGTTTGCCGCTCACAAACTTGACTTAAAATTATATTGCTGCTCCTTCACTGTCATTGTGTCAAAATCCTGGAACTCCCTTCCAAACAGCAATTAAAATGCTGACGATATTGATGTCCACATTCACTCCAATGAATTAAAATAAAATAATAAAAGTGCAAAAATCATGGAATGACATAGGTCTGGATATTATCTTCAAGATAGAGAGAGGTAGGGCCATGGGATCTTGAAATCAGGACAAGTATTTTAAAATAGAGACAGTGCTTACAACTGGGAGCCACTGAGGCCATGAACTGGATTTGGTGTGAGTTAGGACATAAGTCATAGGGTTTGGGATTCTTGATCAGTCGGTGAATCAAGGATTATGGGGAAAACGCAGGAAACTGGATTTGAGAAATATTAAATCAGCCATGATTCTATTGCATGGCATACCAGGCTTGAGGGGCTGAATGGTCTACTCCTTTTCCTGGTTCTTACGGTCTGATGGGATGACTTCACGTTTTCAGAGGTTTGTATTTGGAGACCAATCAGGAATGCAATGGCATAACGATCATAAGGTAACACTCACTCAGATAAGAAATAGTGAGAAGGGGCAAAGTCAGGCAATGTTACAGAAGTGAAAAATAGGGCATCCAAGTGTAGAGGTGGCCAGTGCAACTTGGAATCAAAAATGCAAAGAGTCTGGTTAAGTTTTAACTAGTTGCTGGAAAGAGGGAAAGATTCAGTGTCTAAGAAATAAAGTTTATGGCAGGAAGCAAAGACAATGAGTTTGGCCTTCTCAATATTTAGTTGGAGGAAATTTCTGATTGCTCGGTACTGAATGTCAGACCAGCAACCTAACAAGTTAGAAACTTTTGGAGGGGTTGACAAATCTGATGGTGAGGTATCGAGATGGTTCTTGTCAATGTGTGATCAATTGTCAGTCTTTACCAAACAAAATTTAACCTATTTTTCTAATCAACCTGTTCAGAGATGTTATTATATACCTCTAAACCAAGTGGAACTTCAGTCAGGTCTCCCAAGCCAGAAGTATGGGCACTACCACTGTGCAATAGAGTGCCCAAAACACCAAACCACAAAAACAAAGAAATGAGTTAGATGATCAGAAGTTCAGCCAACAATGCAAGTCTTTCGGGAATATTTTAAAAGGAAGTTAAGAGACAAAGATTTAGGGATGAAATTCTGGAGCTGAGGACTTCAGAAGATGAAGGCATGACTTCCAGTATTGGAGCAGTTAAGAATGATTGCTCCAGAGGGCAGAAATGCTTATCAAAGCTTCTCTGACAGCAGCTTCGAAATCCAGGACCTCTATCGGATGGAAAGACATGGCAGCAGTTTTGTGGAGTTCCCTTCAAATCAAATACCTTTCTAACCTGGAACTACATCTCTGTAACTGGCCTAAAGTCCCTGAAGTGGTTACTGAACGACAAAAGATTGATAAAGACATCAATGCCACTGACTGAGCCAATGATATATGTAGATTAATAGGACCGATAAGAATGTGGCTACCAAGATTCCACATGAGAAAGCTGGAAATACTGAGCTTCTGGGTGCTGCTGCGCAGAATCATCAGAAAATTGTTTTGTAAATCTTCAATGCTTGTGAAAATAAGGTGTGTTGATATAGGAGCATTCAAACCAGCCACATGCTTGTGACACCATCATGTTGAAGTATTGTACATCTGCTCCAGATTAGATTAGATTAGATTACTTACAGTGTGGAAACAGGCCCTTCGGCCCAACAAGTCCACACCGCCCCGCCGAAGCGCAACCCACCCATTCCCCTACATTTACCCCTTACCTAACACTACGGGCAATTTAGCATGCCCAATTCACCTGACCTGCACATCTTTGGAGTGTGGGAGGAAACCAGAGCATCCGGAGGAAACCCACGCAGACACGGGGAGAACGTGCAAACTCCACACAGCCAGTCGCCTGAGGCGGGAATTGAACCCGGGTCTCTGGCGCTGTGAGGCAGCAGTGCTAACCACCGTGCCGCCCATTATCTTCTTCTTCCCACAGTTTTACATGAGATTGTTCCTCTTGTTAAATCTCATAATTGCTATTATTACACGCAAAGCTCTTCTTAAGATATTATCCATCTACTCTGCAGTAAAATTGGTGTTTTATCCACCTATTAAATGAAAAGATCTACCATTCATGCCTCCAGTCCCTTTTGAAGTGGGGTAGCAAGCATTTTCCTCTGTGATCCTGATATTTATGATGGTATACATTGTAATTACCTCCCTTGGTCCACCCTTTTTTTTAAAATAATCTCCCTATGGCAATGTATTTAGTAACAAGAGTTTGATCGACCCTTCTTCCTGTTAGATCTCTTGGGTAGGGTCAAATTGACAGTATATATATTTAAATAATAACTTCACAAAGACCCATTTTAAAGTAGATATTATGCAAATTATTCAAATTGGCCTGCTAACAAAGCATGCCTTTGTTGTTTTAGTTGTAATGCTTATGTGATCTGTGCAGACAGCCGTTAAGCAAATGAAGAGGAAGCTAACAACGTCAGAAAAGGGATCAGACTGTTCCAGCTGACACTACCCTAATCTTCTAGGACCCATTAAAATGCAGTTTGAAAGCATTACCTACAATAACATCCTTGAATATCACTGGTTTTATTTGCAGTATCAAGCATTTCATTTCATGCACCATTAATGACGAGATCAGAGTTTCAAAGCAGCTAAACATTTCAACAACTACCTGGACTAAATAGACAATTAACTTCTTAGACAAAACGGCCAATTAACCGCAAAGGTAAGGCTGTCACCCTCCACTTAAATTAAATTTCTTTGCTAACGGCAGTTTGTCTCAGCCCAACCATTAAGGGTATTTAGACAGCCACAAAAGTGTACTGAGCAGTATTAGAGGGAAAATGGAATTAAAAGGAAAAGACGAGAGTGAAATTTGCCAATGCACGCGTTTCTGAATTCTTCTTTTCCTGTAGTCTGCAGTTTTAGTGCTCTGCGGATGACAAAAGACTTTGATTTTTATATAGATTCTGCATCATTATTCAAATTGATGCCCTTTTCAAAGCAAAAGTGACAAAAACATTTTTGGCGTTGGTTTTCGTAACTGCACAGAGATAGTAAAGAATGTTTTTTTTAATGTATTGGTAAGTAACGAAAGGTTTTGGCATTGTAATCCTCTTTCATGTGAATTTTATTTTGATGTTGTCTCCTGCTCCCTCCAAATGGAAATTAAACGTGTGATTCCAACAATCCAGCCCTTCCGCCGAAATATCACAAGCAGCTTTATTTCACTGCAAAACAGAGCTAAAACAAATAGCTACAGGAAATACTAACAAGAACCATGTTAAGTCAATATTTGTTGAAACTTTTGTCCCTGTAAATGTAATAGCCACCCAGAGTGCTTGCTGTTTCCAGTTCTCAGAATGTCCACAAACTGTTCTGAGGAAATTACCCAAAAAGGGGGAAAAAAAGGTGAAATGCAGAAAGTGCACGTTTAATGTTTGACAAGGTTAAAACCCACAATAATTTAATTAATCGATAGTTTGTTGAGTAAAGTCTTTTAAGGCAGACAAATCTGGGATTCTTGTTGTACAATATACCACATAGCTCAAGACAAAGCTTCAGGGACTAACAAATTTTAGTAAATAATCAAAACGGGCAGAAACAGGATAATTGAAGATAGAGTTTTAATGGGCCAAATAGATTTTGCGGTGTCTTCAATTTCCTTACGTACCAGCAAACAACAGTGTAGAAGGATAGCTCCATTTATTGTTTCAGTGTTAAAGGGTTCACTGTACAAGGAAGGTGTGGTGAAAGGAATAGGGCCAACAGATTCTGTTCCAATTCACTCCTGGAATATGGTTGTTGTAGTCAAGTCTGAAATTTGTTGTCCTTCCATTGTCCTCATCAGGATGGTTCATCTTGAACCATTGCAATCTGTGTGTTGAATGCACTACCACAGAGTTCTCAGGCAACCAGATTCAGAGATGATAAAGGGACCATTATGTGTCCAAACCAAGGTGATGTCTGACTTTGGGGGTGTTCCCATGCACCTGTTACCTGTAAGGCTGCAAGAGTGGCGTTTGTGGGATTAGGAGGTCCAGCTCAAGATTGCAGGATTGTGTACTCTTTTCATAGGGTCTCGTTCCTTGTGAAGAACTGGCTTTTCAAAATGGCTTAAAGAAACAGAGAAAGCAACAAGTTCAATTATAATTGCATTAAGCAGTCAGATCAGCTGGAAAGTGTAGCATTTGGAATTCAGTCAAAGTGTAAGCCAAAGTCTCACTACTCTAAAGGACACCTTGCATTTTCTTTGAATCAATAATCTTTCCCAAGTAAGTCGTTCCTTTTGTAGTCAGTGTCAGCAACGAGCTACTCAGGTATGGATTTGATTAAGAATAAAAGTTTTTTTTTTAAATAGAGGTTACACAGTGATCAAAAGTCTGGGAAAGTTGCCTTAACAATGCAATATTCTGACTTACAGTATCCGTTCTTTCTTGCTTTTATCAAAGCAACCAATTTTATGACAATCAGTCCTGAAATATGAATAGCTTTATTGACTGTAACTCCAACCATTGATAACTGGTTTGAGACCAACCAGATTTTTTTTCATTTCTAACTGCCATGCCATCAAAATATACTGGATTTGTGCATTAGCCTCAGGAGAGAACAGCTAATGTTTTGACTGAGCCCCTAATTTCCATTTCCTGAGAACATAAACATATATTGTATGTAATAAAAAATTATGAGGTTAATCTTTATTCCAAGGAATACTATGACCAACTTAAACTTATTATGTTAATTTGGGTTTTTTTTCTGTTTACAGGAAGATGAAAAATATCCCTGGATTTCCTAATGTCTCGTATGCCACTATTGCACTATTGTTGTACTGACACGTTGCACCTTTTTGAATGGAAGAGTTGGGCAGTAAGTGAGAATGCCTTCTGGGTGTAAATAGCAAGGAGCCTTTCATAAATGCCAGCCATGCCACGTGGAGGGAGATGAATTGGAACTCATTACGTAAATCACAGCTGACTGCCTCTGGACATCACAGTTCGGTCTTTGAAATGAACTGTCAGAGGAAGTGGTGGAAGCTGGTACAATCACAACAGTTAAAAAGCATCTGGAAGGGTATATGAGTAGGAGATATTTAGTGGGATATAGGCCAAATGCTGGCAAATGGAACTAGATTAGTTTGGGATAATTGGTCAGCATGGACATTTTGGACCAAAGGATCTGTTTCCATGCTGTACAACTCTATGACTCCATGACTCTAAATATTTTCAGACACACTGCATTATTCATGGCACCTCCATACCCTGCTGTTCATCCTCCTCTCCAATGGGAGCAGTATTGGATGTATCTGAAGAGCAGCTTGTCTACTTTTGTACATTATGGTGCAGAAGAAGAGAACACCTGAAGACTATAGGGTAGAATAATCTGGTGATATTGTGGTAATAACTAAATGTCTCAGTGAGCAAACTGTGAAAAGAAAAAGCAATTGTGAAGCCAAAATTCAAGACCCATACTTGTACCATATAAAGAAAGTGACAGTAACCTTTTGAACGTAGCTCGGCTCGCTTTCAAGAATCATCTATAATTATTTTGCCTTTCTCTAAGTAATTTAATGCCACAAACTGATCATCAAACTTTACATAGGGGTACTGAAGTCATTCCTTGGTTGAACAAATTTCTTCAGCCCAATTCAAATGAAATTAGTGCAAAAAATTGACTGGTTTAAAGCAAAAATATATATTTTTAATCAGATGTACTAGTTTAAGAAACATGGCATGAGAACATGGTTTCAAATACTAAGTCAGCTATATCCCCAGATTGAATTAATGATGAGATTTTCCTCATTGAGTTAACCTGTAGTCAGATGCAGTTTGTGGTTTACAATTTTTGTTTGTCCATATCACATTCCACATGTGAGCAAGTTCTTTGTGCGACAGATATTTAAAGTTTATTTACATTATGGACTACTTACAGGGCTGCAATATCACAGTGTTACACAATGAGTTCTATGCTCACCAGTGAAACCGTAATTACATACACAGGGAGCTGACTAAAACAGAAATTGCTGGAGAAACTCAGCAGGTCTTGCAGCATCCATGGAGAGAAAGCAAAGTTAATGATTCAGGGAGCAAAGCAGTGTGACTGGATCTGAAACATTAACTCTGCATTTCCTGCACAGATGCTGCCAGACCTGCTGAGTTTCTCCAACAATTTCTGTTTTTCAGATTTTCAGCATCTACAGTTATTTGTTCTTTTTTTAAAGCTAACTGACTTGCCTGCACAGTCAGAATGATTATAGATGAGGCAAGGTACTTTTATACTGGAAGATCACATGTCATATAACAAATATAACTTCTAATTTTTTTTTGGTGTATGGCCCAGGTCTGTGCACAGCAGTGACTTCTGAAATCAAAGTCAATGCATCAGCATACCAATTGACATAAGTGAAACCTCAGAATGGCAACACCACAATGTGGCCACACAGTTTGGAGTAAATGGTATATACTACTGTATATAAAAATGTAAACTTGGCCCGGACTCTACTGTAATGCAGTCAAGACTGTGATGCTGCAAAAGCACGGCATGTCAGGCAGCATCTGAGGAGCAGGAGAACCTACTTTCCACCCCTCCCCCATTTTATCTCTCCACCCCCTTGGGTCAAAAGCCTCATTCCTGATGAAGGGCTTATGCCCGAAAGTTCGATTCTTCTGCTCCTCGGATGCTGTGCTTTTCCAGCAACACACTCTTGACTCCGATCTCCAACATCTGCAGTCTTCACTTTCTATCACTATACTATAGTGCATCATAGACACTGGGGGAGAATCTTAAAGTTAGTTGTTAATTTTGGGCACAAGATTGCTAATAGATCTGCATAAACATTTAAATATTTTCAATTGTATGCATCAAGTGATCGCTATTAACTGCCATCCATGAATTGTACACAGAACAAAGAACAAAGAAGAACAAAGAAAATTTACAGCCCAGGAACAGGCCCTTCGGCCCTCCAAGCCTGAGCCAATCCAAATGTACTGTCTAAATCTGTCGCCCAATTCCTAAGCATCTGTATCCCTCTGCTCCCCACCTACTCATGCATCTGTCCAGACGCATCTTAAATGAATCTACCGTGCCTGCCTCTACCACCTCTGCTGGCAACGTGTTCCAAAAGCCCACCACCCTCTATGTGAAGTACTTGCCGCGTGTATCCCCCTTAAACTTTCCACCTCTCAACTTGTAAGCATGACCTCTCGCTATTGAATCCTTCACTCTGGGAAAAAGCTTGTCTCTATCCACCCTGTCTATACCCTTCATGATTTTGTAAACCTCAATCAGGTCCCCTCTCAATGTCCTTCTTTCTAGTGAAAGAAAATCTAACCTACTCAACCTCTCTTCATAGCTAGCACCTTCCATATCAGGCAACATCCTCGTAAACCTTCCTGCACCCTCTCCAAAGCATCCACATCCTTTTGGTAATCTGGCAACCAGAACTGTACACAGTATTCTAAATGCGGCCGAACCAATGTCTTGTACAATTTTAACATGACTTGCCAGCTCTTATACTCAATACCCCGTCCAATGAAGGCAAGCATACTATATGCCTTCTTGACCACTCTATCCACCTGTGCAGCAACCTTCCGGGTACAATGGACCTGCACTCCCAGATCTCTCTGCCCATCAACTTTTCCAAAGGCTCTTCCATTCATTGTATAATTCGCTCCAGAATTAGACTTGCCTAAATGCATCACCTCACATTTGTCTGGACTGAAAGTCATCTGCTACTTTTCCGCCCAACTCTCCAGTCTATCCAAATCTGTATAAATAACTTTTCTTCAGAATTTTACCTTCTGCAAAGTTGCCTGATTGTATAGATGAACACAGATTTTACATTCAGCAATGTGCAAACTGAGATACCATAATAGCTACAAGCAAGAACCAGAAGAATTGAAAATTAGTTTTATGAGAAACTTTTGAAAACCAAATGCTTCTCAATATGAATGCAATCTTGAGCATGTTAAGCACCGTGGTTGTAAATTGTGTCCAAAATGGAAACCCTTATTGTCATTGCTGAAATCAATGATACTCTTCTCAATGTTGATCTTCTTCAATGCAGAAAAATAAAATCTGAGCTGAGGGATGACTAAATGTGTTCCCTCCTCATATATTTTGGCCAAGCACTTCTTCCATATTTATTAATAGGATGTGGGTATTATGGATCAGTCAAGTATTTATTACCCATCTAATTTCCCAGATGGCAGTTAAGAGTCAACCATGTTGATGTGGATCTGGAGTTTTATACATAGTTTAGATCAGAGTGATGCTGGAAAAGCACAGCAGGTCAGGCAACATCCAAGGAGCAGGAAAATCGACGTTTCAGGCAAAAGCCCTTCATCAGGAATAGAGGTAGGAAGCCTCCAGGGTGGAGAGATAAATGCGGGGGGGGGAGGGTGGTGGTGATGTAGCAAAGAGTACAATAGGTGAATGGGGATGGGGATGGGGATGGAGGTGATAGGTCAGAAGGGAGGGTAGAGCGGATAGGTGGGAAAAGAGATTGGCAGGTAGGACAGGTCATGAGGACAGTGCTGAGCTGGAAGGTTGGAACTGAGGTAAGGTGGGGGGGGAGGGGAAATGAGGAAACTGGTGAAGTCCACATTGATGCCCTGGGGTTGAGGTGTTCCGAGGTGGAATTACCCCTCTCACTCTGCCGAGGACATGTAGATCCTGGGTCTCCTCCACCGCCACTCCCTCACCACCCGACGCCTGGAGGAAGAATGCCTCACCTTCCACCTCAGAACACTTCAACCCCACTTTAACTCTGGTTTCCAGCATCTGCAGTCCTCACTTTTGCCGAGTTTTATACATAGGACAGGCCGGGTAAGGATGAAAAAGTTCCAGGTAGGTTTTTCGACAACTGACAACAGTTGCCATTATTCCAGAATCTTAATGAATCAACTTACACCATTTGTCATGCTGAGATCTCTCAGACAAGTGAGTACCTCCATGACTCCACATCTCCTCCCACTTTCAAGTTCTCCTCAGAACAACAAATCTTTGACCAAGCTGTTGTCCACTCCTTCTAGTATTTCCACCATATGCTCAGAATCCATTATTGGCTGATCACATCTTTGTGAAGCACTCCACAACGTTCTTTTACCCCATGAGTGTTATGTTAATGCAACTTTATAATCATAATTTTATCTATCAAACAATGCTTTTCAAAGGAAAATATCTCAATGTGAGCAATAACAACCAATACTTGGCCTCTGTAGAAATGGTAGAACATACTACTTTTCAAATAAACACAGATTGCAAACCCACCATAAAAAATAAACATATGCTGAAAGAACTCCTTTGCACATCTTGGGTAAAGTTGTGAATGGATTTTTTTATAAACAATTTTAATCCACTTATAGAAAACAGTAAATATCCCATTGTGCTAGACCACAACCCTGGCAAATGCATGGTACAGAAATCTACTAAAAGCTTTTGCTTTAACATATTAACTTTTGGTAACTACAATTTCATTTTTGACTTTGAACAATGCTGTTGTTCCTCTGAAACTAATTATTGTTTATTTAAAATAAAGTGGTTTTAATTCAATTAAGCTTAAGTTGGCCATGTTTTGGTTCTTGGAACCTGAATCCCAATTCAGCAGAATACAGGTGGGCACTGCTGGTTAGGTGTTCTTACCTAGCTTTTATTTTAAAGATGCAATGAATTGTATCTTGTATCCCAGCCTCAATCAGCATCAGTTTTCATCTGG
Organism: Chiloscyllium plagiosum; assembly: GCF_037043375.1. Taxonomy (NCBI): domain Eukaryota; kingdom Metazoa; phylum Chordata; class Chondrichthyes; order Orectolobiformes; family Hemiscylliidae; genus Chiloscyllium; species Chiloscyllium plagiosum. Next base: position 27,709,293 of record NW_028270177.1, read on the forward strand.
CAACAAGCCATCATCAAATATTAGAATTCTCCTGTATTTGTTCCAGATGTCATTTTCTTAATCTTAGCAAAATCTATTGTAAAAGATAATGGAATGAAATTCATTCAATTCACTCCTACTCCTGATCCCTTGGCCATAATCCACATCAGTGATGCAATAGACATCCACAAAAATCACCACTCCATGCAGTAATTTTATTCTATTGCCTGAAATTGTCACTACCCTTCACAACACTTAATTAATTAAAAAAAATCTCCTCTAGTTTGAGTGATGAAGAATTCTGCAGTAGTTACATTGAACTTGACCTGTAATGCAGTTATACCACAAGCTACTCTGTGCAGAGGGATGATGTGTTTGTGCTGTAGCTGGTGGAATCCGGTGACAGTTTTAAATTGACCTCTTAGGGAGCTGATATGTGACCTCCAGACAGGCTGCCCACTTGACAGGATGATTCCTGCTGTTCACTTGACTTATGCAGCACAATAAGCATCATAATATTGCTCACGTCCTTTTCTCCATTATCAATGTCAGTTTGGTTTTAATAATGGGGATCAGTTTGAATAAAACATTGTGACTGAGATTTCCACCACCCTCCTCCCCCTCCACCCACCCCAATGCACAAAAATAAACTGGGTGTAAGCACTCCCTACTTTGTGTCACCCACAGATTGATGCTTGTCCTCTGTGTGCTGTGCAGTCAAAAATCATTATGTAAAATCTCTGCAGGAGTGAAATGGTACAAACACTTAACCTTTACAGCCATTTACACAGTCACATGGGACAAATAGACATAAGTGGCCAATCCTCCCATTAAATTTTTTTTGTGCAGTTTTTACCCTTTCCCCGAAATGACAATTTCTCCATCACTTACAGGAAATGTTCCTAATACAACATGCTTGTGCTTGGTGACAAAGCACAGATTGGATGAACTTGATGGTTTAGGAATATTATGTTGCACACATTAGAGAAACATGTAATGGTGTCAGCCGTGGTTCAGTGGTAATGCACTTGCTAAGACAGAAGGTTGTAGGTTCAAGTCCCACTCCACGGACTTGAGTGCAAAATCTGGACTGGTACTTCAGTGCAGTACTGAGAGAGCACCACGTCAACGATATAAAAATTGGCTGCACTGTTAATGGAGAAGTTAAGCCAAGACCTGCCTGCCCTACTTTATGGACATAGATCACACAGGAGCATTTGGAGGAAGGAACTTCCTTCTGGTATCTTGGCCTACTTTATCCCTGAGTAAACATACTAGAAACAGACTCTCTGACTATTACCTCAGTATAGTCCATGGGATCCAACTATCCACATTTTGGTGATTAAGCTTCCTACATCGTAAAAGTCATTTGAGAAGTGTCTAATTGACTGTACATGTGTTGTAATCTGGAGGACATGAACGGTGCCACATGAATGCAAGTCCTGCAGCATTTCTTACTGCTTTTAATAGACTCTCAGAACCTAAACACTCAAGAGGACAAGCAACCAGGGCAATTTCCAACTGCATCTTTCTGAATGACTTGAAATGTATTATTTATTATGAAAAAAATTGTTTAATCATGCTTTTCTATCTTGTACTGATAAAAAATGTTTGCACTGTTCAAGTATAAAATCCGAAGCAATCATGTACAATTCCAATTCCTACAATTCTAACAAGGTCAGTAACCCATTGTGAATTAACAAGTTAGTGCCTTTATTAAAATAGTAGGCAAATTTGTTTCCAGTCAGTGCCAATTTGGGTCTGTACCAATATTCACAGGCCATTCAATCTAACAGGTCTATGCTTGATACAAACCTCCCTCCCATCACTTCAACACACTCTATCAACATATTGTCCATTTTTTCTTCCTCGTATGCTTATCTGGAAAGACCATGCACTCATTTTCACACTGATGTTTGAGATACAGACATCTCCCTAAAATAATGACTTTAAATTGATGAAGCTGTGATTAAGTTTCCAGTCTAAGTCTAATGCATTCAGGGCACATACAACTTAAATAGTTGTTTTAAAAATTCTAACCTCACTTAACCAAACATTGTCCTTTTGAGTAATATGGGGTAACAAAATCATGGCTTGCATGTTTAACTGTATGCATTCAGTGAAGAAATATTTGTGAAACTAATCTATACTATAAATTCTCTAGCCCAGAGTGTTAACATCATGAGCAAACACAAAGGAAAATGGAGCCTTAACTCTGATCCTAATGGCCTGTAGAATCCAGATCAATTACCCAAATTAAATCTTCATAATGGTTTGCTTAATAGAACCAGCCCAAGCACTTATGCCATTTCTTAAAATAAGTAAAATGACACTTCTGAGATAATTCTTTAGAAGCTGCTATCAGAAATTAAGGTTGGTCATTATAATTCAATTACCCAATAAAGACGTGGTTAAGTGTGATAAAAAGACTGCATATAAAGCTTTGACAAACAGCAATGTAGGCTTTCAACCTCCTTCATCCTACCCCACCCCCCACAATATTTCCTTTTTAATATCGGAGTCTGTAAATGGATTATCCAAAATGCTTTTCCCAGCTTCAGATGGTCACATTGCTTACATGTTCCTACACCTGCCTTTGCCCTAGCTGTGGCTGGCATTAGACGCTACCCTCTCTTATCAGTGCCAATGCTATAATTCCAGTGCTAGTGAACAGAAGGGTGAACGTTGCAACACATGGAGAGCACTGGGCTTAACAAACACCTTCTTGAACTGAATCTTGTCTTCATCGTTCCACATTCCCTTTGCAAACATTTGACAAGGATTTCTCCTACATGCTTCGCAGACAGTAAACGTACTTGGAGCTCGGTAATGATGTAATTAAGTGGGCACGTGATGCTGTGAAAGCCGTGACACGAGTAAATCCCGTTTTCATCCAAAAATTGATTGGAAAGAGCACTGAGATTGTGTTGTACAGCGTCTCCCCATTCCACCACTGAATAGATCACAGTGCAAAGCTGCCTTGAAAAATACTGTGAAGTCGATAGCCTTTCTTTTACCATGTCATTTTATTAATATTGATTTTTTTTTTGTTTTTCTTGCCATTCTGAAATGAAGATGATAGAGTGGCAGCACCCACAAATTCTCTGCAGCACTAATGAATCAGATAATAGTAAACAAAAAGGAGCATAAAATACAATTATTACTGCCCTTTCTCACAAGGCAGCTGATTGCATATTATTGAAGATTCAACGACCCGCTGTCTCCAGCATAATAAGTGAAATGAGACTGGGACACAAAGAGATAAATTATTTCTGGAGTTTTTTTTTATATCATGTTGACCTTTAGAATGAAGATGAAGTCAGACTTGGTTAAAACAAATAGCCACATTTCATCTTTGGTTAGCCTTAGAACCGTACTGTTCAACCTTTGAACTTAATTTTCCATCTGAACCCATTTCCATGCACCATTTCCCCACAGCACTGATAAGTGCCTGGTGCTGAGTGAGGCTGATTAGAAACATATTTTATTTAGTGTGATAAGAAAGCATTACTTAATATGCCATAATATTCCTTTCTAACATGTCCCTATTACAAGACACCAAGGGCTGATAGATAGCTGGGAATGAGATCAAAAAAAATACATACAGTGCTTCAACTTCCCACTCCCTTCATATTATTATCGTATCATCAACCCCACTATCTCTAACACAAGAGTCAAGGGGTTGGAAGCAAAGATATTTATAAGAGAGCGCGAGATTGGGCTCGGGTCAGACGAAAGGGTAATTATTGTAAAATGTCAGGTTAACACTGAGAGTCTCAGTTCATCCAACTGAGAGGAGATTAGTCCAGATGGAGACATTTTCTACACTACCAGTCAGCCAATAGGAGACATTCAGGATTAGCTGTGCACCTTCTCTCATCTCCACTCACAAAAGGTCATTTTCTGCTCATTGCTTCTCTCCTAAGATGTGCCTTTTTTATTTGTGCAGCTCAGGCAGGAAATAGGTCCTTTTTATCAGTAAATTAAATATTCAGAGTTTAAAAGCTGGTATTTTTGTGGCCATTTTCTCCCTCTCAAGGCCACTTTCATCTCAGTTAACAGAGGGAAATGTTACAGAAAAGTGTCAGTCTTGCAGTATTTATGATGTTTCTTAGCTCGATGAATTTAATCATTTTAAAATGCTTTGGAGCCTTTTTGTTCCCCAAGCCTATAGTTAGCAATTTAACCAATTTATTACAACTTTGAAATAAATTTTGTAAGTTTTTGACATGCCTGTGGAACTGCCTCACTGTTTGGTCCATTGAACTGGTTTGGTGACACTAAATGAATTTTACTGAGACCTGAGGATGATTTTTTATTTTTTATTTCTTTTCCTTGTAGTTAGTATCGCAATTTAGCAAGTACCCTCAATATATATGGATAAAATAAGACTAATTCTTGCGTCTTTATGCCAGTGTTTTCACAAGAATATTGCATAATTTCAAATGTTCAATATTTTTGGTGGAATATAAAATCATGAAATGCTACACTGTGGAGATTTTCTGTCATTTCCAAACTGTCTCCCATCCTATATATGTTATGATCAGCAGACATCTTGAAAGCTGCAAGGGAGAGACAGTCTTCAACTTGCTACTGATCAGTCTGCCACTTGACGAGTTCAACTAAATAAACTAGTGTAACCTGGATGAAATGGCTTTGCTGCAGAATTGTCTCACTTTTTTAAGCACCATGATAATAACATTATTTGAAGAAACTGTTGTTTGGAAATTGCAGAGTAATTTGACCAGAAAAATTTGCCACAAAACCATGTCCTGTCAAGTTTTCACAATGCATTTTATTCATTCTACAGTGTACGAACAAATCAGAAACTCCCGAACAGAATTGCTGACTGCTTTGATACAGGAAAAATGTCACGTACTTTATTAACAATGCTATTCTGGCAGTGCTGATGAATTGCTCCTTTGAAATTATTCCCCAAGTTTTGCATACTGTAAATTTTAACCTTTTATTTGCTACCTCACAAATTAAGACCTATACGAAACCAGAAAAAAACAAGAAATCATTATAACAGACAATTTTGAACAGCTCTGGTCTTTCAGAACATAAATACAAGAAAACAACTTACCAAATCTCAATATGGCAGTCCCAATCTAACTCAAAAGTAAATGATGAATTTAATATCCATGTCAACAGGGAACTAGAGGGTTCTTCTGTGTTGCCAGTTTTGCCACCCTGTTGGGGTATGTAATGATGGAGAATTTTGTCTGAAATCAAAACCTCACAAATCCACAACAATAGGAACTGCTTTGAGAAGGTTTAATGTTGTTGCTTCAAAGCAGACAAATATTCCTGAGAAATAATTGAGTTCTACATTGATAGTGACAATGTTACTGTCTAAAGTTATTTGTTAAAAAAGCAAGCAAAAACTGCAACAGAATGCATAATCTTTTGTGTTTGGACTAAATATATTTGTCTTTTAAAATTATTAACTCCAGAAGTCTTACGTTTAATCAAGAGATTGAATCATTGATTTGTACAAAATTTTCCTTTTTACATTGTATGGCATTTTGCAAACAATACATTTGCATGAATATTAAATTTGAATGGTTACTAAAATAAACCCAAAACATTTTTTCTGATATAAAGTATACATGCCAACAATAACTTAAAACTAAAAGACTGTGGAAGACATGTTTTACTAATGCATTGCCAATTTAATTTATTAAATGAAAATATAAAAAGATGACCTTCAGTTTTTAGAAATATAAATTTATGATGTTCATCGTGCAAGACATGGGAACTAATTCTCTTCAGGCAGTACGAAGGGAAAAGATAACATGAACTGAAGTATGCAACATATTTTATATCATCTGTCACAGAAACTTTGACATAAATTTGTCAGTCCATTAAATTAATGCAACAGTATCAGTTTGCTTGCCAATTTAAGTATACAATTAATTAAAAATAAACACATTCCAAATGTCACAAGTGGACCCTGCATCTCAACTGTAGTATTAACTATTAAAATCTATGTAGTAACTTTTTTCTCATTCTATAACTTTCTCACAGTTTAAATAGTTTTTATTGTACGATGGGGAAATTACTATGTAAAAGTGAACTTGTTAGATATGTTCTCCAAGTGATTTCAAATTTAAAGTGAGTTGGAATAGATTAAAAACAGTTGGGATCATAATATCATCAATTGAAATAACATAAATATAAAATAAGATTTATGTGGGTTGTTGCAATGAACTAAACTGACTGACATTGATAGTAAAATTAAGGCTGATTAACCTTGTCTAGCCAGTGAAAACTGGATGATTAAAATGGCAAACCAGGCTCATCCATATTATTTTCTTCCCATTATTTCAGATCATAACTTGGTCTTCTGAGGAGGGAAGAGGGATACCTGTTAAAGAGTTCTGATGTTGCTTTACACATTTTAAGGTTCCGATTACTTGTTGACCTTGGCTTAACAAGCATCTTTGAACCATATACCTGAACGCCTTCTTGTCTTCAGCAGTTACATTTTTCCATTCCACATTAGGAGGAGTCACTGGTCTAGGCCTATTATTGTTCGACTATTAATCCAGAGACTCAGGTAATGTTCAGGGGATCTGTGTTTGAATCCCATCATGGAAGCTAATGGAGTTTGAATTCAATAACAATCTGGAATCTAATGATGACCATTAAATTATTGTTGTCTGTCCTTCAGGGAAGGAAGCTGCTGTCCTTTCTAGGTTGGGTTTATATGTGACTCCAGACCCACAGCAATGTGGTTGAATCTTAACTGCCCCTCTATGCAATTGGGAATGGGCATTAAATGCAAGCCCGGCTAGCAACAGCCAAATCCAATGAATAACTTGTAAAAATCCCATTCTTTGTCAACTTTGATCCAGGAGAATAATAGGCTTATATTGCCCTTCTCCTGGCCTCATAAAAAATTCAGTTCAGACTCCTGACCTGAAATATCATCAAGTTTTTGTTTTCTTGACTGGGACACTCGAACCCACTCCTCCTCAACCTGTTACATATACATGCGAGCAAGGAAAATGGAACTTCAAGAAAGATATGCTTTGAACTCTACACTGATGTCTTATGTTGACTTTAGACTAGAACCTATAAGTCAATTTTAAAATAGGGCCAGTTTCTATTGCCAATTTATGGATGCTAATTGTGAAATACTTTCTCCTATGTTCCTGGGGAATTGTACATTGCTCATCTCAAACTCATTGGCCACAATGAATGGCTGGTAAATTAGCCAACGATGTAACTCACTGACCTCAACAATTATACAAAGATTCTCTCTTATTTGACAAAATAATAGCTTATAAACATGGCTGGTGAGCAACATTTACTAAGAATGAATAAGATGAAGCTCATAAGCAAAACTGTGCAAAACATTTCAATGTCTTACAACACTTTCTATAATAATATGGAACAAAGACCTGAAACATTTACATCCACAGAGGAACCCACTCAATTAATTGATCTTTTTTTTCTTGCTACCCAGCAAAACACATTCAAATTATTCATTTGATATTTAACGGTCCCATCTTTATTCAGTCTGGCTCAAATCAATTTGGTTTGGTTTGAAGCGATTTCATTCATTGCTGGTACTGTGATTCTTGTCAACCAAGTAAATTGGAAACATCCCATCAGAGTAATCAGCCACAGCTTAAGAAACTCTCAGTCAAAGCTCCTACCAGCAAGCACACAGATTAGGATGACTTTCAACAGTGTTGCGGGATGTTGTTGGCATCTTGCTGTATGGGGATATACATTTTCCACAATTCACTGGATTTTTGATAACATTGTAGTGAATAGATAGGGGAGTTTTGTCCAACAACCCAGGCAGCCATTGCTTTAGGGTTAACTAGGAAGGTCAATATTCATAGACCTATAGAAATATACAGCACAGAAACATACCCTTCGGTCCAACTCATCCATGCTGACCAGATATCCTAGATTAATCGAATCCCATTTCCCAACATTTGGACCATATCCCTCTAAATCCTTCTTATTCATATAGCCCTCCAGATGCCTTTTAAATGTTGTGGCATTGCTGATGTCAAAAATCATTGATTCTGATGTGCCCCAGCATGTGTTTACCAATTAGATTAGATTAGATTACTTACAGTGTGGAAACAGGCCCTTCGGCCCAACAAGGTCCACACCGACCCGCCGAAGCGCAACCCACCCATTCCCCTACATTTACCCCTTTACCTAACACTACGGGCAATTTAGCATGGCCAATTCACCTGACCTGCACATCTTTGGACCGTGGGAGGAGACCGGAGCACCCGGAGGAAACCCACGCAGACACGGGGAGAATGTGCAAACTCCACACAGTCAGTCGCCTGAGTCGGGAATTAAACCCGGGTCTCTGGCGCTGTGAGGCAGCAGTGCTAACCACTGTGCCACCGTGCCGTCATAATTCTGAGACAAGACTGACTTTGGCTTGGCAGAAAATGTTTAGTGGGCAATCCAGCTTTACGCCAAAGTAGGATCATGTCAGACCACAATGTTGCAAAAGGTCATTTTCACATGCTTGGCTTTTCCATTATTGAAATTGAATACAGTGATTTTTTATGGGGGCTTTGAATTGAGTATCCATTTATGAAAATTACAATACATGTTTTTCAGGTATTCAATTGGGATGTGGTGAATTTGTTGTTCAAATGGATAGCAGGAGCTACATTCTGAGGCACTGGTTGATCCTTGCAAGCTTCAGCATGAGTTTTTTTTAATCCAGAGTGTGTCATTAAACAGGTCTACCAAAGCTATATCCATCTTGATTTCTTCTGGAATCCATTCCCTGTGGTTACCACTAGGGGCAAACTTGGCTTCAGCAGTCATAATTAGACTAGAATTTCCCATGTTTTCAGGGATTGCTGACTCAATAAGGGGACAATTCTCCAGAGGAATGTGCATTTCAGATTTTTATCAGTTATATAAAAAAAGTGTTATCAACCTTTAACATCTGGGTCATTAATTGTCTTTCCCAGTTTTACTATGACAATAAATTAGCCCCATCCTGTTTTTGGGATGGAACTGATGCACATCCAATGAAATTCCTTGGAGCCCAGTGAGTGAAGGAGTTTTGGGGCATACCATTTCTATGGGCCAGCTTTCTTTTTGTTCATTACAGGTCAGCCTTCATTCATTTAATCTGTGTAGAGCATTATGACCATTGTTCTGTGCAGTTGATAATGGAACTCTCACTTAGTGTTGTTGAGTGGCTATTTTTTTTTTGCTCTTCTCCAGGTTGAAATCCTATGGGGTTTGGGATTTCATATATTAATAATTAGCAGATCAAAGATGATACACAATCTGGCCCATTATACGCCCCTGGTTCTGTTTCTGATCTTTAGCTCAGCCAACGATAGTGCTAGCAAGTAACATTTGTTCCACAACAGTCTGATCGATTTAGATTCCTCCAAGTCCACTTAGCTCCTGATCTCAATGTAGCCTTTACCCAAGTGTAGACAAAACACCAGGATTCCAGAGGTGAGGTGAGAATGAGTGCCCTTGACATCAAAGACAAATTGGAATCAATTGGAATCAGGGAGTAATTGCATTGGTTGGAGTTATACTTAGCACAAAGGTTATGTATTTTGCTGGTCAGTCATCTCAATGCTATGATATCACTCAGGATTTCATCAGTGCAACTTCCGTGTCTAACCATCTTCAACTATTTTATGAATGACCTTCCTTCCAAGACGAGGTCAGAAATAAGGTTGTTTAATGATATTCAGCACCATTCATAATTGCTCAGATACCCAAGCAGTCATATCTATATAAAACAAGATCTGGAGAAATTCCAATCTTGGACTAGTAAGTGACAAGATTCATGTCACACAAATGCACAGGCAATTGACAAGGTGAACAAGACAGAATCCAAACACTTCTCTTTACTATTCAATGGCATAACCATCACTGAATCCCCCACTATCATATCCTATAGATAAAAATCACAACAAAACCTGAACTGGATCAGTCATATAAATACTCTGTCTATACGACTAGGTCAGAGGCTATGGGCTCTTTGCAGGTTAACACACCTCTTGAATCCCCAGAGCATGCCCACCACAAATCAGGAGTGTGATGGAATACTCTGCACTTGCATAATGCAGCTCTAACAACTCTCAAGAGGCTTGACACTATCCAGGATGAAGCATCTTGCTTAACTGAAGCAAGATGCATTTGTTACATTATACATTCACTTCCTCTACCATGGATACACAATAGCAACAATATGTGCTGTTTATAAGATGCACTCCCGAATGTTCCTTTTACAACAACTTTCATAGCCATGACTTCTGTTATCTAGACAATAATGACAACCAATGCACGGGAGCACCATCAAATGCAAGTATTCCTCCAAGTCACACCAAGTCACACACCATCTTGACTTCGAGCTATATCCCCATCTCTTCATTGTTGTTGAATCAAAATTCTGGAACTTGCTTTCTATCAGCACTCTGGGTGCACCTACCCCCACTTCGGAACACTTCCCACTATCTCCCCAGATCCCTCACCCTCACCCACCCACACTCCCACCACAGACTGCAGCATTCAAGAAGGCAGAATCACTGCTATATTATCAAGGACAGTTAAACTGGATAATAACTGCTGGCCCAGACTACAACACTCACATCTTGTGAATGAAGAAAAAGAAAGCAGGGATCTAGACAGATTGACTAGATCCACTCAATCCATCAGTGGTGTCCTGCACAATCTAGAAACATTATTAGGACACTATCAAGAGCTTCACTATTTGGCAGCTGCCCACTTGTCATACATTCAGATCCTGCAGCTCTTACGGTCCAGTAATTCATGGATTCTCCCTGACAACCTCATTTGTGTTAGCACTGATATGGAGGCCAATAAACCAGACAATGTTTTAATGTTGTCAGGGTTCAGGTCTCCACTTAATTGATAACTTCCCAAAAGCAGTGCCATTTGGCTTTAGTTAAGTTTCACCAAGAGATTTATTTGTTCATTTGGGAAGTCAAGGAATGTTTTGCTTTTATTTTTGGTGCAGAAGGTTGTGGTGAATTTACCATCTAATAGAGAGGATATTGTCTGTTTTGGATTGAAGATTAATTGTGCATCTTCCATAAGCATTTACTCCATTATGGCTTCTGTCAATTTCATTTGCTTCTTAGCCTCACATAGTGTGGGTAGTTGTTAAAGTCATCATTGTGTTTGGCTGGCTTGACTGCATTTGGGATAGTGAGCTTCAGCTATTTTAAATTAATCATTCTATATTCACTGGGACTGCACAGCTCCCTGTTATGATTTTGATGTTGTAGGTGGCTTCTTCAGTTGCTCGAAATGTGTTAAATTCTACAATTTTATGTTCAGGATGCTTTTTTGGTTAGTGGCAACTAGTTGCATCCACAGAACTTTAGCGAGTTGGCCTTTTGACCATTGAAGACATTGGTTTATGAAGTGTGAGGAACTCGATGCTATGCTGCTTCAACACTCTTAGATCTTCACAATACATCCATGAAAGTCCCTTGATGTGAACTTGATGGATCTTAGTGCCAGAGTCTATCATGGGTGTTTCTTGCCTTTGAAGAACGACGGCTTGGTAGCTTGATTTGATGTTCAATAGGCTGGGATATCTCAGAACAACGCATGGCCGTGTCTTTTGGTGTTAGTTATGATTTCTCACAGAACCAAGTGAGGCAGGTGAAAGTTGACATTGATCACTCATGCAATAGCAAGCCTTCCTCTATCCAATGAATTATTCCCTGATTCTCTCAAATTGTTGTTTATCGAGAAAAAAATAGTAGAAGCTATTCAAAAATCACCTCACAAATATATATCTGAAAATGATGAGATTTGTGACTCAGAACAAGAGTAATCAATGTGTACGATTGTCACTTCCCATTGCCTACCTGCGAAATTAATGTAGTGTGTACAGCCTGGAAGAATTCTTGTTATTCAGAACTGAGAGGTAGGTTTGGACCAACTGTGTGTGCCTCTCTCCTGTTTGTTGGATTACAGAGTGACACTGGAAGGTAATGGAGGGTTGCAAACTGACTGTATCTGTTCAATCCAAGCACTAATTAGAGTCTGATGTGATTGTAGCAGGTACAATCACTACTCAAATAAATTCATCATGGTGTAAATCAAAATGTCTGCATGCAGAATTATTTGTTTTCTGTTATCTCATTCCCTCCTTCGGTTGTTCCTGTAATTCAATTGTGTTGCTGGAAAAGCGCAGCAGGTCAGGCAGCATCCAGGGAACAGGAGAATCGACGTTTCGGGCATAAGCCCTTCTTCAGGAATCATTCCTGAAGAAGGGCTTATGCCCGAAACGTCGATTCTCCTTTCCCTGGATGCTGCCTGACCTGCTGCGCTTTTCCAGCAACACATTTCCAGCTCTGATCTCCAGCATCTGCAGACCTCACTTTCTCCTGTAATTCAATTCCCTATGCAAAGACTGTAGAGAGAAAATCATCCACACAACTCCCCACTGAGTTTATTGTGCCTTGTAAGCAGCTCCCAGGGGACGCAGAAGCATGTTTTTTGTGTAGAATAGCTTTGATCTTGTGCTTGGCATGACCTTGTTACTTTTCCCTCTTGGTCATTAATTGCCCACCTAAGGACTTCAATGGATGATGGAGCAGGAAGTCCATTGACAAGTCATCCTACCTCAGACTTAAATGGCACAGAAGTTAGCAGGCGTGAGGGTCTTCACATGCCACCCTCCGCCATCTCAGTCAATTTCCTGTGGTCAACACATGTGGCTGCAGAAGAGCATTACATTCAACCCTACTTGTTACTTTTTAAAGCATGATTTAAAGAACAATCACAGTCACAGGGGATGAGAGAGGTGATGATGAAATAGTAATATTGCTGAGCTAATAATCTAGCGCCATGGGCTAATGGTCTGTGAATATGAGTTTGAGTGCTGCCATATCAGATGGATAAGCTGGAATTCAATAAAATCCAGAATTGCGGGAGAGTCTAATGCTGGCCATGTAACCACTGTCAATTGTCATAAAATTCTAACTGGTTCACTAGCATCCTCTAAAAAAGGACATTCGCTGTTCGTAGTTGGCCTGGCCTACATATGACTCCAAACACACAATAATGTGATTGACATTTAACTTCCATCTTGATAATTAGAGTGGTCAACAAGTGCTAGCCTAGCCAGCGACACCGCATCCTGTGAATGAATAGGAAAAAAGAAGCCTTGCAATAAAGAGAAATGAATCTCAAGAGGGCTCCCCCTCATATCCATAAAAGTGATTGGATTCAAAATCTCGTGGCAATGACTGTGATAACAGAATCAAACTAAACTGACAGAATTATCCTAAGCTTAAAAGAAGAAATTCAGATACTCAGTGTGCCATGTCATTGACATCATTGCAAGCAATTCAAGACATTTTCTTACTATTCTAATAACCTTTCCAGTTAGCCAAAACAAAACAATGTTCTGTGCAAAACTGAGGTGAAGCCAGGCTAAGTGTTGCCATTAATGCTAACACTCTTGGGGTGAGAAAGAGGACGTTGGCCTAGCTGGAAGTGAATGCCAGATTTTATATTAAAAAAAAATATTGATTGCGATGCTTCCTGTTGTTAAATAGCCCTTTCATTGCCTACTATCAAGGTTAACGCATGCACGAGGTAAGATGACCGAGCAGATCACACTGGGTTCTAAAGCCCAGCAACACATCTAACTACTTGAAGAAGGGATAAGTCTTTTGACCTTTCGTGTTAAATAAAAGTGGCAGCAAATTAGCAGCCCTGTGAAAATAAAAATTGAGAGAGATACAAGGAGCTGCTGATTCAGTGTCATACAAAGTTAAGATCTACCCTGAGGAGACGGATAGAAATTGCAGAGAGATTGGTAAAAGGTAGACAGATAAAATTAAGTATTAGCCCATTGTTAGAGTCAATATTTATTAGCAAACAGAATTCGTTCAACTCATTATTGGTGGCATGTCACAGTAGTTTAAGCCTAAGGTACATAAATGGTATTTAAATAAAGATCTCACAAACTCTTTTTAATGAGATTGTGTATTTTATATAATATAAATAAATATGTACTGCACTCGAAAAAGTGCTGGTAATTCATTTATCTGGTGCTAAATAATGTGCTGTCATAGATGCTATGCTCAACTGCATTTGATCATAATTGCTTGTAGTAAGATTGAATGTTTAAACTTTATTCTCAGTTTCAATTAATCAAGTCCAGGTTTAATTTTCGTCTTAAAAATAGGTTTGTGATGGGTGAGGGAGTTGTTATTTGAAGAATGACAAAATATAAGCCTCAGAAGTTTGCGAATGAAACCAAAGTCTTAGCACTCGATGAAGTCGATTTTCAATAAAATAAGTGTTGGTCGCAAGGTGACAGCTGCCTGGACTTGCACGAGAACTGAAACGGACATTTCAAAGGCAGTTGCTAATTATTCGTCTGCTTCAGTGGCTTATGTGTGAGATTCTGTTTTATAATTTTAGCCCTGTATACTCCTTGGTCATTGCTAACTCCATTGCAAACTTCCATCACAGTGCCTGTCGAACCTGAAACTGATGGGCCCTGCTGGTAACGTGAAAGTACAGAGGATAAACTGATCACTATCTTTGCAGCTGAGATCTGCATCGTAAACCTTATGATTTTCTGCTGTCTTGCACAGCCGCTTTCATCACATTTAAATTAGTTTTGAAGGACTATTATAATTTCACTTCATAGCTGGCGTAATTGTTGTAAGGCATAATTATCTTTTTTTTTTCAAAATCATTTTGTCTCTTTATTTTAATCCACTCTCTGTTGTCTCATTCTATAGGGGTACTGGCCCTTTCATCCAGCTGCTTTCTTTTATTTTTTTTTCATTGAAATGTCTTTAATCCTGGCTGGAGACAGACAACCTTTCCCTCCCCTCTGCTGTCCATTTTACTCCCCCTCCTTATTACTTCTGGCAGCACCAATCTGCATCTTTAACCCCTTCTGAATCTCTTCTCTATTCATAGGGAGGCTCACTATTGATAGAGGCCACTGGTTGTGACAGAGTGCCAAATCTGTACGGCCCTGAACCGATGCAACCTCCTGCTATTTGGGAATTCTGGGGATTTCCCACTTCCTCCATATCTCCCAGCTTGCTGGACAAACACATGCTGGAAAATCTGCATTCACTCAGCCCTGCAGAACCAGATGCAATCCTGAGCTTGAATTAAAATAAGCAATTTGGGGAAGAAAGCAAAGTGCAGAGTAAGTTACTCCTGTCACATAGGCCATGACCATAGGCAGTGACCCTAAGCAGCGTTCCCTTCTGCACACTGGGACCAGCTGACCATCGCCTCATTGTGAGCACCTTTGCTCCACAATAGGAACCAATTTGTTAGAATTTTTCACAGGTCAGAGGCTGTTTGAAGATGCTGAAACGGCAGGGACTGCGAGAAAATGAAGCTGTATTTGCTCGGCAAATTACATGTCTCCTGCACTTTATGGACATGCTGCAGATTCTCTCTCTCTCTCTCTCTCTGTGTCTCTCTCGCATGCACGCATGTGCATGATATCACCAGAGATCCAGTTAACGGAGGTTAATAGATTGATTTCAGTGACACGGATCATAATGAACAGTAAATTGTTTTATCTCTTAAGTCTTATTTGGTCAGCCAGGAAAACATATGAGGTAATATGGTTCAGAGTAAATGGACCATATAATAGATCTCCTGCTAAACCATAAGGACAGGGGTGACAGCACTGCAATGATTAATGAAAATAATAAAGTTCCTGAAATTGAAATTTTTCTAATTTTTTTCCACCAAAACATCAGCCGCGATGATTTGTGGCAACTGAGAGGGACTTTTGCAATAACTGGGTTGGAATTTGTTCACAGCTCCTATAATCAATTCCTCACTGATTTGAACTGAGCGAAAATATTTTCCTACAAACACGTTCATCACTTTCTGTCCGGCTGACGTACAGAGGTTATGGCCTCAAGTTCCCCCCATCTCCTCTCTTAAGAGCATCTCAGTGAACGTCCTTGGGTTTTAGGCCTCTCTGTTTGCCTTGGGTGAGGGATTTGCTTACACTGGCACACACTGTGAGGCTGGTCAAGGCTTTTATGTTGTGTTTATTAGGTTTTATCATCATATCAGTATCTTCTTGAAAACATGTCAGGGTGTTACGAGCCCTCAGGGACTTCATGCTGTTATTTTTGTCTCCAAACCAAAGGTACATTAAAGGGTGACAGGAGCCGCATACGTTAAAGGAATTTTGGTTCCAAGTTTATAGTTGGACATTAATAACTCTCAAAAAGATGGTATCTTTTTTTTAACTGACACAGCTGGACAATGATAGAAAATGCTTAAACTCTGGCATCAAATCCAAGCATTTTATTTCTTATAATAAGCCGCAGCTTGGCAAAAGAAATGCTGGCATATATTTTAGCGAAAAAAAATCTAACCTCTGAGTTAGAATGAGAGATGCAATTTTGCAAGTTCAATAGCAAATTAAACAGATACCACATGCATGCATTTTAATCCCATTTACTGTCAATATTTTAAAATGAAGCTTCTGCTGCAGGTTGAACTCATTTTAACCACTACAAACAAAAAATTAATAGTTAATTGTCTTACTTCCATGCTCACTGATGATTTAGTGCGTCTTGTAATCCTTATGGTGAATTGAATGTAACACAACACTTTGTCTGACCTAATCAACAGGTTAGGGCACAGATTATTTCCTTTAATTCACCTACTTTTGGATCTCTGGCCCCAGTTTTGCTGTTCCCTGCTGCAACTTCTATTCTCTCTGCTCAGATTATGCAACTGAAGCTGCTTCAGTTTATGGCGATAGCTACTTATTCCGCTATGGATCACAAATATTGTCTCCATTTTGTTCAATCATTTTAAGCTGCTTAGCTACAACCAGTGGGGTTTGAGGCAACACCATGAGATGAACAACTGCTTTATTATATACTTAACTCCATTTCCACTTTGAGTCATTGAGCTTTGTAACCTATGGTGCGCACTGTTCTCATTTTTGTGATTTCCATCTTTCTACTCGCGAGAGAGGAAATTATCTGCTTTGACAAAATAACTCATGAGCAACTCAAAACCTCGACTCCTCAAAAAGTTGTTTGTTTATGAATATCTTTATTTAACTGTCCTTTTACCCAAAATATATTACTTTACAGTTCTCAAGGTTGTATGCCTGCTATCTGCCCAGATTTTCAATATGTGTACTCCTGCAATTTGTTGCATTCTTACAGATAAAGTTCTTGCATTTATACAATCTGGTAATGGTGAATATGTGATCAACACCCTAGGGGTTACTACTGGTGAGAAACTGAATTGCACCAGCCATATAAATACAGACATAAGAGCAGTGGAAAGTAATGCACCTTCTGACACAACAAAATCTGTTCACTATCCACAAGGCCCAAGTCAAGAGTCTGATAGATTGTTTGCTGGGATAATTGAAACTTCAACATCACTCAAAAAGCTGAGCACCATCCACAACAACGCAGCCTGCTTGATTGATCCACCACTTTCAACATTTAGTCGCCTCACCGCCAATGCACAATGGCATCAGTGTGTACATGTAATAAGATGCACTGCAGTAATTCACCAGGACATCTTTGACAGTACCTTCCAAACCTGCAACCTCTAGGACCTAGAAGAGCAAAGTCAATAAATACATTGAAATTTCACCACCTGCTAGTTTCTCTCCAAACTACACACCATTCTGACTTGGAACTAATTGGTCCCCTTCCCTGTTGCGCCAAAATCCTGAAACTCCTTCCTAACAGTATTGTGGGTGTGTATTTATCTACCATGAATTGCAGCAGTTTAAGAAGGCCACTGATCATTGCCTTCTCCAGATCAACTTGGGACGTGCAATAAATGTTGGCCTAATAGTGATGCTTAAATCCCATGAACAATTATTTTTTAAGAAGAGTCCAAGAGTGCTTTACAATATATTAATAAATATAATCAAGTTAAATATGCACTCTAATTTTTGTGTCTGTATTCAAATACCATAAATAAATTAAAGAATAAATCATTCTTGTACGGAATATCCATTTAAGGAAAAATATATGGGTTAGAGATTTGTATTTTAGCAGCATATTTATTGTATGTAACTCCTTTGAGAACACTAAATTAAACTTGACTCAAAAACCATCAGCTTTCCCAAGTTCGTGCAAACCAACAATGAGTGTAAATGGCATATGATACAAATGGCCTTCTGTCACATTTTGCAAAGATACTGATTGGATCTCAAAGTACCAGCCTCACACGACATCCATTTTCTGACAAACTCCAGACCCCATTCCATCCAAATTGATGAGTAATGCTGACAAATAATATTGACATGCATTGATCACTGTGGGGGTGTTAAAGAAAATCCTTTGTGCAAAATGTTGACAAGTTGACAGATTTGGATTTTCTTAGCAGATTGATGCCTGTGACAGGTATCAGTAAGTACAGCACCTTTTGCATCAATGAATGACAATTTGTTGAGAAGTAAGGGGGTCTGAAAATCAGGGAAAGTTAGAGCAACAAATATGAAAGATAAACAGCTTTCCACTTGGTCTGTGAATTCATAGAATTCTTGCTTTTTGTAGATAATGAAGTGATCACTAAAGTGGAATGAGTATATATTCATTGAGTGAAATGTACTCAAATGTTACCTTACAAATGGCCGAACAAGTTTGATTAGATTAGATTCCCTACAGTGTGGAAACAGGCCCTTCAACCCAACCGACCCTCCGAAGAGTAACCCACCCAGACCCATTTCCCTCTGACTAATGTACCTAACACTGTGGGCAATTTAGTGTGGCCAATTCACCTGACCTGCACATCTTTGGACTGTGGGAGGAAACCAGATCACCTGGAGGAAACCCACACAGACACAGGAAAAATGTGCCAACTCCGCACAGACAGTCATCCGAGGCTGGAACCGAACCTGAGACCCTGGTGCTGCGAGGCAGCAGTGCTAACCACTCAGCCACCATGCCGAGTGGAATGGCCTTCTCTTGCTTCTGTGTTCCTATACATCACAAACTAAGGGTAAATATACAGCATTAGCATAGCCACTTAAGCATCCTTGTCATGCATGTTGAAGTGGGCCTTTTGCATCAGATGTTTTCATCCTGACTACCTTTAGCCCTTCGTCTTTTACTGACAAACCAGTGTTTACAAGTTGACACAGTGATAAGACACATATTAATCCTTTACAGTTGTTCACAAGAAAGATGCTTACATTTAAATATCTAAACCAAACTTTAATTTGCTTTGCAATTGTGTTTCTGTTAATTGTATGGCCCATTTAGCAAATATAAGCACACAGGGCTTGTTTTAATTTACTGATTACTGACCAGATCTAAATCAAGTCCGGATGTATGGATTATGATTTTTTTCTCAGTTGAACATACGAAAACCAAAGCATGTTGCTCAGCCCTATCCAATTAAGATAAATATTTGCAATTATTAAAAAAGGTAGTTTGAGGCAAAGAAAATTGGAAGTATTAGGAAAATGATTATCTTAGAATAATGTTATTTGCCTGTCGAGTTGTAGTTGATTGCAAATTGAATAATTGTTGCCCAAGTAATTTTTAACTGACCACATAAAATTGTCATTTCTCACATTAATGTGTTTCTGTTGAAATCCCAGTTTCTATAGGAAAGATAAGATTAGTGGTGGCAGGGGGAATAAAGTGCTTTTTACAAAGCATTGCTTGACAAGATAATTTCACTAGTTTGAAGATCTATAACTTATGAATAATGAAGGCCTAACATGAGTAGCTTATAAGGATGTGCCTATTAAATGATAATCTCTCCAATTAACTATTAGCTGTCCCACATTCTGTTTGCTCAATTCTTAATTATTTAATCTGGGAAAAACAAAATTTCACTTAAAATTGGAATTGATGGCAATGGGTGCTATTTGGTTAGTAACATAGCTTCAGATGTATCTACCTCTTGGGAAAAAAGTACTAAATGCCACATAAGTATGAATATGCAGCTACTTACTTAATAAATGCCATTCCTAATCCCATGGTCAAACGTCTCCATCCTGACTCCTACCTTCCAAGGCCTCCCACCCTCCACCATCCCCTAGACCAGGCCTGGCCTCCTTATACTTATCCAACAATATTCTCAATTTTCAATGGAAATATCAAAGTCTATGATCTTTCCAGGCCATCACTGAACTCTTGTGGATTTCACAAGGTCCACCCAGTCCCTACCAAGATGCCCATTACCTGGAAATTGGAGAACTCACTTCTGCAAACTGCAGCCACTGCATTTTCATGATGTCTGATACCTAAAATCCCAGTGTGCTGCCCTTTGTATAGGTACGGTACTCAAAACTAACCATACCCATACTTTTAGATCCTCTATGTTCAACAGTGCAGTTGTACTTTAACTCTAGAACATAAGGATGTATTTTTTCAGGTTATGACGGTTCAAGCAGTTAAAATATTTTTATTGTTGCATCTCTGAGGCAAACTTGCCAATCACAAACCATTAGCAATCTTTAAAAGATTGTCTATAATGATAAAAGGATGTTGAATAAAGGAAATGTGGGAATTCACAAATACAATGACAACATTATGTGCTTAAGATACTGTAAGGACTAAATGCCTCAACTTGCAATGTAAGTATGCTACAGACCCATGCACATGGGAATACTTAGTTCAGTAATGTACTTAATATGGTTACAAGATCCAAAGCTTATTCCTTCCAAACAGCACAACAATTTCTTATTTATTTTCACTTAATAGTAGACATAGTTGAGAGGGAAATATGTCAAGCTCGAACTTGGAATTTTTAAAAGGTCGCACATACCAAGGAGTCAGGAAGTTAAAAAAAATCAGATTATGATGTGTGATTTTGATTTAATAAATTGTTGTTCAATTCAATAAAAAATGAAATTAAATTTGAAGTCTGTCAGCTCTGACCTGCTTAACCGAAGCAAATCTTTTGTAGCTGCAAAACAGATCAATAGGACTGTTAGAATGTTACATTAGCTTATTCAATCCTTCAAGAATTTACAAATTTCAGTATTGACCTGGAAGAATCGGTTTTGGAGCCTCGGCATAATGTGACCATGCTTCCAATCAACTGTAGAGTCTAAATAATATCCTTTATGGATTACTGCTAGCTGTTGAATGTAGGCTGTTCAACTCCATTGTTGGCTGAAAATTGTTTAAATATGGGAGGCAATTTGCAACCAGAAAGTGGGATCTGATCCTGGTCAAAGCAGGCAGCCAACATTCCTCACACTTTCTAGTGATATCCAACTCTGATCAGCAGAAAACAAGAATATTCAGTTCCCAGATACTAGTATGTCTGTGATGAAAAATATCAAGGAGCCTTTTAAGAACGTACCTTAGGTTTACTAAGAGTAGCATGTTGTGGGAGGTTTAATTCTCCTATTTAGCAATTAGCCTTTATTTTTTTAAAAATGTTACTGAGGAAACAGTTTTTGTATTTTGTAAAACCTAATCCCCTTCACTTGCATGCACCAGGTGGCACTGGACTGTCGTTTGGAATGATAAAGGAATATTGCTGATGCACTGTTTTGCTTAGCTGTAAGGCAGACTTGCAGGGCTTAAAGGAGAAACAGCCAGACAAATTTTCACGCATTAGTAAATTAAGCAAATGTAGCCCACGAGACAAATAAACCCATGCATTGGGCAAGTGAAAAATAAACTTAATGTAGAGACAGCTTTGATACAGGGAAACCACCTCACATTTGCAGAGACTTCATAGGTTGAAACAAAGCAATGTACAAACACTGTGATGGTCCTGTTTGAAAGTGCTGTCAGGTATCAGTTTTCAGGGCAAAAGTGAGGACTGCAAATGCTGGAGATTAGAGTGGGGTGCTGGAAAAGCACTGCAGGTCAGGCAGCATCCGAGGAGCAGGAGAGTCGACGTTTCGGGCAAAAGCCCTTCCCGATGAAGTATATGTGCTCAAACTGTTGACTCTCCTGCTCCTCGGATGCTGCCTGACCAGTTGTGCTTTTCCAGCACCACGCTCACTCGCGGTATTAGTTTTTATTTTGGTGAGCAAGATTGTAACATTGTATCTGTGGTGTAGGAAAGATTGTGATTTTGTTGGTGGTGGCAGTTCAATTTTTAATTAGCCCAGTTAATTTTGTAGAAGAGAAAGTCAAAAGCCTTTGAGCTCAGTTGTTCCAATATTGCAGCTCATACAGTTGCATATTCAACTGCCTTTTATAAACAATGCTTTTGAAACTGTCTTTCCTTGCATACTGTTCCAAATTCTTTTTTGAAGTAATTCAATGAATCCAGAACATTTTTTTCTGTTAACTTTGGTTGTGTTCTGGTTCAGAAGCAAATGATTTTGTCCATCATTCCTTTAGAACAGACGAGAGTGTTAAAAAGCAATCTTAAAGTTATAAGCATCAACAATTTTGATTATGCTGTTGCATTGAACCTGAATCAAATGAAAAATAGATGTGAATAACATCAGTGATGAAGGATGTAGCTGAAAAACATTAATTAATAACTATAGCTCCAGTGATGGAAAAGGACCACAATGGGCTCTCAAGAAGGAAAAAGTTGACAAAATTGCCCCAGGAAATGACTCTCTGGATGATGAAATTACTATAGAGGAAAAACTTATAGGAATATGGTCCTTCAGGTAAAGACCTTTTGGTCTCTTCTAATATTGCTAAGGGCTGTCCTTACTGCGTGAACCATATATTTATTTAAACTATGCACCATCAAGATAATTGAGCAATAAAAACACTAATAACTGTTCACTGTCATACAAGCATTCTTCCTGCAGTATTGGAGCATGTCCAACTCTTGATTGGTTCTGGAAAACAACATTGTTTTTCATGATATTCTAGATGGAGAAAGTGAGGACTGCAGATGCTGGAGATCAAAGCTGAAAAATGTGTTGCTGGAAAAGCTCGGCAGGTCAGGTAGCATCCAAGGAGCAGGAGAATCGACGTTTCGGGCATAAGCCCTTCTTCAGGAATGAAGAAGGGCTTATGCCCAAAACGTCGATTCTCCTCTCCTTGGATGCTGCCTGACCTGCTGCGCTTTTCCAGCATGATATTCTAGATACTGACTCCACCATGTCCTTGCTAGCTCCTGTCATAAACATAGAATCTGTATTACTATTGTTTTTTCACTTTGGGTTTGAGAAGGTTCCCCACATTCTCAGATTTAATTTTATTTGGCTTCAAGAAGAAAATCAGTGAAAGCACATTTTCCAGAAGCTAGCATGTTCCTTTGTATGCGGACTGCTTTTACTTTTATATATTTCACTTCTGGTTGCATCTTCATTTGTAAGCTCGGCAGGGTTTCTTCTCTCTTTGCCAGGACTCTAAGACGTTAGTCTTTTTAGCTATTCTGGCAAGACCTCATGGCACAGAATCTGCTGTGCTCACACTCAGATTTGATGCGTTATCTCTTTGTGGGTAGAGAAGACTTAATGAAGAAGACTTAATATTTAAAGCAGCAAATGTCTGACATTCTGGGGCAAATTACAGTGTGGGGTGAGATGGAAGGAATGAGTTTTTGTTCTACCGGTGGAAGTTCCAAAAATATATGACGTAACTTTGGCCAATGGGTGAGAACAGATGCCAAATGGATGCTGAGCTAATGAAAAATGCCTGTTTGAAAGTCCGGATTTAATAACAATATTTAATAACAATTTGAGGGTGAAATAATTAGGGGCTAATTAATGATTATCATGATGTGAACATGCCCTCAGGTTCCATCCAGAAACTTGATCAGTTAGCCACACACCTGCTGATTAGGTGCATTTTTCAGGAGTTGTGGACATGAACCCTTGGCTCACACATACACTGATGATGTGAAGTACTTTTGGCTAGCATACAATAGTCAGAAACTGAGTGAGAGGACACCCATAGTGTGTCACTGGAGATCCTGGTGGTGATGATCCAGAGCAGAAGGGATTTCTTTTACACACAAGAGTAGTATATGCTACTCAACCTCCCCGCCCTCTTCACTCTCCTATAGCAGTAGTCTGGTTTCATGATGTCCTGTCTGCAAAGGTGAGCTACGAGCAAGATGCCCATGACTAAATATTTCCTTTTTCCTGGTGACTACTATAAGGTATGAAGTGTTGGTGACATCTCGGCAAAATGTGACCCAGTAAATCTCCTCATCTGTTTCAGACCTCTTTTTCACAATTATATTGACAATCAGCACAATATGGTCAATATCCATTTAAAGATACAGAAACAATTTACAAGGTTGTTGGAGGGTTTGAGCTACAGGGAGAGGCTGAATAAGCTGGGACTATTTTCTGTGGAGCATCAGAGGCTGAGGGTGATCTCATACAAGATTAGAAAATCATGAGGGGCATGGATAAAGTGAATAGTCAAGGTATTTTTCCCCAGGGTAGTGGAGTCCAAAACTAGAGGGTACAGGTTTAAGGTGAGAGGGGAAAGATTTAAAATGCACCTAAGGGACAACTGTTTCACACAGAAGATGGTGCGTGTATGGAATGAGTTGCCAGAGGAAGTGGTGGAGGCAGGTACAATTACAATATTTAAAAAGTATCTGCATGGGTATATGAATAGGAAGGGTTTAGAGGGATATGAGCTAAGTGCTGATAGATGGGACTTGATTTATTTAGGATATCTGGTCAGCATGAACAAGTTGGACCAAATGGTCTGTTTCCATATTGTACAGCTCTATGACTCTAAGTCGCATCAACATCATTATTGTGTTTACTTCTGAAGTACTCGTCACTGTTATGAGAGTCCATTAATTGAATCTTTCACCATTAGAGTTCTTTGTTGCCATTTTAATGGCTGCTGGCCATTCCCAGTACTGGCTTAAACTTTGAGAGATAGTAGTTTTGATAAATGTAGCTTAAATTAGTGTCAGCAAAATGTTTCCAGCATAGTCACCTTCTTACCTTTTAAATAGCTGAAGCATTTGCTGAAGATTGCTTCTATGGTTGACTGATTGTGAATATCTGTCCCACAACCAATGGTAATTGTTAATAATGTTAATAAAATACATGGTATAAAATTCAGATGTTTTTGGATTATGTACCTGACAAAGCTGGATAAAAAATGAAAGCCACAAGAGGAGAATGCAAGGCTGGTAGCATTGGGAGGTGTACGTGGGTGAGGTGGTGGATTACTTATACGTACATCCAGAATGCTGGGGATTGCCCCTCCCTCATACTTTCAACTATTCAGTTATGGCAGGCACACCACACAAACATGGTACAGCACAACGGCTGATGTTCTGGCTGATGGTCTCCTGGATTGTTGTTCCATACCAAATGTTTCCATTCCCTTCTGAGGCTCATCCTTGTCCTGACCACCTTGGGGACCACAGCATCTCTCTTCTTACACCGCTAATGTCATTCATGGGATATGGGCAATGCTGGCTAGGCTACCATTTATTGCCTATCCCTAATTGCCCTGGAGAAGGCAGCACTGAGCTGTACTGAACCACTGCAGTCCTTGGGATTTTGGAACACCCACACGGCTACTAGAAAGTAAATTACAGATTTTTGACTCAGCGACAGCAGGAATATAGACAAGGTCTTAAATCAGGATGCTGTATTTTGCATGTGATGGTATTCAGAGGTATTTGCTTCCCCTTGATAGCAATTGCAGGTTTGGAAGATACTGTCAGAGGAACCTTGGTGAGGTACGGCAGTACGTCTTGGAGATGGTTCACACTGATGCCGCTGTGTGTCATGAAGGGACTGAATGTTGAAGTTGGCATTGAAGTGCCAATCGAGTGAGAAGCTTTGCCTTGGTTGGTCCCAAGCTTCTTGTGTGTTGTTGGAGCTGCAGTCATCCAGGCAAGTGGGAGTATTCCATCACACTCCTGACTGGTGTCTTGTGCATATTGGATAGGATTTGGGGAGTCACGAGATGAGTTAATCAATGCAGAATTCCTACCTTCTGATCTGCTCTTGCATCCATTGTATTTATATGGCTAATCCAGTTCAGCTTCTGATCAATTGATGTTGATAGTGGAGAATTTAGCAGAGAAACATCATTGTATGTCTAGGGGAAAAGGTTACGTTCTCTTTTTTTTGAAAGGTGGTCATTGCCTCACACCTGTGTGCCACATATGTTGCTTGTTTTTGATCAGCTAAAGCCAGAATGTTTTCCAAGTCTTCCTGCATACAAATACAGACAGCTTCAGTATTGGAGGTGGCTTGAATAGTACAACTTTCAGCAAACATCACCCGTTCCCACCTTATAATGGAGCAATGGTAATTGATGCAGCAGCTGAAGATATTTGGGGTTAGTACACTATCTTATGGAACTAAGGGGCTCTTCTGGTGCAATGGAAGTGTCCCTAGGTTCATGTCCAACCTGCACCAGAGGCATTTAATAACATTTCTGAATAGGTTGATCAAAAATATTAAAAATAACCCTGAGGAACTCCTGCAGAGAGGTCCAGGATTTGAGATGACCAGTGTCCAACAATCACAACAAACATTGTTTTTACATGAATTGATTAACCAGTGAAGTGACCCCCCAATCTTCATTGACTCCAGTTTTTTCCAAAATTTCTTTGTGCCCTATGATCTGTGATGATGGATTTTCCATCTGTCTTGATTAGTTTCCAAGAATTTCCACTACAGCAAGCTGTTTGTTTAGCTTCAAGAGATAGCTTATGTTTAAGGAAAAAAAGGCCTCCGGGAGTATGCAGACTGTGTTATGAAAGAACGATCAACATTGGAAGTGCACTGGCCAATGGCACAAGTATACAGGTAAGGCAGATATATGTATTTTATGTATCACTAATCTTGAATAAGTGTGGACATGTCATAATTAGTGATTCCAGGGTTGAAACATCACTGGGATGAATTTCTGACCCATCAGGACATTTCACAAGAATACCAATTCAAAGGAAAAACTAGCATTTATATTGCTTGGGAGGAGAGTGTTTGACAAGTGGATTGCAACTGGTAGAGATATTGTCATGGAGAGTGCACCCAATAATATGGGTTGACTGTTGACTGCCAGGCTTTGGTTAAATTTTAAATCAGTCAGGTTGACTCTGACTGGGCAGGGCATTGCCCTGAGATTTGACCCAACATAACAGTAACCTAATTTCTGGATTAGTGGTGCTGGAAGAGCACAGCAGTTCAGGCAGCATCCAAGGAGCTTCGAAATCGACATTTTGGGCAAAAACCCTTCATCAGGAATAAAGGCAGTGAGCCTGGAGCGTTGAGAGATAAGCTAGAGGGGGGGGGGGGGGGGGGTGGGGAGAAAGTAGCATAGAGTACAATGGGTGAGTGGGGGAGGGGATGAAGGTGATTGGTCAGGGAGGAGAGGGTGGAGTGGATAGGTGGAAAAGGAGATAGGCAGGTAGGACAAGTCCGGACAAGTCATGGGGACAGTGCTGAGCTGGAAGTTTAGAACTAGGGTGAGGTGGGGAGAGGGGAAATGAGGAAACTGTTGAAGTCCATATTAATGCCCTGGGGTTGAAGTGTTCCGAGGCGGAAGATGAGGCATTCTTCCTCCAGGCGTCTGGTGGTGAGGGAGCAGTGGTGAAGGAGGCCCAGGACCTCCATGTCTTCGGCAGAGTGGGAAGGGGAGTTGAAATGTTGGGCCATGGGGCGGTGTGGTTGATTGGTGCGGGTGTCCCAGAGATATTCCCTAAAGCGCTCTGCTAGGAGGTGCCCAGTCTCCCCAATGTAGAGGAGACCGCATCAGGAGCAACGGATACAATAAATGATATTAGTGGATGTGCAAGTAAAACTTTGATGGATGTGGAAGGCTCCTTTAGGGCCTTGGATAGAGGTGAGGGAGGAGGTGTGGGCACAGGTTTTACAGTTCCTGTGGTGGCAGGGGAAAGTGCTAGGATGGGAGGGTGGGTTGTAGGGGGACGTGGACCTGACCAGGTAGTCACGGAGGGAACGGTCTTTGTGGAAGGCAGAAAGGAGTGGGGAGTGAAACATATCCCTGGTGGTGGGGTCTGTTTGGAGCTGGCGGAAATGTCGGCAGATGATTTGGTTTATGCGGAGGTTGGTAGGATGGAAGGTGAGCACCAGGGGCGTTCTGTCCTTGTTACGGTTGGAGGGGTGGGCTCTGAGGGCGGAGGTGCAGGATGTAGACAAGATGTGTTGGTGGGCATCTTTAACCACGTGGGAAGGGAAATTGCGGTCTCTAAAGAAGGAGGCCATCTGGTGTGTTCTGTGGTGGAACTGGTCCTCCTGGGAGCAGATCCGGCGGAGGAATTGGGAATATGGGATGGCATTTTTACAAGAGGTAGGGTGGGAAGAGGTGTAATCCAGGTAGCTGTGGGAGTCGATGGGTTTGTAAAAAATGTCAGTGTAAAGTCGGTCGTCATTAATGGAGATGGAGAAGTCCAGGAAGGGGAGGGAGGTGTCAGAGATGGTCCAGGTAAATTTAAGGTCAGGGTGGAATGTGTTGGTGAAGTTGATGAATTGCTCAACCTCCTCACGGGAGCACGAGGTGGCGCCAATGCAGTCATCAATGTAGCGGAGGAAGAGGTGGGAAGTGGTGCCGGTGAAATTACGGAAGATCAACTGCTCTACGTAGCCAACAAAGAGACAGGCATAGCTGGGGACCCTACATGTGCCCATGACTATCCCTTTGGTTTGGAGGAAGTGGGAGGATTCAAAGGAGAAATTGTTAAGGGTGAGGACCAGTTCGGCCAAACGAATGAGAGTGTCGGTGGAAGGGTACTGTTGGGGATGTCTGGAGCGGAAAAAATGGAGGGTTTGGAGGCCCTGGTCATGCCGGATGGAGATGTAGAGGGATTGGATATCCATGGTGAAGATGAGGCGTTGGGGGCCGGGGAAACGGAAGTCTTGGAGGAGGTGGAGTGCGTGGGTGGTGTCTCGAACGTATGTAGGGAGTTCCTGGACTAGGGGGGATAGGACAGTGTCGAGGTAGGTAGAGATGAGTTCATTGGACAGGAGCATGCTGAGACAATGGGTCGGCCAGGGTGGTCAGGCTTGTGGATCTTGGGATGGAGGTAGAACCGGGCAGTGCGGGGTTCCAGGACTATGAGGTTGGAAGCTGTGGGTGGGAGATCTCCTGAGGTGATGAGGTTCTGTATGGTCTGGGAGATGATGGTTTTGTGATGGGGGGTGGGTTCATGGTTGAGGGAACAGCAGGAAGAGATGTCCTCACGTTGACGTTTGGCTTCAGCGGTGTAGAGGTCAGTGCGCCAGACTACCACTGCGCCCCCTTTATCCGCTGGCTTGATGGTGAGGTTGGGATTGGAGCAGAGGGATTGGAGGGCTGTGCGTTGTGAGGTTGGAGTGGGGGAGGGAGGTATTTGCGAATCCTCTTGCTAGGGTGCCTGCCTTGAAGAAGTTTTCCTCCTCTCTCTACAAGAATCTCAGGGAGTCCCTCTCCCACTGCAACTCCCAGGTCATTTCCTCTGCCCTGAAGCTCTTCAACCATGTCATGAAACAAACTCGCTACCACAGCCACATTTGCTTCCTCAGTGCCTGCCTCCGTAACCAACTCACCCCACACGGACTCCGGACCACCTTTAAACCAGCAGAGTTCGGACCTGAACAGGACAAACAGTACAGACTACAGATTCAAAAACACCAGCAACGGTTCTCCTTCAAGATCCTCCGCTCCACACTTGCAGCAATGCGCCGGCACCTAACCTCTCTCCAGACAGCCCTGCCTCAGCTGAGGGCCACACTCTCTCAGAATTGCAAAGGACCCACTCTGTACTACAGCCTCAGGAGAATTCATACTCTCAGCAAACAGTATTTCAATTCCATCTCAAAAATCAAAAACTGTAAGTACAACAAACTTTTATCCACCCACCTCCATAACCAACGCTCCTCAAACATTCCAGAAGATTCCCCTGGCCTCAGAACCTATTCCGCCATTAGCCATGTGGCTGATGCAGCTGCCACCCCCATGCTGATTGATTATGTCACTTCCGCCCCCATCATAGCCACTCCCACAACCACTTCCACCCCTCACAATTCCTCATGCATCACACGTGACATCATTCCCGCCCCTCACATCATCGCTGATGCCACATGCTCAGTGACTTCTGCCACCCCGACTGCCGTTGTCACCACCACTTCCGCTCCCACCCCCTCCAATCCCAACCTCACCTGCATTCTGCTGACATGCCCCCCATAGACCCCACTGTCACTATCCCCACCCCCCAGAACCCCGAGGGGAACACTACCCCTGCTCATGACTCCACCCCCATTCGCCCCACCATCACACCCACTCTAGTTACAGGTTCTGCCCCCACTCCCAGCTCTACACCCACACCAGATCCCAGCTCCCAGCCCTGCCGAGTTTTCACCATCCCTCCAGACCTTCCCCTCACTGAGGACGAAAGATCAGTCCTCAGCAAAGGTCTCACCTTCATCCCTCTCCATCCACGCATCAATGAATTTAATACACGCCGTGACGTCGAACAATTCTTCCGTCACCTCCGCCTCCGAGCTTACTTTCACAATCAGGACCCCCGACCACCTTCCGAGGACCCCTTTGCCCACCTCCAACACACTGCATCCACCTGGACACCCCGCGCTGGCCTATTACCTGCCCTCGACCTCTTCATTTCCAACTTCCGCCTGGACATTAACCGCCTCAACCTGTCTACCTCCCTCCCTCACTCCAACCTCTCACCCTCACAACGCGCAGCCCTCCAATCCCTCTGCTCCAATCCCAACCTCACCATCAAGCCAGCGGACAAAGGGGGCGCAGTGGTAGTCTGGCGCACTGACCTCTACACTGCTGAAGCCAAATATCAACTCGAGGACACCTCTTCCTACTGCCCCCTCGACCATGACCACACCCCCCATCACCAAACCATCATCTCCCAGACCATACAGAACCTCATCACCTCAGGAGATCTCTCACCCACAGCTTCCAACCTCATAGTTCAGGAACCCCGCACTGCCCGGTTCTACCTCCTTCCGAAGATCCACAAGCCTGACCACCCTGGCCGACCCATTGTCTCAGCATGCTCCTGCCCCACTGAACTCATCTCTACCTACCTCGACACTGTCCTATCCCCCCTAGTCCAGGAACTCCCTACATACGTTCGAGACACCACCCACGCCCTCCACCTCCTCCAAGACTTCCGTTTCCCCGGCCCCCAACGCCTCATCTTTACCATGGATATCCAATCCCTCTACATCTCCATCCGGCATGACCTGGGCCTCCAAGCCCTCCGTTATTTCCTCTCCAGACGTCCCCAACCAGTACCCTTCCACCGACACTCTCATTCGTTTGGCCGAACTGGTCTTCACCCTTAACAATTTCTCCTTTGAATCCTCCCACTTCCTCCAGACCAAAGGGGTAGTCATGGGCACATGTAGGGTCCCCAGCTATGCCTGTCTCTTTGTTGGCTACGTAGAGCAGTTGATCTTCCGTAATTACACCAGCACCACTTCCCACCTCTTCCTCCGCTACATTGATGACTGCATTGGCGCCACCTCATGCTCCCACGAGGAGGTTGAGCAATTCATCAACTTCACCAACACATTCCACCCTGACCTTAAATTTACCTGGACCATCTCTGACACCTCCCTCCCCTTCCTGGACCTCTTCATGTCCATTAATGATGACCGACTTTACACTGACATTTTTTACAAACCCACCGACTCCCACAGCTACCTGGATTACACCTCTTCCCACCCTACCTCTTGTAAAAATGCCATCCCGTATTCCCAATTCCTCTGCCTCCGCCGGATCTGCTCCCAGGAGGACCAGTTCCACCACAGAACACACCAGATGGCCTCCTTTATTAGAGACTGCAATTTCCCTTCCCACGTAGTTAAAGATGCCCTCCAACGCAACTCGTCTACATCCTGCACCTCCGCCCTCAGACCCCACCCCTCAAACTGTAACAAGGACAGAACGCCCCTGGTGCTCACCTTCCACCCTACCAACCTCCGCATTATCCAAATCATCCGCCAACATTTCGGCCACCTCCAAACAGACCCCACCACCAGGGATATATTTCCCTCCCCACCCCTTTCCGCCTTCCACAAAGACCGTTCCCTCCGTGACTATCTGGTCAGGTCCACACCCACCTACAACCCACCCTCCCATCCTAGCACTTTCCCCTGCCACCACAGGAACTGTAAAACCTGCGCCCACACCTCCTCCCTCACCTCTATCCAAGGCCCTAAAGGAGCCTTCCACATCCATCAAAATTTTACTTGCACATCCACTAATATCATTTATTGTATCCATTGCTCCCGATGCAGTCTTCTCTACATTGGGGAGACTGGGCGCTTCCTAGCAGAGCGCTTTAGGGAACATCTCTGGGACACCCGCACCAATCAACCACAGCGCCCCGTGGCCCAACATTTCAACTCCCCCTCCCACTCTGCCGAGGACATGGAGGTCCTGGGCCTCATTCACCGCCGCTCCCTCATCACCAGATGCCTGGAGGAAGAACGCCTCATCTTCCACCTCGGAACACTTCAACCCCAGTGCATCAATGTGGACTTCAACAGTTTCCTCATTTCCCCTTTCCCACCTCACCCTAGTTCTAAACTTCCAGCTCAGCACTTTCCCCATGACTTGTCCGGATTTGTCCTACCTGCCCATCTCCTTTTCCAACTATCCACTCCACCCTCTCCTCCCTGACCAATCACCTTCATCCCCTCCCCCACTCACCCATTGTACTCTATGCTACTTTCTCCCCACCCCCATCTTCCTTTAGCTTATCTCTCCACGCTCCAGGCTCACTGCCTTTATTCCTGATGAAGGGCTTTTGCCCGAAACGTCGATTTCGAAGCTCCTTGGATGCTGCCTGAACTGCTGTGCTCTTCCAGCACCACTAATCCAGAAACTGGTTTCCAGCATCTGCAGTCATTGTTTTTACCTTGTCACCTAATTTGTTGAGTTGAAACAGGTATGTTCTGTTTACATATTTCTGCTGTATGCAAAGAACAGGGTACTGATATATGGATCTTCAGTAGATGCAAGTGCATCACGCCGCAAGTCCAACTCGCAAACCAAAATTGGTTTCCAATATAATTCCTTGCATGATCTGCCAAGCATTGAAATGTATGGCCTTCCCATGAACATCCCTAAAACAGTCACTCTTGGTGGTGGTAAGTGCCCAGTGTACCTCAGATTACCTTGGAAGGCTATGTTATCTCAAAGGTTTGAGCAAAAGGTAAAGCTAGTTGTTTAATGCTGCTACCTTGCAGTGGCAACATGAGTGTGGTGTATGCCATGAACAGGATGCTATCATTAAGCCAAAGAGATATTCTATCACATAATTCAGAAATGCGGTATGTGTATTTCACTGTCATTGTGATGCCAGGTGTATAGACCAAATTTCTTAAAGACTGGTGGACCATATCAAACAACATTTGGCTGTTTGCAACATATGCCTGAAAACTCACAATGTGTCTAATATTAACTATAATTCTGCATTTGGACAGGATTTGCTGGATAAGCCCAACTACAAAGGAAATTACACTGACAACTAATTTAAAATTGTCAGTTGTAATCATACTTTGGCAGATTGGGATATACTGGATGCAAAACATATTAATACATTATACCCTGTGCTTAACAGATGGAAAAAACATTGTCACACAGCGTGCCTATTTCAACTTAACAAAATAGGAGACAGCAATTCGCTGGGTCATTTGTCAGCACAACACCCTGCCTGGCTATTAACTATCAATCATAAAAATGGTTGCATTCTCCAGGGCAACACCTAGATCAGAGTCCATATGCTAACCAATAAATATTCTCCTCTGATCCAGCATAAATATTGGTTTTCCCCAAGAATTGGTATTCTTGTGAAATGTCCTGATGAGTGCAAGATTAAAAGCTTCAAAAACTATTTATCTTTCTTCAAGTTCTGTACGACCTATTAGACTATTCTATTCAAATGAAATTCAAACGTATTTCTCACCAATTCATAAGATATTTTCTTTATTGCTCAGATGTGGATGTACCAAGGAATGTATTCTATTTCCTGATAAAAGGTAAATGTTCCCTAACTTGCAATCCAGATCGCAGAGGTAGAGAATGAGTGTACATACGTATATGAGTTCTTTCCTCCCCATGTCCCAGTTGCCAATCGAGTGGTGAAAGATAATTGTCAATAATATTGCATAGAGGCTGTGAGTACCAAGCAATTATCAATATTAAATTGCCTGGTGCTTTGAGTCTTTAAACCAGCTTGTTGACTCTTTCAGAGAAGTGGTGGTGTTGGATCAATTGCTGCTCAGTTTCAAGCACTCCTACTGTCAAACAGAAAATGTTGTTAACACTCAAAGTCAGGCAGAATCTGTACAAAATATCAATACTTGAAGGACAACCTTTTATTAGTGAGGAGAAAGTGAGGTCTGCAGATGCTGGAGATCAGAGCTGAAAATGTGTTGCTGGAAAAGCGCAGCAGGTCAGGCAGCATCCAGGGAACAGGAGAATCGACGTTTCGGGCATAAGCCCTTCTTCAGGATTCAGAAGAAGGGCTTATGCCCGAAACGTCGATTCTCCTGTTCCCTGGATGCTGCCTGACCTGCTGCGCTTTTCCAGCAACACATTTTCAGCAGCAACCTTTTATTAGTTCCTGGTAAGATTCCAAGGCTGCAACATAAGGTGGATATACAGACAATTGTTCAAATTCTACATTCTTGGCAAGTTTAATTCATTCAGACAGTCAGCTTTGGCTTTTCTGAATTGACAACTATATCTTTGGGGAAGATATTTTGTGGGGGATGAGAGGGAGGCCTTAATGGGGAGACATTTATCAAACACTACAGAGATGTATTCTGAGCCAGAATCACAGCCTAGATCGTCTAATTAAATCCCATCTGGGGATTCTTCTTATGTTTGGGAAGCTTTTGTGTTGGCCATTGTTCAGTTGGTCACACTCTTATCTCCAAATCTAAAGAGGGTGGGTTCAAACCTCGCTCCACATGCCTCTGCACATAAATCCAGCTGTGCAGGTCCTCAGTGTTAACCAGTAGTCAGTCTGTTACTTCAAGTGAAACTGAAGTTCCAAATGTCCTCTCAGAAAGACATTAAAAAATTCCACTCTGTTGAAAATGAGTATAGTGTCTTGGATGATGTTAACCCCTGCATCAAACCTTACTTTTGCAAAATGGACAATATGCTCATTACTACTGAACATTTTGACTTGCACTTTTTCTACCTAATAACAATAACTATTTCATTGACAATACAGCATGTTGAATAGTTTGAACATGTTGAAACGTAAAGAGACAATAGCCCCAATGGCAGGAGGAACAGGCCAGAAAGTCACGGGGAGACAATTGAGTAGTGGTAATGTCACTGATTTGGAAACCCAGAACCCCCAATCATATTCTGTATACGTAGGTTTAAATCTCACCATGACAGACAGTGAAATTTGAATTCAATTTTTTTTTTAAATCTGAAATTAAAAGCTAGTCTACTGATGGACACATATCCATTGGTGATTATCATCAAAAACAACCTGGTTCACTAATGGCCTCGAGGAAACAAAATCTGCCGTCCTTACCTAGTCTGGCCTATGACTCCAAACTCCCAGTAATAGAGTCATAGACATGTACAGCATGGAAACAAACCCTTCGGTGCAACCCGTCTATGCTGACCAGATATCCCAACCCAATCTAGTCCCACCTGCCAGCACTCAGCCCACATCCCTCCTAACCCTTCCTATTTATATACCCATCCAAATGCCTCTTAAATGTTGCAATTGTACCAGCCTCCACCACATCCTCTGGCAGCTCATTCCACACCCTCTGTGCAAAAAAGTTGCCCCTTAGGTCTTTTTCATATGTTTGCCCTCTCACCCTAAACCTATGCCCTCTAGTTCTGGACTCCCCACCCCAGGGAAAAGACTTTGCCTATTTACCCTGTCCATGCCCCTCATAATTTTGTAAACCTCAATCAGGTCACCCCTCAGCCTCCGATGCTCCAGGGAAAACAGCCCTAGCCTGTTCAGCCTCTCCCTATAGCTCAAATCCTCCAATCCTGGCAATATCCTTGTAAATCTTTTCTGAACCCTTTCAAGTTTCACAACATCCTTCCAATAGGAAGGAGACCAGAATTGCACGCAATATTCCAACAGTGGCCTAACCAATGTCTTGTACAGCCATAACATGACCTCCCAACTCCTGTACTCTATTCTCTGACCAATAAAGGAAAGCACACCAAGTGCCTTCTTCACTATCCTATCTACCTGTGACTCTACTTTGAAGGAGCTATGAACCTGCACTCCAAGGTCTCTTTGTTCAGCAACACTCCCTAGGACCTTACCATTAAGTGTATAAGTCCTTCTAAGATCTGCTTTCCCAAAATGCAGCACCTCGCATTTATCTGAATTAAACTCCACCTGCCACTTCTCAGTCCATTGGCTCATCTGGTCAAGATCCTGTTGTAATCTGAGGTAACCCTCTTCGCTGTCCATTACACCTCCAATTTTGGTGTCATCTGCAAACTTACCAACTGTACATCTTATGCTCGCATCCAAATCATTTATGTAAATGACAAAAAGTAGAGGACCCAGCACTGATCCTTGTGGCACTCCACTGGTCACAGGCCTCCAGTCTGAAAAACAACCCTCTACCACCACCCTCTCTCTTCTACCTTTGAGCCAGTTCTGTATCCAAATGGCTAGTTTTCCCTGTATTCCATGAGATGTAACCTTGCTAATCAGTCTCTCATAGGGAATCTTTTCTAACGCCTTACTGAAGTCCATATAGATCACATCTACTGCTCTGCCCTCATCAATCCTCTTTGTTACTTCTTCAAAAAACTCAATCAAGTTTGTGAGATATGATTTCCCACGCACAAAGCCATGTTGACTATCCCTAATCAGTCCTTGCCTTTCTAAATACATGTACATCCTATCCCTTAGGATTCCCTCCAACAACTTGCCCACTGATGTCAAGCTCATTGGTCTATAGTTCCCTGGCTATGTGAATGACTCTTAAATGCTAATTGGTCAATAAATGCTGGCCATCCAGTGATGCCCACATCCCATGAAAAATTGTAAAAAGAGTCATGCTTTACCAATTCCAGGGCAAATTGTTTCTTTTCTGCTGGGTGATGAGCTTAAAAATTCCTCCTACCCCTGATCCTATTCCAAATCTGACTGGAGTTCCCATCCATCTTTCCAGAATGGGTAAGAATTTTCTGTCATATTTTCAGTGAGTTTAATGCACATACTAGAATTGGGCGGTATGGTGGTACAGTGGTTAGCACTGCTGCCTCACAGTGGCAGAGACCTGGGTTCAATTCCCGCCTCAGACGACTGTCTGTGTGGAGTTTGCACATTCTCCCCGTGTCTGCATGGGTTTCCTCCAGGTGCTCTGGTTTCCTCCCACAATCCAAAAATGTGCAGGTTAGGTGAATTGGCTATGGTAAATTGCCCGTAGTGATAGGTGTAGGGGAATGGGTCTGGGTGGGTTACTCTTCGGAGGGTCGGTGTGGACTTGTTGGGCCGAAGGGCCTGTTTCCACACTGTAAGTAATCTAATCTAATATAAGAGTTGTCTAACAAAGAGTCTACATTGTGAGATTCATCAGTCTAGCAATTTCAGACATATATGAATCCAGCAGAAAATAGGTGCTTGTGCAATTCCAACTCCTATCTTCAGCTCTGTTTTTACAATGAAGTAAGATTGATTGGACTTGATAAGCTTGGTTAGTGAAAATGGCTAACTTGGCCTTCACATTATGACTTAGACAATGAGAGAACTAGTTGGTAAATGTAGAGTTTGAAGCAAACATGCTTGTTGTAGATCTATTGTTAAAGTAATAGACAGGGATCCTGCTCTCAACATGACTTTACAATAGCATGAAGCTGCGTCTAGAGATGTTATCTCATAGCTTCATGACCTACATCCATGCAATTGATTCCCTTCTTTAAAACCTATGTAAGTACATATATAGTTCAGAAAATGACCACCCTTTACAAATCAATGCTATAATGCACCATAATGATGGTCTCCATCTATTGGAAACTGCTCCTTCTGAATTTCAGCTCTCTTCTCAATTGTAATGTAACTTGGAGAAAATTTGGTCACATTTTATCAATTTGGAACTGATCAGTAAGATTACATCTGTCAAGGGGTTTTGCAGAGCAATGTGGTTTCAGTCATGGATCACATGAAATGGAGACCTAAAGCATCCCTGGTAATATCAGGTTATTACATTTTAAAATTTAAGTATTTTGTGATTACTGATTGTTGTATATATTTGCACTAGTTTTCATAATGTCCTACTTCTTAAGGAATACTGTTACTGAAAATCTAATTGAGTATGTTTCCCTGATTGCTCAGTGAGATTATCCAGAGACCAACCGATAACAAAGATCAGGAAGGTCCTTAATTGGATATCCATTTTTGCACAAAGTTGGGTGATTTCTCTCATAATAATAGAACATTGCATTTGATATTTTTAGTTAGACATTGAAAAACAGCTAGTGGTCCCAATTCTGACAACAAACTTGTAGCTAATGGGTAAGGGCTAACTGCAGCTTGACTGTGATGTCCACTAGAGCTTTGTCTATCTCTCATCAGTCAATGACCATTTGGGCCAAATAGTGGCAACTCAATAGTGCTCAAGGAATTGCCCTTCAAAAATAATTTCTGGAATCCCTACAGTGTGGAAACAGGCCCTATGGCCCAACAAGTCCACACCAATCTTCCGACCCAGACCATTCCCCTACTCTATATTTACCCCTGACTAATGCACCTAACCAACACATCCCTGAACACTATGGGCAAGTTAGCGTGGCCAATTCACATAACCTGCACATCTCTGGACTGTGGGAGGAAAGTGGAGCACCCAGAGAAACCCATGCACACACAGGGAGAATGTGCAAACTCCAAACAGACAGTCGCCTGAGGCTGGAATCGAACCTGGGTCACTGGTGTTGTGAGGCAGCAGTGCTAACCACGAAGCCACTGCATCCTAGAAAGGAATATGTTGGCAAGGAAAAGCAATCAGTTGCTTCGATTTTAAAAATGGGATTAAAACAACGTGAACAAACCTCCAAAGTGAATAACAGACTAAGAAAGATCAATCTGCAAATGCTAAGTGTGTGGTCATGTAGAGGGCATTTTATCAGGTAAATGGCTTAAAGATTGGAATAATGCATGAGTTCAGAATAACAGTTTGCAAATTTGATTTCAGTTCTTATGAAGAAGTCAGAAAAATATGCTGCTTTATTTTAAAGACCAGACTGAGAAGTAAACATGCTGTCCTTACCCACTTTTGTCAATATTTTACTTGGATTCCACACCAAAGACCCTTAACTGCCCTTTGAATAATTCTCCTTTAAAGTGGCTAAGCAAGACTTGAATATCTACCAACAGTTCAAGAAGAAGGTGCACCTCTGGCTTAATTAAAAGCAAAATACTTACAGTTTTTATAGCGCCCTAACTTATCAGGGCAACTAGGAATGGCCAGTAAGTGCCAGCTTTGCTAGTGGTATTCTCAACTCCAAAGCATAAGTTAGAAAGGAAATATCATTGACTTATTAAGTTGGCCAGACAGAGGGAGGGAACAAGAGAAGGTTGGAAATGGGCAAAGTAGCATTCCCTCAGTACATCATTGAATCAATAGTCTAGGTAAGTCTCTGCAATGGGATTTGAAATCTTGAGTTTTTGGCCCACAGCTGCAAGTGTTTTTCATGTACCAAATGCATAATTGATTGAGTCAGGAACTCAATCAGATTATTAGGGAAAGCAATTTGCATCATGGCCATTGTTTCAACAATCACAGATCAGCAAGAAATGACAGTGAGAACTTTAACTGGTTAATCATTAATTCATTAAGTGAGGGCTGTATTTATGGTTACGCAGACAGTTGTTGAGTTTGGGTGCTGAGATTTAGATTTAGAATTACATATAAGTTTTACTCAAGTACGGGGTAAAAGTATATAAAGTTTCCGCATACAGCATACATTATGTACAATGAACCTCGGTAGTAAATCTTAGTTAAAGAATTAGAAAAATAAAGGAATAAGTTAAAAAGTTCAGCACCACAGGTTGTTCTGCTATAACACGATAGATGTGTTCCGCTGCGACCTCGCATTATAGAAAATCACGCTATGGGAAACCCTTCTGGAAATCATGCTAGAGAGGATTGAGCTATGGAAGACCCACTTTGCCCGTTCAGCAGAAAATTTGTGTTCTGCAAACAACATCCACAATTTATCAGTCGCATTGTAGCCAATTCGCACTGACAAACCACATGTTATAGAAAAACTATATGTCTTCTCTGCATAAAAGGAGAAAAATAAAGAAATGAAACCAAAGTGTCAAACATTACAGTCCTTTCTTGAGCCATGGGCCTACAGATGCTCCAGCGGGTTCGCTGTACCCCCTCGGTGCTGGGCATGCTTTCACCCATGCTGGACTAAGACCCACCTGGGCATGCCAGGCTTCAATACCACTCATAAGGTTTTGGCTCAGACCTCCACATCACTGCTGCCTTCTGCTGCCCCCACTGCCACCTTGCTGATCTCTGGGATCATGCTGGGCCCCAACCACTGCCACATTTCATTGCTGCCACAGCCTCCAAAAGGAAATTAAGACACTGTAAAGATTAACAAAAAACTGAGAAAAGATGGGAAAGGAAGGAAGGAAAGTAGGCAGAATGGATAAGATCTGGGCTCAAAAGGGTGAAAGGGTGTTTCAATTCTTTTCTGTCATCAAACTATGCTTCATTGTCTTCAATAAATTATTGCATTTCCCCAAATGTTTTTTTCAGTGAGTAAAAGGGAGGGAGAGACAGTGGAGTGATGTGATTTATGTATGATATCTTGAAGTAATCACTGCATGTGCCAATTTAAAAAAAAATAGAAGGCTAATCTAACTCTATCATGATGTAGAATTATCTTGCCACTCCTTCCCAGTTGCTT
Organism: Chiloscyllium plagiosum; assembly: GCF_037043375.1. NCBI lineage: Eukaryota > Metazoa > Chordata > Chondrichthyes > Orectolobiformes > Hemiscylliidae > Chiloscyllium > Chiloscyllium plagiosum. Next base: position 27,750,071 of record NW_028270177.1, read on the forward strand.
GACCAGTGTCTTGGAATTACCTTTCTAAAAGCACTATGGATCTACTTACATCACATGGATTGGTGCGATTAAAGAAGGCAACTTACTGCCACCTTTTCAAGGGCAATAAGGAGTGAACTAAGTTCTGGCCTTTGCCAGAAAAAACATCATTCTATGAATCAATAAATGAAATGTATAGTCATAGAGATTTAAGCTGCAATAAATACATGTTTTACAATAAGAATGATCCAAATTGACAACAGAAACCCTGAATTTATGGCAGGAAAAGTACCCATTAAAGGGGTCAATCAGAGAAGGCCGGAGGATTGCTGAGAAGATCAGGGGCTGAAATGTTCCTCAGGCTTGTCAGAAGAGTGCATTGCTCCTTTAGTAATGGCAAGTTGACCCAATAGAAAGAAAAGTGGTCAAATGTCAAATGGTTTTCTGCCAAATCCTGCTAAAAATGAGCCAAATCATGAATTATGAAGAAAGGAGGGACGATCTCACATTTAAAAGTGTTGATGTTAGAATAAAAATGCAGAATTAATGTTTTATAATGCTCACATTCGCTTCTGGCATGGGTAATTGAAACATCGTGATACACCACTTGCATCCCTCTCAAAGGCAGAAACCAAGCCTAAAACATATATTTTATGTGATGGCCATTCATCATTGAGTCATAAAATAAAGATGTGTTAATATCTGCCAGAATGTGAAGTAGTATTTTCAAACGAGATACAATTCTAAAGATAATAAAACAGGCCATTGCATTGTTCATATTTTAACTCTTGTCAAACCAATTCTCTTGCATTTTTTTCTGTCATTTTCTCATCTTGTAGGTGATCTACAACTCCTCATAATATTAAAATCTGCAGTATGTAAATTTCTGTACCACAGGTAAAGATTCAGATCCTGTCAAGCATAATCATAAACTAAAAATGAACATTACCAGCCAGTCATTTTCCCTATAGGCTGCATTTTATTGGATATTGGGAACCCCATCTGCACCCAGAAAAAAAAAACATTTGGAATGTGGTGCAAGTCTGTCTCCGGGAGTTTTTTTTAATCAGATATTTCTATAACATAAGAAACTGAGTATGGATATGGTGGTATTGAAGTATTCCACAGACACAAACCAGTTCTGAAGAAGTGTCACTGGACTCAAAACTTTCTTTCTACAGATGCAGGCAGACCTGCTGAGTTTCTCCAGCAACTTCTGTTTTTGTTTCAGACACCATTATTGTCCAACATGTAATCCAGGGGCATCAAATGCCTTGGCTTGTATTAAGCTGTTGGTACTTTCAATAGTGCGCCATGCTTCAAGTGGTCTGAGGTAAGATGGAGCATGATAACCCCGTATGCTGTGATCCACTGATGATATTGTGAGCATGTCTCTTTACTGGCGCACTGACTGTGAGATGTAACACAAGAGGGTGAGGGGGCCATGGAGCTAGATTCAATGCGAAATGGGGACAGTAGTGGAGGTGGACTAATGATGTGGGGGAGGGGTCAAAGTTGACAGGGGTGATGGGAGGAGGTGAGGAAGGGGATTACATTCTGAGGAAGATTTCTGAGAACTTCGAGGACGCCTGTAGGCATGACATCCCTCTTGTCTGCCAGCAACTGTCAATGAAAGTTGATGGGCTGGGAACTTGGCATGGGTTCTCCCCCAAATAGTGAAACCCCAGCAGTGGCAGGATGAGGACCTTTTATGGTTACTTGCCTCAATTAGATCATGGGTGGACCGGTCAATTGGTGGCTTCCTTGCTGCTGGTAAAATAGCATCTGGGCAGATGGCGGGGAGGCAGGTAGGGTATCCAATGCATTTCAGAGGCCTTTCTGCCCACAAGCCCACCACTGGGATGTGAAAGGTCTAGCTCCATGTTTCTTGTTCATAGTGAACAACGAAGCACTGGCAAAAATACTTTGACTTGAACCCTCAGGTAAATTGGGACAGCTATTTTAGCCTCATACCTTCTACATGAGAGGTCTTGACTAAGATACAGCAGACACGTCCCATTAAATCAGCAGGAAATTAAATACACTTCACCCTTGATTCTCCTATTGTCCCTTCTTGTTAGATTTTTTATTCTTCATTCATGGAATTTGAGGGAAATTTATTGTTCATCCCTAACTCACTTTGAGAAGGCCATGGTAAGCTGGTTTTTTGAAATGCTACAGTTCAAATGGGGAACGTACACTCATCATGCTGTTTGTTGCTGGTTAGTAATCTTGGAATTTGCTACTAAAGCACCAATATAGTTCTAATTTATGGTGGTGTGTGACTTGGAGATAACTTGTTTGTGAGTGTGTTCCCATGCATTCACTGTACATTTGTTCAAAGCACAAGAGATCACATGTTTGACAGATACAATCAAGAAAACCTTAGCAAATTGCTACAACACAATTCTAGGTGGCACACACTGTAGTCATTGTGTACAGATAGTGGATGGATTAAATATTTAGAACGGTGAATGTAAGATGCTTTATCCTAGGTAATGTCAAACACCCCTTTGATTATAGTTGAAATGCACTAATGTGTGCAATCGGAATTCTGTCACACGCCTGTCTTGTACCTTGCAGGAGATGGACAAGCTTTGGGGAATCATTAGGGGAGTTACTTGCTCCACTAAGTCTCTGATCTATCCTTCTAACCACAATATTTATAGGGAAGGTCCAATTCAGGTGTTTGTTGACACACACAATGTTGCTAGTGGGGATTTTGGTAATGGCAATCCTGTTGAAAGTCAAAGGAAGTCAGCTGGATTCTCTTTAATTGGTGATGGTCATTGATTGGCACTTTTATGGCAAAAATGTTAATTGTTATTTAACAATTATTGTCCAGATCTTGCTGCATATGAATATGGACTGCTTTGGGATCTGAGGAGTTGCAAATGGTATTGAACACATTGCAATCATCAGCGAACATCACACTCCTGACATTACGACAAAGGTAAGGTTGTTGATCAAACAGTTGAAGACCTGTGGTGATGTATAGTGACTAAGGTGATTGGACTCAAAACAGAACCTTCTTCTTTTGTGCCAGATATGACTCCAGCTTGGAACTTGACAGTTTTCCCTGGATCTCTTTTTGTTTATCTTTATTTGTTTCTGGGATGTGGGTATTGCTGGTTGGGACAGCATTTACTGTCCTATCCTGAGGTGCCCTTGAGGACATGGTGGTGAGCTGCCTTCTTGAACTGCTGCAGTCCATTGTCTGTCGACAGACCCACAATGCAGTTCAGGTGGGAGTCCCGGATTTTTGACCCATTGATACTAAAGGAATAGCAATATATTTCCAAGTCAGAATGGCGAGTGGCGTGGAGAGGAACTTGCAGGTAGTGATGTTTCCACATATCTGTTGCCCTTGTCCTTCTTGACAGTCGTGGTTATGGGTTTAAAAGGTACAGTCAAAGGAGTCTTGATGAATTTTTGCAGTGCATCTTTATGCGTGGTACTGCTGCATCTGAGCATCAGTGGTGGAGTGAGTGGATGTTTGTGGATGTGACACCAGTGAAGCGGGCTGCTTTGTCCTTGATGCTCTTGAGCTTATTGAGTGTTATTGGAACTGTAATCATCTGAACCCCAATGATCACAACCAACTTCTTTTGTTCTGGATATGACTCCAACCACTGCAAAGTTTTCCTCTGATTCTTATTTATTCTAGTTTTATCAGGTTCTTTGATGGCCTTGTTGTCAAGTGCTGTCACTTTTACCTCATTTCTGGAATTTAGCTTTGTTCCATGTTTGTACCAAGATTGTAATGAGCCCCTGGCAGAATTCAAATGGAGTGTCAGTGAGTAGGTTATTGCTAAGCAAGTGCTGCTTGATAGCATTTACTAATATTGGAGAGTAGACTGATGGAGCAGTAATTGATCAGGTTGGATTTGTCTTGCTTCTTGTGTACAGGGCACACCTGGACAATTTTCCATATTGTTGGGTAGATGTCAATGTTGTAGTGTACTACAACTGCTTGTCTACCTTGGATTCCAGCACCTGCAGTTCTTTTGTCTCTGGCTATGGGCATGGCTAGTTCTGAAGCACGCACTTTCAGTACAATTGCCAGAATGTTGTCAGGGGCTTCCACAATACATTCTGCACCTTTGCCATCCTCAGTACTGCCTCTAGATGATATTCAATATGAAGGTGTGCTGATTTATAAGGAGAATTAGTGTGGGTTTTGAGGGGTATACAGGATAATCAACAGGATGTTTCCTTGCCTGATGCTTTGCTTTATCTGATGCTATGAGGTGTCATGGACTCCCAGTACAACTCCCTCCTGCCTGAACAACACTGTGCCGGTGATACTCAGATATAATGATGGTGTTGCTTGAGAAGTTACATGTTAGGCATAATTCCCTGAGTACCAGGCTGTTGCCTCACTGGTCTGTGAGACAGCTCTCCTAATTTCAACTCTAGCTCCCAGATATAAGGAGAGGAAGAGTTGGCAGGGATGTATTTGCCACTTTGTTTCCACTGCCTTTGTTAATGGTAAGCGGTCCATCTGCTTTCATTTCTTATTTGAGACTAGCTAGTGACTGGTAATAGATTAGATTACATTACATTACATTACAGTGTGAAAACAGGCCCTTCGGCCCAACAAGTCCACACCAACCCGCCCATACCCCTACATTTACTCCTTACCTAACACTACGGGCAATTTAGCATGGCCAATTCACCTGACCTGCACACCTTTGGACTGTGGGAGGAAACCGGAGCACCCGGAGGAAACCCACGCAGACACAGGGAGAATGTGCAAACTCCACACAGTCAGTCCCCCGAGACGGGAATTGAACCCGGGTCTCAGGCGCTGTGAGGCAGCAGTGCTAACCACTGTGCCACCGTGCCGAGTGGCTTGCTGAGCCTGTTTAGAGTGCAATTAAGTGTCAGCCACATTTCTGTGGCTCTTCAGTCACCTGTAAGACAGATCAGGTAAGAATGGTAGTTTTCCTTCCTTCAAGGACATTAATGATTCAGATAGGCTTGTACAACAGTTACAACATGTTGGAATTTATTACAAGTCCAACATTCGCACTGCAGTTTAGCATTCTATATTCAATTCCCACCAATTTTTGCTTTCATTTGCTGTTTCTTAGTGCCAAACAAATTGATTCTACATCTTGATATTTCAATTGAAAGTCCTCTCTTTCTGTGGTACTGACATCATCCCTTATTAGGAGCACAGCACGCCTCCTTTTCCTTTGTGTCTAACCCTCCTAAATGAAGTGTAACATTGGATATTCAATGTTTCCAATCATGGTCACCCAAGCTTCAGCTCTCAGCAACACCAATTAAGTCATATTAATTTACCTCAACTTGTGTATTGAAATCATCCAGCTTTTTGCAAATACGTGCATTCAGACATGGTGCCTTTAATTAAATCGTTTCAGGTTTATTTTCATTTTGGTCTCATTCGATTCTTGCCATTACTCTGTCTGTCTTTTATATCTGTTTATTAATGTTTTCCACTTTATTTATTTGTTTTATGTCCCTTGAATCTTTCTGAGGTTCCCATTCTCCTGCCAATTTAATTGCCAATCTCTCTCTTGATATCAGATGACATGCATTGAATTGGCTGAAGAATGCCATCTGTGATTGTGGGAATCTCAATTCAATGCTGAGATGGATCATCTAGAAGGCATTCTTGGATGCAAATAATTGCATATATTTCATCATGTTTTAACCATTCATAAAGATGAGAATACTACTGGAGTTTTCTCCAGTTAGTTGTTCAATTGTCCATCACCATTCATAGCTGAATATGGAGGGATAAAAAGTACTTTGAACTTCATTGTGAGATTGCTTAGCTTTATCTGTGTGTTATCAACATTGATTAGCATGCACATAGTAGTGTAGCTTCACCAGTGTGGCACCTATTTCAAAGTACACCTGCTCCTGCCCCGGCTTGCTCCGTTGCCTTCAGCACTGAACCATGGTTGATCTCCTGTTTGATTGTATTGGCATAATGAAGGAAATACCAGTTAATAAGGCTTCAAATTATACAAAATACAATTCTGCTACTGGTGAGGGCATATGATGCCTCAGGGATGACCAATTTGAGCTCTGGACCTGTTCTTAATTTATTCCATTCATTATGATGGTAGTGCCCACACAGCATGACGTCTGCTCTGCGAGGGAGGACTTTATATCCACATGGGCTATGCAGTAGTGATTCTGGCTAATGATGTCAGGGGTTGTTAGATCTGCAACAGTTAAGACTCAAGAGTAGCTTTATTTGTCATTTCTACCATATACAACTGATGCAATAAAAACAAGACAGCATTCCTCCAGGACCAAGGTGCTACATGGACAGCACAAACTGCACATGGGCACAGTCAGACAACAGGTAGAATGATGGGAATATGGTCAGTTTCTCCCCACTTTTTGTTGATTCTCTGACTAACATTTGCAATCCCAATATGTTAGCTTTGTTCTTCAGGACTCAAAGTAATGGCATTGCCAACCATTTTCAGGGTTGGATATTGAAACCGCATTTCCCAACAGGAACACATTCAGAGCCTTCATTGCTCTCAGCTCTTCTTCCAAGTGGTGTTCCACGTGGAAGAGTGATCATCCCTCAGATGTGGCAGGAACCAACAGAACATTTTCTCACTCACTTTTGACCTTGTCTGAAGGATTTGTTTTAACAAAATTAAACAAGAAAACAAATCAATCTTTGCCAGCACTGTTTGAGGAACCAAATAGTTTCCACTGGACTAATGAATGTTAAACAAACTAAAAAAAGTAAGGATCTTTATAAAAGGGTCTGTTTATACGTTAACATTGAAAAGATTACCAAAAATGTTAATATATCAAGATTTTGATATAATAAGGTTTCTGCTGTTAACTTTTCGATTGGTCCATATCCTCCAAGACTGTTACAGATGTCCTGGCACTATGTCCTCATGACCCAGCTTAGAAGCTGCAGTCTTCCCTGTATTTGATTGATCGTCCATTGTGGCTGTTCATGGCTCTCCTATGCTCTTCTTGTGCTGCATATACTGAAAATCTGAAATAAAAATGGCAGCATCTGAGGAGAGGTAAACAGAGTTAACATTTCGAAAATGAAGAATCATATCGGACTTAAAACATTAACTGTTCTCTCTCGGCAGATGTTGCTAGGCCTGTTGAATTTTCTCCAGAACTTCCTGGTTTTAGTTCCAAAGTGGCTATACATCTGAGGCTGGTAATGAAGTAGCCACTTGGAGACATCCAACACCATTATCTATCTATTGGTGTAGAGGTTCCAATGATGCAGGTAAAATTGGGACGTACTCTGGAGGTGGTGAGCTGGTGACAGAGCAGGGAACATCTCTAAATCTGCCTTTACTTTTCACACCGAGCCCCTTCTAGCACTGGTTCATATCTGCATCCACAGGCTGTTCAGTGGAGGGGAGATCCTCCATTATAATAGAGGTGAGACTCAAAAAGCTTTACAAATGAACCACATCTTCTGAGGTTGTCCCATCTTGCAGTAGTTACATTCTTCCACCTGGCACAGCACTGCCTATTGCCTCTGGACGGACTTCCAGCAGGATAACACTGTAGGAACTCACATCTGGCTAGCTGGGTATCTGTTTTACTCACCATCTTTGATGCCGCTATCTTATTTGGTCTCTTAATTATCCTCCTCCAGTAAGATTGTGCTGACATTACCAACTGGTTTGGAATTCTGTTTGATTCCAATCTTCGCAAACCTTCAGAGGCAGTAAGATGATATCTAATGTTTCTATCAGGTGTAGCAAAACTAGGTACCTGAAGTATAAGAGAATCATAAATAAATCCAATAAGGGATTCTGGGAAAATCCCAGAACACAGCAACTAATAGCACTCACTACCACATGAAACAGTTGACGTTAAGAGCATAGATACGTTGTCAAGGAAAATAAATAAATAAATTAATGCAGGAAAACAAAGTTGAAGCACACAAAAAAACACAAGAAATGTTAACTAGAGTAGGATATATTAGGCCTTCTCCACTATCCATTGAGTTTATGGCTGACTACATTTTGGCCTCAAATTCACTTCACAATCTGTTTCTCAAAATCTCAAATTCCATTAGAATTCAAGAATCTCTCTAATTCAGCCTTGAATATGTTCAATGACTCAATCTCCATTGTTCACTAGGGTTCAATAGCTTTATCACCCTCAGAGAAGAAATTCCTCCTCACCTCCATCCTAACTGGGTAAATGTTTATTCTGAAACTGAACCCCTTAATCTGGATTTCCTAATAAGGGGGCCCACCACATCAAACTGCATATTATTATATTGCTATTTTAAAAAATGTATTCACAGGATGAAACCATTGCTGGCCAGGCTGGCATTTAAAGGTCAACCATGTTGCTGTGGGTCTGAGGACAGCAGTTTCCTTTCCCGAAGAACACTGGTGAACCATATAACCTTTTCCTCTGACAATCAGCAATGGTTTCACAGTCATCATTAGAGTCTTAATTCCAGATGTGTATTGGATGCAAATTCTACCATCTGCCATGGCAGGATTTGAACCCATGTTCCAGAAATTTAACCTAGGTCACTGCATTCATGGCCTAGTAACAACACCACTAAGCCTTTGCCTCCCTGATATTTTAGTAAGGACATATTGATCAGGTAAGGTGATGTGAATAGTGTAGAGGCTTGTCTGGAGTATTAAATAAATAGCCTTGGTCACAGAGGGTTGCTCTCTCATTAGAGAGAGATGATTGGTGGTGAGTTTGATCAGAGGGTCACCACACGTCAAGTGATAGAGAAGCTTGAGAAGGCAGAACTTCCATAGTACCTTCAACTGGTGCTGGAATTAAATCTATGCTGTCACTCTGCATTGCAAACCAGACATCCAGTCAATTGAGCTAACTGATAAAAACAGCTTGGTCGAATGGCCTGATTTGTCTGTAGTTCTATGTATATCAGCAATCAAGATTCAATATGAACAATTGGGCATAGTGATGATTAACATACAAAATTATAACATGAGCACAGCACATATACATTCAGAGTGTTTGGCTAAGATGTATAATGATGTGTAATATATGTGTAAGAGCTATATTCTTGTATGGAGTAACATACATAATCTGTTAGTGCGAGTGTGTTAATAAGTTTCTTTGGATGGTATTTTTGATGCATTCATTTTAATAACTGGTGAGGGAACAGTTTTGCATTGTTTATTTTTAGGAACAAATGCTATTGTGAATTTTTAAAGACCTCATTATGTTCAGTTCAATCACAATGTTATCAGGCTTTATAGACAAGAGGGAGACATAGACATTATGTGAAAATACTCTGAGTAAACAGTTTTCAGTATGCTATTGTTACTGTTTGAACTTGTAGGCTCTGGGGCATCAACTAAAAAATCAACAGACGTATATCACAGTGCATGAAACACTAGAGAAAGAGCTAGGTATGACTGAACCTAATAATTTCCACTATACTCTTAATACAAGCAAAAACTGAGCTTTTATGGACACAACAATTGCAATTATCAATGGCAATCTGAGTTTCAGTTCAGACTGACAATGAATAGCTTGAAGAGAACACTCCTGGTTAGGGTTAGAGTATTGGTATTCGTTGGATACTTATCTGAATGAAAACAATTTGGAGAGCCGGGTAAAGAGGAAGAAGAGCGGAACAATCAGAATTATTCTTGTATAGAGCAGGCATGAGTATAATGGACATAATGGCATCCTTGTATGCTTGTATCCATCACATGACTGCTGGCCAAATAGAAGATATTGAAAGTGTCTGTTACAATGCTGATTTTTTTATTGTAACATCTCCTTGCTGTGCCCACATGATAAAGCATTTTCCAGAACAAACTCTTAGCCATTTACTTTGGTTAGTCTATCTCTGAAAAGATTGTTGAACCATTGATAAGTTCATATAATAATAAATTACAAATTAAGAAGCCACATACATTTTTGCATAAGCATGTCATAGTCTGTTGAAGCCATGATCAAACTGCCTCCAAGTCTCTCAGATATGCACCAATTAACGTTATCATTATGGGAGGCACTATCCACATAATCCCACACATTAAACCTTACAAACCTAATACGATATTTTCAACCATAATATGCTTCACTGGCAAAAAAGAAAATGTAGGAATTCTCAGCAGGTCAGGCAGCATCCATGGATTAAGAAGAAGTGTTGAGGTTCAGGTTACTGATATATTTTGAATATTTGGTTTTGAAAGGATTAATATTCCTGTGTTTGATAATTAAAGTTACACGCAGAAATTAACATGTCAAAAACATATGAGAAACTCTATGTTCTGGAAACATCTGGACTATTGTGTGCACTTTTGGTCCCCTTACATAAGGAAGGATGTGGTTGTTCTGGAGGGACTGCAGTGAAGAATCACCAGACTGATTCCTGGGATGGCTGGACTATACAATCTGAAGGGAATAGGCCTTTATTCTCTAGAGTTTACAAGAATGAAGTTACTTCATGGAAACTTACACAATTTATAAAGGGCTCGACAGGACTGGAATGGTTGTTTCCACTAACTGGGTATTATTTTTCAGTGGGGACACTGGGTGAGTCTAAAACTAAAGGAGTCGAGAGTGTGATGTTGGAAAAGCATAGCAGGTCAGACAGCATCCAAGGAGCAGGAGAATAGACGTTTTGGGCAAGAGCCCTTCACCAGGAAGGATTCTTGCCTGAAACGTCTATTCTCCTGCTCCTCGGATGTTGCCTAACTTGCTGTGCTTTTTCAGCACCACACTCTCAAATCTGATCTCCAGCATCTGCAGTCTTCACTTTGCTCTAAAACTACAGGAATCAGTCTTAGATAAATAAAGCTATTTAAGGCCTTTACACAGGCCATACTGAATCTTTGGAAATCTATGTCCAAGAGGATTGAGGAAGGTAGATGATACTTGTATTCTCCCTAGGATGGGGGATTTCAAGACTAGGGGGCACATTTTTAAGGTGACAGGATTAGATTAGATACCCTACAGCATGGAAACAGGCCCTTTAGCCCAACAAGTCTACACTGACCGTCCAAAGAGTGAGCCAACCAGACTCATTTCCTACTAACACTATGGGCAATTTAGCAGAGCCAATTCACCTAACCGGCACATCTTTTGGAATGTGGGAGGAAACAAGACCACCCAGGCAAAACCCACACAGACATGGGAAGAATGTGCAAACGCCATGCAGACAGTAACCTGAGGCTGGAATCAAACTCAGGTCCCTGGTGCTCTGGGGCAGCAGTGCTAACCACTGAACCACCTCAGTGCCCTCCAGATATAAAAAAGAAATTTAAATTTAAATAAAGAATTTAAAAAAGAGATTTAAAAAAGAAATGTGGGGTAATTTTTTTTACAGAGAGAGTGGTTTGCGTGTGGAATGAACTTAAATAACAAAAGACAAAGAAAATTTACAGCCCAGGAACAGGCCCTTCGGCCCTCCAAGCCTGAGCCGATCCAAATATACTGTCTAAATCTGTCGTCCAATTCCTAAGCATCTGTATCCCTCTGCTCCCCACCTACTCATGCATCTGTCCAGACGCATCTCAAATGAATCTAACGTGCCTGCCTCTACCACCTCTGCTGGCAACGTGTTCCAAAAGCCCACCACCCTCTATGTGAAGTACTTGCCGCGTGTATCCCCCTTAAACTTTCCACCTCTCACCTTGAAAGCGTAACCTCTCATTATTGAATCCTTCACCCTGGGAAAAAAATTGTCTCTATCTACCCTATCTATGCCCTTCATGATTTTGTAAACCTCAATCAGGTCCTCCCTCAATCTCCTTTTTTCTAATGAAAACAAACCAAACCTACTGAACCTCTCTTCATAGCTAGCACCTTCCATACCAGGCAACATCTTCGTAAACCTTCTCTGCACCCACTCCAAAGCGTCCACATCCTTTTGGTAATGTGATGACCAGAAATATACACAGTGTTCCAAATACACTGGAACCAATGTCTTGTGCAATTTTAATATGACCTACCAGCTCTTATACTCAATAAATACCCTGTCCAACGAAGGCAAGCATACCATATGTCTTCTTGACCACTCTATCCTCCTGTGCAGCAACCTTCCGGGTACAAGGGACCTGCACTCCCAGATCTCTCTGCCTATCAACTTTTCCCAAAGCTCTTACATTCATTGTATAATAGAACATAGAACATAGAACATAGAAGAATACAGCGCAGTACAAGCCCTTCGGCCCTCGATGTTGCGCCGATCCAAGCCCACCTAACCTACATTAGCCCACTATCCTCCATATGCCTATCCAATGCCCGCTTAAATGCCCATAATGAGGGAGAGTCCACCACTGCTACTGGCAGGGCATTCCATGAACTCACGACTCGCTGAGTAAAGAACCTACCCCTAACATCTGTCCTATACCTACCCCCCCTTAATTTAAAGCTATGCCCCATTGTAATAGCTGACTCCATACGTGGAAAAGGATTCTCACTGTCGACCCTATCTAAACCCCTAATCATCTTGTACACCTCTATCAAGTCACCCCTAAACCTTCTTTTCTCCAATGAAAACAACCCCAAGGGCCTCAGCCTTTCCTCATACGATCTTTCTACCATACCAGGCAACATCCTGGTAAACCTCCTCTGCACCCGTTCCAGTGCCTCCACATCCTTCCTATAGTATGGCGACCAAAACTGCATACAATACTCCAGATGCGGCCGCACCAGAGTCTTATACAACTGCAACATGACCTCAGTACTCCGGAACTCAATTCCTCTACCAATAAAAGCCAGTACGCCATATGCCTTCTTCACCGCACTATTTACCTGGGTGGCAACTTTCAGAGATCTGTGTACATGGACACCAAGATCCCTCTGCTCATCCACACTACCAAGTATCCATCCATTAGCCCAGTACCCCATCTTTTTATTACTCTTACCAAAGTGAATCACCTCACACTTAGCTACATTGAACTCCATTTGCCACCTTTCTGCCCAGTTCTGCAGCTTATCTATATCCCACTGTAACCTGCCACATCCTTCCTCACTGTCTACAACTCCTCCGACTTTCGTATCATCCGCAAACTTGCTCACCCAACCTTCTAACCCCTCCTCCAGGTCATTTATAAAAATGACAAACAGCAATGGTGCCAAAACAGATCCTTGCGGAACACCACTAGTGACGGCACTCCAAGGTGAACCTTTGCCATCAACTACTACCCTCTGTCTTCTTCCAGCCAGCCAACTCCTAATCCAAACCTCCAACTCACCCTCAATGCCATACCTCCGTATTTTTTGCAGTAGTCTACCATGGGGAACCTTATCAAACGCCTTACTAAAATCCATATACACCACATCTACCGCTTTCCCCTCGTCCACCTCCTTAGTCACCTTCTCAAAGAATTCAATAAGGTTTGTGAGGCACGACCTGCCCTTCACAAAACCATGCTGACTATCCTTGATCACATTATTCCTATCCAGATGTTCATAAATCCTATCCCTTACAATTCTCTCTAAGATTTTGCCCACAACAGAAGTGAGACTCACCGGCCTATAGTTACTAGGGTTATCCCTACTCGCCTTCTTGAACAAGGGAACCACATTTGCTAGCCTCCAATCTTCTGGCACTACTCCTGTAGACAACGAGGACATAAAAATCAAGGCCAATGGCTCTGAAATCTCCTCCCTTGCTTCCCAGAGAATCCTAGGATAAATGCCATCAGGCCCAGGGGACTTATCTATTTTCACCCTTTCCAGAATTTCCAACACCTCTTCTCTACATACCTCAAAGCCATCCATTCTACTTAATTGTGACTCAGTACTCACATTGACAATAATGTCCTGTTCCTGATTGAATACTGACGAAAAGTATTCATTCAATGTCTCCCCAATCTCTTCAGCCTCCACACGCAACTTCCCACTACTATCCTTGACTGGACCTATTCCTACCCTAGTCATTCTTTTATTCCTGACATACCTATAGAAAGCCTTAGGGTTTTCCCTAATCCTACCAACTAAGGACCTTTCATGTCCCCTCCTTGCTGCTCTTAGCTCTCTCTTCAGGTCCTTCCTGGCTACCTTATAACTCTCAATCGCCCCAATTGAACCTTCACGCCTCATCTTTACATAGGCCGCCCTCTTCCATTTAACAAGGGATTCCAATTCCTTATTAAACCACGGCTCCCTCACATGACCCTTTCCTCCCTGCCTGACGGGTACATACTTATCAAGGACGCTCAATAGTTGCTCCTTGAACAAGCTCCACATATCAATTACGCCCTTGCCTTGAAGCTTACTTTTCCAAGCCACACATCCTAAGTCATGCCTCACCGCATCATAATTTCCCAGCTATAACTCTTGCCCTGTAGTGCACACTTATCCCTCTCCATCACTAGAGTAAAAGTCACCGAATTGTGGTCACTGTCCCCATAGTGCTCACCTACCTCCAATTCTAACACCTGGCCTGGTTCATTACCCAGAACCAAATCCAGTATGGCCTCACCTCTTGTTGGCCTATCTACATATTGTGTCAGGAAACCCTCCTGCACACACTGGACAAACACTGACCCATCTAACAAACTTGAGCTATAGCTTTCCCAATCAAATCAGGAAAGTTAAAGTCCCCCATAACAACCACCCTATTACTTTCACTCTTCTCTTGAATCATCCTCGCAATCCTTTCTTCTACGTTTCTAGGACTATTAGGAGGCCTGTAAAAAACTCCTAACAGGGTGAGCTCACCTTTCCTATTCCTAACCTCAACCCAAACTACCTCAGATGGCGAGTCTTCATCCATCGTCCTTTCCACAGCTGTAATACTATCTTTGACAAGCAATGCCACACCTCCCCCTCTTTTACCCCCACCTCTGACCCTACTAAAACATTTAAACCCTGGAACCTGCAACAGCCAATCCTGTCCCTGTTCTACCCATGTCTCCGTAATAGCCACAACATCGAAGTCCCAGGTACCAACCCACGCTGCAAGTTCACCTACCTTATTTCGTATACTTCTTGCATTGAAGTATACACACTTCAAGCCACTTTCCTGTTTACAGGCACCCTCCTTTGAAATTGATGCCATGTTCCTAACCTCCCTACACTCCAGGTCCTGCACCCTAAAGCTACAGTATGGGTTCCCATGCCCCTGCAGAGTTAGTTTAAACCCCCCCCAAGAGCACTAGCAAACCTCCCCCCAAGGATACTGGTGCCCCTCAGGTTCAGGTGCAGACCATCCTGTTTATAGAGGTCCCACCTTCCCCAGAAAGAACCCCAGTTATCCAAATACCGGAATCCCTCCCTCCTGCACCATCCCTGTAGCCACGCATTTAACTGTTCTCTCTCCCTATTCCTCGACTCTCTATCACGTGGCACGGGTAACAAACCAGAGACAACAACTCTGTTCGTTCTAACTTTGAGCTTCCAACCTAGCTCCCTGAAAGCCTGCCTAACATCCTCAGTGCTCCTCCTACCTATGTCATTGGTGCCAATGTGGACCACGACTTCGGGCTGCTCCCCCTCCCCCTTAAGGACCCGGAAAACACGATCAGAGACATCACGTACCCTTGCACCTGGGAGGCAACATACCAAACGTGAGTCTCTCTCGTTCCCACAAAACCGCCTATCTGTGCCCCGAACTAGCGAGTCCCCAATTACTATTGCTCTGCTCTTCTCCACCCTTCCCTTCTGAGTAACGGGGACAGGCTCCGTGCCAGAGGCCTGAGCCCCGTTACTTACCCCTGGTAAGTCCCCCCCCCCACAAGTATCCAAAACGGTATACTTGTTCTTGAGGGGAAAGGCCACAGGGGGTCCCTGCACTGGCTGCTTCCTCCCAGTCCCCCTCACTGTCACCCATCTATCTGCCATCTTTGGAGTTAGTACTTCCCTAAAGCTCCGATCTATGACCCCCTCTGCCTCCCGAATGATCCTAAGTTCATCCAACTCCAGCTCCAGTTCCCTAACACGGTCTTGGAGGAGCTGGAGATGGGTGCACTTCCTGCAAGTGTAATCAGCAGGGACGTCCATGGCATCCCTCACCTCAAACATGTTGCAAGAGGAACATTGCACTGCCTTCACTGCCATCCCTCTGAAAGTAACCTTTTATAAAAAAACTGGGTCTAAAGAATACAACAAGCAAAATGCAGCACTTACCTACTTACCACAACGGGTCTTATTATTTAGGTTAGAGGAGGAGGGCGGGTGGGAGCCACTACCTCTGTAGTGCCTCGTGTTCTTCTCCTGCGCGCTTTTAAAGGGAAAAAAAACCTACCCGGCTGCCCCTCTGGTCTTCGTCACTTCCCCCTGCTGCTCCCGCTCTTTCTGTAAAGAGAGAAAAAAAACACCGCTGCCCGCTACCGGTAAGTAATTTTAAAACAAACTGTCTTACCTTAGCTGCTGCTCGCACTCAAAGTGCATAGAACATAGAACATAGAAAAGTACAGCACAGAACAGGCCCTTTGGCCCACGTTGTTGTGTTGAGATTTGATCCTAATATAAAATATAATAACAACCCTACGCACCCCTCTACTCACTACTATCCATGTGCATGTCCAGCAGTCGCTTAAATGTCCCTAATGACTCTGTTTCCAAATTTGCTTTTGAAATAGTTTTGCCTAAATGCATCACCTCACATTTGTCTGGATTGAACTCCATTTGTCATTTTTCTGCCCAACTCTCCAGTCTATCTATATTCTTCTGTATTCTTTGAGAATCCCTTATGCTTTCTGCTACTCCATCAATCTTCTTGTCACCTGCAAACTTGCTGATCATACCAACCGTGCCCTCTTCAAGATCATTTATGTATATCACAAATAACAGTGGCCCCCAGCACTAATCCCTGTGGAACACCACTGGTCGCCTTTCTCTATTTCGAGAAACTCTCTTCAACTACTATTGTCTCCTGTTGTTCAGTCAGTTCTTTATCCACCTAGTTAGAACAAACTGCACAACATGTGACTTCACTTTCTCCATTAGTTTACCAATGGGGAACCTTATTAAACACCTTACTAAAATCCATGTATATGACATCAACAGCCCTTTCTTCATCTATCAACTTGGTCACTTCTTCAAAGAACTCTATTAAGTCGGTAAGGCACAATCTCCCCTGCACAAAACCATGTTGCCTATCACTGATAAGCCCATTCTTTTCTAAGTATAAATAGATCCTATCCCTCAGTACCTTCTCCAGCAACTTTCCCACCACCGACGTCAGGCTCACTGGTCTGTAGTTACCCGGAATATCCCTACTACTCTTCTTGTACAGGGGGACAACATGAGTAACCTTCCAGTCGTCCGACACCTCACCTGTGTTTAAAAATGCCACAAAGATACCTGTCAGGGCCCCAGCTATTTCCTCTCTCACCTCCCTTAGCAACCTGGGATAGATCCGATCTGGTCCCGGGGATTTTTTGACCTTAATAACCTCTAGCCTACCCAACACATCTTCCCTACTTATGTCAACATGATCGAGACTAATCTCTAATCTCAACATTCATCACGTTCCTCTCCTCAGTGATCACTGATGCAACACTGAGGATGCGTTGGATGTAGATACAATTACAACATCAAAAAGTCATTTGGATCAGTAAATTAATAGGAAAGGTTTGGAGAGATACGGGCTAGGAGCACGCAGGTGTAAACAGTTTAGTTTGGAATTGTATTTAGCATGGACTTGTTGGACTAGAGGATCTGCTTCCATGCTGAACGACTCTATGAATCTAGAGTCCAACAGATTTCTCAATATTAATGACATCAATGGATTAGACCATAAGACCATAAAACAAAGGAATGGAAGTAAGGCCATTCGGCTCATCGAGTCCACTCCACCATTCAATCATGGCTGATGGACATTTCAACTCCACTTACCCACACACTCCCAGTACCCCTTAATTTCTTGCAAGATCAAGAATTTATCAATCTCTGCCTTGAAGACATTTAACGTTCTGGCCTCCACTGTTGTCTGTGGCAATGAATTCCACAGGCCCACCACTTTCTGGCTGAAGAAATGTCTCCACATTTCCTTTCTAAGTTGACCCCTCTAATTCTAAGGCTGTGCCCACGGGTCCCAGTTTCCCCACCTAATGGAAACAACTTCCCTGCATCCATCCTTTCTAAATGCATTATCGTGTAAGTTTCTATTACATCTCCC
Source organism: Chiloscyllium plagiosum (assembly GCF_037043375.1). Classification (NCBI taxonomy): domain Eukaryota; kingdom Metazoa; phylum Chordata; class Chondrichthyes; order Orectolobiformes; family Hemiscylliidae; genus Chiloscyllium; species Chiloscyllium plagiosum. The sequence goes on from NW_028270177.1 coordinate 27,768,120, forward strand.
CTCAACCTTCTAAACTCTAATGAATACAATCCCATGATCTTCAGCCATTCATCGTATGTTAGGCCTGCCATTTCAGGGATCATCCGTGTAAATCTCTGCTGGACATGCTCCAGTACCAGTATGTCCTTCCTGAGGCGTGAGGTCCAAAATTGGACACAGCATTCTAAATGGGGATAATGAGGGAAAATTATGTTTGGATGAATATCAGCTATGATCTAGAAAGCTCAAGGGGCTAAATGACCTACTCTTGCTTTCATGTTATTGTTACTCAGAAGGTGGAAATTAAAACTCAGCTAGACTGATGTGGGTATGCTTAATTATAGAATCCATACAATATAGAAGCAGGTAATTTGGCCCATCAAGTCCACACCAAACCCTCCAACCCCCACCCCCGCCAAAGACAACTCACCACCTCATTACCCTAACCTTGCATTTTCCATGATGAAAGTGAGGATTGCAGATTAGAGTTGAGAGTGTGGTGTTGGAAAAGCCCTTCGTCACGATGAAGGGCTTTTGCCCGAAAAGTCAATTTTCCTGCTCCTCGGATGCTGCCTGACCTGCTGTGCTTTTCCAGCACCACACTCTTGCATTTGCCAGGCCAACCAACTTACCCTGCATGTCTTTGGATAGCAAGAGGAAATCAGGGCACTGAGAGAAAACCCATGCTGACATGGGGAGGACATGCAAACACCACAGAGACAGTCACCCGAGGGTGGAATCAAACCAAAGTCCCTGGCACTGTGGGGAATCATTACTAACCACTGAGTCACCATGCCACTACACATAAGCCATTTGTTCAAATGTACTATTCAAAAGAAGCAACATATCAAGGCCAAAGGATCTAACAAGATACAAATACACTATAGTGAGCAACATTACAGAATGCCTGACCTGGTCTGTTTAAAAAAAGTCATTGTCAAAAATCCTTGCTGCTTTATTCATATTGCTGCAGACAGTATCCTTGCAGGGATTCCGTCCGACTGTTGCTGACAGAGTTTCAATGGTGCACATAGAAATTATGTGAAACAAAAGACTGAGATAATTCTAAAGTGAGTCTTTTCCATGTTTAAATCCCTTTGAAGATTAGACCTTAGTAAAATAAAATCACAGACGAGATGGTTTAGCAAATGCATCTGTTTTGGGTGTATTCTACTTAATTGTATTAATTTTGAAAATCTGGAAGAATTATCTGACCATTTTGGAAATCGCGGTTGAAAAAGCCATCAGGAAGGCTATGTGAGGCTTCGCATGCGGGGCAGCATAATAATGAGCTAGCCTCTTCAAAAAGTCACAGGGCTCACTTACAAACATTGTTAAAATCTGCTTCCTGCACAGTTTGAGCGTGGTGCAAGGACATGAAGGACTGCTGTTCAAAATTAGTGTTACGGGTCCAAATTAAAGACCAGTTAAAAGTAATTATTGGCTTTTGGGCCTTAAAAAAACATTGCGGCAGCAACTCAAAATGATTGTGATTAAGGTCGTGAGGGCTGAATGAGGAGGAAGAAGGGACTACGTATCAGGAAAGGAAAATAAAAACTGATGGTGACATGAAGTAGAATCTGTAGGAAAGTGTCACCTAAATATTGCCCTAATTCCCTACTGAGTGACTGTCAAAGTAGTTAAGGTGAGGGATAGGTTTTCCATTTGATCCTTCAGAATAACATTCAAGAAGGGAACTGCTCTAACCCAAACCTGAAAGGAAACTGTTGACCTTAGTTGTTGAAGATGCAGTATGCTGGAATTTTAAAGAATTCAGGAAGGTATAGCTAAGCAAATGTGCATGCACATAGTATCTGTCCCAATGTCTCAAAGCACAAAGTACTGCCTATGACCGATTCCACATATATTGCGCTCTTCCATATTAACTGCCCAAAGACGCTGACTCCTCTTTACAAAATTGCCAATTTTCAGAAACTTAACATGTGTTAAAGGTGGTTAACTGATAGTCATCAAGACCCCCTGTAGCATAGAGATTACAGCAGTGCAATGATTGGGGAAGATGACATTAATATTGGTCAACTAACTAATGCAGTCCTCTGCTTGATCCATGCGTGAACAGTACATGACTGGACACTGTGCATGTTTTGCATAATCATTCGATGCCATTACTTTCACCGAATCCCACCCAATCAATATCCTGGGAAACCATTGATCAGAAACTGAACCGGGCTAGCCAAATGATTACCGTGACTATGATCACAGTTGGTCAATATTATTATTTCTATGCTGAGTAACTCTGCACCTGACTCCTGAGCACCAACTACAAGGCACAAGTCAGGAGAGTGGTGGAATACTCTCTGCTTGCCTGCGTGAGTGCAATTCCAACAACACACAATAACACTTAAGAGGCTTGACAACATCCAGGAGAAAGCAATTGGCCTCTTTGGACCATGATGTGGGGTGAAGAAATCTTCAGCAATGGGTGCTTTTACCCCTTGACACTCAATGACATTCCCTTCCTGGAATCTCCTTCTATCAACATCCTGGAGGCTTTATTATTGACCAAAAGCTGTACTCAATAATCATATGAATACTGTGGCTACAAGAATATGTCAGGGGATGGATATTTAGCAGTAGCATGCCACCTATCTTCCCAAAGCCTGTCCACTGCAAGTGTTGAAATATTCTCCAAACTTCAAACTATTTCACCATTCCTTCATTTTCTGTGGATCGAAATCCAGGAGCTCCTTTCTCCACAGACTTGAGGATTATACTCTGCCAGGTAGACAGCAAGAGTTCAAGAATGTAGCTCACCACCACCATCTCAAGTGCAGGTAGGAATGGTTAGCAAATCCTGGCTTTCTCAGTGATACCCATGTCCCATATAAGAATGACAGAAGCCCTCTGAAGACCAAGTAAAAATAAATTTCACAAAAGGCCACAACTGTACAATTTTGTGTAGTTTCTCTTTTTATGTGTGTAACAAGTCTTTGTTTACAGTGTTTTTATATGTTTACTCCAGGCTACAGTTCTTTTCACAGCTTTCGTGCTTCCAATTGAATGCACAGCCAGGCTTAACTAATCAAGCACAGTGAGCATCAATAGCAAATAGCTTGAGATGATCAAACACAAAACAGTGACTCAATGGCTAGCACTACCACCTCCCAGTGCCAGGGACCCAGGTTTGATTCTATGAATCCACCTGGCTCTGAACATGAACATAAGAACTAAGAGCAGGAGTAGGCCATCTGACCCTTCGAGCATGCTTTGCCATTCAATAAGATCATGGCTGATCTTTTGGTGGCCTCAGCTCACCGTAACCCTTAATTCCTTCATTGTTCAAAAAAAAACTAACTTAGCTTTTAAAACATTTGCTGAAGTAGTGTCACTGGGCTGGGAATTCCATAGATTTCACAACCCTCTGGGTGAAGAAGTTCCTTCTCAAATTAATGCTCAATGAAGGGGCAATGCCTTCACAGGAGACCCACTGTCTGAGTCTAAAGAATTTTTTTTATTATTTCAAAAATATACTTTATTCATAAAATAATTTGATGGTCTGTACAGTTGGATATGCCATACATATGTAAACATTCCATTTCCTTGCATACCGAAACAGAGTAATCATTCCTATTTACAGGTCTGTACGATTACATTTTTAGCTGAGGCGTCAGCAGAGCCCAAATGACTGCGCGGGCCCCCGTTCTTCTTTAGGCAGGCAGATGTTACACGGTGGTCTTTCCCCACCGCGCCTTGGCGGCAGTTGCCCCAAGCTTCAGCGCGTCCCTCAACACATAGTCCTGGACCTTGGAATGTGCCAATCTGCAACACTCAGTTGGGGGTCAACTCCTTCAGCTGGAAGATCAACAGGTTTCGGAGCGTCCTTCACCGAGTTGATGATCCTCCAGGCACAGTTGATGTTCGTCTCGGTGTGCGGCCCGGGAAACAGACCGTAGAGCATGGAGTCCCGCGTCACGGCGCTGCTCGGGATGAACCTCGACAAACACCACTGCATTCCTCTCCAGATTTCTTCTGCGTAGGCACATTCCAGAAGGAGGTGTGTGACAGTCTCGTCTCCCCCGCAGCCGCTTCGAGGGCAGCGTGCGGTGTGGCTGAGAGTCCGGGCGTGCATAAAGGATCTCACAGGCAGAGCCCTTCTCACCACCAGCTAAGCCATGGCTTGGTGCTTGTTGGAAAGTTCTGGTGATGAGGCATTCTGCCAAATGGCTTTGACAGTCTGCTCAGGGAACCGCTCGATAGGATCCGTCCTCTCCTTTTCCCGAAGGGTCGCAAGGACACTTCGTGCTGACCACTTCCTGATGGACTTGTGGTCAAAGATGTTTTTCTTCATAAACTTCTCCACAAAGGACAGGTGATACGGAACAGTCCAACTACTCGGAGCGTTCCGCGGCAGCGAGGCCAGGCCCATCCTTCGTAACAGCAGGGACAGGTAGAACCTCGGTACGTAGTGACACTTGGTGTTTGTGTACCGGGGATCCATGCACAGCTTGATGCAGCCACACACAAAGGTGGCCATCAGGGTGAGTCTAAAGAATTTTTTTTTATTTCAAAAATATACTTTATTCATATATATTTAATCTATACAATTGGACATGTCATCATTCTGTAAACATGCCATTTCTTTGCGTATCGAAACAGGGTAATCATTCCTAGTCACAGGTTGGTGCGATTACATTGAGCTGAGGCACCAGCGAAGCCCAAATGACTGCGTGGGCCCCCTGTTCTTCTTAGGCAGGCAGATGTTAGACGGTGGTCTTTCCCCACCGCGCCTTGGCGGCAGCTGCCCCAAGCTTCAGCGCGTCCCTCAACACGTAGTCCTGGACCTTGGAATGTGCCAGTCTGCAACACTCAGTTGGGGTCAACTCCTTCAGCTGGAAGATCAACAGGTTTCGGACCACCCAGAGAGCGTCCTTCACCGAGTTGATGATCCTCCAGGCGCAGTTGATGTTCGTCTCGGTGTGCGTCCCGGGGAACAGGCCGTAGAGCACGGAGTCCCGTGTCTAAAGAATATGATAGGAACAGGGAGAGAGCTCAGTACTTTGAAAAATATACCAACAGTCCCATCTCTTGCCTTGTTAAACTGATCACGTTTTAGTCACTGTGAGGAACCTGCCTGCAAACCAGGAAATAATTAGCCACAAAATTACCTCAATTATCCATGTTGTGTAGCAATTCCCTGCAAGCTGGGCAATGACTCAAGGGCAGAATGGCACCACATTACCAGTGTACCAGCCAGTTGCATGGAAGTATTTGCCCAATTTAATTCCATCTCCCCCCTCATTAGCCTCTGAAAATTCTTTCCTGGGTCTTTCTCATCAGCTGTCCAACACCTAACCTGCCACCCTCCTCCCCTCCCCACACCCCTTCAGTATCCAAAATGTGCTTCATCACTGCTATTGTCTCACAGGAAGATTGGTGGCACAAATTGAAAAGTGAATGGTGTACTTCTGTTATTTTCTTGGCCATTAGTTGAAAAGATTTTGAAGTAATTTTTAATTGTCGAATGCGAAGGATTGCTCCTCTTTACTGCTCCCATACATGATCTGGATGATGTGGCAGGTTACAAAATTACTTCATAAGATTTTAATTAACCTTCATAAAGTCTAGAATATAACTAACTGAGATTAAACGCTTACTGGGGCTCAGAATGTCTCCCAGCAATCATTCTGGTCTACCTCGTCAGCGCTTGGACACTGTGCTAACCTGAGGCAAAACTGCAAGAATATGGATTATGCAATGTACAAGTATGTCATGGTTATGCCATGAATTTCCCCCCTCCAGTGTGCTCCTGCCAGCAGGGTGTAGGGCACTGTATTTTTGACTTTGCCTTTTGACTTGGATTAGAAATGCCCACTGTGGCTGGCCTGTGAGTATCCATTTAACAGAGAATTATGCCAAAAGCAAAACTGGTCAGACTTTGAAGTTTGGTTTTGGACAAGAGGTCACCTGCAGTGTAACTGCAAAGGTAACAGAGCAATTTTGTGAAATGTTGAATTATGGGCGGCACGGTGGCACAGTGGCACAGTGGTTAGCACTGCTGCCTCACAGCGCCAGAGACCCGGGTTCAATTCCCGACTCAGGCGACTGCCTGTGTGGAGTTTGCACGTTCTCCCCATGTCTGCGTGGGTTTCCTCCGGGTGCTCTGGTTTCCTCCCACAGTCCAAAGATGTGCAGGTCAGGTGAATTGGCCATGCTAAATTGCCCGTAGTGTTAGGTAAGGGGTAAATGTAGGGGTATGGGTGGGTTGCGCTTCGGCGGGTCGGTGTGGACTTGTTGGGCCGAAGGGCCTGTTTCCACACTGTAATCTAATCTAAATCTAAAATTGAAAAAGCTGAGTCATCAGAAGCACCAGCTTTCTCGTGTGTGTGTTTGGATATTGTGTGTCTGCACTTCTGTATACCTGTGTGTGTCTCTGTGTGTCCCTGCATGCCTGTGCATGTGTGTCTGTGCACGTGTTTGTGTCTGCATGTGTGCCTGCATGAATGTGAGCTTCTCTGTGTGTGTGCGTTTCTGTGTGTATGCTTGTCTGTGTGTGCGCATATGTGTGTGTGTGCATGTTTGTGTGTGTGTGCTTGTCTCTGTGTGTGTGTGCTTGTCTGTGTGTGCATGTTTGAGTCTGTATGCTTGTCTCTGTGTGTCTGTGTGTGCATGTTTGAATGTGTATGCTTGTCTCTGTGTGTCTGTGTGTGCATGTTTGTGTGTATGCTTCTCTGTGTGTGTGCATGTGTGTGTGTGTGCTTGTCTCTGTGTGTGTATGTGCATGTTTGTGTGCATATGCTTGTCTGTGTGTGCATGTGTAACATGTACAAGTCACAGCTTCCTAAGTTCAGAGCGATATAGGCACGATAATATAACTGAAAGCTTCCAGTACCAATACATCTTTAAAACACACCAAACAGTCACTGTAGTATAACTACAGTCTAAATCTTAAAAATAATTATAACCAAGACTGATGACTGTAGAAGTTGATTCCTACTTGAATGCTATTGGGTTTTGGTGATTGGCAGGACAGCAATGGTGCTCAACCCTGAACTTGAAGGAAGATCCTCACGAGAATCTGCAAATCTCGGTGCACAAATTGCTCCTTTCTCAAAAGCAGTTTGAATCAATGATTCATCAAGGGGGTCAACAGGCATCCAGCAACAGTGATGTCAGAAAGCATGGCAAACTGTCATTCTTCTGAAGTATTCTCACAGACAGCAAACCTGGAACTAAAGTCTCCTGAATTACTCCACTTTTGTTTTAATTTGATAGATGGTGTCATACCAGTTAGAAGCTAACATATGACATACAAACTTTTAAAAAATACATTTTAAAAATGTGAGAACATTTAATACAATGGAGACAAAGGTAGAAGACAGAGGGTGGTGGTAGAAGGTTGTTTTTCAGATTGGAGGCCTGAGACCAGTGGAGTGCCACAAGGATCGGTGCTGGGCCCTCTACTTTTTGTCATTTACATAAATGATTTGGATGCGAGCATAAGAGGTACAGTTAGTAAGTTTGCAGATGACACCAAAATTGGAGGTGTAGTGGACAGCAAAGAGGGTTACCTCAGATTACAACAGGATCTGGACCAGATGGGCCAATGGGCTGAGAAGTGGCAGATGGAGTTTAATTTAGATAAATGCGAGGTTCTGGATTTTGGGAAAGCAAATCTCAGCAGGACTTATACACTTAATGGTAAGGTCCTAGGGAGTGTTGCTGAACAGAGACCTTGGAGTGCAGGTACATAGCTCCTTCAAAGTGGAGTCACAGGTAGATAGGATAGTGAAGGAGGCGTTTGGTATGCTTTCCTTTATTGGTCAGAGTATTGAGTACAGGGGTTGGGAGGTCATATTGCTGCTGTACAGGACATTGGTTCGGCCACTGTTGGAATATTGCATGCAATTCTGGTCTCCTTCCTATCGGAAAGATGTTGTGAAACTTGAAAGGGTTCAGAAAAGATTTACAAGGATGTTGGGAGGGTTGGAGGATTTGAGCTATAGGGAGAGGCTGAACAGGCTTGGGCTGTTTTCCCTGGAGCGTCGGAGGCTGACGGGTGACCTTATACAGTTTTACAAAATTATGAGGAGCAAGGATAGGATAAATAGACAAAGTCTTTTCCCTGGGGTTGGGGAGTCCAGAACTAGAGGGCATAGGTTTAGGGTGAAAGGGGAAAGATATAAAAGAGACGTAAGCGGCAACTTTTTCAGGCAGAGGGTGGTACGTGTATGGAATGAGATGCCAGAGGAAGTGGTGGAGGCTGGTACAATTGCAACATTTAAGAGGCATTTGGATGGGTATATGAATAGGAAGGGTTTGGAGGGATATGGCCTTGGTGCTGGCAGGTGGGACTAGATTGGGTTGGGATATCTGGTCGGCATGGACAGGTTGGACCGAAAGATCTATTTCCATGCTGTACATTTCTCTGACTCTATGACACTACTTGTCTTTTAACAAATACAACATTACAATAAGAACTTCTGGCAATTGTTCTGAACTTTGGAAGGCATAAAAAATAGCTATAATTCTCAAAAGGTGCCTTTCTATGAGTTGTTATGAGACTAATAGAATAAGAGAATGATTTCTCAATAGGATCTGAGGATAGACTGGAAGACTGGGGAGTCTGGGGGAGGAGAGGCTGGAGGACTGGGGAATCTGGGGGAGGAGAGGCTGGGGGAACAGGAAGCCTGGGGGAGGAGAGGCGGGAGGACTGGGTGGTCTAGGGGAGGAGAGGCTGGAAGACTGGGGAGTCTTGCGGAGAAGAGGCTGGAGGATCAGGGAGTCTGGGAAGGAGAGGCTAGAGGTGTAGGATTCTGGAGTTGGGGAGAAGACAGAGGAATGGGAGATTTTTGGATGGTGAGGAGAGGATGGAGAGATGGGGAGTCTGAGGGTGGAGCTGGAGGGAAAACTGGAAGGCTGCTAATGTTGTACTATTATTTAACAAAAGGCTACAAGCAAAAACCAGGAAACCTCAGACCAGTGAGTCTAATATAAATAATGGATAAATCTTTGGAGGGGAATCTGAGAAACAGGATGTACATTCATTTGCAAAGGCAAGGACTGATTAGGGACAGTCAACATAACGTTGTGCATGAACAGTTGTGTCTCTCAAATCTAACTGAGTTTTTTGAAGAGGTGACGAAGAAGACAGATGACAGCAGTAGGGTAGATGTTGTCTACGTGGACTTTAACAAGGCATTTGACAAAGGGCCACATGGTAAACTGGTTAGTAAGGTTAGCCAATTAGATACAAAATTGTCTTAATGGTATGCGACAGATGGTGGTGGCAGAGGGTTTCTTTTTATACTGGAGGCCTGTGACTATAGCATACAGCAAGGATTGCTGCTGGGTCCACTGTTGTTCGGCATTTATATAAACAATTTCGATGAAAATCGTTAATAAGTTTGCAGATGACTCCAAAATTGGTTTTATAGTGAACAACAAAGGAGGTAATCTAAGAGCAAAGTGGGATCTTGATCAATTGGGCCAGTGGGCCGAGGAATGTCAGATGGCGTTTAATTTAAATAAATATGCAGTGCTACATTTCGATAAGACAAATTATGGCAGGACTTAGACAAGTAATGGTCAGACTTTGGGGTCGTGTTGTCAAACAAAGAGACCTGGGAGTACATCATTCCTTGAAAGTGGAATCACAGTTAGACAGGATGGTGTTTGTCACACTTGCCTTCATCAGGCCAAGCATTGAGCACAGGAGTCAGGACATCATGTTACAGCTGCACAAGATATTGGTAAGGCCACATTTAGAGTACTCCTTACAATTCTGGTCACCCTACTATAGAAAAGATGCTATTAAACTGGAAAGGGTGTAAAGAAGTTTTGCAAGGATGTAACTGAGATTGGAATAAATGGGCAATTTTCGAAGTGAAAGGCACTAACAATTGGGAAGGGCCCCAGCTATTCACATAATTTGGATAAGGGAGCTGGATGTAATAAGATATGGAAAGTTTGAGTTCTAACGAAAGACTGGATAGGCTGGGACTTATTTCACTGGAGTGTAGGAGTTTGAGTGACGACCTTGCAGAAGTTTATAAAAAAATGAGGGTTACAAATAAAGTTAATGGTAGTTGTCTTTTCCCTAGGATGGGGGATTTCAAGACTAGCGGGCCACATTTTTAAGGTGAGAGGAGAAACATTTAAAAAAAGACAAGAGGGTCAAACGTTTTATACAGAGAGTGATTCGTATGCAGAATGAACTTCCTGAGAAAGTGGTGGATGTGGGTACAATCACAGTGTTTAAAAAAACACTTGGATAAGTACATGAACAGGAAAGATTTGGAGGGATATGACCCATGAGCTGGCAGGTGGGATTAGTTTAGTTTGGGATTACGTTTGGTGTGGACTGGTCGGACCAAAGGGTCTGTTTCTGTGCTGTACGACTCTCTAGAATAAAACAGTTTATTTGATTGCCATCTCATTCGCCACCTTAAATATTCACTCCCTCCAGCACCAGTGGCAGATGTATGTGCCATTGAGAACATACACTGCAGCAACTTCGCAAGGATATATGACAGCACCTTTCAAATCCATGACTACTAAAATCTAGAAGAACAGGGGCATCAGGTGCATAAAAACACCCAAAAGTTCCCCTACAAGTGGCACAGGATCCTGACTTGGAACTTGGAATGAGAAGCCCCATTCTTTCATTGACACAAAGGCAAAGATCTGGAATTACCCTACCAACACTATTTCCACATTAAATGGACTACGGAAGTTCAGGAAGGCAGCTCAGCATCACTTTTCACGATAAAATATTTTTGCCAGCAAGACTCACATTCCACAAATAGATAACAAAAAGTGAAAAGTGAACTAACTAATGAGGGAGTCACTTTTTTTTTGTTGGTCAATGGTAGTTTGTTTTACCTATTTGATGTATCTTTTATTCTGAGAACTTAAAATGAAGGCTAGCTTAGATATTGCACAGTTGATGGAGATGGGAAAGCATGACATTTCTTGGTGCTACTGGCAATATGGTTCCCATTTAACATTAAGCCCGTTGATCAGATTTGGAAATGGTTACTGGTGGTTTAAGAGATTACAGAGAGGCGATGAATTGAACACTGCCAGGTAGTGGGAAATTATCCCCAATGCAAAAATAGCTCATTAGAAATACAAACGTGCATTATTGCCCACATCTGAATTATGTCTTCATGAAAAGTATATTGAATATGTAATATTTTTGGTATGGGAAAAGACTTGCAAAAACGATGCAGTAATATCATATTGAAGCTATGGTCCAAATATCTGTTATGAATGGTTTTTGTCAACAAGAGAATTTATTCAGATCATTGTGTGCACTTTGGGACTTGCATTTGCAAAAAAAAAAATCCATTCTTATAAGTTGCTAATGTTTCCTTTTGTCGGAAATATTTTTAAGTCATCGTAGTGTTACTAATTGGAGAAAATAAGGAGATTGTAATACCAGCTGCCAAAATAGTGGTAATAGAATTACTCACACATATATCTGAATTTAATTGTCCTCACTGTTTAAAGTAAAAGATTTAAAGTGAAAATTGTAGCTGGTGCTGTCCTAGTGAAATAAAGTGGATCTTTGATGGCTTTTTGTGAAAAGTGCAGTATTAATTCTTCATTCCAATGGAAGATTACTGATACCACTAGGGATACATTCACAGCAATGGCAATTGTAAGTGCTGAGGTTAACATTTTTCTGTTGTTGTTGGAGAATGCTGTTTGTTTACCATGAAAATTTGTTATCAAATAACAATTTAATACTTAAACTGCAGTAGAAAAACAGTTTTTTAAAAGGTATTGTTTATGAAATGACACTTTTTTTAGAAATAATTCCTTAAAACATATGGGCACAAAGAGTGTTATATATAAGCATATATCATTCTGAACTCAACTTGTATATTTAAATTCATGTTACATCTTCTGACGGAACTGAATTAAGAATAGTTATGTTTTCATTTTAATTGCCTGTTGGAATATTAGAGATTTAAGTATCTGACTGTTCTTCACAATTTATCCTTACCTTCCAACTCAAAGGAATTACCAGTAAATCTGTACTTCTTTACTTACTCTAAAGTTCCTAAGAAGATATTGTAAAAAAATTGAAGCGATGTAGTGCAAATTGATCTGAACACATTTCAAAATCTTCCTCCTTCTTGAGAATTAACAGGCAAAATAGCTTGACTGGAAAATTGAGATCCACAGTACCCAATTTAAAATATCTTTTCAATGAAAATAGCGCAAACTTTTATTGGAATTCATTAGTTTAAATGTTTATTGCATTTCATTTGTTTTAATGCAGCGAAAATCTGCTGCAAATCATCTATGAATATAACATCCGTTTCATAGCTCTCACGACCAAGTCCTTCTGTTAGAACCAAATGCTGTTTATGATCGATCACTGCACCCGAAAGAGATGAAGGTAAAGTGTCAACAATGGTAGAATATTGTGGAAGGAAGGTTAACGACTTTTTTGTGTTCTCCATGGATACTACTGAGTGTATTCAGCATTTTCCTATGTGCACAGTGGCTCATCAGTTAACATTTGTGTCTCTGAAATATTAAGTTGTTTCAGTTGAATCAGTGGAATTCCTTACCAAGTGAAGTAGTTGAGGCTACCTCAGTGAATGTTTTCAGGAAAAAATAGATAAATGTTTGAATAGTAAAGGAATTTACGATTATGTTGAGTGGGTGGATAAGTGGAGCTGAGTCCATGAAAAAAATCAGCCACAATCTTATTGATTGGTGGAACAGGCTCGAGGGGCCAGATGGCCTATTCCTATTTCTTATGTTCTTCGGTAAGTTTTTGCTTCAAGACCAACTCCAAGGTTTTGAGCACAAAAGACAGGCTGTTACCTTAATGAAATACTAAACAAGGGCTGCATAGTTACAGGAGAAATAATTCTGAGGTGACAGATTCGACCTGTCTCCCTGTTGAGTTGGATGTCATAGAGTCATAGAATCATAGAGATGTACAGCAGGGAAACAGACTTTTCGGTCCAACCCGTCCATGCCGACCAGATATCCAACACAATCTAGTCCCACCTGCCAGCACCCGGCCTATATCCCGACAAACCCTTCCTATTCACATACCCATCCAAATGCCTCTTAAATGTTGCAATTGTACCAGCCTCCACCACATCCTCTGGCAGCTCATTCTATACACGTACCACCCTCTGCGTGAAAAAGTTGCCCCTTAGGTCTCTTTTATATCCTTCCCCTCTCACCCTAAACCTATGCCCTCTAGTTCTGGACTCCCCAACCCCAGGGAAAAGACTTTGCCTATTTATCCTATCCTTGTTATGCTTCAGATCTAATGATGTAAAGCTTGCTATACAAGAGCAACTTCTAAATAAACAGTCATAACTTGGTGGCACAGGTGGCTCAGGGGTCAGCACTGCTGCCTCAGTGCCAGACATAGGTTCCAGCCTTGGGCAACTGGCTGTGTGGAGTTTACTTATTCTCCGTGAGTTTCCTCTGTGTGCTCCAGCCTCCTCCCATAGTTCAAAGATGTGTCGGTCAGTCGATTGGCCATGCTAAGTTGCACACAGTGTCCAGGGATGTGCAGGCTCGGTGGATTAGCCATGGAAAATAAGGATGCGTCTGGGTGTGATGCTCTTCAGAGGGCAGTGTGGACCCAGTGGGCCAAATGGCCTGCTTTCACATTGGAGGGGATTCTATGTTTCTACAACTTATGGTCTTATCACCTACACTAGCATAAATTATCATTACAGGATTGAAGGTAAATCAATTCTTATTTAATGGTGATCCTGTTCATATTGAAGAATAAATTCAAAGATTAAAATGAAACAAATAGATCCAATGGGTGATATTTCCTGAATAAATCACAAATTGTAAATACAAATAAAATGTTTTATTGAAAAAAAAATCAATTAGCTATGGAAAAAAATCTGCATCTAAAATAAATGCAATGAGGTTTCTCCCTGAATATATATTAATTACTGCGCAGGTTGTGTGTTGAATGAGAGAATTGTGAACCAATTAAATTAATTATCTCTTTTGCAGCATGATCCTCAATGGATCATCCATTTCTGTGATTATAAATTGTAGCAAGATTCCACCATACCCCTATTGATCCTAAAAGAAAATCAGGAATTTCTTTAATTTATAGTGGGATTTGTCTAGCTCCTATTGATCTGAATGGGTTAAAGTGAGTCACTAAGGACTATAGCGCAGTAAATTTGTTCTATGCATTCTCAAAGGTCAAAGGTTGCAAGTGAAATGTGTTCTTGTCAGGTCCAACAGAGTCCTGGGGATACATGTCCACCATATAGACCTCTCCACACATCAAGGAAATGTTACTTAGCTGCCTGCAAAGAGTTGTGCAACATTGTCAAGGATACAAATTGTTATCAGGAGGGTGCCATGTTAAAGCTCCTATCATGCTTTCCAGTGTGCTCTGATTACCAAAGCTCAGTGTTACTGGAACATTTCTGTTCATATATCGCTGCGCTTATTTGCATTCTTTCAATTGCAAAGCAGTGGAAAAAGAATTTATGTTTTTTTGTTGAATGATTTTCTGATCCGGGCAGTACTTTTATTCAGTAAACTTTGACTATTGGGCAGCTTAATGTGAAGCTTCTTTTTAGTTGAAAATGACACAGTGGTCCAGGCTGTGGTAGTAACTTATTAATATTATTCAATTAAAAGGAATCTACTCTTTACATTGTTCCTATTTGATGTTTGACTATTTATTTGTAACTGTTCACCTATGAAATCATGAGAGGCATAGCTAAGCGAACAGCTTCTCCCCTTGGTAGGGGAGTCTAAAACTAGAGGGCATAAGTTTAAGGCGAGAGGGGAGAGGGGCAATTTATTTTCACAGAGAGAGTGGTGAGTGTGTGGAACAGGCTGCCAGAGGTAGTAGTGGAGATGGGTACAATTCTGTAATTTCAGAGAAATGTGGACAGGGCAAGGTTGGGATAGGTATGGAGGGATATGGACCAAGCACAGGTAAATGGAACTCGAGTAATTGTGAAAATTGGGCAACATGGACAAGTTGGGCCAAAGGGCCTGCTTTCATGGTATAAACCTTGATGACTCTATGACCTAACCGCCAGGTTCCCAATCTTGTATGTATTTGGTTTTTGGGTTTGGGAGTACCATCATTTCAGCAGGTTAACCAGTATTCACACTTTCTTTAGTTTTGTTCGCATCCAAGACTAATATCTGTTTCCACCAACACTTAACAGGTAGCATGATAAATCAGGCTCTTTGTGCTTTGGGAGGAAGTCATGATGTGGTAACACGTTTTGATCGATCCGGTGATATTTTTGAGGCTGTTTTCTCTTCCCAAGTTTCCTCTTAAACTTATTTGCATTTCACTGAGCACATGAGTTGCAAAGTGGGCGTGTTATAGATTTTTTAAAAATGGTTTTAAAAAATATTCTTTGATATATTAAAAGGCAATGTTTTATTAATAGAGTTAAAATTAGGTGATCACATAAACTAAGCAATTTAATCTAAGTGTTTAACTCAATACCAGTGAATACCCCAACTTTAAATAATTGAATTTTTTTTGCCAGAATAAAAATATATATTCTGAAATGTTTAAACCACTGATATCAGTGTTATTGGTTAGCACCTACCCTATCCCCCCCAAAAAAACTTAATAGTGTGAGAGAAACATATATTGCTGGAGAAACTCAGCAGGTATCTATGGAGAGAAAACAAAATTAACATTTCAAGTTTAGTGACCCTTCTACAGAAATTCTCCCACTTTAATAATAAGAGCCTCCATAAGTACTTGCAAACAGGTACTGTTAGAAATATGCAGGGTTAATTTATTTGATATGGAGGTGCCGGTGTTAAAGTGGGGTGGACAAAGTTAAAAATCACACAACACTATAACCTGGTGTTGTGTGATTTTTAACATAATTTATTTGAGCTGAGGACAATTTTCTTATTTTGTGGTCTGAGCCAGCTCTTACTGTAGCATTTTTAAAGTAGCAGCAAAAATCTGGGAAAAGTCAGTTTGTGCTCTGCAAATTCTATCATCTTTTGCACTGGGTTAGGCAAATTGCACCAAGCCACGTAGTGTGACCAAGCTGAAATTTGCAACCATAAATTTTACATTGGAGGGTAAGAATACTGTCAACGTAATGAAGCTATTTCTTTTTATGCAACATATGCAGACACATTAAAATTGATCAAAACCCAATTAGGATCACCCAGTTTTATATGCTATAATGAATTGATCTTTTTAAGGAGGTGCATGAAACAACAACTTCCTTCAGTCCAGTTCAGAATTTCATAAAATCCCTGGTTTGTTCATATTAATTGCATTTTCTGATCGTAATATGACTGAGCACAGAAAGTGGGAAAAGGTTCTTTAACATACGAGAGAGAATCCTAGTCCTCAATATATAACGATATCAGATGAAAAGCATGCCTTTCTATAAATCAGAGAGCCATATCATTATACAACTTGTCTTACTGCCAAAACTGAAGGGCAAACTAGGCCAAGGCTAGGAAAGCAGATACTCAAAGTATTACAGTTAAATGTAGCAGTCTGACCTTACTCTGATATGCTTGATTGTTTGATGCCATGGTCATGACTGACTCATTCCATATTTTATCTGCTGGGAAATATTCTGGCTGGTGTCCATTTACACAGGGTGTTCTCTGTGCAAAGTGCAACAGCCATCTTCAGGAAGGTTCCACATTAGCATTCTGCTAAATTTATCATCTTAGTAATGGGCATTGCCTGTCAGCACCAACATCTATCACTTGTGAAGCTATAAAGGTGGACTTGATTTTTCAGCTGCATGGTAGAATTGTTTATTGGTATAGTGCAAAGTAGCCAGAATTAAAATGATAAAGGAAAGGTGGACTTTTGCAATACCGGGTTATAAGTACTTTTATTTCAAGTCACTCTTTCGAGCAATTCATTGCATGCCCTGAAAAGGTGATCACATCTTTTTGTATCTGTAGGAATCCTACCAGCATTGTAATCGAAGGTTCACCTGTTCTTGTCACTTCTTGCATTGTTGCATTCATTAGAAATGACTTCATAAGTGGACAGACATTGAAAGTGAACAACCTTTACCTTGCTCAGCAAACTTACGTAGAAAAACATTCCAATATGCTTTACAAGCCAGCTAATGAACACTAGGCAGCAGGTGTATAATAACACATTAGATGTAAATGAAAATTAATTCAAGATAGGTAACTTCTTTGAATATTCTTGAAGGTACAAACAGCAAGGTGAAGCCAAGATTTAAGCTTTCAAGAGCACAAGGAAGTATTGGGTGTGCGCATTGCTACCATTAATGGACCATGAGAAAGTAATAAACAGTTCAGCATTGAAAAGAGAAAGTTCATAGGAATTAAAGTCTTAAAGATGAAGACAAAGATCTTTACTACAAAGTTTAACAAGGATGTAATAGTTATTGAGGACCTGCCATGAACTTGAATTGTGTCCATGGCTATCTGGGTGAGTTACTTCCAAAGTGAAACAAGAAACCATCCTTTTTCTGCAATGTGCTTTTGCCCATTATTTTCTGGCTTAAAAAATGGGCAGTATAATTGGTCCCAAACTTCCAGCAATGCCACAACATCAATGATGTCTTGCTTTTATATAATATTTGGAAAGTGGTGAAAAAAAAATCTCATGATGCTTCAGAGAAGCATGAGGAGCACAGAGGGTAGACCAACAAAAGGAGGGTGAGGAAGTAAGCCAATTGGTTGGTTAAAAGCTGGAATCTCTGAAAGAATGAGAATGAGTGGATTGCAGGGAAGGAACCATGGAGGCTAAATCACAGCCAGCAAAGGAGGAATAAAAGGGAAAGGAACAAACGCCTGTAGTCAAAGATGGAGTGAAGAGAAAGGGGATGCTCTGAGGCAGGAGGAGCTGTGAAAATTTACAATGTTTTTGAAGGTTATATGATCAGTTGGCTGCTGAGTGATGCCAGCAGCATGAGTACAATTTGCACACCGGCTGAGGTCACCATGAGGGATTGTCCCTCTTAATCTCTCCCCCTTGTCTGAGACATGGTGACGCTCAGGTTAATCCACTCACCAGTTGTCCCTGTATTGAGAGAGTGACCCGATAGTCTGGTAAGACTACGGCAACCTTACTTTGATTGCTTGAACACTGCCAAAAGGAGACAAGAAGTCACATCTGTTTATCCTGCACTGAGCACAATTAGGATGCAAGAAGCAGACTTAGAAAAAGCAACACCATCTTTTGTTCTTTTTTTTTCCTTTTTTCTTACCCCCACTCTACCGCCTACCTATGGTAGTGCTTATATTTTCCCCAGCACCCATGTTGTGTGAGTGCAGGCGTGAGGCACAATGAAAGAAAACAGATGTATAAACCTTTATTCAATTTCCAGCACCAGAAAGAAAGGAAAGACCAGGGTGGCCAGTGCTGCGTGATCAAAAAAAGTGAAGGGAAGGGCAGGGGTTAAATCAAAATAGAGTTGGAGGGGGAAATAAAGCACGCCACTCCCTGCCATGCCCACCTCCCCCTAAACAGCTCAAGGGAGTTGGTAGACACAGCATGCTCCTTCTCCAGATACACCCGGGCTCAAACGTAGCCATGGAAGAGGGGCAGTCAGTCAGCCATAATGACTCCCTCTACGGCCCGCTGCCTGGACCTGCTTTTGGCCAGTTTGGCCAGGCTCAGGAGCAGATTCATGAGGAGAAAGCAACACCATTTTATACAAATGAGATAAGGGTGCTGATTTATTGAGCTATTATTTGTTGAGCTATTATTATTCAGCAAGAACAGTTAATTCTCAGGTGAGGAAAGCAGAACTTAATGGGGTGGGGGGAGATGGGGGTGTTGCCACTGGGATGCAGCTACATTGGTTGTCTCCATGACCCCCTTTTCCCATGTAAAAGGTGCAATGTTTGTACAAAATTCTTTTGCCTACATAAAACAGACACCTATATCTTGTTTCTAACATGTACAAATGTGTCACAATGTAAGTAAATTTGTTTCTCTTCAAGCTCTTATTCCATTAACTTGGTCACTTTTAGTATTATAGGATAGTATTATCAACCAAGCCATGGACATCAAGGTGAGATTCTTACAAGTGAGCAGTGAGAGACCTTTTGATATGGACTATCACTCATTATCACCCTCATTATTACTTAATCTCAGTCTATCAGTATGCAGATTCCCATTGTTTCACCTGTTTGATAGAAACTAATCACAGAAAATTATCAATATACAAGTCAGAGCATGGTTCTGGCATTCCAACTCACTGTTTGCTCCTTTAGAACTTCAGCTCGGGCACCTGGCACCAGCATCTCAGCAGACACAGTTGGCACAGTCTGCCTGCACCCCAAATCCATGACATTGGCATCCAACACATACCAGCCTCTCCATCATCATGAATCTCCAATCCACTAAAATCCAGTACACTTCTGAAATTTAATATTGCACATGGGAGTGCGCTGGCTGCTCACATTAAAATGCTGTGATAAAGCTAATGTGTGCACCTTTTTGCTATTCATTTACAGAATGAGGGCATCGCTGGCGAGGCCATCACTTATTGCCCATCCCAGAGGGCAGTCAAGAGTCAACCACATTGCTGTGGATCTGGAGTCACATGTAGGCCAGACCAGGTAAGGACGGCAGTTTCCTTCCCTGAAAGGCATTAGTAAACAAGGCGAGTTTCTTCTGACAATGGTCATCATTGGATACTTAATTCCAGATTTTTATTGAATTCAAAAACCACCATCTGCCATGGCAGGATTTGAACTGAAGTCCCCAGAACATTACCTGGCTCTCTGGACTAACAGTCCAGTGATAATACCACTACGGTCATTTGACAAAGACCTAACTCACGGACTGGACCAAGCTGCATTTCAGAGCCACTCACTTGCTGTCTTAGGACACTTTGTCCCTATCTGGATGCTTGCAGCATCTGTGCCTTGCCTTCCCTCAGCTGTATTTTAAAAGTTCACAATATTCCTGCCTTGCTCTCCTGTTTAACGCAGATACAAAGCCAAGTGGCTCATCCTGGTTGCCAGCAGTTATCAGTCAAGGGAGTGAACATGTTACACTGTATGTTTTATTTCACTATTTTTTTCTAATTTATTGCTATGATTTTGTACCGTTGAAGGTCGGAAATGCTGGCCTTTTTCTAATTTTTTTTTCCCTAAGAAATTGCACTCAAGAGTTTGTACCTAGGTACCTTGATGCTTCAGATGGCACCATTAGTGGCAACTTGTAAACTTTTCACAGTACTCATGTGACAATAAAGTTAATTCAATTCAAATGTTGCTGTACAGTACGGTGCTTTTTCAATTTCACTCCTCCAACGCTTGCCACTGCCTGTTCCAAAACACACTGCATGTGCATCAAACAAATGGCCATTTCTCAAAGTCTGAGGAAAGTAGTCCTCTGCCAAATGTAGGGTGGGGAGGGCAGGGCATGGTGGAGAGGGTTTATTGGGTGGGGTTGTTACCATCAGTCACGGGTCTCAGCCCAGTCAGTCAGGGGTACTGTCCATGATCAGGTCCAGGGCTTTGTCACTGTCAGACATCCACTTGTGACAGTCAGAGTCAAGGGATCACTCTTATGGCAGAATCACAGAGGTTTTACTGTGCAGAAGAAGGCCATTCAGCCCATTGTGTCTGGATCACCTTTTCAAATGAGCCTCATTACATCCTGCCAATCCCCATAATCTTGCATATTATTTCTAGGCGAATAATCATTCAAACCTCTTTTGAATGTCTCAGTTAAACACTGCCTTCATCATACTTTCAGGCAGTGCATTCCATATCTTAACTATTTGCCATCTAAAAAAGATCTTTCTCACCTCACATTTGAAAATCCCTTTAAATCTGTATCTACTGATTCTTCATCCTTTTTTGAATGGGAGCAGTTTCTCCCCATATACTCTATCCAGCCCTCTCATGATTTTGAAAACCTCTACCATATCTCCTCTTCGTCTTCTTTCCTCTAAGGAGAACAATCCCAATTTCCTCAATCTATCCTCTTCACTGAAATTTCACATCCTGGAACCATTCTCACAAATTGCTTCTGTATTCTATCTCTTGTGTCCATATCCTTTCAATAAAGCAGTGCACAGAGCAGTTCACAATACTCCAGCTGAGGTCTAATAAATGTCTTGCAGAAGTTCAACATCATCCCCTTGCTCTTGTGTACACTATGCTCCCATTGATTAGATTAATTAGATTCCGTACAGTGTGGAAACAGGCCTTCAGTCTAACAACACCACACCGACCCTCCGAAGAGTAACCCACCCAGACCCATTTCCCTCTGACTAATGCACCTAACACTATGGGCAATTTAGCATGGCCAATTCACCTGAACTGCACATCTTTGGATTGTGGGAGGAAATCGGAGCACCCAGAGGAAACCCACGCAGACACGGGGAGAATGTGCAAACTCCACACAGGCAGTCACCCGAGGCTGGAATCGAACCTGGGACCCTGGTGCTGTGATGCAGCAGTGCTAACCACTGAGCCACCATGCCACCCCCTATTGATTAAGCTTTATTAATTGCTCTCTCATCATAATGCCATATTCAGTGATCTGTGCAACAATACAGCCAGTCCCTCTTTCCTGTCCTCCCTTTATAATTGCACCTCCTTCCTTCCAAAATGCATCATCTCACACTTTGCTGCATTGAACCTCAGCTGCTACCTATCTGCCCACTCCACCAACATGTTCAAATCCTAGTGGAGTTCCACACCATCCTCTTCACAGTTTACAATTCTTCCAAGTTGCAAGTCATTTGCAAACTTTGAATTAGTCCATCAAGATGAGATCATTAATATGGGGCTTGTGGGAGAGGTGTGGGTGGTGGGGAGGCAAAGGGCAGGCGGATGAGTAGAAATGAAACCCAGAGAGAGATACATCCACTAACAGGTCACTTTTCCCCTCCCCACTCTCAACTTCAGATTTAGCATAAATCTCTATTTTCCAAGCTATTAACAGCTCCAAAGAAGAGTCACTGGACCCAGAACGTCAACTCTGGTTTCTTTCCACAGATGCTGCCAGACCTGCTGTGTTTCTTAAGCAAGTTCTGTTTTGTTTCAGATCTACTTTATCAATCCCTTTTAGCATTTTGTATACCTCAATGAGATTTCTTCTGAACTCTCGAAAGTTTAGGCCGAAACTACTCAATCCCTCTTCATAAAACAAACACCTTACTCCTGGAATCAATGTTGCAATCATCTTCTGAACTGCCTACTATACAACTTTATCTGTCCTCAAGTAAAACATTGTGCAATTCTCCAGGTTTGGCCTTATGAATGCTTTTTACAGTTGTATTAACAATTTCCTAGTTTCACACTTCATTCCTTTAACAATTAATGCCAAAATTTCATTTGCAGTCCTTATTACCTGTTCCTGCACAGAGATGTCTGTGATTTAGTCATGAGAACACCCGGGCTCCTCTATATCGAAGCACTCTAAAGTTTCTCTCCAATTAAATAATAAGTTGTTTTTCTATTCTTCTGACCAAAAATCGGTAACCTCAGTTATCCGTGTTAAACACAATCTGCTAAACTGTGGTCCATTCACTTAATCTATCCACTTGTAAATGTTTTATTTCTTCATTGCAAATTAAGTTCCCAACTAACTAATTGTTGTCTGCAAATTTGTTTCTAGTACCTTCTGTCTCTGCATCCAATTTTCTTTCTTACTCATTTACAGGATGTGGGTATCACTACCTAAGTCAGTATTTATTAAGACTCAACCACATTCCTGTGTGTCTAGAGTCACTTGTACACTAGATCAGGTAACGTTGGCAATTTCCTTCACATTAGTGAACCAAATGGGTTTTTCTGATAATGGATTCATGGTCATCATTGGAGTCTTAATTCCAGATTTTTATTAAATACAAATTCCACCATCTGTCATGGCCATATATGAAACTGGAACCTCAGAACATTAGCTGGATCTCTGGATTAAATATCTATCGATAATAAACTACACCATCACCTCCTGAATTCATTAATTTAGTTTGTAAATATTTGTAACCCAAGGACCAACCCATGTGGCACCCCGTTAGTTATGTCTTGCCTGCCAAAAGATTGGCCATTTATCCTGACTCTCTGCATTCTGTTAGTTAGCTGATCCTCTATTCAAACTAACCTAGCACTAATCTCATGTGATCTTAACTTGTGTCATTAAGATTTTGGGTGGACCTTTTTAATTGTATACACACACACACACATATACTGTACATGAATACAATGCGTATTATTCATTTTGCTACTTTCTTCCTTATTCTTTCAGAGAATGTGGATGTCACCGGCAATGCAGTCATTTGTTGCCATCCCTAATTGCCCTGGAATTGTGTGGTCAGTTTGGACATGTCAGGGAGTGATTAAGATATGAATTCATGGGTGTAGGTGTCAGATTTCTTTCCACAAAGCAGATTGGTTAACCAGCAGAGTTGCTATGATAATGACCGGTAGTTGCATAGCACTATTCCTGATAATTGAATAATTGTCTTTAAATTCCAACAACAGCACAAGTGCAATTTGAATCAATGGTTCCAGAGCATTAACCTGGAGCCCCTGGATTCCTAGTCCATTATCATCACATTCCTATTCAACCTCCTTCACCTGACAGAATAAAAACAACGAATAAAAGAGAACAAACTTCTTCATGCATTTTTTTTTACATGTATGCTTTTAATCTCAATATACTTGTATATTGAAGAGTTTGTCCTAATAGGTCTAAATCATATTTTGCGGGCCGGAAGATAGGCTCACAGTGAATTGTCAGCCTATTTTTCATGGTGTCAGTTTGAATTTTGTAGGAAAATGTCGCCATGATTTTTAACTTCAGGCAAAGAAAAAGCAGTTGTGAGACTTGGAATGTTTCCCAAAAGAGTTGGAACTCATATTCTGAGAAATTCAAAGGAAAGAAGAGGCACAGTGAAAAATCAACTTGATTTGCTATGAACTGTTTTCTATCCTGCTGAATGCAGAATATAGAAACTTACACTTAACTGTACAAATACGCCGCTAAATCCAGGAAATAGAAACATACACAACAAAAGGAAAGAACTGCGAATGCTGTAAATCAGTAGCAAAACCAAAAGTTACTGGAAAGTTTCAGCAGGTTTGGCAGCGCCGGTGAAGATAAATCAGAGTTAGCATATTTGATGTGGTGACCCTTCCTCGGAAAGATGACTTTCCGGATCTGAAATATTAACTCTGATTTCTCTGCAGATCTGCTGAGCCTTTCCAGCAACTTCTGTTTTTGTTATAGAAACATCGACTTTCACATACACTGCTGAACCTAGTGTATATAAACATTCACATAGATACAAATATACCTACATATAAATATATATATATATACATATAAATTAGAAGTGAAATAAGCCACTTGGCCCTTTGATCCTATCCTGCTTTTAATTAATTGATTAATGTTAATGGTCACCAGTTCCAGCACTTCTCAGCCAATCAGAAGACTGCTTTGACTTCACTTTGACTATGAATCCACAGCCACAATGTTTTTCATAGAATCATAGAATCCATATCGTGTGCTAACAGGCCCTTCGGCCCAATAGGTCCACTACAACCCTCTGAACAGTATCCCATCAAAACCCATTCCCCATTACTCTACATTTCCCCCGAACAAGGCACCTAGCCTACACATCCCTGAACACTGTGAGCAATTTAGCATGGCCAATTCACCTGACCTGCACATCTTTAGACTGTGGGAGGAAACCAGAGCACCCGGAGGAAACCCAAGTAGACACGGGGAGAATGTGCAAACTTACACAGACAGTCGCCCGAGGCTGGAATCGAACCTGGGACCTTGGTGCTGTGAGGCAGCAGTGCTAACCACTGAGCCACCATGCTACACTAAATTTGATTTTTTTTTAATTCACTCATGGAACAAGGGCTTTGCTGACTGGGCCAGCATTTATTGCCCATCCCTAAATGCCCTTTAGAAGGTGGTGGTGAGCTGCCTTTTTGAACCGCTGCAGTCCATGTGAACACTTCATTTATAAAGGTGAATTTCTGATAATACAACCTGGCACTTAAAGAAATTGTGCGACAGCTTACAAGCATAAATAGTTATCCGTTAATCTACATCAATCACTAACAATTATACCATCCATTTGGCTCAAAACCTTTACCTGTCATTGCACGTATTATTTTTGTAATTATGCCAGGTAGCATGTCTCTGGAAATGCAGACTTGTGGTACTGTAATATTTCATTTAAAACATCCAAACCTTAAATGCTGTCGTTTACATATGCACAGAAGTAAAATAACTACCTTTTGTGCTCTTTAACAGCAACATTTTTATTGAGTCAGTCAGAAAAAACAAATTAAATGTGGACTATTCTGATATGACATTATTTTCACAGTCCCCTTCTCATCACCGTGTTGAAACCAATGTTGCTGATCTAAGTGGAAAATCCTCACACACCCAAGAAGTATTTGTCATTTAACAGTTCAGCAAAGCTATTTAATGGTTGTTTTATTTTAAAGGGTTAATATCTTGGCCAAAATTACAAGGGTATAGCTTACCATATTAAATTAGATTAGATTCCCTACAGTGTGGAAACAGGCCGTTCGGCCCAGCAAGTTCACACCGACCCTCCGAAGAGTAACCCACCTAGACCCAGTCCCCTACCCTGTTCTATATTTACACCGACTAATGCACCTGACACTACGGGCAATTTAGTATGGCCAATTTACCTAACCTGCACATCTTTGGATTGTGGGAGGAAACCCACGCAGACACAGGGAGAACATGCAAACTCCACACAGACAGTCACCCAAGGCCAGAATTGAACCCAGGTCCCTGGTGTTGTGAGGCAGCAGTGCTAACCACTGAGCCACTGTGCAGCCCTATATTGTTCTGTGTTTGCCATTAATGCCAATAGCAGTTGCTAGCCTTGGGTGATGAGGAGTGGAGTGCTATAAACATGTGTATCTAAAGCTGTGTATGTACGTTCAATCATTGTGCACAAGTTGGGAAGGTAAGGAGTTTCAGTTTTTCTTCACTTCTCACACCACCCTCCCCTTCTAGATTTATGACCTTTCTCGGTTTTACTATTAACCAGATTGGTGCCTATATAAGCATTCCCAGCCTTTGAATTTTTCCGGACTGCATTTCTCAATCTCTGCCATGTAATGGGTTATGTTGATGGAAGCTAGAAGAACTTTGCTGCTTTTCAAATGTCAAGTCAGATTGGCAGTAGATAACTGTGGACTGATCATTTGAGAGAGCACTGGAGCACTTCAAAGAAGAAATAGGGCCAATTTTAAAAAGTTCTCTTAAACTCCAATTGATTTTGCAGAGGATTATTCCTCAGCAGGCTGGTGAACAACATCAATGCTTTAAAAAGGACACAATCAGATAGAGACTAAAAATAGAACCTAGTGTTTAACTTTGAAGTTAGCCCACAATGCCTTGATCATATTTAAAGTTTTCATCCTCATGTTCAAATCCCTCCACAGCAATGCCCTTCCCCATCTGTGCCAGTTTTTCCAGCCCTAAAACACTCAGATATCTGTGCTCCTCCAAATCTGGCCTATTGCACCTCTTCACTGTGGATTATTGCACCTTTTGGCAGCCATGTCTTCAGCAGCTGAGCCTCTAAGCTCTGGAATTCATATTTCATGGGGCTTGGAATGCACTGCCTGGAAATGTGATGGAGGTAGTTTCAACTGAGGCATTGGAGAGGGGAATTGGATGATAAGGAATGTTGTGGAGGGAACTGGGGAAAAGGCAGGAGTTTTGCTCTGGGTAAAAGACCCACTGCACGCATGATGGACCAAATAGCCTTCTTCTGTATTAATGCTGTGATTCTTTTTACCACCGCAAACTGTTTATCAATTCCTTCTACTGCATCTAGCTTCTCTTGTGGTGTGGCCCTTCATGATGTGGGGATATCCTCTCTCCAAGTGAGTTAGAGCTTAGCTCCTGAAGAAAGCTTTCCCTGTCTTAATTACCTATTTAAAAATGCTCGGGTGGCCAGCAGGAATCTTTCGCCCCATAAGTCAGATTGAGATAGACCGAAAGCAACTCATTGCTGTCTGATTCCAAAATTGAGGGAGGCAATGCTTATTTCCAGCAGCAATGGTGGAAATAACCAGAGGAAACATATTTACTGAGAAGACAACTCCTGACATGATTGGAAAGATGCTTTACAAACAAAAAACAAATAGTCTGCTTCTAAGCTAGCTCTTAAGAAAACATGCACCTCCTTATTCCAACAGAATTCTGAGTGGCAACCAGATAATCTTTAACCCTTAAGATGTGAATAATAAAACCTGGAATCATTTTCAGATAAGACCAACCTCTTTTTTTATATACAAACACATGCAAGAATTGGAACGTTATCCACTTTTCATTTTAGTGTTGTAAGAGGAAAATCTCATGGTTCAGGCTTTGGAAAGTAATAAACTCTTATTTTTATATGACGCACCATGCGGTAGCACAGAAAGGTTTGCACTTTTCTTCTCTCTCAAGGGTGGCTCATTGATGCCTCAGTTTACAGCCATAGTAACTTAAACTTTCAACTTGCATGGCATTTATGCAGAGACACAGTCCTTACACAGCAATAAAAGGTGGCAAGGTGATAAATTACCACTCTCTGCTTACATTGATCACTTTATGTTCCCTGCACTTGATGCGACAATTGTACAGTCACTCAGAATAGAGTTTAATAGGACAGGAGCTGAGAACTATCAGGTTGAACTGCTTGTGATAATTAAAATGCACAGAGTTGGAGGAAACAAAGACGATTCTCGTACTTTGTGGACTAATTGCTCATCTGTCATCAAGTAACAGTTACAAGACCTTCCTTCTCCAACTTCCTCCAAATGAAGGCAGTCCTTCCTGGCAATAAGATGTTGATTGTGCAAAGAGCCACCATCAAATTGACCCGAAGTATTAGTCGGTATATGCTGCACAGATGATATACTTGGAGAATAATTGCTTCTGCCATAAAGAATAATGCCATTTTCTAGTACAATGGAGAAAGCAAGTCACCTGCAATGGGGCCTGCACTTGGAAGTGTTTCCTTAAAGAGACAGCATTTATTTTTTTGTTGTCTTCAATAGATAGCACAGGATTTGACCAGAGGAAAATTACTGTGCTGCTAGCAGGTGTCAGGCTTTGAAATGCTTTGAATTGCTTTCAAATGAATTTAATTTGTTGTACCATTTCTGTGGGTCCCACGCATAAAGCAAAAGCTGTAGTTCTAGTATTTTCAGGCTCTTACATTATACATAAAGAGGTTTATGTGGTTGTATGTGTTTTGAAAGCATAAGCTTCTATTCATTTGTGGAGCTGCAATATCCTGTTTGTGAGCAACTTTCCACTATTTTACCACATGCTGAATTTTTTTGTAGGCTTGTACTATTTTCAAAATACAGCTTCACAGTCCCATACCCCAGCCCCAGCTGCAGACTTTATATTTTCAGATTGCTGCTTTAGTGTTCACTTGGGAGTGTCAGGGATTAGTAGCCAGGTGGTGTTCAGAGGCTCTGTGAACTCATAGATCAGCAAATTGTAGCAACTAGAATTCCACTCGATTGCTTCAGGCTCCTGATAACGATCTTCAAAAAATACTGAAAATCACAGAGCACTGACACTGATTACAATTCAGACAACACAGCTCTACATAGTTAACATGCGAACAAAAACGAAACAGAACATCCTGGGATGCCCCAAAGAGAAACCGTTCCCACACCGAAGCAAACGTACTGGGGCAGGCAATCACTTGTGTGATCTGGAGATGTCAGCTCAGTGTTGCGCGGCCTTCACAAGCACAAGGGTGTCTATGAGTTCAGGCCTGCCTGCAGTCAGACCCTGCTGGGTGCGTATAAAATTCACATGAGGATTTGATGCCTTATCTCTGGCTTCACTCTACTGGCACCATTTACGAGTCCTTAGCATGATGAGTGTGTGAGGGGACTGGTGTCCTTATTGTTAAAAAGTCTGATTCCTACGATCCACAAAATAGCGAAGGCAAATTAAATGAGTTCTACCAGCATGCAGGTTTGACCTTTGGTAAGGTTTGTGCACAAAATCAGTTGCTTCCAACAACTAGTTTCTCTTTCATTCCAAGCGTGGTAGCATTCTCCTTACCAAACATCAATTGTTTAATATTCCAAATCCATCCAAAGTCTTATTCATCATAAATCTGTAGAATGCTGTTTGAAGCCAATGAAATCATACTATCTGATAAAAGCTTCCTTTCTTCTGACTTATAAACGTTTGCTACCTGTCGCAACCTTTCTTTGTCAGCTTGCCATATTCTCTGTTTTTTGAGTACAGATTCTGAAACACCCCAAGATGCTTTACTACAAGGGTCAATGACTGAGAATTAGATGTCAATCAGAGGAATGGGTTCCTTCTGAAGATACTTCAGAAGATTGGAGAGCAAAGCAAGGAGATTTATGAAGCGTAGTGAATCACTTAGAGAAGAACTTGCAAATGGTGTAGTTCCTATATAACTGCTGCCTTTGTCCTTCTAGATGGTAGTCATCATGGGTTTGGAAGGTGTTGTCTCAAGAGCCTTAATGAATATTTGTAGTGCATCTTGCAGATGGTACACGCTGATGTCATCATCATTAATGGTGGAGGGAGTGAATGCTGGTAGATGTAATGCCAATCAAAGAGGCTGCTTCAATCTGAATGGTGTCAAGCTTCTTGAGTGTTCTTGGAGCTGCACCAATCCAGGCAAGTGTGGAGTATTCCATCACACTCCTGACTTGTGCCTTGTACATGATGGACAGGCTTTGTAGAATTA
The DNA here is from genome assembly GCF_037043375.1 of Chiloscyllium plagiosum. NCBI lineage: Eukaryota > Metazoa > Chordata > Chondrichthyes > Orectolobiformes > Hemiscylliidae > Chiloscyllium > Chiloscyllium plagiosum. Next base: position 27,797,792 of record NW_028270177.1, read on the forward strand.
GGAAGTGAGTTAGTCACTCCAGTATTCCTAGCTTCTCACCTGCTCTTGCAGCCACAGTACTTATATAGTTAATCATTGTTGTGGTTCTGTTCGCCGAGCTGGAGATTTTTGTTGCAAACGTTTCGTCCCCTGTCTAGGTGACATCCTCAGTGCTTGGGAGCCTCCTGTGAAGTGCTTCTGTGGTGTTTCCTCGGGTATTTATAGTGGCCTGTCCCTGCCGCTTCCGGTTGTCAGTTTCAGCTGTCTGCTGTAGTGGCCGGTACATTGGGTCCAGGTCGATGTGTTTGTTGATGGAGTTTGTGGATGAGTGTCATGCTTCTAGGAATTTCCTGGCTGTTCTTTGTTTGGCTTGCCCTATAATGGTAGTGTTGTCCCAGTCGAATTCATGTTGCTTGTCGTCTGCGTGTGTGGCTACTAAGGATAGCTGGTCGTGTCGTTTCGTGGCTAGTTGATGTTCATGGATGCGGATCGTTAGCTGTCTTCCTGTTTGTCCTATATAGTGTTTTGTGCAGTCCTTGCATGGGATTTTGTACACTACATTAGTTTTGCTCATGCTGGGTATCGGGTCCTTCGTTATGGTGAGTTGTTGTCTGAGGGTGGCTGTTGGTTTGTGTGCTGTTATAAGTCCTAGTGGTCGCAGTAGTCTGGCTGTCAGTTCTGAAATGCTCCTGATGTATGGTAGTGTGGCTAGTCTTTTGGGTTGCGCATGTCCTCGTTCCGTTGTCTTTCTCTTAGGCATCTGTTGATGAAATTGCGCGGGTATCCGTTTTTGGCGCATACCTTGTATAGGTGTTCCTCTTCCTCTTTTTGCAGTTCTGGTGTGCTGCAGTGTGTTGTGGCCCTTTTGAATAGTGTCTTGATGCAACTTCTTTTGTGTGTGTTGGGGTGGTTGCTTTCATAGTTCAGGACTTGGTCTGTGTGTGTGGCTTTCCTGTATACCTTGGTGGTGAATTCTCCGTTCGGTGTTCTCTGTACCATCACGTCTAGGACGAGGACATGCCGCAACCCAAAGGACTAGCCACACTACCATACATCAGGAGCATCTCAGAACTAGCAGCCAGACTACTGCGACCACTAGGACTTATAACAGCACACAAACCAACAGCCACCCTCAGACAACAACTCACCAGAACGAAGGACCCGATACCCAGCATGAGCAAAACTAATGTAGTGTACAAAATCCCATGCAAGGACTGCACAAAACACTATATAGGACAAACAGGAAGACAGCTAACGATCCGCATCCATGAACATCAACTAGCCACGAAACCCCACGACCAGCTATCCTTAGTAGCCACACACGCAGACGACAAGCAACATGAATTCGACTGGGACAACACTACCATTATAGGGCAAGCCAAACAAAGAACAGCCAGGAAATTCCTAGAAGCATGGCACTCATCCACAAACTCCATCAACAAACACATCGACCTGGACCCAATGTACCGGCCACTACAGCGGACAACTGAAACTGACAACCGGAAGCGGCAGGGACAGGCCACTATAAATGCCGGAGGAAACACCACAGAAGTGCTTCACGGGAAGCTCCCAAGTACTGAGGATGTCACCTAGACAGGGGACGAAATGTTTGCAACAAAAATTTCCAGCTCGGCGAACAGAACCACAACAACGAGCACCCGAGCTACAAATCTTCACCCAAACTTTGAATATAGTTAATCAGTTTAGTTTTTGGTCAATTGTAAGCCGCCCAGGATATTGGTCTTGGGGCATTAGTGATAGTAGTGCCATTGAAGGTTAAGTGGTAATGGTTCGATTCTCTCTTGTTGGACTTGATCTTTGCCTGGCATTTGTGGAGCACAGCTGTTACTTGGCACTTTTCAGCCTAAGCTTGGATATTCTCCAGATCTTGCTGCATAAGGATGCAGACTGCTTTTGGTATCTGAAGTGTCATGCATGTTGCTTAACATTGATGAAGGAGCTAAAGATGGTTGGGTCTGAGGAACTCCTGTCGGGTTGTTCTAGGGTTGAGATGACTTTTCTTCAACAACTGCAATCACCTTTTTTGTGCAAGGTAGATCCCAACCTAGAGAGTATTTTCCCCTTAATTCCCACTGATTCTAGTTTGGCAAGACATTCTCGATGCTATACTCAGAAAACTGCTGTGTAATACATTCTTACTTAACCTCTGGAGTTTAATTCTTTTGACCATGTGTGAACAACAACTCTAATGAGATCAGATGCAGTGTGACCCTGGTAGAACTAAACTGAGCTTCAATCAGCAGGTTATTGCTAAGTCAGTGCACTATTCTGACGTTATCATGAAGTGAAGGTCATTGATGCAGCAGCTAAAGATGGTTGGACCCAGGACATTATCCTGAGGAACTCCTGCAGAGATGTCCTAGAGCTAAGATGACTGATCTCCAACAATCACAACCATCTTTCTATGTGCTGGGTTTAAATCCAATCAGTGGAGAGTTTGCCCCGATACCCCTTATTGATTTTAGTTTTGCTAGGGCTTCTTGATGCCAACTCAGTCGAATGCAGTGTGATTTCAAGAGCTGCCACTTTCACCTCACTTCTGGAATTCAGCTCTTCTGTCCATGTTTGAACGAAGGCTGGAATCAGGTCAGGAGCTGAGTGGCCCTGGTGGAACTTAAATTGGGTGTCACTGAGCAGGGTATTGCTGAGCGTGTGCTTCGTAATAGTGCTGTTGATGACACCTTCCCTCACTTTACTGATTATTGAGAGTAGACTAAGAGTAGACCTCTCTCTCTGACATTTCTTGATATGACATGGAGTGACCGGAATTGGCAGAAGACGGGCATTTATGATATTGAGGAACTCCAGAGGAGGCCAGGTTGAGTCATCCATTTCTGGCTGAAGGTTGTGGCATATGTTTCAGTTTTATCATTTGAATTGTCACTGGGCTACCCTATTATTGACACTCGGGAAATTTGTGGAGCCACCTACTCCAGTGAGTTGTATAATTGTTCACCACCATTCACAATTGGATGTGGCAGATTTGCGGAACTTAAATCTATTAGTTGTGGAGTTGCTTAATTCTGTCTTAATTATTGCTTCCTCTGTTTGGCACACAAGCTATCTTGTTTTGCAGTTTCATCAGGTTGATGCCTCATTTATAGGTATGCCTAATGCTGCTCCTGGCATGCCCTCCTGCACTCTTTTTTGAAGAATGCCTGAGCCTCTGGCTTCGATATAGAAGTAGAGTGGGGGATATATTGGACCATGGGGTTGTAGATTATGTTTGAGTACACTTCTGCTGCTGTCGATGGTCCACATTGCCTCATGGATGCCCAGTCTTGAGATGTCAGATCTGTTTGAAGTCAATGCTAGTTAGCACAGTACATGTGAAGACATTGTTTTCACAAGGGACTGTGAGATGGTCACTTATTTTCATACTGTCATGCACATTGCAGTCAGATTGATGAGGAAGAGGTCAAAAGTATTTTCTCTCCTGTTGGTTCACTCACAACTGGCAGCTGAGCCAATCTAACAATTACATCTTTTAAAACCCAATTAACTTGGTCTTTATTATTGCTGCTGAGCCATTCTTGATAATGGACAGACTGCAAGCTACTCCCTTGTTACCCTCCATGCTTCCTCTCAGTGATGTTCAACATGGAGGAGATGCATTGACTCATCAGCAGTGAGAGGGAAGACAGCAGGAGGTTTCATTGTCTGGATTTAATCTAATATCATGAGGTTTTACAAGCTCCGAAGTCAATGCTGCAGACTCCCAGGGCAACTCCCTTCTGACGTTATATGACTCTTCCCCCAGCTCTTGCTGGGTCCTACTGTGAAAGGTATAACCATGTCAGACTGCTGCTGATTAGTCTATGGGATAGCTCTCCCATTGGCGCAATAATGTTAGGGCAAATAGAACTTTGCAGGGCCAACAAGTCCATGTCTGCTGAGGTCAATGTCAGCTGTACTGTCTCAGTTCATTCCTATATTGAGACTTTTTACTAATTCAATACACCAAAGAAGCTGTAATACTGGAAAACATCTAAGATTGTTTGTGTGCTACATTTCTATTACTGATCAAATAGGCTGAAGTGGTTTGTATTGATAGTGTTCACTCCTACATTGCAACATTTAAAGTCGGGATTTTCTTTGGAACTGATAAAGTCTCATATTGTCAAGTGTTATAACTTCTCCACTATCACCTGATGAAGGAGCGACGCTCCAAAAGCTAGTGTGCTTCCAATTAAACCTATTGGACTATAACCTGGTGTTGTGTGATTTTTAACTTCTTCCAAGGTTTTAAAAGTTAATAACAATAGGTAGCTCAGCTCTCTCTGAAGCCTTTCATCCACTTGTCAGTCCTATTTGAACAGCAGTTTCATTTCTCTCTTTGGGTGTTTATTTTGATAGTGTAATTAACTGCACTGTTGTCAACTGTCTGACTTTTCCAATTTTGATTTAATTGAATCAAAGGCAGTAAACAATAAGAAATTTGTTGAATAGAGGCTTATTCAACAGGTTAGCCTGACTTAAAAATGTGATGCCATCTATGTGCTAATACACCATAATGTATCACTTTTTGACAAGATTGGCTTTTACAATGATTCTGTTATTGGTATGCCTTGTTTCACTGTCCTTTGTGACTTAACACACTTTTATTCTAATGCATGTAACCATATCATTTTTGTTCCTTGTGTTTTCAGTTGGTTAGAGAAGACATTATTGGAGGAAGATTATAGCTCAGTGGTTTTACATAACTTCCGTCTCCTAAGTGGGTGGTGGGAGCCATGGGAAGGCAGAAAGTTATAAACGTGAGTATTATCATTGATCAGCTTTGGAAACGTTCAGACTTACACCAACCATAGGAATGTCCACCTATTTAGATATCCATGCACTTTATGGTCAGGCTTCCAATGATGTCTGCTCCCTGAAGCCTCTCTCAAAGAAAACCAGGTCCTCGGCACACAGAGAGGTGGTGCATGTATAGAATGAGCTGCCAGAGGAAATGGTGGAGGTGCGTATAATTATAACATATAAAACATCTGGCTGGTACAGGAATGGGAAGTATTCAGAGGGATATGAATCAAATGCTGGCAAATGCCACTAGATCAGTTTAAAGTATCTTGACATGGACGGTTTGGAGCAAAGAGTCGGTTTCTGTGCTATATAACTCTATGACTGGACCATATGAGGTCTTATCATTTCCAAGAAAATCCCCACATTAAATGCTGCAATATTGGAGAGAATGCTACTAAGGCTAGCCATTTCAGCCCTTTTGATGAGTAATAGAATTTTAGCACACATGTTAGTTTTGATGTTTTCCAGCATTACAGCTGTATATTTGTGATTATACCAAATAATTATCTCTAAAAATAACCATTCTAAGTTGCACCACCCATGATGCTGTAAGAGCAGGAAATACTCCATAAGGGTAGCAGCAGACTGCAGAGGTATGGAAACTGTGAGATAGGTTTTATGAAAGGTCTTCAACATTTTTCTGGCATTATATAGCCCTTTTTGTTTCTGTTTCTTTTCAATATTTAATGTAATTGTTATGAGGTAATTATTAAAGAAATGAACTTTCCTATTTCTCATGAACATTTAAGGATATTAACTCATATATGAAATTAGCTTTTTGTATTTAATATTCTTTGTAGTTCAGTGATTCTTAGGGAATGCGTGAAGATAAGGAAGGAAAGTGGCTCAAGTTTCATGCGTCTCTTGGTGAGTAGGGTGGCAGGTGGATAGATTAGCAGATGAGTAGAGTGGTAAAATGGTAAGTTGGTAGGTGGATAGGATGGCAGGTAGGGCCTGGGTTAGGGTGGCAGCTGGATGAGGGTGAGTATGGTGGGAGTGGGGTAGTGATGTCAAATCTGGTTGAGTTGGGGATGTTGTCGAGAAGTCAGGGGCTCTGGTCAATTTGGGGGGAGATTGGGCACTGTATTTGGGTCAAGGAGGGGTCAGAGGAGAATCAGGAGAGAAGTGTTAGGTTACAAAAGCATTCAGGTCATGGAAAATGGTCAGGGCAGGAGGGGTGTCAGATGTCTGAGGAATTCAGCAGTTAGATTGAGTCAAGTTTGGTGGTGTTCAGGGTGTGTCTGGGAGGGTGAGGATGTAATTGTGTCAATTTGAGGTGGAGTGTTTGGAGATTTCAATGGTGAGTTGACAGAGACAGGCAGGGTTGTAGTTGTAAGGTTATACAGGCATTAGAGCAAGATTTTAGCCCTGCATTGGTAGTCAAGTGAATTGATCTCTCCACAAACTGTAACTCAATATTGGAGACATATCTGAATAATTCTAAACACTGGGTAATTGCCCATCAGAATTACATCTTCCTGAATAATTCCTGAGTAGTCAAATGCGTCAGAATTTCTGTATTTCCCAACATGCATCTCCAGTCTTGTGATGATGCTGTGGCTTTAAGAGGTGCATTTGAGCTGGTCTCTTTTTGAGAAAGACTGGAGACAGGTACAGAGCAGTCTATGAGAAGATAAACAACTTGTGGGGCCTCGGGTTTTTTAAAAGTTGGAACAATAGAAGCAGCCTGAGTTGGTATGATCAACTCTCACAGACTCAGGAGTTTTAGTTAGCTTTCAGCAGTTGTTGATGGGGTCTCAGCAGTGTTGGAAGGCAGTGAATCTCTCCCAGCGGCTATATCTCTCTCTGAGTTTTCTCTCAGAATTGTCTTTTAATGTTCTTTCCACCTGGATTAGAGAACTGAATGTGGGATAATCTGCTTTATGTTGCCTTTTGCCAAGGGTGTGTTTATTGGATGCTACTATATTAGAACAGTTAATTAGTAATAGCTACTATGTCTATTATTCTGTTAGTTTTCTAATACAGTTAAGTAATTCCAAATTCATCTTACTTTGGTAGTATTTCAACTATAGTATTTGAATAAATTGTGTTTTGCTTAACATCAAATAGTTTGACCAATCAAATTGCATCTTAAGCACAGCATTTCTCATTTACCTTTAAAATAAGAACATGTGAGGATCTAGGCTACATTCTTAAGATATTTTGACAGGGACCATAACAGTCTACACTGGCACAACAAGCCTCTTCTTATCCGAAGCTTTTGTTAAAGGTTAGCATTTCTAGGGGAAATATCTTTTCATCTCAAATTAACAAAACACAACTTCCGTAATTGCTATCATGGGTGTTATCAGAAGGATTAGTTTATCAGTAAGTTTAGACATCTTATTGTTGAATAGTTGTTGTTAATGTAACAATTAAAATTCAGCTCAAATTTTCTACTGCATGTTCATAAAAAGAAAACAGATGTTGGAGTTTAAAGATTCAATACATTCCGTAATAGCTAAATGAGAATACAAAACGGTTCAGTAAAGTACTCCACAACAGGTGTTATCTCATTGTCTGCAGTATGAAGCTCCTAATAAAACATGTTTATAAATGTAATGGAAAATACAATGGGTCTTCATGCCAAAATTACAACTACTTCTGGATACACTGCAGGAGTTGCTCAACTGGCACAATTGCTAAAATAAAGTTGAATTGAAAACATACATGTGGGGGTTAGTGAGCTCACTTGTTTAGATGTCTAAAGAATGATGCAGAACAATGCCGACAGTGTGAGTTCAATCCCTGAACCAGCTGCAGTAGTTCATGCAGGGCTGCCTCCTATTCTTGCAACCTGAAGCAGAATGATACCTCTTGGTACGTATCCACTTGTCTCTCGAACTGAGAGAGTTGTCTATCCCTCATAGGCTGTGACTAATTATGTTATATTACTTGTGCATTGTAGATGGTGGACAGACATTGGGAAGACATGAGGTGAGTCAGTCACTGCCATATTAGAGTCAGAGAGTCTTGCAGCATGGAAGCAGGCCCTTTGGCCCAAACTGGTCCTTCCCTGCACTTAGCCCATATCCTTCTAAATGTTTCCTATTCACGTATTTATCCAAATGTCTTTTAAATATTTTTAATGTACCCACCTCAACCAGTTTCACTGGCAGCCCATTCCATATTTTTACCATCCTCTGTGTAAAAACATTACCCCCCTCCCCATGTTCCCTTTTATCCTTCCCCCTCTAACCTTAAACTGATGCTCTCTAGACCTCAATTCCCCAACCCTGGGTAAAAAAACTGAGTGCACTCACCCTATCCATGCCTCTTGTGATCTTACACACTTCCATAAGATTCCCCAGAGTCTCTTACACTCTGAAGAAAAAAATCTTCTAGCTTGTCCAACCTCTCCTAGCTCCTCACCACAATATTTATTTGGTCATCAAGTTCACTTTCTGGTCAATGGTAATCCCCAGGATGTTGATGATGCTGAATTCAGCGATGGTAGTGCTACTAAAAGTCAAGGGTAATGATTCAACTCTCTCTTATCTGTGTTGGCCTTTACCATTTGTGCAGCATGAATGTTACTTGTCACTTATCTGTCCATGTTTGCTACTTATAGATACATACTGCTTTGGTATCTGACGCTTTGTGAATGGTGCTAAACATTGTGCAACAATCAACAAAAGTTTCTGTTCTGACCCTGTGATGGAGGAAAGATTATTGATGAAGCCGTTGAAGATAGATCGACCTAGGACACTTCACTGAGGTATACCTGCAGATATACCCCAGGGTGATTGATCTCCAAAAACCGCAAACATCTTCCTTTGTGTTGAGTATGACTCTGATCAGTAGTGAATTTTCCCCCTACTTCCCATTGACTGCAATTTTACTAGGGGTCTTTAATGACTTACTTGTTCTGGAGACAGACATGGCAACTCCATTGATTTTAGGTGCTGGCTCATCCTTAAACAATGCAATGTGTAAATTCTATAGATGGCTGTAAGGTACCTCCCCCTGCTCATTATTTATAATTAGGAATTTACCAGAAACTACACAATCTGTGGTCCAAATGTCAAAAGTCACATGAGTTGCTGCTGCAACCTTAACAGCTTTTTGTATCCAGTTTTTTTTTTAATTACTGACCAAAAATTAAGAATATCTCACATCTTTAGTTGAGTGACACAGTTCTTAAAAGGTTAGCCAGCCTCAGATAATCACTATAAAGAAATGTGTAATGGTGGCTCACAATTAGAGAAATCAGAAACTCAAGCATTCCAATAGTGAATTGTGCCACATACAGTTAGCAAGAATTTTGATAATTTGCTGACTTTCCATAAAGTTAGGGCATCATCTGCTTCTTTTTCAGTATTTTCAGTTACCTACATTAATATTTCTATTCTATGTAATTGTGAATTCACAGAATTGCTCACAAATACTTTGTGAATAGAACAAAGTAACATTTAAAGAGTATATTTATGAAGATCTATACTCTTCATAATAGTCTAATTACCATAGAGCAGACAGAATGATTTTGATTTGATTTGATTCGCTTTATTATTGTCACATATACCTAGGTACAGTGAAAATGTTTTGTTTTGCATTCTATACAGGCAGATCACACCATACAAAGTGCATTAGGGTAATAGAATAGAGCAAGGAATGCAATGACACATCTGCAGAGAAAGTGCATAAAGTGCAAGATCAACATTAAATTTGATTTCAAGTGCCCTTTTGATTATTTTAAGTGGCCTAGGAGATAACATTTTAATGATCAATCCAATATTAGTTTCTGAACAATATTCTATCACTTTCCAAACTTTCAAACTCTATCACCCAACAGAAAAGGGCAGCAGAGACATGGGACCACTACCACCTCCAGGTTCCTTCCTAAACCAAACACTGATTTGGAAATCTATGGCCATTCCTTCACCGTTGCCAGGTCAAAGACCTGGAATTGCTCTCTCACAGCAATGTGACTGGATCTGTATCACATGGATTAGATTCAAAAAGATGGCTTCTCACCAACGTCACAATGGCAGTTAGGGATTGAAAATAAATGCTGTTTTTTTGTCTTGTGATACTCCTTTCCCCTGAATGGATTTCAAAAAAATTCAGCAATGTTGCTGTGATCTAAATCTAATGCAGCCATTCCACTGTGCAGAAGCCCACTCAACAATGTATTTGGTCTTTAACAAGGGCAGAACTAAATCCCCCACCCCAAAAAACTGAACCTGATAGTATTGAAGAATCAGAGCAAAACTTGGAAAATGTTTTAATGAGATTCTGATAAGCATGTCATAGATTTCTAATATTGCAATCCATTCTGTAAAAACTGCAGGCATGACCTTTCCATTGGGTATGTTATTGTCAGCGAGAAAAGTCGGAAATGTTGTGCAGTCAATGAACTATTAACACAGTTAGTTATTGAATATACCTCTGAGCTACTATTTGACTTCAATTCTTAGAATGACATGGACTTCATCTCTACAATCCATTTAGTTTATGCTATGCATGACAAAACAATATCTGATCATATTGTTTAATTCCAATTTGCCAGCCATCCCATTTTGTTGATAAGTTTCAAACAACCTCACAAATTAAAATTATTTAAGGTTAAAAAATTTCTGGATTGTTTGGGAGCTATCATTTGCATTCTCTAATAATGTCTTGGACTTTGGGAGTAGTGGTGCAGGAATGAAGCTGAGCATTTAGAGGAAGCAGCACAAAGATCAAGCAAACTTTGTGAGGTCTTCCCTTTCCTATTGGCAGTTTAAATTTGGCACCAAGTCACAAGTATCTCCAGGCATGTACCACCAATTATGTCAGTGCAGAACAGAAGCATTCACACTGAAGTTTCCTCATCGTGTCAAATCAAGCAGTCACTATCATCACTTTTAATTTAAAATGGCAGATAGCAAAATAAAAGACTTTTGTTTGAATTCAGGTCAAAATTAAAGTGTCACAAACAAACTCGTGTAAAATATATTATTTCTAAAACTGTTTTTTTTGCTCTATTGCAATGGAGAAATTTGACATTCCACTAATATAACATTTGCATTTCGGATCCAATGGGAGTAATTACAGGTAATTGTGAAGTCAGTTGACAACTGTTGACAATCCAGTCACATCTTATTCAATGGTATGTTACTGTTCGAGAAAAAAGGTTTTGTCATTGAGGCTAAGAGAATAAGAGTGGAAGTCCTCAATAATTCAATCACTTTATATCGATTGAGGTCTAGGGAGACCAAAACATTGAGCAGCGCAGCATCACTAACAGCGACCTCTGGAGTTGCATGCCCTTGTAGACTCTCAAAGGTAATATTAGAGTCAGTGGAGAAATGAAGGTGACTGCTGACAGTTTCACTGTCATTACCACTGAAAACTCCAAGTCAACATTCCTCACTTAGAAAAACATGATTACTGGCATTATTGTGCCAGCATTCATTCTGAAGCGATTGGAAAAAAATCATTTCAAAACTGAAGGCAGGAACTTCCAAGCCCACTTGGAGATTTTAAGAGGCAGGCAGGGGAACTTAATTGGGCTAAATTCAGTTTCCCAATGGCAGGTTAAGGTTTTGGTATCAGCTTCTCAGAACCTTCCAGGCAGGTTGGCTTTCTTGATCTCAATGGTCAGGAATCTCTTCTGCATTCATTAACAAGCACATAAAGACCCATGAAGGTAACGTTGGGATTACATTCATGGAAGCAATCTAGCGAGGCAAAAATGGGAGGCATTGTGTACTGAAGCTCAATTACCTAAATAAGAGCCGAGGTTGTCAAGATAGATTTTTCCAGAGTTGATTTTTCTCTGCACCTTCTCTGCAGCTGTATTCAACATTCTATTCTATTACCCGGATATACTTGTGGAATGTATGATTTGTCTGGATAGCAAGTAAAACAATACTTTTCACTGTATCTCAGTACTCATAACAATAATATCCAGATTAGATTCCCTACAGTATGGAAACAGGCCCTTCAACCCAGCAAATCCACACCAACCTTCTGAAGAGTAAGCCACCCAGACCCATTCCCCTACCCTAAATTATTTACCCCTGTCTAATGCACCTGACACTATGGGCAATTTATCATGGCCAATTCACCTGACCTGCGCATCGTTGGACAGTGGGAGGAAGCCAGAGCATCCAGAGAATGTACAAACTCCACACAGACAGTCGCCTGAGGCAGGAATCAAACCCAGGTCCCTGGTGCTGTGAGACAGCAGTGCTAACCACTGAGCCACTGTGCCGCCATAAATCAAGCCAAAATAAATCAAATCAAATCAAAAAACCTTCCTCAGTCTCAAGGCTTCTTCATTACCAATCCATTTCCTTGCACAACTGCTTATAGTGTAAGCAGTGAATCAGTCCATGAGAGGTTTCAGCCCTATCTGGTCTTACTTGTTGCTATTAAATGCTTACAGAGCAAAAAGTAATCATGACTGGAGTGGGTGTGGGATCGGGAAGCCTGCCCTAATGAGGCTGCCACACTGTGTGAGGCCAGCATGCCTGACCAGGATAGAGCAATGCAGGGCTTATCTCCAAAAGTGGGCGCTGTACTCAAAAAGGGGCTGAACTCAAAAGGTTTGGATAAAGGTGCCTCAGGTCGAAAGGAAGGATAGGGAATGTAACTTGAAGGGTGTGATTAACAGGGAAACTGAGGAATAAAGATGGAAACTAGGGTGCTGAGGGGTGAATCATGATGTTAGAAGCAAGGGGAACAAGGAGGAGTGGGAACTGCACATTTCAGATGGTGAATACAATGGGATAATTCAAAGTGCTGGAGAGAGAGAAAGGGTAGCTGGATGGAATAGGGACATTGTTAACTTATGGCTGGGCATTGGCATCTGGATGAGAATGAGATAAAGAGAACAAGAAGGAGCACCCAGCGAGATAGTATAAGGGTTAACAGAAACTTGGGAAAATGTTAAAAATCACGCAACACCAGGTTATAGACCAACAGGTTTATTTGGGAGCACTGTTGACAATCCAATCACATCTGGTTTTTATAGTGTGTTTCTGTTTTGGCATTGAGGCTAAGAGAATAAGAGTGGAAGTTATGTGATTTTTTTACTTTGTCCACCCTAGTCCAACACCAGCACCTCCAAATCATGGGGAAAATGAAATATGAGAGAGGGCATGGCTGAGGAAAGGGAAATGCCATCTATAGTTTCCTGCCCATCTCTATATACACCGCCAGAAACCCATACATCAGACTTTCATTCCTATTTTCCAGATATTATATTCATCACAGTGGGCAGCAAACTTCAGTGCTCAGTACTTCTCGAGGTGTTCTCGAAAGATAACATAAATCATCAGACCTTGGCCATTTCCTTCTTCTGTATCTATGGGTCCGTGTCAGTGCTGTACTCAACAAATAGAGAGCCCTAGCTTAATGTAGATGAATCACCCATTGAGTAGGCACTGGTTGAGGGTGGGGAGGATATCTTTGACAATGTATCTTCTGAGGCTGTCAAAGGTGTGGTTCAAAGGGCTGGTCGAGATGAGTTTGATGGTTGTTGATACTCAGTCTCCCCATCAGCATGGGTACATTTACTTTGCTATCCTGAGAGCCCAGCAGTCTGCCCCTCAAAAGGGTTTCAGGAGCCCTACATCGGACATGCCCTCCCAATGTCTTGCCACGTTCATGCTTACCATGCACTTTCTACTCCGGCAAAAGGAGAGAAACCTTAAAAACATTTGGTTCCAACAAAGAGTCATACTGGACTAAAAATGTTAGCTCTGTTTCTCTCTCCACAGATAATGCCAGGCTTCAAACATATTCCATTTTTTATTATAGATATCCAGTATCCACGGTATGTTACTTTTATAAAGCATTATATGATGTGTGTGCATGAGATGTCTCTGAAGTGTTCAACCTGAAGCAATCTTTAGTTGTTGTGGTCTTGTCTTTCACAAGTCTTTGGTGAAATGCTGTCCATTTGTAATGTACATTGTCTCACTGTTGAATGAGGTCTGCGAGCTGATGTGTATGAGTTGTCTGAGCTATATTTCTATTTTAAGTATGAACTATGGTAAATGATTGAGAGATAATATCACTGTGGCACCATTAATACCACATTGATCGCACAATTTTTTTTTTGTTTATTCACAGGGTGTGAGCATCACTGACCAGGCCAGCATTTATTGCCCATCTTTATTTGCTCAGAGTGCAGTTAAGAGTCAACCACATTGCATTGGGCCTGGAGTCACATGTAGGCCAGACCAGAAGAGAATGGCAGTCTCCCTCCCCAAAGGACATTAGTGAAACAATTGGTTTATGGTCATCATTAGACTATCATTTACAGATTTTTATTGAACTGAATTCAAACCCTAACATTCAACATCTGGCATAGCAGGATTTGAACCCAGGTCACCAGAATATTACCTGGGTCTCTGGATTAACAGTCCAGCAATAATGCCACTAGACCATTACCTCCACATCTGGTCCCCAACTTCCTGTGTGACAGTTCTCTGTAGTGGCCCTTACGATGCTACCTCATAGTCACTGAGACACAAAGCATTGAGGAGACACCCTTGTGGAGTACAGCAAATCAATCATTTTCTTCCAGCATTGGAGTCAGGAAGTCTTGAACTGCCAATGGGCATTGACCTCTGTAGCCAGCTCCTTCCAGACTGTCTTTGTCAGTCAAGATGACAGTTGCTGCCATCCCTAGAGAATATAGCTTCCATTCTCTCCTCTATAATCTTCAAAACAACCTCTAGGGAGGTGTCACTAATGTGTGGTGCCATGTCTTTTGCCTGCTGTCAGACATTTCCAGAGTGGCTGATTCTGATGAGTGAAGATTGAGTGATTGAATCACAGACAGTCAAAGTTATCTTCCTATCCAAAACGCCTTTTAAACATGACACCAGGAAGTTGAATCCTGGTAACCTCCTAATGGGGCTAGAGCTTCCTGTCCAGCTGTCCATGAAATATGGCATTTTACCTGCACATGCGTATGTAATGAACTCCAAATGAACATAATTGTATGAGAAAACTTGACCCATGCCAAGAAAGTATACATCCCACCTTTAGGTCTGCCTCCCCACCTACTCTCAAGAAACAAGATTCCACCCTCTACTACCATTAAACCATTAAATTCAACAGGGAACTGTGCAAAATATTGTGTTTTGAATTGTATTTTCAATAGTGATCCTTTGAGGGCAGATGCTGAAAGATTGTGGACGAGTCTAGGACCAAAGAACATAATCTCAGGGTTGTATATATAAAACAGAGTTAAAGAGTTATCCTTTTTCAGAGGGTAGTTAATCTGTGAAATTCTTTACCAGAGTCTGGGTGACTACATATATTCAAGGCTGAGATTAACAAGTTTTTAATCAGGAAGGGAATTGCAGGTTATAGGGAAAAGGCAGGAAAGTGGAGTTGAGGATTATCAGATCAGCCATGACCTCATTAAATGGCAGAGCAGGCTCGACAGGTCAAATAGCCATTTACATCTTATTATGGCACATTTTGAAATGGGTGTTTTTGTCTTTGTGAATCATAGCAACAGATGTTCAGAAAATGAACCACCCCAATTAATGTTTTTAGTGTCAGGTTCTTAAGCTGTATCTAATGTATATATAAAAAAGATGCTGAATTCACTGGAATTTAGCCTTGTATCTGACTTCTGAGTGCATGTGTGCTCTGACAGCTGCCCATGTCATTAAGGAATTGGCAGGAAACTGGAAAAAAGAAGCACTTAGCACTTTGGCTTGATGATATCAATCTTGCCTTTGAGTCCAAATGTGTGGGTTCAAGGTCCAGCCCAGGGCTTGATACATCAATTATGCAATGAGGGACTGTTGCATTGTTGAAAGTGATTTCTTTCACACGGGATGGTAAACCAAAAGCCACGTGTTATCGCTAGTAGAAAAGGTACAGGTTGTTTGCTTACTGTCACTTTTTAGTTACGAGATCTAACAGTGCACAGATTGGTTGCTGCATTGTCCATCAAAACAATAGTGCGGGAACATTGAAGTTCTTTTTTTTCTTTATTTGTTCATGGGATGAGGGCATCGCTGATGAGACCAGCATTTATTGCCCATCCCTACATTAAGGGTCAACCACATTGCTGTGGGTCTGGAATCACAAGTAAGCCAGATCAGGCAAGCATGGAGGTTTCCTTCCCAAATGGACATTAATGAACCAGATGGGTTTTTCCTAGAATTGACAATGGATTCATGGTCATTATTAGACTCTTCATTCCAGTTAATTTGTTAAGGAATGTCTGTATTGTTAGCTCTCTCAATTTCCAGTCAAATATATGTGATTCAGGTTCCTTGCCAGAAACCTGAGCACATAATCCATCGTAATAAAAGAACCAGACGAGCAGAAATACTTGTACCAAGTGACTATTTAATGGTTGTAATCCATTGTACATAATGTCCAGTGTGATTTGAACAAGTTAAGCTAGTGGTCAAATGCATGGAAGATGGAGATAATGTGGATAAAAATGAGATTATGCACTTTGGTAGCAAAAAAAGGAAGGCAGATTATTATCTGAATGGCAATAAATTGGGAATATGGGAGGTGCAATGAGACTTGCTGCAGTTATACAGGGCCTTGTTGAGACCACATCTTAAGTATTGTGTGCAGTTTTGCCCTTCAGGTCTGAAGAAGGACATTCTTGCCATGAGGGAGTTCAGCAAAGGTTCATCAGACTGATTCCCAGGATGGCAGGACTGACATATGATGAAAGATTGGATCGACTGGGCTTATACTCACTAGAATTTAGAAGAATGAGGGGTATCTCATAAGAACATATAAAATCTGAATGGGACTGGATAGGCTAGATGCAGGAAGAATGTTCCCGATGTTGGGGAAGTCCAGGACTAAAGACCACAGTCTAAGAATAAGGCTAATCCATTCAGGACTGAGATGAGGAACAATTTCTTCACTCAGAGAGTTGTGAGCCTGTGGAATTCTCTCCCACAGGAAGCTAATGGGGACAATTTGGTAGATATATTAAAGAGGGAGCTGGACGTGGTTATGCATTCATAGAGTCATAGAGATGTTCAGCATAGAAGCAGACCCTTCAGTCCAACTTGTCCATGCTGACTGGATATCCTAAATTAATCTAGTTAACATTTACCAGCACTTGGCCCATATCCCTCTAAACTCTTCTTATTCATGGACCCATCCAGATGTCTTTTAAATATTGTAATTGTACCAGCCTCCATCACTTCCTCTGGCAGCTTATTCCATACATGCACCACCCTTTGCATGAAAAGGTTGCCCCTTAGGTCCTTTTTAAATCTTTCCCCTTTCAACCTAAACCTGTGCCCTCTAGTTCTGGACTCCCCCCAACGCGGGGAAAAGATCTTGTGTATTTGCCCTAACCATGCCCCTCATGATTTTATAAACCTCAGCCTCTGACACTCCAGGGAAAATAGTCCCAGTCTACTCAGCCTTTCCCTATGGCTCAAACCCTCCAACCCTGACAACAACTTTGTAAATCTTTTCTGAATCCTTTCAAATTTCATAACATCCTTCCGCTACCTTGTGGCTAAAGGGATCAAAGGGCGTGGAGAGAAAATGGGAGTGGGATACCGAAATTGCATAATCAGCCATGATTGTATTGAATAGTAGTGCGGGCTTGAATGGCTGAATGGCCTACTGTTTCTATATTTCTATGACCTGATTGTCTTAATACAACAGTCACTGAAAACAAGCCTGCAGATGCAGTAGGCATGCCATCATAATGAGAGGGTTTGATTCCAGGAGCAGGAATGGCTTATTGCAATTATACAGGCGTCAGTGTGAGGATACCTGGAGTACTTTTTTGCAATTTCTGTCTCATTATCTGAGAAGGACAGAGGAAGAACAACAAAGGTTTACCTGACTGATTCCTGGGATCGCAGAATTAGTTATGAAGAGAGACTGGATCAGTAAGGACTATATTCCCTGGAGTTTAGAAGATTGAGAAGGAATCTCAGGGAAACCTATAACATTCGAACAGGCTTAGACAGAGTAAATACAAGAAGGATATTCCTGATGACCAGGAATTCCACAACCAGGGGTCATAATGGAAGGGTACAGTGTTAGCTTTTTTGGGGTTAAATGAGGAGAAACGTCTTCACCCACAGGGTGATGACCCTATGGCATTCTCCATCACAGAAAGTAGTTGAGGCCAAAATATTAAATGTTTTCAAGAAAGAGTTAGATATAGTGATTACAGCTAAATGGTTCAAAGGCTACGAGATGAAAGCGGGAACTGGGTACTGAGTTGGATAATCAGACATCATCAAATTGAATGACGGAATTGGCTCAAAAGGTCAAATGACGTACTCCTGCTCCTATTTTCTATGTTTCTGTGAGTGCACAAACAGATGTTACAGTAACTTTTAAACAGAAATTAAAGATGTATTTAAAACTCTATTAGGGCTTTGGAGAGGCATCAGTGGAGTGAGACTAATCGATAGTTCTTTCAAAGAATCAGAACAAGCTCAATGAACTGAACAGTGACTGCTCTTTGGCATGATTCTGTGCTACTTTATTGTAATATTGCAAAGGTGCCACGTTGTCAGAGGCAGTCATTCAGATGAGAGCTTAAACTAAGTCTGCTGTCTCAGGCAGATATAAAAAATCCCATGATATTATTTGAAGAGCAACAGGAGACTGCTCCTTGGTGCTCTGCCTGAAATTTGTTCTTCAAACTGCATCACTAAAACAAAATATCTGATCATTATCTTGTTGCTGTGTGCAGATTGGCTGTTGAATTTTCTAGAAGTGATAACAAATAGAAAAAAGGTTTTAAAATTTATTTTGTATAGTCCTGGGATCACAAAAGGCTTGATATAAATCAATGTATTTCTTTTCCATTTAGTACATCTTGAAAATTTAACAAATGCTCCATGAATACAGTATCTTTCTTTACCTTTTTGCTCCTGGCCTCCTAACCTTGGCACATACTCAGTCTTAGTTCCCACACATTTTTGCTTTTCACTGTATCATGGGCACCATCTGTAAATTATGACAAACAAAGTTGATCTGTAAAGTCTTGGCACAGATAAACTTCTGTGTCCAGGACTGATGTTGCCGTTGAGCTCGGCTGACCAATGCTTATTTGTTGGATTTGGCATGTTCTAAATGGACATCAGACGCTCCAAAATTAACTTGTTTTTATGCCCATTGTGAATACTTAGCAGGGCATTAGCTCCACAGGTGAGTGCAGACAATATTACCAACAAAGGTGACCAAAGATTACCAGAAAGCTCACAGACAGCTGAGCCTATTTGCATATGATTAATAAGGCAGCACCAATAAGATCTTACAAAAAGGCCTTAAATGATACTTTACCAAAATGCCACTTGTGTTAATAAAAGAACGAGGGTCAATTATTAAATAAGGATGAGATTGAGTGTGAAATATTTTAATTTACATTTATATATAGAATTAAAGTGTATAGTGTGTAATTTGTAAGACAGTAATCGGGTTCTGGTATTAGTTATTCAATCAATTAACACAAAATACAGCAAAGTCAGATTAATGTGCATTATTTATGTCATCTATTGCCAACAATATTACCAAAGTAAAAACCCTTATTGACAGGAGCCCGGATATTTAAGTAAGTTTGATAATTGACTGAGCACTGACAATCTCTTATCAGATTAACTTTACTGGCAAAGATTCTGATATAACCCAAACTTTTTGAACTGTCATCAAGTTCAAATTCTAATTAAATCAGAGGAATTTTTATCACAGCACACCTTAAACAAACCAGTCATTCAACCTTTTGAATCATTCCCTGATGCATTAACAATATTTGAAGATGATAACACAGTAAAGAAATGTGAGTATAGTATGTCAAAAGAATATATCTCTACAAGAACTGAAGACATATTTGGTAAGATGAATGTTTGGAATTTTTTGCTCAAAATACACGTGGGTCAATAAAATAAAGTCTTTTTCCTCTTAAATTCATAATAACTTTAATCTTGTATCACTAAGCAAAATAAAAACCTCCCTCTTTACAGTAAAATTCAATTAATTGTTGATAATTATATTAAAGTTCAATCTCTTAATTAAAATATACCCTTAATTAAAATATATCTGTTCATTATAATATTATTATTCAAGAACTAAATTTTACCACATACTATAGATCTTTTTGATAGTACATAAGTGCATACTCCTCACAATTTATTAAGTGTCGGAAGTCAGTTACGATCAGATGATCCTTTCAAAAATTGTTGTGACTTGGAGGTGCTGGTGTTGGACTAGGGTGGACAAAATTAAAAATCGCACAACATCAGGTTATAGTCAACAGGTTTATTTGGAAGCACTAGCTTTCAGAGTGCCGCTCCTTCATCAGGTGGTTGTGGAGGTTAAGATCATGCTCACAGAATTTATAGCCAACGGAGTCCAGTGTCATGGAGATGTGATATAGTAAACAATCTTCAATTAAAACTTTCAACTTTTATAATGGGATATGCAGGTTTCTGTTCTTTGATATGTAAACCCCAGAACTTCTTTTAATTACATTCTCAAATTAGCTCAGCTTTTTAAACAATAGGTGTGAAGTCTGTCTGTGTCCAAATGCTGTGTCAGACTGACAAACCCTCTGGATAGTTTTACAGAGTTTTACATGGATTCATGCAGTTTTTGACTAAAATAAAACTGCATGAGTCCATGTAAAACTGTTGGACTATAACCTGGTGTTATGTGATTTTTAACTTCAAAATTGCTGTTTGCATTCAATGTACTGCACCATTCAAAATCATAAAACAATTCCATCAGACCAAATCTAATAGAGACGAGTAGTAATGTAATATGAGCTGTTCACAGTGTAGTTTCTCTCATGCATTCATTTGACACTTTTGCTCAGTCCTATATCAGCTTAACATGATACTGTTGAGTTGTTTCCTTTGTTATGGCCTGTAGACTATATGATCACAGTACATAAAATGTAGGTCGAATACACCTTACTTTTTGATAAGAAGTTTTTGAATCAGAGTGGCAGTTTCCATTAGAAAATGTATTTGAGAAAATATTGCAGAAGTCAAACACTATTTCCGAGTAATAGCAAGATTGATGTCATCTTTGGGGTGGCATGGTGGCTCAGTGGTTAGCACTGCCTCACAGTGCCACGGACCTGGGTTTGATTCCAACCTCAGGTGACTATGTGCAGTTTGCACATTCTCCCCGTGTCTGTTTGCTCTTCCCATTATCCAAAGATGTGCAGAGTAAGTGGATGAACCATGCTGAATTGCCTGTACTGTCCAGGGATCTGTAGGTTAGGTGGATTAGCTATGGAAAATGCAGGGTCCCACAGATGTGGTGGGTTGCTTTTCAGAGGGTCAGTGTAGGCTTGATGGGCCAAATGGCCTGCTTCCACACTATAGGGATTCAATGACCTGCTTGTGACAGAGCAATTAATTTTTGTTTTACAAACTTTTGGATAGAATTAACGGCCACACCAGTTGAGGAATCAGTCCTGAGACTGTTTATTTGCTAGTGAACACTTATGAAAGTCAGGCAAAGTAGCAAAGCATGTGCAACTTTACAAGTTTTCGTGGAAAACATTTACTGTATTAAAATTGTGATCTGATTATTATTTGACAGAAAAGTAGGCTCTGTAAAAGAAGTTGAACATTAAGGCTAACTGATTATTAAGCATCAGACACTACCAGGGTGTCAAAATAACAAGATTTACCCTGTGCAGGATAGACTGGTGAGATAGTGTAAAAAGAATTCTGAAACAACACTGGGTGTTGGCACCAACACACAAAGTGATAAATTGCTCTGACAATCCTGTTAGCTGGTTGCTCTGCTTCAGTTTTGATATACCAATTTTAGTTCTTCAAAAGGCTTGTTAATATGCTGCAAAAGAGCCACGACAATTGTTAAGTGGGCAAAGGTCAAGAGTCTTTAATTCAAAGTGGGGACTTCTATGAAGCAATGGGTTATTAAGTCATGTGGAGCCAGTACTAAGCTGTCTTTTAGGAGATTACATGTAGCTGAAACTTTTGAAAATTGCTGTGTCTTATTCTATTCTCACTTTGTCAACGAATCTGTGTGTGTGTTTTTTTTATAAAGTCCATCTTCCTTTTCTCCCAAAACGCCCACACACTGCTTGTTGCTGTAGCTGATATGCAGGCTGTCATAACAGTGAAGCTGGAATTTGGCGAAGCTGTTAGCTCCCAGAGCCTGTTTGGCAAGTTCTGGCTACTTCTGTAAAGAAAGAAAGAGGAAATGAAAAGTGATATAGAATGTGAAATGGGAGAAATCTGTGCTTCACCCTCGATCACTTGAATGGTTCTATCGTCACAGAAAAAAACCCTTATAATTCTTGATTCATCCAGACAGCTAACAGATACACATTTTGAAAGCAGCAACAGACATCTATACCCCCTACTTTTAACCTCTCCAAACTTGAAATCATCTGGATTCCTTCTAAACTGTTAGTATTCAGTACTAATCTCCTTTTATTTATGACAAAACCTAGCAGCTTTTTTATGGGAACAAAGAAGTCAGTTTAATGCTTAAATTCGTATTTTTTTATTGGAGACGCATCCAAATTTTTGCTGAAGGAGCATATTCTTCCTAAAAATGCTTTTAAAAATGTTCCTTACCCTTTCTCATCGATTAAACAGAACATAGGACAGGTTAATTAATGCATACTGCTATGAAGACTTGAATACAATCCCTGATGGCCTCTCAGGACAAGTGTGACCTACGACCCTGGTTACCTTCAGGGTTGCTGATCGTGACCAGGTGGGGGAGATGCTCCCCTTCAGAAAGATGAAGCTGGTTTTGTTTTGCTGAAGGCCTTTGCTTTCCTTGGGGGCCCCTCCAGCATGTTTGCCAACAAACACGAAAAAAAAATATAGCTTATGTGCCACATCTCAGGTTATCAGGATCCGCAGCTGTTTGAGTCAGAGACCTCGCTGAACAGATTATCTTATCTCCAGCACCGTGCTACATACCTGCACATTGCTTGGAGCCACTGTGTGTTGACTTCACTATAATGCCAAGGCTATATGTGGCAGATAATGTGCACCCAGTACAAACAGAAACATGTTTCTGAAAGTAGACACTGGCAGCTATATGTCGAACTCCTGGTGAAAGGAGGGTGACAAGCCACGAAGCAATTCCAAAGATTTCATTCAGATCTTGTGCCTTGCTTAAAGGCAAAAAAAAAATTAGATTATACGGCTTTTCTGTGATGCCTTCATGAATTTGCCTGTGCGTCAGTACAAAAATGCTTTGACAGTAAATTTTACTAACTGCATAAGACTTGTTAAAACCTGCAGTATCCTCTTTCTGGCAGGCAACTTGTCAATTTCAGGCAATTTCATCGACCAAGTAACCAGTAACCTCTGCAACACTTAATATTCTGTCACCTGTGTATTTGGTATGGGTCCAATTCAATGTAAAGTTGATGGTGTAAACTCTTAATGCTGGCAATTACAGGTTTGAAATGTCTCTCAAACCAGAAGCTTCATGTCGGCATGGTCCTTATAGGTGTCTGTGCCCACAATGCCAGGTGTCTTAAGGGCACCATCTTCTAATCTGTATTGCAGGCAACCAGAGAAATAGTGATGGTAGTGTGACTGCAATTTCCCTCCCAATCCCTTGAGCTCAGTGCAAGCATCTTGATGTGGAATTCCACCCATTATCTTTTGCCAGGAGTAGATGGAAAATCACAGAATCACACAGTGATAGAAGGAAGGCATTCAGCCTATGATACTTCAGTGGGCCCTTTGAAATAGCTATGCAATTAGTCTCACTTCTTTACACTTCCCTATTGGCTTTTCAATGATCTCTGCTTCAAATATTTATTCAATTTGCTTTTGCAAATCAATTTTTCAATGTGCTTCAACCACCCGTCAGCTCGTACCTTTCAGCTTATAACAATTCGGGGCACAAAATAAATCCACCTCGTCTTCACACTGCTTTTCCAATTCCGCCTCGTCCTTCTTTGATTCTATGCCTGGTAAGGTGTGTTTCCTACCCAGTGAAGTTGAGTCATCCTATATTGGATGAATATTTGTGTTTGAACTTCCATATAAGGCACTATATCATCGTTTAGTGCCTTTTCCATGACATATAAAATATCTGATCACCAACCCATTGTGCAACAACTGAGTCAGTACATTTTATCTCTGTATCAGTTAGATTAGGTTGACCATTGACCGATTGGATCAAACAATGAGTGTTTCGGTGGTGTTGGTTTTGGGAGAAAGTGCTTGGCCAGGACATTAGGAGAACTCCCTGTTCTTTGCATTATGCCATGTGATCATTTACCTCCAATATTCAAGGACGTGGAGTCTCTTTTCAATGAGTTAACCCACTCCACAGCAGCAAACGATAAACTTGCTCTCATTCAAATTTGGTGCAAAATGCTGTGGATGCTGAAGATCTAACATAAAAACTGAAAGTGCTGGAAATATGGGAAAAGAGAAATCGTGTTAACATTTTGAGTCAATTATGACTCTTCTTTGGAGTACTAAAAAAAAGTCAGTTGACTCAAAAACATTAGCTCTGCTTCTCTCTCCACAGAAGCTGCCAGTCCTGCTGAGTTTCTCCACAACCTTTTGTTTTAACTAACTTGCCCTCATCTATGGTTTTGTATCTCGGTATGTTGATTCAGGACAATGGGATTTGCCTTTCTGTCCATTTTGTTCTCTGCTTAATTCTTTGACTTCTCTCATGTACAACATATCAACAAATTCAAAAGCCCAGCAATAAAAATTGAATACCAAGCAACCTTTATGATGGGGACTGATCAAAACAGAGAGGAACCATGATTTTCACTGGATGGTCAACATGTCGACAGGGAATTACAACCAAAAAGAGGGTTTAAGATGCTTCTCATATCAGTCTCCAGTGATGACCAGTGATCAGTTGAAACTGATTGCATAATTGTTCCAAATTTTTAATGAGAATAGATATATTTAATGTACATTAATCTTCAGTATTTGAACCTTCCTGATGATCTGTTTAAGGACACAGAAAAGCTTTAAAAAAAATGTTTTCTTTCCACAATACTCTTTCACTTCCAAACTGGAAGGTCAAGCTGTCATGGGTGATGATAGTGAAGAATGATGTCATTGCAATAAATTGTGACCTCTGCAGACAACTTGTCCTTTTTATCATTCATTACTGATAGCTAAACTCTGCACAGAAATGAGCAGCAAAAAAAGGTTAAAAATAAAACGTGGATCTTCTCATTTCTCTGGTGCTTATGTTCCCAAAGCTGTCATTTTGCCATTGCTTCTGGAAACAAGTATTTAGCAGATTTGTCTCTGCTTTAACAAGAAAATAATTTCACCCAACATCTGTAAAATTCTTTCCGTTCTGAAGCCACCCAATCATCCCACACCACAGTGGCGTCATCACTCTGTGGAACCTTATGTTGAAATACACAATAGCTGGCGGTTTGAAAATATAATCTGATTAAATATTATGTAATAGTTTCTTTTCGATTGCAACAAAATGGATTTCCTGAACTGGCATTGAAATGAATTTTACAGTGATTTCTCCCTTGGCTCAGTTTGGCAAAACATTTCTGACAATTACAATAAGCTAAAAGGCTAAACTGGCACAGTCAATCCCAAGGAAGGTAGTGGTCTTAGGAAATAGTCCTTCTTTGTATCGCACTTCAAAAATAATATTAAAGGGGTGGCATGGTGGCTCAATGGTTAGCACTGCTGCCTCACAGCACCAAGGTCCCAGGTTTGATTCCAGCCTTGGGTGACTGTCTGTGTGGAGTTTGCACATTCTCCCTGCATCTGTGTGGGTTTTCTCTGGGTGCTCCGGTTTCCTCCCACAGTCCAAAGATGTGCAGGTCAGGTGGATTGGCCACGCTAAATTGCCCATAGTGTTAGGTGCATTAGTCAGAGGGAAGTGGGTCTGGATGGGTTACTCTTTGGAGGGTTGGTGTGGATTGGTTGGGCTGAAGGGCCTGTTTCCACACTGTAGGGAATCTAATCAAGTTTGAAGCCAACAAACTATCGTGTCCACAAGTCATACACAATTGCTTCAGAAAATACACAGTGGATTTTCAATTTTTGATATAGATTATTCTGATGCTATAAGATACTGAAGATATATTTTAGAGTAAGGAGAAATAAAGACAATCACAGCAAAATGCCATAAATATGACTTCAGGCTATTCGACAAAAACTTTCAGTTAATTTAGAATTGCCAGAAATTTCATGTGAGTTACAATTTTGCACGGTTGGATGGGGTAATGCTAAAACATGGCTCAAATTTTCAAGCAGGTAGTACATCTCCTCTAACAGCCCTGCGAAGATAAATGTTTGCAATGTAAAGACATGAGTTCATACCCAAGCTCCTTACATTACAAATCTTCAGTCTTGGTCCTGCTATTGGGGGAAGATGCAAAGTGGTGGCAGGTACTTACGAGAAAGTGGTCCATTAATTTCAGACTTTCTTAAAATACCAGATGCAAAAATTGGGCATGAGTTTTTTTTTTAATTCTGTAATTTTTTTCACTTACATCTGTACGCCATCACTTGTTCTTGCAGTTTCTAATCAACTTTCAAGTCACTATAAAAATTCCCAGAACTCAAATTAAGATGAAAACTCCCTTACGGCTTTGGACTTGGCTCAAAATATGGATTGGATTCTCCACAAGTAGAGTAGGACCGACCAAGATCTTCACATGGCTCGCACCCAACTTGCCTCCAAGAAGGAGCATACAAATATTGAGTGTAGGAACTTAGGAAATAGAACAAGAGTAGACCATTCAGCTAAAGGAAGGCAGACGTTTAGCAGAATCCACATAAAAGATGAGGACAGTTTGCAATAGCGTAAATATAAGCATATAGATTCACACTCAAATTTCTTTGATCTCTTATGCTGAACATTGTCCTCCCCTGCTGTTTTAGCAGAAACTTTGAGAGACTTCCAGTGCCGTTTCTGTATTTTAACGAAAATTACATAAACTGTGGATGTTTGAAGACTCATGTCAGTGAATACTGCTTTTGATAATTTCAGAGATTGAAATTGTAAAAGAATAATGCAAAATGATGAACAATTTCAAGTTTGTGTGTATACTTAATACTTTCCTCACTTTTCATTTATGATAATAATTGGATGAGAACTACTTAATTGTCGAGTCCTCCCAATACAAATCCAAGCTTCCTTGAAGTTAGATTGAGTTGTATAACATTGCTGAGGGGTGATAAACTAACTTCCAACTTTGTTTAACTTTGATTTCATAATCAATGCCCCATTTTTCCCTTGAAATGAAACAAAGGGCGGGGTGGAATTGACAATGATGTAATTGAATAGAAAACTAGTGACGAAAGAGGAGTGTTGTCTCCAGTGAATGAGGATAAAGTACAGAAAACAGGAAAGGTCAGTACTTTGGAGGATGAGGTGAGGTAGAGCTGTTGAGGGGAAATGAGTCATGCAGTAATGAGGGTTATAGTGCATGAATCTTTGTGAGATATTTATGCATAATGACAACATCGGAATAAGTGTAAGGTAGCGGAAAGAAGATTGGGTTATTCACACTTGTGAAGTGCAGAAGACCACTGACCTTCAATTGGGTGTTCCTTTCACCCAGACTGCACTGCAATAGGGCTAATCAGGGGCTATAATCAGGCTAGCTTGGTGGGAAGCACAGCCTCATGTGAAAAAGGACTGCCCTTCTTTTCACTAACCCATCTCTAACAGGGTGATACACTCACTGAGTGGCTAGCCTCACAGTACCAGGGACCTCGGTTTGATTCCGGCCTCCTTTCTGTGTGGAGTTTGCAAGTTCTCCCTGTGTCTGCAAGGGTTCCCTTTGGGTGGGAGAAAGTGAGCACTGTGGATACTGGAGATCAGAGTCAAGAGTGGTTAGCACTGCTCACAGCACCAAGGTCCCAGGTTTGATTCCATCCTCGGGTGACTGTCTGTGTGGAATTTACACATTCTCCCCATGTCTGCGTGGGTTTCCTCCGGGTGCTCCGGTTTCCTCCCACAGTCCAAAGATGTGCAGGTTAGGTGAATTGGCCATGCTAAATTGCCTGTAGTGTTAGGTGAAGGGGTAAATGTAGGGGAATAGATCTGGATGGGTTACTCTTCGGAGGGTCAGTGTGGACTTGTTGGGCCAAAGGGTCTGTTTCCATACTGTATCTAATCTAATCTAACATTTATATGTTAATGACGCAAATCTTCCAGAAGACTGTAAGATAAGGAAGCCGGAATTGACCATTCAGTCCATGAGCTTACACCACCATTTAATGAGGTCATAGCTGATCTGATAATCCTGAACTTCACTTTTCTCAATTCCCTTATTGATTAAGAATCACAGCCTTGAATATACTTAACTGCCCAGGCATAACAGCCCTCTGTGAAGAAAAGAACTCCACAATACTATTCATTACAGATCATTGAGGACTGAATATGGGTTCAAGGACCTAAGAGATAAAAGCACAAAAACCTTCATTCAGCTGTTGAAATATTGACAATGCTACTTGTGGAGAAGGTCGTCTTTGCTAAATCCACCTGGAGTATCTTTCTTTCAAATTTCTTGCAAATACTGAGAGTGTCAAAGACATAAAACATCTATTCAGTGAAGACAGTCTTAATCTAGAAGAGGTGGTCAATCCTCTCCAACAGCCCGGCCAAGATAAATGTTTGTAATGGAGAGACATGAGTTCATACCCGAGCTCCTTCCGTAACAAATCTTCAGTCTTGGATCTGCTATTGGGGGAAGGTGTAAAATGGAAGCAGGTACTTACCAGAAATGGGTCCATTGATTTCAACAGACTAAGTTGAAATACCAAATAAAAAAATTGGACATGAGTGAGTTTTTTTAAAATTCTGTAATTTTTTCACTAACATTTGTATCCCATCATTTGCAAACATTTTCTTCCTGCAGTTTCTAATCAACTTTCAAATCATTATAAAAATTCCCAGGACTCAAGCTAAGATGTAAACTACTTAGATTAGATTACTTACAGTGTAGAAACAGGCCCTTCGGCCCAACAAGTCCACACCGACCCTCCGAAGAGCAACCCACCCAGACCCATTGCCCTACATTTACACCTTCACCTAACACTACAGGCAATTTAGCATGGCCAATTCACCTAACCTGCACATCTTTGGATTGTGGGAGGAAACCAGAGCATCCGGAGGAAACCCACATAGACATGGGGAGAACATGCAAACTCCACACAGACAGTTGAATCGGGAATTGAACCCAAGTCTCTGGCGCTGTGAGGTAGCAGTGCTAAACACTGTGCCACCGATACTTAGCAGCTTTAGAGTTGGCAAAACATAAGGACTGGATTTTTCACAAGCAGAATAGGTCACACCAAGATCTTTCATGCATCTCCCACCCAACTTGCCTCTTAGAGAGAACATACAAAAATTTCAGGATAGGAACTTAGGAGATGGGAGCAAGAGTAGACCATCCAGCCCATCACGTCTGTCCAAACATTCAATAGGATCATAGCTTTCAAAGATTTTAATGTCTTTAACTCGCTCCAATCCCACAACCTTGTCCACCACTGGTCATCAGAAATCTATCAGGAACTAAATATATATTTAAAAATTTATTCATGGGATGCAGGCATTGTGGCTGGGCCTAAGTTTGTTTCCTATCTCTGTTTCGCAGAGGACAGTTAGGAGTCAGCCACGTATTTACATAGGTCTGGAGTGACACGTAAGTAACGATGGCAGGTTTCATTCCCTAAACATCATTTGTGAACCCAATGGGGGTTTATGACACTCATTAATGATTACATGGTTACTATTGAGCTTGTCTTTTTTTTCAGATTTGTATGTATTTTAAACTTCATTATCTACGATGGTGAGATTCAAACCCATGTATTTCAAACGTCAATCTGGGGTTGTGAATTGCTCTTCCAGTGGCTTATCACAACCCACCTTTTATTATAATTCTGAACCTGCCTGTAGTTTAGTTAGATTGTTCTATCAGCCTTAACTAAAATCTGCTTTCCACCAGCTCTGTCCCAAACATAACTGTACTCCAATCCTTTATAGTAAGAACCGCCATTTAATGAGATCATGGCTGATCTATGGCCTAACTCCATACACCTGCCTTTTTGATGCATCTCCCTCAATATATTTGCTTAATAGAAAAGTATAAATTTAAGAGTTAAATCTGACAAATGATCTTGCATCAATTGCCATTTGTGGAAGAGGGTTCCAAACCATGCCCACCCTTTGTGTGTAGAAGTGCATGTATCCTGAAAATGGCCTGGCACTAATTCTTGGACTATGTCCCTTAGTCCTAGAGTCTCCAACCGGTGGAAAAAGTTGACCTTTATTTGCCTTTTCTTTTCTAGCTGAAGTACCTTTTGAAGAGGCCTACAGAGAGATGGCAGAATTGTCTTATGAGGAGAGATTGCAAAAACTATCCGCACTCCAGAGAGCTTTGAAGAAAGTGAGGAGATTTCATTGAGATTCTTAAAATTCCTACCGGGCAACACGGAATAAATGTAGGTAGGATATTTCCCATGCCTGATGACTCTAGAACCAGGGGATATAAACTTAAGATAAAGATTAGGCCACATGAGTGATTTTTAAAAAGTGCAGGCAGTAAGAGTTTTATGGTCAGCCAACCTACTGCAATCTGTTCCCCAAACACATGGATGAAATGTTGGAAGTCCACGTTCTAACAAATGGAAACATGGACAGAAAACAAAGGATAGACACACAGACAAGCTTCATGAGCTGTTGCATTGTGTCGTATAAATTATGTAGAGTGGAGATATGAAAAGTGAGAACCTGTACCAAAGTTTCTGAGCTCAGATAAATTGGGATGTAATGACCCCAGTTCAGTGTGAATATGCAATCAATATCAGGCAAATCCACCATCTTTATGTATGATTCTTGATTACTGGAAGCTTTGAGGACATTGATGGGTTTTAAAAACAAAACCATTCATGTCAAATCTATTCACCAACACTATTCACATTGAGAATCTGCGAGGATAACTTTTGCAAGTACACGGGACAGTGAGAGACTGACCAGAAAACGATGGAAAACGACAAATAAATAAAAACAGGAAGTGCTGCAGAAACTCAGCACATCTGGCAGCATCTGTGGAGTGAAAAGCAGCATTCAATTTCCAAGTTAAATGTGACCATTTTCTCTCTCCACAGATGCTGCCAAACCAACTGAATTTTGTTTTTCCGGCACATTTTGTTTTCAATTTCAAACTCACAGCATCAGTGGTATTTTTCTTTTACAACTTTGCAAAAAGACCACCTTGACAGTTGAGAGTTTTGACACCATTTGAACCCTTCAGTTGAATTGTTACTTTTTAATTCACTATCGGAAGTCTGTAGTCACCTAATTCATCAACAATTTCTTGCAACAAAGTAATAAGATAAAACAGAGTGTTACATAGAAATTAAGGGAAGAATGTATGACTTTTAAGTGGCGATTGAATAATGTCTGTGCCACTTGTTCTAATTATTTTGTCTGATTTCAATATTTTACACTGAAACGGAACCACACATTGTCAGGGGATTTATAATGAATGCGACTAATGGAAATTAAGACCTGACTAATAATGATACCTTTAGTTTCCACAGAATAGTGCGAGGGCCTTTGATTTACATCCCCCTCACCCTTTCATTACAGCATAGTTTCACACACACACACTGCCACCATACGTACTGCACAACAGGTGAACAGATGGCATGTTTCTGGTACAAATGTAGGTTTTCTAAATGACGAAAACATTTATTTGGCAGCCATGATCTGGCGGAGCCAGTGTTGATCTAGGGTGGGCAAAGCCATAAGTCACGGAACACCAGGTTGTAGTCCAACAGGTTTATTTGAAATCACAAGTTTTCAGCACGTAGCCCCTTTGTCAGGTGAATGGGTTTGATGAAGGGGCTAGCTATGCTCCAAAACCTTGTGATTTCAAATAAGACAGTTGGACTGTAACCTGGTGTCGTGTGACTTCTGACTTTATTTGGTGATAGAGAGTGATTGAGCAGTCATGGACCAGGTATTGTAAGGACAGGGTGCTTGTCTACAGGGTTAAGCAATGCCAACAATTATTGTTGTGTTATACTTTGGTAGAAAACCGTTTTGCTAACTGTATTTATTTCTGCAGTCCCCATCTCAGGTCTAACTCAGGAGTAACTCAGAGTGTTCTACGACCTAGCTGAACACTGTTAAACCTATCACGTGAAATATTCATCTATTCATCCATTTCTTTTCACCATGGTACCATATTTACATCACCTTATATCTTCTCTGGCTTACATCAAGGTCCCTCAATCCACATGGCAATACAATCCATTACTTATTTTTATATTATTATGATCAAAACTGTACTCAGTGTGGGCTAAAAAAAGGTTCAATATAGGTTTAGCATTAATATCATTTATTAACTCTAAACCTCCCGTGCAGTGCTTGATTTGCAGAAGTTATGCTATTGTTAACCTATAACAAACGGTTGAGTGATTTGTGTATGTTTATTCCTAGCTCCTAAACTACTTAGTTTATTATTTTTAAAGTAATAGATGATGTCTTTAGTTCAGTCAACAAAATCTAAAATTCTGCATGTATCTATGGTGAAATTCATTTCGAGATTTGCAGCAATGTGTAGTGCCAGGACCCTCACCAATTTAATGAAAACCAGTCTAAAAATATAGTTGAATATGACTCATAAGAAAATAATAAACACATGCAGAAATAGGTTACTTGGCCTTCAGCTTCCTCTGCCATTCATCAAGATCTTGGCTGATCTGATGGTGGCCTCAACTCCATTTTCTTGCCTGCCCCCTGCAACCCATAAAGATCAAAAATCTGTCAACTCAGCCTTGAATACATTCAATGACTCACCCTTCACCGAGATCTGGGGTATAGAATTCCAATCATTGATGACCCTCTGAGAGAAGGAATTG
Organism: Chiloscyllium plagiosum; assembly: GCF_037043375.1. Classification (NCBI taxonomy): domain Eukaryota; kingdom Metazoa; phylum Chordata; class Chondrichthyes; order Orectolobiformes; family Hemiscylliidae; genus Chiloscyllium; species Chiloscyllium plagiosum. The sequence continues at coordinate 27,830,404 of NW_028270177.1, forward strand.
CTTCATATCTCCATCTTAAATGAGAGACTAGTCATTCTGAAACTGTGTTTCCCATTGAAATATTCCCATGAGCAACAGTCAGAACCTTACATGTTTTAAGAAAATCAGCTCTTGTTGTTCTAAACTACAATGGGCATACACCCAAACTGCTCAACTGAAAACCTTTCTTCCCAGAAATCAACTCAGTGAATGTTCTCTGAACTGCCAACAATCTCAGGAGAGCTCACTTCATTGTAGTTTCCATGACTGGCCAGTTCAAAACCCTTTGACTAAATACTGAAGGACATAACTAAGTATTTTTTTTATTCATAAGACCATAATACCATAAGACATAGGAGCAGAAATTACACCATTCAGCCCATCAAGTCTGCCCTGCCATTCAATCATGGCTGATGAGTTTCTCATATCCATTCTCCTGCTTTTTCCCTATAACTCTTGATCCCCTTGATACTAAAGAACTTACCTTTCTCAGTCTTAAATATACTCAATGACCTGGCCTCCACAGTCTTCTGTGACAATGAATTCCATGGATTCACCACTCTCTGGCTGAAGAATTTCCTCCTTATCTCCATTCTAAAAGGTCTTCCCTTTATTCTAAGTCTAAGCCCTCGGGTCCTAGTCTCTCCTACCAATGGAAACATCTTCCCAACATCTACTCTGTCCAGGCCATTCAGCAGTTAGTATCTTTCAGTTAGATCTCCCCTCATTCTTCTAAGCTCCATCGAGTGTAGACCCAGTTGTCATTCCTGGAACCATCTTGTGAACCGCCTCTGAAGTCATTCCAAGGCCAGTACATCCTTCCTGAGATATTAGGCCCAAAACTGTGAACAATACTTCAAATGTGGCCTGACCAAAGCCTTATAGAGCCTCATAAGCACATCCCTGCTTTTATATTCAAGTCTTCTCAAAATGAATGCCATCATTGCATTTCCTTCCTAACTACTGACTCAACCTGCAAGTTTATCTTCAGAGAATTCTGTGTTAGAACTTCCAAGTCTCGTTGCACTTCAGACTTCTGAATTTTCTCCCCATTTAGAAAATAGTCCATGCTTCTATTCTTCCTACCAAAGTGTATAACCTCACGCTTTCCCACATCATAGTCCTTCTGCCACTTCTTTGCCCACTCTCCTAACTTGTCTAAATCCTTCTGCAGCCTCCCCGCCTCCTCAATGCTACCTGTCACTCTACCTATCTTTGTATCATCTGTAAACTTAGCCAGAATACCTTCAGTTCCTTCATCTACATCATTAATGTATAAAGTGAAAAGTTGTGGTCCCAACACTGAGCCTTGCAGAACACCACTTGTCACCGGCTACCATCAAGGGAAGGACCCTTTTATCTCCACTCTCTGCCTTCTGCCAGACAGCAAAATTTATATCCATGCTAGCACCTTGATTTGAACATCATGGGCCTTATCTTACTCGGTAACCTCCTGTGCGGTATCTTGCAAAGGTCTTCTGGAGGTCCAGGTAGATAACATCCATTAGCTCTCCTTGGTCTAACTGCTTGTTACTTCCTCAAAGAACTCCAGCAGATTTGCCAGGCGTGGCTGCCCCTTGATGAAACCATGCTGACTTTGCCCTTTTTTTTACCATACACTTGCAAATATTCAGATATCTCATTCTTCACAATGGATTCCAGAATTTTACCTACAACCAAGGTTAGGCTAATCAGTCTGTAATTTTCCAACTTTTGCCTTACTCCATTTTTAAACAGGTGTGTCACGTTAGCAACTTTCCAGTATTTTGGGATTCCCTGATTCTAGCAATTCCTGAAAGATCACCACTAACACCTCTGTATCTCTTCAGCTATCTCCCTTAGAAGCCTGTGGTATAGTCCATCTGGTCAAGGTGATTTATCCATCTTCAGGCTATTCAGTTTTTCTAGCATGGGATGAGAGCAGCACTGGCTAGGTCAGCATTTATTGCCCATCACTTATTCTCCAGGGGGCAGTTAAACTTCAACCACCCTGCTGTGGGTCTGGAGTCACACAGACCAGAAAAGTTTCCTTCCCTAAAGGACATTAGTGAACCAGATGGGTGTTTTAAAAGACAATCATTATCAGGTTCTTAACTCCAAATTATTTTTTATTGAATTCAAATTCCACTATCTACCATGGCGGGATTTAAACCCAGGTCCCTAGAACATATCCTGGGTCTCTGGATTAACAGTGCAGCAATAACCCCACTAGGCCAGTGCCTCCCCAACTAGACACACTTATTAATATTGGGAAATAATGTGCTGTTACATTATTTTTGTTGCAGGGTAAATAGTTTCAGGAGTATGTCATAAGTCGGTTATGTCTCCTCTGTCTCACAATGAGATCGTGGCTGATATGTACCTCAGCTTTGTCTACCTGGTTTTCTTCCATATCCATTGAAAACCTTATTTGGCATCAAATTGTTAATTTCGGTCTTGAAAACACCAATTGCCCCAACATTCAAATAGCAGTAATTTCCACGAACAGCAAAAATCTGGATCATCAGTCACGGGTTAGGAGACCTTCCATTTCTTGGCTACAGCAGTGGGAGCTTTGTTACAGCTAATCAAACAGAAGATAGAGATCTGGTTTGGAATGGAGAATCAAGGAATGATTGAGAGCACTACAAAGATGGGATAGCCAGTATTCATTCCTTCATACACATGCAGCTACTCAATGTTAATATAGAGCTTAATTCACTTCCCAGATCAGACATAAGAACTGGAGCCAGCCACACTTTCCAAGAACACACTGTACTCAGAATGTCTATCACTTACAATGAGTGTTAGAGCGCAATGTTAAAATCTTTTAAAGGAATGCTACTAAAGCCTATGAGACACATTGTAGGAGTTACACATTCAGCCTTCAAGTATTCCTTCATTCATATCCTTGCATTCTCGCACCTCACAAAAACTTACGCTTGCTCTGTAACTGCCTGTTGTATGTAAGTGTCATTGCAACCAGTACATTCTGCAAACGAAGTCCCAGGCATAATGGCACAAAATGGGACCAGGCTAAAAATACACTAATATTCCTCCTTTCTGATGTTAGCTGCCTGTCTTATACCAGAAAATGAATGGCACTGTTTGAAAATCGTGAGTGGTGATCATTGGGTGCTGTGGGCGGTGATTTATATATTATTACTATTCCTCAAAATGAAAACAGCCAAATGCTGAGTAAAGCCAGTGGGAGCAATGTTTTAAACTATTGTACCCATTCATTAGGAAAATAACAAATACTATTGCATCAAAATACATATTAGGTACTCATTTCCCCACTTTAAGAGCCAGGTAGTATTGGGACTGACCTTGTAGACAATCAGCCACGAGTTCTCTATGATATTCGTGTCTCCTGCCGGATTGATAGTGCTTCAAAGATTGTCAGCTGCCCATTCTGTTCCTCTGTGGCTTATTAATTGGTGTTCCAATAGAAGAAAGATCCCTGGGGGACCAGGGGCGCCTGTGGGCAGCAGACGATGAAGAAAGCAAATGCTATGTTGTCCTTCATTATGAAAGGATTTGAGTAAAGGAGCAGGGTGAGATGGTACCAAGAGGATTGTGTGCGGTTTTGATCTCCTTATCTGAGGAAGGATGTTCCCGCTATGGAGGAAGTGAACAAAGATTTATAAAACTGATTCCTGGGATGGCAGGAATGAAGATAAATTGGATCTGTTAGGATTATTTCACTGGAATTTAGAACAATGAGAGGCAATCTCATGGAAACCTAGAAAGTTTTAAAAGGTAAATGTAGAATGGATGTTCCTGGTGACTGGGGAGTCCAAAAACAGGGATCACAGCCTAAGGAAATGACTAGTCCATTAAGGATTGAGTTGAGAAGGAATTCCTGCACGCTGAAAAGTAGTGAGCCTGGAATTCACTATCACAAAGAATGGTTTCAAGAAGGAGTTATACATAGTTCTTCGGAATAAAGGGATCAAAGGATATGGAGTGATAATGAGAACAACGAACTAAGTTGGAACATATTAAATGGTGGAGCTGGCTGGAAAGGCTGAATTACTATCTCTGTTCCTATTTTCTATGTTTCTGTGCCCTCTTTGCTCCACAAGCAGATACTTGAGCCATTGTACCAGATACCGTCCCCCCTCAAAAATGGAGATTCCCCCCTCCTCTTGGCCTATCTTTTTCACAGCACATACCCTTATCAGGGTGCCTGATGTTACAATGTCCAGGGCATCATCAACTGCGCCAGGACTACAGTTTCCCATCTGCCATAATAAGGTTTTGTCAAATAAACTAGGGTGCCCAAGAATTTTCTGGGAAGGAAATCCGTCTTACTGTTCCTACCTCAGGATCTCTGATGTGCAGTCTAATACAGGCACAATGCCACCTCTGAGAATATTGCATTAGTCAGGTGAGGCATATGATATAAAATATGTGACCATTAAAAATCAGGGCACCATTGATGTTAATGGAATCAAAAAAATACAGTGTATAGCTTGCATCACATTTAACAGCAGTGCTGATTAATTTAGTAACAATACAACACAAATAAAAAGTGGCCTTGATGTGAATAATCAAGTATCTAGAACTCACATTATCTTGTCAGAGAAACTGGTGCTTTAAATCTCCATGGAATTCTTTAGTAGGTAACAGTTGTTGATCTTGAATGGCACAGCACAATATAAGCCTTTAAATTCCTGTGTGCCTGATTGAGGATATACTGAAATTTGCTTACTACTTATTTAACTCTTTAACTTCCCTCAATTCTAGCTAAACACAGTTCATGTTAAACAAGAGACAAAATGGTTAAATGCTACTGAAAGGGAGGAGTGCATTGGGGAACAATTATGGCATTGGGAGTGTGCAAAATGAGCAATGGATGAACACGACAGCACTTGTGCCTTAGCAGAGATGCTAAACTTCAGGCACTAGTGTCAAATGGGTTTATTGAAAGGTTCTGGAAGGCACTGGATTAAGCAGGGAAACGCCTCATTGAAGAACTTTTATTCTTCTCCCCAATGCTTCAAAATTGACCTGGTTCATTGGTTATGTATTCTTCAAAGAAAATTATTTCATCTTTTACAAATTGGTTGAAATCATTGCTGAATTAAAATGAATGGCATTGCTTGTTTCCCAACTACGTGGTGTGAGCTGCCATTTCGTTTTTTTTTTATCTCAGCTGCACCTCACTGCCTCTTCCTTATTCCAAACAAAATGATAATTAGTGGTGATATAACCACACCAGACACTGACCGATACTTGTGCCGAGTCGACATTCTACACTCACGAGCTGTGCCAGTAAGTGCCATTAGGTTATTTGACTAGAACAGGCTTCACAACCAAGACTGGTCTCTTCCTGCTCCTCAGGTGCTGCCTGGCCACTCTGGTTTCTCCCCACCCAATGTGCAGGAGGGTAAATGCATCAGCGAAAGCCAGTCAGCACAAGAAGTTCACACCAGTTGCCTTACAGCAGCTGATATCAGCTACTTAGAGGTGGAAACACAGCTAATGTCTTCCAGTGGTGTTTATAATGGCAGCTTGCCTTCTGCCTAAGTTAAATCCTCTTTGTAAATATTTTTCTAATCGCATTGTTTTATGCAGTTTAACTCATCTGAAAACCAAGATCTGTTAACTTAAAATGTTTACGAGGTGAAATGAATAATTATTTGAAACGTGTTGCTTGCGTTTTACAGCCAGTGGCGAAACAATGGCATTCACTGTTGACCTTGAAGAAAATTTGTCCTCAATGACCTGGAGATGTCTACAGCATAAACATTCTGTTTCCTGATGCCAATTCAAATCTGGCATTGAGACAAGGGGATCTCCAGGCAACAGCACCAGGTTAGTTAACAGCACAAGCAGCCAATTAGACTGAAGTATTCCTGCAGACAGGAATTCAGGAATTTAAAAACAGTGGGCTGTTTACTTTCAATTTAAAATGTCAAATAACATAATAAAAGATTATGGTCAGATTAATATAGAAGCTAAAGTCTATTTAATACTTTTAAAGATATGTATTTTCAGCATAATTGCCAAATTTGACTTTGACTTCTTAAGAGTGAAAGTTTCCATCAGTTCATAAATGGTTCTTTAATTGCAACCCAGGTAGACCTCAACAGCTTAGCTTTTGAGAAACATCGAATCATATTCTAGATTTACAAGTTATTCTGCACTATGCAGACTCCCAGAGTTGGTGTCAGTTTCTGTGGAGTAGTGATGGCTAATGCTGACAGTTTCATTGCCACTGCTGCTGCAGATATATATGTAACCTAAGCAATGCCATGACATTTGGCACTACTTGGCACTCTTAATAGATGTGGTCCTGCCTGTTTTCACAGAACTATTAGGGAAGTATAATTCTACGTAATAATTTCTGTTAAATTGTCTTGAAAAGGAAATGAGGAAACAAAGCATATGTCTGTCCTGCTCTTCCATAGCAAGAAATCGATCAGTGACATTCCCTAATCCAAAGATCTGGCTGCAATGAATCATTTGAGTGCAGTTGATACAGCACTGATTCTCAAACATTTTCCCACTGTGACCCTAAGTTGATGCTCTGGACAAATGAGGGGTTAGTGTGGGAGAGATCTGTCAGAATGGTTGGGAAAGGAAAGGAGAGGGGATGAGAGACCTGTGAGAGTGACGTGAGAAAGCTGTTTAAATCACAGGGTTACCTAAGCACTAACCTGTCAGTAATTCAGCCCCTATTTTTCAAAAAAAGCTCTGAATTTTCCAGTGGTTTTGTAATTGTTAGTCAAAGCTCCATGATAACCGTTGCTGCATTGGAAGATCTGATCTAAATATTTTGCCTTGCAACCCTACTGTGGTTTGTGACCGACAGTTTGGGTAGCCCTGTCATAGAAGAACTTTAGGTTTTAAGATGTTAAGATCATAAAGGAGCTCACTTTGTTTTCAATACATTCAAATTAAACATTGCCTCATGGATGTACAATTAATGTACATTCCTCCCCAATCCAACTTTGATCAATGTGCCAGGGTACTCTAATGTATATGATGGGCACACGGTGGTAAGAATTACCTGTTCCCATCCTCAAACATTTCAAAGGCATACTTCCTGAAGGCATGAAAGCTGCTTTATAAATGTAAGTTCGTTCTTGCTTGCTTCCTCTTGCCAGACAGACACATAAAAATCATGCATTACAATTATCCAACCAGTATTCTCCAGTCTTCAGATGTGTAAAAGTTTATACTCCTCGAGCCCTCAGAATCAGAACTGTCTATGACTCCCTGAGCATTAAATTTCAAACTATAACTACTACCTTGCTTCCTACCTTTGTGATGAATAATTGGAGTTTGAAACATCGAACCACATTTTTATGAGTTTTTATTTAGCTGCACTGAGCAATAAACTTGGTTGTGTAAGGATTGTAAAAAGGGCTCCTTACTGCACACAAATCAGTTGACAGCATCGGTGCAGTGTTGATTTGTGAATAGTACACCTAATGCCTCAGGAGTTTTAAAACTCAACAGATCCTTTGAGCAGTTTTTCTTCAACAATAGGCTTAACAGAGAAAACATTGACATTTAAGAACTATGTAAACAGATTACAACAGGGAATGCAAGATGACGGGTTTGAATGTATGTGGGATTGAAGTGAATCCCCAGTATTTGTGTAACTAAGTTTGTTATTTGGGTTTGGTATAAATATGAAACACTGTATCAGTAACAATTGTCAGACAAACCATGGTTTAATAGCATCAGAGATTTTTGATGCAGCACAAGTTGCTTGCAGAGATTTACATGGCAGCACTGAGCTGAGTGTGAACAGATTGCACCTTTACAGGAATTGACTTCCAAACCATCGATCATGTGTGAAATGGACAGCGTGCCCGTTCCCAGTTGGGTCTGTTAGGTTAAAATATTCCATACCAACAAGACTTAATAGCCTCATGTAAACTTGTTGGAGAGAAAGTCATAGTTACCACAGGCAAATGGCTTTTCTTTAAACAGCAATCCACTCAGTTTAATAATGCGGACCAAGGGTACTTTGACCATACAAAAGACAAATAGTTTCTAAGCTTGGCTTCCAGCAGACAAGGATTACCTAGAGGGTCGGATCTGACATTAAATTGAATAAGGAGTTGATCTTGACCAAGTGTTACAAACTAGCACATTCCAAGGTCTAAGACTACATGCTGAGGGATGTGCTAAAACTTGGGGCAGCTGCCGCCAAAGCGCAGTGGGGAAAGGGCACCGTCTGAGTGTTCCTGATGAACTTAAATGATTATCTGTTCAGTTATAGGACCCTCCCGTTGCCTCAAATGCATGGAAATATATTCTTGTACAAAAGAAGATACTTTTGGTTTGTTTATGGAATACAGTCAAAATCCAATATTTGCTTGTCATAGAGTCATAGAAATGTACAGCACGGAAACAGACATGCAGTCCAACTCATCCATGCTGACCAGATATCCCAACCCAATCTAGTCCCACCTGCCAGCACTTGGCCCATATCCCTCTAAACCCTTCCTATTCATATACCCATCTAGATGCCTTTTAAATGTTGTAATTATGCCAGCCTCCACCACTTCCTCTGGCAGCTCATTCCATAAATGCACCACCCTCTGCATGAAAAAGTTGCCCCTTACATTCCTTTTATATCTTCTCCCTCTCACCCTAAACCTATGCCCTCTAGTTCTGGACTCTCCCACCCCAATGAAATGACTTTGTCTATTTATCCTATCCATGCCCCACATGATTTTATAAATCATGGTGATCAGGTGAATGTTTAAAATATTGTGGCACTTTATGAAGGACGGCAGTAAATGCTCATGTGATGGTGACCAGAATTCCACCCTCAAAATATACATTATTAAAAAAACTGAGCCTTTTACAGAATCTTCCTGTATTCACCAGACCAAGGGTCACCATATCTGAAATGCTTTGAGATTCTTCATAGAGATGTGATGTAAAATAAACATGCAGGTTTAAAATCAATTTTTTTTTGTTTTGACAGCCCTTAGTGCTCCTTCGTGCAATCCCAAATCTGAGTGCCACTTAATACAGCTTCCTTATGACAGTTACCAGAATCTGACTCAGTCATTTTACTACAATGTGAGAAAATGTTCTGTTGCAACATGCAGTGGTGAACATGAACCAGAGCCACGATGCAAAGACACAACAGCTTACTGCTGTGGAGCAGTGAAACTAGGGGAAAGGAAGATTTCCTGCACCAACTATGTGCTTCCAACCAAGGTGGTCAGCAGGTGTGGTTGTTAGAAGTGTGTTGAAATCAGGGCAATTGTCCATGGCTGTGCACTTGCTGCCGATAATGGTAAGTCTGCAGTTTGGACTGATTTTCATGAGTGGGAAGAAGATTAGTATTGGTACGGTGGTTCAGAGGTTAGCACTGCTGCCTTACAGCGCCAGGGACCCGGGTTCGATTCCAGCCTCGGGCGACTGCCTGTGTGGAGTTTGCACATTCTCCCCATGTCTTTGTGGGTTTCCTTAAGGTGCTCCGGTTTCCTCCCACAGTCCAAAGGTGCGCAGGTTAGGTGAATTGACCATGCTAAGTTGCCTATAGTGTTAGGTGCGTCATTCAGAGGGAATGAGTCTGGTTGGGTAACTCTTCAGAGGGTCAGTGTGGACTTGTTGGGCTGAAGGGCCTGTTCCCATACATAGGGAATTGAATATAGTATGAATGGGTACAGGGGAGCATTCTCCATTCAGGTTCCTGCAGACATTGATCGGCTAGTGCTCACCTTTGTAGCTCGGTATGGCAAGCTTGTGAACACAACAAAGATTCTTCCCTTTAACAAAAAAGGCAGCTCTTTTTTCATGAGATTCAACTTCTAAGGAAGAAGCCAGCAGTGACTTTGGGTTGTTCTGTCAGCAATGCCATCTCACTGGGGGCAGTAGAAAGCCAAAATCCCATAGTGGAATTGGAGATTCCTCCCAACTCCTTCAGGGGGTTAGTCAAAGCCAGTGTAATATTTCTAGATCCAAGGAATGTCTCTTTAGTTTCAGCAGCCCATGAAGAAGGTGATGTTCTTTCTTTGAGGACGTATGGCATGCTTTCTCTTGATTTTATAGGTGAAGTAGCAAAGGAAAGCCACAATGCAGGACAAGTGAAGGTTTTTCTGGGCTTCATCAGGGTTTTGACCTGAAATGTCGACTCTCCTGCTCCTCAGATGCTGCCTGACCTGCTGTGCTTTTCCAGCACCACACTGTTGACTCTAATCTCCAGCATCTGCAGTCCTCCCTTTTGTCCCTTTTGATTTTACTTTTATTGCTATTCTACGAGGTAAATGAGAAGACAGAAAGTTTCTGGTGGGCAATATGGAGATTTGAAACAGAAGACTTTTTAACCTTGATGTCCCTGAAAGCTGAGGGAGCTATGTTAAAGTTAGAACATTTTGAAGTGAACGAGTAAAGTAATCAGATCAAAGGAGTTGTTGCATCACTTATTAATGTGGAACCCACTTCAGGCTTTTCCTCTAGTCCCAGAGCTTGGGGTCGGTTTGACAGTGATATTACTGGTCCAAATGGAGCTTGCTTGCCAGCTTTCTGTGATGACCAGCAGCCAGATGCTTACACCACCTACGTGATGGCTACCCTAAGGGGAGAAGAACTTGAGGCAGTTGCATCTTTCCCAGATATGAACTCAAATACAATAGGTGTTCAGCAGTCTTACTTCAATAAGCTGCAGTATAGAAAATCAGATCACGAAGATGCCAACATTAAAAAGACAGCTTTTAAAAGAAATGTAGCCAAACCAACAGCCATTGTCCCAGGTGAAATGAATGGTCCTATTTACCCTTATGAAAATTTTAAAGGATGTGAAGAGGCTTCATTTAGTGTAAGCCATTTCTGCTTTTACAGAGGCTAAGGAGACAATTATGCTTTTAACATTATACTTTTCGATGAGGATGACCCAATGAGCTGAACAGAAGATTATCTTGCATGGTGGTCAAGGCCACTGGAATTCAGAGCTTGTTATAGAAAAGTGAAACTCCACAGCCCTTAAGAGATCACCGTGAGAACTCGAAAAACAGGAGGGTCCCATTCTCAGACAGCTGGAGAAATTTATGGCATTCGTAATATGCGAAGTATCGTGCTGTGGACCATTTGGGCATCTCTGCAGTTAGCTTGGAATCAGGTGTCATGGAATGTTCTACGACCAAGAACGCATTGACCGCACATTAGTGAAGATTATCCCTCAAGATAAATGCTACAGAGGAAGTGTGAACAATATGTCACAGGAATATCTGGTCAACCACCTTTCTCTTGCCATCACAATGACTCAAGTGAATTTACCATGTTGGCTCCACTCGATCCCCTTGGCCACAACAATGGAATCTACACGGTAACTGATTAGAATCCAGGACAGCTAAAGAAATAGCACTGGGGAGATGTTTTCATGTAAGTTCAGACAGTGTATCCAGAGTCATGAAGCCTAATGTTGGCATTGACCTTTAATTGTAACGAGAAGCAGGAGAGCCGGAAGAGTATATTCCAAAGTCTGCAGAACTCCCCAAGAAGCCCAGAGGTGAACAACATGAGCATGGTTAAAAATCACACAACACCAGGTTATAGTCTGACAGGTTTATTTGGAAGCACTCGCTTTCAGAATGCTTCTCCTTCACCAGGTGGTTGTAGAGAAGGAGCACCTGATGAAGGAGCATCGCTCCGAAAGCTGGTGCTTCCAAATAAACCTGTTGGACTATAACCTGGTGTCGTGTGATTTTTAATTTTGTCCACCCCAGTCCAACACCGGCATCTCCAAATCATAACATGAGCATGGGATGAAAAAAGAGAGGAAAGAGACAGAGAGATCATTTGCTTAGTCTTCGTAAATTTAAAAAAGTATAGAAAGCAGAGAGTAGCTCCGTGCAGAAAGCAACGGCACAAGGACCTGCGTTCCAGTGCCCTAAATTAAACAAACTCTTCCCAACAAACAGCCGAACTTGAGAAACTTGATTAGTCAACCACAAAATCAACACTTCCTGAAGAAGGAAGGCAATTCTGTTAATCCATTGAGCTGGGAGATAATTCATCTTTTCTTTTTGAAGTGCTCAAATTTTTCTTCATATGCTACTGCAGAGAACTGAACTGCATTTGTGACTATGTAAGCATAAAAAGATGTTTCTGTGAATAAAGTATATTTTTGAAATGACTCAAGTGAATTTACCATGTTGGCTCGACTCGATCCCCTTGGCCACAACAATGGAATCTACACAGTAACTGATCAGAATCCAGGACAGCTAAAGAAATAGCACTGGGGAGATGTTTTCATATAAGTTCAGACAGTGTATCCAGAGTCATGAGAGTCAGAGTCAGAGAAGTGCGGCATGGTGGCACAGTGGTTAGCATTGCTACCTCACAGCACCAGAGATCCGGGTTCAATTCCCACCTCAGGCAAACTATCTGTGTGGAGTTTGCACATTCTCCCCATGTCTGCGTGGGTTTCCTTCGGGTGCTCCGGTTTCCTTCCACAATCCAAAAATGTGCAGGTCAGGTGAATTGGCCATGCTAAATTGCCTGTAGTGTTAGGTGAAGGGGTAAATGTAGGGGAATGGGTCTGGGTGGGTTGCTCTTCGGAGGGTCGGTGTGGACTTGTAGGGCCGAAGGGCCTGTTTCCACACTGTAAGTAATCTAATCTAAGAAGATATACTTCAGGGAAGCAATTCTACTACCCTGGACCATGTCCAAACTGCCCTCTGAAAAAGCTTAGCAAACCATTCAATTGTAGCTGGCTCACTACTACCAGATCAGGGGCAACTAGAGATGAACTGTGGGGGCTGGACTCACCAGAGAAGCTCATATCCCAAAAACAATCTTTTTAAAAAGGTGAATGGAAGCACAAATGGCCAAATCTACATGGTTTACAAGCAATCCCAGTGCAGAACCATTTCCCCCTGTGCTGCCTAGACCAGCAAGATTACCTTAGAATCCTTCTGGCAATTGCTCACTCCTTTAATCTTCACCCCACAGTCTACCACTTCTTCCCATCTCCATGATATTTTCCACCTTGAATCATGGAATCCCTACAGGGCAGAAAAAGGCCATTTGACCCATCAAATCTGCCCTGATCCTCCGAAGAATATCCCACCCTATACCTGTAACCCTGCATTTCCCATGGCTGATCCACCTAGCCTACATATCCCTGGACACTATGGGAAATTTAGCATGGCCAATCCATCCTAACCTGCCCATCTTTGGACTGTGGAACAAAATCGTAGAAGCAGAGGAAACCCACCCAGACATGGGGAGAATGTGTAAACTCCACACAGAGAGTTGCCCAAACCTGGATCCCTGGTGCCGTAAGGGACTGTACCACTGTGCTGCCTTTAATAAGTATCTCTTCAGTAAGTATCTTTCAGTTGACCACTACTTGTTCCCATGGAAATTTATTTGCTGTCCCCACCTCCAAATTGTGTCATAGCATCCACAATAATCTTCCCCTGACCACAGTCTGCCCATCCCTGGGATCCCCTGCTTCTCTACCTGCTGTCTGTTTTCTGCTTGTTGGCTGTGAATCCGTGTTGTAGCATTCCCTACATGACAGGTATCTGTCCTTGCCCCATCCATAAAGGTCCCCTTTGCTCCATCCAAGCCTCCTGGCCAAGACTGAAGCCAAATTTCCTGATAAATTGCTTTCCCAACGTTTGAGTGAAATCTATAGTCAGTCGGTTGAATAATTATTTTCTGTTTTATTTATGGTATTGTATTGTGAAATATATTGTGTTCTCATTTTATACAAGTTTACTATCTGTGGAACATCATCATTGAAAAAGTCAGATGGATGTTAGTGCAAGCAGAACAGGTACATTGCATTTTTCCCTTAGGACCAGCATGTGGCACCTTCTTCAAGCAGAAGGACAGAAAGCATAAATTTGTGAATATTTTTCCAATTTTATATACAGGAAATCATCTTGAAATGATGTTGTGGGGCTGCAAATGATAATATAGTTATCTGAAAGGTCTTTCTCTGAAGTTTTTGTAGAGTCTTGAGCCATCAAACAAATAAATACCCCTTAACAAAATTAGCAGAAGAATCAGAAAGTAGTCAGTGTAACCTCCTTCACCCTGCTCTTTTTGTAGTAACTATCACCACCAGTGGTCCTTGTGGGATCAACATTTGCTTCTAACACCTGCCCTGTCACCTCAGTACTTCCTTGTTCACAAATAGTTCCCAGTTCCTCCAACATATTTGAAATTTTCATCCTTAAATCGTGTCATTCCTAACCTTTGTCCTGCTGTCCTCTGAGTTTTCTATCCCTGGAACTCACTGTTCTTGTGATCATTACCTGCCATTACTGACAAAGCCTTCAAATATTTGCCTGAACCTGCTGAAATTTGTTGTTAAATCTTCCACTTCCTTTTTTTTTAGATTAGAATCAGCCTGAACAGTGGGGCACAGACAGTCTCACACAGGGCACCTCAGACCTTCAATGCATTATCTGGGCTGACATGATACTAATTGTTAAATTTCACTTGAGAATGTAACTTTAAAAAAGTTCTGCATTGACATATGAAATAACTGAAACCCACATGTTCATTCTAAAGAGATTTAACAAACAATCCAGGTCTTTTTCAGCATATAATTTCAGTTGCATCACACAGTAAACATTTGGTATAAATTCTGTATCTTACGATCTTATACTCTACAACCACCTGATGAAGGAGCAGCGCACCGAAAGGTAGTGTTTCCAAATAAACCTGTTGGATTATAACCTGATGTTGTGTGATTTTTAACTCGGTACACCCCATTCCAATACTGGCATCTCCAAATCATGACTTCCTTTAACAATCTAGTCCCAAATACCAGGGTGCAGCATATCAGATCCAATGAACTCCATTCCAGTAACAGAGTCTTGCAATGAAAAGCCTGCAAGTTGTCAGGAGAAGGCAGGTTAAAACTGAAATAGATATTAAAACAAACAAAGAATGCTGGAGAAACTCAATAGTTTGAGCTATATGGAAGGCTGAATAAACTGGGGCTATTTTCCCTGGAGCATCAGTGTTTGAAGAGTGACCTTATAGAGGTCAATAGCCAAGGTCTTTCTTCCCCAGGGTAGGAGAGTCCAAACTAGAGGGCATAGGTTTAAAATGAGAGGGAAAGATTTAAAAGGGACTAAAGGGACAACTTTTTCATGTAGAGGGTGGTGCGTGTATCGAATGAGCTGCCAGAGTAAGTGGTGGAGGCTGGTACAATTACAACATTTAAAAGGCATCTAGATGAAGTATATGAATAGGAACGGTTTAGAGGGATATGGGCCAAATGCTGACAAATGGGACTAGATTAGGTTAGAATAACAGGTCAGCATGGATGAGTTGGACCACAGGGGCTGTTTCTGTGCTGTACATCTCTATGACTCTAGTTTGGCAGAATAGGTAGAACAAGAAACAGAATTAACATTTTAAATCTGATGTGAATCTTCAGGATGCTGAGTTCCTCTAGCATTCTCTATGTTTGTTTCACATCATCTGCAGTATTTTATTAATTGTTGAGGCAGTCTATTACATGGAGTTGGGTCTGAGATCTCCTGAAATTGGTACTGGATGACTTCCTCCTACTGTCCTGTATCCCTCTATTGTTCTAACTGTGGCAGTTTTCCTCCATGGCTGCTCAGCAGTATCACTTGCCTGAATGAGGGGTACAGGCTCATAATGAATTTAATCAGGGTTTTGTGATGTACAATAATCCCCATTTTCACCTTTCTGTCAGACGATATGCGACAGTCTGAAACATTTCATTGGTAAGATGATCTTTCTACTACTATCTCCCTTCCATTAGCACTCAAATTTGCAGCCTACAGCTACACTGATGCATCTGCTGATGGGGTTAATGGGCAACTCAACCTCATTAGCACATTATCTGATTGGCAGCTCAGTTGTTTATTTGTCATAATGCATTCAAACTAGAGAGTCAGTAAATCTAGGGGCTAAAACAAAAGGAGAAAATTATCTCTCCTTCAAACATCAACACACTTTGAGCATGTTAAAGCTTCCAAGGTTTATAAAGCACAGTACAGATGCAAAACAAAGCTTCCTCCATCCTGTCCCAACAAATTGATTTAACCCTGACTTGTTTGGACTGTAATTACTTTGAACACACCCAACATAAAAGTTCCTTCTTAAACTCAAGAGACTGGGAAACATTCTTTTGGAAGCAGTTTTATAATCACTGCCAATAAAATCCAGCTACTTGTGAACCTTTAGGTCAATGCTGATTACTGCATGCAAGTTTATGAGTCTACTTAGACTGTCAATACACTGTCCACACACACACACACACACATCCTGCTCTACTTTGGACATTTTGATGTGGATCAGTGAAATGGACTCAAACAATCGACTCCGGCAGTGAACACAGACCCCAAAGCTCATGAACTTGTCTCTCCCAACATACCACTTGAAAATACAGCATAGACCCAACAGTAGAACACGAGGAATTCCAGTTTTTGCTGCACTGAGGAGGTTTTTAGCTTTGCAACAATTATCTGCATTACTGCAATGACAGCCTTATATTCAATAGGCAGTTGGTTTGGGTGATAATACACAAAAAGCAATCTTGTACCTCATCACAAAAGTAATGATACTTAACAGAAGCAGAAAGCAAGTTTAAAGCTGAGTCTGATCTGGAGCATCTATGGTTTGAAACAAAATAAAACAAGAGTTAATTTAGTCTTACTGATTACTGCTACATCAAACTTAATTGCTTTTCAATCCTTTGCCAGTTGTGCTAGCACTAACATTTTTACACGCAGGTATTGGGTTAAAACAGTCCTCAATTGTGTCATTTAATAACTGTGGTTTTTATTTAATTCAAAATGCTAACTCAAACTTGTCGGTAATGAAAACGGAAAAGGCATTACTGTTAAAAAAAAACTGAAACAATATTCCTTCCGATATTTAATTTGGGTGACATCTCAGTGCATGATAAATGACTTCATTAATGATTTGCTTTTATGAAACCTGAGTGCCGAGGGACTGGGTATGTTGGCCTGAGAAAACAGATCAAGGCGTCCTCTTGCTACTTGACCCTTGGTCTTTGGCAGGAGTGCCAATACTTTTGGCCTTAATTGTCCACCCAGTGGCAGAAAGCCAGCTGAGTTAAGCTGATAGTCAACAAACAATACATGACTTAGAAAATGGTCATCTGGGCTGGGAACTGGGGAGTTAACCCATCGTGATTCACAAACACGCAACATTTTTGGAGCAGACAGGTCATTGGCAGCCACTGTCCAACTAAAGCTAAACAAATGTGATTAACAACTGCGCCAGCCTCTTGTGCTTGGGACTGATTAGCATTGTGTTTGTACTTTGGCAGAGGGGACATCACTTTCCTGGTAGTCTCTATTCTATTCCACTGTCTCCAGTAACATATTAGCTTTTGATCTGCTAGTTTTCATTATTCACTGTGCTGTAAGTGGTCACTGAAGCTTTTCCGGCTGATTTTTCTAGTTAAATCATTTTCTGTCCTGTCACTGATGGATGGTAGCAAGTCCCTTACTCAGTGTATCACATATGAATTATTAAGATACACAAGTACCTCTGATATGTCATCTCACTCATTTGCATGACACATTGCTATTATCATAGATCAGCATAGTGCACTCAGTCATTTTTCCCCTTTTGATGGTTGTGGTAGTAAAAAATAAATGATAAATATCACCTTAAATGATACCATGTCTCCTCTGTATTTTAAATCATGATTAAACACCCTCCCAAAAATGAAATTTATACAGCCTGCCATTAAAGTATATTTAATGTCTTGTGTGGTACCATTATTTTTTTTAAGCTTATAGGTCTTGATAGAAAGAGAAATATTGTGACCATCTTTAAGGCCATTAACAAAAAAATGGATCACAAACCCAGTTATCCGTTTACAAATGGTAACATTACAGGTGCTTTAGGATTTTTAATGAGCCTTCTCAGCAATTGCACAAATCTTTAAAACTGTCCGACCGGCAATTTCAAGAATTATCCACCACAACAGCTAATAGATGGCAAAACTTCTGACCAGTGAAATTTGCTTTGCTAGAACCGATAACTGCCATTTAAACAGAACACCTTAGCACCAAAGAAGTGATGGGAGATAACAGGAATTAACACCCCTGTGATTATAGACCTCATGAAACATTAAAACATGAAACATTAACCCATCTTAAACATTCAAATTTTAACATGCTGAAATGCATTTTAGATTTCCAATAACAGCCCTTTTCTTAAAGAAATCTGGTCTGTAATGAACTTCCAAACTTATTCCTTATTCCTCTAGAAACATGGTGCAATGATACAGTCATCATCACTGAAGTGAACAACTTTTTAAACACATTGTGGGGAGGGGGTGGATGATGCAGAGTTTTATAAAACTTCCAAGAACAGGGAAATGGGGAGCGTGGGGTGACAGAATTCAACAAGAACTGACATTTTGATTTCCCGACAATAGGTTTGAGATGCAGAGATATAGTCAGTAGCTCATTTGAGGTGGGCCATGACTCATGCTGGCCAATTTATTTGTGCTTGTGAAATATTTGCATGCCGTGAATATATATTGGCAAAAATATTTCCTTTGTCAGTTACCTCCTGCTTTCAAGATGAAGTCAACGATACATGCAAATCTTGTGGCATCTGGTTCACAATCTGTTAAAGGTGGCCTGTACTGGTCAGCTGTGTGTATGTATTTGAGGCTGTGGTATTCTTTGTTGGAACCTATGGCATGAGGGAAGGCTGCAAGAGAAAGCAGCTGATACAGAAAGGGGTGTGGCTGGAGCTATGATTGTTGGGCATGTGAAAGAATGATCCAAGAGAGAATAGAGGATGGGGTTGGAGATAGGTCACAGTGAAATGGGAAGGGCCTGACATCCTATCCGTGTGTGGGAGGATTCATCTGGATCGTCTATCATGGTGAGAAACAGAAGGATGTAAAAGGTAGGTAAGTAATGCCCAAATATGTGTCATTGCAGGGTATCACCTGACTGAGTCTTTGCAAGACTTTGAAATTACCAAAACCATATGGAGATGTCCCTTACAATGCATGAAAAGGTCATGATAAAACCTGTAGGATCATTCATGTCGAACACAGAGGCTTGTCCAACACTAACATAAACCTTCAAAGAATCAATAGTAAAACACAACATTGTTTTTCCCACAAGAAAGAAAATTTCCCTAACTCCCACCCGACCATCAATGCAAGGCGCCCATAACTTGTGCCAGAACATTTAGTTCCCTGATTTAGATAGTCTCTGCTAATAATAGTGATGTATGCATGATAAAGTGAAGCCAATCTTAATAGTGAAATCTAAATTTGAAAAACACTTTTTCATTCTTAAGTTTTATGTAAATAGCAATGGAATTGGGCAGAAAAGCTTTGGTTGTGATGCAGAGCCTCCCTGTTTGACCAGGAGACTTTTTATAGCCCACCCATAACTGCATTATTATGGTAAGAAAAAGAGGGATCTAAAACGTAAGGTTATTGAATGTTGGAAGGTTCTATCAATGGACAGTTTCCCCACTGTGGAATTGCATGTGGCTTGTATGCACACACTAATATTTTACATTTTAATTATAGTCACTTGGAACTGGGGAAATGGAAGATGGAGAAAATGCTAAATTCTACTTGAGATGTTAAGTCTGTCTTCTTCACAGATGTTTCCACATCCATTGTACGTAATATCTGTCTGTATCAACTCAGGAATCTGTTTCCCCCGATACAAATTCAAACTGCATTCTGTATCCACCAACAGATCATGGGGAATCCCAGCACTATTATCCAACGGAATAGTTTAATGTTTTCCTATAATTAACTTCATTGCTTTTGATGCCAGCCTTATGATCAATAGACAGTCAGATGTGTAATGCAGCAGGACACAAATGTAAAGGGGCACCTTGCATTCCATATAACAGATGTCACTATTTATTAAAAGCAAAAATACATTTGAAGCCCAATCTAATCTGGAGTAATCAATGATTTAAACCTAAAATAAAACGAGAACTCATTGAACCTGACTTTTACAGCTACATCATTCTCAATATTATTTGTTAATCCTTCATCATATGTGCTACTGCTAATATTTATATATTTTGTTGGATTAAATCTACCCTCTTGACAGAGACCTTTAATAAAGATGGTTTATATTTAATCCAAACATTATCTAAAATTTCTCAGTTATGAAATTGGATAAATGCACCACTATTTAAAACTGCATTGTTAATATCCTTTTGATACTTAATTTTGGTGGCATATGTTTTTGTAAATATACAGCATTGAAATATTTTGCTAAGATTTTTTGTTTCCTTAATAGGTGCAGTGAGAACTGATACAACTGAACTGAATAAATCCACATTTAATATATATCAACAGGATTATAAATTTAAGAGCAATATTGCTACAAAGAGGAATGCTTTAAATGTGGAAATATCTCTGATATAGAAACACATTGTTTTGTTTAGTTAAAAGAGAGAACAGAAAACATACTTTTTTATTCTGTGAAAGAGAAATCAGATTTTATTAATTCATCAAAGCTTTCTGTCAGGTTCTCAGTTTAATTTCAGCTGGTAACATCCACACCAGAAGGTTGCATTCAAATCCAACTCCAGTGCATCATCTGAACTGACAGTGCTGGTAACACTGACGGTAACACTGACGGTAACACTGACGGCCAGCTATACTGTCAGATGTGCTGCACTTCAGGTGGACTGCTAAAGCAGAGCACTGTTTGTACAACAATGAGGTTAACAACATTACTGGAAAATATTAAACTATTCTGTTGGATAACAGTGATGGGATTCGTCATGATCTGCTGGTGGATCCAGAATGCAGTTTGGATTTGTATCAGGGGAACAGATTCCTGAGTTGATGCATACTGAAGATGTAACAATGTCTCAGGAGATTTGAAGAGAGGCAGAAGCACTACACTCAGGTGAAGGTCCTTGTATGTATATAGATCTAGTGTCATAACTAAAGATTTCTTATGTAAAAGAAAGTCATGGACTCAAGCAGTATATGTTTTTGAGTGATTAGACAACTTCAAATAACCCTCTTTTCACCTGATCACATGAAAACCTCTATCTACTTGCAAACCATGCAATAAAGGTCTGAGAGTGCTACTGACAGAAGAGCCAGGAGGGCTTCTTGCATTCTGATCAACATTACAAATAGGACAGAACACACGTCTGATTATCCTATTTGCTTGTTCATACACCCAAAACTAGTTTTGCTCATGTAGAAGCAGTAACTAAATATGACAAGTAACTTAATAATGGTGCAGTGTTTTGGGATGTTTTGAGGTTGTGGATTATTTTTATTTTTGATCATTTATTGCCCATCTCTAATTGCCTATTGAACTGACTGAGTTATTTCAGATGGCAGTCAAGCAGCGACAGGATTGAGATGGTCTGTAGGCCAGACCACGTAAGGATTACAAATTTCTTACTCAAAAAGGCAACAGCTATCTACATGGGTTTTCACAACAATCAACAATGGTTACACTTTCATCATTAGACAAGCAAGAATTTTATTACATTGAAATTTCATAATCTGTCAAAATGGGATTTGAACTCATGTCTCTCCAGCAATAATTTGAGTCTCTGGATTACTAAGCCAGTAAACTTACCATAACACCACTTCCCCTTCAGCTTCTAAATGTAAGTTCTTTGTTTAACCTACGTTTTAAAAGTATTTATATTAATAGCTGAAATTTCGTACTTCTTTTGGCTAAAATCCAAAACTTGGTGAACAAGATGAAGATGAGTATTTGTAAATATCAAAATTCGGGCTATTGATTTGTGACATGCACTGAAATTCATCTGATTTTATGCCATAAATGGCATAGCATGTTTGTGTACAGATAAATAAATCAAACAATAAAAACTTGCATTCATGCAGCACAATTAACTGAGACCATAGTCTCAGGGCACATCATAGGAACATCTGATAAAAATCAATGGAAAGGCAAAGAAGGAAATATTAAATGGTGCAAACTGAATGCTTGGTCAAAGAGCTGGGTTCTAAAGCTTTACATTTAAACAAAATGTTTGGTTAAATAGTATTGACTTGTATGTTCCTTTGCAAAAGCTACAGATAAAATTGCGTCTTAAATTAATCTTTGATGAGCTGCTACTATAGCATAAAGGTTAAAGAATGATAATACCTGTAGCCCTTACGTTCCTGTTGTCTCTGGGGAGCTATGGAATTCAGATTGGGTCAATAAAACTAAAGACTGTGGTCTGACTGACTTGATCCATAGAGGTGCCCAGTGGAAGGATTTGTACCAGTTTTTTGGAACAACATTCAAAACACTAAATCAGTCGAAATTTGGGAAAATAATTAACACGAAGAATCATCTCCTCAGTAGTATTTTCAAGATTTGCTCGAACAAATTTCTTGCAGCACGTACAAGATTAATTACTAAGCTGAAAGCAATTGTTAGAAATATACGTGTTCTAATCTTAGAACATGTTGATTTCCTGACATGAAATCCAGGATCAGTTGTGAGAGAACATTGTGAGATAGTGTAGATTATGGCCACATTGCTCGTCATCTATCAAGGCAGTTTACTTTGCATTAACTAAACATTTTTTATATCAAAATGAGCTGACAAGAAATACTGTTCTTGCCAAACATTCATAGCAGAGACAAGACAGGTACCTTTTACTTCATTTGCGATCGGTCTTGGAAGTCTTCAGCTAATTTCCATCCATTTACTTAGTTAATGGACAGTTTATAGGTTTTAATAAAGAACAAGAACCTGCAGGAGTGAGGTTCAGTTGTTTCGGTATCACCATGCTTGAGTAGAGGTCTACAGCATGGAAACAGGCCCTTCAGCCCAATTTGTGTATGCCGCCCACTTTTCACAATTAATCTAGTCCCATTTGCCTGCGTTTAGTCGATAGCCTTCCACACCTATCCCATCCATGTACCTGGAAACAAAACTCAAGTTCCTCATTCATAAAGTAAATAATAATAACAATGTTACGTGCAGTGACAATGCATGAATAAGTAAAACACAACACAACTGTGAGTGTCAGTAGATAACTTTGATACCCTGAACTACCCTATAGTCATGTATGACTTCAAATCAACCGTGGATGACCACTTCCAGGGCTAACCAAGAACATACAATGCTGTGGAAGTGAAACATGCAGCCAGATCACCCAATTACCACCCACCCAATCCATCCCCCATGAGACCCACCCATTCTGGACCTATATTTTGTTATTTTAGCGAAGTCCACAGGCAAGCTCACTAACAAATAGATCCTCTGAAACAGACAAGTCCCTTCCCTTTCCAGCCCCATCCAAATCTCGAAATAGAAGAGAACAGGAAAGCAAAGTGAGTTAGCAGTACACAAGGCTTCAGCTTTTAATGAAAAGTGAGGTGAAATTTGTGATCCATACGATGAGAATCTCATATTGTGTTTCTGCAGTAGGGTAACACATAAGCAGAGATTTGTTTTCATTCTTAACACATGAGTGTTTTTAATCTGTGGCTAGACTTGCTACAGCAGCTGGCTGCTGAGCAAACTGGATGTGTAAACCCAACACCCAGAACAGTGTGCAATGATTCTGAGCACTCGCTGTTTTTATACCTTTAAAGCTGCTGTTGTTGCAAACTAATGCCTGTGACCTCTGACCCAGGATTGTCCAGTGCGTGACACACTGCAACATTGTGGTGCTCAGTGTTCCACAGAGGCCAGTCAGTGGAACAACTACAGCCAAAGATTCTTAATAACATCATCTTGAGGGACTTATCAAACAGTTCTAATTATACTTTAAAACAATGATTTATAAATTAAGCTTCCATCCCAATACACTTTCATAGCTAGTGCTGTCTTGTACCTTGGCCGCATCTCTTTATTAAACCATGAACAAATCTGGGGATGATTTCTATCTAACATTCTTCCGTTAGTATTGATCATCAAGCGTGTTGGAATTTAATTCCTGGAAGATTTAAGGACATGTTGCTTTAAGGGTATATTCTGAGAATGTGCCAAGAGAGAAAAAAATTAAATTAATGAGCAAATGCTTCTATATAGGTCACTCAGGATTAGAGTTTTATGCTGTTTGTTGTTGATGTTCTGCTGATTGGGAAATCTTGGACTTTTTTTAATGACTGCTTGGAAAACTCCCAGCTTTTGAAAGCATCCTGAAATCTGGGCCAAATAAGTGTGGGAATCTTTGGATGGGAAACATCTACATTTTTGCTACACAGTGTATTCCAAAAGATACAGAATGAGACTTTAAAATTAATGGCTTTCTGATACAGCTGCTTTTCAATGAAAAATGGCACAAACTGAGCACAATGGACCTTTAGGTTCCATGACTTAAGGATGAGTCTGATTTATTATGTACAACTAAATGTTGATCATTTGAAAGTTATTACAACACCACGTTTAAATAATGATAAACCAGCTTGACAAATGGTGCTTTCTGAATCTGCCTTGCAGTGCTATCAATATAAAATGAGTTTCGAACAATTATTTTGCTACATAACTGAAATGAACTGCCTGAGAATATTGTGAAAACAGTTGCAATAGTGGAAAGTTCAAAAGGGAACAGTAGAGAAAATTGAAAGGGAGCAATTTTCAGTAATACAGAGAAAGAACATCAGATAGACCTCAAAGGGCAGTGCGTTCAATGCATGGCATCACATATAGGAAGAGTAGTTGACCATTTAACCCATTTTGGGGGAGATCATGGTTGATCTATGACACAACTCCCATGTATTTGCCCTTGCCCCATATTCTTTAAAAGGAATACTTATTAGAAAATAAGTCAAAACTTCGGAGAGGGCATAGATTGACTGGAATGGTACCAAGGATATAGGGTGTCAGATATGTGGAGAGAGTAGAGACGGTAAAATTATTTATCAAAATGCAGATTTGTTTAAGTTAAAATAAAAAAGAGATAGTCAAAGTTACGATAGATATGGATAGAGGGGATAAGGAGAAAAAGTTTCTAATATTAGATGGGTCAGGAACCAGAGGACAGATTTAACATAATTAACAAATAACTCGGAGAGAACTGAGGATTCCTTTTTATGCAGTGACTGTTTATGATCTGGAATGCGCTGTTCAAAAGGTCACCTGAAATAGATTTCAACAATAATTTTCAGAAATAAATTGGAATCCCTACACAAAAAGAAAAATGTTGTGGCACTATGAGGAAAGAACAGGATAATGTGACAAACTGGGTTTCTTTCAGAGAGCCAGCACATACCAGAGGCTGATTTACCACTTGCCTTGCTGTAAAATTCTTTGACATTGTCTCACCCTTAGTCAGTTTTGTTGATATTGTCCCTTTAATTCCACGACTTCTAACTGTGCTCAGAGGCCTTTTGAGTGGCACTTCATTAGATGCCTTCTGGAAGTCCATGTTCACCACATTAATAGCATCACCCTCATCATTAACTTTCTCTGTTAGGAACGTAGGAATATTAAAAACAGGAAT
Source organism: Chiloscyllium plagiosum (assembly GCF_037043375.1). Lineage (NCBI taxonomy): Eukaryota > Metazoa > Chordata > Chondrichthyes > Orectolobiformes > Hemiscylliidae > Chiloscyllium > Chiloscyllium plagiosum. The sequence goes on from NW_028270177.1 coordinate 27,855,763, forward strand.
AGGCTATTCCTGTTTCACTGCTTAGTGAGATCAGTTTCAATCTGTGGTTAACTCCCTATATGTCTTTGGCCTGTATCTCTTAATATTTTCACCTAACAGAAATTATCTATCTCAGATTTAAAATTAACTGATCCAGAGTCCAGAGTAATTTATGCAAGACAATTACAAACATCTATCACCCTTTGTGTGTAGAATTGCATCCTAACATCTCTCCTGAATGGTCTGGCCCTCACTCTCAGACAATGCCCCCTAGATGTAGAATCCCCAACCAGTGGAAATAGTTTATCTTTATTTGCATTTATTTTCCTGTTAAAATCTTATCTCATTGAAAAGCTTAAGCAAGTTAGTTTAAACATGGCTTGACCTGAACAAATCAGGTTGTAGCTTTTACTAATTAATCTGCATGTAATCAAATGACTATTAACATTATCCCAAACTAATGTTTCAAAAATCTTCCCCACTACCAGGTTAAACTGGATGACCTGTAATTGGGCTTATTTTTATTCCCTTTCTCGAACAAGGGTGTAAAACCAAACACAATTCTTCAGCCCTGTGGCACCACCATGAGTCTAAGGAGAATCTAAAGAATTATTAGTCAATTATTTCTGAAGCAACTAATTAAGTTACTTTGTCATCTTATATTTTTGTCCCAATCAAAGTTGGATTTTGACTTGTGCAAAGTGTTAAATTTTGACTTTTGTGTCTCTTTAATGACTTTGAGAGTCCTGTTCATTATTAACAAGATGAACTAATTTTATGAGAAAATAGTAACTTCATTACTAGCAGAATTAATGGATGCTTGGTTGTGGTTCTCTTGAGAGAAAATCTCATGTCTTTAAAATGAATGCCCACAGTCAGCCCAATATTGTACTGTCTGCAGAAATTACAAAGCCTTTTTCCAAATTTGAAGATGGGCATTCAACCATTTGAACTTCTGGAAAATCATCTTTCTTACAAGTTCAGTATACTTCGGTTTAGTAGAGGTGTAAGTTTTATGTCAAGGGGTTTTCTGTTGACATGTTTAAAAAAAATCCAAGCTATTAATGAGTCTTACGACAATTAGCCAATATGTTCCCTTCATTTATCGGTCACTTTGGTCTTCTGATTACTGACCAGAGATATGTTCTTTCTCAAATTCACCCTTGAATGGAAAGCCAGGAGGTGAGATAGTTGCATGATTTTCTTTTTCTTGATGCCAGAAGTTTCAATATCAAACTGAAATGAAAAGCTCCTTGAAGCAGTCAGGGGCAGTCGGCCACTCTGAAACGATAAATAAAAGTTAACCTTCATTCAGAGGTTTCTTGTGACTATCAAGAGTTTTTTTTTCTTGATGTTTCAAATGGCCAGTGAAAAAGAGGATATATCCACAAGCAAATTTTTCAGGCTACCAGCAGAGTTGCACTAACTGCAATATCTGAGCAATTCACGCAATGACTGTGTAATCCTGCCAACAGCAGAAACCGCCCTCCCAGCTTATCACAAAAGAAGCAGGATGTCAAAAGCACATTGAAAATTTTGGAGTTATAGCCTGTTATCAGTATGTTATTTTTTTCTTGTTATTATGAATGTTATTTGTTTACTCTTGTAGAAATACATGTTTGGTACTATGAATATGCAACATAACCTACCTTTGACATGCTATGCAACTGGTTTGGTCTTTGAACTTATCTGTGCTATTAAAAAATGAAAAATGTAGGTTCTATGCACAATTTCTAAAAAGGAAAAAAACAGGTGAGCTACTTTCTTGATATATTTTGTCTTTACCGATGTTCTAAATGTTCTATGCTGTGCAATTTGAAATATTAAGCCATTTTCCTCATTTTTATGTTAGAATTATAATACTTGCAGGACTTTCCTTCATTTGAAATTGGTAGTTTATGTTACTTGATGTTTTTTAAGAAATCCATTTATTTGTTTATCTTATGGGATCTTGTCATTGCCAACCATTTATTGCCCATCCCTGACTGCCAAGAGGACAGTTAAGAGTGAACTGCATTGCTGTGGGTCTGGAGTTACATGCAGGTCAGACAAGGTGAGGATGGCAGGGTTACCGAGATGAAATCAGAGGAGTAACATTTGGTTAATTTCTTCTGCAGAGAGCCAACACAGACATGATGGGAACAAGAGTCTCCTCCTGAGTTGGAACAATTGTGAAATTCTTATTATTGTAGGCTCTCATGAATCAGGAAATCCTGTAATCACTATATAACTTTCAGTGGAAATAGGGCGCAATTCAACTACTGGGATTGGAAACTAACATTAACTGTTTACTCTGAGAAACTGGGCTGACATTTGCCAGTTTAATCAATGTGGCTTATTTCAGATAAACATCAATCAGTTCCAATTCTAGAGCGCTTCAATGAAATTTGAATGCTGCTCTATAGTTCTAATAATGATTTCCTGTCATATCACTAATAGAATAACTTGAAAAACAAAAGGCTTATTGCAGCATAACCAGTTTTTCTTTCTAGTGTTCAAATCCCTGGAGGGAGGTATGAAGCAATCTATCCTTCCTGGACTCTATCAGTAATTCCCAGTAATTCTACAGATTTCAGTCTGTTTCCTATGATGAAATTCAAAGGTAGATTGGATAATAAACTAAATGAAATCTACATATGCATGCAATCCTTTATAAGATGTTTCAGCATTTGATGGTTTCAGAAGTATGTACAGCATTTTTAAACTGCTACGAAGTGTCTCAACTAATGATACATGGTACAGTAGAAACTCTTATAACCTTGTTATTGGCATGTTTCTTCTATATATTGAAATGCCTATCAAACTTTTTTCTAAGTGTTTTTACAATGTGTTATGCAAATCTAATCATTTTGATTAATTTTCTACTCACTTCTAATTAAATGAATTGACTACTTAATTGAGTCTATCAATTTAAATTTGGATGTAAAATTTCATTAGCTTCTATGGAATGCGGGAAGTGAGGTGAGGTAAGGGATACAGAACCATTTCAGCATGGTTAGGGTTGCTGTAGTTAATATCTTGTGCAACAGGAGTGCCCAAGTCACACTCATGCCATCTGAGCCTTATCCATTTTATTCGCTTTTAAGTTCTTTATCTATATTATCCCTCCTCTTCATGTCTGAACAAATAAGGATCAATAGGTTTGTAGAAATTGACTGACTGAATATCTTAACATTTTGGTCAAGAAATGCAATAGCATTATAGGTTCAAAGTTTGGGTGAAGATTTGTAGCTCGGGTGCTCGTTGTTGTGGTTCTGTTCGCCAAGCTGGAAATTTTTGTTGCAAACGTTTCGTCCCCTGTCTAGGTGACATCCTCAGTGCTTGGGAGCCTCCTGTGAAGCGCTTTTCCTCCGGCATTTATAGTGGCCTGTCCCTGCCGCTTCCGGTTGTCAGTTTCAGCTGTCCGCTGTAGTGGCCGGTATATTGGGTCCAGGTCGATGTGTTTGTTGATGGAGTTTGTGGATGAGTGCCATGCTTCTAGGAATTCCCTGGCTGTTCTTTGTTTGGCTTGCCCTATAATGGTAGTGTTGTCCCAGTCGAATTCATGTTGCTTGTCGTCTGCGTGTGTGGCTACTAAGGATAGCTGGTCGTGGGGTTTCGTGGCTAGTTGATGTTCATGGATGCGGATCGTTAGCTGTCTTCTATTTGTCCTATATAGTGTTTTGTGCAGTCCTTGCATGGGATTTTGTACACTACATTAGTTTTGCTCATGCTGGGTATCGGGTCCTTCGTTCTGGTGAGTTGTTGTCTGAGGGTGGCTGTTGGTTTGTGTGGTGTTATAAGTCCTAGTGGTCGCAGTAGTCTGGCTGTCAGTTCTGAAATGCTCCTGATGTATGGTAGTGTGGCTAGTCCTTTGGGTTGCAGCATGTCGAGACTCAGATGCCTTTGATTGACTGTCCAACGTCAACAGCCTGTCCACTGATCTTGGTGATGGAACTCTTCCTGGGGCCTTTAATTGGCTGCTTTGGGGGAAAGTACACGGAGTGAATGTTAGAATCAGAGAATCCTTACAGTGGGAATGCAGGCCATTTGGCCCATCGAGTCCACAGAGACTTTCTGAAGACCATCCTACGATGACTCACCCCATACCCTATCCCGTAACCCTGCATTTCCCATATCTAATTCACCCAAACTACAAATCCAGGAGACCATAAGATGTAGGAGGAAAAAGGCCATTCAGCCAATCGAATTTGCAATTCAAGCATGGCTGATAAATTTCTCGATTCCAATCTCCTGCTTTCTCACTGTAACCATTGCCCCCCCCTTGACAATCAAGAACCTATCTATTTCCATTTTAAATATAATCAATCACTTGGCCTCCACACTGGAGGGATTCTAGACGTAGGAGCAGAATTAGGCCAATCAGCCCATTGAGAGCAGGAAAATTGACGTTTCGGGTAAAAGCCCTTCATCAGGACTGAAGGCAGGCAGCCTCAAGGATGGAGAGATAAGTGGGAGGGGAGGTGGGGCTGGGGAGAAGGTAGCAAAGAGTACAATAGAAGTCCACATTCACCAGTTTCTTCATTCCGCACCCCCCCCCCACCCACCTTACCCCAGTTCCAACCTTCCAGCTCAGCACCATCCTCATGACCTGTCCTACCTGCCAAATGTTTGTTCCCACCTATCCGCTTCACCCTCCTCTCTGACCTATCACCTTCATCCCCACCCCCATCCAACTATTGTACTCTTTGCAACCTTCTCCCCAGCCCCACTCCCTCCCATTTATCTCTCCACCCCGGAGGCTCCCTGCCTTCAGTCCTGATGAAGGGCTTTTGCCCGAAACATCGATTTTCCTGCTGCTTGGATGCTGCCTGACCAGCTGTGCTTTTCCAGCACCACTCTAAATCTAGACTCTGATTTCCAGCATCTGCAGTCCTCACTTTTGCCATTCAGCCCATTGAGTCTGCTCTGCTGTTCAATCATGGCTGATAAGTTTCTCAACCCCATTTTCGTGCTTTCTCCCCACAACCCTTAATCCCCTTGATACTATTTCAGTCTTAAATATACTCCATGACCAGACCTCCACAGTCTTTTGTGGCAGTGAGTTTCATAGATTCATCATTCTCTGGCTGAAGAAGTTTCTCCTTATCTCCGTTCTTAAAAAGTCTTCCCTTTTCTCTAAGGCCATACCCTTGGGTCCAGACTGTCCAATGGAAACATCTTCCCAACATCTGCTCTGTCCAGACTTCTGTAAGTTTCAATTAGGTCCCCCTCATCCTTCTAAACTCCATCGAATATAGACCCAGATTCCTCAAATGTTCAGCTTTTCGTTCCTGAGACATTTTTCGTGAACCTCCTCTGATCTTTTTCCAGGCCAGTATATCCTTCCTGAGATCTGGGGCCGAAAACTGTGCACAATCCTCCAAATGTGGTTTGACCAAAGCCTTCTAGAGCCTCAGGAGCACATCCCTGATTTTATGTTCAAGTCCTCTCAAAATAAATGCCAACAGTGCATTTGTCTTCCTAACTATTGAATAAACCTGCAAGTTTACCTTGACAGAATCCTGGACTAGAACTCTCAAATCTCTTTGCACTTCAGACTTCTGCATTTTCCCCCCATTTGGAAAATAGTCCTGTCTCTATTCTTCCTAGCAAAGTACATGACCTCACACTTTCCCACGTTGTACTCCATCTGCTGCTACTTTGCCCACTCTCCTAACCTGTCCAAATCCTTATGTAGCCTCCCTGCCTCTTCAATACTACCTGTCCCTCTACCTATCTTTGTATTGTCTGCAAACGTAGCCAGAGTGCCCTCAGTTCCTTCATCTAGATCATTAATTTATGAAGTGAAAAGTTGTGGTCCCAAAACTGACCCTGGACTGTGGGCAAATTAGCATGACCAATCCACCTAACCTGCATATCTTTGGAATGTGGAAGGAAACTGGAGCACCCGGAGAAAATCCTCATAGGCACTATACCTGGGATCAATCTTTCTCTGGATTACCTCCATTGCTAGTGCATCTTTTCTTCGACAAGTGAACTAAAACTGTTCACAGTAATTCAACTTTGGGCTGACCAGTGCCTTTTATAGCATTAGCAAGACATCCCCATTTTTTTATCCTCCATTTCCTTTCAAATGAAGGGCAAACAGTCCACATGCCTCCCCCATTTTCAGACCTCCACAGCCTTTTGGCTGAATGCCAGGTTTTTGTGATTAATGCACAAGGACCCTCAAATCCTTCAATGATGCAAATTTCTGCAATCTCTTCCAATTCAAATAATATTCAGCTCTTCTTTTCTTCTTGACAAAATGCATAACCTCGCATTTTCCCACGTAATATTCCACCTCCCAAGTTTTGTCCACCCACTTAACGTGTCTCTACCTCTTTGTAGAATCCTCATGCCACCCTCACTACTCGATTTCCCACCTACGTTTGTATCATCTGAAAACTTGGCAAGAGTGCATTCACTTCTGTCATCCGAGTTATTAATATAGATTGTAACTATTCAATGTTGCATGCAATGCTTTCTCAAGGTTGTGTGCACTCTGCGATCTGGTTGGCGTGTCGTTTGCAGCATCCACTTCCGGTTAGGTTCGCACATGGACCTTGGGACTCCTGCAGACGGACAAAAATAGTCAGATGGAATGCTGGTTGCATTTCTATACTTTGTCTCTCTCTCTCTCTCCCTGTCTATCTCTCTCACTGACCATTGTCTCTCTTCCTTGTTTTTTGATCTTTTTATTCCCCAAAGATACAAAACAATGCAATAATTTATAAAACCATAATTACTGCTCCTGGAATTCAAGGAAATCAGCTCCAACACCTCAAATACCTCAAAAAAAAAGGAGTAGCTCTTCCAGCCACATTTTTTTTTGTCATCCTCCATCTTGGATTACCCAGAATCATGGAGTGGGTAAATCGACAAAAGTCTTTTCCCTGGCGTGGGGGAGTCCAGAATTAGAGGGCATATGTTTAGGTTGAGAGGGGAAAGATATAAAGGGGATATAAGGGGCAACTTTTTCACGCAGAGGGTGGTACATGGATGGAATGAGTTGCCAGAAGAAATGGTGGAGGTTGGTGCAATTATAACATTTTAAAAGGCATCTGGATAGGTATATGAATAGGAAGGGTTGAGAGGGATATGGGCCATGTGCTGGCAAATGGGACGAGATTAGTTTAGGATATCTGGTTGGCATGGACAAGTTGGACCAAAGGGCTTGTTTCCATGCTGTACATCTCTCTGACTCGTATAGCAGCATGTCATTGGGAATAGTATTAGGAATGACTGAGATGGGGACAAGGGTGTCATAGAGAAAGCAGTTGGTATTTTTGTGTGCTTGGCATTCAAACCAAAAGTCCATAAGAAGACCAGGGAATGTTGCCTCTGCAAAGCTAAGTTTGTTTTTTTTAAAAATGAAACTATATTTATTCAGAAGTCAAGAGGGACAGGGTTTGCCTTTTTCATTAAATTTTCAGGAAGCTGTTTGCCACACCTTACACTCCCCACTGCTAATTAAATCCTTCTCCCTCTCTTGTGTAGCTTGCCTAATTTCCCAAAATCGTACTTTATGCAAAAACCGCCATACTTACTGCTTAATATATACCTACATAATATTTTCACATGAGTTTCTGCTCCCTTTCTGATCTCTCTACTTACAGCTGTGCCTCTGTCGTCATTATTACATGATCATTGACATCACCATGATGTATCTTTCTAGTGTTAAACCAATTACTCTACATCTCCCCAAGTCTTATCCCTGTCACATTTGCATTTGTGTCAAACATCAGAGGTTTGATGTCTGTCAACTTCCCGATCTGGTTCGGATTTGCTTTTGTAGATTGAGGATGTTCTGCACTCTCCCAATCACTGCAAGTATCCTTCTCTTGGTTGGCTACAGAGCTAATTGTTGAGCTTTCTTCTTCTCTTTCTAAGCAGTAAGCTCCAGTTTCTTTTGTTCTTCTGTTAAGCATATTAAGCCCATATGGTTTCTCCCCATGCTACCAGTTTCAGGCTAGGTTGTTCCTTTGCTTTTCACCTTAGTTTCTTGTGGTCATTTTCTGTAAGTGGAGATGTTAATGTGTTTGAAAGAGGTGGAAGCTGTGGTTTCAATCTTCTACCCATTCGTGACTCCAATGGTGATGATCCATTCTGTAGCAGTGAGGAGCAAACAATTGAGGAAGATTGAGGTCTCCATTTTTCTTCTGCAAAGCTTTAATTGCACATACACCTCTCGCAGCTTTTCCATTTGCTTAAGGTTAATGAGCTGAATGAGTGATATGCATAATATCATACTCACTCATTTGTAAATTGTGGTTCTTTTTCTGGTGTGACAATATCTGGGATATCATGTGTAGATCAAATTCTTCTGAGGTATTCATTGTCTGCAGCTACTGAGATGTGATACAAATGATTGACTTCAATCCACCTTGAATAGCAATCTATACCAATAATGAAGACTTCTACAGTAAGCTGAGCTTTTCGGCTTTGCAATCTAACTGTCAGGGCAAACATGCGTGATGGTGACTGACTCTCCACCAAGCTGGAGAATCGCAGGACTCGACATTGAAGTCCCACCTCGCTAGAAGCTGCCAGGCAATTGGAGTCCAGCTCTGATTTCTGATTGTGAGAGATCATTGCTGGATGTCTGGTCTTCAGAGGGATCCAAAGATGAGAAGATCATTTTCTTTTGGGACTCACGAGGTGGGGTCACAGATAGGAATCCAGAGACTTGGAGGCAACAGCGGGGTTGGGGAAAAGGGGTTGGCTTTCTATCGCCACCTCCTTGTTTACCGATTCTTTCCTTTTTATTAAGCCTATACTGGGACAAATGGAGAACCACCAATAGGACAGACAGGTTGACCTAACAGGTCGTTATTTTTCTCACTTGCTCGGATGTTGGGTAACTGGGCTGGTGGCAAGTTGAGAGTTATATGCAGCTATGAGTTCACAACATAAGGCCTTAATTTACTGTCAAACCAAGGATTAGCTGAGGTGACAAGCAGATGACCAGTATCTCCAACTAACCCAATTCTTTGTCCTCTTGTCTTCCACTTCAATAGAGGCAGAGTCATGCCTTCTACTTGAAGTAATCCATTACAGGTAATCCCAGACCTTGATGAGAAATAAGAAGGTTATTATGGTTTACTTTGTTCTTGGTTTTTTACTACATGAGGAATGCAGTTAAAAATCATTTCATTGAGAGAATGTGTGATACCTGACTACCAGACTGACTTCGAACCTTCTCATACCTAATTACTTACTGACATTGTTCCCCTACACTTTGTAATTCTCAAATGTCTTTGCAGGCCATTTTTGAGGAATCGCAGGTAGAAGAACTCTTTGTATGACTGATCTTTAATCGAAAACTACTAAAAAGTAAAGTCACCATAGTCCTGCTCTCTTATTAGAGAGAACTGGTGGTAGTTTAACCTAAGGGTCACCACACCTCAGATGAGGGGAAAAGTTGTGAAGGAGAGTCCTTCATGGTAACATCAACCAGTGTGGAAATTGTATAGACACTGTTGGCATCATTTTGCATCATAAGCCAGCTATTCAACTAACTGAGCTAATCAGCACACTGATCAACATGTGCAGATCTTCTGAGTAGCTGCCTTGTAGCTTAAAGGGAACATAGGTCCCATTACATAATCTGAAAATGTTTTATGCCAATATTACTTCTAAGACTTCTTTTGTTGTTGTGGTGTAATGTTGTCTCTCTCTATCAATAATCACAGTAGACTAACCTTCGTTGACCTTCTTCCTGCACTTGTCCTGGAAGAAAATCATGAGGGCCAAAGATAGGATAAATAGACAAGGTCTTTTCCCTGGGGTGGGGGAATCCACAACTAGAGAGCATAGTTTTAGGGTGAGAGGAGAAAGATATAAAAGGGACCTAAGGGACAACATTTTCACGCAGAGGGTGGTGCGTGTATGGAGTGAGCTCCCAGAGGAAGTAGTGGAGGCTGGTACAATTGCAACATTTAAAAGGCATCTGGATGGGTGTATGAATAGGAAGGGTTTGGAGGGATATGAGCCATGCTGGCAAGTGAGACTAGATTAGGTGGGGATATCTGCTCAGCATGGACGAGTTGGACAGAAGGGTCTGTGCTATACATCTCTATGACTGTACTATTGTCAGTAAATGTGGATCTTATGGTGTCAAGATTTCCTGAAGAGGTTAGGAGTTGTTTAATCTTTCCAAAATCATTTTTGCTGGTCCAAATTGGAATGCCATTGTTAATCCTGCTGTAAACGTTATCTCAAGGGCTCGCTGAATCACGAAAGTTTGACAGGAATTAACCTGTTTGATTTGCCATACCAAAGAATCTTTGATGTTCTTTGCTATTCCTCATTTACAGAAATTCTCTTATAGCTTTTGCTTTTGAGAAAACCACAGTAATTGCAATGACATGAATGACTTGGCAAACTCAGATTAACCTTTTCATAACTATCTCTGACTCTTTTTGGTTTATAGATCCATCTATCAATAAATCACATTTTTGGCAAATTACACCCTCGATGCCTTCTAATATGTTGGATGTAATTCTCTGAAAAAAATTCTGGAGGGAAATAATTTCAAATCCATTAAAACAATAGTGTCAAAGAGATGTTATGAATGTAACTTGCAATCCAGATTTTGTTTGTTGTCCAGACATAACTGCCAGAATCCAGTGTTCACATCAAGTTTGATAAATTGAGCATTCTTGACTAGTTTTGTTTAGCTTTCATACAATGAGGCTATTGGGTGAATCCTTGCATCCCACTATTGAGATAAGCACAAGCAGATTCTCCCAGAGCCATTTGGTTTTGAGATCTTAACCATCTTTGGACCCCATCTTGTTGCCAAAGTGACCGATGGACTGAACCTTTGGTGCATAGTTTCTATTTTGACATTCACTTTGTCTAAGAGTAGCAGACAAGCCTGGCTTGTGGAGTAAATAAGCAATTTGGTTTAATGTAACCTCATAGAGAAACATGATAATTGGTTTTATAATTGACACAATTCCTCCTGAAATTTCAATAACTCACTTTGCAATTCATTCATAGGTATGACGTTAACAAACTCATCAACTTTTGAGGTTAATCTCAACTTTAATCATGCCTTTCTACTTAGTAGAGAAAATTCTTTATTCTGAATAACAGAGATTCAAAGATTGCTAATTGTTTCCACTGGAGTTTTCTTATGATTGAGCCTTTTACTTGTGTTGAAGTTCCTCCAGGACCATGTAAGTTAATGTGTGATGCTTCTAATGTAATTTGTTTGAGCTATTTAACTTGAGCTGATAGTACTGAAACATTAGCTCCTTGATCTAATTTAAAATCATCTAGTTTGTCCATCAACTTCTAATCAATCCAGGTCTTAATACTTGTTTTCAGTATCATTTTTTTTCCCCCAGGAAAGTCTTGGACTGTTCATTTTGGTTATTCAAACACTTGCTTTAGGGATTGGCCGTCTGCTTGTGAGTCACCAATTAGTTAATAGCTTTGGTGCTACGCTCCCATTCTTGGACGTTCTTCCTGGTCGTGTGGCCTTTTGGTTTGCTTTTCCTCTTTTTGATGGACCAAAACTTCTTGCCCTTTTGAGGCCTACACATTGAATTGCCTCACTCAATTTCTTCCACAAGCCTTCAGTTTTGACTCAAAATCATGCCCACTTTTGCTTCCTGAGCTCAGTTTGCTTCATGAATTGACTTGATTTCTCCAGTATTAAAAAGTCTCTCCTCCAGGAGGTTCGATAACATCTCATCTGCAGTCTTGACAATGGTTCATCAGGAATTAATGCTATTCTTAAATTTTCCTAAGTGCAGGTCTCCATCAAATGATAAAGATCATTAATAAAAAAATCTATTCTTTCACCTGACTTTTTCTTTCTAACTATTAAACTTTGTTTGTTCAATAATTACATTCCAACTAACACTGATAAATGAGCAAAGTGTCTATATTGCCACTTGAGACTAAGTTATAATCTCATCAATGCCCTGTCTTGTTAATACATCATTAGCAATGGTAACAGCATAGAATAAATACTGCTCTCCACTTTCTGGTTTTTCCTGTCCATGCATAAAGTAATTCTGTATCTGGTGAACCTTCTCTTCTATTCCACGGCATGTTGTGTCACTCTGGTGGGAATGCTAGGTTAGATTCCACGTTTCTTGTCAGCCCTGGGAGAATTATTGCATTTCCTGCTGTGCCTGTACCTCTGTTCACGACTTTGAGTCTTTGTTCCTTGCTGCCTGGTCTCTGAGTCTGTGGTCCAACTCACTGTTGCTGGCATTATGTGCTTCCTGACATCTTCATAAGTCTTAAGTTTTTTGGTTTACTTTCTTAACCTTGAGATTCTCTTCACAAATGTTTGCTTTTGCGCCGTTGCTGTGCTTTTGTTGTGTAATCGAGTTTGGGGTTGTTTAATCTCCCAAAGGTTGCTGCCTTGAGTCTTCTATTTCAAGACTCTTTATTTACAGCTGATGTACAGATACATCATACCCTCATGAAGATCCTGCCTCCTCCAAACTTTCAACCGACTCAAGTGATTCTGACATTATTATTTCATCACCAATATTTACAACTTTGATATTAACTCCATTATTCTACACACCCTCTCTGGTGAACTGTGGAGAGCCAAGTTGAGTGCATTTCTGGTTCTGAAGTTTGGAAATATATCAGCCATGATTCAATAGGGGAGCAGATTCGATGGTCTAAATGGTGTAATTCTGCTTATATATCTAATGGTCTAAGTATTCTAAACTAAACATTAACTTGGACAGTGAAGTGAGACCTCAAACTCTAGAACTGAGCTAACAAGTTCATCTCAAAGACAGATGGACAGCCAGTCAGTTATTTCGGTTGTCCATTAAAGCTTCTATTTGAGTCAAGTTTAGCAGGCTTAATGCAGATCCCAATGGATGTGAGGCCAATGTCCGAAATGTCCTTCCAATACAAGGCAATTGGATCTAATTGGACAATCTTACTCTTTGAAGGTTCGCTTATCTGGAAAGGGAAACTAATGTATATGCTGTGCTTGGGAGTGGGGTGTGGCTGGCGCATATTGAGAGTGAGCTTTGCCAACTGCTCAAACTTACACGATTTTGATCCAGCAATGTCATAATGTCGACACTTCATGCTTCCTCCATCAGGCTGATGTGTGAACAGTGAGCTAGCAAGGATGACAGACCATCAGAGATATTCAACTCAGTGGTGGTGGGCAACCAATAGATTGCAGTATTACTGCTGATACTGAAACATCCACTCATCATGAAATTGAGTGTGGGCCTCCCACATTTTGGTTAAATCCTATTACTGGTAGCTGACAATAGGACAGTCTGCTTACCTTTAAAGGTTTAGTCATAAAAAAATTGCAAAATGTTCCTGACAGTCCTTTGCACTCCTGTGAAATTTAGCTATGCAGTGGTTGAGTGCGCCTGTGGTTGGTGCAAAGTTAAAACAGCATGAAGCTAACTCCTGAAGGCAGTCTTACATCATCCGACCTATACCACGCGTTGAAAGTTCCCTAAAACTAATTGAGGATTAGCTCAGGCATGCATTACTCATGAAAATATGCTTGCAGCAGCCCCAAGAATGAAATTGTTACATCGTTAATAGCAGCAAGAGTTCGCTTAATGATTTTCATTCTTTTTTACTCATATACTGTTAAAATAGAATTGAAACAACTATTCGGATAACATGAGGGAACACCACACTACATCTGACCTGTGCCAAACATGACAATCTTGATGCTGTCACTGAGTACAAAGTAATAAAATATTCACTCTACAGTTCCACTCCATCAGTCACACACCTCGACCAACACTAACGCATGCACGCACACACTCGAACACAAACATTTTCCAAAAACTGAAAAAGAAAGAGAATTTTTCTCACTAATTACTTATCCACAAAGCTCCTGCCACTGTGGTGCACAATTAGCTATTCTGAGCCAAAAAGTCTGCAGAAGGCATGTACAGGGAAAAGTGTAAACTGTACCATATCTAGCATTTAAGTTCTTTTGAAGGCTGATATATGATACTCCCTGATGGCCCTGTAACTACCAGATATAATTTGATGCACCATGTCTAAAAGCCACAAAACATGATTGCTTTGAAAGTGTGCATTCATTTATTTAGCTGTAAACTTGTGAGACCAGCTGCGGAATTTCCTACAGCACGACTGTCTGGAGTGGGAGGGAATGAGGGAATTAACTCTTCCAGCACCATCACTGTAATACGTCGTAAACTCTCTTTTTGAAATTTATGGCTTGGTCAACAGAATGACATTCGAGAGCAGCAACTTGAATTTTCATGACACTTTTAGCTCAAAGCTAAAAATGTCTCCAAGGTGATTCACAGATAGAAGATAGATGTGTGGTGATGGGAAGAGAAATTAAGATGCCAACCAAAAATTTAGCCAACAAATAGGAATGTAAGGAGCCATTAAGGGAAAACAGTTAGATGGAAAATAATAGGTAAGTAGGTGAGGAATTCAAACAGTCGGTTTAGGTTAGCTAAAGGATTTGCCACTGGGAATAGGGTAAGTGGAGAGGGAGGCCACAAGACAAGGGGTTTTATCGTCTGGAGATTTTGCCAGATGGATAGAATGGTGAAGATTGGGAAGGAAGACCAATTTATTAGCATTTAGCAGTGTTGCAGCTACAGAAGAAAGCAAATCATTCATCCAATCTTTAAAAAGCTCCAAATTGCCCCATGTTATCTTACTAATAGATAGGCCATAGATTGCAAGCCTCCCCCTCTTTAACATTCCTCATGCTATTATTTTCAGTTCATTTTTTTTGTAACACAGGGGTTCTATCAGAGAGTAATGCATCTTGAAAGTGAAAAATGCAGCACAGGATAAGATTAAGGATACCTCTGACATGCCTTATTCATCTATGATACACATCTTTGTGTTGATTATTGATTACCTTGTTTCCTATTGTTGAATTAATTACTACAGATGATGCAGTATTCAAAGTGCTGAAATTAGAGCTCTGCTGAAATTTATTGCCGATGAGGGCCGCAAAAGACATCAAGGATATCTCAGCAATGACGGTGAGTTATGGGGTTCTTTCACAAGTGTGAATGACACAGGCACTTGTGAGTTATGATACTCCTCCTGCAGAAGTGAAAGACCGTCTGGACCTCCCTGTCACCAGTGAGATAATCTGTTTATTCTGGGATGAAGGGAGGGGGAAGGGGTTGATGAGATGATCTCTAGGGAAGACAGTTAAATGGTAATTCACACGTAGAATAACTACCATTCTTTTGTACATAAAGCAGAATTGTCAGTTACCCTGAAAATAAACAATGTTTTCTAATTTGTTAGATTAATCTATTTCTTCTTCTATTTTTGGGGGAAAAAAATGGGATTTCTAACTGATTAATATCCAGCCACAAACTATATTGTTGACTGAATTTTGTGGCCTATCAGCCAAGTAGTAAACTAATTAAAAAGCTTTGCATTTTATAATAATTGACTTTCCACTATTTATGACATTTTGAACACAGACCTTTTTTTATGACAGCACCCACATCTGATAAATTACAATAACTTGCCTTGACATTTGCTGCTGGGCTATTCACACACATTAATCAGCACTGCTTTGTTTTCACATTTTTTAAATCTTTTCTGTCACTTTTTTTTAATTTCCAGCCAAACACCGGCTATCAGATAAGTGATTGAAGGTGTTGATAAGAGGATTGTGATTGAGTTTTTTTTCCTCTCTCTCCACTCCTTGCTTTCATTCCTGGGCTTTGTGCAGGGGACAGAGTGTCCACTGAATCCTTACCCTGGAGCAGAATTTTTTTTAAAAGGGCAAAGATATTCTCAGGGCCTGAGGACAGGCCAAAAAGGTCAAGCATCTCACAGACCCTTTTTAGCCTCTTTGTCCAACCCTAGACTGAGTTGCCCTTGATAGTTAGAGGGCACTGTGGGGTCTTTTCTTCAAGCTGTAAACAGCCAGAGGAAATCCACAGTGAGATGAGGAGTAAGGTTTGATCCCATCATTGTTCGCCAGAAAGCCCATGTTTACTTTGCATGCAATGTCCAATTGTATTGTGTTTTGTATGCAACATATCTAAGATCAAATGGTTAAGAATAGATATTGGTGGCAAGTTTGCAAGACACGTGTTGTAAAAATCCTCTGTCCTCTTCAACTGAACTGTAGATCCTGATTAATACTTAAAAAACACAATCTTGAGCTTCCATCAGAAATGTCACAGAATTCAACACTTCAGTCAATCCTATTGATATTATTTGATACTTCCAATTTCCAGACATTATTTTCTATGGATAATTTGAGCACTCAGCCAATGCAGAATTCATGCTGAAATGTTTACACTGCAGTTTTAAATTGTCCCTTTGATTGTTTTGGTTTCTATTTAACCACAAGTCTGATTTATAATTAAAGTGTATTTGAAAATGGTGTATATTACAAATATATTCAGTACTTTATCCGAACAGGTCTTTTTTAAATTTTTCAAAACTTTCTTGAAATATGTCTTGGTGCAAATACTCAAATGTTTTAATACATGAGACATGTCCATTGTCATGCTATGCAAAGGTACGGTTTATACCACTCTATATGGAGGACCCATTATCACTCTGGGTGAATGCCCAAGATAACGTGAAGCTAGGTTCAACTAGTGGCATGTGTCGATCACAGCAGAGCGCAGAGAGGTCAGATTAACTGGATTTACCAATTTTGTTTTTTTGAATGAGCACAAAGGATTTTTGTTAGGACAACAGTTGAATATAAAAAATGATCTCCAAGTTGTGAATTATTAAAGAAGGGGAAAGATCAGGGAAGGCTTGTGCACTCGAATATTACTCTGTGACTCCCTCTGTCAAGAGTATTGATGTGGATGTCAGGCTACCATTCTGATGTGCTCCAGAAACATTGACGCCAAGGCACACCATGCAAAAACAACTTTGACCATAAGACCATCAGGAAGTGGACAGCATGCAGCATCCTTGAGACCGTTCGGAGAAAGGAGAGGGCAGATCCTGTGAAGTGGTTCCCTGTGCAGACTGTCAGTCATCTTACAGAATGCCTCATCATCATCAGAATTTTCCAACAAGCACCAGGACATTGCTTGGCTGGTGACGAGAAGGGCTCTGCCTGTGAGATCCTTTATGCATGCCCGGACTCTCTGCACCACCGCACACTGCCCTCAAAGCGGCTGTGGAGGGGGCGAGACTGTCCACACACCTCCTTCTGGAATGTGCCTATGCGAAGGACGTCTGCAGACAGATGCAGTGGTGTTTGTCAAGGTTTGTCCCAAGTAGTTCCGTGATGTGGGACTCTGTGCTCTATGGTCTGTTCCCTGGGATGTACACCAAGACAAACATCAACTGTGCCTGGAGGATCATCAACTCGGTGAAAAACGCTCTTTGGTCTGACCGAACCTTGTTGGCCTTCAGTTGAAGGAGTTGACCCTGACTGAGTGTTGCAAACATCCACATTCCAAGGTCCAGGACTATGTGCCGAGGGACATGCTAAAGCTTGGGGCAGCCACTGCTAAGGTGTGGTGGGGAAAGATCACCGTGTAGGGTCCTTTTGCCGAAGAATAACAGGGTCCATTCAGTAATAGGGCCCCGCTGATGCCTCAGCTAAATGCCAAGAGGTTGGATGATTAACATAGAGAATTGTGAACATTGACTCAATTTGATCTGGGAAAATAAAGACAGTCTACATTTGAATGGCATCATCAACTGTACATGCACCAAAGATTTCTATGAATAAAGTATATTTTTGATAATAAAAAAAATCCAGTTCCTGAGTCAAGGGACTGACAATTGACTGATGTTCAGGGCAGGGAATGTTTGAATCAGGAAGTGTTTTAAGAAAGTGAGGATGAGGGGTTTTCGGTAATCTAGTGAGACTAGTTGACATTGTTCTCGGAGCAGAAAAAGTTAACGGGAACTTTATTTGAAGTGTTCAAAATTATGGATAATAGGATAAACTAAAATAATGAACTTTCTTTTCCTTTGTTCAAATGATATGAGCACCTCTGAATGGGCCAGCATCTATTGCAAATCCCTAATTTGCAAGAGGGTGGTTAAATTTTTAGGATTATAGGTGGGCAAAACCAGGTTAGGACATTAGTAACCAGATAAAAATCGAAAGAACCGTGGAAACTCAAAATCAGGAAAAAAAAATGAAGTTGCTGGAAAAACTCATCAGGTCACCGAACCCGAAACGTTAACTCTGATTTTTCTACGCAGATGCTGCTGGACCTGCTGAGCTTTTTCAACAACTTCTGTTTTTGTTGGTGAACCAGATGTATTTTCATGACAATCACCAGTGTTTATATAGTCACCTCTACACTGAAGACTTCTTCTGGATTTTTGTTGAATTTTAATTTTCATCATTTGTGACAAAAGGATTCAAACCCCTGTTCCCAGCACATTGCTGGGCATCTGGATTGTTAGTCCAATGACTACACCACTGCCACCACTCCCCATTTGGAAGGTCAGACACCAGATGACACGTTGATAATGAGTAAAATACTGAGGAAATGTGAAGAAATGCTTTTTACGTATCGCCTTATGTATCTGGAAGGCACTGCTTGAAACGATGGTGAAAGTAGACTCAGTGCTTCAGTGCAAAGGGAAATGGGTTTGTAATTGAAAAGGTAATATTTGAAGTGCTATGGGGAAAAAGCAGAAAGAGGGTGTTACTAATTTGGCGTGTCTTTTAAAGAACCGACATGAGCATGACAAATGGCCTACTTCTGTACAAATTCTCTGATAATTATACAAGAACGTGATTTTTTAAAATATGATTCAGTCAGGTCTGTTCAAAACAATTTCTCTCTGTATGTGGCCGCACTTGGACTTCAGGACTATTGTTGCTTGTTGTTTGGGTAAAATACTCGTAAATGTAGCCTGTTAACTGGGGCGTGCTGATTGAGCAAGAATAAATGTGCTCTCGTACAGTGTAGAAGTATATTATTCACTTTGTAATTTCAAAAATCAGCTTGTACGCAGTCCACAAAGCAGTTAAAGGTAATTTGACATTTGTTTTGTGCTGGCCTGAAGTCTGCATTTGACATATTCGTGATTTTGTAGCTAATGTGTTTTATCAGTGTCCAAGGAATGCTTGGCATCAGAATGTGCTGACATTTGCCTTTCGTAATTTGACCATAATTATGAAGACCCATAGAAGAGAAAAGAGGGTGTAGAAAGGACAATTACACAAACAATGAGAGGTGTCATATGCTCAAGTGTGGGTTTTGTTTTGACAAATTTGCACTTAGAAGAGAAAAACACCAATCTGCTGTTGACTGAAACTGGGAAACGTTTGTGTGCATTTGCCTATCTGGTGATTAAGTGTAGGAGAGCCACAGTGTTCAATATAGCATGCACGGTCTCATTGCCTTGCCCAGTGTTAACTTCCTTGAGGCTATGTTGGCAGGGTGGGAACATCTGAACATCTACAAGAGATAAGCTGTGTAAAGGCACTAGATAAATATTAGTTATCATAACACAAACAAAAATAATTTGCAGTTGTATGACACCTTTAGTGTAATGTAAGGTGTTCCACAAAAACAATATTAAACAAAATTTTACAGAAGAAAATAATAGGACATGACAATAAGCTTGGTTAAAGGGGTATGTTTTTAAGGACTGGCCTGAGAGCGGAGACAGACAGGACAGTTTAAAGAGCGAAGTTGAGAGATTAGGGCCCAGCTTGTGAATTCTGCTGGCACAAATTGCTGGTTAGGAGAAAGTGAGGACTGCAGATGCTGGAGATCAGAGTCAAGAGTGCGGTGCTGGAAAAGCGCGGCCAGTCAGGCAGCATCCAAGGACCATCCCTCCAGCCCCACCCTACCCCTCCCATTTATCTCTCAGCCCCCTTGGGCCACCACCTCATTCCTGATTGACAGCTTATGCTCGAAACACCAATTCTGCTGCTCCTTGGATGCTGCCTGACCGGCTGTGCTTTTCCAGCACAGCACTCTTTGACAAATTGCTGATTACCTTCCTCTGGAGCATTTATGTTTGGAACACTCACACCATATGGGTTTTTCTATCTATTAATTCCACTGGATAATCCAAGATTGGAGCCATGATCCATTTTGGTATGTAGTGCTGGAAAAAGGGACAATGAAACTTTTGTCCTTCAATTATGACGTTCACTCTTTTATTATGCTGGTAAGGCCACACCTGGAGTACTGTATACAGTTTTGGTCTCATTACTGAAGAAAGAATGTACTGGAACTGGAGGGGGTACATAGGAGGTTCACTAGGTTGATTCTGGAGTTGAGAGGGTTGGCTTGTAGGGACAGATTGAGTAGACTGGGACTATCCTCATTGGGATTTAGAAGAATGAGGGGGGGGATCTTACAGGAACATATCTATTATTTTCATAATTTCATAAGATAAAAACAGGGAGTTGTTTTGACTGGCGAGCAAAACTAGAACTAAGGGACATGACCTCAAAATAAGGGGGAGTAGATTTAGTACTGAGTTGAGGAGGAACTTCTTCTCTCAAGGGTTTGTGAATCTATGGAATTCTCTGCCGAGTGAAGGAATTGAGGCTACCTTGTTGAATGTTTCTAAGGCAAAGATAGATTTTTGTACAGCAAAGGAATTAAGAGTTATGTTGAGTGGCCTCGTAGGTGGAGCTGGATCCATGGGTAGATCAGCCATAATCTTATTGAATGGCAGAGTAGACTTGAAAGGCCAGATGGTCGTCTACTGCTGCTATTTCTTCTGTTCTGTTGTGAGTGAATGAGGCAAATTCAGTTTTATAGTACATGAGACTTTTGAGCAGTGTTTTAGCAATTCTGTCAATTTTACTGTGTAAATTGCAGATCAGAGTTCTTGGCTGAGGAGTGAAATCTGTCCAGAAGTTGGCTACTTCAGTGTATCCAATCCAACTGCCCAAGGAATCTATGCAGTAATCTAGAGTCGCCCTTTTTAAATTTCTCAAAGATGCCAGAGTTGTGGTATTTGTCTTCCTTTAAACTGTGGAGTAGATTCTTCAAGGAGAAAGTGAGGACTGCAGATGCTGGAGAATCTACTGCTGAAAATGTGTTGCTGGAAAAGCGCAGCAGGTCAGGCAGCATCCAAGGAACAGGAGGATCGACGTTTCGGGCATAAACCTTTCTTCAGGAATGAGGAAAGTGTGTCCAGCAGGCTAAGATAAAAGGTAGGGAGGAGGGACTTGGGGGAGGGGTGTTGGAAACCTCCAACCGCCACCAGGACAGAACCCCACTGGTCCTCACCTACCACCCCACCAACCTCCATGTACAGCGTATCATCCGCCGTCATTTCCGCCACCTCCAAACGGACCCCACCACCAGGATATATTTCCCTCCCCTCCCCTATCAGCATTCCAAAAAGACCACTCCCTCCATGATTCCCTCATCAGGTCCACACTCCCCACCAACCCAACCTCCACTCCCGGCACCTTCCCCTGCAACCGCAAGAAATGCAAAACTTGCGCCCACACCTCCCCCCTTACTTCCCTCCAAGACGGGGAGAAAGTGAGGTCTGCAGACGCTGGAGATCAAAGCTGAAACTTTATTGCTGGAACAGCACAGCAGGTCAGGCAGCATCTAGGGAACAGAAGATTCGACGTTTCGGGCACATGCCCTTCTTCATTCCTGAAGAAGGGCATGTGCCCGAAACGTCGAATCTTCTGTTCCCTAGATGCTGCCTGACCTGCTGTGCTGTTCCAGCAATAAAGTTTCAGCTTCCCTCCAAGACCCCAAGGGACACTTCCATATCCACCACAAATTCACCTGCACCTCCACACACATTATCTATTGCATCCGCTGCACCCGATGTGGCCTCCTCTATATTGGGGAGACAGGCCGCCTACTTGCGGAACGTTTCAGAGAACACCTCTGGGACACCCGGACCAACCAACCCAACCACCCCGTAGCCCAACACTTCAACTCCCCCTCCCACTCCACCAAGGACATGCAAGTCCTTGGACTCCTCCATCGCCAGACCATGGCAACACGACGGTTGGAGGAAGAGCGCCTCATCTTCAGCCTAGGAACCCTCCAACCACAAGGGATGAACTCAGATTTCTCCAGTTTCCTCATTTCCCCTCCCCCCACCTTGTCTCAGTCAAATCCCTCGAACTCAGCACCACCTTCCTAACCTGCAATCTTCTTCCTGACCTCTCCGCCCCCACCCCACTCCGGCCTATCACCCTCACCTTGACCTCCCTCCACCTATCGCAATTCCAACGCCCCTCCCCCAAGTCCCTCCTCCCTACCTTTTATCTTAGCCTGCTGGACACACTTTCCTCATTCCTGAAGAAGGGCTTATGCCCGAAACGTCGATTTTCCTGTTCCTTGGATGCTGCCTGACCTGCTGCGCTTTTCCAGCAACACATTTTCAGCAGTAGATTCTTCAGCTAAAGAACAATATAAAAGCACATTTTTTTTCAGAATTAAAATTTTACATGAAATAGAACCACTATTAAACTAAGTCAAGAGGCCAAAGTAACACCGTATTCGGTCTAATATCCAATGTGGCATGATATACCTATTGATCCTGCTGGAGAGTAAAATTGGTCAGGATATGAAGCTAGTGGTGCATTCAATCTCCTGATAGGACATTAGGTTAAAGTTGCATTTATGACTGTTGTGGCGGATATGTTTAATTTATTTGCTCATGGGATATGGGTATCATTGACCAGGCTATTGTTTATTGCCCATCCCTAAACATCCTGCAGAAAGCAGTGTTAAGCTGTCTTCTTGAATAGCTGTAGTGTGTTAAAACCAGAGGTGGCAGCAAAACCTCCCACTCTAACTGGGTTTCAGCAACTCCAGAGTCAGCAGTCCAACCTTGGTATTACCAAGTGAGCAATAGTTAGCTAAAACTACTGCGGAAGGTGGTAGAGCTAAATAGCTGAGACTTTACATTGGATATATACAAGCCACAGGTCTCATATTTTGCAATGCCAATCAAGAGCATGAGTTTCATTATGTACAATTCATAAATGTTAAAATAGTTGGAAAATCAAGATCAATGCAT
Organism: Chiloscyllium plagiosum; assembly: GCF_037043375.1. Lineage (NCBI taxonomy): Eukaryota > Metazoa > Chordata > Chondrichthyes > Orectolobiformes > Hemiscylliidae > Chiloscyllium > Chiloscyllium plagiosum. The sequence goes on from NW_028270177.1 coordinate 27,878,677, forward strand.
GCATCAATGCCTCCACTGCACATTCAGCGAGAAACAGCAACATTCAGTAATAATTTGTGATAATGCAGTGATTGACTCTGGATTGGTCACCCCAAAGGCGCTGGAAATGAGATGCTCCATTTCAGACCCTCAAATTAGTTTTAAATTCTAATTCTGCTGGTTTGATTTAAGAAAAGCGGAACCTATTTTCTCTCAGGGTCAAACTAAGTATTTACAGTGGGTACCCTGCCCAGACTGGCCCCTTGAATTGGTCACTGGTTGGGAAGAAGGCATTTCTTGCATTACAGGAGCAGCAGCACATAAAGAATTGTTACTACTGCTTTCTGTGTGGCTGGGCATCAAGTTTAATTGTGAACCTTTTCAATTCAGTTGAAAGAAACAAATAGGATAAATGTGTTACTTTTTCAGCTGGAGCTCTAAAGGTGCAGCAGCAATAAGCCAGAGAAGGAGAGCTCCTCATTTAGAAACAAAGGGAAAATGAATCTTCTTTGAAGACTCCCTTCATTCAGACATGCACTGTACACCGCAGCTGCCAAATAACATTTTGGGCACACAAGTTTTTTTTCTAAAACGATATCTTGTTGTCAGGATTTCCACATATGGTCCCCTTAATTTTGTCAACAGTCTCTTGAAGAGCCAGCTTCAGTAGCCAGTGCTGGAGACAAGCCTAAACTCTCATGACTGATTCCCTCTATCACAAATATCAGGATGACTCTATCTATTTGAGATTTTAAAAAAATTATTAGTTTCAGAAGGAGACAGTAGATGAAACTTAGTACAAAATCAAGAGGAACAAGTGGTTCAGGCAAAGGGGTAAGCAGGGATTATAAACCTGTGGACAAAAGCATGAGCTGGAATTGTTCCCTGTACACACTAGGACTGCAGTGATATATACATATAGTATGACTGCTGCTAATGAAGTAAAATATTTTGTGCAGACATTCAGGTCTGTGGAAAACACAACACTGGAAGGGCCGATGCACAGTCATTTAGTGGAGGGCAGAACAACTCCAGACCACATTGCAACAGAATGCTCCAATATTTCTTGTGAAAGTTCAAACTGCTATTATCCAAGATTTGGCTTGCAATTTGCATTAGGCTTTTCAACTTCCTAGTACTGGGTAATCAGCTGTTAGCCAGGGTCATGCTGCCTTCACACTTGTCCAGATCTCTGTCTCCACACAGATCAGTGCAGATGCTGAGGGAGTGTCTGGTTACCTTGGAGTCCAGTCTTCCACCTCATTCTGGCATGATGATTTACTGTACCAATAAAAGCATCATGGCTATCATCAGGGGGCATTCACATAAATACACTTTCAAGATATCCAATCGTATATTTTTGGAGAATCAGAGGTTTTCTACAGACCTTGAGAGATCGATTTGGAGAAATGTTTTTGGTGTTTATCTGAAAATGAATATTGTGACTTCTCATCTATTTCCTTACCCACACTTATTTAAGACATACTTGTACTATCAACAATGCAGATCAGAAAATCAGTTTATCCACACAGTCCATAGCTCTGAAATTAACATATTGGTCAAAATCCAAACAGACACAGAGTTATACTTCGAGTCATAGAGTGATAGAGATGTACAGCATGGAAACTGACCCTTCAGTCCAACTTGTCCATGCCGACCAGATATCCCAACCCAATCTAGTCCCACCTGCCAGCACCCAGCCCATATCCCTCCAAACCCTTCCTATTCATATACCCATCCAAATGCCTCTTAAATGTTGCAATTGTACCAGCCTCCACCACATCCTCTGGCAGCCTGTTCCATACTCGTACCACCCTCTGCGTGAAAAAGTTGCCCCTTACGTCTCTTTTATATCTTTCCCCTCTCACCCTAAACCTAAGCCCTCTAGTTCTGGACTCCCCAACCCCAGGGAAAAGACTTTGTCTATTTATCCTATCCATGCCCCTCATAATTTTGAAAACCTCTATAAGATCACCCCTCAGCTTCTGACGCTCCAGGGAAAACAGCCTCAGCCTGTTCAGCCTCTCCCGATAGCTCAAATCCTCCAATCCTGGCAACATCCTTGTAAATCTTTTCTGAACCCTTTCAAGTTTCACAACATCTTTCTGATAGGAAGGAGACCAGAATTGCATAAATATTCCAACAGTGGCCTAACCAATGTCCTGTACAGCCGCAACATGACCTGACAAATTTTATTGGATTTGTTTATTCAAATATCAAATGTTTTGGGTGTAATCCAGGATTTGGGAGTAATCCTATACTATAATTTTTGGAACAGTCTTTCAATAGAAACAGCAACAAAATCTTGCATTTACATTAATTATTATATTGTAAATATTGTATTATAAATAACAAGATTCACATTTCTTACATGATTAGAATTTGGGAACTGTGGGTACCCAATGGGAGCTGGATGTTATCCAGAGAGTGGTCAACCTTTGGGATTCTTTACTCCAAAGGGCTGTGGGAACTCAATCATCGAGTGGGTTAAAGACAGTGACTGCTAGAGTTATGGATACCAGTGGCATTCGAGATATTGATAACTGAACATTTTGGAAGTTGTAGAACTTGAGTATTGCTGCAAAGAGAGAAATATTGCTGAAGATTTTTATCTTGCATTCATCAGGACAATACCAGAACGCTAAATTCAAGTAGGAGGCTGGAAGAACACAACAAGCCAGGCAGCAGGCAGCATCAGGAGGTGGAGAAGTCAACGTTTTGGACGTAACCCTTCTTCAGGACTGGGAGTGGGTGTGCGGGGAGCTGCAGATAAGGGAGTGGGCCTGCTTGTCTACCTTGGAGTCCAGCATCTGCAGTTTTGTTTTGTCTCTAACCAAGTTTGCACCATTGTGAGGTCTCTTCAAAGGATGCTCACTTTGAAGAGGTTCTCTGACCCCCTCAGACATGCACTTAGTGAGTCCCTTTCCCAATGCCAGAGTGCTGTGACCACCCTGCCCCAGGCATCCCCTTTATCTGCAGTTCCCCTCATACCCACCCCAATTCCTGAAGAAGGGTTACACCTGAAATATTGACTTCTCCACCTCCTGATGCTGCCTGGCTTGCTGTGTTCTTCCAGCCTCTTGCTTGTCTACCTTGAATTCCAGCATTTGCAGGTTTTTGTCTCTAATCATGCTCATTTCAAGCAATCACAATATTTTATACTCCAGGTGAAAAGGCTGGTAGGTGAAAATGCATTCTGGCATTGTCACTAATGAGTGCAAACTGAAAAGGAAATCTCCAGTTCTGGGTCAATGATAGATTTTCAACATTTTGAAAACTGTTTGTATTCACAATAAAGTATGTCACATTGAACTGTGACTCCCTTGTATGATGGATGTGTACTGGATGCAATACTTTTATGCAACTCGTAGGAGTTACACTATAAAAAGGGGGATTAGTATGTGAAACAAAAATGGGAATTCCTGGAAAATCTCAGCAGATCGGGCAGCATCTGTGGAGAGAAAGCAGAGTGTACATTGTGGGTCCAGTGATCCTACTTCAGAAATTTTTGCATGTGATTTGTCTTGAAGTTGAGTCTTAAAACAAATAATAATGTGTAATATAGGTTCTATATTACACATTTTTAGGCTATTCAACCCACTGAGTCTACACCAACTCTCTGAAGAGCATTCCACATGGACCTATCCCCTTACCCTGTCTGTGTAACACTGCATTTCCCATGGCTAATCCATCCCTGGACACTCTGGGCAACTGAACGTGGCAAATCCACCTAACCAGCACATGTTTGGACTGTGAGAGCAAACCCACACAGGTACAGAGAAAATATGCAAACCCCACACAGACAGTCATCCAAGGCTGGGATCAAACCCAGATCCACGGCTCTGTGAGGCAGCAGTGCTAACTGCTGAGCCACCATACCAATCACTCCTCTCCATTAAGCTCCATTCTCTAACCAACCTCATAGATTCAACGTTTGGTCAGTCCTTTTAGTATCTGCTCCTTTGCCTCAAGATCCATTTTTATTCAAAAAATTCACACAGCACAGAAGGTCACTTGTGCAGTTGTACTTGGACGAGCTCCTTGTAAGCATTATTCAACTCGTTCCACTCTCGTTCTTTTCCTGCAACCTTGAAATGTTTCTTATTGAAGTTTGTCTGCACTTCATAATCTTCTGTGAAACACCTTGCAAGAACATTCTGGAATAAAGATGCAATATAAATGCAAGATGTTATTATTTATGTGGGATACCTCAAATGAAGAATGCTTGAAGATTCACATTTACATTTAATGTTACTTTTAAATAGTGTATTTGTTTTGCTGAACAGCTGCAGACTAGGATTGGAGAAAGTTCCATACCAGAACAATTTGAGTCATTGTGATGATAATTGATGATTCGTCATGTAACAAATGTCTTGTTGCTTTTTTGCCTGTGATCAGATTTTATACTGTCAGGTATTTACAGATTCCTGTTTCACCTCAAGTTACAGTAATAGGGTTATTATAAGGAGCTGAAAAGAATAGGTGGCGCAAAGTAAAGAAATAATAACATAGACTTAAAATAACACCCACTTGTTAATCAGCTACTAATTGATACATTTTGTAATGTAACCCATTTGTAATTAAGAGGGATTAGGAAAATTTAGTTAAATGGTTATAAATAGTGCTGGAGGCTGAGTGGTGACATAGCATCTTGCTAATTCCCACAATCTGTGCTACAGACTGCTAAATCACGGGTTAAAAATATAAACAAAATGAACGACTGTGCTTAGAAAATCTCAAAGGAATTGTTTTCCCATTAACTTTCCCATATACATTATAATGTGAGAGGAAATCACAAACTTAGCTTACTGGGCAGGCTGTCCTCTTTCTGCTCATTGCATTGAGCCAAAAGAAAGTAAATTAAAGAAATGGCCCAGGAATATTGGGTTACAGGAAATGGCAGCTTTCAAAGCGACTTTTAAAGAGAGCTGCAGCTGGGAATTTAGACTCAGTAAAAGAGGAACTCCTCTCATTTCAAAAGGAAAAGTTGACTTGATTGGTACCTAGGAGAAAGTGAGGACTGCAGATACTGGAGATCAGAGTTGAGAGTGTGGGGCTGGAAAAGCACAGCTGATCAGGCAGCATCCGAGGAGCAGTAGAATCAACGTTTCGGGCATAAGCCCTTCATCAGGCCAGGCTCACAAGGGTGGGCCAAGCACTGACCAGCACTGATAGTTTCTCAGGGGATATGAGCTCCAAGAGCCACATTATTTCACAAGACAAACCTGGGGATAGATTGATAGAAAAGGTTTACATTCACTGGAGCTGCACGCAGCCATTACAAAGATTAATTTGAGGGCTGGCACCTCACGTTATACATCTTAATCATTACTCAGATGATGCATACCTCCCTACACTAATAGATGTTTGTAACAAGAATGTTACCTGGACAGAAGAGTCACTTAGGACTTAATGAATAAGAACATCACCTGTATTTTATTTCAGCACTCCGTTAAGGACAGGAGGTAGTGGTCCAGTGTGTTGTCACTGGGCTATTAATTTTCTGGGGACTTAGATTTGAATCCAACAATGGCAAATCATGGAATTTAAATTTGAACCTTAAAGTCTGGAATTAAAAATCTAATGATAACGAAGCACCAATTGTCACGAGAATTAATCTGGTTCACTAAAATCCTTTAGGGAAGGAAATCTGTTGTTCCTATTCAGTCTAGCACCCATGTGACTTCAGATCCACTGCCTAGGATTGCCTCTGCCCTCTGAAATAGTCAACAAGTAGTTATGTCAAATTGCTTAAAAACCTCAACAAAGGAATGAAACCAGGCGTGATCATGAAAGGTGCTGCAGAAATGTAAGCACTTACTTTAAAAAAGTTTTAAAAATTAATTATTTATTCAAAATGGATCTCCTGAGAGATAGGCACCTGCAGCAGGTAGATTGGTGAGGTTGAGGTCAAGTATGTTTTTCCTTCTTATTGGTTTTCTCTACACCTGCTGTGGGCGTCTAGCAGCTATGTCCCTCAGTTGACCTGTTCAGTCAGTAGTGATTCTACAAAACCATTCTTGGTGATAGACATTGAGATTCCCCTAACCGGAGGGCATTTTCTTATTTGTTCGATTAGATTCCCAACAGTGTGGAAACAGGCCCTTCGGCCCAACTAGTCCACACTGACCTTCTGAAGAGTAACCCACCCAGACCCATTTCCCACTGACTAATGCACCTAACACAATGAGCAATTTAGCATGCCAGTTCACCCGACCTGCACATCTTTGGACTGTGAGAGGAAACCAGAACACCCACAGGAAACCCACGTAGGCACAGGGAGAATGTACAAACTCCACACCGACAGTAGCCCGAAGGTGGAATCAAACCTGGGACCCTGGTACTGTGAGGCAGCAGTGCTAACCACTGAACCACGGTGGATGCTGACTGGGCCAGCACGTATTGCCCATGATAGGGTGATGATGAGCTGCTTTGTTGAACTACAGCAGTCCACCTGCAATGTTACTGGGGGAAGGCATTCTGAGATTTTGCCCAACAATGTTGAAGGAATGACATTCCAAGTCAAGGTGGTGAGTAGCTTGCAGAGGAATTGGCAAGCAGCGGTGTTGCTAGGTATTCACTGCACCTTGTACTTCAAAATGATGGTTGCCACAGTTTAGCATTGTCCTGTTTGAGGAACCTTGGTGAAATTCTGCAGATCTTGTAGATGATACGCACTGCTGCTGCTGAGTATCACTGGTGGATGGAGTGAATGTTTGTGGATGTCATGCCAATCAGGTGGCGCTTTGTCTTGGATGGTGTCAAGCTTCTTGAACGTTATTGGAGCTGCATTCATCCAGGCCAGTATGGAGTATTCCATCACACTCCTGACTTGTGCCTTGCAGATGATGGACAGACTTCGGGGAGACAGGAGGTGAGATATTTGCTGCAGGATTCCTAACATCTGACATGATTTTGGAGCCATGATAGTTTTTTACAGCCATTTACACAGAATCATAAAATCATAGAATTCCTACAGTGTAATAGTGGGCCATTCAGCCCATCAGATCCACACTGTCCCTCTGAACGGCATCCTAGACAGACCCACCCTCTACTCTATTCCCATAACCCCGCATTTCCCATGGTCGATTAATCTAACCTGAACATCTTTGGACTGTGCAAAGAAACCGGAGCATTGAAGGACCTACACAAACATGGGGAGAACGTGCAAACTCCACACAGGCAATTGCTCAAGATGTACCTGTGCAATTTTCCGTATTCATGTTAATTGATTGATAACATATTCAGTTCTGTGTTATCTCGACTATGTTCCTCCAATCATTCTATGGAGTTCTCTGATTAGTTGTGTGTCCCTGTATAGGTGGTGTTCAGTTCCACTGAAGGCACAAAGACAGCAGAGGACGGTAGTCTTAACTTTGGCCGATATCTCCAGAATTGAGGCTGTAGAATTGAAGATCCCCCTTCCAAAGCAGTTGTGATCCTTGATTTAAATAAAACAAGGTTCCCCTTGGGAATATCTTCCATTTATCTATCCTCTTGGCAGAAACCCAAGGTGAATATGCCATTAAGTCACAAAAGAACCAAATTGGACCCTCCATGGACGATGTTATGGCTACAGATGAAAATTAACCTGAGAAGGAAGTATCCTTTATTTTCTGATTAGCATTGAGTTTGCTAAGGTCAGCAAAATACAAACTGATAATAAACTCTTCCCAGCACTCCAGATGAGAAACAGGAAAGCTCAGCTAATAGGTAAGGATAGGATCTAGACTCTCAGGCAACAATGGCCATTTGAAAAATGTATAGACTTCAGACAATATGCCAATAAAAAACCTAAGCTAGAATCTCCAGCAAGGTTGGGGGTGGGGTTTTGTGAGCTCGACAGACAATTGAAAGAAGAAAATCAAGAGCAAAGCATCATAAATTGAACCTGTTGGGGAACATGGCTTCAACATTAAATTTAAACTTTTATGACTTGTGGATAAAATTCTTCTTAAAACTCTATCTGTTGACAGCTGCAGACAAAAAGCAATAAAGTGGTAGCAGGGCTTTGTGTTCAATTACAAGAAGCTCAGGAAAGTGGTAGACCATGCAGGGCAGTGGTTAGTTACAGTTCCAAAGGATTAGAGACTTTTTAAAGCACTGCTTTATAGGTATTGCAGATTAGATACAGCGCTTTATGTGACTTTATGGCTATTCCTGATCAGAAATAGGATCTGTACTAATTTGCAACTAGCGCCTAATGTATCTCTATTGCAATGCATATCAAGAGGAGAATTGTGAGAGTAGGCACCTTTTAAACCTCACAGCCTGACATGACTTATAAGGTATGTGTAGTCATTGCTGTGGTGTTAAGTTGTGGTGTTTACACGCATCAAAAGATAAGAAAAGAAGAACAAGGCATTGAATTCTGCTCTGCCATTCGATATGATCATGAAGGAGTTGAAGTGGCAGAAAAGAAGTTCACTTTCATTTCACAATTTTGAGCTACGGACAGCATGCTCAGAGAAACAACAGGGAAATACAATGACATTCTTTATCCTTATCTGGCACAGAAATGTTACTGGAGAAAGTGAGGTCTGCAGATGCTGGAGATCAGAGCTGAAAATGTGTTGCTGGAACAGCGCAGCAGGTCAGGCAGCATCCAGGAAACAGGAGAATCGACGTTTCAGGCATAAGCCCTTCTTCAGGAATGATACTGTAGATCTCAAAACATTTACTGTGCAGAAATAGGCTGTTTGGCCAACATTCAGTTAATGCTCATGACCTCAGCCCCACACTTCCCATTCTTTTAAAATCATCTCACCCTCACAACACCCTCAATGAAGCAACTTTCAAATGCTAACCTCGAAAACAATAGGAAATTTGTCCAGGCCAGGTTCTTGTTGAAAGGCCGAGCAAGGCTCAAGGGGCTGAATGGTCTGCTGCTGCTCCAAATTTGTATGTATGTCTGACTTTAATACAAATGCTTCAAACTTAGAAAAGCTAGGTTCTTGACTCATAAAGGGTCCAAGGATTTCAGGGAGAAGACAGGAGAATGGGGTTGAGAAACATATCATTAGAATTGGAATTAGAATTAGATTCTGTTGTCAAGTGCACTGAACTACAGGCATGCAGGAGTATCATTCATGGCACCAAATTAGGTACAAGGTACCTTAAGTACAAAACCTTAAATAAAGAGTAGAAAAGTAAATAAATAAGTTAAAATTCAACATTACTGTCCTTGTCAGTACAAAGTAGTGAATAATAATCAACATTTAAAATTATAGTCCTTCTTTAGCCATGGGCCTGCAGATGCTCCAGGCTGGGATTTCCACATTGTCCCATTCTGGTGCTGCTCCAGGACCCCAGCCATTTTCATGATGCCACCAACCACCAGAGTTCTGCTCGGGCACACCAATTGCCTTGTGGCTCCCAAGCAAAGCCCCTGGTCTGTGCCCCCAGGTGCTGCCGTCACCGTCACTGCTTCCACAAATAGCCGTGATCGAATTACAGGGTAGACTTGATGAGCTGCATGGCCTAATTGTGCTCCTTTATCTTATGGTCTTCTGGTCAAGAAATGAAAGGGCCAACACTGAGCTATGGATTATGTCCATAATTCTTTTTTAAGATGCAAGTTGCATGTTCTAAAGTGAATGAGTAAAAATATTTTTATGTTCACAGCTGAGCAAAGTAAATGAGAGACGTTTTGTTTTATTCATTGATGAGATATGGGAATCATTGGCTGGGTCAGTATTAATTGATAAGCCCTAACTACCCTTGAGATGGTAGTGGTGATGAGCTGCCTTGTGATGACTGATAAATATTATGAATCAGTAAAACTTGGTAAATATGTAATTAATCGCTGAATTTGTGTTAACATTTGGATACAGAACTGGCTCGAAGGTAGAAGAAAAAGGCTGGTGATGGAGGGTTGCCTTTCAGACTGAAGACCTGTGACCAGTGGTGTGCCACAAGGATCATTGCTGGGTCCACTGCTCTTTGTCATTTATATAAATGATTTGGATGTGAACATAGAAGATATAGTCAGTAAGTTTGCAGATAACACCAAAATTGGAGTTGTAGTTGTCAGTGAGAGGTTACCTCAGAGTACAACAGGATCTTGATCAGATGGGCCAATGGGCTGAGGAGTAGCAGGTGGAGTTTAGTTTCGATAAATGTGAGGTACTGTATTTTGGAAAGGCAAATCAGAGAAGGACTTACTCACTTACTGGTAAAGTCCTGGTGCGTCTTGCTGAGCAAAGAGACCTTGGAGTACAGTTTCATAGTTCCTTGAAAGTGGAGTTGCAGGGAGATAGGATAGTGGAGAAGGCATTTGGCATGATTTCCTTTATTGGTCTGTACATTGAGTATAGGAGTTGGGATGTCATGTTATGGCTGCACAGGACATTAGTTAGGCCATTTTTGGAATATTGTGTGCAAATCTGGTCTCCCTCCTATCAGAAGGATGTTGCAAAACTTGAATGGGTTCAGAAAAAATTTACAAGGATGTTGCCAGATTTGGAGAATTTGAGCTATAGAGAGAAGCTGAATAGGCTGGGGCTGTCTGAAGGGTCTGTTTCCATGCTGTACATCTTTATGACTCTAAGTAACACAAAATGAAGAAAAAACTTTGTACCTAATATGTTAAAGGCACATTTTGAACAGTTCATACTGCCTTCAGGTTGAAAAGTACATTGGGTTCTGACTGAGGCTGGAGTAGTCCACCTTTGCTAAAGTCCCATTATTCTGCAGGTCACAACTTAAAATAAAAATGCTTTTTTTCTATTAAGCACGAATACCAATTGAGTACGTATCCATATCAGGTTTAAAACAACAAGATCAATTAAACAGATTTTTTCATTAACACAAGAATTAGTTTATTAATAGGTCAGAACTTGTTCAATAATGTTGAATAATTGGTTAACATCTACACTGTCAGTAATATCGAGCTATAAATGCTTATCCTAATAAATATGCCTAAAACACACACACGCTCATATTCTTCTGGGGGAGAAAGGAAAACAGATCTCCTTGCAAATATGTATTAACTTTCTGGAAAATAAAAAAAAACTTTGGCCATTGTCTTGTTCTTGGAGGCAAATTGAAAAAGTACAGGATATTCAGGAGTTTATTGCTTTGATGTTCTAGCTGCTGTGGTCACATGACAAATCACTTATTATCACCTCCAAAGTCTTACAGACGCAGCTAACTCATGGAGTACAATCTGGAGATAATTGATCAATCATTCTTTCAAAGGAACAAATTGGTTTAACCTGAACCCAACGTATGGGTTTCTTTTTTAGAAATTGGAGAAATCTGCTGGGCAGCTTGTTCATAGTAAGTTTTCTTCCAACTCAGTTTATTCATAAGTCTTAACCTCAGTTGAGTGAGATAAAACAACATATCTCCAAGTGAATCTCTTTTCAACTCAGCTGCATCAGAGGACTCCACTAAGGCTAGCAACAATCACCAGTGATGTCATTTACAATGAATTACCAGTGACCCCTTTTCATAGTGATAGAAGTAAGAGTGGCCCATTGGGCCTGCTCTTCCATTCATTAAGATTATGGCTGATCTCTCCATCGTTTCAGCTCCTCCTACCTGCATTATCCCGATAACCCTTAATTCCCCTACCATCCAAAAACCCATATTTAATGAAGCTGCCACTACTGCTTCCTTGGGCAGAGAATTGCAAAGATTCGCTACTCTCTGGGAAAAGTAATTCCTCCTCATCTCTGTCCTAAATTTGAAGAAATGCTTTGAAGAAACCATTCCAAGCATTTCCACAAAAGTTAAAATAAGTCAATTTTCCTCAAGCTTTCAAACAATATTCTTCCAAACAATATTAAAGGTAAATATTTTTTCATTACATGGTCAGGCCTACTTTACTAGGCCATGATTGTTGTTAAGTCATTTAATACCTCACAGAAGAATCTCTTCACATTATCAACCAGACCATCAATTTATGCTAGTCCACTTTATTAAATTAACAGAGTCTGAATTTTACCAATCACTCGGGGAAAGAAGTTAGGAACATCAGAGATGGTATAGGTTTTTAACCCCCTCAGTTGTACTCTACTATTCTAGATCTTGGCAAAAGTGAGGACTGCAGATGCTGGAGATCAGAGTCTAGATTAGAGTGGTGCTGGAAAAGTACAACAAGTACAGCATCCGAAGAGCAGGAAAATCAATGTTTCAAGCTTTTGCCCGAAACATCAATTTTCCTGCTCCCCGAATGCTGCCTGACCTGCTGTGCTTTTCCAGCACCACTCTAATCTATTCTAGATATTGGCTGATCTTTTAATTTAACACCATTTTCCTGCACTTTACCAAATTCCTTAATGCTTTAAGTATCAAGAAATCTATTAAGCTTGGTTTTGAATTTATATAGTAGACATTCCTAAAGATTAACTACTCTATGAATGAAGAAATTTCTCATCCTCCGTCCGAAATGGTTTAATACCTGTTTTAGACACCCCTGACCAAAGAAACACCCTTTCTTCATCCCCTGTAAGCCTTTGAAGAATTTAGTTGTCTTAGACCATATGAAATAGGATCAGAATTCGGCCCCTCAAGCCTGCTCCAGTGTTCAATAGAATTCTTATTGATAGCAAGTTTATCACATCTACTTGTCCTGTTTTTTCCATAACCTTTTATTCACCTACTGATCAAGAATCTATCTATCACAGCCTTAGTTATACACAAGGGCTCTGCCCTCCACATCTCTACAACAAAATGTTCCAAAGACTCTCAACCCTTTGAGAGAAGAAATTCCTCCTCATCTCATTCTTAAATTCACATTCTTTTATTCTGCGACTGTGCCCTTTGGTCCTAGATTCTACCACGAAGGGAAACATCCTCTCAGCATTTATCCAGTGAAGCCCCTTAAGAATCCTATATGTTTCAGTAAGATCACCTCTCATTCTGCTAAACTCCAGTGAGTAAAGTTGTTAAGCCTTTGCTCATAAGGCAATCCCTCCATTCCGGGTCTGATATAAATGCCTTCTGGAAGAATTGTGAAACCTACCAGTTTACCTGAGATTTTAAGTCAGAGACTTGGGTAAGATGGGGTAGTGGTAATGTAAATGCAGTTGTTAACTTGAATGAATAAATGTTAACTACCTGGGGGGGAAAGATACCTGGAGGGAATTGCGGTAAAAGGTAATGATTCTGAAAGAGTTAATGTTAAATCTGTGCTAAGCTCAACTCAGTCTGGCAATAAATGGGAGGTCCCGATGGAAACAGACACATCATCTCTGGCTTCTGATGGCATGAATAATTGTGCCTAACACTTTAATGTAACTTGTGTCTATTGCTCTCATGCAACATGCTACATCTTGTTGCATAAGACAAGTGGTGGCACGGTGGCACAGTGGTTAGCCAGGGTTAGGCCTGATGTCAGCACCAGGGTTCAATTCCTGCCTCAGGCAACTGAGGAGTCTGTGTGGAGTTTGCACATTCTCCCCATGTCTGCGTGGGTTTGCTCCGGTTTCCTCCCACAGTCCAAAAATTGTGCAGGTTAGGTGAATTGACCATGCTAAATTGCCCCTAGTGTTAGGTGAAGGGGTAAATGTAGGGGGATGGGTCTGGGTAGGTTGCTCTTTGGAGGGTTGGTGTTGACCTGTTGGGCCAAAGGGCCTGTTTCCACACTGTAAGTAATCTAATCTAACAAGTGCCTCTGCTCCTTAAGACTCAATTGTAGTTTATACTCTCCCAATATTAATTAGATACAACAATAGACTTGACACTGAAAGATGAATTATAATTGTAAAATCCCTGCCTCCAGACAAGAATGTTGAATCCCATCTAATCTTTCCTGATGAAGGGCTTATGCTTGAAAAGTCGATTCTCCTGCTCCTCGGATATTGTCTGACCAGCTGTGCTTTTCCAGCACCACACTCTCGACATGTGTCATAAAATGTCTGAACTGATTGATTACAAGTACTTGTACCTTTTAAAGACTCTAGTCAGACAGTGATAGAGTCTGTGCTTCTGAGTCAGAAGGCCTGAGTTCAAGTCCCACCTGCCCTCAAGGTCAGTCATGTTAGATTGATTCAAAACATGTTATAAAGTGAATTAGAGGGTCTTGTGGAACAGTATCTCTTAGTCAGAAGGACTGTGTTCAAGTCCCAGCTGCTCACAAGGTGTCAGTGGTTAATTCTATGATGGATAATAAAATGAATTTGCATCATTAAGGGATATTTCATTAAAGGCGGAACTTGAGGTTGCTGCGAGCTAAGTTTTGGAACTCCTCTGTAGTAGTACAGAGGGGATGTGAGTGGGTTTTATTTCAGACCTGGAATCACAGTAGCCCAAAGAGGAGGCATCCTGCAGGAATGCAACACTGTAGCCCCAACAATCTCCCTCCCACAGAATTTTGAGTTTTTAAATATAATCTATCCAATCCCCTGAGGGCTCCTGCCCACTTTGGGAGCAACCAATCCATTTGATGATGCTGCTGAACTTTCAAATCTGCCAGCCTGAATTGGAAGGTGGGTACAGGTTGCAAAGTAAGAGGCCTCCTGCAGTAGGATTGTTGAACAGATCCCATTACCAATAAGCACCAGTTTGGGACCCACATTTTACCCTGATGTCAGCTTGGTCTATGACCATTTCTGCGTTCAGTGTTCTCGAATGTGATGAAGTAACTTTGACTCAGGCAGGTTCTATGTCGGGATTATGAAAGCTGTCAGTAGGTTGCAATCCCAGCAGCCTCTCCCCTTGTACATTCATCCTGTAGGCATGTACTGATGTAGTCAGCATCTGTGCATGTGCCAGGGTCAAGGAGGGCATATGTTTGTAAAGGATGCATGGTGCCCCGGTAGTGGCGGAGCCCACTGAGAACCCATCAATCTAAATGGAACCAGCTCTTCTGACATTACATTCAGGAATGTGTTTTTGACATTCGGCTGGGAATTGGGACCTGGTACTTTGTGTACTATTTCAGACCAAATCAGCGCAGGCTGAATTCTGTTCTATTTACATTGCCATTAAATAGAAGTGGCTTCGTGGCCTGAGTCAAATTTGAGACATGCATGTTTAGCTATTTTTGTTTTGGGTGCATTGTGCTGGGATACAAGTGACCATCAGTTGAGAAGATAAACAGAGCACACATAATATATGCAAAGAACAGATGTCAATCAATAATAGGATGATATCTGTCATACAGCGTTTGAACCATTCATGATGTGAATGGGAGGGGAAGAAATGAAGTCTATTTTAATGATTCCACCTTATTTTTAGATTGTAAACACAAAATATTGTTGTTATTGCCACTCGTCCTTCTGTAAACAGACCCTTGATTTCAATCTAGATTTCTCAAGATTAAGTGGTGTTGCTAGGCAATCTAACACACAACATTCCTGACACAATGCACTACTGTCTGCCACGCATACTTTCAGCAACTTTGTCGAGATCTGTAGGCAAAGATGAGAACCCGATACACATTGGGGGCAAAGGATACCCTGTTGCTGATGATGCTCTATAAATGTTCAGAAGGCCTACAGTGAAGCATTCTAAAGAGCAAAGCAAGGTGCCTTGCGGAATAATAATAGATGTCTTTGACTCATGATGGGAATCTGTAAAATGCCTATCAACTGGGAAGTTATTGGTTCATTGAAATGCTTATTACATATAAACTTTCTGAAATTATCAATAACATCTATGCGATTCCACTGCAGCCCGGTTGGCACACCACACCCAGCCCTAGTATCCATTCAAGTTTGGAAAGTCAGTTAAATAAATGTATCAATAGCAGCTATAAACACACTGCACTATTTCTCAAGCTGTTTTAGACAATGAACGTTTAAAGTCCTATTAGCTCCAAATACAAAATGGTATATTAAATTGTCATGTGTAAAAGTGGCTTCTTTCCAAATATGGGCAGACTAAAACTCCAGAGGCACACATTCAAAACCATCGCGTCAGATTCTGCAACTGAATTCAATCAGTCTGGCAATTTCTGAGCTGGCATCCAAAATACTGGTAATTGAAGTTGCCAGCTTGTCATATAAACCCAACTGGTTCATTAATGCCCTTCAGGGAAGGGACAGGAACCTGCCACTTTTACCTGCTGATAGCATGTGACTCCAGGCACATATTATGTGGCAACTTATGTCATTCTGAAACATTCCAAGAACTAAAAGAAAATGCAGGTACAATGCAACTAAACATAAAAAATGTGATGCATGCCATAAACTAACACACTCTGCAACTGGCATAAGGCGTAGTGCAGCTCATAAAATGTGCCCATGCACAGTGGAGTAGAATTTATCTCCCTGTTTTTAATTGTGTGAAGAGTGTTTTGTGAATTGAATTACTTGGTTCACGCACTGCTGTAAAGACCGAAGTACATTCCAGTTATGTATAAATAGAACATATAATGAGCAGAAACAACCAACACATCTGTCATTAATATGCAATCATAGAGCCACAAGTCCTGGCAAGTAAACCTCCACGATAATATTATCCATAATTATTTACTCGGCATCAGCCAAATGTGGCTCAAGCTTTCTTACATTTATTTGTGTAAAACTGGAAAATAATTAAATAAAGCATTCTCGGGGCATGGCTTAATTCAGTCGTCTCGTTACATTTTTCTGTTGCATTGTCAGGAAGGTGATCTGTTTCAAATGAAGCCTGATCAAATCTATTAAAGCAGCATGTTTTCGTACTTACTTTGTTCAAACACTGCAATTACTCCTCGCATATTACCTGACGGTTCATTCTACAATGAAGAGCTTGTAGAAACTATTCCGTGATTACAAGGGAATATACAGAGGGGCAAGAAAAAGATGCATTGTTTCCCAGTGCACCTTTGGACGGGACTGGCCATCCATTTGTAATGTTTAAAGACTCTTTGATGCCCTGTGTTATCTAATCAATCAACCTTCTCTGAGCTGGGATAATACACCGTGCCACATGTTTTTGTAACAAATTGCATTTAGACACTTTAAGACACTTTCATTATTTTAAAGCAGGTTATAATTAGTCATTGTCAAGACATGGGCACAGGTTGTGCAAATCAGAATAAATTTGGCTTGCTCTATCAGCAGTCACAAATGAAGCAATAAATTAGGAATACTGGCTCATGAGGTTTCTGATCAAAATCCTTACCTGAAATCCTGAGAGTTTTTTTTTAATGAGAAAAACAAACAGAAACTAAATGTATGAAAAAAATGATAGCAATGGCAGAGAATTATCTGCTATAATGAGAATGAAAGAAAAACATTGTTAGTGAAATTAAAATGCTTGTGCTTTCCTTGGGTAAAAATCAATGTATCAAGCCTTTGTTTGTTTGAGATAACATTTTGTTCCTGGACAATTATTAGCAATGGAACTTGGTGGGAACTGATTGAAGATACACTTGTCGGAAGTGATTTGGAACATAGGGAATGGGAGCAGTCCTTGAGCCTGTATGTTATTCTATTAGATCATGGTTAATCCGTACTCCAGCTCCAATTATCACCCATTTGCTTCCTATCTCTTGATTCTCTCATCTGTTGAGGTAAGAATCTTGCTTGCCTAACTAGCTTGTCTCAGCTGGGTTACAATGTACCAAAATGCTTATATTTAACATAGCAGACTAGAATTGTCTCATCAAATTCTAGTTAACTGTTTAAAAAAGTGCAATCTCTCTATGTCAATTAGGTTCATCTTAGCAAGAGGTGACAAACCAAGGTTCTAACTATCCAGCTGCTTAAGTAAGGTGATAGAGATCCCACTATAGTTTTTCACAAAGAACAAGGAGTTCTCCCAAAGTTTTGGCCAATATTCAAACTTTAACAAAGATGGATTATCTTGCCATTCACTTCATTGCTGTTCCTGGGAGTTGGATGCACATTAAGTCCGGCACTTGTCTTTTAACAGCGAAGGTGCCTGAAAGTGTGATACTTCCATAAGTGACATAAGATGTTAGATAAATAGAACTCTTTGCTTCTTGTGTGAGTAAGAAAATATAATGGCTTGAAGTTGACTTTGAAAATGTAGTGCTGAAATGTATGTGGCAATCTTACCGTTCCAACACTCTTTGTCAGTGGTTCCAAGAATGCTTTTGAACTGAACATTGATGTAAAGGTAATGGTACTGTAATCAGAAACCTTCTAATGTAAGCCATCTGTTATATAGAGTGAGATTCCAGTACCACCAGTTTCATTGTGGTGTCTCACTGAAGCTTTAACCCTTTGAGTAATCAAATCCAGTTAATTAATATGGACCCAGGATCTTGGCAATACATTTGAACAATGGCTGAAATCAAATGGTTATTTCTCATTGGATCATAATACAGAAAGAGTCCTTTAGTCTAACAATGCAGAAAGCTTAACAAGAAGTCAAGAGAGGTAGGAATTTCCTTGATTTTCTAGCAGACAGCACTAATAACACTTGAGAAATGTAGGCTCATCTCTGAGATGAGTATGGAGTCATTCTCTTTTTAAACATTGATCTCACAATCTGTTTTATTGTATGTTATTTTAAAAGATTTGTAGTTTTAGAACTGATGACTTCTGGCTCTATTTTTCACATACATAAGATATTCTCCAGTTTAAATAGAACATTTGAACTCTGACAAAGAATCTGGTGAAGATGTATTCATTCTGTGTATCTAGTGGTAAATAATTTCCCCTGTAGCTTAGACATACTAAAGGGTTTAATTTGCTCAGAGCATTTGACTTGGACTGCACAGCTGTGCGCCTAGGTGCAGTGAATTTGTTAATTAGTGTTAACAGGATGGGTGCTAACTCTTGTCTACACTTCTAAATTATTCCTGAGAGAAACAAGTCTAACCTGGCATTAATATATTTTTGGTATGCTAAGTGTAACTCATAGAATCAAACAATTTTGCAGCACAGAAGGAAGTATCACACTTAGACCCGATCTCCGCATCAACTATGCATTTAATCCTATTGCCCTGTTAACCCAACCTTTTATTTTGAAAATGGATACATTTTCAAAAATGTATCTGTTTCCATTTTAACTTGTATGGTGGAAGTTGCTTTCATCACAGTTTCTGATCCTTAACAATCATCTGTCTTAAAAAAAGTGAACACTTTCTAATTTCTCACGTAGTTATTTTGCTGCTAATCCTAAATTATTGTCCTTTACTTATCATGTCACTGATTTGGTGGGAATAATTTATCCCATTTTACTTTTTATCTCAGTTATGCAAGCATACCATGCTTAGAATGGGAGAGCCCTTGTGCTGGTCCCTCTACCTCCGAGCAAGGAGAGTCGATTCCACTCCTATCGGGCAGTAACATCTCCCAACAGGTAGATTAGAAATAACTCTACCATACTCAGGATTAGAGGCTTTGTAGCAGTCATTGTGTCCCTAATTCTTGACCACGAGGCCTGGGTTCAAGTCCTACATGCTCCAGAAGCGTACAATACCATCTCTGAACAGGTTGTTTGAAAACTATCTATAATACTCAGGATTTATTTGATTCAAGCTCTTGACACTGGCATGAAAGTAACAATGGAAACTGGCAAGTATGTGAGAGGTGAACAGCACAAAAGATAATTCATAGAATAGGGCAAAGAGGAATCTTGCTAAAGCCTAAGGTATGACTTGTCTCTTGCTGGGGAAGGGCAAAGCAGGAGACAACATTTTTGAGAGTTTGACAGGATAAGAAAAAAATCATCAGGATGTGCTTCTATGCAGTTCAATAAAAGTCCTGTCAATAATAAAACCTTACAATTTGACCTTGCTGAGAAACTGTGTCTACACAGAGGCATGATCTTGAACCCCTTATTACAACCAAATCTGTAGCTAAAATGCAATGTTCACAAGGTTAATTAGTGCAAATAAAAGTGGGATGCTGAGAGATGCTCAAATTGTGCTCTCCTCACCGAAGTGCATGATTGTGGCCTTCCCTGTAGATACCAAATCAAGCCACATACAGACAGAGGCAATCAGTAAAAGAAAATTTTTGCTTCATTTCACGACTTAGCTGAGTTCAGTAAAACCTCCCAATATCGGAGTAATAGTCATAGAGGTCTACAGCATGGAAACAGGCCCTTCGGCCCAACGTGCCCATGCTGCCCAGTTTTCACAATTAAACTTATCCCATTGGCCTACATTTGGTTCATATCCTTCCATACCTAACCCATCCATGTACCGGTTTAAATGTTTCTTAAAGAATGAAATTGTACTTGCTTCCACCACCTCTGACAATCCATTCCAGACACTCACCACCCTCTGTGTGAAAATATTTGTCCTTCTGGATCCTTTTATACCTCTCCCCCTCACCTTAAATCTATGCCCTCTAGTTTTAGATTAGAAAAGCTGTTGGCTATCTACCTTTATCTATGCCTCTCTTCTCAAGTGTTAAGTCATTCCCTCCTGTGAGTCAGACTGAGTCACACTGGTCAGGTGTAAAGAGGATATTTGATCTTATGGAAGAATGTAAAATTTGGGTTACCGTTTAAAGATCAAGGGTTACCCATACAACCTTGATCATTTTTTTTCAAATTTGAGCACTCCACAGCTGATTGACACACAGTACTATTGTGTTATCCTTGTGTTAATGGGATTGGAGGGTGACTGACCAGCACTTATCATAGGTATCTTCTTAAGCAGCTTATCATGTTAAACACACCCAACCTCCTGACTGAGCTTGGCACTTTCTGCCTGATGAGAAAGAAAATAATACTCTTTTAATGAGAACAGAATAAAGCTCTGGAGATGTGGCAATGAACAACTTTGTAAAGATCTGGGATAGAAGATAATCTGAGCCCTTGTACAAACCCAACCCTATAGCTGCATTTATCTGAAGCAAGAGGCTTGAGGGTCCTCAGGTCTCATCTGTAGATTTGCTGTCATTGATCCACTGATTGTGGGGTATGTCAGGTTGGAAGCTTAGTTAAGTCCTGGGCGAGGCAGGTAGAGGCTGCAGCAGGCTACGAGCAAGGTGGCACAATGTTGGCATTCTGCAGAGAGTTTCTTGCAAAAAGGATGAAGACACTTAATGGTAATAATAGCAGCTTGTCAGTATTGTTGAAGAATCCTGCATGGAGTAGATGATGCATTTGTCTTTCAGATCCTTTTCATTGGTTTGTTGCTCTCTGTACCTAGTCAGAAAATGACCTATCATTTCAGACCTGATTCCAGAAAGAAGCAATATTTTGGCTCGTTGAACAAGGCTGTGTCTGACACCTTGCATGTGTGCAGTAAAACTCTGTGGTTTTTCAAATCCTTTCTGTCCTCAGAACATGGATGTTATTAACATTTATTGATCAACTGGTGGTCATGCAGCATCTTGAACTGCTGTAGTGAGTGTATTGAAGGTGAGTCAGTGTCACTAGGAATACATTCCAGACTTTTCACCCAATGACAAATGTCAATATATGTCCAAGTCTGGATGGCATGTAACTTGTGAGGAATTTGGAACTCTGCCAGATCTGCTACTCTTGTCCATTTTAGGAGGTAGATGTTTGTGAAAAAAGCGTTGGAAAATTGTTGCAATGCATCCAATTGACAGTACACACCAGTACTGTTGCTGTTACCAGGGTGTTGCTGTTTATAATGATTCAAATAAACTGCTTTATCCAGGGTGTTGCCAAAAATTGGACCTTATGAGTACTATTTTGAGCTTACCAAAAGTTTATTGTAATTGTCGAAAGGGTGCAATCATTCAATTATGTAATCACAAGTCATTTAGATTTTGACTCGTCTGCAAGGGATGCTTGGTGCTCAGATATTTGCTTATTTCTCTGGAGAGAACCCAATGAACCAACAACAATTACTTGCATCTATTTAGAGCCTTTAAATCGCAAAGTGTTCCATCGAATTTCACATGACTGTATTTGATAAAATGTGATTATTGAATCACAGAATTGAAGGAGATATGTCCAAAAGCATGGACAAAACATTAGGTTTTAAGAAAGAGCTAGAGATGGCCCTCTGAGCTGGATATTCTGAGCAGATTGGATTTGGAATGAGGCAGGCTGGCCTATAATTTCATATCACTGGCCATGTCATTCTGACGAAGGGCCCAAAACATTAACTCTGCTTTCTCTCCACAGACGATTCCAGAACTGTTGAGTTTTTCCAGCAATTTCCACTTTTGATTCATCTATTTGACAGTCTTTCCGATTTGGTGTAACCTTTCGTGAATCTTTCAGAGTTGACAAAATCTGGTTGAGATTATGCTTTTGTCCCTTGAATAATGTCTGGACCAATTCTTCCGATTCAGCTATCTATTCTGTATGCTTTGAGACTTCACCGTTAGAATGGGAAGAGTATCTTTCTCATTTCTTCAAGTTTGCTCTGACTGAGCCTCGTTGCTGACATGAAATCAAGTGAGTTGGCCTTTTGAATGAGCCTTTTGCAGTCTTTCTATTTCGGCTTTCCCCTCTTGTGAGGCCTGCTCCTTGCTTTTTTCAGCCACTTAAATAGACTTTAAGATGCTCTTCAATCAATCCAATCTGCATTTAGTGTGTGGCTGAAAGTACTTGGCCATTTGCGGATTGAGGGAAATGGGTGATGATGAAGATTGAAGCTTCGTTCAGGGATTAAAACCTGACCAAATACTCACTTTGGATAATTTTGTCAAACTGAAAAATCACATTGCACTCAACTGGAGTAGACTCACAGATTTCCACGATATAACTGGTGCTAAAAGGTATTTTATTTTTGTACAGACCATTTTGTTATTACCTGCTTCTCTGGTCTATTTTTCAGAATTGAAAAAAAGACTTCAGCCACCACTGGTACCTTCGAGCAAACTGGCATTATACAGTACTATCATCATTTCTGTCAAGCACAAGTACAGCGACATAAATTTCAAAGCACTTAGATGTTAAAGATCTTCTTTACTTGTTTACTTGACCTCAAGAATGCTTTATAACCAATCAAGTACTTTTGAATGTAATCATGGTTGCAATGTAAGCAAACACGTTCAGGAAGTTAAATGTGGGACAGAGGTATTCAAACCTTATATACTGCATATTCCCTTCCAAATCTACCAGTGACTTTTGTAATCCTGATATCATGCAGGGTTAATGTTTTAATCTCATTAATCCCCAGGCATTACACAAAATATAACATGTATATACAGTTTTGACAATGGCTTAATGGCAATGAATTTTGTTGAGCATAACTGTATATGTGGTGAGTTAATTGTTTTCTGCACAAAGATGCTAATGATACTTTTGATTTCATTCCAGTGAATGATGAAAAATCAACTTTTACACAAATAATTTGTAGCAAATAGTTAATCTCACAATTGAAGCTTAGTTCGCAAAACCCTGACTTAGTTTCAAGCTCACTTAGACTGGTGGTTGCCGAGCAACTGAAATCATGCTGTAGAGTATACTGGTTGGAAGTAAGGGCTTTGTTTGCCATTATGCCTGTGTATCCTCATTTTCATTGGTACACCTTAAAATAAATTGACTAACTCACATAACAAAATTCCTGCAAAATTTTAAAGTTTCAACTGAGTATCTGATTATAAAAATGCAACCAGTGAATGCTATAATGAAGTAAGGAGGAGTAAATTGGCTACCCTGTTTTTAAATCCCACCACAAAGATTTTAAATGCAGTTTTGCTTGCAGCTGTATAAAATTTCAATTAGTACCAGTTAGCGTTAAGAAACGAATTACAAGGTTTTCTTGAGTGAAAGAGAAATTCTACTACTTATAAACTTCGAGAAAAATAATAAAACAAACTACCAGTCCTGGAGCTGTTAGGTTAACCGGAGACCATTGTTGTTTAGTTAATGGTTTGTATCCTCAATAGAAGTGAAATTTGTAGCAATTTTCAAGTTCTTGATTAGATTCCCTACAGTGTGGAAACAGGCCCTTCAGCCCAACAAGTCCACACCAACCCTCAGAAGAGTAACCCACCCAGACTCATTCTCCCTCTGACTAATGCACCTAACACTATGGGTAATTTAGCATGGCCAATTCACCTGACCTGCACATCTTTGGACAGTGGGAGGAAGCCAGAGCATCCAGAGGAAACCCATGCAGGCACAGGGAGAATGTACAAACTCCACACAGACAATTGCCCAAAGGTGGAATCAAACCTGAGACCCTGGTGCTGTAAGGCAGCAGTGCTAACCACTGAGTCACTGTGCCACTCTGGGTGAATTTTTTTTTTATTTGTGTTCATAGAGACTGAGAGAAAAAGTGAGACAGAGATATCATATCTTCTAGTTATGCTGTTACAAATCCATCAT
This sequence comes from Chiloscyllium plagiosum, assembly GCF_037043375.1. Classification (NCBI taxonomy): domain Eukaryota; kingdom Metazoa; phylum Chordata; class Chondrichthyes; order Orectolobiformes; family Hemiscylliidae; genus Chiloscyllium; species Chiloscyllium plagiosum. The sequence continues at coordinate 27,902,776 of NW_028270177.1, forward strand.
TCTTCTCTCTCTGCTCTACTCAAAAGCTGCTGTGCTCAAAAGCTGTTATGTGAAATACAGTTCCTTTGTATACTCTCATATGTGACTTAATTGTTTTTCTGTGTTAGATAACCAATACATAGAATTTGCAGAAAGGTGCAAATCAGGATGCATAGATCTGAGGGACAGGTTTCAGTTATTTTTTTTATTCCGAGAGAGTGTTGTTTATTGACGGTTCCAGGAGCTGGCTCAACCTATGGTCAAGTGAAAACTGAGGGGATCTAAGTTAGTGTTTTTCTTTTTATAAATTATGGTATCAGATCACAGGTATTAAACATAATTTGCTGGAAGTTAATGCACGATAATCCATTTTTATCACTATTGCAGAATAATTAGTAAAAATAATTAATAAAAATAATTAATAAGATCTGTCATTGAACAATTTGTCTTGCATAGCCCCAGAGATGTCCCATATTAGATTAGATTCCCTACAGTGTGGAAACAGGCCTTTCGGCCCAACCAGGCCATGCTAATCCTCTGAAGAATAACTCACGCAGACCCATCTCCCTAGAACTAATACACCTAACACTATGGGCAATTTAGCATGGCCAATTCACCTGACCTGCACATCTTTGGACTGTGGAAGGAAACCGGAGCACCTGGAGGCAACCCACACAGACACAGGGAGAATGTGCAAACTCCACACAGACAGTCACCTGAGGCTGGAATCGAACCTGGGACCCTGCTGCTGTGAGGCAGGAGTACTAACCACTGAGCCACTGTGCCACCCCATTCTCCTAGTTATATTTGTAACAAATTTTGGAAACACTCTTGGTAGAATAGAGTCACTGAGTTGGTTGGACCTTTTAGACAAAAATATACCTTGATTATAGTAAGAACCTGCACATTTTTCAGAATTATGCTATAGCTACTATTGTTCTGGCCATTCTCCCACTCTAATCATCCACTATCACTATATCAGAAACATTTACTGATAACAGTCAACCAGTTTGGCTATGCTATGACAAAGTTTCCCTGGCCATCAAGTCTTAAAAAGGGACATGAATCCAGTGCTTCTGACCTGGAGATTGTGAAGCTACCATTGCACTAGCAGACCACTAGCAGTCACAGTGTGTGGCTGAAGCAGTTGATCTTTGTATAAGGTTCCTGTCTTTGTTCTCATGCCGAGAGATTTAGAATGAAGATTGATATCTGCTTAGCATCATCCCTAAGGAGTACTTCCTCAGTTGAAACTGCATGGGTGTAGTTGGGGAGTCTGGCATCCATGTCCATGCTACTGTAAATGAACTATTATCTGCTTTCTGCTATGCAAAGGTAGCAACTCTTATGGTTCTGAAGTTGAATCTCAGTGTTCTATAAAGCAGCACCTCCTACTAATGTCCCAAGTGAATACCTTAGAAGTGACTGAGCCAGTTTTACTTCCCTGGGACAAAGCACTAGCAACTGCCAAAACATAGAAGTGCAATCACAAATGTAATCAATGGCCACTTTTTGGTTACTGAAAATTCAGCATACCTGTAGGATTGTGTTGCTACTGTTGACTAAAGAGAAATGTATTAAAGAGAAATCCTCTGATTGATGATCAATGACTTCCTTGATGCATTTGTTGACTGCAATAAGTTGATATCCTAATTCTCGCTTAGAAGCAAAAGATGGTACAAATTTCAAGAGCATGTTGACTTTGATGATCACGGCTAATATCAGATGGGAATTTCTCCTTGTCTGCAAAAAGAAGTGGAACAATTACTGCTTTCCATAACAATTGTCGGTATATCACCCCTGTATACTTATATAACTCCAGATGTGAAGTTCATTGTGGCCAGTATTTACCACTCAGCCAATATCAGTAAAACTACTAGTCTGGTAATTATTATATTCCTTTTTGGAGGACTTTGCTGTAGACAAATTGGCTGCAGCTTTGCATTTATTACAACCCTTCAAAAATACATCATTGACTTTGACTGATTAAGAAGCAGAGATTTAATGTAATTAGTACAAGTACTGGAGGGGAGATGTGCTAGGTGGTGGCAAGAGTCTAGATCACTCTGAATGTGGATGCTAGGAGTAAAATCCTCAACTCATGTAATAAGTGTTTGTATATGTTCCGTAACCCAGAGGGACAGACCAAGTGCTGGAAAATGGGATGAGATGGATGGTTCATTTTTAAGCTGATACAGATTTTATGGGCAGGGCGGCCTTCTACTCGGGTTGGGAGCAGTAAATCTTTCTTCAATTTCTAAATATTCCCAACACCTGAAGAGGGCTATGGGGACAGGAGAAGGACGAACAGTATGTGAAGTACTCCTTGGGAGAGTCAGCACAAACACAATGGCCTTCTGCACTGTAATGATTCTGACTCGATTCTAAAAGTGCTGAGGACCAAATAAGTGTTACGCAAAGTTTCTTTCCTGTTTTGTTGTGCATTGGCAGGACATAACATAATTGTATAGCCTGCATATTATTTGGCATTGTGGCAGCCCTTAGGTACTCTTACTGGTCCTTCCCCATCAATTGATGAGCTAGTGGAATGTTGAATACAGTTGCCATGGTATCCCAAAATTTCCTGCTTTCACTTCCAGTAGGTAGCAGCCCACTCTCCATTCAATAGTCTGGTAAACAGATCACAGACTGCAGCAATGTACTGTTTGTGCAACATGTTAGCAGTAGAATTTGGCACACTTTCCACTCAAAACTGTGTCGGGAATAATAAGATTGATTATTCTAATGCACACCTTCATCATTATACTGCACAGAAGCCAATTAGGAAATATGGCAAGCATGCAGGAACAGGCAGGAAGTAACACTGCATGATTCACCTGCTTAGTAATCTTCCAATAGTGTAGAATGCAGGACTCCCATTGATATGTAATTCTGAGGCATATTTGTGCCCTTATGACAATTTTGTTGCCCAGGATCTATCCTTACTCCGTAGATCATTATTCAAGATTGAAATAAGATACTGAGCACAGTCTCCAAAGTATCTTGATTAACTACAGGTGTCTGGATCCAAATAATAAAATGGAAATGTGCATTCAGTGTTGCAAATCACATTAATTCTTTGAAAGTTCATAATGTCATAATGACATTAGAGTTTCTATTCTCTTCATACCATTGTCTCCACCTCTGGACCAAGAGTTCAAGACCAACCTTTTGCAGAGGTGTATCATGACACATCTGAACAGGTTGATCAAAAGTTGAGGAATCTTGTGGTAGAGTCCTTTACTCCAGACCAGGAAACCTTGGTTCTAATTCCAGCTGCTCCACACATGCGTGTTAACATCTCTGATACAGGTTGGTTAGAAAATAGCTATCTTATCATTTCTGTGATTTTCTCAACCACAATCATAGTTGCATCCTCTGTGAAAGGATCTGTGGCATCTTTTCATTTTCACCAAGTTCCTAGGGATTTTAGACTTTTGATAAGCATGTGTGCTAATTATTGGTAATTATAAAAATTAAATGCATATTTTGGTCACAGGATGTGTCATTGAAACATGTTAACCCCTTTCATTAAACAGATAACTTTAAATTCTTACTTAGACTATTGTCCAACTTCACATTAAATTTGGTATGTGACAGGGAGTTTTGCACAATAAATCCCTTAGAATAAATTTTACAATAAATTAAGCATTTATTCGTAAAATCTAAACTCTCTGTCACATACCAAATTTAATGTGAAGTTGGACAATAGTCTAATCATGCCAATCTCCATTAAGTTATCTTGGCTGTGTGTGTCCTTCAACTGATAATACTTCACGTAAACTGATATTCACACATACAGTTTGAAATTGTTTTTGAACCATGGATGGAATTCTTGCCTTTTTGTAATGCAAGAGCAATGTTCTCTCTATGCGTGATGCAAGGTCAGGAAATAATGGAATCAGATTTAGTGAGAAAGAAATAGTGCAATGTATAGCCATGGTACAAAGTGCTGTAAATGCATTAAGGTATTGTTCAGGACTTGATTGACCTTGAATGATACTCACTATCCTTTGGGAGCAGGTGGTCTCTGATCTCTCAAATAACATCTCTTAGAGTGCAGCCATTACCCAGGTTGAACCTAGTCCTACATTAGCCCATTGAGATGCAAGCCTATCAGATTTAAATGTAAGCATTGACGATTAAGTAAAGGAATAATTAAGAATTTATATTCGAGCTTAAGCCACAGACACACAAGCACCTTCTTGTGAACTGGTCAAGAAAGGAATTGTCAGAGGACCCAGTGGCAAATTGCTCACTGACACTTTGAGACAGAAGACATGGCCTGGCATTCTATGAAATATAGGCTCTTTCTTTCAAATAATACCTCACTGTTAGGTACAATGCCTAACAGACCTGTGCTTCATTTGGTTGACAACATATGAATGGCACTGAAACAGTATTAATGGACGATGACCTGACCAAACTTTTCTTTCATTGATAAGTAAGGTATTGGCACTCAAGGTCAACAATAGCAATCAGCAATTGGCTTCAAAATGCCATGTGAAAAACTTGCATTAGCACAACTCAGAAGCGCAGGGCCACACGTTTTGGCAACAAATTCAATGAGCTACTGTTAATGCAAAATCAGGAACCTGGCAAAGCTCAAGCATAGCTTCACGAAGAAAATAAAGCCCATAGAATAAAGTGAAAAAAAAAACAAATATATCTATCTCTGGAGCACACCAACTGTGCACAAAATCCTATGTTGACCATGAGGATGGGCAATGCCCACTGGAGGCTATTGATGAGGTATTAATATTTAGGCAGATGCAGTGCCAGCAGGAGAAAGTCGCACTTCCACATCCTCGCAGAACTCTCTGTCAGACTGAGCTGCAGAATTTGCATCAGCGCCAGTGAATAGGAAAATTGGGGCTTACCTCAACACAGTGTCTGACAGGTTTATGTCTTAAAGCTTTTTTTTTGGAAGCAATGCATCGATTTAGTGATGCTCTATTGGATGATAGTAACTTAATTTATTTCAGTGCTCAGGTTCATCACTGGACCACTGTCCTTCTGGCCTTCTTGCATAATTAAACTACACTGTATTGTTTTGATATGGGACTCATATGGACAATATAACATTCAAATCACGCAACCGCAGTTAATTCAAAAAGTGTATTTGTTTTAATGTGGTGCTATATGCAAATCCCAGTATGTAACTTTTGACATCAACTCCTTTCATTAAAGAAGGACTTTCAGGGATGCATTTCAACATTTTCTTACAATGTTTTCTGCATCTTTAACCAGCCCTGGGAAATCTAGAATTCCGATATGTAGCGTTCATGAGTCCTAGTAAGCAGTAATTTTAATTAGTGACCATTCTCCAGTAATTTACTGGACACACCTAGGCTATGCAGCACCATGAACAAACTTCATTGAAAAGGCTGTTGAATCTGATCAAGACTTAATAGTTTGCATAAGATCTATAAGCTTTTGGGCCTTAATTGTCCCTCTTCGTAAGGTTTAACTTTAAAATCTTATTCAATTTGCCTGGAACTCACCGTGTGAACCTACGACCACTGTCACTGTCCAACAGCACATTGAAACTTCCAGCCTGTTTTTTTTGTGGTCAAATTGTGCAAGACAGCTTTGCATCATCCTCAATGGAATACTGGTTCATCCAGAGCTGCTAAAGTTGGCCTCTGTACACATTTGGAACAGACAAAGAAGGCGCTATCTACTTTCTGGGTGTGTGCACAAATGTCAAGTGAAGATCACCTTGAAGATTAAATGTCTTGTCTACTATCATGCTGAGGTTTATATCTATAGAACAGTAGTCTAGCATGGTATAAATCCCATCAGAAGGGAGGCATGAGAATAGAATTGTCAAAAGTAATAAACAACATTAAAAAGATGCTAAATACTGCACTTTATAAAAGTGGGCCAATCACCTAAAGACACATATAAAACATTGTCCTTGTGGTTTCTGTTTTTTGCTTTAATATTGAGATATTATTCTGCGATGGTGCCACCAGAAACAAGCCTAAAATCATGCAAAGCTTCTCTTATTAAATGGACAAATAAACTAACAAATAATTGTTCAAATGCTTTTTCTTCTTGGAATTTCTACTTACAATCTTCGTTTCACTGAAAACCTGCATTGTATTCTAGCAACTTCATCATTTAAAGTTTATTAAATAAATAACATAAAGTCCACGTGATTGAAGGGATCATGAATGAATATTAAAGACACCAGAGGGATTGAGCAAGGCTGTCTTTAAGATATAAGCCCACATGAAAAACATTATCTTTTTTAGAGATTTGTTTCAAAATGCTTTCTTGATCATGGATCTACTTGCTATTTTATCCTCCAATTAGTGATTGATGAATTCATAAAACAGTAGGAGTAACTTGCATTGATATAGCAGCATTAATGTAAGTAAACGTCCCTAAGATGCCATTAAGCTTGAAATATGCTTTTAGGTGTCAAACTGTGGGTGTTAGGATCCATATATTGAACATAGAACATTACATCGCAGTACAGGCCCTTTGGCCCTCGATGTTGCGCTAACATCTATAGTAACACAGGACCCTGTTCTTTATAGGCAAAAGGAATTTATTCATATATTGCGTGGTAAAGGGTTATAGAAATGATTAATCACTGTTGCATTACCTGTGGGAATGTTGTGATCAATTAAAGTCCAATTGCCTGATCAGAGACTAGTCAGCTATTTATGATTGATCGTTAATAGTTCCAGCTGTATTTCCATGCCAGCCATAGTACAACCAATCAGCTCCCTCTGCTCATGCTGGATAAATTGCTGTTTCCTTTTCAAGTGTGATTCCTCATATCCTAGTCCTGATGAACGCAAAATAAAGATTTTGACTTAAGTATTTTTTCTAAGCAATGCTTAAAAAACTAGGAGGTTTTCTCTGAAAGTTCTAGCTAATCTCTATGCCTTGACAAAATAACATTATCTGTTCATCATTTTGTGTGGTCCAACTGTGTTGAAATTGATGACTGGATCTCCTTCAAGAGCGAATGGGCTTCAGAAAAGGATTTAATTGACAGTAAAGCATTTTGAAATGTCCTGAGTCTATGAATCTGCTATATAAATGCAAGTCTTTAATTTGAAAGCTGAACAATATAGGGAGCCTGAATAAAGTTTACTTCAAATAGTAGCCTGACTAAATGGTGGCTGGGAAACTAAACCTCAATGATAAGAAAATTATAGATATGATGAGAGCATCTGAAGTTTTATAATGCTCTTGGAAAGAGAAATAATGGCATGATGGACAGGGAATTTGTCTTAAGAACTAGCCATCCTAAATATAATTATTAAAAGTGTTAATAAGAAATCTTCACTTTAAAAAAAGCATCATTCATTGGATGGCAGTATCATTGGGAAGATTGGCATTTCTTGTCTTTCCCTATTATCTTTGACTGGGTGACCGTGAGACATTTAAGTGCCCTCTGAACTTGCCGATCAAGTCTTCAGTTATGAGTCAAACACCTTGTTGTGCATCTAGAATCGTACACAGGCCAGATTGCTTAAAGGTGGAAGAGTTCCTCCCCTGAAAGACATTAGCGAACTTTAATGATTTTTTTTGACTATCCAAGAAGCATGGAATATTGTTAACAAAATGTTTTATTCTAGATTTTTAAAATAACTGAACTTTTATCTGCTGTAATGGGATTTGAACACAAGCCTCCAGAATATCCATCCAGGCTTCTAAGCTGTAAATCCAGTAATATTACTACGATACAACCAGGAACACAAGTAGTGATTGGCTTAAAACTCTTTATTACCAAAATGAATGCTCCGCATCAGAAGGAAGTGATATCGCCCTGCAAGGAATGTACTGTGACTCAATCCTTATACTTGGTTTTAAATAATGAAGCTTGTTGTAAAGCCGAACAAGCTGAGAATCTGCTTTGATCCCATGGATTTAAATTGAGCAATTAAGAGGTCTCATTATCCAATCAAAACAGTTGAAGATTGCCAGAAAGACTCAACAAAGCCAAGATTTCCTTTGTAACAGATGCCAGAAAATGGGTTCTGGCAAGTTAACTTGGGCAGACATTCAAGGGGATGATTTCCTCTGTTATGTGTAACACGAATCTATAAAAGCTATTATTTTATTACATAGTTACAGGTAACACACTAACCTGAACCCCCTCACTTCTGTTCATGGAATTCCACATGCATTTTGGAAGTAGCACTGCTTGTACATGCCATTTGTCATTGTCTCAACTCTAATAGGAGATGAACGCATGAAATCCTTGAGAGATTTTTCAGAAGTAGCGGTCTATAGACCTCAACAAGAATTTGCGAAGCATATGAAGCAAGTTAAACAGAAACATACTTAATTTGTGGCTTACAAAGTAGCATACATAAATCACTCGTCAATTGTCAATGTCTTGTAACCAGATCCAAAGAACATTGATGGTGGCCTACAGATGTCTAAACCAAGTAGTATCTATTTATTCAAGCATTTTTTTGGGTATCGTGAACTCTCCTTTCCAATGTGGTCACCACATGGCCAAATTAAGATGAAGCTTGCACTTACATAATCCTTGGACCATCCCCAAACATTTTCCAAACTGTTTCTGAATTGCATTCATTGTTCGTAATTAAAAGTGAACCAATGAAAGCTTTAGAAGTTGGTGGTATGCAAAAGCATTGAGACTTGTTAATGAAGTGTGACTCAAGTTTTAAAACTAATCCAGTTCTTAAGGTAGGAAAATAGAAACAGGAATAAGGTAGGAAAATAGAAGCAGCCACATGTGCCTCTTCTGTTTTTATCGTTAGATCATGACAGATCCGTGTCTGACATCCATTTACTTACCTCTGTTCCATTTTCCATAAAATTATCGAACAACAAAACTATATTCCTCTCCACCTTGAGATTTTCAATTATCCTATTCTCAACTCATCTGTTGAGGGAAAGCATTCTATCCTTGTGTATGAAGAACTGCTTCTTGATGTCAAACGAACTCCTGGCTCTCATTTTAATGTCGAGTCTCTTCGTTCTGGATTTTCCACGAGAAAAAATAATTTATTTTCCCACTGTATCAAATCCTTTATTCATCCTAAACACCTCAATCAGATCACCCTGTAATCTTCCATACTCAAATGAATAAAAACTTAGTTTTTATTCTGGGGTTCTGCAGTGTAAAGAGGTAACCTTTTCAAATGGTTACTGCAGCCTCTGGCCTTTAGAAGATGTAGAAAATGTGGGTATTTTCCCATCTTACATACAGTGAAATCTGACTGGAAGAATTAGGCACTGAACAGAGCTAAATCCAATTTGAATCCCAGCGATTACATCTATATCATTGAAGTGATCCAAACAATAAATGTTACATCATATAATTCCTCATTTGCTTCCCTCACCATATTTGTGCTTGAGAAGCTGATGGTTACAGCTCTATAGGGAAACGTATGTACATTCCAGCAAAGGCTGAGGGACAATGGCCCATTACTGGCTACAGGATTTGCATACAAAACGCACATATGTACAAACACACGTACGTACGAACATGCACGCACACATATACTACCTTCACACATTTAATAGCTGTTGAGGCATTGTAAAATGTACACAAATCTGGTTCATTTACCTGGCTGAAACATTTTTCTGAAAAGGGGTCCACGTCACCGCTCAGCAGGAAGCCAAGTAGTCTTCACTCACATCACCTGCTGCTCGACTTTAAGGTAGTCAGTTCACATCAAAGGGGAACTGAAATCAATAGAAGAGAGTTGCTCTAATCTAACTGCATTCGCATTGGCTACATAAGAGCTACGCTAATGAAATACTAATAAAGAAAAAGAATTCACAAGTTCATGATTGAGTATTAGCCATTGAAGTGAAAAGGCACAGAGTGTCATGTTTCTCTGTGAGATCAAGTGCCTATAAAATCCTTTGAGGAGAATGGGAACCGGTGACCAGGGAGGTCAATGCCAGCAGTCTGATTCTGAAGGCCTGGCATCAGTGTCTCAAGCAGTTTAATGACTTATCACAGGTCACAGTTCATAGAATCCCTACGGAAACATGCCCGTCATGACCCAACAAGTCCACACCAACCCCTCGAAGAGTATCCCACCCAAACCCATTTCCCTACTCTATTACTGTACATTTACCCCTGACTAATGCACATAACCTACACATCCCTGAACACTATGTGCAATTTAGCAAGGCCAATTCACCTAACCTGTACATCTTTGGATTGTGGGAGGAAACTGGAGCACCCAAAGGAAACCCACGCAGACACAGGGGAAATGTGCAAACTCCACACAGACAGTCACCCAAGGTTGGAATCAAACCCAGGTCCCTGACACTGTGAGGCACCAGTGCTAACCACTGAGCCACCGTGCCACCCTAATTGATGAACATACCCTCATACCCACAGACAACCAACATCTCACATGCACTGTACAGCACACCAGCATTAGTGGTTCCTGAAACTCAAAATTGATGCCTCACATTCAAATGCAACTCACCTTCACTCACATCCCAATGGTGCCAACCTCACTCCTAGTTCCTATTTCTTCTGCTATTCAACCATGGCAGGCACCTCAACCAACACTTTGCAAAGCAATCATTGATGCTGTTCCCCATCTCGAAGAGGAAGATCACAGAAGGGTAGCAGGGGCAGAGCAGAACTGGCAGAGGGTCAAAGATATCTGATCCTCACACAGGAGATAGTTGTCTCTGTTATGGGACCAGTTGTGACAGAGTTACTAAGGTCGTTGATGTTTGTACAACTCAACTGAGACCTCCCACAGTTTTTTCTGCTCTCAGAAAAACAGCCCCACCCTATCTAGTCTCTCGTCATAATTAATTTGTTCCAACCCTGCTAACATCTTGGTGAATTTTGTCTGTATCCTCTCTAGTGCAATCATATCCTTTCTATCTTGTAGCAACAGAACTACGCAGAATATTTCGACTATGGCCTAACTAATGTTATATAAAGTTTCATCATAACCTTCCTGCTCTTTTATTCAATGCTTTGACTAATAAAGGTAAGCATCCTATATGCCTCCTTGTTCACCCGATCTGACCATGCTGCTGCCTTCAAAGATCCATGAACATGAACAGCAAGTTCTCTCTGAATCTCATTACTTTGTGGGTCCTACCATTCAACATCTACTCTGTGGCTTGTTAGTCATCGTAAAGTACAGAACCTCATATTTTCGGCAGTTAGGTTCCATTTGCCACAATGCAGTCCATCTGACCAACCTGTCTATATCATCCTGTAGTGTAAGGCTTTCCACCATGCAATTTACCACCCCATCAATTCTTGTGTCATATGCAAACTTTATCAGTCTGTCTCTTTAAGGGCTTGTGGAGAGAAATAGTAAGGACCATGGACTCATTTAAATTATTGATTCTATTCTGGACATGAGGCAAGCATAATTTTCAAACTGCTCAATTCTCACAATGTTTCTTCCATGTCTCATGTCCTTGTTAAGTATATCTGGATAGTAGTGTTAGTAATAGCAAGAAGATGTTACTTTTCATCTGAACTGACAAGAAAATATGGTGGACATTTTATATATTGTCATAAACCCTTGTCATAAACCATGATGTCAGGCTAATAAGTAGATCTGGTGCTTATCAACTCAAATTTGACCGGGATTAAAGATTCATGTTTCACTTAAAAGGAAAGTTTACTTATTAAAATAATGCCTCCCTGCAATCTTTGCAGCACATTGTTCAGATATCTTTCTTCTCACCAGATTATATTATGATCAGTTACATCACTGGAAGTGAATGAAAGTGAAGTTCAGGGAAAGCTATGGTCTGCGCTGATACTGGTTAGAACACACTTGCATCAGAAAGTTACTTGATTTCTGAAGAAATGTCATATTGGACTTGAAAGGTTAACTCCATTTTTCTGGGGGCTGCCACAAAGCTGCTGAGTTTCTCCAGCATTTTGTCTTTTTCCGCCCTTCAGCAAGTTTCACGACTTGGGGGGTTGGGGGGAGCGCAAAAGGAGTCAGACCTGCTTTGGAGTTCCAGCCTTGAGTTACTCAACAGTGATTGAAAAGATATGAGAGGGATATCTCAATAGTATGTTGGTTGGTCGTTTTACAATAAGTTCAGAAAGCATAAATTTCTCACTTCTGCAAGGAAAAAAATTTATAGGAAGAGGAGAAGGAGCTGATTTGTTTAAAAAAAGGCACAGAATTTCTGCTTTCTACTGAATCTACAGTTTAGAGTTAATGCTATAAGGAATTTCTACCAATTCTGGTCAAGAGCAATTTGACTTAAATGGCAGCCGAGCTCAGTCTCATGTGTTGCACGTCCTGTGCAAAGCTTTAGATGCTCCTCGCACTTTCAGTGATAGCATCTGTAAGATGTGCCAATGGTTTGACCAGCTTATGTGCCAGGTTCTGAAGTTTGAGCATTAGTTTGGAGGCACCGCAGTGCATCCATGGGAGTTACATGGAGAGCATGTTGTAGATATGGTCTTCCTGCTGCTTAATGAAGGGCAGGCAGGAAATGAATAGGAAATCAAATTCAGAAGAAGGGAGGTAGGCAGTCAAGAAAGCCCCAGGGTACATCTGACTCAAGAACAGTTGTTGGAAAACAGTATGAGTAATGGTTTCTTTGATAAGTGTAGCCAGAATCAAGTTGCACTAGGGGGAGGAGATAGAAAGGAAGAGTAATAGTGGTAAGTATTTCCATAATGAGGGGTGCAGATGGACTTTTCCGCAGCCATAGATGTGACTCCAGGGTTCTGTGCTTTGTTCCTTTGGGGCAGGGCCACTGAAAAGATGCAGGGCATTCCCAAAGGAGAGGGTGAATACATGGATCACATTGGTACCGTGACATAGGTAGAAAGAGAGGGATGAGATCCCACAGCAAGAATTTAGTGAGTTAGGTAGCAGATTGTAAAGCAAGATCTCAAAGGTTGGAATGTCTGACTTACTCAAATTGCCTCATGCTTGTGAGTATCAGAGTAGGATAGAGCATTTTAATGTTTGGCTGAAGAGCTTTAGATCAGTGAACTATTGAGTCTACTTTTGCAGAAGTTCAAATCCAAGCACAATGGAAAACCTATAGGGTGGAAACAAGCCATTCGGCTCAATATGCCCACACCGCCCCTCCGAACAGCATCCCATTCAGACCCATTCCCCTAAACCTTTCCCTCTAACCATACATTTCCCATGGCTAGCACACCTAACCTACACATCCCTGGACACTATGGGCAATCTAGCATGGCCAGTCCACCTAACTTGCATATCTGTGGATGTAGAAAGAAACCGGAGCTCCCAGTGTAAACCCATGCAACCACAAGGAGAACATGAAAAGTATCAAAGGAAAACTAAGTCAGTCTGGAAGGCAGAGCATATTGTTGGAAAGTGAAAGATGGGTTGGTATACCCTGACTAACACTGGCCAGCGTGCAGTAACCCTTTTTTAATTCAGCTGCATTACACAGTAAAATAGACAACGGGGGCAAGAGTCAGGAGAAGGGCCAACACAACAAATACTTTATCAAGGAAAAACAATATTTATCAGAATTGATTGAATACTTTAATCGAATGCTATTAAAGATGATTAATCTTCTGGCAGGACTCTTCAGTAAACAGTCTCAAATCTACACGAGCTGTATCCTTCTGACACATGCTTCTTAGGGTTCATTACACCCTATTCACAGATTGGTACCGCTGTATTTGAACTGTTAGTCTGAAAGGGTTGGCAATCCTTGTTCAATAAGGTTGGGGCAAGCTGTTCCTCGGTCTTCGAGTGTTGGCTGATGTTTCAGGGTCTGCAGTTGTCAATTTGGTCTTCCGCTCTTGTCAAGAGCTGGTTCTGGTCTTCAGGTCATCTTATCCTGGCCCCAATGGGATACACCCTAGAGTTCTGAGAGAGGTGGCTGAGGAAATAGCAGAGGCATTGGTTGAGATCTTTCAAGAATCACTGGAGTCAGGAAAGGTCCCGGATGATTGGAAGATGGCTGTTGTAACCCCCTTGTTCAAGAAAGGATCAAGGCAAAAGATGGAAAATTATAGGCCAATCAGCTTAACCTCGGTTGTTGGTAAAATTCTAGAATCCATCATAAAGGATGAGGTTTCTAAATTCTTGGAAGAGCAGGGTCGGATTAGAACAAGTCAACATGGATTTAGTAAAGGGAGGTCATGCCTGACAAACCTGTTGGAATTTTTTGAAGAGGTAACAAGTAGGTTAGACCAGGGAAACCCAGTGGATGTGGTCTATCTAGACTTTCAAAAGGCCTTTGATAAGGTGCCACACGGGAGGCTGCTGAGCAAGGTGAGGGCCCATGGTGTTCGAGGTGAGCTGCTGGGATGGATTGAGGATTGGCTGTCTAACAGAAGGCAGAGAGTTGGGATAAAAGGTTCTTTTTCAGAATGGCAGCCGGTGACGAGCGGTGTCCCGCAGGGTTCGGTGCTGGGGCCACAGCTGTTCGCATTATATATTAATGATTTGGATGAGGGAACCGGGGGCATTCTAGCGAAGTTTGCCGATGATACGAAGTTAGGTGGACAGGCAGGTAGTACTGAGGAAGTGGGGAGGCTACAGAAGGATCTCGACAGGTTGGGAGAGTGGTCCAGGAAATGGCTGATGGAATTTAACGTGAGCAAGTGCGAGGTCTTGCACTTTGGCAAAAAGAATAAAAGCATAGACTACTTTCTAAATGGTGAGAAAATTAATAAAGCCAAAGCACAAAGGGATCTGGGAGTGCTAGTCGAGGATTCTCTAAAGGTAAACATGCAGGTTGAGTCCGTGATTAAGAAAGCGAATGCAATTTTGTCTCTTATCTCAAGAGGGTTGGAATATAAAAGCAGAGATGTACTACTAAGACTTTATAAAGCTCTGGTTAGGCCCCATTTGGAGTACTATGTCCAGTTTTGGTCCCCACACCTCAGGAAGGACATACTGGCACTGGAATGTGTCCAGCGGAGATTCACACGGATGATCCCTGGAATGACAGGTCTAACATATGAGGAACGGCTGAGGATACTGGGATTGTATTCGTTGGAGTTTAGAAGATTAAGGGGAGACTTAATAGAGGCGTACAAAATAATACATGGCTTGGAAAAGGTGGATGCTAGGAAATTGTTTCAGTTAAACGAGGAGACTAGGACCCGTGGACACAGCCTGAGAATTAGAGGGGGTCATTTCAGAACAGAAATGCGGAGACATTTCTTCAGCCAGAGAGTGGTGGGCCTGTGGAATTCATTGCCACGGAGTGCAGTGGAAGCCGGGACGCTAAATGTCTTCAAGGCCGAGATTGATAGATTCTTGTTGTCTAGAGAAATTAAGGGCTACGGGGAGAACGCTGGTAAGTGGAGCTGAAATGCGCATCAGCCATGATTGAATGGCGGAGTGGACTCGATGGGCCGAATGGCCTTACTTCCACTCCTATGTCTTATGGTCTTATGGTCTTATAGTCTTATCGAGGTGGTCTTCAGGGCATGGTCAGTTTGATGATACTCACCACGAGGTACAAAGAGCTGGAGATGCTGTGCAGCTCAGCTGCCAAAGGGGCTCTCTAGGGACGCTGTTGAAGAAGATGCAAAAGCAGAGCCAGGCTGGGACTCCACGTTGCCCCTTTATCACTCTCTTTGCATAATCGTTTTGAAGATTCTGTGGCCTGTGTCCAATATTAGCAACAGGCAGGGAGGCAGCCAATGAGGTAGCTACTTTCTGCATTTGGAAATGGAAAAACATGGATTGAACCTTCAACTGTTGAATTGTGTCCTTGTTACGCTGTGCCTCTGGCTTCCGACTGAGCTGGGTGCCACCAGGTCTGTGTAACATCCTTCTAATGAAGCACTTTCACTGGAGGCATAAACAATTATTCATTCTGAAACAATGAGGGAATTAGTACCATGCTAGGCAGTTCCAGGCCTGCCTGGTTTCAATGGGGAATTGATTGTCCAAGGATAGGCTACATAAACACTGTCTAGTGTGGCTCTACAGTTTGCAAATTGCAGAGTTCGCTTCAGATTAAACTTGGTTTCTACATTTCACATTTTCATCATGAAAAGAAATCAATGTTTCTGTGATAATCCCGCAGGCAATGGGTCACCTGATCATACTATATCGTCAGGCTAAGGCAAAAAAGAACATGGAAATGCAGGTGCCATGTATATAAATGTAAGAAGTCTTTTCAGTAAGGAAAATAACCTGTAGGTTTTGGATTAATACATGAAAATGTGGTATAATTCCTGTCACAGAGACATGCTTGAGGGGAGGAATCTCACTGGCAGCTCAATATTCTGCAGGATGGAATCTTCGCGCAAGACAGAGAGGGACGAAAAAGAGGAAGTGGTGTTGCAATATTGATAATGAATTCAATTACTGTATTAAAGACAGGCTCCTTCTTAAAAGATTCCTCAACTGAAGACATATAGATGGAACTTATAAACAAAAAGGTCATCACATTTTCAGGAGTACAATTTGGATTCCCAAACAGTCAGGAAGAGGAGAATTCTTTGGAAGAATTTAGAGGTAACCTTTGTGAAACATGGGATTATGGGAGAATTTGGCAGGATAGATGTTGAGTGCTGTTTCTTCTGGCTGGAAAGTCTTCAACTAAGAGTCATTGTCTCAGGATTGTAGGTTGGTCATTTAGCAGAGAGCTGAGAAATAATTTCTTCATTCACAGGGCTGTGAATGATTGGAATTCTCTACAACAGCCAGCTGTCATCAGATAGTGAGTAAAGTCAAGTGTGAGATCAATAAATTCTTGGGCAGGAAGAGGCTGAAGGAATATGAGTATAGATTTGGAAACTGGAGTGGATGTAAATGTTTACTATGCTTTTATTGATTGGGGAACAGACATCAGTGGTTGTGTGGCTGACCTCTGCTTCCATCTGTTATGACTTGTTCTTAAAATTTATATATTCAGAAGTCGACAGGACACTCACCTGAGGAACTTTATTTTCCAGAGTTACTACCTGGAACTTGGAGTTAGCAGTTGGGATGTAAGGAACTGTACCAAACTTTGCATTAATTATCTTGTTGGATAGAAGCACGACAACAAATAAAATATTCTGGTTTTGAGTCATGAAGACCTTAATTCAAAAGTAGAGTGATAGAGTCATAGAGATGTACAGCATGGAAACAGACCCTTCGGTCCAACCTGTCCATGCCGACCAGATATCCCAACCCAATCTAGTCCCACCTGCCAGCACCCGGCCCATATCCCTCCAAACCCTTCCTATTCATATACCCATCCAAATGCCTCTTAAATGTTGCAATTGTACCAGCCTCCACCACGTCCTCTGGCAGCTCATTCCATACATGTACCACCTTCTGTGTGAAAAGGTTGCCCCTTAGGTCTCTTTTATATCTTTCCCCTCTCACCCTAAACCTATGCCCTCTAGTTCTGGACTCCCCAATCCCAGGGAAAATACTTTGTCTATTTATCCTATCCATGCCCCTCATAATTTTGTAAACCTCTATAAGGTCACCACTCAGCCTCCGACGCTCCAGGGAAAACAGCCCCAGCCTGTTTAGCTTCTCCCTGTACCTCCAATCCTCCAACCCTGGCAACATCTTTTCTGAACCCTTTCAAGTTTCATAACATATTTCCGAATGGAAGGAGACCAGAATTGCACACAATATTCCTGTACAGCCACAATATGACCTCCTAACTCCTGTACACAATACTCTGACCAATAAAGGAAAGCATACCAAATGCCTTCTTCATGATCCTATCTACCTTCAACTCCACTTTCAAGGAACTTGCACTCCAAGGTCTCCTTGTTCATCAACACTCCCTAGGACCTTACCATTAAGTGTATAAGTCCTGCTAAGATTTGCTTTCCAAAATGCAGCACCTCGCATTTATCTGAATTAAACTCCATCTGCCACTTCTCAGCCCATTGGCCCATCTGGTCCAGATCCTGTTGTAATCTGAGGTAACCCGCTTTGCTTTCCACTACACCTCCAATTTTGGTGGCATCTGCAAACTTACTAACTGTACCTCTTATGCTCGTATCTAAATCATTTATGTTAATGAACAAAAGTAGAGGACCCAGCACCGATCCTTGTGGCACTCCGCTGGTCACAGGCCTCCAGTCTGAAAAACAACCCTCCACCACCACCCTCTCTCTTCAACTTTGAGCCAGTTCTGTATCCAAATGGCTAGTTCTCCCTGTATTCCATGAGATCTAACCTTGCTAATCAGTCTCCCATGGGGAACCTTGTCGAACGCCTTACTGAAGTCCATATAGATCACATCAACTACTCTGCCCTCATCAATCTTCTTTGTTACTTCTTCAAAAAACTCAATCAAGTTTGTGAGACATGATTTCCCACGCACAAAGCCATATTGACTATCCCGAATCAGTCCTTGCCTTTCCAAATACATGTACATCCTGTCCCTCAGGATTCCCTCCAACAACTTGCCAACCACTGAGGTCAGGCTCACCGATCTATAGTTCCCTGGCTTGTCTTTACCACCCTTCTTAAACAGTGGCACCACGTTTGCCAACCTCCAGTCTTCCGGCACCTCACCTGTGACTATCGATGATGCAAATATCTCAGCAAGAGGCCCAGCAATCACTTCTCTAGCTTCCCACAGAGTTGTCATGTACACCTGATCAGGTCCTGGGGATTTATCCACCTTTAACCGTTTCAAGACATCCAGCACTTCCTCCTCTGTAATCTGGACATTTTGTAAGATGTCACCATCTATTTCCCTACAGTCTGTATCTTCCATATCCTTTGCCACAGTAAATACTGATGCAAAATATTCATTTAGTATCTCCCCCATTTTCTGTGGCTTCACACAAAGGCCGCCTTGCTGCTCTTTGAGGGGCCCTATACTGCCCTAGTTACCCTTTTGTCCTTCATGTATTTGTAAACACTCTTTGGATTCTCCTTAATTCTATTTGCCAACGCTATCTCATGTCCCCTTTTTGCCCTCCTGATTTCCCTGTTAAGTATACTCCTACTTCCTTTATACTCTTCTAAAGATTCACTCGATCTATCCTGTCTATACCTGACATATGCTTCCTTCTTTTTCTTAACCAAACCCTCAATTTCTTTAGTCATCCAGCATTCCCTATACCTACCAGCCTTCCCTTTCACCCTGACAGGAATATACTTTCTCTGGATTTTTGTTATCTCATTTCTGAAGGCTGCCCATTTTCCTGCCGTCCCTTTCCCTGCGAACATCTGCCTCCAATCAGCTTTCGAAAGTTCTTGCCTAATAACGTCAAAATTGGCCTTTCTCCAATTTAGAACTTCAACTTTTAGATCTGGTCTATCCTTTTCCATCACTATTTTAAAACAAATAGAAGAAGGCATTTGGGGTTGCTGGCCCCAAAGTGCTCCCCCACTGACACCTCAGTCACCTGCCCTGCCTTATTTCCCAAGAGTTGGTCAAGTTTTGCACCTTTTCTAGTAGGTACATCCACATATTGAATCAGAAAATTGTCTTGTACGCACTTAAGAAATTCCTCTCCATCTAAACCTTTGACACTATGGCAGTCCCAGTCGATGTTTGGAAAGTTAAACTCCCCTACCATAACTACCTTATTATTTTTACAGATAGCTGAGATCTCCTTACAAGTTTGTTTCTCAATTTCCCTCTGACTATTAGGGGGTCTATAATACGATCCCAATAAGGTGATCATCCCTTTCTTATTTCTCAGTTCCACCCAAATAACTTCCCTGGATGTATTTCCGGGAATATCCTCCCTCAGCACAGCTGTAATGCTATCCCTTATCAAAAATGCCACTCCCCCTTCTCTCTTGCCTCCCTTTCTATCCTTCCTGGAGCATTTGTATCCTGGAAAATTAAGCTGCCAGTCCTGCCCATCCCTGAACCATGTTTCTATAATTGCTATGATATCCCAGTCCCATGTTCCTAACCATGCCCTTGAGTTCATCTGCCTTCCCTGTTAGGCCCCTTGCATTGAAATAAATGCAGTTTAATGTATTAGTCCTACTTTGTCCCTGCCTGCCCTGACTGTTTGATTCACTTCTGTTCTCAACTGTACCAGTCTCAGATTGATCTCTTTTCTCACTATCTCCCTGGGTCCCCCCCCCCCCCCCCCCCCCCCCCCCCCCCCCCCCCGCCACCTTACTAGTTTAAATCCTCCCAAGCAGTTCTACAAATTTCCCTGCCAGTATATTCGTCCCCTTCCAATTTAGGTGCAATCTTGTACAGGTCACTTCTACCCCAAAAGAGATTCCAATGATCCAAAAATATCAATCCTTCTCCCATACACCAGAAGTGTAAGAGTCACTGAAAATTCAGTCAGAATTGGCAATTTGAGAATGCAGCTTGATGCATGTTTTAGGAAATACTTACAGAATTATCTATCATGTGTATCTAATCAGTTCCAAGATATATTTGTTGAGAATATTCTCTAGCTTTTCCAATTTTCCCAACATAAATATATATTATTTCTCATGACCATTTTCACAAGTACATTTTGCAAAGATTTCATTAGGATGAAATAGGATAACACAAACATGCTGTGTGGATTATGTCATAACCTTGCAGGACCCAACAATGTGTATAATGGTCAAATAAATATAGATAAAAATTTGGAAGTAGTTGAAATGTAGACAAATCCTAGATTTAAGCCAACTTTCTCACTGACAGAAAATGGGTGAGAATTTTCTCAACATTAGATAATCCCTGTGGATCATCTCACACTGGACCATATGCCATTAAGTCACTGATATTATTATGCAGGAAAATGTTGAAACATTTAGGAAATTTTCATCTGTAATTCCACAAGTACCCCTTCAGAGGCAATCCAAACAAAGATTTGATTTCCAGTTTCAACCAAGTATGTATGAAGAAAAATATTCAATATTATATTGCAAGGAACAAGAAGGAAAATATTTTATGTTGCTGGTAGTAAACATTTCTACACATTTCCTCAAACCAAAGCTATGTATTTTTATGAACTGAACTGGATGTACCTTTTAATGTGCGGTCAATGAAATGAGATTTTTGTGCCTGATTTGTCATTGTTAAATGCATTTTTATGATGCAACTATTTATTGGAGATTATGTCACAAAGCATTGGACAAATTAATGTTATTACTTTATGAAAACCTGGTGATTTCTTCTCTGTTGTTGAGGGTTCTTCCAACATAAATCTCCAAAGGCTGTTTTCACAAAGAACATTCACAGTGGACTACTGATAGGCATCAAGACTCTTGTCTGGTAGACATTAAGCAATTTTATTGTGGTCTCCATATATAGCTTGAAACAGACAGTATTCAACAAAAGGGGGACTATCTTAATTATAGATTTATGCACTGATAACACAAACATTCATAGCTCAACAGCTCTTTAATTCAGGCTTTTAACAAGGGTCAGCTTCAAAGCTGTGGAAGCATTTATGGTCTAACCTCATCAAGCATGTCTTTCTTTGTGATTTTATATTTAAATTAAGAGCACGGATGATCATTTTAGAAATGGCTAGCTTTGTTACTATTTCAGAAATGTATGTTGATAGTTTGCAATTAGGTCTACATGGGATTGAGATTATCAGAAACATAGAGTCAAATGAGAACTTAAAATGATTTATCTCAGAAGTGAGGAGGAAGGAATGTATAATGAATACATAAATCATATTTCAGAATTGCAATGATTGCCATCTTGGGATGATTTTGGTGATGGATATCTTGAAAATTCTTCTATTTGGTCAAATTATTTCTCAAATAATTTCAGCTGTGGCTGTAGGTCAATATTTGATTTCAGGTGGATACCTTAATCAACATCTTTCAGATGATGAAAGATAACTTGATACCGAATTGATTGTTGCATTCATTTGCATTGAAGCATGAGAATTTGTGGAATTGCATTATGTCACACTCTGAGGTGCACTGTACAGAAGAATGATAGGCATTTCAGAATGTGGGGATAAACATCTAAAAATATTAAGTAACTTGCCCGCCATGCATTCCTGAGGTACTGAATCCACTTAGTGCCCAGCCTCCTGATTAGCAGGTACACTCTCTGGGTGCTGACCTCCTTTGTCACTGTCATCCATTTCTGTTTTCATGGAAACACTGCCCTTCTCCTTTCCCCATCCTTCAAAGAGTTCACCTCGATGGACTACCAGCTAAAACCAAAAGGCTACCAGGTAGGGGACAGAGATGGGGAAAGGTAACCAGATCTCTTCACCATTCCTGTGGATGCTGTAGCCTGGAAAATCCAAGCACTGCTGAGCCTTTAAGAAGTATACAATGGATCCTTTCAAAAGAAACTTTTCATCCGACCAAACAACCAAGTCAAATTTCTCAGCTTCTCTCATTGTGGCAACACCCAAGAGGAAGGTTTTATTTGGCTTTTAAGGAAAAGATTATTAACTGACTGATTAGGTTTCTCAACCTTAAAGTAATTCCATTGTTGCAATGAGGATTCTGTTCCCACCATCCAAATAAAGCGACCAACTTGGGGGCAGCATGGTAGCTCAGGGTTAGCACTGCTGCCTCACAGTGCCAGGGACCCAAGTTCGATTCCAACCTTGGGTGACTGCCTGTGTGGAGTTAGCATATCCTCCTCGTGTCTGTGTGGGTTTCCTTTGGGTGCTCTGGTTCCTTCGCACAATCCAAAACTTGCAGTGGATTGGCCATGGGAAACTGCCCCTTAAAGTCCAACAATGTGTAGGCAGTTGGATTAGCCATGGCAAATGTGGGTATATAGGGACAGAGTGGGAGCTGGCTCTTCGGAGGGTGAGTGCAGACTCAATCTGCCCAAAGGCCTCTTTTTGTTTTGTGGGGACTCTATGAACTGAGGCTCAGTGGCAGCTGCATGTATTATATGTAAAACCCACTGCAGTAACTCCTCCAGGCTCCTCTGACACCATCTTCCAAATCCATGACCTCTCCCAGCAAGAAAGACAAGGGAACCTGACACATGGAAACACCTCCATCTGCAATTTCCCTTCCAATTTACACACAATGATGACTTAAAACAATATTGCTGTTCCTTCACTGGTGCTGTGTTAAAATCCTGGAACTCCCTTCCTCATAGTACTGTGGGACATCCCTACAGCATACAGACATCCCTGCAATAATCCAAAAAGGCAGCTCAGCACTATTATGACCAGGTCAGGTTCCGTAAATTGCTCCAGCATCAGATAGGATGACTCAAACAATTAAGCTCTCAGATGAGGAGGGATGAACAGGCTCCCTTTGGATATTCACTGCCCCCTCAGTTTCTCACAAGGTTACCTGAAAGGGATCAGAGACAAATGAACTGCAGCTGCTGGAATCCAAAATAGACAGACTGGAGACTGGAAGAACGCAGCAAGCCAATGTTTCAGGTATAACCCTTCTTCAGGACTGTTAATACCCAATTTGTTGACTTCTCCACCTCCTGATGCTGTCTGACCTGCCGTGTCCTTCCAGCCTCCTGTTCGTCTACTACCTTAAAAGGATCCCTTCCTTTGTGGATACCTTTCTTACAAATCAAATGAACATATGTTTTGAGAAGAGCCAATTTAATTAGAGTGCCTTGGATTAAACAAAAATGAACTTATTAATTACTAAGTGTGAGTTCAAATGGTAATGCAAAACATGCACACAGACAAATAAAGGCAGCACTGTGGCTCAGTGGTTAGCACTGCTGCCTCACAACAGCCAGCATTTGGGTTTGATTCCACCCTCAGGTGACTCTCTGTGTGGAGTTTGCACATTCTCTCCCCCCCCCCCCCATTTACGTGGTTTTCATCTGGATGGTCAGGTTTCCTTTGGCGATCCAAAGATGCAGGTTAGCTGGATTGGCCATGCTAAATTGCCTCATAGTGTCCAGATGTTAGTCTTTGGAAATGCAGGGTTATAGGGATTGGGTGGGTGCATCTGGGCGGGATGCTTTTTGGAGGGTCGGTGTGGAGTCGATGGGCTGAATAGCCTGCTTCCACACTGCAGGGATTCTATGATTCAAAAAAAAAGGTGAGTCTAAAAAGATAAAAGTTATAAAAAAGAGGGAGCAGTCTCCGAATTCTTTATGAAGAGTGTATAGTTGAATGTTATAGCCGTTGTTGTGGATATTACCGATTGCTCTGAGATTAGTCGTTGAACACTCTATTCTAAGCATTGTATATTGATTGGAAATTTGTCCTAACTTCTTTCAGCAGTGCCTGATAGGCAGCACTCAAAGTGAGAGGCTATCTTTTCATTTCTTTTTACATGCAGTGCAGGGGAGTTTTATTCTCAGAGCTGTGACTCTCATGGTACACGAGTCCCCACACTACTATTGTCAGGCCATGAACATATATGGTCCAGCACTGAATTTCACTTTTGACCACAGACCATTGTCTAGTTTTACCATGACGTTCACAATCTGACATATTCCCTGAAGATTACAAGTTCAGTATCGAGAGAATTTCGTCCTTTTGAAACTTAATTGACACCTCTTCAGATGTAACATTTCAGAGTTAATCAATCAAAACCTACATCCCTATTCTAAGTGATTAAAGACTTTACAGAAAATTAGGTTTATTCAATATATTGCATCAGTTGTGTGACACTTTGATCTTTTACTATAAATTCTGTGTCCTCAGATCCTGCCCCACTAGCTACCAGATGAAAGAGAAGCACTCCGAAAGTTTATATTTCTAAATAAACCTGTTGGACTATAAACTGGTGTTGTGTGATTTTTAACTTTGTACACCCCAATCCAACACCAGCACCTTCACGTCATCTTTTTCTCTTGGCAGCAAGTGAATTTACAGGTGCAATCAACTTTTGGTTATTTGGTCATTCTTCTTGTTAAAAAAAATGTAATTGAAATTCAATGTGTTAGTCAGTAACCCAGGGGTGCGATCCACGGTGTAATAGCACAGCTTGACCAGGGCAATTAGGAATGGACAATAAATGCTTGCTTAGCCATCAATACCCACGCCCACAAAAATAAATTAATTTGGAATTAAGTTTGTTTTGTCTCAATACATGACAATGGTTTTATTACATGAAATGAAGTAATCTAATCAAAGTTACTCTGTAAATGCACCTTTCTTTGGAATGAAATAGCTTAGCAAATCAAACAAGTTTTAAGTGTTAACTGGGTCCCTATTAGAGAGATTGAAGCTAGATCTGTTGAAGAGACACAAGCATCTGGTCAAAATTGAAACGAGACATTGGATTTTGAGTCAAATTTTCTAAAAATGGATTGATTAATGGAGAAACCAATGCAACAAATCCAAATGTAAAAATCCACCAGTTCTGAATTCAATAGGAATGGATATGCTGACTGGCATTTTCTTATTGTTCGTCTCCAACTTAGAATAGCCATATTGAGATGTTGTGCATTGTTGAATTACATCACTTAAAAGTGGATTTCAGCTTCAAACAGCTTTTCCATGGGCATTGCTGATAACTGTTTGAAGCACAACCAAATATAATGCTGAGAGAAAAAAATAACCTTGTTCTGTGTTTGTTCGATTACTTAGGATGATCCATTTGTCTGCGTCAGTTCAAGGAAATCCTATTATTTACTTGACCTATCCAAACTGTGTTTTTATCATAGAGTAATATGTAATCATGCCCCTGAACACTTACGAGGCCCTAAATTGCTTTAAAAGAAAACAGAGAAAGAAGTTGAAAAATAAATTGAGAAATCAGCCTTGAGCAGAATAATGTGCAAAATTGAAGTTATTTTGAGAGATGATAAACAAGATGGATGTCTTGTTTTGTTTTTGTTCATTCGAAGGATGTGGGCATCACTGACGAGGCCAATATTTGTGGCCCATGCTCAATTGACCTTGGGAATTGAGTTGCCTTTTTGAATCCTTCAGTCATGTGACAAAGATACTCCCACAATGCGGTTGCGGAGATCGGATATGGGTTTTTCACCATGAAGGAACTGTGATAAATTTCAAGGTGATGATGGTGAGTAATTTGAGAGAGAACATCAAACTGTTCCCATGTACCTGCTATTTTCATCCTTCTAATTACTTGAGTTCACAGGTTTGGAAGGTGAGGCTAAGTAAGCTTTGACAAGTTACTTCAGTGCATATTTTGAATAGTACACCTGCAGCTATAGTGGTGGTGGAGGAAGCGAATGTTTAATCCATTGAATGTAGTGCCAATCAAATGTGATGCTTTGTCCTGGATGTTGTCAGGTTTCTTCAGTGTTGTTGGACCTGCACTCATCCAGACAAATGGGATGTACTTCATCATACTCCCAACTTGTGTCTGGTAGATGGTTGAGAGCTTATCGACAGACAGGAAATGAGTCACTTGTGCTGAAAACTCAGCTCTGACCCTCTTTAGAAGCCAACATGCTTATACAATTGGTCCAATTCAATTTTTGTTCAATGGTGAAGAAAATGCTAATGGTGGGTTTTTCAGTTAAAAAAAAACTGGATCAAGCTTTAAACTTAGAACAAGAACATAAAACATAAAAGCATAAGAAAGAGGAGCAAGAGTAGACCATCTGGCTGTCCCAAGCATGCCGTACCACTGAATAAGATCATAGCTGATCTGATTGTGTGACCACAATTCCATTTCCCTGCCTGCCCCACATAGTTCCTCACTTTCATGTGAACTATCAAAAATCTATCTAACTCAATCTCATGTTATATTAATTGATCCACTATTTTCAAGGGTAAACAATTGCAAAGATTCACAATTTTCTACAGGAAGGAATTTGTCTCCATTTCTGTCTGAAATGGAAACCCTTTTTTCTGAAAGTTTGCCTTTTAATTTCAGACCCCCGCAAAGCAAAACATGTTTTCAGCATCTACCCAGTCAAGCTCCCTCAGAATTTTGCACGTTTCAATAAAATATCTCCTATTCTTCTAAACACCAATGAGTAAAAGCTAAATCTACTCAATCTTTCCTTTAAGACAAGTCATAGAGATGTACAGCACAGAAATAGACCATTCAGTCCAACCCATCCATGCCCAGATATCCCAACCCAATCTAGTCCCACCTGCCAGCACCTGGCCCATATCCCTCCAAACCCTTCCTAATCATATACCCATCTAGATGCCTTTTAAATGCTGCAATTGTACTAGCCTCCACCACGTCCTCTGGCAGCTCATTCCATGCACGTACCACACCCTGTGTGAAAAGGTTGCCCCTTAGGTCTCTTTTATATTTTTCCCCTCTCACCCTAAGCTAACCCCTTTAGTTCTTGACTCTCCCATCCCAGGGAAAAGACTTTGTCTATTTATCCAATCCATGCCCCTCATGATTTTGTAAACCTCTATAAGGTCACCCCTCAGCCTCCGATGCTCCAGGGAAAACAGCCCTCGCCTATTCAACCTCTCCCTATAGCTCAAATCCTCCAACGCTGGCAACATCCTTGTAAATCTTTTCTGAACCCTTTCAAGTTTCACAACATATTTCCGAATGGAAGGAGACCAGAATTGCATAAATATTCCAACATTGGCCTAACCAATGTCCTGCACAGCCACAACATGACCTCCCAACTCCTGTACTCAATACTCTGACCAATAAAGGAAAGCATACCAAACGCCTTTTTCATTGTCCTATGAACCTGCACTCCAAGATCTCTTTGTTCAGCAGCACTCCCGAGGACCTAACCATTAAGTGTATAAGTCCTGCTAAGATTTGCTTTCCCAAAGTGCAGCGCCTCACATTTATCTGAATTAAACTCCATCTGCCACTTCTCAGCCTATTGGCCCATCTGATCAAGATCACATTGTAATCTGAGGTAACCTTC
Source organism: Chiloscyllium plagiosum (assembly GCF_037043375.1). Taxonomy (NCBI): domain Eukaryota; kingdom Metazoa; phylum Chordata; class Chondrichthyes; order Orectolobiformes; family Hemiscylliidae; genus Chiloscyllium; species Chiloscyllium plagiosum. The sequence continues at coordinate 27,930,352 of NW_028270177.1, forward strand.
TTTGCTGTTCACTATAGCTCCAATTTTGGTGTCATCTGCAAACTTACTAACTATACCTCTTATGCTCACATCCAAATTATTATGATAAATGATGAAAAGTAGCAGACTCGGCACCGACCCTTGTGGCACTCCACTGGTCACAGGCCTCCAGTCTGAAAAACATCCCTCCACCACCACTCTTGTCTTCTATCCTTTAGGGTAGTTCTGTATCCAAATGGCTGGTTCTCTCTGTATTCCATGAGATCTAACCTTGCTAACCAGTCTTCCATGGGAAACCTTGTCGAACGCCTTACTGAAGTCCATATAGATCACATCGACTGCTCTGCCCTCATCAATTCTCTTTGTTGTTTCTTCAAAAAATCTCAATCAAGTTTGTGAGACATGATTTCCCATGCACAAAGCCATGTTGACTATCCCTAATCAGTCCTTGCCTTTCCAAATACATATACATCCTAACCCTCAGGATTCCCTCCAACAACTTGCCCACCATCGATGTCAGGCTCACTGGTCTATAGTCATGAAGCAATCTGATGGATCTTCTCTGAGTAACTTTAAAAGCAAGTGTATCCCTCCTGAAATGAGGAGATGAAAACTGTACAAGTTACCCAGGTGTGAGCTTATCAATGTCATGTATAGTTGTTCATAGAGTCATAGAGTTATAGAGATGGACAGCATGGAAACAGACCCTTCAGTCCAACCTATCCATGCCGACCAGATATGCCAACCCAATTTAGTCCCACCTGCCAGCACCCGACCCACATCCCTCCAAACCCTTCCTATTCATATACCCATCCAAATGCCTCTTAAATGTTGCAATTGTACCAGCCTCCACCATATCCTCTGGCAGTTCATTCCATACACGTATTACCCTCTGCGTGAAAAAGTTGCCCCTTAGGTCTCTTTTATATCATTCCCCTCTCACCCTAAACCTATGCCCTCTAGTCCTGGACTCCCCAACCCCAGGGAAAAGACTTTGCCTATTTACCCTATCCATGCCCCTCATAATTTTGTAAACCTCTATAAGGTCACCCCTCAGCCTCCGACACTCCAGGGAAAACAGCCCCAGCCTGTTCAGCCTCTCCCTGTATCTCCAATCCTCCAACCCTGGCAACATCCTTGCAAATCTTTTCTGAACCCTTTCAAGTTTCACAACATCCTTCTGATAGGAAGGACACCAGAATTGCATGCAATATTCCAACAGTGGCCTAACCAATGTCCTGTACAGCCACAACATGACCTCCCAACTCCTGTACTCAATACTGTGACCAATAAAGGAAAGCATACCAAATGCCTCCTTCACTATCCTATCTACCTTCAACTCCACTTTGAAGGAGCTATGAAACTGCACTCCAAGATCTCTTTGTTCAGCAACGCTCGCTCGGACCTTACTATTAAGTGTATAAGTCCCGCTAAGATTTGCTTTCCCAAAATGCAGCACCTCACATTTATCTGAATTAAACTCCATCTGCCACTTCTCAGCCCATTGGCCCATCTGGTCCAGATCCTGTTGTAATCTGAGGTAACCCTCTTCGCTATCCACTACACCTCCAATTTTGGTGTCATCTGCAAACTTACTAACTGTACCTCTTATGCTTGCATCCAAATCATTTATGTAAATGACAAAAAGTAGAGGGCCCAGCACCGATCCTTGTGGCACTCCACTGGTCACAGGCCTCCAGTCTGAAAAACAACCCTCCACCACCTCCCTCTGTCTTCAACTTTGAGCCAGTTCTGTATCCAAATGGCTAGTTCTTCCTGTATTCCATGAGATCTAACCTTGCTAATCAGTCTCCCATGGGGAACCTTGTCGAACGCCTTACTGAAGTCCATATAGATCACATCGACTGCTCTGCCCTTATCAATCTTCTTTGTTACTTCTTCAAAAAACTCAATGAAGTTTGTGAGACATGATTTCCCACGCACAAAGCCATATTGATTATCCCTAATCAGTCCTTGCCTTTCCAAATACATGTACATCCTGTCCCTCAGGATTCCCTCCAACAACTTGCCCACCACTGAGGTCAGGCTCACCGATCTATAGTTCCCTGGCTTGTCTTTACCGCCCTTCTTAAACAGTATTGTTGCAAAACTATTTTAATATTTTACTCTCCTTTGGAATTAAGGCCAAAATTGCATATGCCTTCCTAACGACTTGCTTTAGCTGCATGCTAACTTGTTATGATTCATGTATCAGGTTGTTTTGTTCCCATTTAAATAATATTTTTGTTTTGGATTCTTTCTACCTCAGTGGAAAACCTCACAATGGACGAAAGATTGGCAAATTAAAAACAAGAGCGAAAGTTGCTGGAAAAGCTCAGCAGGTCTGGCAGCATCTGTGCAGAGAAATCAGAGTTAACATTTTGGGTCCGGTGACCCTTCCTCAGGACTGTTCTGGGGAAGGGTCACCAGACCCGAAACGTTAACACTGATTTCTTTTCACAGATGCTGTCAGACCTGCTGAGCCTTTCCAGTAACGTCTGCTTTTATTTCTGATTTACAACATCTGCAGATCTTTGAGTTGACAAATTAAGTCCTAATTAACAAAGTTAGGGTGTTGTCTTTCATTTCTGATTTCCAGAGTTAAATTCAATAGCGGTGAGTTAAGCTTTTCTTCTGTTGCTTCTCAAGAGTCTTTGGTGAGTTGATTTTACACAGACATGTGATGTGTATGTATTTGTGTGCATGTGTGTTTTTGTGTTTGTGTGCAAGTGTGTGTGTGCGCGCCATATGTATATGTTTACACAACATAAATCTGCTAATAGTTGGGACCCCAAAACAGAGAGCACTGGGAATTAAACTAAGTCTTCTTCAGAACACACTCTCCATTCTGATAAAGTGTCACTGGACTCTAAATGTTAATACTGTTTTGCTCTCAACAGAAACTGCCAGACCTCCGTGTTTCTCCAGCACTCTTTATTTTGTTTCATATTTCAGCATCCGCAGCTTTTTGTGTTTGTTTTAATAATTTGGACACGCTAGTACTGAAGTATTTTCAGAAGGGTCAGTAGGGTAGCTGACTTGAATGGTGAAAAGATTACTCTTTTGAGCGATAGATGTTCTTTTGGAATCATGTTTACAGCACTTTGTTAAGCAGATTAGAGGGCATTTAACTCTGCAGTTGGTCTGAACTAGTCTTAATGCAACGATACTTGATGCTAATGCTCAGTGCCAAAAGTGTAAGTCTTGTTTCTATAATTTGTGAGAGACAGCACCACAAAGGCATTCATAAATTCATGCCAACAAAACACTATCTCTTTCAGCTGAATGACTTATGTATTTTAGCTTCAGAACCTAAAGCCCAACAAACGACTGGAACTCAAAAATTCCTTATTGAAATGTCAATTTGGAATAGCATGAGACTTATTGGAATGTTTGCTATAATAAACCTTGCCTCAAAGCAAAGCAATAGTAATCAGCACTGAAATGAAAGAAAGACAGTTCTAAGATCCAGTGCAATGAACTGCCCATCCCCCTAACAACAGTTTGGACCTGATACCATGTCAAGTAGATGTCTAGGCAGACTAACAGTAATAATGTCATGATCCATTGTAAGAAGCCAATCACACTGAAGTATTCTTACAGGCAATAAACCAGAAAGGTAAAACCATTAAATCCCTTTACATTTTTAATTTGGAATTTATAGTTTGCAAGATAAATGATTGGGAAATACGTGTAGAGTCATAGAGATGTACAGCACCAAAACAGAACCTTCAGTCCAACTATGGATCTAAGGGTCACTGGCAAAACTAGCATTTGTTGCCCACCCCTAATTGCCCTTATATTGAGTGGCTTTCTAGACACTTCGGAGGGCAATTAAGAGTCAACCACAAAGCATCATAACTTTCATAAAAGTTAACTTATTTCTATACCGGAGCAGAAGAAATCCCTTTGTTTTGTGAGCATCGGGCTGTAATATTCAAAGTTTTTTATTACTCAAGTTTTATTTAAGAAAGGAATTCCGTAGAGTTATAATGATACTGCATAATAGTGGTTACAATGAACAGTCTACAGAAAATCAGGGCAATTAAGTATTTATTTGCAGAATAAAAATTGCAATAATTTATAGTGCATTTGGTGAAGTGGTTCCAGTAATCTTCCAACTCCAAGATTAATGATATGATATCCATCTTCACATTTTGGAAGTAATTTGGAGGTCTGAGGTTTTCCTGCACATTGTAAAATTATCTGATTTTTGTTTCAATTACTTTAATGAAACACAAATTGTGTGGGTTCTTGGATGGAATGGGCCATATTGACTCTGCAGGACTGCCAGCCAAGTTAACAAGCTTGAAAATTACCCATCAACCAGTTTCAATCCCATTGCAGCAACAGTGTATAGCTAGTTGGGCAATTGAATTCTATAAATCTGGTGATTTGTGGGCTTGCATCAAAAATAAAATTACCAAAAGGCTGCCACAGCTGATCATAAAAACCCAATGCCTTCTCTAAGATCTACATTATGTAATTGACTGTCAATAGACATTGAGGTTTCTTAGTCAGCCTCTCAATTGTAAAATCAGCAGTCATAGAACATTACAGCATAGGAACAGGCCCTATGGCCCATCATGTCTGCATCAACTATGATGCTATTCTATACTAATCAGCTACAAGAGCAGGTCAGAGACTAGATTAGATTCCCTACAGTTTGGAAACAGGCCCTTCGGCCCAACCAGTCCACACCGACCCTCCGAAGAGTAGCCCACCCAGACCCATTTCCCTCTGACTAATGCATCTAACACTCTGAGAAATTTAACATGGCCAATTCACCTGACCTGCACATCTTTGGATTGTGAGAGGAAACTGGAGCACCCGGACGAAACCCATGCAGACGCGGGGAGAATGTGCAAATTCCACACAGTCGCCCGAGGCTGGGATCGAATCTGGGACCCTGGTGCTGTGAGGCAGCAGTGCTAACCACTGAGCCACCGTGCCACCCCAACTGATGAAAACAATTATGTGATCTGCCTTCTTTACCACCTTTATCATCTATTTTGTCACTTTCAGGGAGCTATGAGTTGCATCCCAACCTCCCTCTATATATCAATGCCATTTACTGTAAACCTACTTGCATTTGACCTCCCAAAAAGAATCACCTCACATTTGTCTGGATTAAACTTTATCTTCCATTTCTCTGCCCAACCATTCAAATGATCTATACCTTGCTGTATCCTTTGACAACCTTCCTTCAACATTTTCCTAATTATCTGCAAACTTACTAATCAGATCACCTATGTTTTCATCCAAATCATTTATATAGAATATAAACAACAGAATTCCCAGCACTCATCTTTGCAGAACACCATTGGTCACAGATCTCCAGTCAGAAAAAAAACACCCTTCCATTACTACCTTCTATCTTCTATGACCAACCCAATTTTGTATCCAACTTACCAACTCACCATGGATCCTATGTGACTTAATATTCTGGAAGAGTCTACTATGTGGTAACTTGTCAAATGCTTTAGTAAAGTTCATTCAATAACGTCTACTGCCCTACTCTGATCAATCATCTTCATCACTTCGTCAAGACCTCCCTTGCACAAAGCCAAGCCAATCCCTAATAAATTCACAATTTTCCAAATGTAAGTAACCTTATCCCAAAGAATCTCCTCCAATAATTTCGCTAACACTGATGTAAGGCTCACGGACCCATAATTTCTTTGATTAAATAAGGAACAGCATTGGCTATTCTCCAGTCTTCTGGGATCTCACATGTGGCTAGAAAGGATACAAATATCTCTGTCAAGGCCCTAGCAATCTCCTCCCTTGCCTCCCTCAATATCCTGAGGTAGATTCTGGGGACTTAGCTAACTTAACATTTATAAAAACATCCAATACCTCTTCACCTGAATACTGATGTGCCAAAGAATATCAAATACCCCTCCATAAATTTAGCAAAACCCATATCCTTCTCCTTGATGAATATTGATATGAACTACTCATTAAAGACCTCAACCACTTCTGGCTCCAAGCATAAATTCCCCCTTTGCCCTTGAGTGGACCAGCTCTTTCCCTGGTTACGCTCGTGCTGCTAATAAACATATAAAATGTTGTTGGGATTCTCCACAATCTGACTTACCATGGACATTTAATGGCTTTGTTGGAAGAGTCCTCAAAGTTGTCCTCTCTTTGTACAGCTGTGACATTCTCCTTAATCAGGAATGCAACTCCCCACCACTTTTATATCCCTCTCTATCACCCCTGAAACATCCTGGAACATTGAGCTGCCAGTCCTGGTCTTCGCTCAACCAAGTTTCCTTCGTAGCTACAACATCATAGTTCCATGTACCAATCCAAGCTCTAAACTCCTCCATTTTATCTGTTATACACCTTACAATAAAACAAATACTTTTCAGACCTCCACTCCTGCCATGTTCATTAATCTGGCCCTGCCTGTTCTTCCTATTAGGCTTACTGTCTCTACATTCTCCTCAATCATTCCACATGTTGACCTACTACTCTGGTTCCCACCCCTCTTGCCATTTTAGTTAAAACCCTCCCAGGTGGCACTGGCAAACCTCCCTGCGAGGATATTAATATCCCTCAAATTTAGGATAAACATGTCCTTCCTGTACAGGTTCCTCTTGTCATGGGAGAGATCTCAAGGATCCTGGAAGAGATCTCAATGATCCTGGAAGAGATCTCAATGATTTTTTTTAATTCACAGGGATATGGGCATTGCTGACTGGACAATATTTATTGCCTATCCATAGTTGTTCTTAAGTAGTGAGCTGCCTTCTAGAACTACTGCAGTCTACTCATAATGCCCTTTGGGAGGGAATTCCAAGATTTTGACTTGGCCGCAGTGAAGGAACAGTAATATATTTCCAAGTCAGGATGATGAGTGGCTTGGAGTTAACTTGCAGCTGGTAGTTTTCCTATCTATCTGTTACAATCATCCTTCTAGATGGAAGTTGTTGTCGATTTGGAAGGTGTTGTAGAAGGATCACTGGTGAATTTCTGCAGTGCATCTTGTAGAAAGTACACACTGATGCTACTGAGTGGAGAGAGTGAATGATTGTGGATGTGGTGCCAATCAAGTAGCTGAATTGTCCTGGATGCTATCAAGCTGCTTGAGTGATGTTGGAGCTGCACCCATTCAGGCATGTGGGAGTATTCCATCATACTCCTGACTTGTGCTTTGTGGGGACAGACTTTGGGGAGTCAAGAGGTGAGTTATTTACCACAGTATTCCAAGCATCTAACCTGTTCCTATAGACACTGTGTTTATGCAATGAGGCCAGTTGTGTTTCTGGTAAATGGTAACCCCAGCAAGTGGGTGATTCAGTGATGGAAATACTATTGAATTGTCAAGGGGTGGTGGTTAGATTGTCTCTTGTTAGACATAGTCATTGCCTGGTATTTGTGTGGTGCAACTCTTATTTGCCACTTGTCAGCTCAAGCCTGGACATTGTCCAGATCTTGTTGCATTTGCACATGGACTGCTTCAGTATCTGAGGAGTCATGAATAGTGCTGCACATTGTGCAATCATCAGTGAACATCCCCACTTCTGACCTTATGATGGACAGAAGATCGTTGATGAAGCAGCTGAAAATGGTTGTACTTAGGATAGTACTCTGAGGAACACCTGGAGCTGACCTCCAATAGCACAGCCATCGTCCAATGTGCCAGATATGACTCCAACCAGCAGAGAAATTTCCCCCAATGATTCCCATTGATTACAGTTTTGCTAGGGTTTCTTGATGTCACTCTTGGTCGAATTTGGCCTTGATGTCAAGGGCTGTCACTCTCACCTCACTTCTAGAATTCAGTTCTTTTGTCCATGTTTGACCCAAGACTGCAATGCAGTCAGGGGCTGAGTGGCCCTGGTGGAACCCAAACTCGGCATCACTGAGCAGGTTATTGCTGAGCAGGAGCTGCTTGATAGCACTGTTGATGACACCCTCCATCACTTTATTAATGATCAAGAATAGACTGATCGGATGGTAATTTGCCAGGTTGGATTTGACCTGCTTTTTGTGTACACAACATACCTTGGCAATTTTTCATTGTCAGCTAGATGCTAGGTCTAGATCCAGATATCTGATGCCCTCCCTCTTACACCAGTTCTTTAGCCACACATTCAATTGTGGTACTTTTCCTGGCCTCACTAACCCTAGAGGACCTGCATTTCAATTTTCTACCTAAATCCATAAATTCCCTTTGTAGGACCTCATCTGTCTTTCTGCTTATGTCGTCAGTACCAATATGGACCGTGACCATGCTGGTTGACTCTTGTAGTGCAGTGGTAATGTCACTACCTCTGAGCCAGGAAGCCTTGGCTAAAGTCCCACCTGCTCCAGAAGTGTGTAACAATATCTCTGAGCAGGTTGATTACATAAATATATTCTACAACTCTTCTCCATGGACTCCAATGCAAGTTGTAGACCAGACTGCTAATCCATTATCCCACTAGTTTTATGCAAAGGTTTCGCCCTATATATTTAAATCTCCCGTCTGTTCCTACTACTCACAGCCATCTGTGTTTCTGTCACATGACTTCAATTCAGAATGTCTTGGTCAATTTCCTGAGGAGCATTTAACTGTAAGGTGAGTAGAGCTGGGAAACCAACCTCCCCACCTCATAAAACCATTTTCATATTAATAACGATCGTTTCACGCATTTCTGTAATGAAATGATTTAACCAGAACAGAGGGAAGTTTTCAGCTACCACCTCTGCATAAATATTTATGGTACTTTTGGTTTTAACAAGTACTTATGATATAATCACACTGTTACATCAGGAAAGGAGCCACTCATCTTGCTGGTTGCTTCACTTAGTTTCGAATTTATTTTCGAATTCAGAACTGCACCAGCTCTGTTGTCACTTGTGAAACCTGATCAAAATTCCTCCTTAATAACAGGAACAGTTCAGAGTAAGAGGATCCAGCATGACAGAGCAGCAGTGAAAGAAATGCAGGTGTTCAGGATTCCATGTCAGAGGAATATTTTTTCAGGGTCTCAGGAGAGGAAAGGCGGGGCTGCAGGGTGTTTGACCCACTGAGTGGAAAGTCATAGGTTAGCAACAGCAAACTCTTAATTCTTGTACAGGGAGTTTGAGAAATGTGTTATTGTACTCCAAGTTTAATTTACATGACAGCCAGACCTGTCTCAGCAGCTGCTTGTCAAAACTGTTAACATTTGTTGAATTCATCCTCAAGGTACCCACAGAGAGTTGTAATTACAGAACTGAATTTTGATTATCCAAAAACAAAACTTCTGTTCACCATGACTATTGAACTGTATCATCTAAAAATTGTTTGCATGCACTATTCGAAATATTTAACAAATTTCACAACTGACTATATGTAATGTGATTAGCTTCTCATCTGTGACCTGCATGTGCCATTTTGAGCTCCAATTCCAAAACCCAATCACTCGTGAAAGCTACAGTAGTGTTTTTGCTTTGGAGTTGGAAGATTGCAGATTATTTTTCATTATCACATCAATGAGTTTTGGACAATATTTTGGGATAATTAGATGATGCGTTTTCTACATCACAACTGTCAATACATTTCAATTGGCTGTAAAGCACTTGCAACATCTTGCAAAAGGTGCTATATAAATGCAAGCTATTTTGACTTGTCTGAATTTCTTCATCTTCTTTCAAGTGGACTCAATGCATTTCACCACTGCAAAGCTAATTCTTGTAAAGTACATAACTACTGTAATAAACATACCAAGGCCAGTATATTGCAAGTTATATTAAAGGAAGGCTTGTTGTAGAGGAAAAGTATAACATTATTTCAGCAAGGTAGCTGTCAAAGAAGAGGCGAGATTGTTCTCCATTGATGCCCACATTCTGTGAATGAATAACAAATTAACTTGAACCTGCACCAGTTAATACATATTCTAAATGATTGATTCCTCCAAGAATTCAGAGGGGAAGACATGAGTAACATACGTTTGTGACAAGTGTACCAAGGTATTATTCAACACTTCAATATCAATAAAAGTGAATTTGAAAACAAGGTTAAAAAAAAACTAAAATAAATTTTCAGAGTCAGTGAAATTATTATCTCAGATTGTGAGAGACACTAATGGGGATATTTACAAGGTATTGTTGGTCAGTGTGAAGGAGTGAAAAAACAGCTGTGAAGTACCAATGGATTGGAACGCAAATGAATGTACTCACTATGCTAAATAAAGATCGCAGAGCAGGTATGTGCATCCATTAACTTTACTTGAGTGCCCTGTAAACTAATGATTCTGACGAGATGTACAGGGTCATGTACAGAAATTATTACCCTGGAATACGACTTTTAAATAAAATTGTCGAAGTAGAACAAGGGCCTGCAGGTTCAAACTATTAAAAAGTAACTTTCTGAAAGCACTTCCTCATAGAGAGAGTGTTTAATGCTTGGAATATGTGCCTGATTGGCACAACAGAAGTGAAAAACCTGCATTTATTTAAGAAATAACTATAAATAGCAATGGGGTTGTGGGTTAGGCAGGAGTAAGTGTAAACCTGTTCAAAAGGGTTGTATGTTCTTACTTATCCATGAGTATCTTGTGATCTTGCAATTCTGTCTTTATTACAAAAGGTGCGGTCTCTCATTAATGCACAAGTGTGAAAAGTCAGGATTACAGATCAACAGACTTCTTGCTGATTAGAAACACCATTCTTCACTTGATTATATTACTTGGGATCTATCAGCAAATAAAGACTTTTTTCTCTTCCCTTTTTAATGACAAGTATATTTACTAAAAATTTGTAGGTGTTAGCTAATCTAGAAACTGGTACTTAAAAATGAATTTGCTAACCTTCAGGCAATGAAGAATTATATTGAAAGAGAATATAACATTTGTTTATAAGTTATTTATGACTTTGAATTCAAAAAGAGACCACTTTAAGTAGAAAGCGTGTAGTAGTAGACTTGCTATGTTGTCAGTAAATTTCTCCCATTAGATTTCAAGTAAAATCAGATGTATTTTCACAGCTAGACCACCAGGGACTTTTGACATATTCCCTCCCACTGGACCACCAGCAAAATCAGATGTATCCCTCTCCACATTACCACCTGAGAACTCAGAATGTTCCCTTTCTGGACCACCAGTGAAACCCAAAGCATTTCCACATATTAAATCATCAGAAAAATCAGATGTGTTTGTCTGTGTCAGACCGCAAGGGAACTTAGACACGGACCACCAATATAATGAATACAACTCCCTCCAGTTAGTGAGATAAAGGATTCACAGGAAAATATGTGAGGTTACAAGGTTGAATTTTCGAGTTGCCAGATCGAAACATGCATGCAAGCTAAGGAAAAACTGAGTGGAGATCCAACTAGCCAATCCCATGCTGTTGTTTGCTCATTAGCGAATGATCAAATCAGCAACGAGAAGCAGGCACTGTATAAACTGCCAGGAAGTCAGAATTAACACGAGAATCAGTTATTATTTGAATTCCAGTAAAAGCGAAAGTGAACCATTTTTTTAATGTATCACATTTACTTGGGTTCTCTCAGTTCTTTCATTTGTCAATCCCAGATCGTTTTTAAAGTTACATTCTCAAGTGAAGTTTAACAGTAAGCATGAGTTGGAGGTGCCGGTGTTGGACTGGAGTGTACAAAGTTAAAAATCACACAATACCAGGTTATAGTCCAACAGATTTATTTGGAAGCACCAGCTTTCGGAATGCTCTCCACAATCACCTGATGAAGGAGCAATGCTCTGAAAACTAGTGCTTCCAAATAAACCTGTTGGACTATAACCTGGTGTTGTGTGATTTTTAACTTTAACAATAGGTGCCATGTTGGCCCAGATAATGCATTGAAGGTGCGAGGTGCCCTCACACATGGTTAGCCATTTATTACACACAGTGAAATACTGTCCAGCCTAACTTTGACAGATGCCCTAAAGCTATTAATTTTTCTTCTCATACATCTACACATGCTCTGGATGTTTTCAACTGTATTTGCTCAGCAAGCCTTCTTTTGCCAAGGGGCATAGACTGGATTTCATAAATGACTTTCAACCAGTGCAAAATTGTGCATCTCAGGCTGCTTTGGACTTGTTCAAAGGGCTAGTGACCAGAAATCCTCAGGAGGAAACTTTTCCTTCAAGCCATCTCTTAGATTTGCAGCTCCAAACCTCAGCCGGAACATAGAGCTGATCTTTCTCATTGTTCAGACTGTGTCTGCTGCCTACTAACAATGAGGTGGCCCCTTTAAATAGCCACTACAACATATAAGAGAGAAAGCTGATGTATTAAGTAGCTACATAAGAAGAAGCGTCAAGGTTACCTCAGCTTTAATAATGGTTCTTACTCCATTGTCTTGCCAGTTCAGTACACGTTGTTGGAAAAAATCACCCTGATTTCCTCAAATGTTATTTTTTAAAAGCATATGATCTCTGCACAGTTTCTTTTTCCAGCTGGTGTCTCTTGACACCACACCCACTGCAGGAGGGAAACTCTGCTATCTGGCTGTGAGCAATATTTTTGTTTGGTTGACTTGCCATGCAACACAGGATTCCGTCTCGCCATCAACATGGTTTTATTGCTTTGGGGAAACTGCACACCTTGAATACTAGTAACACAGCAATATTACTGTAGGTAACCCCCTCCGCGCACCCGCCCCCACCACCCTCCACCACAACACTCACACTGACCACCCCTCCCCCCTCCACTTCTGACAACTGCACTGCTAAACACAAAGTTCACCTCAACAATGCTCAGACTGTTTCACTGCTCAGAATACAGAATATTAATGCACTTGTCATTATTGCAGATAAAATATTTCTGTCAGAATCTAGTCTGCAAACGTGATGACAGTTTAATGCAACAAAGTTGATCTTCTATGTACTAATGATGATTGTAGTTTTTATTCACTCGTGGGATATAGGCATTGCTGGCATCTTAGTGGCCTTGAGAAAATGGTGATGAGCTTTCTTCTTGAACTGCTATTTATGGTTTGAAATGACTAGCGGATTGCTTGACCACTTCACGATGGTAAGAACCAACCATGCCATCATAGGGTGAAGAACTCAAATGGGCCTAGACCTAGTCAGTACATAAAGCTTTTTTGTTACTTTGGGACATCAGTGAATTGTTCAGGATGTTTATGACAATCCAATAGCTTTATGGTCACTGGCTACATGAGCTCTCCTTTACTTCCACAGTGCCATTTTTATAAATTTGAAATCAGCTTCTCTCGAACTGATAGTGCAGGTGTGCTCATTTCCACCAGCCAAGTCCTTGCCTGTTTACTTCCAGCTTCCTGCTTGTGTCATCAGGATCCAATGGCACTGCCGCTACCTTGCATTGTATTTGGGAAATGTGAAGAATAACAAAATGGTAAAATGGCAACTGGGCCCATATGTGAAATATTTGGTTATTTGGCAGGACAGCAGTTGGACGTGGCTGAAAGAAAGAGACACGCTGTAAATGCTTTTCATCTTGGACTCATCAGGACAGAATCACAGGTATACCAAGCTCAAAGGGAACAACAATTTATACTGGATAAGAAGACGTTGCTGATTGAGTGGCAAGTGATCGGTAGAGATGTTGCCATTAAGGATACACCAGGGAACATTTAACTGTTAAGCTTTTGTCTGAGTTCAAATCAGGTAAGTTCACTCATGTAAGAAATTCTGAACTAAATGGAATGCAAAAATGAATCAAGAGTACACTTTTTTTGGGTGTGCGAACCCACTGTCTTGTAATTGTTATCCAACCTATTGGGCAGCAAACCCTGGCATTTGGTAGGGCATTGATTTTTGGATGGATTATGTTAAAATTGTCCCCATAAGTTCAACTTCACAATTTATTATGTTAAGATTTCAACTCTCAACTTTGGGCTTTTGGTCTAATACCATCAACCAGTATTCTATCAATCCATCAATGATTGTTGCTCGTCACAATGCTTAATTTTAAAGTGAGGGAGGACAGGTTTGGTGTCAGTGACAGAGTGGTACAATCAGCTTTCATGTTTGACCATAAAAGAATCTGCCTTAAAACTCAATTCTTGCTTCAATGGGATTCTGCATAGTAAATAGCCACAACAAATGTTACAAAGAATTAGGGATAATTATTACTCATACAGGTCCCATGAAAGTTTGCCTTCACATTTTCAGTAGGCAGAGAATCAGAAGGCAAACTTTTACAATATCATTTTATCATGAGTTTTGTTAGCTACAACTTCATGGGAATTTTTACCTCATCAAAATTCTAGAATGGGAAAAATATTACATTTCTCAGAATTTTCATTGCACAATCCCCAAGTGACAAATTTATATAACAATTATCTGCATGAAAAATGAATGACTAAGCCACAAGGAAATGAAGCCTGGCAGACCAGAGCAAAGCCCTACATTCTGGTTAGCATGCTGACTCCTGCCAGCAGGATCTGGGCATGTTGGCATCAGGAAATTGCATGTTTGGTTATGTCATGCCAACTCCACCATGAGCCCAAGGAATTTTGATGTTCATTCAGCGTGAGGGTTTTTGTTTAAGACAAGGGAGAATCAGGGCCTTTTCTGACCATCAGGTGAAATTCAAACCCAGGCATTAAGCTCCAAGAGGAAAAAAGTGAAGACTGCAGGTGCTGGAGATCAGAGCTGAAAAATATGTTGCTGGAAAAGCGCAGCAGGTCAGGCAGCATCCAAGGAACAGGAGAATCGACGTTTTGGGCATAAGCCCTTCTTCAGGAATGAGGAAGGTGTGCCAAGCAGGCTAAGATAAAAGGTAGGGAGGAGGGACTTGGGGGAGGGGCATTGGGAATGCAATAGGTGGAAGGAGGTTAAGGTGAGGGTGATAGGCCAGAGAGGTCGGAGAGAAGATTACAGGTCAAGAAGGCGGTGCTGAGTCCGAGGGTTGGGACTGAGATAAGGTGGTAGGAAGCTGGAGAAATCTGCATTCCTCCCTTGTGGTTGGAGGGTTCCTAGGGGGAAGATGAGGTGCACTTCCTCCAGGCGTCGTGTTGCCATGGTCTGGCGATGGAGGAGGCCAAGGACCTGCATGTCCTTAGCGGAGTGGGAGTGGGAGTTGGGTTAGTTGGTGCGGGTGTCCCAGAGGTGTTCTCTGAAGTGGTCCGCAAGTAGGCGGCCTGTCTCCCCAATGTAGAGGAGGCCACATCGGGTGCAGCGGATGCAGTAAATGATGTGTGTGGAGGTGCAGGTGAATTTGTGATGGATATGGAAGGATCCCTTGGGGCCTTGGAGGGAAGTGAAGGGGAGATGTGGGCGCAAGTTTTGCATTTCTTGCAGTTGCAGGGGAAGGTGCAGGAGTAGAGGTTGGGTTAGTGGGGGGTGTGGACCTGACGAGGGAGTCCTCGAGGGAGTGGTCTTTCCGGAACGCTGATAGGGGAGGGGAGGGAAATATATCCTTGGTGGTGGGGTCTGTTTGGAGGTGACGGAAATGACGAAGGGTGATACGATGTATCTGGAAGTTGGTGGGGTGGTAGGTGAGGATCAGTGGGGTTCTGTCCTGGTGGCGATTGGAGGGGGCGGGGTTCAAGGGCAGAGGAGCGGGAAGTGGAGGAGATGCGGTGGAGAGCGTCGTCGATCACGTCTGGGGGGAAATTGCGGTCTTTGAAGAAGGAGGCCATCTGGGTTGTTCGGTATTGGAATTGGTCCTCCTGGGAGCAGATGCGGCGGAGACGAAGGAATTGGGAATATGGGATGGCGTTTTTACAGGGGGCAGGGTGGGAGGAGCTGTAATCTAGGTAGCTGTGGGAGTCGGTCGGTTTATAGTAAATGTACGTGTTGAGTCGGTCACCCAAGATAGAAATGGAGAGGTCTAGGAAGGGGAGAGAGGAGTCTGAGACGGTCCAGGTAAATTTGAGGTCGGGGTGGAAGGTGTTAGTAAAACGGATGAACTGTTCAACCTCCTCATGGGAGCACAAGGTAGCGCCGATACAGTCATCGATGTAGCGGAGGAAAAGGTGGGGGGTGGTGCCAGTGCAGCTGTGGAAGATGGATTGTTCCACATATCCGATGAAGAGGCAGGCATAGCTGGGGCCCATGCGGGTGCCCTTGGCTACTCCATTGGTTTGGAGGAAGGGGGGGATTGGAAAGAGAAGTTGTTCAGAGTGAGGACCAGTTCAGTCAGTTGAAGGAGGGTGTCAGTGGAAGGGTACTGGTTGGGTCGGTGGGAAAGGAAGAAGCGGATGGCTTTGAGACCTTCGTGACGGGGGACGGAGGTGTATAGGGACTGGATGTCCATGGTGAAGATAAGGCGTTGGGGGCCGGGGCTGTGAAAATCATGGAGGAGGTGGAGGGCGTGGATGGTGGCCCGAACCTAGGTGGGGAGTTCTTGGACTAAGGGGAACAGGACCGTGTCGAGGTATGCAGTGGTGAGTTCTGTGGGGCAGGAGCAGGCTGAGACAATGGGTCGGCCAGGGCAGTCAGGTTTGTGGATTGTCACCAAAATAACAAATTTACCTGGACTGTCTCAGACTCCTCCCTCCCCTTCCTAACCTCTCCATTTCTATCTTGGACGACCGACTCAACACGGACATTTACTATAAACCGACCGACTGCCACAGCTACCTAGATTACACCTCCTCCCACCCTGCCCCCTATAAAAACGCCATCCCATATTCCCAATTCCTTCGCCTCCGCCGCATTTGCTCCCAGGAGGACCAATTCCAATACCAAACAACCCAGATGGCCTCCTTCTTCAAAGACCGCAATTTCCCCTCAGATGTGGTGGACGTTGCTCTCCACCGCATCTCCTCCACTTCGCGCTCCTCTGCCCTTGAACCCCGCCTCTCCAATTGCCACCAGGACAGAACCCCATTGATCCTCACCTACCACCCCACCAACCTCCAGATACATCGTATCATCCTTCGTCATTTCCACCAACTCCAAACGGACCCCACCACCAAGAACTCCCCATTTTCTAGTGCGAGCAGCAGCGAAGGTAAGACCGTTTGGTTTTGGAGACCCAGAAGCAGTTAGTGTAAGCTTACCTGGGTAGGTTTTTTCCCCCTTTAAAAGCGCGAAGGAGAGGAACCCGAGGCACTACACGGGCAGTGCCTCCCACCCGCCCTCCTCCTCTAACCTAATAATAACACCTGTTGTGGTAAGTAGGTAAGTGCTGAATTTTGCTTGTTGTATTTTTTAGACCCAGTTTTTTTTAAATAAAAGTTAGCTTTAGAGGGATGGCAGTGAAGGCAGTGCAATGTTCCTCCTGCAACATGTATGAGGTGAGGGATGCCATCGACGTCCCTGCCGATTACACTTGCAGGAAGTGCACCCATCTCCAGCTCCTCCAAGACCGTGTTAGGGAACTGGAGCTGGAGTTGGATGAACTTCGGATCATTCGGGAGGCAGAGGGGGTCATAGATCAGAGTTATAGGGAAGTAGTAACTCCAAAGATGGCAGATAGATGGGTGACAGTGAGGGGGACTGGGAGGAAGCAGCCAGTGCAGGGACCCCCTGCGGCCGTTCCCCTCAAGAACAAGTATACCGTTTTGGATACTTGTGGGGGGGACGACTTACCAGGGGTAAGTAACGGGGCTCAGGTCTCTGGCACGGAGCCTGTCCCCGTTACTCAGAAGGGAAGGGTGAAGAAGAGCAGAGCAGTAGTAATTGGGGACTCGATAGTTCGGGGCACAGATAGGCGGTTTTGTGGGAACGAGAGAGACTCACGTTTGGTATGTTGCCTCCCAGGTGCAAGGGTACGTGATGTCTCTGATCGTGTTTTCCGGGTCCTGGAGGGGGAGGGGGAGCAGCCCGAAGTCGTGGTCCATATTGGCACCAACGACATAGGTAGGAGGAGTGCCGAGGATGTTAGACAGGCTTTCAGGGAGCTAGGTTGGAAGCTCAGAGTTAGAACGAACAGAGTTGTTGTCTCTGGTTTGTTACCCGTGCCACGTGATAGAGATTCGAGGAATAGGGAAAGAGAACACTTAAATGCGTGGCTACAGGGATGGTGCAGGAGGGAGGGATTCCGGTTTTTGGATAACTGGGGTTCTTTCTGGGGACGGTGGGACCTCTATAAACAGGATGGTCTGCACCTGAACCTGAGGGGCACCAGTATCCTTGGGGGGAGGTTTGCTAGTGCTCTTGGGGGGGGGTTTAAACTAACTCTGCAGGGGCATGGGAACCCAGATTGTAGCTTCAGGGTGCAGGGCCTGGAGTGTAGGGAGGTTAGGAACATGGCATCAATTTCCAAGGAGGGTGCCTGTAAACAGGAAAGTGGCTTGAAGTGTGTATACTTCAATGCAAGAAGTATACGAAATAAGGTAGGTGAACTTGCAGCGTGGGTTGGTACCTGGGACTTCGATGTTGTGGCTATTACGGAGACATGGCTAGAACAGGGACAGGATTGGCTGTTGCAGGTTCCAGGATTTAAATGTTTTAGTAGGGTCAGAGGTAGGGGTAAAAGAGGGGGAGGTGTGGCATTGCTTGTCAAAGATAGTATTACAGTGGTGGAAAGGACGATGGATGAGGACTTGCCATCTGAGGTAGTTTGGGCTGAGGTTAGGAATAGGAAAGGTGAGGTCACCCTGTTAGGAGTCTTTTACAGGCCTCCTAATAGTCCTAGAATCATTGAAGAAAGGATAGGGAAGGTGATTCAGGAGATGAGTGACAGTAATAGGGTGGTTGTTATGGGGGACTTTAACTTTCCTGATATTGATTGGGAAAGCTATAGCTCAAGTTCGTTAGATGGGTCAGTGTTTGTTCAATGTGTGCAGGAGAGTTTCCTGACACAATATGTAGACAGGCCAACAAGAGGTGAGGCCATACTGGATTTGGTTCTGGGTAACGAACCAGGCCAGGTGTTAGAATTAGAGGTAGGTGAGCACTTTGGGGATAGTGACCATAATTCGGTGATTTTTACTCTCGTGATGGAGAGGGATAAGTGTGTACTACAGGGCAAGAGTTATAGCTGGGGTCAGGGAAATTATGATGCGGTGAGGCATGACTTAGGATGTGTGGCTTGGAAAAGTAGACTCCAAGGCAAGAGTGTAAATGATATGTGGAGCTTGTTCAAGGAGCAACTATTGAGTGTCCTTGATAATTATGTACCTGTCAGGCAGGGAGGAAAGGGTCGTGCGAGGGAGCCGTGGTTTAATAAGGAATTGGAATCCCTTGTTAAATGGAAGAGGGCGGCCTATCTCAAGATGAGACGTGAAGGTTCAATTGGGGCGATTGAGAGTTATAGGGTAGCCAGGAAGGACCTGAAGAGAGAGCTAAGAGCAGCAAGGAGGGGACATGAAAGGTCCTTAGTCAGTAGGATTAGGGAAAACCCTAAGGCTTTCTATAGGTATGTTAGGAATAAAAGAATGACTAGGGTAGGAATAGGTCCAGTCAAGGATAGTAGTGGGAAGTTGCGTGTGGAGGCGGAAGAGATTGGGGAGACACTGAATGAATACTTTTCTTCAGTATTTACTCAGGAACAGGGCATTGTCGTCGATGTGAATACTGAGTCACAAATAAGTAGAATGGATGGCTTTGAGGTATGTAGAGAAGAGGTGTTGGAAATCCTGGAAAAGGTGAAAATAGATAAGTCCCCTGGGCCTGATGGCATTTATCCTAGGATTCTCTGGGAAGCAAGGGAGGAGATTGCAGAGCCATTGGCCTTGATTTTTATGTCCTCTTTGTCTACAGGAGTAGTGCCAGAAGACTGGAGGATAGCAAATGTGGTTCCCTTGTTCAAAAAGGGGAGTAGGGATAACCCTAGTAACTATAGGCCGGTGAGTCTCACTTCTGTTGTGGGCAAAGTCTTAGAGAGAATTGTAAGGGATAGGATTTATGCACATCTGGATAGGAATAATGTGATCAAGGATAGTCAGCATGGTTTTGTGAAGGGCAGGTCGTGCCTCACAAACCTTACTGAATTCTTTGAAAAGGTGACGAAGGAGGTTGATGAGGGGAAAGCGGTAGATGTGGTATACATGGATTTTAGTAAGGCGTTTGATAAGGTTCCCCATGGTAGGCTACTGCAGAAAATACGGAGATATGGCATTGAGGGTGAGTTGGAGGTTTGGATTAGGAATTGGCTGGATGGAAGAAGACAGAGGGTAGTAGTTGATGGCAAAGTTTCTTCATGGAGTGCCGTCACTAGCGGTGTTCCGCAAGGATCTGTTTTGGGACCATTGCTGTTTGTCATTTTTATAAATGACCTGGAAGAGGGGTTAGAAGGTTGGGTGAGCAAGTTTGCGGATGATACGAAAGTCGGAGGAGTTGTTGACAGTGAGGAAGGATGTGGCAGGTTACAGCAGGATATAGAGAAGCTGCAGAGCTGGGCAGAAAGGTGGCAAATGGAATTCAATGTAGCTAAGTGTGAGGTGATTCACTTTGGGAAGAATAACAAAAAGATGGGGTACTGGGCTAATGGTCGGATACTTGGTAGTGTGGATGAGCAGAGGGATCTTGGTGTCCATGTCCACAGATCTCTGAAAGTTGCCACCCAGGTAAATAGTGCGGTGAGGAAGGCATATGGCGTACTGGCTTTTATTGGTAGAGGAATTGAGTTCCGGAGTCCTGAGGTCATGATGCAGTTGTATAAGACTCTGGTGCGGCCGCATCTAGAATATTGTGTGCAGATTTGGTCGCCATACTATAGGAAGGACGTGGAGGCACTGGAAAGGGTGCAGAGGAGGTTTACCAGGATGTTGCCTGGTATGGAAGGAAGATCGTATGAGGAAAGACTGAGACACTTGGGGCTGTTTTCATTAGAGAAAAGAAGGTTTAGGGGTGACTTGTTTGAGGTGTACAAGATGATTAGGGGGTTAGATAGGGTTGACAGTGTGAACCTTTTCCCGCGTATGGAGTCGGGTATTACAAGGGGGCATAGCTTTAAATTAAGGGGGGGTAGATATAGGACTGAAGTTAGGGGTAGGTTCTTCACTCAGCGAGTCGTAAGTTCATGGAATGCCCTGCCAGTAGCAGTGGTGGACTCTCCCTCTTTATGGGCATTTAAGCGGACATTGGATAGGTATATGGAGGATAGTGGGTTAGTATAGGTTAGGTGGGCTTGGATCGGCGCAACATCGAGGGCCAAAGGGCCTGTACTGCACTGTATTCTTCTATGTTCTATGATATATTTCCCTCCCCTCTCCTATCAGCATTCTGGAAAGACCACTCCCTCCGCGACTCCCTCGTCAGGTCCACATCCCCCACCAACCCAACCTCTACTCCCGGCACCTTCCCCTGCAACCGCAAGAAATGCAAAACTTGCGCCCACATCTCCCCCCTCACTTCCCTCCAAGGCCCCAAAGGGATCCTTCCATATCCATCACAAATTCACCTGCACCTCCACACACATCATTTATTGCATCCGCTGCACCCGATGTGGCCTCCTCTACATTGGGGAGACAGGCCGCCTACTTGTGGAACGTTTCAGAGAACACCTCTGGGACATCCGCACCAACCAACCCAACCACCCCGTGACTGAACACTTTAACTCCCCCTCCCACTCCGCCAAGGACATGCAGGTCCTTGGCCTCCTCCATCGCCAGACCATGGCAACACGACGGTTGGAGGAAGAGCGCCTCATCTTCCGCCTAGGAACTCTCCAACCACAAGGGATGAAAGCAGATTTCTCCAGCTTCCTCATTTCCCCTCCCCCCACCTTATCTCAGTCTCAACCCTCGGACTCAGCACCACCTTCTTGACCTGCAATCTTCTTCCCGACTTCTCTGCCCCCACCCCTCTCCAGCCTATCACCCTCACCTTAACCTCCTTCCACCTATTGCATTCCCAACACCCATCCCCCAAGTCCCCCCTCCCTACCTTTTATCTCCAAGACGAAGGCACACATATGTTGATGGTATTTAGCTTAGATTTTAAACAGGATTCTCGAGGAAAACATGATGGCGTGGCTTTTTTTTATAAGAAAGCAAACAAAAATCATTTTTATCAGATTTCATAGAGGAGTTCTTTCCATGAGGTTGAGAGAGTTTTTTCATGCTGTTGTTCACCTCATTAACATGTCCCTCCGTCCAATACTAGCCTAATTCTGCCAGTTGTCACAGATGCAAGAACGTGGCATAGATCACAACACCACATGATAAAGGGGTAGAATGAGGCCATTCAGCCCGTAGTGTCTGCTCCATCATTTGATCATGGCAGATATGCATCTCAATCCAATTCTCCTGCCTTCTCCCCGTAACCCTTGATCCCCTTACTAAGCAAGAATCAATCTATCTCTGTCTGAAATATACTCAATATCTTGGGCTCCACTGCAATGAGTTCCATAGATTCACGACCCTCTGGCTGAAGAAAATCCTCATCATCTCTGTTCTAAAGGGTCATCCCTTCACTCTGAACCTGTGCTCTTGGGTCCAAGTCTCTCCTACTAATGAAACATTTTCTCCACGTCCACTCTATCCAGGTCTCTCAGAATTCTGAGTTTCAATCATGTCCCTCCTCCACCCCCTCAATTTTCTAAACTCCAGTTCCAGAATCCACAACTGCTCCTCATGTGACAAACCCTTCACCCTCAGGATTATTCTTGTAAACCTCCTCTGGATCCTCTCCAATGCCAGCACATCCTTCCTTAGATACACAGCCCAAAACTGCTCACAATTTTCCAACTACAGTCTGAGCAGAGCCTGATGCGATCACAGCAGTATATCTCTGCTCTTGTATTCTAGCCTTCTTGAACTGAATGCGAACTTTGCATTTGCCTTCCTAACTGCCAACTGAACTTGCTTGTTAACCTAAAGAGAATCCTGTAGTGAACTCCCAAGTCCCTTTGTGCTTCAGATTTACAAAACATTTCCCCATTTAGAAAATGCCTCAATTCTTCCTGCCGAAGTGCAGGACATCACACTTCCCCACATTACATTCCATCTGCAAGCCTTCCCCCAAATCTCCTCATTTGTCCAAGCCCATTTGCAGCCTCCCCACTTCCTCAACATTACCTGTCCCTCCAACTATCTCTGTGTTATCTGCAAACGTAGCTACAAAACCTTGTGTTCCTTTGTCCACTCCCAGATATCTCAAAATAGACTGGCAACACTGGTACATGTGCTATTTGGCAACACCAGCTGAACACCCAGCCAAACGTTGGCACTCTAAAGGTGTCCTTCACTGGTAATATGATGGCCATGAACAGATATTGTTCATGGCACCTAGCTAGCTGACATGTCCTTGTGCATATACATCCATTTTCTTGCCCATTCACTGTTGAACCACTAGGTCACAGAGCTTATCTGTCTTTAGCCACATCCCACCTTATTGCTGTTTCTCAGTCAATGCTACTGTGCTCCCAATGTCTATTGTAGACCAGCACCTTATCATTGTCCAGTGGTGGACCATATAGAGAAACATTCAAGCAGTGCCAAATCCAAGGATTATGTTACATTTACTGTTAAAGGAAAGGAGCAGAAATAAAATGAACAGAGGCTGCATTTCACTGCCAGAATACAAGCAGATTACTTGCATGTTTACCAAAAAGAGCGGCATGGTGGTTCAGTGATTAGCACTGCTGCCTCACAGTGGTAGGGATCTGGATTCGCTTCCAGCCTCAGGTGACTGTCTGTGTGGAGTTTGCACACTCTCCCCGTGTCTGTGTGGGTTTCCTCCCACAGTCTAAAGATGTGCTGTTTAGGTGGATAGTTCATGCTAAATTGCCCATTAGTGTGTAGGGATGTGCAGCTCAGGTGGGCTAGCCACGGGAAATGCAGGGATAGGGTGGGTCTGGGTGGGATGATCTTCAGAGGGTTGGTGTAGACTCGATGGGCCAGATGGCCTGCTTCCATGTTGTCGGGATTCCACGATCCTATAAATTATTTGACAGTCCTCGATTGCCTGCTGCTTCCAACTCTCATCGACTGGAACTGGGTATCAATCAAGTCTGGCTTACAATGCTTGGCACAGAGATTCCAGCCAGATCATACTGTCTGTGCAATGGAAGGAGCCAGTCAGATAGTTGTTCAAGAAAGCAGTCACCTCCTCAGCCACCAGGAGAGAACAACCCTCCTCCTCAGTTCCCAACCCTATCTCGTGTATTGACTCTATCTTAGCATTGCACCTTGTTCATCTGAAACAAATAGCTTTGCAAGGGAAAGAATGGCTCTACTGCAGAACTCTATAGCTGTGGCCTCTTCCTGTGCTGGAAGGCCTACACCCTCAGGAAGCCTTTCTGCTGCTTTGATTTTTTTTCTGTGACATTTTCTCCTCTTCTGTCTGCCTTCACCTCCCCAGTGAGGCAGCCCCTGCAATGAACACCCCAACTCTGACTGGATCCATCACTCTTGCTCGCAATGATCTATGGCAGAACTGCAAGGAGCAGGACAGGTTCTTAGCTCTGAGAAAGCCTGATCATGGCTCATTCCACAGACAGTTGGGACCTCCTCAAGTGGATGACTGACTGAAGCCAAGACTGCATGTGGACACTGCCCTTGACTGACTGTACCAAGATCCCCCTTGACATAGAGCATCCCCCCTTGACTGGACTGAGGGCTGCTCTGCACAGACTTTCGGACATAGTCATTTGGTTGAAGCATCATGCAGTGTGTGTTGCTGCACAGGCAGCTGGCACATGTGCAGGTGTGAGACTGAGCTATCACTGTGTCACACAGTGAAATGTCCACCTCTGGACTGATCATTGCTGGCAGCATGACAAGTAGCCTGGCACTGTATGTGTGCTAAACAGCAAGTCAAAACGACAGGGCTGTGTGTCTTTAGGCTCTGGCTAAAGTGCTAAAATATACTGTGCTGCAGGCAAGGCAAGGATGCTGTGAGTATGCAGATAGATGCTAAGTGAGTGAGAACTAAGGGAGCAATCCAGCAACCTTGGGGTGAAGCTTGGTCCAATCTAAGCTGGGCACTTGTCTCTGTGTGGAATGTGCTCTTGCAACTGCATTTCGATGCTAATCGCTACTGTGCCCTGAAATGCAGGTTTAAAGTGCAAAAGTGTGTTATCAGTGTGCATCCAGGACTCTGGGTGGCTGACAGGATTCAGATGCTAATGCCCCACAGACATGGAGTCCATGACCCACTGTACATAACCTGAAATGTTCATGCAGTGTGTCAAAAATGGAAGTCTGGAAGGGCAAGTGGGAAAATGCATTCACCAGGTACCCACTCAAACTTTTATGTCAGGAATTCCTAGTGTCTCAGTTCCTCATGGCAAGAGACATGATAGGAAGCTACATATTAACGAATTGAAATGTGCAGTTAATGCGAGTGATAACAGGCACCATCAATAGGCACCTCAATGCCGCCTAGTGAGAATCACAGCTCCCAGAATTCTGTGGAAAATACAGCTTGTTGTTTCTGACATCAGGATGGGCCTTGCTCATTTCATCTCACAAGTATCCCGCATTTTTAACCAAAGCCCTCATCATTTCAGAGTCTGGAAAGATTCCACCCCTTGCTTCAATTCCTTTCAAGGAAGATAGTTCTGAAAACTCATAATCCTCAGTGAGAGAAAACAAAATCTCCTAAATTCTGACTTGAATGGGTAACCCCTTATTTTTAAGTAGCGACACTTAGTTAAGTGATGTGGTTAGCTTTTGACTGTCAAACGGATCCTCTTCTGAGTTGAGAGTGTAGTGCTGGAAAAGCACAGCAGGTCAGGCAGCATCCGAGGAGCTCATAATGAAGGACTTATGCCCGAAACATTGATTTTACTGCTCCTCACATGCTGCCTAACCTGCTGTGCAGATCTCCAGCATCTGCAGTCCTCACTTTTTCCTCGGATCCTCTTCTGAGACAGGGGACTGTGTACATTTTTATATTTGATTGTTGGAGAGTGTTATGTCTTGGCTCAGGAGGGGGTGACCTGTAGGTAGGTGCTGAATGGTCCTTATCATGTCAGAAGCTTCCCCGGTCTCTACCCTGTGTCCTCCTCATGCTGCTTGTTTGGTAATCAGTATATCTTCAGCCCCGCGTAACAGCAGACCTCAACTGGATGTAAGGTCAATGAAATTGTCAGAATGGCTCTTTGTATCTGATCACGACAATGTGTTGAAAGCAAAATGTCTTGGATTGAAGCTATGGCCTCCTACATCATTCTGAGAATTCATGAGACTAGTTGCCCATGACACAACTAAAGGCATAATTTTGTCTTTAAGATATTGTGATACATGGATAGGGAAGTAGACCTGATCACTTCAGCTTCAGATCTTACAGTGCCTCGCCATAGCAACACCTGATCCCAGGGATACATGAACATTCTGAGAATCCAATGCTGTTAGAGTGCAATATAATGGAAAATATGTTGGAAGACACATTTCTTTATGCCCATGCCCATATTTGCAGATTCATAATCTACGTCCCACTGCTTCTCTTGGGAGATTCAGGAGCAGCAGTGAAGAGGTTGGGTTCTGCTGCAACTGCAAATCCCTACTGCAATACACATGACCCCAAAATACAAAGTGCACAGATTGTCATCTTCTCCTTATTCTGAGAACTTCATGATTGATACTGCCAAATTAGGTGCTGAATTTAGAATAGTTTGTGTTCCAGACTCATACTTAAAAGAAGCTGATCTAATACTGGCAGAGCTTGTCTTAATCATAAACCTTCAGAAATCACCAGCTCTTTCCTTGAGAGAAGCTCTTGAGGCCAGGCTGCAGAATTGGAACAGAGCCACTGGGAAAATTGTTATTCCTTCCACTCATGACTTGTTACTTTCCATATTTTGATAAAACACCCAAAACAGTTCATTTTAAAGTGGAAACTCTTGACAGGGGATGCATATTGTAGCAGAGTCAGAAAAAAAAATGGAAAATTTAATTCATGCCAATTATAGAGCAATTCTGGAATTCTGCATTATTCCTGTGCCAAGAGCCAGGGTCTATCTTTTTTTAAAATTAATGATCCTGTTTTAAGGTTA